>NC_091469.1:332126049-334526049 GCF_036971445.1 Narcine bancroftii | reverse complement strand
TTCTATTACTCCTTGTGGCCTTCTGATATGCCAAGATCATTTCTCGCCTTGACACTGATCTCACATTAGTGGTGCTGCACCATTCTTTTTCCCCAAAGGCTGAATGCCTTCGATTATTTATATGAAGGCAATCTTGTTGCTTCCAAGTAAATATTTCTTTCAGCCAATGTTGTCAGAGTAGCATAATTTTGTCATTTTTCTCATGTCTATACATAAGACTTGACTATGCACAAAGTAACTGGGGCAGCATAGTTAATGTAGTGGTTAGCTCAATGCTTTTCCAGCGCCAGCTATTGGGACGGAGGTTCAAATCCCGTGCTGTCTGCATAGGTTTTCCCTGGGGGGCTCCAATTTCATCTCACCATTCAAAACGAACCGGGGATGTACGTTAATTGGGAGTAAGTTGAGGGCTGAAATGGCCGTGCGGTATGTCTAAATTTACAAAATAACTGCTTTAGTTCTTTTCCACAGCAATAGTGATCAGCCTTTCCTAAGTAAAATTAAAATTTGAATTTTTAACAGTACCATTGCTGCAATCATCCTCCTCTCGTGTGCCATCAGCTTGCATCATTTTTCCTTATGTATATTTAGAACTGCAGAAACACAACCAGCAGCTGTGTTGCGAGATTGAAAATCTGAAACACCAGGCCCAATGTTACCTCAAAATCCAAGAACTGACTGATAAACTCCAAGAAAGCCACAGGTAACAACAATTGAGTGGAAAGTGGGAGGTAGATCCTTGCATGAGTGCTTAACTGTAGTTATTTATGAATCCTATGCACAGTTTTACTGAAAGTGAATGACAATTGCACATTGCTGTAGTAGGCTGAAATTCTATCAGATCCCTGGGGAAATTTCTTTACAGGTTGACTGCTCTTTAAAAGTGCATTGCAATGTTCCCAATCTGGTCATGTTGTTGGCTTCCCAGAGAGAGGGTCTCCCTTTTCATGTGCCATGCACAAAACTGCTGCAGAAACTCAGCAGGTCATGCAGCATCTCCAGAAGTAAAGGGTGACCAACGCTTTGGGCCTGAGCCTTTCATCAAGGTGTGAGCAAAAAGCAGGCAGGTGTCTGAATAAAAAAGGGTGGAGGGAGGAGAGGAAGGAGTGCAGGCTAACAGGTAATTGGTGGATATAGACAGAAAGGTAGAAGAGAAAAAAAGTTGAGGTAAGAGGAGGAGGGGGTAGCTCTTTGAATGGAGAGATGGAGAGGAAAAGGACGGGTGGGGAGCTCGAGTAAAGGAGACAAGATTCAATTTATTGTCACAGTAATAAAACAGTGTCCTATTACATGAAATTCTCCCCTGCTGCAAGGCAGATTTGCCACTGGCAGAAATTGCCTAGGCACCTCTTACATTTCTTACAGTCAGAGAGAAAGAGAAGCAAAAGAGAGTTCCCCAGAATCACTGAGCGTCTGTAGATTCACCTCCAGGCACAGAGTCCAGTCCAAACCACTGGCAACCTGAGCTCCAGATCAGAACCTCCAACAGGGACAGGGACCCTTTGGTGCCCTCAGCACCTCCTTGGATCCCGGTTCCGATACCTACTACCCCTCCGGCCACTTTGAACCAGTCTCCAGCAGCCCCTGTATGCACTGGTCCCTCAGCCATAGAGCCCCCTCACTGGTCCGCCATGGTGGTCACCGTCCCCACAGGTCGTCTCCTCTGCTTCTCAGATGGTGCATGATCTTCCCATCTTCTGGTGTCCTGCTCAGAGAAATAGGGAGAGAGAGAAAGATTTGGGGGAGGGGTTTAATGTCTGCCTGCTTTTTGCTCATACCTCGATGAAGGTCTCAAGTCCAGAAAGTTGGTAACCCTTTACTTCCTTTGGATGCGGCATGGCCTGCTGAGTTTCTCCAGCACTTTTGTGTATTGCATTACAATCACAGCGTCTGCAGACTTTCCTGTTTAACTCCCTCTTCATGCTTTGAGCAATTTGCTGTTGCCTGCAGATCATGCGATCTGTGAAGGAAATAATAAATAGCAGTTGAAAACAAAATTGGCTGGTAAAAGGAAACAGAAGGTAGCAGTGGATGGGGTGTTTATTTGGCTGGAGATGGCCACAAGGATCATTGCTGAGATCTGTTTGCTTAATAATATATTTAAAAATAAATAATTCAATTGAAAATTAGGTCTGATCAGTCAGTTTGCAGGCAACATGAACACTGATGGAGTTGTGTATCAGAAACAGGCTATAGATCAATTGGAAATTTGGGCAGAGAAATAGCAGATAGCTTTTGTTGATACATTTTGAGAGGTGCAATTAAATTTAAATTACATTTAGACACACAGGCCATTTCTTTCCAAAAGGCTGTTCCATCCAATTAACTTAACACCCCCGGTACTTTTCGAATGGTGGTTGAAACTGGAGCCCCCAGGGAAAACCCAAGTGGACATGGGGAGAACATACAAACTCCTTACAGAGTGCAGGATTTGAACCCCAGTCCCGATCACTGGTGCTGTAAAGACATTGTGCTAACCGTACTGCCCTAGTGAAAGAGGAAAATTCATGGTAAATAGCAAGATCCTGAGGAATATTGATGTAGAGAGGGACCTTAGAGTGTGTCAACAACTCCCTGATAGGGGTAAGGTGAAAAGGGAGAAGTTTAAAGGGGTTCTGAGAAATAAGATTTTCTGCAGAGGGTGGTGACTATTCGGAATGAGCTGCCAGATACTACTAAAGATAACAATCCTTTATCCGGAACCCTTGGGCGAGAGTGTGTTCCGGATTTCGGAAAGCCAGATTTAAACCCACCCTCACCCGCTTCCAGTCACACTACCACTCCCCCGCCCGACTCGCGCTGCCGGTCACTCCCCCTCCCCCCGACTCGCTCTGCCATCTCTCTCCCCATTTGCCGGATTTTGGAGCTTTTTGGATTTTAGATGTCTGGATAAAGGATAGTGTACCTGTACATGTTATGATATTTGGATAGGAAAGAAGTAGTGGGATGCAGGCCTTACACATGCAAATTCTCCCTGTAACCTCCAACTAATTACGAACCAATCAACCTCCACATTAAATATACCTAGTGATGTTCTCCACAGATTCACCATCCTCTGGCTAAAAGAAATTCTCCCAGCTCTGTTCTAAAGGGAAATCCCTTTATTCTGAGGCTGTGCCGTCTGATTCTTGACTCTCCCACTACTGGAAACATCCTCTCCACACCTTTTAATATTCAGTTGGCTTTAAACTCCAGTGAGTACAGATCCAGAGCCAAACCTTAACTCTCTCATCACCAGGATCATTCTCATAAACTCCTCTCTAATGCCAGCACATCTTTCCCAAGATATGGAGCCCAAAAATGTTCACAACACTCCAAATTTGATCTGGTCAATGCCTTGCACAACCTCAGGCTTACATCCTTGCATTTATATTTTGGACCTTTTGAGATGAATGCTAACAATGAATTTGCCTTCCTTACTACTGACTCAACCTGCAAGTTAACCTTTAGGGAACCCTGCACGGTCTCCCAAGTTCCTTCAGACCTCTGCTTTCTAAATTTTATCTGTTTAGAAAGTAGTGTACATCTTTATTCCTTCTACTGAAATACAGGATCATACACTTCTTTGTCCTGTATTTCTTCTGCTACTTCATTGCTCATTCTCTTAATTTATCCAAGTTCTTCTGTAGACATCCTACTTCCTCAACACTACCCACCCAGCCACCTATCCTTGTATCATCCACAAAGCAATCAATTCCACCATCTAGATCAGTGGTTTTCAAACTGCCCCCCTGAGCTAACATACTGTTTTAAACAATCCCTTTGTCATAGGTGCTCTGTGATTAGTAAGGGATTGCTTAAGGTGGTATGTGGGTGGAAAGAAAAAGGCTGAAAACCACTGTTTTAATCATCCCTAATTGACTCGTTATGTGCTCGGTTTCATAACTCCAAAGGAAATGGGCCAATGACAATTTTTCTCAAGCAAAATATTTCAATATCAATTGGGTTTAGAGTAGCGATGCTCATCCTTCCCTTCCCACTCACATACCACTTTAAGCAATCCCTTACTAACCATAGTGGACTTATGGCATAGGGATTGCTTAAGGTGGAATGTGAATTTAGGGGGTCAGTTTGAAAACCACTGATCTAGAAGGATTAACATACAGCAGGAAAAGTAACAGGCCCAACACCAACCCCTGTGAATCACTGGGTACAAATCACAAAAGGCCTCCTATATTCCTACTCTTTTCCTTCTACCAGTCAACCAATCTTCTATCCTTGCCAGTACTATGGGCTCCTACCTTATTTAGCAACTTCATGTGCGACACCTTGTCAAACACCTTCTGAAAATCCAAGTAAACAACATCCACTGACTCTCCTTTGTCCATAATGCCTGTTATTTCCTCAACAAATCCCAACAGCTTTATCAGACAATATTTCCCTCGAAGGAAACCATGCTGACTGTCTATTTCATGTCTACATATCCCGAACCAGATCTTTAATAATGGACTGATTATAACCAACCACCGAAATTCATCTAACCAGAAATTTTCTAGTCCTCTGGAACCATTCCTGACTTCATTGATTCCTGAAAGATTACTACTAATGCATTCACAATCTTTCTGGTTACCTCTTTCAGAGCCCTGGGGTGTAATTCATCCAGTCCAGGTGACTCATCCACCTTCAGCTTCCCAAAATATTCTCTAGTAATAGCAACTTCTGCCCCCTAACTCCCAAATTTCTGACTGCCTCCTGAAACAGTGTCCAGGTAGTTCTTTCCTCTGCAGTGCTTGCAGCTTATCAACATTGAGCCCAAGTTCCTCAAGCAACCAACGCTTTCTGCAGCTGTGGCCACCACGTACCACAAAAGGGCCCACCAGCTCCCACTTCATGCAACTACAGCATGTCACCTGATCCTACACCCCTCCTTATTTCATTTGTTATAATTTGGTGATGTTTTATTTAATTACTACTTTGTCAGTAACTTCATTTAAGTTCTCAACTATAAATCCACAAAGCAATTAGTCTGTCTGAATAGTTTAGAGGAGGAAGGTTTAATGGGTTACCAAACCTCTTGCTAAAGCCCTGAAGTCCTATGCTTGCACTGGGCCACTGCTACCATAGCCCCTTTAAAATTGCAGAACCTGGGTAGCCCTACTGGGGGAATTGACCATCAAATCCCACCCCCGCAATGACATGACACATACCCACTGGAAGTACTGCCAGATATTCAGATGGTGGCTGCCTGGTGATGCATGCACGCAAGCACTGATGTCACCGGAATAAATGGGTCGACCATTTTCCTGTGGACGCGACCTCAGTAAGTTTGACTAGGTTCCCTGACTACCTCATAAATATGTCAGGGACTCCGTTGGACCCTTTCTAACTGCTATGTAACTGAGGCACTAACAGGGCAAATTACCCTGAAAGAGCCTAATACTGCTCAATTTTAATGGAAATTGCTGTCTAATGCACCAATTAAGCTGATCAACAAGGCTTATTCTTTTTCACCATCCTGCTAAAAGAAACACACTGGCAACAAGATTTGTTCTTTTAAATCCTTGCTACTTTTTCATTCCTGTTGCGAGAAACTCACTGATAATGATCATCACTGCCCCAGCACTGCCTGCAGATGGTAAATCTTGACCACTTGCAGTGATTCAGACCAGCAGTGCATCGACATGTCAAGATGCCATACTGTAATAGCCAAGTTACAACATTTGCAGCCAGACTTCTAAACCATTAATCACTGAAGTGACAGAGGAGAAATTTAAATTCAAGTGATAAAATCAATCTGGGATTTTTAAAAATGTTGTCTTTGTGAAACTCACCTTTGTACCACACTGCTGTTACAAATCCATCTGATAACACTTTTGACCTCCAGTGAAGGAAAACAAGTGCCTGCCCTTGTCTTTATTGGACATTGGATTTCTCTGAATTTTCTAAATGAGAGAAAAGTGTTAACTATCAAAGAAAAAAAAAGATGAGAACCCACACCAAGACCAATACCACGTTTTGGCCCTTCCTGGGGAGCTCCCTGGGGAACGGCAAAGCCCATCTGCAGCAAGTGTAGGTTGCTCGAGGAACTCAGGCCAAAAGCTGGTGACATGAAATCTAAGCAAACACTGCATCACATTGGGAAGGGCCAGAATTATCTGGATGCTGTGTTTCAGGAGATAGTCATGTCCACTGGATGAGCTTGAAAGGTGGTGAATCCCACGGGTGTTCCAACTGATCTATATCCCAGAGTTTTGAAAGAGTGACTTTAGAGACAGCAGATGCTCTGATTATCTTCTTCCAATAGTGGGCATGTCAGTAATGTCAGAAGTGAATAGGCATTTCTCCACCCAGAGTGTTAACCCCTTGAAATTCTACACTCCAGAGGATGGATGAGCCACAGTCATTGAATTCATTCAAAATAGAGACCACTGGATTTCTAGAATACTAAAGGAATAAAGATTAAATGGCACCATGGTAAAACATCAGCCATGAAACTGACGAATGGTGCCACAGACTCAAAAGAGTGGGTATCCTACTGCTATTTCTTCTGTTCTTAAAGAAAATCACAACATCATCTCATGTAACAAGGCACAAAAATGCTCTCAATCCTTACCTAGCCCACTACACATCTGGCTTCTTTCTTGACCTATCCTTCTCTCCTTTCAGCACAAAATTGGGTCCCAAGATGCATTCACAGCAAGCTGATCATTATTCATTAGTAAAAACACGACACAGGAGAAACTCAGCAGATCAAACTGTGAACTTTATATAGCAAAGATAACGATACATAACCAACGTAGCGGGCTTGAGCTCTTCATCAGGAATGAGAGAAAAAAACACCTTGGTTATGCATCTTTATTTTTGCAATATAAAGTAAACTGTTTGACCCGCTGAGCTTTTCCAGCATTGAGTTTTACTTCCATTATCTATTAGGCTGGTTTTGTTCTTTTGGCATGTCTTGGTTAAATTATCCAGGATAGCAGCAATCCAGTTAAAGCAGGTAACAAACAATTGGCATTCAAAGAAGTAAATCAACCACAACATTAAAGTCTTTCTGTAATGGCTAATATTTTTTCAAGCCCAAGTCACAACCTGTGAAACAATGGGTATTCAAGATGTATTTTACCTACTTCTTGTCCCAACTGAGTCTGATTTCCAACTCTTTTTTTAAAATCTCTGTGGAGATCTCAACACTTTCCTCAAGCAATGATACTCAGAGTAGAAATAGAATCTGAGTACCTCAGTTTTAAAAAAAGATGCTAAAAATGTATAAGGGGAAAGAATGAAAATAGACAAAAAGCCTACTAAAGGAGGAGAAACAAATGAATGGGTGGATCCACAAAGCTTTGAAATTGTTGCAGAAAGAAACTGCTTGTCCTGAAGAATATTTGTCTAAAATACATACATTGCACTCAAAGTTAATTTACTAACTTCTGTATTATTACTGAAGATTAAATGTGTAAATTATACTGAATAAATTGTGAAGGCTTGCCTCAGACAATAAATCAGAAAGGACAGAAATGAGGTTCAGTAGATTCGCTCAAAATGAATGGCTGCATCTTGTTATGTAAGGAACAAGTTGGGGACTGGGGAGCATTTTTCATATCTTTACATTGCTAGGAATTTGCTGGTAGCAGGATTGCGTAGATGTGGGTTAAACAGGATTATAAACAGCCATTATTATTTGTCTGTCTCTAAGCAACCAGGCATAATATTGTCACACTGTAAATATTAGTGTGAAATGGTACTCTACTATTCCTTGTTTTACTCTTGTGCAGCTAAGTTTTTAGTCTGAGATATAACTAGAATTGAATTCAATGTATGCATGTTTAAATATATACATCACATTCTATATCTTATCCTTACTTGTAAACAAAATAAAAATATTGATAACCATTATAAAGATGCAGTTTACATTATCCTAAGAGACTAATTATAATTGCTGTCATAATTTCAGGGCACTGGTCTGCACAAACGATCACTTACTGAGGGAGCTGAATGAAACACGAGCCCGACACAAGGCAGAGGTTGACCAGCTGCATTGGAGCTACATTCAGCTCAAAAAAACCATGGAGAAGCCAAACCGCAATGTGACTATGACTGACTACATGTCCTCAGGCAGAGAGATAGAAAATCGTAGACGCTGAAGGAATCCTGCAAAAGCTCTGTGAAATGGTCTCGAGGAAGCAAATTACAAGAAGCATGTGTGATCTCACTGTGTACTAAACGTACTTTCCCTTACAGCAATACAAATTTAATAACAGATAGCCAGATGTGTTAACAGCATCCAGAGTACATACCAAAGATGGAAATTTAACAATATTCACTGAATCAACAAGCTTTGTGATTTATCACTTTTTGCAGTTTTCCCTTTACTTGGCTCTGTGTCCCCAACCAAGGGACTAAATGGGCATGACATCAGTCTGTAAGAGTGACAGTGGAGGAGAATGTTGCAGAGGCTCTGAATAGGCCAAAATGATAAAGAGGAATTTCTAAAAAAGCAAACTGCACTTAAGATGGATAAATCACTTTGTATCTAGATAGGTTGCTGAAGGAGATAACAACATTGCAGAGACACCAGATATAATCACGTACTGTAACAGATTCAGTTGTGCCTAGAGACTGGAAAATTGCAAATGTTGTACCCTTATTCGAACTAAAAGTAGAGGGATAAATCCAGTAACTCCAGACAACTGAACTTAATCATAATGGTAGGGAAAGGTATAGAAACTATACGCAGGGGAAGTATAAGTTACTTGGATACATGTGCATTAATTTAAAAACTCAGCATCCAGTTGTTCAAAGTGAATTGTTTCTAAATAAGTTTGTGCTACAACTTTTTTTTTTAATTGAGGGGCAGTGAGATAAATGTGGTTTATATATTTCAAAAGGTATTTTAGGATGCCACCAAGAGTTAAGTTCATGGAAACACAGTGGTTCTAGCAACATGGAGAGAAGGTTGGTGAGGTAACAGAAAATAGTGCCGAGACTTTTTGGGACTGGAGTGAAATGTAGAGTGTAGTTTCCCAGGGTGTAATACTTGGACCACTTCTATAATGGTGCACAGGAACAATTTCCAAACTATGATTGGCTTCAGAGACAGGAAGACAATCTAGTAAAATTGGCAGTCATGAGAGATGCAGCTTTGCTAAAATATGTGAAGAATTATGTTTAGGTTGAAGAAATGTGAGGAGACAATATAAATAAACCTTTCTAAAAACAGCACAAGAAGAAAGACTTGGGGATTTATATGCATAATTTGTTAAAAGTGTCAGGGCAGTATATGTAGTTTAATAAAAGCATACAGATCCTGTACTTAATAAACAGAGACATCGTACTGCAGGAATGTTGTTGAATAGAGTGCAGGAAAAAGTTGATTCAAAATGATTCCAGGGAAGAGGACCTGTAGTTATGGGTGTAGATTTGGTACGAAGAATCTGATATTTCAAATAATTAGGTATAGCAAGAGAAAAACTTGCTGAAGCTGAAAGAATAAAGTACAGAGAGACACAGAATGAAGAGAGTAGCAACAGAACCAAAAGTCACTCAAGAATTTTTATTTTTTTATGCACACTGCATATGCACCATTAGAGTTGGAAGTGAAGAGAGATTCAGTTGCATTGTGCAAAACCGGGAAAGACGAGTGCCAGAAGGAAAGGATATTGGAAAGGGACTAGCTGGAATCATTCATTAATTCCATTGCAGACCTCCTTAAACCAGTCATGTTATATTTTGATTGCTTAGAACATGCTTCCTTATGTATATTCTAAATCTTTCACTTCCAATGTTTTACTGGCACGCAAATAGATTGAAATAGCTTTGCCTATATTTGGTTCATTCAGCATTGTTACATTAATTCTGTGTACCATGCACATTTCATTCCAGAGTATTGTATTAGTAATGTAAAACATTTGTTTGGAATTCTGTTACTTTTACAAAAGCTGCTAACCCTTTTAAAATAATTGAAAATTTGCTATTATTGAAGGACGATGCTCAGTAAACACTTTTACCGGGAAATCTTGAAGCACAAGATATTGTTTTTGGTTTAATTTCACAGCATTTTTTAGATACAGTGAATATAGTGGTCTTTATGTTAGTTCATTTGATTGAAGGTTGGCAGAAATTGATGTAAAATTCATGCATGTACTATTAAATAACCATTATCTGGAATTTATGCAGCCAGCAGCCTAAACCAACTGGCAAAAAAAGTTTAAAATAAATAGGTAAAAATATGAAAGTTTAAAATTGGCACCCCTGAGCAGTTAGCTTGCCAATCACACAATCTCAACTAATCCCCTTAAGTGCCAGATATCAGGGGTTTTACATGTTCTTAACCATATAAAAATGGCTCCTGCAGTTATGTGACGATATTCCAAGGAAAGGGGAGAAGTTAAAAGTTACCTGTTATAATTAAGTGGTTGCTTCCCTCAGAACCTTTCTTGCCTTCCTTATTCTTTTTGCCATCTTCGGCTGATGGCACACCCTCTGGTTCCAACCCTCTGCTGCAGCCAATCAGAAATTCAACACTGGACCGCTACAAATAGAAAGCAAATTACTCTCTCCCTCTCCATTCTTTTCCAGCTCCTGCAGACCATATTTCTACATGAACTGTCCTGTTATTTAACATACCACAAGAGGCTATGGCTAACTCATAACCTTCTTGTAGCTAACCCTCAAATATTCTAATTTCTGATACTCTTAATTTTCAAATGAAAACTGAACACATCATCTGTACCCATGAGTGGGGAGGAATATTATCTGCAGAACAAAGTATAGGACCAATAATCTACCCATTTTCCCATGAATGTACAGACCATTGTTATGTGGCTCTTCAATTTTCAGAATTCCACATTTTCCAAGAATGGAAAAGATAATGACAAGAAAACTTCTGGTGTGTACGTCAATTTTTATTGTGCCAAAATATCCAAATTGTTTTGCCTTTCATGTTCATCTTAATGTTGTAATGATTAAAAGGGGCCACTCAATCCAATCAGACCATTTTGTTGTTATTCTCCCACATAAGCAGCTATTAAAGTCACCTCTGTCCACCTTGCTCATGTCAAAACTGCAACTTGCATTTATACAGCAGTTTTAACATGGTTTTACCTTGGAGAGCTATTAAATATAATGTCTTCCCTGAGCTACACAAAATTACAAAATAAAGTGTAGGTTTAAAGCAGTGCCAGACAGGAACCCAAAGAAAAATATTCAAATAATGATTGAAGACAAGATTGCCACATTTCTTATTACTTAATGGGTGAGGGCATGGCTGCAAGAAGTTTAGGTATTTTAGTGAACTGCATAGATTTTTTTTAACTTTAGTCTGTAGATTCCTGCCTGACATCTTCATATCCAGTGACTTTTGGAATGTCATACATTAAAGATACAACTCTCATTAAGGATTATTTTTGTTCTCTTAAACAGAATCTCTAAAGATCAAGTTCCAAAAACCTTCTTTATTCCCCAAATATTTTCTGTTTTATTTCACTGTTTCTCCTTCTCTGCAGGCCTGCAGAAAAAGGATCTCAGGGTTATATGTGATGTCACATATGTACTCTGACAGTAAAATTGAACTTGATGCAACATAGTCGACTTCAGTCAATCTTGTCTTGCTTCCATTTCTCTTTCTCATCATTCTCCAAAATGAAGCAACATCTTGGGAAATCAGCTCCACCTCTGGCGAAGGGCACAGGACCAAATCACTCGATAATCCCTTATTAATCTGCATCAAGTCCCAAAACACCAGTGCTTTACGTCATTAATGCAGTTTAGCCACATGCACTGAAAACAGAGTTTCATTGCACTGACTTTTGAATGCTGCACAATATATTCTTAATAAATCTTTTGGAAATCAATTCAGTCAACTGTACACAAGTGTACAAGTCTCTCTGAACTGTTCAGCAGATTGCTTCTATTTTATGGGAAAACTAGAAAAATGCAAAAATTTATATTTGTACATATATTCATTTACATGTTTGATATGATTATATTTTGATTTTTAAAACCTAAATTAAACATTGTTTTGAAACAATATTTTCCCTCTCGAGTGTTTAATTCATTTTAAATTGACCTTGTCAACCTTTAAAATTTGGAATCAAACCTACTGAAGATAACAAGTTGAAGTTTAGAAATTTTCTGATGAGAAACTTGTTGATTTGAAGGTTCACTTTCACAATTTATTGAAATAGAATGGTTTTTTGAACTCCACATTTAATTATTTTACAATAATTCTTTGTCCATCTGTACTTACCTCATTTTCTCTCCTCGCCACTCTACCTTTCCTTGCTTCTCCCACCCCACCCAGTGTTCCACATTATGAGCACCATCTTGTTTACTGATGGACTCAAGGTGCAGCCATTCATTGCCCTGGACTTGCTGGCTAGCTGCAGTCATCTGCCAGGATCCTGGCACACAACTGAGTGCAGCTAATGTACCACCTCAGCACTAGCAGCTGACCACTATATGCACAGGATAGCTTTGACAGCCAGCAGGACTCCCATTTCATACATACCAACTGTCAAAGTTCTCACTGTAAATTCTTTTTTCTTTGGCTTGGCTTCGCGGACGAAGATTTATGGAGGGGGTAAAATTAATCTCTTCACAAATATTCAACCACTATGGAGAGTTGCCAAAAAAATATGAAAAGATGAACAAAACACATTTCAAACCATTCTGAAGATATTTAAAGCGAACAGCAAGAACGCTGCACTTACCTTCTCTCATTGGCCAACCTCTCCCTGTAGTTGAATGAGGCCCAGTGCTGAGGGTCAATAGGCAGGTGTTGCAGATTAAGAACATGCAGTTATTAGATTGTTGCTTAATTTACAACAAATTGAATAAATTAAGCCTGCATCAAATTCATTGTTACCTTTATATTGAAATAAACAACCAATTTTCACAGAACAAGAAATTTACTTGTTCTCAGAACTAACAGATTCAGTCATCCATAACTAGCAACTTTAAATGGTTTTAAGCTCACAGTGAGGGCAACGCTATTGCAAGCTCTAGCAGCTCAGGTGTGAATCTGGTGCTGATGGTAAGGAATCTGTATGTCCTCCTGGTTTCCTACCACTCTCCAAAAACATAGGTTGATTGGTGTACTTGGGGCAGCACATGCGCATGGGCTAGAAGAGCCCGTTACCTCTAAAAATACATTTTAAAAAATTAAAAATCTAAAATCATCTGTGAAATAAAAAAAAAGAGCCTTTCACAAGAAGTCCGAATAAATATCCATGTTTTAGCCATGTTATAGAAACACCAAAAATATTATGTACATTTTATAGACAGAGGTAAAAATTACCCTATTTGGCAGCATACAAAACCCACTTTTTTCCCCCAAATGTCGGCTCAAAAATATCCCCCGGGTCTTGTATGCGAAGTTAAAGGCCCCTGCCAGTAGCGCAAGACCGCGCTTTCCGGAGCTGCCGCTCACTTCCCCCGTTGAGAAGGCCGACCACGGCGGCCCCCGCCACCAGTACAAGAGGAACCTGTTCGTCAACTTACCTGTAAATACACTAAAAAAGTCTTAAAATTTCCTGCTGAAATGGAGGGGTCTTGTACGCCCATGCTGTCAAATCTGTTACCCCTTTTGAAATTTCATTCTTCAGTATACTTTATGAAATTAAAATACTCAGCACCATATCATAGTTTTATAACTGAAATTTTATTCTATTTCTTACAAAATTTAGTCTGAGTTTCAAATGCACTTAAGTGGCAGTTTCTCATGATACAGATGGCAGTGACAAAGCAGAAAAAGAATGGAAATCTATGGAGTGAACTATTTAAAATAAGCATAGCTTCAAACCCTTTGACCTTAATTAAGACAGTGCATCTTTCTATTGCAATCTTGTGAAAAATCAATATAATGTTGATTAAAAATGCTTTCAACCATTGTATTCATTAAAAAGACTCCTAATGATGTCTTCTTCCATTAAAAATGATTTTTAGTATTTGGAATTGTAATAAAGCAGGAACTTAAATCTCAGCGACTTTACAGTACAAATTAGGTCAGAGAATCTGTCCCAAATTCTTAAGAGCAGTGATCTGAACTCATTGCATGTGCCCTATTTAGTTAGTTTTGCAGTAACAGCAAGCACCTCTATCTGAAGTAGAAATTATGCTGTAATAAATCACACACCCATAATTATCTAATTATACTGCCAGGATTTGGGGGTTGTGGGGGAGAGGTTGAGCAGGCTGGGGCATTATATCTTAGAGTGTGCAGGAGGAGGAGGAGTGATCTCATTGAGGTTAACAAAATCATGACAGGAATAGATAAGTGAACACAAAGTCTTTTGTCCTGAAGGAATCAGTAACCAGAGGATATTAGTGAGGGAGAGGGTTTTAACAGGAACCTGAGGGTTAACTTTCTTTGTTTACACTTTGGGTGGTGAGTGCATGGTACGGGCTGCTTGAGGCAGGTACTATTGCAATGTTTAAGAAAATAAATTGAATGGATAAGATGGGTTTAGAGGGATATGGGCCTATCACAGGCAGGTGTGGGTGGGACATTTTGGTGGGCATGAGTGAATTGGGCTAAAGGGTCCGTTTCTACACAATGTAACCTTGACTCTGTAATTTTATGGTTAAGGTAAAACCGTGGTTCTCAACCTTTTTCTATTCACAAACCACTTTAAGGTATCCCTATACCATAGGTACTCTGTCATTAGTAAGGGATTGCTTAAGGTGAAAGAAAAATTTTGAAAACAACTGGGCTAAAACCCTACTGGCCTGAATCCTCCTTGTCTATCTGCTGTCAAGAGGACAGCATTGGACTGGAGCATTCCTGACTGTCGTTCTTGTGCAACACAGCTGGTGCATTAATCCTGCCACAGTTTCTGGGCACCTTCACCTCCAGAGGTGGAGCTCAGTCACACCTGCATGGAAAAGATGCAGTTTGCTTTTGGTAATTCATTTTAATTAATATTTTGAGTTAATTTATCAATTAAATGTGTATTTAAATAAATGTATTCTTTAATTATTTATCTCTAAACTCTTAATGTCTCTGATTATCAGATATATTTAAAAACAGGTGAAAGGTGCCTGAAACCATGTCTGAAAGTCATCTGGATCCACCACCAGACGCCCAGCGGCTGCTCACAGACCAGCCGCAGCCACACGGTTTTCTTTGATCCATGGGAGGTTAGTGTCAACAGGGGGCGGGGATTGTGTAGGAGGGTGTGTGTATAAACCCAGTGTTTGAATCACAGTCAGTATTATTCCGCCCAGTGTATTTTTAGGGAGTAATTAGTAAGTCATCTTACCAGAACAATAAGGAGATGTTTATCCCAGTTTGGATAGGTTGATCAGTTGCGGTGCATAGCACGTCTATTTATGTATCCATTGAGGTATTTATTCTGAATTTGAATACTTACTGCTGAACAATATTTAAAGCATTTTCCAATGCAACAAAATAAATCTGAAACTGTTTATTTGTGCTGCATCTCATTCTTTTTCCCTTTGCAGTCTGAATGTTCTGAGTTACATTAAACAATTGCAGTGATATTTACTCAATCAATTGATGGTCCTTGTCACAGTGATTAGTTTCCCACCAGTTATTAAGACTACAGGTCAGTCAGTGCTCTTTCACCACCAGAGATTTGACTGGTATCAAACAACAGACTGATTAAGTACCCTCATGAGACCTGCTGACTGACATCCTACAAATAAAGTGATTCAACGTCAAATGGAATAGTGGGTGAAAATTGGGCCTGAAGCAAGAGCCCTGGTGCAAATAAGAATAAGACTTTGAAAATTAAAGACTTGCAAAATGAAGCACAACGTTCTTTGGCATATTAAAATATCAAGAGTGAATAAGTCAAAGAGTTGTCCCCATACAGCAGTATTGGAATGTACAGTTGACTCCTGTGAAATTTTGTGTACTGATTCATTACAGCTGCTAAAAAAAATTGCAATGCATCAATTTGTCTCACAAGCAGTTCACAATGAAAAGGAATGATTTGCTGTTCAGTTTTAACCAACTTGGATTATATTAACTACTGCCTTGTTTCCTCAGTACAGTCTAATTTAACATTTTCATATCTATTAATGTATGCACATGAGACTTGGCATCTCATTACCAACTGGGCTCAACCTGTGCAATGGGCATTCATCAGAAACAAAATATTCATTAGGGGTGGGCACAGCTGAAGATTTTGTTCAATTCAGTAACAGCAGGACTGTTCTATAAAGTGCAGAATCAATCTTCAGAAGCATGCAAAAGGTGCAATTTACTGAGCAGTTCCTTAGCATTGGATACAAGCTTACCCTGAAGCAAAACATTGTGGAATGAAATGATATAGCAGGGTGCCAAAAACGTAAAAGGTGTCCATATATCCTATACAAGGCCAGTGAGAACCACAACCAATAAACACACAATAATTCTACTCCTCCTGAGAAAATCTCTGGGTCAATGGATGGCAGAATCCTTAGGTTCTTGTTTTACATTCTTGATGCCATTCAAAGAACTGAATAAGATGAGGGCAAACGAAAAATATATTTCCTGCATGCAACTTGCAGGTCTTGCACAATAGAATATTAGTTGTTTGGAAAGGTGATTTATTTTTCCCAGAATTTCCAGGAGTATGAATATTTTCCCATGTGCAAAGATACAGCAGGCACAAGTCTCCAACTTTTCATCTCAAACGTTTCAATATCTGACCGAGAATCGTGAAAAGTATTGAATCTCATCCTATTCCAAAGAGAATAGTATTGCGATCTGGAGATTTCATGTTAGGAGTGTAAATAAATCCTCTGTCTTAATGTCTCTGATTATCAGATATATTTAAAAACAGGTGAAAGGTGCCTGAAACCATGTCTGAAAGTCATCTGGATCCACCACCAGACGCCCTGATTACTTTCACTCAACTCTGGACTTGTCTTCATTTTAAAATCAACTAAATTAAACTTAGGACTCATTGCTACCAACTTCAAAGTTCTTCATTCATTTCCTCTGAGGTCAAGTGCACTTCCTACTGAATTGGTTCCAATCCTGCTTGAAGAAAACAGTGGAAATTCTTATTACAGTAGATCTTCCTGAAGATTTCATGGGGCAAAGCCTATTTCTTGGATGGCGATGAAAGAGTTCCATCTCATTTCCATCAGTGACATAGTTATATGGACACATTCATAAAATATTAAGGAAATACTTGTCGACAATATGATGACTGCACATGACTTCTCAACAATAACCTATTCACCATCCTACATTTTCCCTTCATTCAAAGACAGTGATGACATCTCCTTTTCCATTCCGAACATCCAGTTTTGAAATTAATCTTGTTCAGCAAACCAAAGATAAGCCTTTGCACTTGATACTTGGAGATCAACAACTTCTATTGGTCTTCCATCTTTCTATTCTTTTAGTGGGTTTTTTTCTGATCACCAGATTATTCCATTACATTGTTTTTTTAAAAAAATATAGTACCTTTCAATGGGCATTTCGTAATGCATCAAAATATTTCCCACCAACTTCAATTGCGTGCAAAGATCAGAAATTCCAGTTGCCAACAGGAAATGGCTGCAATCCACCTGAAACAGCAAGAATTCATCGAGATTAAATGACCCAATCCCTTGCAGCTCCATTATCTGGAGGCCGCCAATAGAAAATTGGACATCTTTACGGAATACTCATGGCTTTCAATGTTAAATCTAGTTTGTTCAGCAAAAGTCATTAAAGGGGTAAAAAGGCTTTCAGAACCATCCAAGAAAGGTAGTGAGAGGAAGTGCTTTCTGTGTTTACAGCCGCGGGTACAAATTACTTGCTTCTTTTATAAATTGTCTAAAACAAGCGAGAAGATTTTTCTTGGCCAACTGGAGACAGGTTGAAAAGAGCAACGATTTGGTTCCCATTTCTGATTCTTTCAGGTAAGGTCACCTTGGAAGTAGAAGTATCTGCAGTGGAGATGTTGCCTTTGTTTGGAAAGAATCATTAATTGTGTTTTGTTCCTTTTACTTTCTGGTCGTAAGTTCCTGCATGTTTGTATCCCACTACATAGCCAGAGTCATGAACCAGGTACTCTCTGCCTGCTCTTCCACGGCCTTTCCCGCTCTGATCAAACCTTTCCTTGTGGGAACCGGTAAATTTAGAAGTGTCGGTAAGTCGTGTCAATGTAGGAGACAGTACAGTTTTCTGCAGGGAGAGGAACAAAAGCAACATTACAAATGGAATTTTTGATATTGCAAGCATGTAATAGAGGTTCTGCCTTGACCCAGTTAGAAACATTCCCTCATTGTGTGTTCAGGTGCTATTCCAAGAAGAGTTGAAAATCTAGGCCAGCCCCTCTATGCAGTGATGAGGAAATGCTGCATTATCAACATCAAAGTTTCTCTTTCGAGACTTAAAACCAAGAAGCAAAAACAAACTGCTGAAGGAATTAGCAGGTTAAGCCGTATCCTTCAGCAGTCTGGTATTTTTTTGTTTCAGAGTCCAGCCTAGTGTCTCTCTTTAAAAATACAAAGGAAGTTGCATTTCTTTTCAAGAGGGGACAAGAAATATTCCTCAACACTATTTTGAAGAAACAGACACTTTCTTCCTGGTGCAACTGACTCATTTTTAAATGCAAGTTATTTATTCATTTATCTCATTGCTACTTTTGAGAGCTTGGTGCATACAAACTGGTACATTTCACGCATCAGTGACCGGACTTCCAAACTTCACTGGTTTTAAATGCAGAGATTGAGAAGTTTCAAGATTGTTTTATTGTCCTGTAATAAAACAGGTGTCATATTACCCAAAATTTCCTTTAGTCTGCCATAAGGCAGACAAAGATTTGCCATTGGCAGAAATTACCAAGCGCCCCTTACAGTCAGAGAAAGACAAACAAAACAGAGTCCCTTCAGAATCACCGAGTGTCCGTGGATTCGTCTCCAGTACTCCTGAAGCCTCTGCAGCCATTCCAACTATCCGTAACCCGAGCTCCACATCCAAACCACCGACATGACCAAGAAGCCTTCAGCTGGTAGATCGCTAATGCTCAAAATAAATACACAGAAATTGTGTGACCAGGAAATACAAAGTGGAAGTCTGACTCCCATCACGGATAGGTGATTGTCAGATATGAATAGTTGTATCCCACTTCAAAAGGTCACATACAATCAGGAAGGGATATAACACCTTCCTAAATATCTGGCAGCCTTATTTAGAATATATAGATACCTCCCTGGCGCCAACATAGGGTTATGCTTGCTACTGGCTAGCCGGTTGACCTCTGTAAAGATTCAAGCACTGTGGTATTATCGTGTCTCCATAAGTTTTACTGTACACACTGACAATGGGATTTTTTTTGTTTCTTTATCTTCATTCTTTCTCTGTTTAATAGGACATAGATGGGAGGGGATGGAGGGAGGGGATATCTTGATGTTTGGTAATCAGTATGATTGTTGATTATTTTTAATATATTTAAAATGATAAATATTACAAAACAAGCCTTCAGCGCCCTCGCCCCCTCTTGCATCTTGCTTCCAATATCTGGTACCCCTTCAGCCAGTCTCCGGCAGTCTGAAGCCTTGTGTGAGGTCTTTGACCTCAGTTGCCAGCAGACTGCATGGGTTCCTTGCCTCCAACATCCCGCCGGTGTGTTCTTCAGCCACAGAGCCCCTCACTGGTCCGCTGCTGGGAACACCATCCTGTAGGGTCACCTCCTCGACTTCTCATGAAAGGGGTGGTCTCCCCATTTCTGTGGGCCTGCACCAGTTCTCTGCTTCTCCGGAGTCTGCACACCTCAAGTCCACAGCCGAACATAAACACCGCCTTCTTGGGCGCAGCGGGGGACCAATGAGCAGGATCTACGTCTGAAAGAACAATGCATGCAGAGGACTGCTGGCGACTAGAGGTGAGGAACCCACGGAGGCTGTGGGCTGCTGAAGGCTGGCTCAAAAGTGGCTGATAGGTTACCAGGTATCGGAACCGGGATGCGAGGGGATGCCAAAGGGTTCCTAACCATATCAGAGGATTTGATCTGGACCTTGGGTTGCCAATAGTTGGGTCTGGAATCTGTGAGGCTGCAGAAGCGAACCTATGGACCCTTGATGACTCTGGGGTGATTTTCTTTTGCTTCTCTCTGGGTCTGACTGCAAGAGGCGCTGGTGGCGAAAAGAAATTACATATAATATGACACTGTTTTACTACTATAATAAATTTAATCGAATCTTGAATTTTTTTTTTTTTACAGCTTGATGTTTGCAAACAGCTCATTGTCTCTTCATTCAGACCATTGCTGATCTCAACATTTACATAGGTGTGAAATGTTATCCATGCATTAAACTTCTGACTGAATTCTACGATATTATCATTGATTTTTTTTGCACTAGGATAACTGAATATTTATTGTTTATTTTTGTGTTTATATTGTCTCTTTCTAACTCAATCATGTGTACTACTGTCATGTTTTTTGCCCACAAAGTACCTGTTCAGATACAACAAGAAAGAATTGTGGTGTATATGTACTTTGTACAATGTATTTGACAATTCATTATATGATCTTCATTATCCAAATTATAGAACTACTGAGCAACACCACACCTTGAGGTACACGTCCAAGTGTCCTTGAAGGCATCAACCTGGATAAGCAAGACAAGTAAGAATATAGGATATTTACCTCCATTAACTGGCAGATTGTAGCGAAAACAAAGAAATGCTGGAGGAACTCAGCAGGTCACATAAAGAAGGGCTCAGGCCCGAAACATCCGATATTTATTTTAACCTCCTGCAAAACCAGTTGAGTACCTCCAGCATTTCTGTGTTTTCAAAGAATTTAAGAGAAGGTGGCTTTAAAAAAAAGTAGCCTCTATCCTCAAGGACCCCCGCTACCCAGGCCACGCCCTCTTCACTCCGCTACCATCGGGAAAAAGGTACAGGAACCTAAAGATGAGCTCTCAGTGGCAAGGACAGCTTCTTCCCCACTGCCGTCAGATTCCTGAATAATCAAGGCACTGCCTTACTTTTCGTGAACTATCATTTTATATATTTTTTATTTATAGTAATGATTATAATATGTATGTTTGCACTGTGAAGGTGCCGCAAAACACCAAATTTCATGACTTGTTCATGACAATAAATTTTGATTCTGAAAGTTTGATGGGCAGACATGGGTTTGGTAGTGAGAAACTTTTCCTTTAGCAGAGATTCCTATAATCTGATTTAGAGGATTTGTGGTAGAAATGTTTCACCAAGAGGGTGCTTGTAACCTGGAACACTATCCATGTAGGTGTGGAAGCAAGTGCTCTTACAACATTGAGCACTTGAAATGCCCTATTCTTGGGTAGAAGTGGAACTGAAGTTTTCTAAAAAATCATCTTTGTTGGCAATTTTAGGTTCTTTTTTATCCTTTTCCAAATTGACACACAATCCGATAATGAGAAGCAGGCAGTGAATATGGGCACAATTTAGAATATCTTTTGGTTATAATAAATTTTCTCTTGGTAGTCCCAGTAGAGATAACCATTTTTTTTCAGCCGTCTGTATTAGACTTAGGCTTTAAGAAATGGTAAAGATGAGGTATCAAAATCTTTTCGTTCAAGATAACTTTGCCCTCTTTTGAACAATTGTTCAGCTAAATTTAATCTTCCTAACAGACATTTTTTTTTTTAAAGATATTTATAAGTTAGGCATTTTGTTCAGTCCAAACTTACTGATTTTCCTCAAATCTCAAATTCTAATTTTCTGGATTTATTCTTTAATTTACAGTTCATTCACGGTCGATTAATATCCCGTATACAGTTCATTCACGGTCGATTAATATCCCGTATACAGTTCATTCACGGTCGATTAATATTGTGTATTCATAATGACCTCTTGGATTTAAGATCAGCCTCAATGGTTAGGATTAAGAGCGATTGGAAACGTGATTTGAACATAACATTTTCAGATGCAACAATTGGTACTCTACTCACAGTTTGATTAATGATTCCTCAATCTGTGCAAGGCATTGCATATTACAGTTTAAGGGGGTACACAGAATACATATATCCAAACTTAAATTATTTTGTTTTTATGCAGATGTTGATCCACTCTATGAGAAGTGTAAAATTTTTGAAGCTTCATTGATTCATATGTTTTGGGTGTGCCCAAATTTAGGAAGATTTTGGGAAAACATTTTCCAAACTTTTAAGCTTACAAATAGAACCCTGCCCTTCAATTACTTTGTTTTTTTTTCATGAACTGGATGTACCTCTGTCTTCAACTCAGGAGAAATTTTTACCCTTTACCAGACTGATAGCCAGACAAACAATTTTATTGAAATGGGAAAATGACTCTTCATCTACTCATACACAGTGGTTACATGATGTAATGTCCTATTTAAGCTTGGAGAAAATTAAATACAACATTAAAGATAGAACATTTTAATTTGAAAAGATGCAGGGCCCATTCATAGAATATTCTCATGATTGGAAGATTTAAGAAGTTTGGATGCTCCGGTGATTCTCTGTCTAGTTTCTGAAGGTCAAGACTTGATCCGTATCTTTACATTCTTTTCTACAAGGTAACCTTGATTAGAGGAAGGGGTAAATTAGATTTAGTTTTAGTTTTTGTGTTTTTAAATCCTTTCTTTTTCTTTTTTTAAAGATTAATTTTTTAAATATGGGTTTAAATTATGGTGGTCATAGATCATACCATTAAATCAGACAGGGATTGTCTAATGTAGTTTACTTGGTTTCTATTCAGAATTATTTTTAAGAAAAATTGTTAAATAAACAAATAGGGATAGGGTTTTTGATTTACATTTATATATATAAATAAATGTTAATTTATAATTTGTTTTATATATACATGACCTGCTATTTGTTTTATTTGAGGACTTTGTATGTAGGATTTACATATTAAACTCAATATATAAAAAAAAGAAATGCCTTATAAAGGCATGGACTAAGTGTTGGAAAATTGGCTTTGGATCAATAGGTATTTCGTGGTCAGTGCTAATGTGATGGACAAGGAGCCTGTATCATGAATGGAGATATGGGAAATGCCTGGAAGTGTATAGAGCATACACTACATGGGACATTTTGGCAAATTTAGTGGCAATCACAAACTAGACCAGGATCTAAAAGGTAATCAGATGAGGCTTGCACAAATATTAACAACTAAATTGTGATGGTGTGGGAGCTGGAGGGAAAAAAAACAATGATGCTTAGAATGATCTCCAGGCCCTATGGGAAAAGGAGAGTCCTGTAGGAGAACTCCCAAAACAGCTGGTGAAAGACTGGCAGATGCTGCATCATCAGAAATTTCAAACGAGCACTGACTTGGCTTAGCTAGTGCTGCATCAGCCTCTTGATGTACAATCAGTTTCTGTGCCATGCAGCTGCTCTGAGTGCAGGTGTGGCAGTGGTCAGACAATAATTCATTTCCTTCAGGAAGACGGTGCAGTGTCTTGATAATGTGAGCAGCTGTACGTGTTCTATGGGAGGTTCCCAGGAACAGACATGCAGGGAAACATCAAATTCTATCAGAACATCAATCAACTTGGTGAAAGGCAGGCACTGGTCTACCTAGTTTTCTGGAGCAAGGAGACCATTGGTTCACAACTCCAAGCTGCAGACTGGCACACTTCAAGGTCCAGGAGTTGCTGGGATCCACGGAAGCTTCATGCAGCACCTCAAAGGGATCAGGTGTGAAGCCCACAACTGAAAGTTCTCTAGCTATGCCACACTGAGGGAATAAAACTGTGTAATAACCCCTCAAACCTATCGCTGATGGAAAATTTTAGAGAAATACCATATTGATATCATGGAAATCTTGTAATCAAATATAATGGTCACGTGTCGGAGGTTCGGATCTGGAGCTTGGTTTGCCAATGGTTTGGTCTGGACCCTGTGTGGCTGTGGAAGCACTGGAGGCGAATCTATGGACACTCAGTGACTCTGACTATAAGAGGCTCTTCAGGTAAATTCTACTGATGGAGAATCTGTTGGCCTTACAGCAGACACTTTTATTACCATGACAAGAAATTGAATCTTGAATTAATGCATGTATTGTGCATCTGCAAATTTTATGAACAAATTATATTTTTGGGAAGATGAATCAAAGAAATTGACTGGGCATTAATTTAAATGTTAATTTTCAGCAAATAGAACAAGCGACTTGCATTTATACAGCAACTTTTATGTCTAGGGATGTCACAAAGTGCTTCAGAGCCCATGTATTAGTTTTTAGTTCCATTACCATTATTATGCAGGCCAACCTAAGGTGTTGCAAGCAGCAAAGTGATACACTACCTGCTCTTCAGGTAGCTTTGGGTCCATGTGATCTGGGTCCCAGATCCACATATTCTCTGTAAGGAAGCGCCTTTGACAGTACAGCTCTTCCTCAGCACTGCTCACCCAGATTTCAGGCTCAAGTATGAACGTAATTGTTGTATAACCCCCAAGAATGGGCTAATAACCGAAAGAACAACAGTCGAAATTTCATCACGGCATTTTTAGGATTTGCAATTTCATTAATAAAAGTAATCAGTAAAAACTACATTCATGGATGACACAAGAATTCAGCTGAGAGAAAATTCTGCCAGCCTTAGTCTCAATTCACATGGTAACACTCAATCCCTTCTGAAGTGAACTTAAGTTAATTCCACCTTTCCAAGACAAGTCAGAATCACTGACAATCACCAGCCTAGCTACTGATGGCCACACTCGGAGGAAGAAATATGGAAAAAGAAAATAATTTTTAAGAAAGTGACGACTTCATCTTCCTTTTTTTGGGGCAGAAATTATATATTGGGGGTCATCATCACATTGTGCTCAAACAGAAAGAGTCAACTTTTAAGGCATTCCACCAAAATAAATGCAGTGAAATTCACGCATCATAAAATGACTCATTTTATATACTGTATTAAACAAATTGTGGAGCAGCAATTGTTGCTGCACTTCCCTGTACTGGGAAGATGCAACAAATCCATTTGACAACAGCTGGGTATATACTTTTAAATGTCATTTGTTGAGAAAGATTAAGCAATGTAGTTAAGACAAAATAAACAAGCTCCTGACATACCGTGACCCCTGATATCAGAGGGGAGTTTCCTTCAATCAACTTGTGAATCTCTTGGATTGCTTCTTCCTCGTTCTTCCCTTTAAATCGCTTCTGCGCAAGTTCTTGAAGAGCTTCTTTGAATTGACCAAAGTTGATTGTCCTAAAAGATTTTGGCCTGAAACACAGAACTTCAGGCATTAAACAGACATTCAGGAGAATTAAAAATAAAAAGCAGTTCCTGCCATTTTCAACCTTCAGTGGTACCGCACAAACTTTCATCCCCAGGCCTTTAACATTCCTGTACACCTACTATTTATTTAAACCTTCAGGACATCCCAAAGGTCTTTACTACAAATTAACTATATCCAACTCCAGTCTCCATTGCTACACAATGAAGGGAAGCAGCCAACCAGCACACAGCAAGTCACACAACAAGCAGAGAAATGATGACCAGATGAGATGATTTAGTGATGTCAGCTGGGGGAGGAATTCCCCGTGTAGAATGAGTTGCAACTTACCAGCCAAGGAGTTCAGCAAGCAACCGAATCGCACACATGCCACGTGTCCTGTGATATATTTTCTTTGAGCAGATGAGCCCAGTTTGGTGGCCACCCCTCCCTTTTCAAAACCAAGTAGAAAGCAATTAACACCCTTTCCAGAATCTGATTAAACACAAGAGCATCAGAATACCTGTATAATAATCCAAGAAACAGGGGCAGAACCAGGCCATCTTGCCTGTTAAGGTTGTCCACCTGGTTGAACAGACATGGACACATCTCCATCTTCCCCACAATCCTCAATGCCCTTATTTTTTCAAAAATCTATCTGTTTTTAATTTGAGTAATATTGTACCTCATGTTTGGACCTGTGGTAATTGTAGGATTTTCTCCAAAATTAACACTTAAAACTTTGGACATAACAACACGCACTGTAACTCCCTTATTCTCCTGCAACTTAAACCTCCAATTTCCTTTCTTGCCTGATCAAGTGTGGCACAATTTCAGTGGTACCTTTTCTATATCCTCAGACTGGCACTGTTAACCTGCACACTGCAACCACCGCGATAAAATAAGCAAGCATCTTGCAGCGAGATCTTCTATGGCCACCTAGATTTAGGTTTTACATCTCACCCAAAAGCTGACACCGATGACAGTGCAACACTCCCTGAGTACTGCATGGATACAACCAAGTCTCTCGAAACAGGGCGGGGTGTGGGAGCACACTTGTTTAATAGTTTATATTACTCATCATGAAACCTCAATTCAAGGAAAGGTTTTCTTCAAAGAACTAAATAGAAAAATGTAGTAAAAATTATATCCTTTCCCCATTCCTACAAAAGACAGAACCTTTAAGGCAGTGACACAATTTGAGGTTCAGAGAATTTTCATAAATCACTTGAATTTCATAAAATGGTGTAACACAATAGGAGACCAATCAAAATGTTATAATTGCCCTTTGAAAGAAATTTGCTCCCACTTGTTTTCTTCCCATACACAAGTTTTTTTAAATTATTTTATCAAATGCATGTTGGTTTTCAAGTTACAATTGAAGGTTTTCACCATACCTTCAGACTGCAACGACTTGCTCTACTAAGTATTCTTCATCTCATGCCAAATAACCAGGAAAGGGGGAAAAAAAATAAGCAGGGTAAAAAAAAAAAATTTCCAACCAATAATTACATTCAACTGATCCACTTCAAGGGAAGATTTTTAAACTCAAGGATTGAAATTCAGACGAAAGTGAGTAGATTCAAATTCACTTCATTACTCCCAAACACAAACTTATTCGAAACGTTGGCTTCACGTACACATTTGAGGTTTGGGTCCTGCAGACCCTCAAGCTGCAATACCCATTAACTGGACAAAAATGGAAAGGTTTCGAGGGTTGAAACATAAAAGTTCTACAATTCCAGCAGGCTTTGCAGGACCTGGAGTGGCCCCAAACTATAGCTGCTGATCATGTTTGTATCCTTCATCCAAAGCTCGACCGCCGGTACCCAATTTGCATTGAATATGCCATTCACTCAGCAGTTCCTGTGCCCACAATATGCTTTCATTTTGACTCCTCATCATTTTCAGTACCCTTGGTCTATTTGCCCTGCAGCCCCAGCTCAGTAACTTTCCTACAGCCCCACAACTCATCAATATAATTTGCAATTCAGGCCTTTTGCTCATTTATTCAAGGATTAAGGAGGTCTTTACCATTAACAAGGAAATATTGGTTGAAGAAATAATCACAGCCATATGCATGAAGCTACCCTAGGTTGAACTAAAAATAGGAATGGTAAATCACAGTGTAATGATAGAGATCGTGGTTGCAATACCTTCCTGTTTGATTATACTTGGCTGCCACCAGGGGCTGATACAGAGCAGGGCACTACAGTATGCTGTATCTGTCATGGAGACTTGCAGCCTCATGGGATCCCTCATGGTGCTGTTTACATCAACTTTAAATTCAAGAATCTTTTCCTTCATCCATGTGTTGTCTCAAGAACTTACACACATATGAATACAAGATGAAACACACAGTTGGGAGTGCACTGCAGACCTCTATAAGCACATTTCTGAAAATCACAAGGGGTGATCTCAATCACTCCTAATGTGACACAGTAAAAGGGGACAGTATCCCTAAACTTCATGCAGAAGAACCTTTTAGTCAAATGCAGCAAGCCCATCAAGGGTTGTAGACACAATGCTTGATTTAGTTTTAGGGAATGAGGATGTGTGGGTGGACATTTTTTTGTGGAGGCAATCTTTAATTCGGTTACATCTAGAGCAGGGGTAGCCAGCATTTTAATTTTTAATCTTTAATTTAGACATACAGCATGGTAACTGGCCATTTCAGGCCATGTGTACGTACCAGGAGTGTAGGTTAATTGGGCGCCACGGACACATTGGCCAAAATGGCCTGTAACTGTGCTGTAAATTAAAGATTAAAAATTATAAGGTTGGCTACTCCTGATCTAGAATTATAGGTAAAGGCCACAGATGAACCAAAGGTAAAGATTTTAAATCAAGTTCGGGAGGAGGGGGTGCTAGAAAGCGGAGTAAGTCACAACCTACAGTGCTCCTGCGAATTTATTAATACAGTATTATTTAACAGCAATCCAGGCAGAGTCCTACCATTTGATTATAGTTGAAGTAAAGAGGAGGGGGTGATGGGGTGGATTTTGAAGTGTTGAAATGCCTAACATAGAGGCAGCATGCAGCAGCCCCAGTGACCTACCTCACTGACTAAAACCTCAACCTCGCCTGATCCTGACACCCCAGGCAGCTCACTGTCAGATCAAGAAGAACAGGTAACTGTCTTCAAGTGGCTAAAGCTAGCAGTGCTGTCTGAACTTCGTAAGGAAATTGTGGAGACCATGAAAATGGAGATAAAATTATATATTGGATAAGAAATGGCTGCCCTTAAATGGGAGCTACAGACTGTAAAATCGCAATTCGTGGCCGAAAAAGTATCCAAGATACCAGACTGAGAGAAATTAAAGATACTGTTAGGGAGATAGAACGTTCAATGTCAGGGTGTACCAATACATCTGCTCAATGCAAAAGAAAATTAAAGTTCTCAGCACCGTTATGATAAACGGATGTGAGGACTTGGAAGCAAGGTCCCAGAGAAATAACATTAGGATAGTGGAGGTTCCCGAAGGAACAGACAGCACGAATAAAAACACAGCATCAGCTTTATTGAAAGAGGCATTCGGACTGGATAAAAGTCTACTGGTGGACTGAGCACACCCACCATGGAGCCAAAACCTGTGCCCATCGGCCACATTACAGTGATGGGTGGATGTCCTATACCGTGCCAGAGAACTCTGCAAGGGAAAACTGAAGGGGATAACTAGCTCAATTTTCCCTGAATTTACTGTGCAAGTGGTCCAAGGTTTTCAGCGACGACAGATGAGAACTGCATACCCTGCAGGGGGTGTGATATGGGTTAATCGATCCATCCTGACTACGGTTCACTTACAGTAACAAGGTGAAGGATTTCCTCTCGGCTGGAGAAGCGAGAGTACGTCAAGACATTGAAAACCAACTGATTAAAGTGCGAGGGCCACTTGTTGGGCATTCTCCTTTTAATCTGCACACCAAACTTGTTAAGGTTGTTTAGGGAGAATTCCAAAACTTATATAATACGGCATTACTACTGTTAAATTTATACATGGATTTACTGGGCTGAACGACGTAGATCTGACCGAAGTGCCTTGCAATGTGTCTGTAAATTTAATTCGAAATTCACAGGAAGAACGGTTATGTTTCTGTTCTACCTAAGCTCACTCTGAGTCCTTGACATTTAGGGGCAAGAACATTAGGGCCACATGGATGCAAAGTGTTGTCCCCACAGCTTAGTCTGAATATGGGGACGAGTGTAGTAAGTATGTGGGTGTGTATGCAGATTTGTTTGAGTATGTAAGGGGGGTTTGGGAGGGGTGGAAACTATCTTGGCACTTGCACTATCTTGGTACAGCCCACAAAATCTAAATGTATAATCCAATGAATCTGAGCACTTCTGGGGGTGGTTGGGGTGGGGGGGGGGGGGGTAGTGAGGAAACACCTGTCAGATTTCTCAGTTGGAATATCAGAGAATTATGAAGCCCATCGAAAGATCAAAAGTTTTCTCCCGTCTAAACTGGTTAAAGCCTGATATAGTATTTATTAGTTTCTTCATTAAACTGGGGGAAAAAAAATCAAATATACACTAAGAGAAATTTTTTCTCACAAATGGCAATCCTTTATGCATTTTTTTTCTCTGAAGTACAAGTGCTTATGGAGTCAAAGACTAACGGTGAGACGGTTATACCAGTACAAATGGTAATATATCGATGATACTGTCAGCAAAGGTGGTCAGGGGATGGGGGTGTCCGGGTGTGTGACTTAGGGTGTATATGTATATGCGTGTTGGTTTATCGGGTTTTTTAAAAATTGGAGCACAATGCACAACATTGTATAATTCATGCAAAGTTGTTTTTGGTGCTCATTCTAAAAACAAACTAAATTGATTTCAAGTTAATAGATTTAGCAGAAGTGAACCAGGAAGACCACAACTGGTAGGAACAGGGGTAGGTAATTTGACTCCTCCAGCCTGCTCTGCCATTCAACAGGATCATGGCTAATCCAAATGGAAGGTCATTCAATCCAAGAGCAAAGGGAGGCATTTCAGAATGGATTCAAGGGATTCCAGATAAATACATTCACACCAAGAGAAAGGGCTGGACTGCCAAATCTAGGGTTCTCTGTATGACAAAGTGGAGATTAGGCAAAAAAAAAAAGCTGTGTGAAACACCCATTGTTTATTCACACGTACATCTAGAAATGCAAAGAAAGAATTTGTTTTCTTTTCAAATCAGAAATGATTTCTTCTCTTTTCAATAATCCATATACAAGGTCCTATGTATAGAAATGTGAGAATGCTATTGGCCCTGTACCTCTATTATCCCAAACAAGAAAATGAAATATTAACATTCAACAAGAAAATAATTCAATATTTCTTCCCCAAATCAAAAACACCCCCCTGGAATTCTTAGTTTGAGCACGTTAAGATTGGAGTCTGAGTAGTCGATAATTGTATCGCTGAGTTTAGATTAAAGAGGGTATTTTAAAAGACATTTCATTTTTCCAAGTCCATGCATCAGATTGTAATATCTCCACACTATCTTGATTTTGGGGGATACTGCTGGTTTCTGACTGGTGGTGAATTTGCTTTACAGATAATTCTCAGGAACAGAACCCTTACATGACCAGGGACAGTTTGTATTTTCAACGAAAATCCAAAAAACTTTTATAAGTAGAGAAGGAATAAGAGGATAACAAAGAGTTCATGAACCCATGGGGTGCAGATCCTGAGTGAATGCTTAATGGAGCATTGCTAATGTTATACTGGGGTGTAAAAAGAGGCTTAATGATAAACCAACCAATTAATACAATTTCAGGGTCAGGCAAATTATTGTAATCCATTTCAAGACACAGTATAAACTTTGATTTAAAAAGTCCCAGAACAGACTGTATGGATTTGATGACTAACCCATAATTTTGTGAGGAGGATCCAAGGAGGGTTGGATTTTAGCAAGGTGTGTGACGAGGTCCCCAAGGGCAAACTGGTCAAAGAGCCTTTGGGATCCATGAGGGAGAGATAAATTAAACCCAAAGTAGATTCAGTTGCAGAAAACAAAGGATGATAGTTGAGTAGTTTGTAATTGAAGGATTTTACCAATGAGGTTCCATAGGTTCCTTTTCCAGCACCAGTGACCAGGGTTCAAACCTGGTGCTGTCTGTAATTGTACGTGCTCCCTGTGTTTTCTCTGAGCTCTTTGGTTTCCTCAAAAAATATACTGGGGTTGTAGGTTAATTGGGTGTAATTGGCATGGGCCAAAAGGATCTGTTACCATGCTTTATGTCTTAAATTTAACATTTAAAATTTTTAATTCATAAATTTAATCAAGAGAGGAGTGAGGTAACAATTGGGAGAGACGCAACAAGAGAATATGCAATTAATGAGAGGCTATTAAGTGGTGTGGAGAAACAGAGGAACCTTGAACTGCATGTTTGCAGATCCTTGAACTGAAGTGGGTCAATAAAGCCTATGGAAATTTTCCCATTATTAATCGAAGCATAGAAGATCAGAGTAGAAAGATTATGTTGGATGAATAAACCATAGTGCTCGAGTACAATTTATAATTCAGGTCACCACATTAGTAAAGGTGTGGATGCCCTGGAGAGGAGATTTACCCAAGTACTGCAAGGGCTGGAAAACAGCAGCAATAAGTCTGGATCATGGAGATGGTATTCCTTAGAATAGAGGAGCGTTAGGGATAGGACCCTCATGGAAAATTATGTAAAGCCTTGATAAAATAGATGGCTGATAATCCAGAGAGCATAAGGGGAAATTAAGAAAAAAAAAAAAATCACACAGAGCAATAGGGGCTGAGAGGCCAGCACCTGAATAACTGTTTTGGACAGAGCCTCATCGGAACCGAACAGTGCTTGGTGCCATGATCTGCAGGTTGCAGACGTGGTGCTGGAAAGTAAGATTAGGTTAAGCTGCTTTTATGATGTGGAGGATCACATGACCTCTGTGTCATAATTTCCTAAAACTCTGCAGAGAAACGCTGTGGAAACAAATACCCAGATTTCACAGTTCGACAGATGAACGAAGATGTAGTTATAAGATAGTAGAGTTTTCTCTGTTTAGATTGTGGCTTCAGTGTCAGGTTTCAATCTGAAATCTCAAAGAAACTTCAAAACTATAAATGCTGCATTCTTGAACAAACAAAAAGAAGCTGTAGGTGTTCATTGTGCCGGGCAGCATCTATCAGTAGAAATGGTCCATCAACATTTCAAATCGCAATATCTAACAAAGCTTTCAACACATAAGGATATTGTTCCCAAGAGGTACATTAAATCAAACTGACTAATCTCAAAGGGACTATCAGAGACACTCTCCAGACATAGAGTTCCATTAATAATACTGCGACTTCTTATCGGATCATATTCAAAGCACAGACCTGATCAGGAAGCTAATGAATTTTACAAAGTGCTTTCGTGCCTGCTCCCACACTCTCCATCTTTCCAACACCCTGCGAGTTCCTCGTCCTCAAGCACTTTGTTTCAACTCCCTTTGAAATTATTTCTAAAATATGTTCTCATCACACTCCAGGTTAGATGCAGAAGTGAAAAATAATTTGGAAGTACTAGATCCTCGAATCTTTCGCCTTTCCACAGTGCATCAGATGGAACAGATTCTCTGTTCCAAAACCCGCCGTCCTGAAATTCTCCACAAAGACACCTCATCACCAACAATGTGTTTGGAAACAATATGGACTTTTCACAGGCCTTGTTGACTTGCTCCATATGCCCAGACTTCCAAACTTCCTTGAGATAGAACATCCAGAAATCTTCAAAGGAGCTCCAGTGCTAATCACTGATCTGGCTAGTTCTCTTAGGTTTTAATACTTCTAACTATAAACATGGAACCCACATTATAAATTCTTAAGTTCTGAAATGTGATAGCAGTTAAAAGCCAATAGACCTCGAAGAAGAGCCATGCTCAACTCACTGTCACTGGAGCAGATGAAAAGGTCTTTATACTTTCTGACTCATCAGTTGCAACTGGAATCATGAACTTTAACAGAAAAGCTCCAAGAATATCAAAACAAAAACAACTGCTCACCAACTCAAAATAATGCACATAATGAGAGAGATATGTTGGCAAAAATCCTCTTGAATGAGAAACGGTCATTATAGCAACCACAGGACAATACATCATCAGTGCGAGTATCATCCAAAACTCAGGATTCCCAGATTGTCACCAGCTGACATTTCAAAGAGAAGTTTCAATAGTTCACACTGCAATTTTAAAATTAAAGACACATAAAAATCAGATTTACACATTGGCTACAGCTTCCAACTGGATTCATACCTCCATAAAAACTTAATGCTACAATACAAAATCCTTAATAAGTGTTCATTTCTCATAAAGTGACTGGATCTAATCCAAAGTGAATGACTAAAGGTCTTGCAGGGGTTTGGGAGAGGACCAAACTCAGACTTTTAATCAAGTTGAAATGATGAATGTCCGCAATATGTAGACTATTCTTAACCATTATTATTAGTCAACATTTGGTTTTTTAAAGACCCATAAGGAAATATCCCAGCCAGAATTCTATTTTATTTTACTTTATAAAGCTACATATTACCTACCATTGACTATTCCAGCAAGTAAAACAAGAATTCTTTCTGCTGTCCTAATTTTAACACAGACAGTAGAAATATTTGATTTCAAATTTGACACCGGTAATCAATTTTGTCCATCCCACGATACGAGATCTTACCTTCACCTGTATAATATTCAAATGGAAGGTTCCAGCACATTTTCCTGACTCATTGGCAATAAATTTAGATCATATCCAGGTTTTCATTTTCTCAAACAACTCAGATTGGCAATAGATAACCTTGACACTTCCCATGGATTATTGATCTGTAAATTTGTTGTGGTATTATTAACCAGCTTTAACTTCCACAGAACTGCAGACCTTTCTCCTTTTTTCTTGCCTCCTTTCCTTGCCCCACTTCTGCCCCATCACCAGAGCTTGGTTAGAACTTTCCTGGAAAAACCCCTTGATGGGGGCAGCTCAGTTCACAAAGCAGTTCGTGCAACACCGTTACAGCACCAGCCATTGGAACCGGGGTTTGAAATCTGCACTGTAAGGAGTTGTACATTCTCTTGTGTCTACGTGGGTTTCCCCTGGGGTCTCTGGTTTCTTCCCACCTTTCAAAACGTACTGGGGTTGTGGGTTCATCGGATGTATTGGGCAGCACGGGCTCATGGGCTGAAATGGTTTGTTACCATGATGTGTGCATAAATTTAAAATTAAAAAAAGGAAGTAACACATTTTATGGTTTTTAGACTGCAATGTTGGGAAAATTGCAGAAAAAATTTAAAAATTACTGCCCGTGTGGTCATCCACACTATTATCCCTCTATTTCTCTCCTTTCCTTGTAAATTCCATCATCCAAAACAATGAAGTAAGATAAACTTGAATGTCCAAGGAAACTGAGCAAGAGATAACAGGAAACTAGGCATGCCCACTAAATTAAAAGGGAAATACTAATAGCAGGATGAAATCTTTAACATCCCACCCCCCCGCCCCCCCCCCCCCAAAACCTCTATTGGGAAGGGTTGTGGCTGCCATATGACAGCACTTCCCCCTACCTAATCAGAGGGCACACCAGTTGCCAATCAAAGTTTGGTTCCACCCCACCCACTAGTGGACATTTTGCTGTTAGCCCATGCAAATTGACTGGACTCTCCAGCCTGCCTGTAATTGGATTAACCATCCTGGCACCGAGCCAATGGTGCCTGCTAACAACCTGGGCTGGACCTTCCAGCACTATAAAGGTGCCATGTGTTCTCTCTTTGCCAGATTGGGATCACCCTGCTTCATTCCAGGCCTAGAAATGTTGAAGGCTGCTGGAGAAACTGTTGGTAGGATGTGCACTGTTAAAAGGGTTGGGAGTGTTTAATTAGTGTCCCTTGTAGCACAGAGCTGTGCCTACACTGAGTCAAGGGGTGCTGAGGCATTGTAGTGATATTTTTCCTTGGTCATTGTATGTACCAGTTCATTGTGATAGTGTGTGTGTGTGTGTGTGTGTGTGTGTGTGTGTGTGTGTGTGTGTGTGTGTGTGTGTGTGTGTGTGTGTGTGTGTGTGTTCCCACACCATTTTCCCCACGTTTGTTATTAATTATCCGCTATTCCTTTCCCATGGCTGCTGTAAAGTGTGTGTGCACGCACGCTGCATCAGTTACCATTTCCCACATTTGCCTTCAAATTCTTCCCTACCAAAACTATGTTCAGTGTCCTGCCTTTAAGACCTACCAAACCTGTTTCCTCACTCACAACACCACCCACCCCACCACTACCATCAATCTCTCTGCAACTGACACTGGTCTGCGCTGATTTAAGGCAAAGCCCACTGTGGAATAGCCAACGTTTTACCTTTGGGAAAATAAGGGAAATGGAGAATACAGAATTAGTGGAAGCAATTGTAAACTAAGGAATATGATTTCCACACATTTAGAAAGGCCATGGCCTAATTAGGGACAAACAGTATGGTTTTGTAGGGCAGGTAATGTTTTACAAACTTAATTGAGCTTTTGAGGTGACAATGGTGGTTAATTGATGGTAAAGGTGTGGATATTGTCAAATGGAGTTAAGCATGACATTTGACAAGGTCCTTTATGGTAGACTGATCCAGAAGATAAATATACATGGGATCCATGGTGAATTGATCATTTCGATTCCAGAATGGCTGGCAAATGGAAGACAGAAGGTAGTGGTGGAAAGGTTATTCTGTCTGGAGGCCTGTGACCAGTGGTGTTGGGACCCCTGTTGTTCGTGATATAGGTAAATGATGAAAGAAAATAGAGATGGGTAGGTGAGTAAGTTGACAGAAAGATTGGTGGAGTTGTGAAAAGGGTAGAGGGTTATCAAAGAATATAACAGTACAGAGATCACATACCAATATGGACAGAAAAATGGCAGATGGATTTAATCTGAGCAACTCCCCTCGACATTTCATGCTGAGACCACTGTGAAATGCCCCAAAATCAACATATTAGTTGTCACCACTGAGCATAGTATTTACTACACCATCCACGTAAATACTGTGCCTACAAGAGATGGGCACTCTCCAGTGAGTGAATCACTTGTGTTTCTATGAACAATCAAGAAATTCTTCTTGCCTTGTCAGTGCATCATCCAGAAACTGCCCATCTGAATGTCTAAACATCACGTTAAACACCTGTTCTCATCAGTTCTAGCACACTGTGACTAGAGAACCACCTACAACATGCTCGTGGACCTCTTTATCTTCCCAATTTGTAGGTTTTGCAAACGAGACTCTTGGAGTTTGCCAAGTTGGAATAACGGAAGAATTCAGCCACTGAAGTTGGAACTCGAGGGCCAAACCCATCGGGACCATTGCCTGAAGAGGGCGCACAAAATCAGTGAACCGGTGCGGACTCGAAAGGCCAACATGGCCGGTTTCCGCTCCGTAAATGGTTATATGGTTATATGCTCTGTTGCTATTCATCTCAGCTACTCAGAAAGCACCTCCCAGAGGATAATGGCAGCAGCACCTACAGATTCTCCTCCAAGACACAGAGCAACCTGACTTCATGTTCAGTAGATGGAAATCCCCACACAAATACCCTGGGCAGTAACATTCCCAGAAAGACTGGAAAGCTTACGGCTCACCACCACTTTCTTAAGTGATGTTATGAATGAGCAATAAATGCTGGTATTGATGGCACTGCAAGTGCCCTGTGAATGAATTAAAACAAAGCAATGCAAGTTGAATAGATCAAGACAACATCCATCACCATGTCGCACTAAAAAATGTCTCCACTTTAACAATGCTTCAATTGACAAATGAGATTACTTCAGTTTAAACAGCTTGTAAAGGACATACTTGACTTTGGAAAAGACAATATCAATGTCTGTGGTCGTCACATTCTTCCCATCTATAATGCTGCAGTCTTTACATAACTTTGACCAATTTTTCCCATTCATGTCTCTACCCGTGGCTCTCGTGTCTCCGTGAATGGCAAATTTCCTGAAGGCTTCTTCGAGGGCACTGAGTCCTTGCAATGCATCAGCTCCCCCGTCTGTGCCATTAGAATTCAACACATGACATTTTGCTTTTTCCTTTGCCCGCTCACTCTTGGCTGCTCCTCTTACTGATTTGGCTTTGCATTCAGCCATTTTGCTTCACAACTGGGGGGGAAAAAAAAGAACAATAAAGTTTTAGACACGAGCAGAGAGCACTTCAAAACAAAAGTTACAGGAGCTTCCTTTATGGGACTACATCGAACATTGCTTTCAAATGCCTTGACTTTTCTCCATATTGTATATGTGTGCTATAATCATTCTAACGTCTCTTAAGCTAATATATTTTATGAAAAAGGAGAGCTTCAGTGCAAGCGTCTTTGAATATAGTTTGAATTGTGGTTTTCTGATTAAAACTGCCTTGACCAGCATTTATCCTTCAACCAACATTATTAAATCTGACTATTGCTGTCCTTGGGATGTAGCTTGCAAAATCTAATTCCTTGCTGTTTCTCTCTTTAGTTTTATTTTATTTTCACTGTCCAGAAAACAATAGGAAACACCTGAAGCTATGAAAAGAATGGTACGAATATGAGCTCTTTGCTTTGATAATGTTGAAATTCATAATTGTATATGACTTGAGAAAATTACATATAGCTTAAGGAATAGATATCATATATTTTGGAAAATATGGCGCCATATTTGCAGAGTGTTGGAATGAATGTTTAATCATTTCTCTGGTAGCCTCAATCCTTTATTTGATGGTATATATGATTTCTGGAAAAGAACTCTCTGGACAATCTCTGGCCTTTCTTCTTACATCTTGTATCCTTTTCATTCTTTCCTGGGGCTTTAGTGGGGGGTGGGGGTGGTGGGTGGAGTGAGATAGATAGATAGATTAAACACATGTTTAATGGATTAGACTATTTAAAGATTTGTATTGTACATTTTACTTGGTGTTTAAAAACTTGTAAATAAAATATTTTTTAAAAGATAGCGTTGAAATGTCAAATTCAAAGAGGGTAAAAGAATGAATATTAGGAATAACCCTTTGTAGGTAGTTTTCCTATCCATACCTGCCTTGTACTCAAGAGGGAATTTGGTTAAGTGGAATGGCCCAACTGTATTCCCCATCTTAATTCCAGAAAGCCATACCAGTTGGCAGAATGTCTAAGATGTTTTGGGCTCACTTGGTTCAAGCCATCTTTCATACAAAACAAGGGATTATCAAACAACAAACCCAATCCTTCCCTGCTTATGCTGCATGTCAAAGCTTTTGGGCAGATTTATTGGGCAGAATCCCTCTACGTTTGAAAATTAGGTGTTTACTTACAATGTGAAACCCTGAACTTGCTGGTCTTCATAAATACAAGCAGTATTACCACTTACCAGTAAGCTTCAGCCCATGTCAGCAAATAGAAGCTTAATCACAAATGTAATGGTCAATACATCTGAAAGTGTATATTCCTGAGAAGGGGTTAAGTCTGCATCCACTGATCAAATAACCAGAATCCATCTAGATCAGTGAACATGAACATGTTCTTTACCCAGAGGAAAGGGTTTGAGGGGTTAAGAGTCCATAGAAACTAGGAGCAGGAGTAGGTCATTCTGCCCCGATCATGGCTTATCATGTGACCTCAGTACACTATTCTTGCTTTCTCTCCATGCCACTTGATCCCTCTAGCCACAAGGACTCAATTTTCAATATATCTATGATCCCTATAGCCACAAGGACTCCATTTTCAATATATCTAATGAAATGACCTCAACAACTTTCTGTTGAAGGGAGTTCCACAAGTTCACAATTCACAGAGAAATTTCTCCTCCTCTCTGTCCTAAATAGCTTGCCCCTTATCCTTACACGGTGATTCCTTGTTTTGGACTTTCCCCAACATCAGGAACATTCCTCCTGCATCCAATTATTGAGTCCTGTTGGAATTTTACAGATCTCAATAAGATTTCCTCTCGTTCTTCTAAATTCCAATGTATAGCCTTCATTTATCCAGTCCTACTTCATACATCAGTCCAGCCACACCTGTGATCAGTCTGGTGAATCTTCTCTGCACTCCCTCAATAGCAAGAATGCCCTTCCTCGAATTCAGAGGCCAAAACTGCACATGATACTCAGGGCATGGCCTCACCTAAAGCCTCCCTGCTTCAGGAGAGGCCAACATGCCATTTGCTCTCTTCAATACCTGCATCCCAACCTCCACTGCCTTATGCACCATGACACTTTGGTCTCTTGGACCTCCCCTTTTCCTAATTTGTGAGCAATTAAATATTCTGCCTTCCTATTATTGCCAAAGTGGATAACCACACATTTATCTGCATTATATTTCACCTGCCATATATTTGCCCCCTTTCCTATCGGCTGAAATCTCCTTGCAGCCTCTTAGAATTTTTTTTTTAAGTAGGATTCTGACTTGGTGGTGTTCAGGCATAATCCTATAGATGGCTACTATGCATTCTGCCATCCCTCTTAGTGCCTTCTGCAAACTTGGAGTGATTATATTCAATCCCTTCATCTAGATCAGTGGTTTTCAAACTATTTATTTCCACTCACATCCCACCTTAAGCAATCCCTATGCCATAGGTGTTCTGTGATTAGTAAGGGTTTGCTTAATATCGTAGATGAGCAGGAAGGTTGAAAATGACTTTTAATTGTACCTAATTGACTCATTATGTGCACGGTTTCATAACTCCAAAGGAAATGGGTCAATGATAATTTTACTCAAGCAAAATATTTCAGTAATAATTGGGTCTGGAGCAGTGGTTCTCAACCTTCCCTTCCCACTCACATATCCCTTACAGATCACAAAGCACCTATGGCATAGGGATTACTTAAGGTGATATGTGTGTGGAAAGAGAGAGTTTAAAAATCACTGATCTATACCATTACAAGTAGCTGGGGTCCCAGCACTGAAACTTATGGTATCCCATCAGTAACTGCCAATCTCATTACCACCTTTTGCTTCTTGGCTGCCAACCAGTTCTCTCTCTACATCAATATCTTATCTCCTGTACCACGTTCTCTAATTTTGCACCTTAATTTCTTGTACAGGACATAAAAAAGACTTCTGAAAGTCCAAAACACCACAGTAATTGGTTCACCTTTTTCCACTTTTTGGTAACATTCTCAAAAAATCCTGGAGAGTTTGTCAAGCACGATTTCCCTTTCATAAGTCCAGGCTAACTTGGACTAATCCTGTCACTCCTCTCCAAATGTACGTCAATCACTTTCTCCACGACCGTCATCAGGTTAACTGGTCTACAATTCCCTAATTTCTCTCTCCCCTTCCTTAAAAAGCAGGGTCACATTAGCATCACTCCAATCAATGACAATACACTTGATGCTTTCCACAAATACATGCTTTCCAAAAGTAGACTACAGAAATCCCTACTAAACATCCCGCACTAGATCAGGTATACAAATGATTAAAAAGATGTTTCACTTCAAGTCAGCCTCCCCAATTTATACTGGGATTAATAAATTAGAGAGGTATAATTAAACGTGTGAATTACTGTGCAGTTGATAATGAACAAATGCAGCTCAATTCCATTTCAGTCCCCTGGCTAACATGCTACAGAAACTGAAATACTCTCAAGAACTGGTACTTCACATGGGCAGTAGAATCCCTCCAAACAATGTAATAGAGTCATAAAATAATGCAAGCTCACAGTAACATCCTTCCTCTGACCCTTTAAATCCAGCACTCACTATGGTTTAAATAAAATATGATTATTGCATGGGATATTTTTTATTCTCCAAAAAAGTTCGAAAGCATATTACAACCAAAAAAAATCCATGAAATAAAATCATGATGGCAATGTCATTTTGAGCTAGGACAGTGGTTCTTAACCTTTTTCTTTCCACTCACAGACAACTTCAAGTATTCCCTCTGCCATCGGTGCTCTGTGATGAGTCAGGGATTGCTTAAGGTGGGATGTGTGGGAAGGTTGAGAATCACTGGTCTAGACACAATTGTTACTGAAATATTTTTCTTGAGAAAAACTGTCATTGGCCCATTTCCTTTGGAGTTATGAAACCGCGCACATATGAGTCAATTAGGTATGATTAAAAGAGTGGTTTTCAAACTTTTTCTTCCCATTCACGTACCACCTAAGTAACCCCTTACTAATCACAGGGCACCGGGATTACTTAAAGTGGTCTGTGAGTGGAAAGAAAAAGGTTAAGAAGCATTGAGCTGCGCAATATGCCACAATCACCAATGAGGAAAAAAAAACGGATTAACTATTTATGTTTATTTTGAGAGAAAAGCAGGAATTACTCTTTATCAGGAAGGGGCACAGAAGGTTGTGTGAGGCTAAGGTTTAACATCTCCACTACAAAAAAGTGCGCCTCCAACATCACCACATTTCCTTTATTCTGGGGTCTCAGCCCAAAACACTGCACAAGGCCCTGAACATAGAACATTACAGCACAGTACAGGCTCTTCAGCCAAAAAACAAAACCCTCAGATTCCTTTTGTTTTCATCCGTGTGCCTTTCCAAGGTTCTCTTAAAAGCCCCCATTGTTCCAGCCTCCACCACCCTCAAATCTCAGTGTAAAAAAAAACTTACCTCCGATGTCTCCCCTACACTTTTCTCCTTCACTTTGTTCAGCTGTCCTCTGGTGTTTGCTACTCCCTCCCTGGGATAAAGTGGTGAGTGTTTACCTTATCCATGCCTCTCAAAATCTTGTAGACCTCTATTAAGTCACCTCTCATCTTTCTTTCCTCCTAAAAGAAAATCCTCAGCTCTACTAACCTTACCTCATAACACTTATTTTCCAGTTCAGGCAACATCCTGGTAAATCTTCTCTGCACCCTCTCCATAGCTTCCACATCCTTCCTGTAATGAGGTGACTAGAACTGAACACAATATTCTAATTGTGATCTCACCAGAGATTTATAGAGCTCCAACATCTCCTCATGACTCTTGAGCAGCATACCACAGGCCTTCTTAACTATCCTATCAACCTGTGTGGCAACTTTCAAATTTGTATGGATTTGGACTCCAAGATCCATCTGTTCATTCACACTAAGTATCCTACTATTAACCGTGTCTTCTTGCCTTCAAGTTTGACCTTCTAAAATGCATCGCCTCACGATTTAACTCCATCTGCCACTTGTCTGCCCACCTCTACATCCTGTCTATATCCTATTGTAACCTACAACAAACTTCATCACTATCCACAACACCTCCACCTTCATATCATCTGAAAACTAACTGACCAATCCCTCCACTTATTCTTCCAGGTCATTTATAAAAACCACAAAGAGCAGGGTTCCCAGTGCAGATCCCTATGGAACTTCACCAGTCACTGTCCTCCAGACAGAATACTCTCTGTCCACCACCATCTCTGTTTTCTACAGGCAAGCCAATTCTGAGAGTAAAGTTCCATGAATCCCATGCCTCATGACTTTCTGAATGAGCCTCTCATGGGGGACTTTGTCAAATGCCTGACTAAAATCCATATACACATCTACCGCCCTCCATTCATCAATTTGTTTTGTAACCTCTTCAATGAACTCAATTAAGCTCATGAGGCATGACCTTCCCCTTACGAAGTCATGCTGTCTATCCCTGAGAAGACTCCCTATGAGTTTTTTTTTAAACAAGAGAACCACATTTGCCACCATTCTCCAATCCTCTGGCACCTCCCACATGGCCAAGGAGGAAGCAAAGATCATCATCATCACCTCAGAAATCTCTTCCTTTCCTTCCCTTCCCATTGCAACCTGGGGTATATCTCATCCAATCCCAAAGACTTAGCCCTCCAAATATTTTGAAGATCCAATACTTCCTCTTTCTTAATCACAACATGGTCCAAAACACAAGCCTGTTCTATTCTGACCACCTCCCCACCTTTCTTCTCCTCCCCCCCTCCCCACCCCCCCAACCAAGGTCCTTTTCTCTGGTGAATACTGAAGCAAAGTTTTAATTTAGGACCTCCTCCGCCTCGAGGCACATGTTGCCTCATTAATCATTAAACTGCCCCTCCTTCATTCTGGTCATCCTTTGCTTGTCACATACGCATAGAATGCCTTGGGGTTCTCTTTAAACCTACATGCCAAGGCCTTCTCATGTCCCCTTTGAGATCTCCTAAATTCTTTCTTAAGTTCCTTCCTAGCTATCATATAATTCTCATAAACCCCCCTGTTTTTCCCAACTCTAATGTATGCTTCCTTCTTCCTTTTAACTACTTGCTTCACTGCTTTGTCAAGCATTGTTCCCTTTCCAACCATCTCTTCCCTGTTTCAGTTGTATAAACTTATCCAAAACCCTGTGCAAGTGGCCCCTACACATCCTCCACATTACTTCTGTGCTTTCTCCCGAGAACAACTGTTTCCAATTTACTTTCCCCAGTTCCTACCTCATCCCATCATAATTAGCCCTTCCCAATTAAACTCTTTACCATGTGGTTTGTTTATTTTTCCTGTTCATAGCTATGCTAAAGCTCAGCAAGTTTTGGTCACTCTCCCCAAAATTTTCCCCCACCAAGAGGTCTGTCATCTGACTAGATTCATTACCCAGTATGGCCTTTCCTCCATTGGCTGGTCCACATTTTGTGTCAGGAATCCTTCTTGGACCTGCTTGACAAATTCTGCCCCATCTATCCCTCTTGCAGTAAGGAGGAGCCAGTCAATATTTGGGAAGTTGAAGTCTCACATCACAACAACCCTGTATGTCCCACACCATTCCAAACTCTGCCTGCTTTTCAAGTCTTCAGTGTCCCAAGAGCTATTTGGGGACCTAGAGACGGTAATTGCTCCCTTCCCATTTCTGACTTCCACCAACATCGACTCAGTAGACAACCCTCCACAGCATCCTTCAGCTACAATATTATCCCTATCCAGTAATGTTACTCCCCCTTTATTACCTCCTATCCCTTTTAAAATATCTAAATGCCCGTATCTGCAACAGCCAGTCCTGTCCTTGCCTCAGCCGCAATATCATAATTCCATGTACTGATCCATGCTCTGTTCATCTTTATTCCTCATACTCGTTGCATTGAAAGAGACACATTTCAAACCCTCCAACTGATTACATTTCTGCTTCCACCCCTGCCTGTTCTTCCTCACAAACCCACAACACATTACATCATTTCCACCTTCTACTCTATTCAGCTCTCACATTCTTGTTCCCATCCCCCCTGACAAATTAGTTTAAATTCTACCCAACAGCACTAGCAAACCTTCCCACCACAATATTGGTCCCCCTCCTGTTCCGGTGCAGCCCATCCTTTTTGTACAGGTCAGATCTTCCCCAGAAGAGATCGCACTGATCCACATACCTGAACCCCTGTACCAATTCTTCAGCCACGCGTTCATCTGCCACAACCTCCCATTTCTGGCACGTGGCACAGGCAGCAATCCCGAGATTCCCACCCTTGAGGTCCTGCTTTTCAGCTTCCTACATTCCCTCTTCAGGACCTCATCCCTACTCCTATCCCCCACCCCCCCCCAAACTAAAAACAAAAAGGGACAAGAAAACCACAATAGTACTTCACTTTCCAATACTTTTAAACATGTATGTGTAAATATATATTCAAACATATAACCATTTACAGCACAAAAACAGGCCATTTTGGCCCTACTAGTCCATGCTGAACATCTTCTCCCGTCCATATACCAATCCAACTTTTCCTTGAATATTAACTTGATATATATATATATATATGAAAAATCTATATACATGGCAGAGGTGGTAGAAGTGAGACCGATATTAATATTCAAGGAAAAGTTGGATTGGTATATGGACGGGAGAGATGTGCAGGGTTATAGGCCGAATGCGGGTCAGTGGGACTAGGTGAGAGAATATATATATATATTATATACATACACATAGAGACCTATAAGAGAAAGGGTATGTGCAAGATTTAAAATGTTAATACCAACAATTTGTAAATATGGGCTGAGTCTCAATTCTTGTTCACTTTATTCTCCCATCTCCAATGAACACTAACATTCAAGACTTTTAAAAAAAACAGAGACCCACACACAGACAGAGACCCACACACAGACAGAGACCCACACACAGACAGAGACCCACACACAGACAGAGACCCACACACAGACAGAGACCCACACACAGACAGAGACCCACACACAGACAGAGACCCACACACAGACAGAGACCCACACACAGACAGAGACCCACACACAGACAGAGACCCACACACAGACAGAGACCCACACACAGACAGAGACCCACACACAGACAGAGACCCACACACAGACAGAGACCCACACACAGACAGAGACCCACACACAGACAGAGACCCACACACACACAGAGACCCACACACACACAGAGACCCACACACACACAGAGACCCACACACACACAGAGACCCACACACACACACAGACCCACACACACACACAGACCCACACACACACACAGACCCACACACACACACAGACCCACACACACACACAGACCCACACACACACACAGACCCACACACACACACAGACCCACACACACACACAGACCCACACACACACACAGACCCACACACACACACAGACCCACACACACACACAGACCCACACACACACACAGACCCACACACACACACAGACCCACACACACACAGAGACCCACACACACACAGAGACCCACACACACACAGAGACCCACACACACACAGAGACCCACACACACACAGAGACCCACACACACAGAGACACCCACACACACAGAGACACCCACACACACAGAGACACCCACACACACAGAGACACCCACACACACAGAGACACCCACACACACAGAGACACCCACACACACAGAGACACCCACACACACAGAGACACCCACACACACAGAGACACCCACACACACAGAGACACCCACACACACAGAGACACCCACACACACAGAGACACCCACACACACAGAGACACCCACACACACACAGACAGAATGCCTCTGATGTTTATTTCCAGGCTGGTTTCCAGCACAGTTTAATTTGAAATTTTGGACACTCCAGATAATCTGACAAGATTGTTCAGTCTAAATGTAACTTGGACTCGAGTTTTCCCCACCATTCAATTGTGCCCAATCTGCCTTTTCACCAACCCTTGCTAATCTTTCTCCACACTGATTTTCCACAGTACACTTACATCTCCCTAAAAATAGTTTAAAAACCATTTCAATGACCCTCTGAAGCATTTTCAAGACTCCTCGCTTCCAGAGAAAAATTCACTCCCTTTTCATTAGTGATCCAGAGTTCTGCATTTTTCCATCAGGAGGAAAACTCCTTCCCACATCACTTCCGTCAATAGCCCTCAGGATAACATAGGCTTCATCAGTTCCCCCTCATCTTCTAATCTCCAGTGGATTCACTCCTTTTCAACTGAATCTTTCCTCGTAAGACAACACACCCACTCCCTTTATCAGCAAAGTAAACCAATCCAATCTACTTCCGATCCATTTACATTCTTCCTTAAACAAGGAGATCGACACTGTACTCCAGATATGGTCTCAAGTCCAAGCATAACCTCCCAAATTTTGTATTCAATTCTCCTCACAATTAATTATTATTTTAGCTTTGCCTATTATTTGCTCGTCATAGCTAATCATGCACTAAAACACCCAGTTCTCTCTGCACCTCAGAGCTCAGCAATCTGGGTAACCTATGCCTATCCCTGCTCTCTTGTGTTTTCCATGTCCTCCTCACAACTTGTTTACCCACTACATATGCTCCCTTACTTACGATGGTTTGACTTGTGATCTTTCAAAGTTATGATGGAACAATAGAGTGACTGTCATTATTTACTTTCATATATGTTAAAGTAGGGTCATGGCAAGCATAATTGATTTTTCCAATAAACAGTAATTCCTCCAAGGAGAATTCTTTGTAGCCTCCTCGGTCAATTACTTCTTTTAGTTGGAAAGCTCGCAGGGACTGATACAGTGCTATCGTGAGAGAGCGGGACAGTGGAATCAGTGTGGGGACCAATACAGCACAGGTTGGGAGAGAGTGGGGCAGTGGGATCAGTATAGAGATTGATACAATACTGTCAGGGGAGAGCTGGGCATTGCGATCAATGTATGACTGATACAGAGCTATTGGGGGAAAGCAGGGCAGTGGGATCAGTGAGGGGATTGATACAGTGCTGTCGGGAGACAGCAGGGCAGTGGGATAAGTGTTGGGAATGATAAAGGGCTGTGGGGAGAGAGCAGGACAATGGGATCATGTGGGGACTGATAAAATACTGCTGGTGTTATACAAAGTATACCTGTAATCTTTTTTGACTTACAAAGGGTTTGTTAGAACATAGCCTCATCATAAATTGAGGAGCACCTGTACCTTTGTGCCAATGCCATCTTCTTCTAATCAATTATGTGAATTGTAAAGAGTTGAGACCCCAGCACCATTCCCTGTAGCACATTACACAATCAGAAAAACACCTATTTGTACCCACAAGCATGGATCAGTACATGATCTTTGTTCTCCAGATAGATTTCCATCATGCACTAAATCCAATATTGTGATCTTTTGTTTTCTGCAATCATTTTGATGCAACACATTATCAAATTACTTCTGGAAATCTGTACTCTCTTCTTCAGTCCCCTTATACAGTATACCCAGCTCACATTACATCAATAAAGTATAAATAGATTGTGTAGTGATACAACCACTACATTGGCCACACTCCTACCAGCCTGCTGCAGGGGGCAACCATTGTACCTGCAGGTCAACAACCTGGGAGGCAGGCCCCACCATGCTGGCTGTCAATCACTGGCCCATATAAAGACTTTGGGAACAATCAGACACGTGGAGCCAGCAGCACACTGAGACTGGTGTGTACGTTTAAGCTAATTAAAGCCTGTTGTACAGTTTGTGGACTTTGTGTCAGAATTATGCACGTAGGAGAAGTCACAGATTGGTTAAGCATTATCTCCATTTCACAAAGCCATGTTGGCTTTGCCTGCTTTCTTTAATTGTTCCATTTGGCCTTTGACAATAGCTTCTAACATTTTTCTAGTGACAGGTGTTATTCGGACTGGCCCATCAGTTTCTACTTTCTGTCTCCTTTGATTTTGGAGTATTCATTATTTTCCAATCTTATGGAACTCTCTTCAATCTAAGGACTTTTGAAAAGTTAAAACAAATGCATTAGGCAAAGTCCATCAGTCTCTTTGCTGAGTATCTCTGTAAATTTCTCTCCTGAGTTCTTCTCTTGCATCCAATTCCCAATTTACAACTATTTTTGGAATGTTATTTGTATCCTGAATGGTGAAAACCAACACTTTTTCCCCCCCTATTATTGATCCCCCCAGATTCCACAGACACTTCATCTTTCTCTCTTTTTGGATATCTATAGTAATTATTACCATCAGTTTTTATACTTCCGATTAGCTTTTTAATCAGACTGGAAATTTGTCATTATTAAAAAGATTTTTAAATAATTTGTTGCTATTTGCTATACAATCAACTTTGCAGAGGCCAGTCAGAAGAAAAGAACCTTCAACCTTCTCTGGTGGATAGATTTCACATCATTTGCAATGGTATGCAGTAAAGCTCTTAATATTAATAAAGGAGTATGCATCAATGGGGCTACACATACAGATTCAATTCACTGTTCAATCCATCTACAGATTAATCCTTCTCACAAAAAAATATATAATTCTGCTGCATTATATTATCTTCCTTGGCTGCCAATATTTTCGCCTGAATACTTTTACTCCTGGAAGCAATGTTGTATTCTCCAAAGACTGGTCCCCTAAACTACTTGCCTAGAGATTTGGATATCTAAGCAACAATCTCATGATTCTGGGAATGCTTGTTAACTTGATCCTCATGCTCGGCACAAGCATAAAATGTCTGAGAAGATTGCATAGCATCTCCCTATCCCCTCTCTGATCTTCCATTCCCTTACATTTTATTCAGAAACCAATTCAAGCAAACTGTTAATTTGCTACAACCTGTTGTATAAGCCCCTTTCACACTTGCAAGTGATCCCAGGAATTAACAGCCAATCAGCCTTTAAAGTGTCCAGTGAGGAAGCAAAATCAGGTCAACGCCAGCATCAGATGACATCACCTCACGCCGGGGATTGACATACTCGATCCCTAGAACAATCCCCAATGTCTGCAGATGCAGGTGTTGCAATCATGCAAGTGTGAAACAGGTAATTGCATTGTGGGATTGAAATGGCCCAAGTTTTTGCATGATTGCAGGAACGTGAAGGAAAATTAAAACGAAGGTATAAACTTTGCCGTGGGAAAGTCACAACGGGAGAGAGAGAGAGGAAATAAATAGCAATAGTGGACAATTTTTAAACAACATGGGAAATCTGGTAGTGCTATAGTGCACAATTTATAAAGATTGTGGGGAAAAAGCAATGGCAGATTTCACTTCCCAGAATGCCATGCGGCAGAGAAACCCCTCCATAAATGCTCTATTGCAGCAGCTGGGCATACAACCCTTTCTCTGCTGTATGGAATTCTGGGAGGGCAGCTCTGCCATCACTTTTACCCACAGTATTTATAAATTGTACGCAATAGTGCTACCAACTTTTCCACGCTATATAAATTGAGCACTCTAGCGTTACCGACTTTTCCACCCTGTTTAAAGATTGTTTGCTATTGCTATTTATTGCTAGCACTTTCTCATGGTCCCTTAAAGGTTTATATAGATCGGCACAACAACAATGGGGCTGAAGGGCTCATACTGTACTGTACATAAAGCTTAATTCTGTTATAATTTGGAATGATAAATTTTGTTCAAATATAAGATCATAATACATTGGTCAGGATTTAAGGCAGGTCCACCATCATTTGATGCGTCATGACATCACCAGTAGAAGGTAGAACAGTCCTAACCCCCGGGGATGGCTCCTTGCAAATATGAAAGTGTTCAGTGTCCCAATTAGGAGTGGTCAAGTGTGAAAAGCCAAAACCACATTCTGACACCAAACGGTCAATTTAGTGGGTCACAAGTATGAAAGGGGCTACAGTGGTTTCAATTTCTTTTCTGCAAAATAGTTCTTGAAAATTTCAAATTGATACATCAGATCCTCATCAGGACCACAATAAAAGATAAAGGAAAAAGGAGACACACAACTCAGAGTTCAGCTTAGATACGAGTCTTAAAGGAGGATCGAGATGCAGGAAGTCAAAGATGCATAAAATTGGCAGACAACACTAATGTGACAGAAATTATGGAATGAAAGGACTGGGACTGGAGGAAAAGTGCAGCGATCTCAAGGGCTCGATGCGCTGGAGGATGCCCTGGAGGATCCAAAATGTGGAATAGCAGCGTGCGCACTACGCAAAGTGTGGAGGAAGAACGACACACACACAGTCGAGTCAAAGTCGAAGACTGATTTATTGCTCTGCCAGTTCTGTTTATATTTACTCCTTGCCTATAACGACAGGAGTGACATCATTGCAGCGCCAGCCTCCAATTGGCCAGCATTCCCACCATTGTGCATTGTTTCCCGCCATGTGGGAGGTCTCGTGGGACAACGGCCATTGGTCCCTGTGGGGCCCTCGCAATCGCCGCGTTCACTGGCCATTTTGTGAGCCAGGTCGTGACTCTGTTCGCAGGCCACTATACAACACCCCCCCCCCCCCAACCAGTGATCAGAGTGTCGATTGCCACTACCTCTGCATCATGGGGGTTGAGTCTCAACTGGCTAGCTAATGTCTACATGGGCCAGTTTCAGGTGGTCAAGGGTGAAAGTTTCCTCTTTGGTGCCATGTCCAATGCACACTTCAGCCTATTATGCCTGACGACCCTGTACAGACCCATGTACAACTGTTGGAGGAGTGCCTGGTGCACTCCCCTTGGCACAAAAACATATTCATATCCTTGGGGATGAAAGATTTGGACTGTCTGTGCAGTGGGGGCTGTAGTTTACCCAGTCTTTCCATCAGCCGTTTCAGTGCCACTGTAGGGGGATCTGGATCCTTGGTGGTGGCCAATAATTCCCCTGGGATTATCAAGTTTGTGCCATAGACTATTTCTGATGCAGAAGCATTAAAGTCCTTTTTTGGCACGGTGCATATCCCAGAAGGACCCAAGGCAGTTTATCCTCCCAGTTGGGCCCCTTGAGCTAGGCCATCAAGGCACCTTTTAAGTTTCTGTGGAACTGTTCCACCAACCCATTGGCCTGCAGGTGATATGCTGTGGTGTGGTGGAGTTGGGTTCTCAACAGTTTGGCCAGCGCCGCCCTGAGCCTAGAGGTAAACTGCACTCCCCTCTCAGAGATGAGATGTTCCACCCAGGTGTAGATTAGTGCCTTAGCACTGATCTCCGTGGCCACGTCAGCCATCAGGACCACCTCTGGCCACCTCGTGGAGCAGTCAATCATAGTAAGGAGGTATCTCATCCCACAGGAAACCTGCACCGGCCCCACAAAGTTGACATGGAAATGGCTGAACCTATGCCATGCTGGCTCAAATGTCTGGGGAGGCGCTTTAGTGTGAGTTTGCTCCTTCGACACCTGGCAGAGAGGGTAGGTCTTGGTTCACTGACTGACCTGTTGGTGGAGCCCGGGTGCCAGATGAACCTGCTGGCCACCATCTTCACTGTGGTTCTGATGGCTGGATGTGCTAAGTTGTGCACCACTTTGAAAACCTACCTTTGCCATGCTCCCAGCAAGATGAGGCGGGGTTTGCCGGTAGAGACGTCACAGAGGAAAGTCTGGTTGCCAGAGATGATGATGACATCCTCCAGCCGCAGCCCAGAAAGCACTGCCCTGTACGCTGGGTCATCATGCTGTGCCCTGAATAGTCTATGCCCTTGGATAGGGCATGGACAGACTCTATGGCTGGACAGGAGAGGGCATCGGCCACCAGGTCGCTCTTGTCGGTGATGTGTTGGATGTCCGTGGTGAATTTGGACATGGTAGGAAAGGTGTCTTTGCTGCCTGGCTGACCATGGGTCAGATGGAAGGTGAAAGTCAATTGTTTGTGGTCTGTGAAGACCTTGAATTGTCTTCCTTCCAGTAAGTATCAGAAGTGCCTGACCACCAGGTATAGCACCAAATGCTCCTAGTCAAACACATTGTATTAAAGTTTGAATGGCTGGAGGTACCTTCAAAAAAAAAAGGCAGGGGATGCCATTGTCCGTCAATCAAGCTGTTCTAAGAGCCAGCTCTGCTGGGGGAATCCACCAGAGGGCAGTCAGTGCCTCTGGCCTGGGGTGAACCAGAAGGGTGGCATTAGCCAGAGCATCCTTCACCTTCTGGAATGCCTCTGAAGCCTCCCCGTCCCAGGCAATGTCTTTATTTTTCCCCGCCATATGCGCAATATGGGGGCTCATGATCAGAGCTGCTGTTGGTATGAATCGATGGTGGAAGTTAATAATATCAGCGAACTCCTGCAGCCCCTTCACGGTGCGAGGTTTCATGAACCACCTTCTCGTGAATCGGTTTCTCCTTGTACCTGTCGATCCAATGCTCCAGGAAGGCAATTGTGTCCCATCCGAACTGACACTTGGCGGGGTTGATGGTCAGCCCGAACCCCTGCAGGCAGGCAAATAGTTGTCTGAGGTGGGCCGTGAGCTCCAAATGGTTGTGGCTGGCAAAAAGAGTATCATCCAGGTACATGAACGTGAATGAGAGGTCCCAGCCCACCGTGTCCATCAGCTGCTGAAATGTCTGAGCACCGTTCTCAAGCCTAAAGGGCATCCTCATTAATTTGAACAGGCCAAAAGGGGTGATTATGGTGGTCTGGGAATATCCTTGGGGTGCACTAGGATTTGATGATAACCCATGATTAGATCGACCTTTTAAAACACCCATGCCCTTTGAATGTTTGCAGTAAAGTTTTAGATATGGGACACAGGTTATCTGTCCGGTGTGGTGGCCTTGCTGAGGCATCAGTAATCACTACACGGCCTCCACCCTCCTGCTGCCTTCAGGACCACGTGTAGGGGGGAGGCCTAGGGGCTGTCCAATCAGCGCACTATCCCCAACTCCTCCATTTTCTTAAATTCCTCTTTGGCAAAAGCAAATTTTTTGGGGGCGGAGGTGGTGAGCCCTGGCGTGGAGTAGGGGGGCCCTCAGTGAGGATGTGGTGACTTACCCTATGCTTTGGTTCTGTGAAGGAGAATTGTGGTATCACAATTACAGGGAACTCTGCCAGGATGCATGTTGGCATCATCAGACAACATGATGGAGTCGATAAGTTTGGCTTCACTCAGGGGCATCTTTTGAAAAGTTCTGGTGTGCAACAAACGCTGTCCTTTTAAGTTTACCAGCAGGCAGTGGGCTTGCAGGAAATCAGCTCCCAGGAGTAGATGCGCCACTTGCCATGATGGTAAAAGTCCATTTTAATCGGTGGCCAGCAAATCGTAGGGGGATGGTGCGAGTGCTATAAGCTCATAGAGGTGCTGTTCACTGCCCTCAGTGCCAATCCCGGCTTGGCATTCCAGGTGTCATAGGCCATGGGTGGGAGGGGGTGGAAGGAAACTTATTTCAACACCAGTGTCCACGAGGAACTGCCTTCCTGACAGAGTCCCACATGTGGAGGAGGCTGAAATAATGGCCAACTGCAACAGCCATTAACAATGGCTGACCATTGAGTTTCCCGGAAACATGCTGGGTGGGTGGCATCGATGGCCCCCTGCACCCCATCGCTGATGATGATACCAATATGGCTGGGTGGGTGGGGTGTCCACTTGCCTCTCCATCTGCTGTGGCTTTGTTGCTGACTGGGGTCGGGCTTGGCGATCTGTTCCACTGAGGCACCATTTTCTTTCTTTGCTTTCCAGAGCACCTCCGCCTAGGCTGTAACTTTTCTCGAATCGCTGAAGTTCTCGTTGGCGAACAAGAGTGGGATATCCTCAGGCAGCTGCTCCAGGAAAATCTGCTCAAAGAGCAGGCAAGGCTTGTGCCCCTCAGCAAGAGCAAGCATCTCACTCACGAGGGAGGATGGGGCCCTGTCCCCCCCAAACCATCTAAGTGCAGCAGACGGGCAGCACACTCACACTATGATAGCCCAAAAATGTGGGTTAGTAGCTCTTTGAGGGCACCATATTTGCCTTGCTCTGGAGGCTGCCATAGGAAATCGACGACCTTCGCTGCCGTGTCCTGGTTGAGTGCACTCACTACATTGTAGTAGCGGGTATCATCTGCGTTGATCTGTCGAAGATGGAACTGGGCCTCAGCCTGTTCGAGCCACATGCGTGGCTGTGACAGCCCAGAACATTAGTAGCTTCAGCAAGACAGAGAGGAGAGCTGCTTGGTCCATATCTTTGGGTCCAACTGCCGGATGGACCTGTCGGGGTCACCAATATAGCATGTGTGCAACGCAAGGTGTGGACTAAGAACCACACACACACACACTCAAGGTCAAAGACTGATTTACTGCTCTGCCAACTCTGTTTATATTCACTCTCCACCTCTGATGACAGGAGTGACGTCATTGTAGCGCCGGCCTCAGACTGGTCGGCATTCCCACTGGTTTCCCACCACGCAGGAGATCACATAGACAACAGCCACTGGTCCTTGCGGGGCCCTCATGATCACCCCGCTCGCTGGCCATTTTGTGAGCTGGGCTGCTACAGAATGCTCTTGACACCAGGTTACTTGTGTCATTTAGGAATGCGACCGATGAGATGAAGTCCTGTATATCAAATGCAGGATGGAAAGGGAACTTGCACAGCATTGTAAGTGTCCCATCCGGTTCAGAAGCTGATGAAAGTAAATGCTATCTTCTTTGCAGTTCAGTTTTATTCATAGCTACTGAATAATTCTTCATTGACACAGGTTTATATGAAGGGCTTTAGGAAAAGGGCTAAGTTATGTTTCTGTTTATACTGTCATCACTCTTTGGAACAGATTTTTGAAATATCTGGTGAGAACTCGTTCTCTGCAGTAATTATAAAGGGAGCTAGCGAGACACGTTCCTGAGCTGAGAACATTCAGCTTGTTGTGGAGGGGGGAATACCAGTCATCCAATGTTGTCTTAGCAACCAGGAATTTTTCAAGTACCTTTTGACCTGGTCACTAATTCCTCCCACCACACATTTCTTTGTGCCTAGTTAAGTACTGGGACACAACAGAGCACAGCTGTTTCATTTTCACAATGAATGGGTTTAAACGGACTTGATAAATCTTGCCTTGCTTGCTCCGGTGTTGAAAGCAGATGAAAAATTCTAGAATCATTTATAAATAAAAAGTTAGAACAATTAATTAATCTGATGTCTTTCACATATGAATACATCCTTTGATCCGATTAAATGCCCTTCAATTGAACTCAGTCTTTTAGTCATGAAGAGAATGGGAAACAAACAAGTCCGCACTTCCAACTAACCTTACGCTCTGCCATTAGGTATTGGGTTACACAGGGAGCAAGAATGAATCATTATGAGGGCTCCCCGGAATCTGTGGAACCATTTGGAGTTGGCATTTTCTGGAGAAGTTGGCAGAGAACAAAGAATAAATTTTAAAAATTATATAATTAACAAGGTTGCAAGTGACTTAGATGAAAAAACGATGGGTGGGTTGGTAAGTTTGCAGATGACACAAATATTAATGGATTCATGGACAGTGTAGCAGGCTATAAAAGTATATAACAGGATACAGATAAGTAAAAAGTATGGACTGGGAAATAGCAGGAGTTTAATCTGGACAAGTGAAGTGCTTCACTTTGGGAGGTCAAATATAAAGGGTTTGTGTACATTATTGGTCAGGCTCTTAAATGCACTGCTATGCATTGGGATCTGGGGGTCCAGGTCCATAGCTCCTTAAAAGTGGCCACACAAGTAGAGAGGGTATTAATGAATAAAAATAGTTTGTGGCATGCTTGGCTTCATTTGTCAGGGCATTGAGTACAAAAGTAAGGAGGTCGTGTTGCAGCTGTGTAAAACTTCCATTAGGCCGCACTTCGGATATTGTGTGCAATTCTGGTCAGTTCATTACAAGAATGTGGAGGCTTTGGGAAGGGAACAGAAGTTTACTAGGATGTTGTGCGGATTAGATCGTATGAGTTATTGGAGAGGCTGTACAAACATTGGCTGTTTTCTCTGGAGTGTAGGATGCTGAGGGGGAGACCTGAAAAAAGGTTAAAATCATTGATCAGATGGACAGTCAGAGTCCATTCCCAAGGTAAAAGTATCACTCACTAGCAGACATGTATTTAAGGTGGGGATGTACATTTAAGGGAGATGTGTGGGGTTCATTTATTTATTTTGGATGGGCTGGTGCCTGGAACAGGCTGCCAGAAGTACTGGTGGAAGCAGATACAGGTCGAGTACCCCTTATTTGTTGATCCTCCATGAGGCCTACCTTCTTTAACTTCAGCAGTAGCCATCACTTCTTCTTGCATAGCTTCCATCTGTAAAGGAACTTTCTCTCTTTGTTCAATCACTGCTACTGTCAGTTTCTGGACTACTTGTCAGCATGCCTACTGACACGGGGCCAATGTCCTCAGCCCAATGCCGGCCTGCATTGCCGACAGCCCAGACCTTTTCAAGATGGTCACGAACCCTTGCCGCACCGCGCATGCCTGGCAGCGTCATAGCGCACTAAGGCACGTCTTCCGACAGGCCACCGCGGGCCTCCACGCCACCCGGCACAAACTTTATCTCTGCTCACAAAGGAAAATAAAAGCAGCACCAAACACTCAAAATTCTGCTTGATGGCTGTTTAAAATGTTTCCTCCAGAGTCATTACAGTGTGTAATGTACGTAGGTCTGGCAGCGACTATTGTCAATAACAAACTGGCACCAACAGAGCATCAGAGCCCCATGTGGGCATGTGCGGCCAGGCGTGGAATTTTCCATTTGTGGCATCATGTTGCCACTCAAAAGGTTTCAGATTTTGGAGCATTTCGGATAAGGGACATTCAACCTGTAGTTCCATTTAAAAGGCTTCTAGGCAGACACATGAATACAAAGGGGATGGAGGGATATCGATCAGGTGCAAACAGGCGAGTTTTAGTTTGATTTGGATGTCATGCTCAGCACAGACACGCCTGTTCCTCTATTGTAGTGTTCTATGTTCCAAGGTTAAATTAAAAGTCACAGTGCAGAAAGGAACTAGAAAGATCCAGTTGCTTTGAATAAGCATTTTTTGACTGAATTATGGTTTAAGTTGAATAACAAGGTGAAGTTAATGAACTAGATTCGAAACACTTTGCGGGAGTCCAATTTTTCATTGCAGTCAACTGTGAGCTTCAAACATGCCTCCTGGCTGGATAAATTGAGTAAATTACCAAAGTTCAAGAATTTGAACTCTGAGTGAAGCAGGAGTTGGTTTATCTTGGAAACATAATATTTAGAGGGAATGTTCCCATTGAGTCATTGTAAAGAATTATTGCCTTGTAGAACTATTGTATTTCTCTGAATACTTGTCTTTGAACAGAAAACCCCAGAGAGGGAGAAATCAAGTACATCACCAAGTGCATCATGGGGAAGAACATGGCCCCTACTCTTCTCTCTTTGGCTTGGCTTCGCAGACGAAGATTTATGGAGGGGTAAATGTCCACATCAGCTGCAGGCTCGTTGGTGGCTGACAAGTCCGATGAGGGACAGGCAGACACAGTTGCAGTGGTTGCAGGGGAAAATTGGTTGGTTGGGATTGGGTGTTGGGTTTTTCCTCCTTTGTCTTTTGTCAGTGAGGTGGGCTCTGCGGTCTTCTTCAAAGGAGGTTGCTGCCCGTCGAACTGTGAGGCGCCAAGATGCACGGTTTGAGGTGATATCAGCCCATTGGCGGTGGTCAATGTGGCAGGCACCAAGAGATTTCTTTAGGCAGTCCTTGTACCTCTTCTTTGGTGCACCTCTGTCACGGTGGCCAGTGGAGAGCTCGCCATACAACACGATCTTGGGAAGGCGATGGTCCTCCATTCTGGAGACGTGACCTACCCAGCGCAGTTTGATCTTCAGCAGCGTGGATTCAATGCTGTCGGCCTCTGCCATCTCGAGTACTTCGATGTTAGGGATAAATCGCTCCAATGAATGTTGAGGATAGAGCGGAGACAACGCCGGTAGAGGACCCAAGATTCGGAGCCGAACAGGAGTGTGGATATGCCAACGGCTCTGTATACGCTAATCTTTGTGAGGTTTTTCAGTTGGTTGTTTTTCCAGACTCTTTTGTGTAGTCTTCCAAAGGCGCTATTTGCCTTGGCGAGTCTGTTGTCTATCAAGCATTCAGCAATTATGCCACTGATGGCAACAATCAGTGCCTGATTTAGACTTGGTGAGACCCTAAACTATAAAAAGCTTGGAGGCCCCTTTTTTTAAAAAAATTACAATGCAAATTATCTTCAAATGAATGCATTTACTGATTACAAATTTATCATTTGGTTGGCTTGATCATAGATTAAAATATAGTATAGCCTGGAAACAATACTTAAATATAATTTTTTTTTAAGTTTTAACACACATTAATATATTTTTGAGGCCTCTGCAGATTGTGAACCCTTAAGCTGTAGCTAAATCTGGCACTAGCAACAATCATCCTTTGAGTTAAAATTATGGAAATACAAAAAAGGTGATACATGGAGACAAAAGTCTCTGATGTGTGATGATTATTTTTAATCAATTAAATGAGGTCAATGCACAATCTATCCAAATATTTTGTTCATGCCAAGGGATGCTAAGTCATGGCCGAAAGGTTGGTCAATACCAGCTCTGTACAAACACCGCTCCAACACAACAAGGTTCTGAGCTCGTTTCTTTCCTCATTGACTCAAGGCCAACATCAGACATGATGAATTATATCCCTTAAACACCTTACAGGCAGTAAAAACTTTCAAATCTGCTTCCCAATAAAAATGATGGAAAAGTAAGCAGGGTTATGAATTTAAACAATTTAGTCCATTCCCATCTCAAGATGCAGCAGAAATATTCTCTGTACAACTGCACTAACGAGTTAAATCCAGGAAATTGAACTTGCTTTTAACAATCTGATCATGAATTTATACACAGAATTATTGCTTGAAGTGCTTTGAAACAGTTTAAAAGAAATAGAACCTCTTTCAAATGTGTCATAATGAAGTGGAAATGAAAGGACAAAGTTATCCAGAAGCAACCTTTGGCGTACAATAATACTTTGTCCTGTCTTTAGCGTGCCAAGTTAGGGCAGTACGGTTGGCATAGCGCCTTGACAGCACCAGCAATCGGGACCGGACCTGGGTTCGAATCCCGCGCTAAGGAGTTTTTACATTCTTCCAGTGTCTGGCATGGGTTTTCTCTGGGGGCTCCAGTTTCCTCCCACCCTTAAAAAACGTACTAGGGTGTAGATTAATTGGGGTGTAAAATTGGGGCACAGACTCTTAGGGCCGAATTGGCCTGTTATCTAAATTTAAAAATACAACACAGGCTCTTTGAACCAATCAATTAATTCTTATTTGAGCATCTGCCTGATCCTTGGAATATCTAAGGAAGAGCTCAGGCCTGCAATGTCGATTGCCGATTGTTTTCCATGGTCGCAGCATGGCCTGCTGAGTTCCTTCAGCACCTTTTTGTATTACACTTTAAGATAACGAGCCTACATTGGTAATTTATGATCAATATCCCAAGCACATGGACCAATCTTCTTCCTGGATTTCTTTTTTCCCCCCCTCAATCATCTGTCAAATCTGTCCTTAAGCGCTGGCAGGATAGATGACAGTGCCATATGATCAGGTATCACAGTCTTTTAGGAAAGATCTTACTGAATGCAGATAGCAGCTATTTTCCTAAAATAACTACATTTAAAGTGCAGTCACTGTTGCCATGGGCATGGCATGCCCTGAGCTCAGAGAAGGCCTAATATTTTTTTCCACTTCAATCATTAACTCTAGTGCATTCCACAACAACTTTGTAAATAACATTTATCCACACCTATCCTAAACTTCTCAAGTTTACCTTGTAACTATGCCCTCTTGTTCAAGACTACTTAATCACTGCATAGTTTTGTTATTTCATCATTGTATCGCCTTTTTCTAAACAAAGCTCTGAATTTTAAAACTAACTTTGATCATGTTTGGTTTACTGCTAGTTTATCAACCTCGTCATTGTTTTTCAGTAAATCACAAGCTCTCTGACAATTAAAAGTGGCTTCTTTTCATTCATATCTGAGCCATGGTAATAAATAGTCCACAAATGTGACAAAACATAGACACTTAGACCTGTCAGGAGTGAATTTGCAGAATCTCAAATCTTCCAAGTGGAAGGTTGATTGTCATTCTTTTTAAAAAAAAAATGAACAATGACTCCTTTTTCAATCTGGGCTTCCTGAATGCCAATGCATGTAATCCTATCAGAGAAAATTAGATTGTTTCTGGTTGAAACACTTTGTTCTAAAGACATACATGAATGTTTAACATGATAATACCTCGCTGGGACTCAACACCCCTCTCTGCTAATGGATTCTGAACTTCTTGACGAAAAGATGGGATGGTAGCAAACTCTCAACCCCATTACACTGGAGCACCTCAGGGCTGTGTGCTCAGCCACTACTGTTCACGCTGCTGATTCACAACTGTAACGCCAGATTCAGCTCCAACAGAATCATCAAATTTGCAGATGACACAACAGTAGTTGGCCTTATCTGCATAAATGATGAGCTACAGGGAGGAGGTTGAAAAGTTCATAAAATGGTGCAAGAACAACAACCGGAGTCTAAACATGGACAAGACAAAGGAGATGATTGTAGAATTCAGGAGTACAAAGGTCAGCCATTCTCCACTGCACATCAATGGTTCCATCGTGGAAAGAGCGGAGAGCTCATAGTGTCCTGGCATGCATACATCCTTGACTCACACATCCTCATTCATCAGGAAGAAGCAGCAGCGCCCACACTTCTTAAGGAGGCTGGGGAGGACAAGGCCACTGACCCCGATCTTGACAACCTTTTACAGGAGTACATCTGAGAGTGTCCTGCCTGGCTGCATTATTGTGTGGTATGGTAGCTACAAAGCATCTGACCAGAAGCTTATACAGAGAATCATTAAAACAGCCGAGAGGATCACTGGGGTCTTCCTTTCGTCTATAAATGGCATTTACTGGGAGCACAATTAAAGAGAGCTCAAGGAATTATAGAAGATCCTTTTCAACCCACTACCATCAAAAAAGTACAGGAGCATCAAAACCAGGACTGCCAGGCTGGGATATAGCTTCTTTGCACAGGCTGTGAGACCGATAAACATTATCCTGTAACCATGACGATCATCCCAAATATTTATCTATATTTATTTTGATTATTTATGATCTCTATGCACTGTGTATTTTGTGTTTTTATGCATGCACCATGGTCTGGAGAGGCACTGTTTCGTAAATATATAATCAAATTATAGTAAACTTTAACTTGACATCTAATAGCTAACAATTCATAATTATTGATAAATGATTAGTGGAAACATTACATATCTGTAACAAATTACTTTTATACAATAAAATATTTTTGCATTCTGCTGCACATTGTTCAGCAATGACTATGCCACGTTTGCATATTATTGGCATCATTCTTCTCTGCTCAAGTATCATATTTGACTAACAAAATTAATCACAGTTCAAGGCAGCTTCAGTTGAATGTGCTGAATAATCCTTCGATAAACAATTACAGTATTTAATAAAATTCTTCATCACCATATTGCATTTATACTTTATTCCTCACTGATAATGTCTAGCTAATTTTTTTTACAGTAAAAAGTTAAAAAAGGGTTTTTTTTTGGTTTTTCACACATTTTACTTCTAAATTTGAGCTGGGCCAATAATATTGATTGGTTTGGGACCTATGTAATTTTTTTTTTTAAATGAAGTGAGTGTAGAAATTCTTCGATACCTGGAAAGATGCATTAATTATTTGGTGTATGACAAGCTTTGACATGTGGATTGGGAGGGTTGGGGTTACTGTAAATTGTGCCAAGTATGTAGGTGGTGGATGGATTCTAAGGGGTTTTCATGGGAGCACGAAAAGAATGGATCACAAGGAAATTAGGGGTGGGGGATGAGATTGCTCCGAGAGTTGGCATGGATTTGATGGGCCAACTGACCTCTCTCAATATTATAAATAAATATGGAATGCCACATGCATATCTTTGAACAGATGTGCCACAACAGAATTGCACTGAATTTGATGCCCAGTGAGTTGTCCACAATAGATAAAGTCTTCCACTGGAATGAGCGATAATATTTACAGGATACTTGCCGCTGGCTCCCAATGTTGAATTTCATTATGCTGAGTTTGGTCTCCAAGTACAACTGGGGAAAGCCTAACATCTATCGTTAGACCTTCTTCACCAGTACCCATAGACAACCACAGATTTGGAAAGAGTGCCACCTGGACACACATTGCCTATGTGTAAATGGCATCATTCATTGTGCAGAGGAAAAGCACATCTTGAAATCAGCATTATAAATGCCCAATCTTATTGTGATCAGTACCCAAATGCAAAACACCACTGAATAATGCCATGGTATCTTCCCCAGCAGTTGAAAAAGAGAAATAAAAGCAAAAGAAGAATATTGCACAAAATTCACTGTAAATCTACCTTTTAGTAGACCAAAACACATCAATAATATACTCCACAAGAAATTAAACATTGATTCATGACAGCAGTTTAAATTACACAATGGTACACTCATGAAGGGACTTCCATTGTTAATGTTGAGAAAAGATTTTGAATGGAAAAAATGTTGAAGGATGCACTTGCTCTTTTAAAAAAAACTTAATTTGTGTGGTATTGATGCAGATGACATATTTTTGTATCAAACATTTATGACAGGGCAACAAATATATTGCAGTTTCTTTCCATGTAAAACTGATCACAGACTGGGAAAGTCCTGGGCTTGATTCCAAGTCACAATCTTTGTTGCCATGCCAACATCCTGTTAGGAGGACACAATCTCACAACTTCAATTTGAAGTGTGGGGATGTTTTCCCCAATAATATTTAATATTTATCCCTCAAGACACATCTAGAAATAACACAGCACATTGAGGATCATTGGAATGCCCAAATTGCTTGCTGTGTCTCCTTTATTTCAAAACTTTAATTGGGTTTAAAAGCACTTCAGCTAGAAAGCTTCTCAGGATATCTTGAGATAATGAGAGGTGCCCCACGCACATAATTTATCTTATTTAATCAAGTCTTAAATACCAGTAGGGGAGTAATTTTTGTGTTTCTCGAGCAGTTGACATTCTGGCTTCGGTTAAGGTTTGTTCCTCTAACCCAGTCTCTGCAGGTTTCCAAAACAGAACCTGACACACCACCATTTAAAATAATATCTTTTTTAAAAAAGCTAAATAAGTAGATTTTGGAGCATGAAAGGGAAGTAGACTGGTTTAGGGAGAAACCTCAATAAATCAGGGCTGAATCAGCTGACAAAACAGCCAATTCTGGAGTGAATAAAAAGGGTTTGGCAACAGGCAGAATTTTAAAAAGGGAAGGTCTTGAAGACTGATCAGGTTCAATAGATTTGTAACCAAGAATTAGAATTTTATACAGTGTTTTCCAATAGTTGGTAATAAAGAATAGGCCTGAGTTAGGATACTGGCAACAGTTTTGTGAAAAACACTCCAGTTTATGCAGGATACCAGCCCAGAAAAACATCCATTGTAACTTTCACTACACAGTAATGATAATCACGGACTTCCACAGTGGATGACCTAAATGCAGGGATTTTTCAGTCAATGATCCAAAGGAGGAACTTCACCTATGGTTTTCATTGAGTCTGACACAGGCCAGGTGTTTATGGGAACAAAATGTGCATCTCCCAGTGCATCAGAGAGCATTCTTCACACAATTCACAGATTAAAATATCTTGCCAATTAAAATTTGGCATCATCTTGGAGATAATTGGAGTCATTTGCAAACACCAATTACCTCCCTAATTATTAAAGTGGAAATTATAGGATTATGAAATTCCACACTTTACACCTTCTCTATTGTTTGGCGGTCTGGTTGAAACATGAAAACTCATTTGAACTCGCCTACATCTCTTAATATTCAGCGTCCAACAAAATTCTACCAACATCAATTGTGGATGTTTTATTTGTCCCTCAATGGTCATAGTTTGCATGGAAACTAGTCAAGATCTCCTCTGTCTGACGTGAAGTCACATTTCCTGAGAACAGCCTTAGATTGAGTTGATTAAAAGGTCCCCTCCACATGAGAATAACCTCATTATTCCTGCATTCTGGGGATATTTTCTACTTTAAAAGGATAAAAGAGAACTGTGTGATTCATGTGGTGACTCCTTAAAAGGGAGGAGTTGGATTTCTGGTTTACAAGAAGTGGTAAAACTCTGCCACTCCCATTCGCTTTATTGTCCAATTAACAATGTGCAAAACTAAGGCAAGCTTCATCATGTTTTGATGCCAAGGAAAAGTTTGTCCTGATGCAAAATCCACCTGTAGCTTTTTAAAGCGAAGAGAGTGTGACTGATCAAAAAAAAAATCAAACCATCATGAATGTTTCTCCTGTTCTAACCGAACAAAGTTAGTTGAAACGCCCGGCCTGGTCAGTAATTCAAACCAAGAGCCTGCAGGTGATTGAAGGTCATCATCCAAATGATTGAGGTTTTAGCATGAACTGAGGATATTTTAAACAATTTTCTAGATTATATTTTAGATGTCCAAAACCTGCATTATTTTACTTCTGCAGTAATTGAATTGTCCTAGTACAGGAAACAGTGGAAGTTTAACCTGCTGACGATTCCCCGTTGAACGAGAACGCTGCTCACCGCAAATGGACATTATGTTTAAAGATGAAGATATTAATAATTACAAATGAGATTCAGACAGCAGAACATAACCCTCAAAGCACACAACTCTGCAAAATATTCCAGCATTCCACACTCCAACAGGCACACCTTGCGAATTGAGAGTCCTGGCATCACATCTCGTTTTGTCCTCCGATGATAACTCAAGATGTGAACCCAAAAGTTTGAAGGAAAAGTCCAACAACGTCCTGGACCATTAAAAAATCCAACTCACAGGAGTAAAGGGCTTTTCACAAAAGCAACGTTGTACACACCATGCATTACTCTGTACATGCAAAAATCATTTTGCCCTCTTGTTTTGTAAATGGACGGACCCAAGAGCTGCCTGATACTTACAGCTATTCCTCGTTGTCTCCGCACAGGCAGGAAGACCAGTGCTCGCCCCGAGCTCAGGGTGGCTTGACGCCCCCACACGCCTCTCATTGGTCTCTGCGTTCCATCCTGGTCCCGGAAGTGTGGCTCTCATTGGCTAAAGCAGCCATCGCTCAGAATCAGCGGCCACCACTCACTCTTGCCCTGAAACCGCTTTCGCAGCGCGGAGACGTGAAGTTGTCCATTGCCCTTAAATGGGAGGTTGTCGGAGAACGAGGTTCCCAGACCCGCCTCGCAGCGGTACTGCGTGCACGATCCAAGCGCCTGCACGCTTCGGTGGGACGCACTGCTGCGCGTGCGCCGGTCGGGCAGTGGCTTTGGCTAAATAGCACCTATGGCAAGCACTGAAATTGGGCTCCCCCCGCCCCGTTACTTCAAGCCTTCACCCAGCAATGATCCCTCTCTGCTGCCACGCCATCCATTTCTCCTTCCCTACCTGTCCTGGCAGGTATATAGTCATATACAACGTTGTGTTGGATATATTGAGGTATTGGAAATAATCTACACCTTAAAAATCAAACCAATCGTTTAAAAAAAAACCCCTCTATCGACATTTGCTGAATGAAAACAGGGATCAGCGTTCACTGGGCCTCAGGGGGGTGGCCAAAGTTCAAGGTGTCGAGTGGCTGTCACCATCCCCACAGGCACCCTCTCTTACCTTGGGTGGAAAGGAGCGGAGCATCTGGTGGGGAAATTTAAAAAAAAGCAGGAAGGTCCCAGAGCCCACGCTCAAACTCAACCTTCAGCATACACCCTCCTCAGTCCTGGCTCCAACAAGGGACAGGGGAGGGTCCGGAGTTGGGCGTCGGGAGCTTCGGTGTAGGCTGAGGCGTGGGTAAGGAGTTGGACGTTGGGAGCACCGGGGCTCCCAACTCCTTGTCTCGGCCTTCACCGGAGTTTCCGACACCCAACTCCGAATCCCCTTGCACCCTATTCCGAAGCTCTTGATGCCCGACTCCGAATATTCCCCTCAGCGGTTAGAGTAAAAGATGTAATTCCAATTATCTTCTTGCTGGTCTGAAAAGTATTCTGTTTGAAATAAATCAGACAAGGGATGATTGAGAAGGCGGGGTGGGGGTGAATAATTTGCAGACTCTGCTGGTGTGAATGTGTGCCACAAATTGCCAATTTTCAGCCATTTGCTTGCCAAGCTCGCTGCGCACAATGTTTAGAACTTTTTTTGGACATCATCATTAAAGGAGAATTGCTGCTGAAGCCCTTGCCCCTCGGAGAATGCTCAGTGCTGGGTTTAATAGGAAACCCACAGCAACATGTGTTCAGGTTTTGGTGGGTGAGCAAGGACACCAGAAGTGAAGGGGTTGCTGAACTGGTGCCTCCAAGGCACAGACATATCAAGGGAACTGAGGTTGAGCGGCAGAGGGTGTCGACAATGTCCACAGTGCATTCAATGTGCACCCCTGCTCCTAAATAGCATATACAAGCGTGTTTTCAAATTCTTATGAGGAATATGGCCAAGGACCGGAGCACCCGCCTTCAAGTGGTGCCCAGGGCACGTGCCCTGGCTGCCATACCCTAAATACGCCTATGCTTGGTTGTGTTGGTATCTTCTTTGTATTGTGTGTTGATGCGATTGGCTTAAGTACATCTATGTTTATCCTTGTCTAGGTGGAACATGTTTTCTCTCTTTTGGTACAGGGAGTGTGTTTCGATATGTTGCCGCTTGGTTGTGGGACAGTTTATTATGGATATATCTTGAATATGTTGCAAATGAGTGTTTACTCGTGTTGGATATGCACCACGTTCTGGCCCGGTCCCCTGCACCTTCAGTAAAGTAGGAAGCTCTGGGGGAGAATAAATTCGACATTCCTTGTATTGTCATGTAATACAAAAAAAATTACTTGCAGGAAATTCTTTAATTTTTACAAAGGAAGAGTTTCCATGGGCAAGAGGAGAAAGGGAAGCAAAAGAGACCCCCCTCAGGCTCACTGAGTGTCAGTGGATTTGCCTCCAGCAGTCTCACAACTCTGAAGCAGCAGAGACACCTGTTCAAACCAATTTGCAGACTCTTGAGTCCTTCAGCCGCTGAGCCCTTTGCTGGTCTGCCGCCGTGTTTTCTGTGCTCGAGATTTCTTCTATTTCTCCTTTTTCAACGGTGGTGTTCCCCCGTTTCTGGTGCCCTGTGTCGGTCCGCTACTGGATGGCACTTGGCGAGAGCAGGGATGCATGGTGAGATTTGGAAGTGCTGAGATTTTGCTTCTTAATACCCCTAGTTCTACCTCCACCTCAACAGATCTGCTATGACAAAACAATATACCCTTAACCCTCTCAAGAACGGTGCTCCGAGAGAACTGCTGGCAGGAAGTACCAAGCTGCAGTATGGGATATTCCCAGAGTTTGGTTCAGTAAATCGACAAACACTTTCTCAGTGGACTTGGAAAACCCCTGGACTTAGCTGCAGAATAAGATTATCCTGCACTAAATGCAAATAAAGCCTTGTTCACTGTCCAGCCTCAAATAACGTTTGACGAGTCGGCAAATGTAACCTTAGTGATTTGTTCCAATCCTCAAATTATACTGCCTTGGAATCTAGTTATTTCACAAATCCATTGCAGTTTGTCTGCCAATCACAATATCTGTAGTTAACAGTTTATCTGGGAAAGTTTCCTTGACAATGTAAGGAGAAGCCAAGATACGCTGTGCTTCAGTTGAATGACATGGGATTTCATATCCCTCAGCTCACATCAGGGCAGGTTTGTCTTCATGTAGTAGCTTGTGAGGGAGAGGTTGGTGTGGGTCTTAACTCCACCGCCAACACATCGTTAGAGTCACCTCCTTCAACAATCTTCCACTTTGGGGAAAATTTATGGCAGTCTTCACTGCCTCTTTGGGATGTATGAGGAATCTATCTGGCTCATGAGGGCACATTGAGAATGTACAAACTTCACACAGGCAGCACCTGAGGTCCGGATTAAACCCGGGTTGCTGGAACTGAGGCAGCAGCACCACCTGCTGACGCCCCCTGTACAGTCTCATGGTGCTTTGCTGGGGAGATGCAAGGATGATGTTTCCTCCTCCTTTAGTGTCCAGAAGGGCTGAACTATTCTAGCCAAGAGGGCAGTGGGGACTTAATCACTGAGTACATTCACGATAGAGAGTGATAAACTCTGAATCTTGAGCTTGAATGACTTACTTACTGACATTATTTTAATGACTTGGCCAATATTAATATCTCAAAGATTATTCAGTGGTTGCTTGCTGTGTAGAAGGATCCTGTGCATTTCTTTCATTTCAATAGATTACACCTCAAAAAGTGTATCACTGTTGGAAAGCATGTTGGGAGAGCAAGAAAGAAACATAAAATATTCAATATACCGTAAATGGTAGAATGTTTTTGTAAAAGATAGTAACAATTAACCATACTTTTATAACGTTCAACAAATAATGCACAAGGATTTTCAGAGAACATGAGTTTCTCTGGTTCTGTTGTAACTGAAGAAGCTCATCCCCTCCAAGTTGCATCAATAGCTTTGCATAGTCTTCATTGCAGTTCATCTTCACAACGGCATCCTGCAGTTGAAGCTGAACCAGGCATAGAGATTCCTGTGATACAACAGAAAAATATCATTAACCAATTATTTGCAAGCTGCTCCCAGCCAACCTTTTCTTTACATTCCATGCAATCGTTCTACTCTTAAATTTATAATTTTTCACCAACTGTTGTACTCGAGTATAATTTGACTTGCCTGGATAGCACTCAGAACAAAGCTTTTCATTGTATCTCTGTGCACAAGTCAATAAACAAGTCAACCCTTCACATGTCATGAACAGAAAATTGTTTAACTAAATGCATATGTGTTGAACTTGTGCCAGTGTTTCATTTGCATATTCCTAATAAGGGACATTGATACTTGTGGGTGTTGTAGTTGTTCTGTATCTATTTTGTTAAATCATCTCCTCTATAGAAAAATTTACAAGGGATGTGTTGAGTCCTTCACAATGTTTATTGCTTTCCACGTGCATCGTGTGTTGCAGATGTCCTTCATGATAGGAGGAGAGACCCCAATGATCTTTTCCGCTGACTTCACTGTCCTCTGCAAGGTCTTGCGGTATGAGGTGGTCCAGCTTCGAAACCAGGTGGTGATGCAATTGCTCAGAATGCCCTCAGTACATCTTCTGTAGAATGTAGTGAGGATGGAGGGTGGGAGATGAACTTTCCTCAGCCTTCGCAGAAAGTAAAGGCTCTGCTGGGTTTTCTTAGCTATGGAGCTGGAGTTAGGAGACCAGGTAAGATTCTCCACCAAGTGCACACCAAGGAGCTTGATACTCTTGAAGACCTCAATGGTTGAGCTATCAATGGTCAGCAGAGATTGATCCCCCGGGCCCTCCTGAAGTCAACAACCATCTCTTATGTTATTAACATTTAGGTATAGGTTGTTGGCCCATCTCTGTACGCTGATTTATTACTACTAACTAGGCCCACCGCGGTCGTGTTGCAGTGAACTTGATGATGTGGTTCAAGCTGTGTTTTGCTACACAGTCATGAGGCAGCAGGGTGAATTGCAGTCGGTGTGTTGACCTTTTCCTACCACTCTCCTCACATCAGTCACTGTAAGACACAGCACCTGATCGTTTGGAGGAGAGGTGGTCTTCTTTGCCTCCACATTATGCATCACCTCAAAACCTGTGTAGAAGTTGTTCAATACATCTGGGAGGTGTTTTGCACTGAGGACCTGAGAACGCTGTTTCATTGGGCTGTACTTGTACAATCAGAAGACAATAAACTTGACCGACTTGATATTCTTTGCACCATAAAACTTTGTCTCCCAACATCTTCCATACTGTACATTAAATAAATAAATAAACACTTTCCCATCTGAGAAAAAAACATCCAGCCTCTAATGTTTTTATCTCCTACTTGATGAAGTTTAGATTTTCACAATTTTGAAGAAAAAAATTGGAAGCCTTCCAGTTATATGAGGAAGGCACTGATGAACAATTGTGCTTTGATCAATGAATTCTCATGTGGCTTTGGGGACAAGTGATTCACATCTCCCTGCATTTTATGATCTCCTTGATAATCTCCACATTTCCTTTCTGGGTAGAAACAGCTAATGGTAAGTATTTACTACAGTTTTTCCAATTTCCATGGGAATTGTACACAGTTTGTTATTTTGCATTACGGTACAATAGAAAGCTCCTGGATTTCCTGGCTGTTTTCGTCAAACCAGTCCTTGTTTTTCCTGGAGGAGAAGCCCAGTACCTCTTCAGTGGATTGCAGTATGGTAGTCTTCAACTGATCCCAGAGGGTTTCAGGGGACGGGTCCGTGAGGCGGGTTGCAACGTCGAGCTTTGCTTTGAGGTTTGCCTGGAAGTTTCCTCTCGCTTCGTCTGACTGCAGTTTTCCAACATTGAACCTCTTTCTGGGGGCTTTATTGTTCCTGGGCTTTGGCTTGAAGTGAAGGTTGAGCTTGCAGCGAACCAGCCGGTGGTCAGTGTGGCATTCCGCGCTAGGCATGACCCTGGTGTGGAGCACATCTTGTTTGTCACTTTCTCGCACCAGGATGTAGTCCAGGAGGTGCCAGTGTTTGGATCGGGGATGCATCCAGGTGGTCTTAAGGCTGTCCCTCTGCTGAAAAAGGGTGTTTGTAATGACAAGCCGCTGTTCTGCGCAGAGCTCCAACAGGAGGCGCCCATTGTCGTTGCACTTGCCGACGCCATGCTTGCCCAGGATTCCTGGCCAGGTTTCTGAGTCTTTGCCGACACGAGCGTTGAAGTCGCCCAGGATGACAACCTTGTCGGCTGTAGGGGTACGTTGGATGAGGTTGCGCAGGTCGGTGTAGAACTTGTTCTTTTCTGCTGGTTCCGCCTGGAGGGTTGGAGCATAGACACTGATGAGGGTGATGTGACGCTTGTTTTGAAGTGGGAGTCGCATGGACATGATTCGGTCCGAGAGGCCTGTCGGAAGGTTTTCGAGTTTGGAGGCAATGAAGCTCTTGACCATGAAGCCTACACCAGATAGGCGTCGTTCATCCGAAGGCTTGCCAGACCAGTAGAGTGTGTAGCCCGCGCCGCGTTCTTGGAAGCTGCCTACATCTGCCAGGCGGACTTCACTGAGAGCGGCTATGTCGATGTCAAGTCTGAGGAGTTCATGTGCAATGAGGGCAGACCGACGTTCAGGTCGATGGCTGTCAGTCTTATCTAGCATGGTTCTGATGTTCCAGCATGCTAGCTTGAGTTTGTGAGCATCTTTTGAGGGGGAGGACGTGGAGGGGGAGGACGTGGAGGGGGAGGACGAGACATATAAGGCAATCGAACAACTGAAAAGTGGCAAAGCAGCAGGTATGGATGGAATCCCCCCAGAAGTCTGGAAAGCTGGCGGCAAAACTCTGCATGCCAAACTGCATGAGTTTTTCAAGCTTTGTTGGGACCAAGGTAAACTGCCTCAGGATCTTCGTGATGCCACCATCATCACCCTGTACAAAAACAAAGGCGAGAAATCAGACTGCTCAAACTACAGGGGAATCACGTTGCTCTCCATTGCAGGCAAAATCTTCGCTAGGATTCTACTAAATAGAATAATACCTAGTGTCGCTGAGAATATTCTCCCAGAATCACAGTGCGGCTTTCGCGCTAACAGAGGAACCACTGACATGGTCTTTGCCCTCAGACAGCTCCAAGAAAAGTGTAGAGAACAAAACAAAGGACTCTACATCACCTTTGTTGACCTCACCAAAGCCTTCGACACCGTGAGCAGGAAAGGGCTTTGGCAAATACTAGAGCGCATCGGATGTCCCCCAAAGTTCCTCAACATGATTATCCAACTGCACGAAAACCAACAAGGTCGGGTCAGATACAGCAATGAGCTCTCTGAACCCTTCTCCATTAACAATGGCGTGAAGCAAGGCTGTGTTCTCGCACCAACCCTCTTTTCAATCTTCTTCAGCATGATGCTGAACCAAGCCATGAAAGACCCCAACAATGAAGACGCTGTTTACATCCGGTACCGCACGGATGGCAGTCTCTTCAATCTGAGGCGCCTGCAAGCTCACACCAAGACACAAGAGAAACTTGTCCGTGAACTACTCTTTGCAGATGATGCCGCTTTAGTTGCCCATTCAGAGCCAGCTCTTCAGCGCTTGACGTCCTGCTTTGCGGAAACTGCCAAAATGTTTGGCCTGGAAGTCAGCCTGAAGAAAACTGAGGTCCTCCATCAGCCAGCTCCCCACCATGACTACCAGCCCCCCCACATCTCCATCGGGCACACAAAACTCAAAACGGTCAACCAGTTTACCTATCTCGGCTGCACCATTTCATCAGATGCAAGGATCGACAATGAGATAGACAACAGACTCGCCAAGGCAAATAGCGCCTTTGGAAGACTACACAAAAGAGTCTGGAAAAACAACCAACTGAAAAACCTCACAAAGATAAGCGTATACAGAGCCGTTGTCATACCCACACTCCTGTTCGGCTCCGAATCATGGGTCCTCTACCGGCACCACCTACGGCTCCTACAACGCTTCCACCAGCGTTGTCTCCGCTCCATCCTCAACATCCATTGGAGCGCTCACACCCCTAACGTCGAGGTACTCGAGATGGCAGAGGTCGACAGCATCGAGTCCACGCTGCTGAAGATCCAGCTGCGCTGGATGGGTCACGTCTCCAGAATGGAGGACCATCGCCTTCCCAAGATCGTATTATATGGCGAGCTCTCCACTGGCCACCGTGACAGAGGTGCACCAAAGAAAAGGTACAAGGACTGCCTAAAGAAATCTCTTGGTGCCTGCCACATTGACCACCGCCAGTGGGCTGATAACGCCTCAAACCGTGCATCTTGGCGCCTCACAGTTTGGCGGGCAGCAGCCTCCTTTGAAGAAGACCGCAGAGCCCACCTCACTGACAAAAGGCAAAGGAGGAAAAACCCAACACCCAACCCCAACCAACCAATTTTCCCTTGCAACCGCTGCAATCGTGTCTGCCTGTCCCGCATCGGACTGGTCAGCCACAAACGAGCCTGCAGCTGACGTGGACTTTTTACCCCCTCCATAAATCTTCGTCCGCGAAGCCAAGCCAAAGAAAAACAATAGAAAGCACACTCAGTAATATCATTAAGGTAGCACCTTTCTGAATAAGTAATTTAATGACCTTATCAGGTCCTCCTAAGGCAAAGAATATCAGTGGTGTACAAGATGAAACTGTTTTAGACCAGTTTAAAGGTCTGTGATAGGTCATGTTTAACCAATCTTAATGAGTTTTGAGGTTACCAGGAAAGTAGATGTGGATGTTGTCTACTTGGACATTAGTAAGGTCTCTGACAAGATCCCACATGGGAGGTTAGTCAGGAAGGTTCATTGGTGGGGTAGTAAACTGCATTCAACATTGGCTATGCGGGAGAAGCCAGAGTGGTAGTGGATGATGGTTTCTCAGACTGGAGGCCTGTGATGAGTGGTGTGCCTCAGGGTTCAGTGCAGGGACCATTGTTGTTTGTCATCTATGTCAATGATCTAGATGATAATGTGGTAAATTGCATCAGCAAGTTCGCACTTGACACAAAGATTGGAGGTGTTGTGGACAACAAAGGTTTTCAAAACTTGCAGAGGACCAGCTGGAAAAATGGGCTGAAAAAAATGGCAGATGGAATTTAATGCAGACAAGTGATGCATTTAGGAAGGAAAAACCAAAGTAGGACATGCACTGTAAATGGTAAGACACCGAGAAGTGCAGTAGAACAGAGGGATCTGGGAATACAAATACATAATTCTCTGAAAGTAGTGTCATGTGTAAATAGGGTTGTAAAGAGAGTTTTGGGCATATTGGCCTTCGTAAATCAAAGTATCGAGTATAGGAGTTGAGATGCTATGGTAAACTTGTATAATATATTGGTGAGGCCAAATTTGGAGTATTGTGTGCAGTTTTGGTTACCTTGAGATAGGAAAGATATCAATAAGATTGAAAGAATGCACAGAAGATTTGCTGGATGCTGTCTGGACTTCAGGAACTAAGTTTCAGGGAAATAGAACATTTTTTTTCCTGGAGTGTAGAAGAATGAAGGGAGATTTTATAGAGGTATTTAAAATTATGAGGGCTATAGACAGAGTAAATGCAAGTAGGCTTTTTTTCCATTGAGAATAGGTGAGATTTTTTAAAAATCCAGAGAACAAAGGGTAAAAGTTTAGTGGGAACTTATTTTAAAAAGCAGAGTAGTGGAATTGTGGAATGAGCTGTTAGTTGAAGTGGTGAATGAGGGCTCAGTTTTAACATATAAGAAAAATTTGGACAGGTACCCATATAGGTGGGGTATAGAGGGCTATGGACTGGGTGCAGGTCAGTGGGACTCGGTAGAATAATTCGACACAGACAAGAAGGGTCACTGGGCCTGTTTTCTATGCTGTAATGTTCTATAGTTCTAAATGCCTGTTGATCTGCAATTTCAAGTTCCAATTCTTAATAAAGGACTTGTGTTTGTAACTCACCTGCAAAGACAATGTCGTACAATAATGCATACATGTTCTTGGATACATCATTGCTGGTTAACCAATTTACCAGTTTCCTGTGCACTCTTCAAATAGTATTGAAGAGTTTTTTTCTGTCTATCCATCCTTTCGGATCAGTTTGTGGGGTTTGATATCAGGATACCCCACTCCTCAAAAAGGAACCCCATATGCACGAATGGATTTAACCGAGTAGAGGTTGCACAGGTCCAGACCCACTCTCCCGGATCCAGTGGCATGGTGAGGTCCAAGACGGCTGGGGGAAGATCTTTTGCAGTGAATGGCCAGACCAAGCTTCGATGCAAGAGATGCCCTTTCTGAGCTTCACGACACATTTGCTAGATGGTCGTTGACAAGAGGGTTCGTCCACCCTTTGATAGGTCTTGTTTTTCATCCTGCAGGGTGTCCAGCCACCCTCTGCACTAGCCAAGCCTGGTTAACCGGGAGCCGGTTTAGTCACTGACCACCTGGCCATGCGATAGGTAGTATTGCATTACATAGTACAAATAGCACTCAGTCGAGTGACCTGAAGAGAAGCAAAGGACCATTTCATAATCTGCAGTGTTCTCTATATTCCTTAGCACATTTCATGGAATATTTGTGAAACTATTACAAAGTGAAAATAATACTTTTAATTGATTTTTTTTGTTCATAACCTGCAGGGATGACCTGAAGTTTTGAACCAGAGCCTGTAGTAAAAAGGATAGGAATCTTCTCTGACTTCCACCCATTCTGCCACCAACATCACTGAATCAACATCAACATCATTAGTGGGCAGGACTGCGTTTGGAATTATTTCAAAGTACAACCAAAGTTGAGTAATTTTGACTCCTGCAGTCATTACATATTTTCACAGCTATAAGATAATAAGCAAAGGTATCCTCTCTGATATTTCAGGGTGCTACCTTGGACTGTTACAAAATGGAGTTTGTTTCAAAATCAAGAACAGAACTGCAAACAGCCGCGGGTACTGGAAGGATTCAGTGGGTCAGGCAACATCCATGAAGAGAAATGATCATTCAGCTTTCTGGTTTGGGCCTTTTTCAAGACTAGATATGTTGATGCACTTCTCTCCGTGGATGTTGTCTGACCTGCCGAGTCCTTCTCATATCTCATTGTTTGCTTTGTTTCAAACTTATTTGACTCCAATGGTGACAATTATTCCAGTTCAATATTAGCCAAAGATCATGGTGAATCCTTAACACTTCAGACATGGAGAAAATATCACAGAAAATTATCAATGAAAATCCTTCCCAAATTCACATCCATAAATCTCTATTTTTCTTATACCAATCTAAGAGACTTCTGAGTGACCTTGTTGTACTATCTCCTTCCAACACCACCCTGTCTGTTAAAAAAAAACCTTCCTCTGATGTCTCCACTAAATTTTCTTTCACCCACCTGGAACAGATGTCTTCTGGTATTTGCAGTTTTCCCAAGCCCCTTAATCTTATGAACCTCTATTAAATCACCTCCCATACTTTGTCACTCCAAAGAAAAAAAAAGCCTTAGCTCTGCCAACCTTGCTTCACAACATATGTTTGCTAATCCAGGCAATATCCTGGTAAATTTCTTCACTCTCTCTGAAGCATCAACATCATTACAGAAATCATTAAATGGTTCATTAAAATGACCAGAACAGAACGTAATATTCCAAGTTTAGTCTAACTAGCATTAAGATTACCTCATATCTCTTGAATTCAATCCCCCAATAAAGAGCAGCACATCATACATCTTCTTAAACATCTTACCAACTTGCATGGCAACCTTGAGGGATCTCTAGACCTGGACCCCATGATCCCTGTTCCTCCACACAATTAAGAAATCTGCCATTAACCATGTACTCTGACCTCTGGTGATGTCATGAAAGCAGCAGCTGTGTAGTCGACTGGCTCATCGAGAAACCCTCTTTAAACCAGCCATATATAGTAGGCATATGCAATAATTCAAGTATTAATGATTAATTGAGTGTGATGAGGTTAATGGGCGTGGAGGAAAGGGAGGAAGTGACAAACGAAGACAGATGGAGAAGCCACCCCACCATCACCCACATGACAGCGGCGAGTCTGATAAAGAAGGATAATTCTCTGAGATCCAAGAACTGAGAAAAGAACACAGAAGATATTAAACAGAGGCTAGCAAGAATGGAGGAAATATGAAAGATTTAACAGCTCAAATTGAAAAGCTGGAGGGGAAACTGAAAGAAATGAAAGTCAGAGTAACTTCAACAGAGGACAGAGGAATGCGACATCTGGTTTTAGGGGGGTAGAGCTAGGTGTCGTCAGTGTAAAAATGGAAGGAGATGCCATGTTTCTGCATGATAAGGCCGAGGGGGAGCATGTACAGCGAGTAAAGGATGGGGCCAAGGATGGATCCTTGTGGAACCCCACAAGAGAGGGTGGCTGAGGCAGATGTGTGGTTGCCCATGTTGACTGTGAAAGTCCTGTCAGTAAAGTAAGATTTGAACCAGCTCAGGGCCACACTATTGATGCTGACCTTCTGCTGGAAATGGTCTTTCGGAATAGCATGATCGACGGTGTCGAACGCTGCGCTGAGGTCTAGGAGTATTAGAACAGCAGCGCTGCCCAAGTCTGTGGTGAGGAGTAGGTCATTGTATATGCTGTGGTGGGCTTTGTATCCAGACTGAAACTTTTGTTATTTTATTTTGGTGAAGGTCGGGAGATAGTTGGTTAAGCATTACTTTTTTAAGGACTTTGGAGAGGAAAGGAAGTTTTGAAAAAGGTCTGTAATTTTAGGGGATAGTGGGGCCAAGGCTAGGTTTTTTTTGCAGGAGGGGTTGAACTATTGCACATTTGAAGCAGGTTGAGACAGAGCCAGTGGCCAGGGAGCTGATGAGGATGGAGAGGATGGTCGGACCCCGCGATGTTGAAGACATCCTTCAGGAGGGAGGTAGAGATAGTGTCAAAGGGAATGGTTGTAGGATTCATGGAAAACACGATCTTTCTGAGGGTGAGTCGTGTGATGGGACTAAAGCTGTCCAGGTTATGTGGAGAGAACAGTGGGCCAGTTATGTTATGGGTGGTGGGGGGAGGGGTGTTTTTCCTAATGTTCTCAACTTTGCCGATGAAGAATATTAAAAATTCTTCACATTTGGCAGGGGATGTGTTCATGTTTGTAGTGGGTGGAGGGCATACAACCAGATGAATTAGGGGGCAGAGAGGACCATCAACTCCGTAAGAGTTGATTACATTACAGGAGATTACATTACAGGAGATTCACATTACAGGAGATCTCTTGATAGGCTTGAAACAAGTACAGAAATTAGAGTTGAATAGGAAGTGAAAGCAAAAGGCCATTGTCATTATTGAACAGGCAATGAAAAAAATGTGTAGATATATCTTGGTTTGTTACTGAAAAGAAAGTTGGCTATTCCAGGTTGAACAATACATATTTTACCCCCTCCATAAATCTTCGTCCGCGAAGCCAAGCCAAAGTAAGTATAATATCTAAGAGAGGGACTATAGAGGATTTTCTCAGAGCAGGGAGTTATACTGGATATTTACGTGATAATTGTTAGGATTCCCCCAAAGAGGGATTTTGAGCATCCTCAAAAAATGGGGGTCACCCATGAGAGATCTAGTCACATCTCTTTTCCTCTGTACAAAGAGCTAGGACACTCATTGGTTCTGGGTGTCCAGTTGGTTTGGTTAAATAGAAAGTACCCTTCTCTCTCTTTTATTTCTTCTTTTCTTGCATTAGTTTGTTTTGCAAATGTTTTCTCATACTAAATCACCCAAATAGAGAGGAGAAAATTTCTTAACCAACTTAAAAACCTTGGATGTGGTGTGGCAACAATACAGGTGGACATTGAGCATAAAAAGCTCAGGAGAGAGTGGTGGGTCAGATATTTGGTACGGGAAAAGGAAAGGGGTGGCCATCTTATTCAATCAAGGTGTTATCTTCTCTGCAGAAAGTGATCCAAGACACAATAGGGAAATATGTCATGGTAATCGGTACAATAAATGGGGAAGATATATCGATACTGAATATTCATGGGCTTTAGTTTCTTCTCAAATGTACATGTGTGTTATTCATGCATAGATATGTTTTGTGTTCCTGAACAATATATGTTTAAAGTAGTAGATTGTAAAATTGACTCAGTAACAATCGGTGACTATGCACCTATAATCCTCACCCTGGATTTAGATATAGAAAAGTATTTTAAATATTGGAGAGCAAACATTTCTCTATTGACTGACCCTTCACTGACTTAGTTAGACTAAACTTGGAATATTACGTTCTGTTCTGGTCATTTTAATGAACCATTTAATGACTTACCAAACAGTGTATGGAGGAGTATTTTGATATCAATGATAATGGTGAAGTGACATCATCCATCTTTTGTGAAGCCACTAAAGAAATAATAAGGGGTAAAATGATTGAAATATCAAATAGAATAAGAAAGAACAGGTCGAAGAAGCAATCAAACCTGCAAAGTAAAAGAAAAGGTACTAGAGTCAGTACATAAAAATAACGATATAAATGAAAAACTCCTATATGAATTAAAACAAAAAAGACACGAATTAGAGGATCTCTTGACATACAAAGCTGAAGGAGCCCTGAGATTTTTGAATCAAAAAATTACGAGAAGGAAAAAGAGCTAATCACCTCTTGGCATTTCAGATGCATAAAGAGCAAAAGGTGGTAGAATTCGCTCCACCTCCAATGTAAAAGGATTATTGCTGAAAGCGGGATGGCTGATGATGTCATCAGCTGGCAACTGAAGAGCACAAACTTTAATGTACCCATCTATGAAAAAGGAGATTATGATGCAGTGATGAAATTGTCTTATTATTAATCTTTAGGAAAATTATATATATTTCTTAGAAAAGGTTTTGTGGGTGGACAGGAACACATAGACATTTGGACACAGAAACCATTTTGAAAGTCAAAATGTCCACTGGTTCATTGTTGGTTGAAGCTGTGTAAACAGCCATAAAACCTGGAGTGATTGTCCATTGAAATGTTGAAGACAATGTCATTTAATCAAGAGAAACACCTGTATAAATCTGTTCAAACAGGCTTTTGTTTCAATGACTTGTGCAGACAGATCAGAGGCATTGGCTCAAAATTGATTTTGGAAGAGAGGAACTTCAAACAAAATTAGCAGAAGTGTCATGTCATGTGATTAAAGACACTTAAAGGAGAGATCTTTAATATTGTACCAAGAAACATCTGAAGTCATAAATGCAGTAGCCTCTCGTGAGAGAGGTATGTTCTTATAGTATTCTATTTACCACGGGAGATACACAGATCAGTGGCAAGAAAGAGCTGTCTCTTTGAAAAGAGGACCATTTCACCATGTCTATTTTAACATGGTCACTTCATGTAACCCTCGCCAGGGTGTGTGAAATCATTGTGGGGAAAAAAGCACAAATTCTAAAACCTCCATGCAAGAGGGAAATCATTCGTATGAAGAAACAATTCTCTGAAAACTAACCTACAAGAATTCTTTAGTATGAGAACTTTTGAACAGCAGTAAAGACTTTGCGTTTCAATGCAAATGCTTTGAGACTGAACTTAAAAATAATCTCTTCAGAATTATGCCTAAACTGTAATGGTTTGTGTTTTGCTAAACACACATACATTTGCCCATAGAGGGATTAAGTTAGAGTTAAGAAGTGCTATGTTATTGATAGTTCTTAATAAAAATTATTGTTTTGATGATACCATTGTTTTGGTGAATTTCTGTTGCTGCTGATGTCGGTGATAACAAAGCACAGAAGATTTGCTTGAGTTCTAAGACTGCGAGAAAAGATCTCCAGTAAAGCTCATACCTGCTGTTCAGCCACCATTATTGTGCATATGACGCTTTCACTTCCCAGTGTGTATGTTCCATGTCACAGTGGAGGGCATTGCTGCTGCACTATTACCCACCCTTTTTTCTGTGGGAAAGCAGCTCCTGAATCTCGGCTATGTAAAAGGACTTCACGATCTGCCCTTTCAGCTTTCAGCGCAAATGGTAAATCCACATTTTTTTTTTTTGCCTTTTACAATGGTGAGCAGGCAATAATGTGGCTTTTTAATGTAAAAACCCTCAAAGAGGCATGCCAAATTTCCTTAGTCTCCTAAGAAATGAGAGGTGCTAAGTCCCTCTTAAACATGTAGGCCTTTCAACATTGGCAACCCACTAAATAGGCCTGTGAACAACCCATACTGAAATACAGGTAGGGCCATTTACACTGGACCCAAAAAAAAACCAGTTCTGTGCACCATTTCACATAAAGCACACAGGTCCACAATTTATCATAGATTGTGGGAAAAATGTGAACAATTTAATAAGACATATGCACACAATGTATAAAAGAGGTGGGAAAAGTGCACACAAGATTATAAAGGAGCATAGGGAAAAACACGCACAATTTATTAATACACATGCGCACAATGTTTAAAAGACCATGGGAAAATACTCACTGTATTCTCACAAGGCACCCAGTGAGCGAAAGAACGATGCAGAGTTGAAAGTGAGTTGAACCAACTGACTTTAATAGAACTCTCGCACCGAATCCCTCAGAACCCAATGACATTTGCAACTCTCAGGTTCTTTAAGACATCAGCCACTATGCTGTGGGCTTGCCCCACACCCGGAGCTCTCACAGACTTGCCCACAACTCTGTGAGCTGGTTTGCCTATTGCATGGGCTAGCTTCCACATGACCCCGCCCCCACTCCAGAACCAGCATTAGGGGTACGGAGTCCACGGCCAAAACCTCTTTAATTGGTTTGGGTGGCCGACCTTGTCAGCATGGGGGTGGTAGAGTCGCAGGGTGTTCCAGGTCCAGTTGTGCCAGCTTGAGGTGGTCAAAGGTGAAGGTCCCATCATGGGTCAGCTCATGTCAAGGACACACGTGGTTCCATTCTGACGCACCACCTTCCACGGGCCAATGTACAGCTGCTGGAGTGGAGTCCAATGCATTCCCCTGCATTAGTGAGTGCAGAACTAGTTGTGAATATTGCCAAACTGGCCCAATCTGTGGAAACATTCAAAAACTATTAAAAAATTAAATTACTGCAGAATCAAAGAACGAAAACAAGAAATTGATTACAAAAAAATTACAAAGATGCACAAACTTTTTAAAAAAAATTGCTTAAACAAAGAAAAGCTTGTAATACATATAAATTAATCAGAACTTACCATTGTCCTTCATTATGCCATTCAAATGGAGATGCTGTTCCAGTGCCAGAAAATTGCCCCAATCTTGTTGTCAGCTCTTGGAAATCCCAAATTTGCTGTTAGTTATGTGGAGGAAATATCTGGTACTTGCTGATATTTACCCCATCAAATCCAGGCAAGATGTCAGAGATTGAACACTACCAGCATAATGGCACTTAAAATAGTTTCTCCTACACCATGAACACTAATTTGCAAGTGGCAAACCATGGAACAATTAATATCAGGCAATTAGCTAAATATTTAGACATTTTATTAAATTAGCCATATAAAAGTAGCACTGTGCAGCCATTCAAGCTGTCATCTTTAAATATTAAGCTGATAAAGGACACATATAATGTACACCAATGAGTAATTAACCCAGTATCTCAATGTATAAAATAACTTTACCTTTCTTCCAGTACCATAGTGAGTATAATGCATTAGGATATGTCATGAAGATTTCTGATATGCAGAAGGTGTTGATCTTCAGAGATCTGAGGCAGTTATCTGTACTGGTAAGGCACCCAGGCTCACATATACTATCATCATTTGGTCTTATGTTAACATGACTATATAGTACAAGTCAAAAGAATTAAACAGTGTGGCAAAGTCTCTGGGTCCAAGTAACTTGCAAAAAATTCTTCAGTCATGAATAGCACAGAAGACTAACAAGATTAAGTTTGAGTTTAAATTTAAGCCAGTTCACAACTGGGTGGCATGTGCATGAATTAATTGTGGGAGTTCCACCCAAAACTCCAGATTGGTGTTCCACTTCACTGCCTCTGATTACCATACAAATTTTATTTATCTAACTCAGAAAATGCTTGTCTGGAGAATGATAATATCAAAAGCTACCCTAAAATTAGAATTAAGGCAAATTCTTGAGATCATAAAGTGCAAGGTTTACCCTCCAACTAACTCCATGAGGTGCAATGCCTGGGAATGAGAAACAATTGATGCTGACACCAAATTGGAGAAAAAAAGTGGGATTTTTCCACTTTCTTGCATCAACTTCTCAGTCTGAGGATTCCAAGCTTCACCGGTTTAAAAAAAACAAAACATGACCTTGGGTTTCACTGATTTGATTTGCAACTATGGTAGCTTCTATTTTTATTCCATGTAAATTATTAATTATTTATAAAAGAAATTCTGTGGAATCCTTTCAAAGTAATAATTTAGGACTTTGAAGGATCATTCAAGCATATTACTTTAAGGAATCTTTTATCTTTCAAAACAATTATGAAGCATGAAGAAACTTATGACTAATGACTAATATATTAAGTTATGGACAGAAATCAACCAACATTGTAATGTCTTTTTAAAAAAAAATATATGTATATGTGTGTGTATTTTACAGTGGTAGATAAACACCCTATCAAAAGTGCATGCATTTTATAAAATAATTTTTAAATATATTACATTTCTTTATCCCAAATACTTGTTTCATCTTGGTGCACAAAGGCATTCATTGATGTAATTCATTAGTTCATTAAATCTTAGGGAACACACTTTAAACTGTTGTTACCCTCATGACCACCTCAGCAGAACTGTGGTCATCACAATCCTCATCATGGGGCCTGAATCGTGTGAGCAAATGTAACAAAGTGTAGCTGCAGTGAAATTGTTCGGACATTAATCTAGTGGAACCATCAGGCCTCCTTGTTCTGAATTGATTTAAAGATGACCAAAGGGTCTGATTGTCTGAGCTTTCAGCATTGTTGCTATTTACTTCTAAATCTTTTGCTTTATCATAATTTAAAACGGTCCAGTGCAGATTGACAGCTCTCCAGCGTTTAAACACTCGATAAATTGCTGCTCCTTCATGAATGATCAGGCCTGTGGAAAGAAGTATCAGTTAATCAAAGTGAATGTGATCACTACTCCTCTTTGCATTATGTACATGGCACAGGTTTCTTTTAATATATGTGTCAGAGGAAGTAGCCTACTTCCTGTTAGATGACCCTTTCATCACCTCATCCATTGGACCTTATGCAAGAGCTATAATGACAAATCCTCAGTGACTGTAATTTCATCAGGAAATGAGAAGGCAACAGAAACTAAATCTGTAATCTTTTACTATGGTTTAGCAGAACGTTCCTTATCTAATCAGGTTCCAATTACTTTTCCAATAGACACGAGGACACTTAATAACTTATCTACCTTATTATATAGATTAGATTCCCCAGCAGTCACTGGTCAAGCACAATAATAAATAACAATGTGATCTTTTATGTGGAATGGAAAGGATTAATATTTTAATATTAAAATAAAAACATTTGATTTCTAAACTCTGCAAAAAAGAAAGCAGGATAAATCAATTAGTAATAAAGATATTTTGGCTCCAGATTCTAGTATCTACAGACTCTTGAGTATTTAGTCACATGTTTTAGATACAATTTCAATGTATAATTTTCAATCAGAGTAAAATTTTATTTTAAAACATTTGACATCAAAAACACTCCTTAAATTAATGTTTACTAAATTAAAAATATACAAATTACACCATGAATAGAAGTAAAATACGTCGATTTAATTTGTACACACTACTGCTGTATGGATTGTACAAGGGTTGCTATAATTCACTGGGACCAGTAAAGTAACCTCAAATTAAATAATGTTGATACTGTGGATAGCGTGGAGCTTCCAAAACCTTCAGTAAATTAGAAGGCCAGAGCTAAAGGATTCAACCACAAATGAAGACATTGCAACATATACTCTGAAACATCCCCTTTTGGATCCCTATTTCTCTCAATAAAATCAGCCCTGGATCAACTCAAAAAGGCCTTACTTTAGAACATAACCAAGTTGAATTAAAAAAAAGGTTCCTACCTCCTCGCCTCATCTAAAACATCGGTCTGATAGGTCTGAATTTAATTTGTTTAATTTCTGTGGTGTGAGATACAATTGATGCAAAAAAAATTATATTGTACTAATCTATACCTTACATTCATCATGTTAGTCATACTATCCGGACAGTTCAGACCAGGTTTGCTCATTGATTCTAATATTTAAGTCTGATTCCCTTCTCCCTCTGGACTTATGAACCCCATGTTTGGGTGTTCCAATTGGAAGTTAGTGATAGATTGCTGAAGTAAATTTCTTTGTGTTTCCCTTTTGAATCAGAGTCTCTACATCACTACAATTTGGTAAAAACATTATTGGTCCCAATTTATCCCTTAAGTACGCTCTTATTTGACAATAGTAGAAGATTATGTTGTTAGGAATTCCATACTTATTTTTTAATTGTTCAAATGACATCAATTGTCCCCGCTCATAACAATCTTCAATATATCTGATTCCTTTACTAGACCAGATTGTACAAGGTCTCAGTCTGTTATGAGTCAGATGGGTTTTGGGAGATAAGCCTCCCCTTGTTCCAGTATCACTATTTATTTTATACCAGATATTAATGAACATTTCCTAGAGCAGATTACAGGAATCAAATTTCCACAAAACCTAGAATTATTTTTACAGGGATAAGACCCAAACTGAAACTATCCAAACATCATACAGATTTTGTTAAAATTGCATTGGCAGTAGCGAGAAAATGTATAGCAGTTGCTTGGAACTCTGATTCACATCTAGGTATGGAACGTTGGAATGCAGAAATACATAGTTGTATTCCCCTCAAGAAAATTACCTATAACAAGAAATAAGTACGACATAGTTTTACAAGTTTGGCATCAATATTTACAAATCTCTGGTGTAAATCTTTAATTATGTTCATCCTAATCCTCAAAACGTGTTGATCTTCTCCAAAGAAAATTAATTGAATATGAACTTATGATCCATGAAGTGTGCGGCATTTTCAACAGTCCATTCTGCTTTCTTTCTTTCTTACGTTTCCTTTACCTCTTTGTTGCTTTTCTTTCTTTCTATATCTTTCCCTTTGGGCCTTTTTCTTGGGTGGGCAGGGATTGGGGGGTTGGGATATAACCATCAAGGAGTAAATATTGGATTTACTTTTGTACTTGTATTTTTTAATTTTGTAATTAACTGCATGTCAGGGCAAAAATTTTGAATAATCCATTTTTTAAAAATCAGCCCTTTATGAATAGAGGCACAACATTTGCCACCCTCCAGTCTTCTTGCACATAATGACCAAACAAATCTCAGCCAGGGTATCTAGCTCTCTAGCTTCCCACAATGTCCTCAGATATATCTGATCAGCCCAGGAGATTTGTCTTCCTTCAAAAGTATCAGGACCATTAGCTGTGGCTCCACACAGTGTTGACCCCATTGATTCCAGAGGGATCCAATTTTTTTTTTAAGGTTACGTTTTATCCTTTCATGTACATACAATCACTTGGGATTATCCTTAATGTTATCTACCTGTCTCCATTTTGCCCTCTTGATTTTTTTTGTTAGCTCGCTCCACAGTTCAATAAACTCCTCAGATACATACTTAATCCCAGATGTTTTTACCTGCTCCATGCCTCCTTCTTGCTCTTGAAAAGACCTTAAATTTCCATCGCTATCTAATCTTCCTTACCCTTTCATATCTGACCAATCTGAAGGAACATGCATATCCTGGACTCTTGTAAACGTACTTTTAAAATAAAATTTTCCTAACGATCCACTTTCCTCAAACAACCTGTTCCAATTAACTGGAGTGAGTTCTTGCTTTGTATGAAAGTCAGCCTTTAACAAAAAAACATCATTTACAAATTTGATGATGATACCACAGTAGAGGGTTGTATAGAAAGGGGTGATGAGTCAGCATGCAGGAGGAGAATTGAAAACTTGCCTGAATGCTGTCCCAACAATAACCTCTCACTCAATGTCACCAAAATCAAGGAGCTGATTGTAGGCTTAAGAAAGAAAAATTAAAAGTGTATGATCCAGTGATCATCGAGGGAAACAGAGGTAGAGAGGGTGAGCAAATTTAAATTCATGGGAGTCACTATCTTGGACCCAATATGCTGTCATCGTGAAGAAAAAACATCCAGTGCCTTTAATTCCTCAGGAGTTTACTGAGGTTCAGTATGACATCGGAAACCTTGGCAAACTTCTACTTATGTGAAATGGAAATTGTGCTGTCCGGCTGTATCGCAACCTGGTAAGGGGGTACCAATTTCCTCGGAGTGCAAAGCCCTGCAAACAGTAGTGGATACAGCCCAGAACATCACAGGCTAAACTTTCCCCATCATCAAGAAAATCTACATGGAGCAGCAGTAATCATCAAAGATCCACTTAAGCCAGGACATGCTCTGTTTTTGCTGCTCCCATCAGGAAAGAAGCATCAGACTCACAAGACTGATTTGTACCAGCTGGTTCAGGAATAGTTGTTACCCCTCCACCATCAGACTCCTAAGCAAGACTCAATCGGAGACTCATTTGAGGTCTCTTACTCTGTGCAGTTTTACTAAATTTTTTTCTGTATTTGCACAGTCTGTTTACATTTCTCTCTTTTGTAGTCATATCTTTTTCTTGAGTACAGTTTACATTACCAGTAACTAGAAATTCTGGCTGGCCCACAGGGTCAAATCTCAGGGTGGTATGTAATGTTATGCATGTACTCTAACAATAAATTTGAAATTTTACTTTGACTTTTGACTTTGAACTTGCACCAATTTTGGATTTATTTTGTGGTCCTGCCCTGTTTCTCTCCATAATTATCTTAAAACTAATAGAACAATGGTTGTTGGTCCCCAGTGGCTCCACTTGCCCTTCCCAATTTCCTGTCTGGATCAAGCAGCACCCTTTCTCATGTCATATTGTTAGAGGAAACCATCATGAACACAATTAACAAATTCCACACCATCTAAACCTTTCACACTATGACTTTTTCATTCAATATATGGAAAGTTACAATCCTCAATGATGACAATCTTCCTCGACAAGATTAGTTTCTTTAGATACTATTCAATAGGTATATAGTTTACATTATTGTGGACATATTACCAGAAATTCCAAAAATGTTGACATTTCTATTTTTAATAAATCATCACTAATACTAATCTAACATTGTGTTAAATCTTTCCCCTAAATATTATTGGCTCCAATCTTTCTTTCAAATACTGCCAGTTCCACCTGGAATTGGTAGCATTTTTTTTTGCATATGTATGAGAACATGGAGTCCAGCAGCAGAGCTCGAACTTGCTACAGCTTCCCAAGAATCTGCCTGCTGAAGAGTGGGTCCATTAATTTCAATGAAGCTGAATGGCAGCAAGGAAGAATGGCACATTTTGATTTTTTTTTTTGGATTGAGTTAACCTAAATGTTTGTTCTGAAACTTTTTTTTCCATAAATTTTAGTATCTTTACAAATACTTATTTACTTGAGTATTTTGTAATAGTTCTGGAATGTTGGTGAATGTCAGAGTTAATTACGAAACTCAGAATGTTAGTGTGTTTGAATGGCACTCAAGCTAGTGGCTCAGCTATCCATCCAAAGATTTTTCTAGCATTTTACTGATGGTATCTGATTAGGTGACATGGAAGTTCTGGAGAGCTTGGTGACAAAGTTGGAAGACACTGCAAGGAAATCTATTAAAGGCAAGGACAGACTAGGGCAAATGGAGAGCTTGTTGCTAACAGGGAATTTGGGGGCATTATTTAGTTGGCAGGATAGGAATCCTGTGGTATCAATTTAATGACATAAACTGCATTTCTAAAAATATTTTTTCTGGTCATGGCGATGGTGATCATGTACCTTTGCCTTTCTCTCCCCTGGTGTCCACATTCCAGATGCAAATAAATTTTGCAGAATGCTTACTGTTGTAAATTGTGCTTTTCTAAAGGGATTAAAAAATAGTCAGCGAAGGCCCATATGAACATGAAGCATCGTGGCTCAATATCTAAAATATTTCTTATTTCCATACTTAGCAAAGCAGGAACAAGAACCTCAACCAGGAAAGTATTTCTTCAAGCAAACAAGAAAGTCTGCAGATGCTAGAAAACTATAACAACACTGAAACTGCTGGAGGCAGCATCCACGGAAGGCATTCGGCAGTCAACATTTTGGGCCGTAACCGTTAATCAGAATGCTTTCTGTGGATACTGCCTGCCCTGCTGAGTCCTCAAGAATGTGTATGCTTCAAAGTATTTGTTACACCATGAATGCAATAAATTTTAATGAAATGTTGCCATTTGATATTTTTATGTAACCTTTAGCTTGAACAGATTATTGTCTCCTCTTATCAGTAAAGATAATTCCTAGACTTCAACATGCTGTCAAAGATATTTATTCAGTTCCTTGCAATCAACTTACCTATGCAAACAAGATCCATAAAGCCATACATCCCGTAGCAGATCTGAAATAAGATGTCTCTTCTCTGCCAAACTGCAGCAGGACTGAACGCTGACCATAAAAGCCAGGTCACACTTGCTGACAGAAAAAGGCAACCAAGGATCACTGCTATTATTTGAACCTTCTCAACCAAGGTCACCGTGATAGGTTCCCACTATGGGAAGAAAAGAAAACATTAAGTTTCAATAGAGAACATCATTAAATAAAAACATTTCAAGCAATATGTGCATTTCAGGTTACCGGCTAAAATAAAAATTAGGGTGCAACTTTACATTTGCAACAAATACAGTAAAACCTCGTTAGAATGCGATAGTTGGGGTCCAAGATTTTAAACTGCGTTACAGCCGAGTCATGGAACAGATGCATATAGGTCATGATTCAGGAAGTAGGAAAACAGAACACTGTGACTCAAACCCTATAATAAGACCTTTAAACTCCACATATTAACATACACATCTTGTAAATGAGTCACAAGAATTCATTTTTGAGTTTGTGGCTGTTAGCCTGGCTCCTAAAATCAATGTTTGGGTTCCACAGACACCCATTCTATAAGCGATTTTAACAAGGTTTCACTGTAATTATGTGTATACAGCTACTACAGTTCTGTAGTTCAGAAATGGTAAACACTCTCCCTACACACAAGTAACTGTCAAGTACTTCCTTCTCCAACAGGTTTCAGTTCCTGACTCAATATTTCTGTTAACCTGGGTTTTGAAATCAAGTGAAAGTTGACAGCATTGCCAACTTTGGTTAAAAAAAATTAACTTTACCTTTGGTGATCGTTATTCTGAGTTTTGAGAGAGCTGTAAAATGAAAAGGGCAGGGTAAGATCAATTAAGGAAAATAAAAAGGGATTGCATTGAAAGAACAAGGAAGTAGTAGGACTCCCATCATGTGGTCTTGCGAACCACAAGATCGATCTTGGGGGGAATTTTTAAATAAAATATTTTTAATTTTCAATTTAAAAAAATTAGACATATAGCAAGGTAACAGGCCTTTTAGGCCCACGAGTCTATGCTGTCCACTTATACCCATCTCATGGCCCATCCCTTCGCAAGCAAAGATGAACATGGTGTCTTGTAGCTCTTCTGTCCTCACAGAATGTTTGCTCTGTTTTCCATGGAGCTTTAGGCACCATGTGCCAGGGCAAGGACTTAGAGGCGAGTGCTTGCCCAGGACAAACACCTCCCTCTGGGTCCCACGCCACTGGGCTTGGTGGAGTGCGAGGCATGACGCGGGATTGCCCTGCAATGGTTTGTTACAAGACCATTATCATCGGCCATTGTCCTTATGGATCCTTCTCCCACGAGTTTGCTGCTGCAGACTGCTAGGGAACCTTTTGCGTGGTCTGTCATGGCTGCCAGCCTCTGCTGCCAGATTGACATGTGCTATTTTCCCATAGCTGGGGCCCTTTCCATGTACTGACAGCTGGACTAGCCGAGCCCAGGGATTTGAAGTCAGAATTACCTTCTCCTAGCCTTTGCCTGAAGAGAAAAAATCAGCAAGGCAGCAGGTGGACTTATACCCAACTGACCTATAAACCCCGGTACATTTTCTTTGAAGGGCAGGAGCAAACTGGAAGAAACTGATACGGAGAACATACAAACTCATTACAGACAGCGTGGGATTCAAACCCCAGTCCTGATTGCTGGCGCTGTAACAGCGTTGCGCTAACTACTGCACTAACTGTACTGGTCTGGGCGAGAATGGGAAGTAAACTGCTGAGGACTGCACTATTTTGCAAGTTACACCAGAACACACATCGACAATGGACCAATGGCCTTGCAGGAAACCATGGACAACAAAATAATACAAGAATGTAAAATCAGATATATACAAAAATAAAATCATAGATGCAGATTTAAATGTGTATCTAATTACATCCACTTATCTCCCATCTTGTAATCTGGATTCACCTGAAGAATTAACTTGTTTTTCTCCCATTAGTACTTAATTGAAAGTTCAAGTTTATAGCAATCTTATCATACAACCTGAGGAAACAGTACATCTCCAAACCACTGTACACAGTCACTCACAGTAAATCCTACACACAAACAACACATATATATGTAGCGATCTAATATAAATAATTTGCAGATTTCTAGGATTGTTCAACAGTTTCACTGCCTGCAGGAAGAAGCTGTTTCCCAGCCTGGTAGTTCTGGCTTTTATGCTCCTGCACCTCTTCCTTTACAGTAGTATTTCAAAGATACTGCAGGCTGAATGACAAGGGTCATCAATGATGCTCTGAGGCTTCTAAGTATCCTCCATAGAGGGAAGGGAGACCAAGAGATCTTCTCAGGAATTTTAATCACCCTCTGTACTGACACCAATCTGATGCTTTGCATCAACTATACCACGCTCTGATACAACCAACCAGGACACTCTCTATTGTGCTCCTCTCGAACTTCGTTAGGATGACAGCCAGTAGCCTTGCCTTCTGCAACTTTTGGAAGTGTAGACGCTGCTGTGCCTTCGTAACTAATGAGGTGTTGTGAGTCCAAGTTAGGTCTTCCTTTAAATGGCCCCCAAGGAATTTTGTGCTCTCTACTTTCTTTTCAACAGAGCCAGAGCAATGTAGTGGACAGTGGTCCTTCATCCTCCTGAGGTCCACAATCATCTCCTTTGTCTTGTCCACGTTGGGACTCAGGTTGTTGCTCTTGTACCACTATACAAGCCTTTTAATCTCCTCTGTGCAATGCCAATGAGGCCCACCATCATTGCATCATCTGCAGTCTTGATGATTCTATTACTGCAAAGTCTGTGTAGGTTTTATTATTCTATTGCTAATTTAGCCAAGTAAAAATGTTCTTTTTTATTTATCTTAAATACCACATGTTATCTTAAATACCATACATCATCTTTAAATTTACATTTTAAATAAATTTAGGCAGAGAGCACAGTAACAGGTCCTTTCAGCCCATGCCACCAAAATATACCAATTAACCTACAAACCCATATGTTTTTGAAGGATGGGAGGAAACTGGAGCTAACTTCACTTTCATTTTACCCCACCCTTTGATTAGCTAGTTCTCCTGTAACTCATGCATTTTACTCATAATTCTCTATGGTTCCTAATTTGGTGTTGTTGCCTTCCCTACCTGCCAAGACTGTGCAAGTTAAAGAAATCATGAAAATACTACCCAAGCCATAAAACATTGCTCAGAAACATCATTCCTGAAATTCCACAGGCATTTTAATTATCTTCCAAAATAACTTTGATATTTGGCAGAACATATGAAGAGAAAATTGTTCCTATCCTGTCATCTGTAGGGACAAACTATAATTGACAACAGTACATGATAATGTAATAGGTAAGTGACCAAATTTCAAAGTTCCTGTTCAGATTTGAGAGTTATTGTCAGAGTACACACATGACATCACATACAACCCTGATTTTATTTTCCTGCAGGCGAGGCAGAATTACCACTTACTGGAAGCTCAAAAAAAAACTGACTCAATATACACATGTAAACAAATAAAGAAATGTAAACAAATTGTGCAATACAGAGGGGAAAAAAATCAATGAAGTGCAAAAGTAAGACTCTTCATACAAGTCCCTGATTGAGTTTGTTGTTGAGGAGTCAGATGGTGAAGGGGTAACAGCTGTTGGTGAACCTGGGGTTGCAAGGCTTGTGGCATCGATACCTCTTTCCTTATGGTATCATCAAGAACAGAGTGTGTGCTCATTGATGTGGATCCTTGCTGATTGCTGCTGCTCTCTGATGGCAGCATTCCCTGAAGATATTCTCAATGGTGGGGAGAGTTTTGCCAGTGATGTCCTGGATTGTGCCCACTAACATTTGCAAGGCTTTCCACTCAAGGGTATTGATATTCTTATACTAGATTGTGATGAAGCTCATAAGAACACTTTCCTCTTACGACAGAGAAATAATTTTACGAGTGGCTATTAGAAATGCACAACAGAGAAAATCACCCTTGATGATTCAAAATAATCGAGTTTTCTTCTATGCGGATTTGAGTCAAGAAGTTATGTTCCAACGACGGGAATTCAATCCTGCTAAAGAGTTGTTGTGGAAGAAAGGTTACAAGGCAACCTTTAGATATCCAGCTGTTTTGGTTTTTCAAGATGGTTGCCAACCAAAGTTCTTCGATTCTCCAAAGGAAGCTATAGCATTTGCTCAAGAGCTGCCAATTACTCAGTTTCAACAGAGACATAGTCCACCGCGATCTCTAAGGAGACAAGAGATAGAAGAAAAGAGCCGTGCTCCAAGAAGGAATGGTTGTAATGGTGACTCGGCAGTTGGAGCTGATTAAAAGAAGAGTTGTCCTTTTTTTTTTCTAATGCTTTTTTTTAAAAAAAAAGGGATATTAAATAATGATGATGTTAGTTTAAGATGAAGTGAGAGTTGGGGGAGAGAACTGGATAGGCACTATTTCCTGAAAGTCATCTGCTACGTGTGAGTTATCTCACACCCATTTTTTTTTTGGGAGTTACCGCATTGCGTGGTTTAGATGGGAGGGGGTATTTTTAAACCTCCTACCCGTTTTTTTTTTCCTTTTTTTTGTATTATTAGATTAAAGAGTGAAGGGTTTTTTTTTGTGTTTATAAAAAAAAGCATAAGAAAGTATTTGATTGTTTAAAAAACTAAAAATTGATGTGGTTTTTTTTGTAAAGTTTATTCAGTAGATAAGGAATATTTGAAATTTAAATGTGAATGGGATGGATAAGTTTTTTTTAAATATTTTTTCTTTAACTTTAAGGTGAAAGGAGTGGTAATTTTGGTGTATATTATTTTGCTATTTTAGTTATAGAACGAAGGGAATAATGGTGAAAGTTATAAATTGAATTGTACAATTCTTAATGAGGCTTGAATTTTGTTTGTGGTTTATGCTCCATTTGTTGAAGATATAGATTTCGTTGTAGATGTGTTTTTATTATTTGGATATCTGAATTTTAACGTAATGATTGGGGATATTTAAATGTGGTATTGGAGCTTTTATTGGATAATTATTCAAGAGTAAAAGGGAAAAATGGTGGAAGAGTACTAAAATTGAATTGTACAATGCTTAATGAGGTTTGAATTTTGTTTTAAGATGGTGGTTTATGTGACTAATATGATGATAGATGTGAAGTTAGTTGATATTTGGTGAAGGTTTATCTCTATAGAGAAAGTTTTTTTTCATCTTTTTTTTCTCATGCTACAATTTTTTTTAAGAATTGATTATTGTTTAAGAATATTTGATAGACAATGTTACTAACTTTACTAATTTTTTATATTAAGTTTGAGTTAAATATATGTTTCATCTTAACTCCGTTTGTTAAATATATGCATTTAAGTTTGATTTAAATATGTTTTTTTAAGACTGATATCTTAGTATTAATTACTTTTCTTTTGTTAATCGGTTATGTTTTTGTTTTTTTTTGTAAGTGGGTTTTTTTCTCACATATATTATTAACTTTATTAATTCTTCACTCTTTATTTGGGGGGGAAAGGGGGGGTTGGACTAATTTGAGTTGGGTTATTAATGTGTAATAATTATTGGGGAGGGTATAGTTTATTTAGATTACTGATACTGTATTGTAATTTTATTATTTTATTCTTAATTTTTTTTTAAATGTAATCCTATATGTTATTCATGTTATAAAATCTTAAATAAAGTTTAAAAAATAAAGAACACTTTCCTCCACACATCTGTAAAAATTTGTCAGGGTTTCTGTTGTCATACCAAATCTTCACAAGCTCCTAAGAAAGTAGAGGTGCTGATGTGCTTTCTTCATGATGCCATTTGTGTGTTGAACTCCAGAATAAGCATCTCCATTTACCATTATATTGTTTTGCCTGCAGGCAGAATTACTCATGGGAATGTTAAAATAATGTATTCCATTTACACTGCTCAAAATTGTTAACCTTGTTTAATGTGAGCATCTTCCATTCCTTTAGCGTTTCTGTTGCCAGCTATTATTGCAGGTACTGCATCAGTGTTCTTCCATTCACCCATAATTCCTCCTGTCTGTCTATATTCCTGTTGCTTTTTTGCTTCATAAGTTTCTTCCATTGCAACTTCAGCAGGCTACTCCAGGTTTGAAGAGATTCTACTAACCTCTTCCAAAAGATTCAGCAAAGTCTCCCATGAAACAATAGGGGTCTCAATCTTTTTATCAATATTAGTTATCTTCTACCATCATGGCCCAACATGACCTAAAAGTGGGAATTTGTCCTGTGACAGATTATGTTGTGTTTGTATTGTATATAGATAGGTTTTTGGGAGATAAATTGGGGCAGGTTTTTTTTTTAAGTGTAGGTCACATACAAACACTTTAAAACAGATCTTATTTAAAATACTGGAGCACTGCTCATGCTAGACATGTCACCTCCAGAGCCTTTGCAAAAGCTTTGGAGAGTGCCCAAGAGACTTCACTAAGGGATTGTTGTTTACAAAAAGGCAACAGGTGAAAGAACTTGTCGGAACCACAGACTATTTGGACTAGAACTTGCTGTTCTAGGAGGGTCATGTGGTTTTGCAAGCAGAGAGAATAAAACAGGCTTTCTCTATGTGAGAAAGAGAGAGACACACAGAGATCAGTTCTACAGTTTTACAGTCAGCCGCAGCAACTGGGACTGGAATAGGACAAGCTGGCAAGCTTGTGGAAAACCCTATTTGGAATATGGGTTGTGAGTGCTTAGTTCAGCCTGGTCAAAGCCCTTGTGGTTCATTCAAGAGGAGAGGACTGGCTGCCTAATGTTTCATTTGAAATAAGAGAAACAAAAAAGAACTCTGTGATGACCTGAAAGAAAGAGGTTATCATCTGGAGAACCCTGAGGGGGCAAATTTCTTTGGCAAGACACTGAAGTGGCTGATTAAAAAGAAATTAGTTGTGCATGTCCAGCATACAACAAAACTCTTTCTGAAAACCGACAAGAACCATCCTGAGCAGTAACCATTTACCTTTCAAGCACCAAAGCCTGGTGAACTTTATAAATGTTAAATTCTGTGCAGAGTATAAGAATTCCCTGCAACCAGTGAACTTGGAAGAATGAGAAGTGAGATTGGATTGTGAACCAAAGATCTTTTCTGAACTTGCACACACATTATTAGAATTAGATGGTTAAGTTAGGTTAGTTAAGTCAATAGTGATAAGTTAAAGTGTGATTTTGATTTCATGTTTAAAGATACTTAAAAGCAACTTTTGTTTATGTAACCATTTGTCTTGGTGAATATCTATTGCTGCTGGATTTTGGGGTCCTCTGGGCTCGTAACAGTCCAGACTGGTTATGTTTCTATGTAGCAAACATAAATCTGCTTTTTGCAGTTCTGCTATTGTTAACTTGCCCTTCTCAGTTGTCCTAATCCTCAACAGCAAAAGGGTTATGCTGTTGTTGGCCAGAACAAGCCCCACCCATAAAAAAACAGAAAAGGACAAATAACCAGAAAACCACCCTCTTTGGTATTGAGAAATATTAAGTAACCCTTCCCAATGAGCACAGTTCAGGCAAGGGTGGATGGAGAGCTTTGAGTTGCTGTGTTCACATGGGTATCCTGAACTTTGCGGCAAAAAAAAATCAACCACACAAAATCCAGTCTTAATGGGGCAATAATTTAATTTTAATTCTTGTTGAAATGTGCCAAATATTTGAAGTATATATTTTTTTCCTTCAGTGACAATGAACACCAGAACTGTTGTCCGTCATATTCTTGATGGTCAATGTTGATCAGAAACTTAAAAGAAGAAGTATGATTTCTTTGACAGTAATAGTATGCCTGAGGCTGGATAGTTTGCAATTAGATCTCTTGATTTCATAAAGAATTTCCTTCATTTACAAAATTCTTTTCAAGGTTACTTCAAAGAGTTCCCTGTTTGCTTTGTTCAGTGGAATTCCAAGCCTAATAAAAGAAATGTACTTGATTCCCTTCCTCAAGTGCAGCTGCCAACCCGGTGCGGTGCAAAGCCTGAATTTGTTCAACACAAAGCATCATGCTTTATCGCTATCCATCAATTGCCTTAAAGGGCTGTGACTGCCCAGTGCACCATTCATAGTGAATGGCAGAACCTTGTACAGGTTTCATGAGCAGCACAAAGGAAGACCACAACTTCAAACACCAGTAGGCAGAAGAACCAATTCAGACATCACTTGCATACTCCACCCTTCTCACAGTAACTAACTATTCTAGGACTTAATACCCCCTTGCACAGAATTATATACTGCTGTTCTTTTGTGGCTTTTTACCTGTACTGAGGGATCCTCTTCATCATAAGCAGGAAGATGGCTCCCCACCACCCTCAATGGTAATTACCAATTAGTAAAATTCACTGACCATCCAGCAACACTCACAGCTCTAGATTTACTAAAACTAGAGCAGATTTACAATAACATTCTGCTGATAACCTCCTGTAAATACAAGCACAAAGCCATGGAACATCTGGCCAGTAAAGATGCATGCATCAGGATGCTCTTTATCGACTACATTTCAGCATTTAACACCATCATATCCTCAAAACTGATCAGCAAACACTAAGACCTGGCACTCAATGCCTCACTGTGTACTTGGATCACCTCCAGGACAGTCAATGAGGATTGGTAAAAACAACTCCTCCACAATCTCCATCAGTATCAGAGCGCTATCAGACTGTGTTCTTAGACCCCTGCTCTACTCACAATACACCTATGACTGCATAGCTTGGTTTGACAATAATACTATCTCCAAATTTGCTGACGATACCAAGGTAGTGGGTTATATAAAGAAAGGTGATGAGTCAGCAGATAGGAGGAAGATAGAAACCTTGGCTGAATGGAGCATCAGTAACAACCTTGCACTCAATGTCACCAAAACTAAGGAGCTGATTGTTGCCTTCAGGAATTAAAAACCAATCCAGTGATCATTGGGGGGTATCAGAGGGTGAGCAAATTTAAGTTCTTGGGATTCATTACCTTGGAGATTTTTCTTGGACCAAATGTACTAATGGCATTGTGAACAAAGCATGTCAGCACCTCTACTTCCTTAGGAGTTTGTGGAGGCCAGAAACCCTGGCAAATTTTTACAGATGTGTAGAAAGTATGTGTAGATGTGTACAAAGTATGCTGACCGACTGAATAACGGTCTGGAATGGGGACACCAATACCCCTGAGCGTAAAGCCCTCCAAAAGGTGGACACAGCCCAGAACATCACAGACAAAACCCTCCCCGCTATTGATACATCTATGAGGAACGCTGATGTTGGAGAGCAGCAGCAATCATCAAAGACCCAACACCACCCAGCACACACACTGTTCTCTCTGCTGCCATCGGGAAAGAGGTGTAGGTGCCACAAGATTCACACCACCAGGTTTACCCCTCCACCATCAACAAACTCAAAGACTCATTTAAGGACTCTTTCTTGTGCACTTAATTGATTTTTTTTGTTCTCTCTGTATTGCATAGTTTGTTTACATTCATTCTCTGTTTACAGTTGTTTGTTTACATTGTACAGTTTACTTTTTGCACTATCAATTAGAGGTAATTCTGCCAGGCCCACAGGAAAAAGGAATCTCAGGGTTGTATGTGATGTCATGTTTCTACTCTGACAATCAATCTGAAATCTGACCTCCATTTTAGAACTGAAGTAGGATCTTGCCTTTCACTATATTGCTGGCATTTGAGCTTACCATGTTTCCATTGAATGTCTACTGGTCTTTTGTACCTGGTGATTCTTGACATGCAAATCTATTTTACTCTCATTGATCATGGTGTGACAGCATTCAAGTTGGCATTGTGAACATCAAATGGAGAGATGGGTGGCACCTTTTTCATTGTCTTGCTGGTGAGCAGCCTGAATCTGTTCAAGGATAAATTCATCCAGAATAGGAAAGACAGAGCATGTGGTGTCATTGCCTCACAACACCTGAGACAATGACTTTTTGGTTCCTATCATTGTGAAATTTGTATGTGCTCCCTGAAACTACGATTTTCTTCAAGCTGCTCTGGTTTCTTTCCACTGAAAAAGGCAAACAATGCATTGGTGAATGGTAGAGTCTGTAGGGAACAATACAAATATGAGGACTTTTTTTTTAAATAAATCGGATTAATGAGGAACTACCTATTTTTGGTTGCTATCAATGTTGATTCGGTGGGGTGAAAGGCTGGTTTCCATGCTGTATTCTATGATTCTAAAAAGGGCATGGACATGTGATAATAGTTCAAGGGAATTGTAGAGCTCGTCAAAAGAATCAAAGACTTGTTGATCCAAACCAAGGCTTTTATTAGCAAAAGATAGGAGCTCTTCACAGGTGGCCGACCAGTCCGGAATGATCCGACCTGGCTAGGGACACAACCCTTTAAGGCCCAGACAGTAGACGTGGCTAAGCTCTCAGCCAATCGCTGTAAGCACAGTCTAGATACTGTAACTATATACACTGATGATAGATCTGTACTATCACAGGAATAAACTTATGTCACCTGTACCCTGCAAAGAAGAGTGTGCAGCAGGATGGGGAAATGGGATGAGGTGGATAGGATATGACCGCATCTCCACTTTTCATAGTCTCTGCATCAACATCATTCATGGTCCCATTGGTGACAACTCCATAACTGTCACTTCCTTTTACCCCTGCAGCCATTTAATCAATGGAAAAGGTGTGGCCACCACAATAGACTGCCCTGACAGCAACTATTCCACAATCACTGACAAAACAATGAATAACGTGTTATTTTGATGTAGTGTTGTTGCTGCCAGAATTAAATAATAGCAAATGTACACAGCTGTGAGATATTGTGTGAAAGCTATCAACGTAATGAACAGCAGAAGTTGTAATTGATAGTTGTTGGTAGCCAAATAATGGAGGTTTCATGTGTGGGACAATGTGTTGACTTAAAGGCAAAATTGTTGGTAGGTGGATTTGTTGATATGTTAGTTGGCTTTGAAATCATGGAAATTAAAATATGACAATTATTTTACTGAAAAGTCACTATTGGCAGTAGCCATCTACCAGTGGAGTTAGCTCTTTGCCACTCAGTCAACCCACATTCATTTTCCTCATCCTCTATTAAACTTCTAATCTTTACATCTTTCCTAATCCCAGTTTGTAGCCTTTCCCTCTTCATCCCAGCTCATTCATTTATTGTCACATATTTTGTACAGTGAGAAGGGTTCTATCACAGTCTAGAAAGTCAACACTTTGTATATCGCTGTACAAAGTATAAAAGAACACAAATACAGAGAACAGTGTTTCAGGTAAAAATATCAGTTAGTGCATAGCAAGGGCAGCATGAGTCCTTTGACCATAAGACAGAGGAGCAGAAATAGGCTATCAGCCCATCGAATCTCTCTTGCCATTTAATCAGGAGCTGATCTAAAGATACAAATATGATTGATATTAATAGATGGCATAATGAGATGAAATATTGTTTAATAATGGAAAAAATTATGTATGTTTCATGTGATAATTATAATTTTTTTATTAATAAGTGGTTGTTATACTCAGAATATTTACATTTCAATTTACATTGATTAGATTTTAATATGTATATTTAACTTTTTCTTTAATATTCTTTCTTTCTTTATGGCTCTCCTTAGGAGAGCTGGCTGAAGGGGGGGGGAGTGGTTCTTTTCTTTTTTTCTATATATAAAAAAAAGTTCATGATTATGTTTAATTGCTGCATATGTCATATATTATTTGTTTTTTGAATGAATAAATAAAGTTTAAAAAAAAATCAGGAGCTGATCCATTTTCCCATTCAGCCCCACTACCCGGCCTTCTCCCCATAACCTTTGGTGCCCTGCTAATCAAGAACCTATCAATCTCTGCCTTAAATATATCCAATGACCTGGCTTCCACAACCGCTTGTGGCAACAAATTCCACAGATTTACCACTGTTACAAGCCCAGAGGACCCAAAACCCAACAGCAATAAAAATTCACCAAGACAAATGGTTACTTAAACAAAAGTTGCTTTTAATTTTCTTTAAACATAAAAACAGGATCAAACTTTAACTTATTACTATTTTAACTTAACCCATCTTAACCCCCTTATAATTCTAAGCGCACGTGTATGTAATATGTATATGTTCAGTAAAGTTCTTGGAGTCACAGTCCAATCTCACTTCTTTAAGTTCACCGGTATCAAGCAATTCTTATATTGTGCACAGAATTTAACATTTGTGAATTTTCACCAAGCTCTGGTGCTTAAAGTTAAATGGTTACTGCTCAGGAAGGTTCTTGCTGGTTTCAGAGAGAGATTTGTTGTTCGTTGGACACACACAAACGGACTTACTTCCATCAGTCACTTCAGTGTCTTGCTGAAGAAACTTGCCCCATCATGGGTTTTCTAAATGATAATCTCTTCTTCCAGGTCACCACAGAGTTCCTCTTGTTTCCTTCATTTCAGTTGAAACACTCTAGCCAGCCATTTCCTCTTGTAAGGACCACAAAGGTTTTCACCAGGCTGAACTCAGAACTCACAACCCACCTTCAAAATGGGGTAGTGTTCCATTTGCAAACAGTTGTAAGATTTCACAAAAGAGATCCCATTTAAATTCCAGAGCTTTGCTCAAGCCTGACATCTGGCACCAAGTGTCTTTGCAAAGACAATAAAAACTGCTTTGGGAAAGAACTTCAACAGTTTTTATTGTCTTTGCAAAGGCACTTGGTGCCAGATGTCAGGCTTGAGCAAAGCTCTGGTATTTTAAATAGGAACATAGGAAGTAGGAACAGGAGTAGGCCAAAAATGGCCCATCGAGCCTGCTCTGCCATTCAATATGATCATGGCTGATCTAATTTAATGAGATTAAATGAGATCTCTTTTGTGAAGTGGTACCATCTGTTTGTGGTGACCTACACTAAAACCCCCACAATCTATCTCTTTTAAAATTATATATAATATAAACTGTCACACCATACACTGGCTGAAGAAATGATTATGCACCCCTGTTCTAAGCAGATGCCCTTTAATCCTGAAGTTATGCCCTCTTGTCCTAGACTCTCCCACCATGATGAACATCTACTCTCTCCACACCTTTCAACATTTGAAATGTTTCAATGAAATCCCCCCTCATTCTCCTAAATTTGTTTTATTGGTGTGTGATTTCACATTCTTGAACCTTCCTTCTGATGAGAGGAATAAAAAGGGAGTTCAGTATGTTTTTTTAGCAGCAAGAGATTCAGATGGAGGGAAGAGAAGTTTGTGTGATATTCTGAACTGCATTCACCACCTTCTGAAGCTTCTGTCAATTTTAGGTGAAACAGCTCCCATACCATACTGGGACACATTCATCTAGGATGCTTTGGATGATGCACCTGTAGAAGTTGTTAAGGAACATGCCAAATTTACTAAGCCTCCTAAAGAATGCAATGGTGGCTTTCTTGAAAATCCTATCAACATGGTTGATCCCGATCAGATAACTGGAATTGTTTCCTCCAAGAGCTTGAACCTACTGTCTCCATTTCAATATCATTGACAGGGAGTGGGTTGAAGGCTAGGAACAGCTCCTTTGTCTTATGAACACTGAGAAAGAGGCTGTTATCTTGGCAGCATGCCACTAGACTCTCAATTTCCTTCCTGTGTTCCATCTCATTGCTATTTAATAATTGGCCTACAACAGTGGTGTCATCAACAAATTTAAAGATAAAGTAAAACACAATCTGTTGGAAGATCTAGGGGGGTTGAGCAGCATCGGTAGGAGAAAAACTATTGTCAAAGTTTTGGCCGGAACCTTTCATTCTTGATTCCCTTGATTTTCCTTTTACTTATTCTTTCCACAGATGCAGTCAATGAACAGTAGATCATCGCTGGTGTCTTCACCATGTTCCTGAGCTAAGTGGAAGGCCAGAGTGATGGCATTGACTGTTGTCCTGTTAAGACAGCAACCAATTTGAAGTGAGACTAAAATTTATGTGATTCATGATCAGCCTTTCAAAACACTTTATGATAATAAGTGTGCATTTATTTGATACTGGTATAAGGGGGGGGGGGGCGGGTCATCATGAAACAGGGTAGGAAATATGCAGGGAGAGAGTGAAGATATCTGTGAAAACTCCCACCAATTGATCTGTACACTCTCAGGACATATCCAGGGAATTTTTCTGGTCCAGTCACTTTTCTACTTCTCCCTCCTTCTGTATTTTACTGCACTACCTTGAGATAATCTTTTGGGCCTAAGATCCAACTGGCTGCACAGAACTATGTGAAAGCTGTTAGCTGTTGTTCTTTCCACTCCCCAAAACAATTGTTCAAGAAATGCTGAAGGAATGCTAGAAAAATATTTTCCACGCATTTTGTGTATACTACAATAAATTCCTCGGATGCCCCCCAAAGTTCTTCAACATGGTTATCCAACTGCACGAAAACCAACAAGGTCAGGTCAGATACAGCAATGAGCTCTCTGATCCCTTCTCCATTAACAATGGCGTGAAGCAAGGCTGCGTTCTCGCACCAACCCTCTTTTCAAGCTTCTTCAGCATGATGCTGAACCAAGCCATGAAAGACCTCAAAAATGAAGACGCTGTTTACGTCCGGTACCACACGGATGGCAGTCTCTTCAATCTGAGGCACCTGCAAGCTCACACCAAGACACAAGAGCAACTTGTCCGTGAACTACTCTTTGCAGGCGATGCCGCTTTAGTTGCCCATTCAGAGCCAGCTCTTCAGCGCTTGACGTCCTGTTTTGCGGAAACTGCCAAAATGTTTTGCCTGGAAGTTAGCATGAAGAAAACTGAGGTCCTCAATCAGCCAGCTCCCCACCATGACTACCAGCCCCCCCACATCTCCATCGGGCACACAAAACTCAAAACGGTGAACCAGTTTACCTATCTTGGCTGCACCATTTCATCGGATGCAAGGATCGACAACGAGATAGACAACAGACTCGCCAAGGCAAATAGCGCCTTTGGAAGACTACACAAAAGAGTCTGGAAAAACAACCAACTAAAAAACCTCACAAAGATAAGCGTATACAGAGGCGTTGTCATACCCACACTCCTGTTCGGCTCCGAATCATGGGTCCTCTACCGGCATCATGTACGGCTCCTAGAACGCTTCCACCAGCGTTGTCTCCGCTCCATCCTCAACATTCATTGGAGCGACTTCATCCCTAACATCGAAGTACTCAAGATGGCAGAGGCCGACAGCATCGAATCCACGCTGTTGAAGATACAACTGCGCTGGGTAGGTCATGTCTCCAGAATGGAGGACCATCGCCTCCCCAAGATCGTGTTATACGGTGAGCTCTCCACTGGCCATCGTGTCAGAGGTGCACCAAAGAAGAGGTACAAGGACTGCCTAAAGAAATCTCTTGGTGCCTGCCCCATTGACCACCGCCAGTGGGCTGATATCACCTCAAACCGTGCATCTTGGCGCCTCACAGTTCAGCGGGCAGCAACCTCCTTTGAAGAAGACCGCAGAGCCCACCTCACTGACAAAAGACAAAGGAGGAAAAACTCAACACCCAACCCCAACCAACCAATTTTCCCCTGCAACCGTGTCTGCCTGTCCCGCATCGGACTTGTCAGCCACAAACGAGCCTGCAGCTGACGTGGACATTTACCCCTCCATAAATCTTCATCCGCGAAGCCAAGCCAAAGAAGAAGAAGAATACATTTTATCTCGACTCTTGATCTTGAAGTAACTAAGGTTGAAAATTAAACATTTCAGAAAACATCCTCCAGAAAGGATAGGCAAAATGCAAAAAAGAGGTAGCCACTGAATACAAGAGCAGTAAAGACAAAGGATCTTAGCACAGAAAATGAAGTAGTAGAATCTGTTTGGGTTAAACTAAGAACCAGGCCATGGCAGCAAATAATATTGGGTGAGAGACTAAATGGTGTTGGCATTCAGGGAGACCTCAATATCCTTACATATGAACTACTGAGTCAATATGGAGGTACAGCAAACAATTAGGAATATTGATCTTTATTGCAAGAGGATTTATTTATAAGAGTGGTGACATCTTCCTGAAATTCTATCAGGTCTTGTGAGACAGCACTTGAAATTTGTGCACACACTTTGCTTCTCACATTGGGATATACAAATGCAACCAAGGCTCACCACATGCATTCCTGGAAATAAAGAGGATGGGTGTGAATTATGCCATAAGATAAGTAAAAAAATTAAGCCTTGCTCTCTCGAGTTAGATGACTGCATTGAAAATGTAAAACTTTCTTTTAAAAAGAGCTTGGTAGAAGAGATGCCAAGATAAGATTTCTCCTGGCTGGAGTGTTTGGAACCAGACATCAACCATTCTGTAATGAAATTATTATTATTATTTTTTTTTAAAGTAATCTAGGCAACAGTTAATCTTTGGAATTCTCCAGCTAAGAGGACAGCATACACTTGGTCATCAAGTGTATTCAAGGCAGAGATCAGCAGATTTTTGAATATTAAGGAAATCAAGTGATATGGCATGAGTACAGAAAAGAGGTAGAGAAAAAGATTAGTCATATTCTTATTGATTAGCAGAGCTGGCATGAGAACCTGATTCTATTTATGTTCTTTGAGTATTTATGCATAGGAAGTTTCCATACAAATCATATCATCTTCACCATAGCGAGTCTTGTTAAAAATATAAGATGCAAGAGTTTGGCATCCTGTTCCACCATTCAAATCAGATAACAGCTCATCTGGCTATGGACTCAGCTCCACCAACCTACTTCCCCCCCCCCCCCCAGAATCCTTAATTCCACCACTCTGCAAAAAAATCTGTCTTAAATTTAATGAGGTAGCATCATTGGCCAGAGAATTCCAGATTCTCAATTCTCTAGGAACAGCAGCTCTGTCTAAAATGGTCTAATCCAAAACTATTCCCCCATATCTTGAGGCTACAGCACCTAGTTTTAATTTCACCTACCAATGGAAACAACTTTCGTGCCTCTCTTCCATCTATCTCTTTCATAATTTTATCTTTCCAAGATTGCATTTTATTCTGAATTCCAGTGAGTTCCAGGTGACTCAATCTCCCCTCACAGGCAAACCTGTTCATCTATGGAATCAACCTGGCAAACCTCCTCCGCACTGCCTCCAAAGTCAGTACATTTTTTTCCTCATTAGATGACCAGAATTATACGCAGAACCCCAGATGTGGCCTCACCAGGACCCTGTACAGTTGCAGCAGAAGAACCTCTCTGCTTTAAATTCAATCCTTCCAGCAATGGCCAACATTCCATTGGCCTTCTTGATTACCTGCTGCAAATGCAAACCAACCTTTTGTAATTCATGCACTAGCACTCCCTCTCAATGCTGAAATAGTCCTCCATTTAAATAATAATCTGATCTTCAATTTTTCCTTCTAAAATGGATGACCACCTTTGTCAAAGTTCAAAGTTAAAATCTATGGTCAGAGTACATAAATAACATCACAGACAAACCTAGATTCTTTCCTCTCAGGCCAGCCTTATCAATTTCTCTACCACTAACTGAAAATTGTACTAATCAGGAACTGTTAATGAACTATGTAAATACAAATGTAAATATAAACACAGTAATAAGTAACTAGCACACAAGACCTTAAATTTCTAAATGAGTATAGTTATTCGTTATGGTTCAAGAGTCTGATAGCTGATGGATAGTAACTATTCTTGTGTCTCCTTCCTGATGGCAGCAGCAACACTTTTCTCCAAGGCCAATGCTCCAAATAGATATGGTCAATGGTGGCTTTACCTCTGATGCACCAGACAATTTTTTTTGCTCTCAGTTATTGGTGCTCCCGTACCAGGCCATGAAACAGCCAATCAGCACACTTTCCACCACATAGCTTGACACTTGCAAAGGCTTTTGATGACATACCGAGTCCCTGGAGACTCCGGATGAAGTAGAGACGCTGTCATGCTCATCTGCCAGATCTTTGCTTACTCACTCAACATCTCTCTTCATCCTCTGCACAATTCACTTTTCCACTCAAGTCAGTTTCATCTGCAAATTTAGGTACACTACTCTCGCCCCTCCCCACCTCCAAATCATTAAAGTTTATTGTGAACAATTGCGGCCCTAGCACCGACCCCTGCAGCCCTACACTCACCACTGACGCCAATCAGAAAAACACCCATTTAAATTTCAATGTTCCTTTTTTAATCATGTACAGAAATACACCAATTTTTGTTTGTCCATAAAGGCACACAACTCTTTGCCTTCTATTGATTAGCCAATCCTCCTTCCACGTTATACTTTTCCCCCAACTCATGCATCCTCATTTTATGGATGTCTTTTATGCGGCACCTTATCAGACACCTTCTGCAAATCCAAATACACATCATCTGCCTATTCCCCTCGATCAACTGTGCTAATTAACCTCACTAAACTCCTCAAAGAACTCTGGTAAATTTGTGAAACAAGACCTGTCCTGCCTGAATCCATGCTGTAGAACAATGTCATTCCATTTGCCTTGCTATTTCTCTCCTAATGAAAACTTAAAGCTTTTTTTTTAAATGTTGCATTAACTGGCCTATCGCTACCTTGCTTTTGGCTATATCCTATTTTAAACAGCAGGTAACATTTGCTGACTTCCCATCCATCAGGACTTGCCCAGATTGTAGAGAATTTTGGTAAATTATAACAACAGCCTCTACTATAACTTCCTCCATTTCTTTTTGTAGTTTAGGAGGCATTCCATCAGGATCATGGGACTAGCTTGCTCTGCAGTATGTCTTTAGTGAGAGCAATGGTATTGACCTCCTCATCTCCCATCATATTCATAACATCTTTTTTGGCATGATGGACACCATGAAAACCAAAAAGAAATCAAGTTTAAGAAAGGCAAATGTTGGGAGATAATAAAGACATGGATGGGGATTTCAGCTGCAGGAGCTGAGACGGAGTCAGGTGAAATTACATGTGGAAGTGGTATTGACATTGTTTCAGACTTGTATTCAGAAGTTAATCTCTGAAACAATAATAACACCAAAATTTCAAATAGCCCATCCTATCAGGGAAGAAGTGCAAATATGAAATGGAGTCTTGAGCGGGATTGTAAACAACAGCCTTGATCTTCAAAGAATAAATAGAGTTGCAACTGAATGATGAATCCCTGTCTAAGGTACTGTAATCACAGAGTGTTTGGAGAGCAGGACCCCTCTGACCAGAAATTCTTTTAATTGTATACATGATCACCTAATATCATTATCCAATTTAAATGGTAATAATTTATCACAGCAGTCTAGTCCAGTGACACAGATCTCAGGAATTAGCTTAATTGATATATTTTTTTATCCACCATGTTTCTATGGTTGATTCCAGGTTTAATCATTTTTCTGAACATCTTGGTTAACATAAAGAATTGTGTAACAAAGCAGATGTAAACAAGTGTTAGCTTTGGCATATAATTAAAGTTCCCCTGCTATACCATTTAATTCCGCCTTTTGTAACTTGATACATATTCCTACACATATTCATATTTGTAGCAGCAACCACATTCCCAGGCTATTAAATTGGTTGTCCATGGAAAATATCTTTAACAGCCCTATGGGTTGAATACCACAAAACAGAATTCTTAATTTATAGCTTATTAATAAAGTAAAACCCTGTGCACACATTACACTCGTGATCAGTAGGAGCATCAAATGCTCTGTTACAATTGTGGAAATGTCTGACATCATCAGCTTCAGTTAATATTGAAATGTAATACATTATTCAGTTTGTTGCATTACTTAATTAAAGTGAAAGCAGAACAGTGAGAATACTAAAAGTCAATGTCACTTTTTATTTGTCAATTCAGATATATTATTAAATGTATAGATGCAGAGGTAAAGAAACAAGCAGAGGTTGTGTGGGGAAGATATCATAATCTATCATCACCGGAAATATAATCGAAGTTCTTTGTCACTGAATCACAGACGTAAATGTTTTCAATATAAAATGTTAGAGGTCAGTTCCTTAAAAAATAAATTTTATAAATAGGTTCATATTCTCCCTTGGTACCATACAATATTGATTCAAATTGAATTCTTTATTTTACTATGAGGTTTATTGTGCCATCAATGAACAATTAAATATTTAATCACATATTTATCCATATTGGAGCATACTGGTTATGTTGCTAGACTAGTAATCCAGAGGCTGGTCTAACGATTCAATAAAACAAATGCAAATCTTAACATAGTAGTTGGGGAGATTATGAGCATAGTAAGAAACATTAATTATTAAGACTGCTGATCATTTAAAAATATAACACAAATTGCACTGGTAATAGAAGACAGAATTATGCAAATGAATACTTTGCCTTTTCATTCTCACTCAATCTTCTTTTCTCAAAATTCATTTGTCTATTTACAATAATGCTTGCTACCCATTATTTGACTGGGTTGTAATGGTTTATTTCACTTCAAAATATGACTATCCAAATTTTAATTACAATAAATAGCTCATTTTAATAACAATGACATTCCCTTGTCTAGAACTGTACAACTTAAGTTTAATCTTGGTCATATTATGAGCCCCCATTTCATTTAGTGACTGTCACTTTAAGGGTTTGCACAGGCTGCGATCATTCGTGACTGTGGAGAGAAATGAGTGGGAACAATCAGGTACAGACTGTGCTCAAAGATGATCCTCTGGAGGAAGAGAGAGAATACTTATTGCTTTATTCAGGGGCAGGTGGGGAGATAGACATGAGATAAGCTTTTCAAGGAATAGCTCACTTGGTGATCAACAGCCATCTCATGAACACTGTGCTGAAGTGACTCTATGAAATGGACAATTTGGCACATTCTCCCTGTCAGGGGAATTATTGAACCCCACCGTGACCAAAGGAAAGGTCACTTTGAAGGAGATTTATTGAACACACTGTGACCAAAAGAAAGGTCACTTCATGTCAGGGGTTTGGGAAGCATAGTGAATGTCACATGTTTTGTTTACCCTACACAAGGACAAGGGGAGTTGTGACAACCATTCATCCGAGAGGATATTTCTCGGCAAGCAACTCAACAAGAATTCGATAGTTTCCAGCAGTCCGGTCACTCTGTCTCTCTGTCTCTCCCCCCTTCTTTGTGATTACTTCTGTGCATCAGTTTAAGAGTCTGCATTTCAACACAGGATGTTGAAGACATTGGACTGATTTTCCAGAATTGTGCCTGAGCTGTAATGATTTGGACGCACGCACAGTTGGAGTGAGGTTAATTAAGGTGTTATATTATTAGTAGTTATTAACAAATATATTGTTTTAAAATAAAAACAAGTCTCTTGGTGAATTTCTATTTCTGCTGGTCTACGATGTAACAGTAGAATACTTAACAGCAGAAAATCAAACTGGTTTTCATTAGCTCAAGTTAACAAAAATGGCATTTAACATGGTGGAGTTTAACAACCCATTGTTTCAGTTAATGAACAGTACCTGGAACATAGAAGAGGCCTTTGCTACAATTAAAACTCAGAACATATTGCTGTCTGTGGGATTCAAGATGGAGGAATGGGTAATGTGATTGCAATTTTTAAATGTGATATTTTATATCAACACACATGAATAAAGCATTACAAGTTAAGATGTTGATTAATATTTACAATAATTATATCTGCTAACTGTGATAAATTGATAACCTCAGTAACAATAGACTTTAGTACCAGATTGGTACTAAAGTCTTAATGGAAAGAAATCTGTCATTACCTAGTCAGGTCCATATATCATTTTGAAATTATAGCAGTGATGACATTAACTCCCCCTCCTCCTAAAATGGCTTAGTATGTCACTTGGTTCAAGGGCAATTAGGATGCCAGAGAATACCACGTCCCACAAGTGAATATCGTATATTTAAAAAAACGTTGCCTAATACAATTCTGTTGCCTGGAACTCATCATGAACAGTACAAAATGCAATTGTTTGAGGTTTTCACAAACATTTATGTCGTATATGTAGGTTTGTACTTTATATTTTGAATTGTTAGTTCAGTAATGATGTTGCTTGAACCTTTAATGGTGCTCTGACATAACTAACAAGTGCATAGAAAATCTTTTACAGTGACCAAGCCCTTTTTGGCTTAATATTCAGTGCACAGTATTGTCAATCTATTGCATTAATTAAAAGTATTTGATGACTCTTTACCTGGCATGGTCTTTTCAACCTTATTGCTACCACATGGTATCTGTAACAGCAAATCTCACAGCTCCATGATCCTCTTTCACTAATCCACTTCAAAAGGCATGGCTGATGAGAGTAGCGTACTGAGCCATCACATCGGCAGGGACTCAGCAATTCACCCTTGGGGTACAAAAGGATAAAAACTTTTATTGAAGGGGTACTAAATGGCAATATAATTAACATCAGCCAATATAAATAGTACAGATAACCCCTTATAAAAAGCATGTCTTTAGGTATCATTTGATTGTGAAAGTTGACTTAATTTTGTTCTCATCTAGTTTTAAAGACCTGTGAAGAGAAAACTGGAAACTTCTCATTGGATATATTTCATTTTGTTATTTGTCTTTTAAATTGACATTCAACTTCTGGTGCATTGTTAGATGATAGGAATCTAAAATAAGAACAGAGACTTCTGGAAATACTTAGCATGTCAGATAGAGATAGAAATAGATTTAATGTTTCCAGTCAGTAAGCTTTCATCAGGATTGTTCTAATGAAATCTCATCCACACAAAATATCATCTCTGATTCTGTTTCACCATAATGTTGCCTGGCTTAATGAGGGATCTGGGAACACAAATACATAATTCTTTGAAAGTGACACCACAGGTTGATAGGTTCATAAAGAGAGCTTTTGGCACATTAACCTCCATTAATCAAAATTTGGACAGGTTTAGAGAGATACGGGTCAAATGCAGAATGGTATGAGTAGCACTATTACAAAAAATTAATATTATTTATGCAGCCAGCAAAATTGCACCCACCTTTCCCACACTCAACACACATTTGATTGCACTAGAAGTTTCATGGACAGAGCACATATGGACAATATTTATCATGGTCCATTACTTCCATTCAACAGTGAACTTACACCATATTTATCCAATTAAAATGTTTTCCTCACTGGTTAATTAAGCTTCTTCCTTATTGTAGCTTCATTGCTCCTGCATTTTGTTTCTAGTCTCTTATTTTTTTAAAATTTTTCATGTATTCTATAACATGCTCCAAATAAAGTATCTCCTTTCATATTCCCAACAGATTCTACTTTTGTGTAATTTCATCCATTGAAAGTTTTCTTTTGTTAGCACTGCTCAATTTTTCTTGTTCTATCTTTCTCGATATTCAATAAGTCAAGGCTTCATACATTTAGTTTTGCCCAAGCCCCTCATTGTGGTCAGCCTGTCTGCGCCATAACTTATCACTCAATTACAAGAAAAACTCTTGAGCATATTAGGTCGATATATGGATGGAAGCAAGTTATGTCTGGAAGCATTTACATCTGTTGTTTTATTTTCTTTTAAGTAGAAAATCATTATATAAACAAAACCTAAAACTATACTTTATCGGAAACTACTATTTAATTTAATATTGTAAGGACTATGAAAAAAAAAGCCATATATGTTTCATTATAAGATGTTGCTGGAGGCAATGATTTATGCAACTCTAAAAGGCAAATCACTATCCCCTCCGCCTCCCCCAGCTAGCCTTCGTAATGGGATTTTCCAAAAATTTCACAAGTTCGATTAAACACAATGAACGCTGCACATGAAGGTTAAATAAATGTAAATGAGCGTTCTTGTTTTGAGAATCCCATTGGCTATCAATCGTCATAATCAGTTTGATTAATGTGGTTTTTATATATAAATAAGCGCAGTACGGGGTTCCCTTGCATTCTGAAAATGGCAACAACAAAAAATGACCCTAACTACGTAGTTGCTTTAATTTTTTATATTTTTCACACTATGAACCATACTGACCAAAATACACACAAACATTTCCCTCTTAAATATACACAGTGTCATTTTCTCCCCTCCCCACCCACTCAACGTTCAACATACATGATACATTAAAGTTGCTTTATTGATGGAATGACTGAACTTGCCGGTGATGCCGCCTTGCAATCTTTCAGTGAGGCCAGCACTTGGCGCGGCGCTGAGCCTCGGGACAGGGTGGCGCTGACCAGAGTGCTGAAAGCGACCAACTTGCCGTGCGGAGCGCATCCAGGGACACGGGGTGCCAGAAACCACGGGTCGGGTATTAACAGGGCAGCACCCCAACTACCGCACAGGCCATGGAATACTCCAGTGCAGCCTTGTATTCATTCAGTAATGATTTCATGAATGAAGTGCACTTTGGATGGGAAGTGCACGCCAATGTCCCCCGTGGGATGTCCAGCCGCCGCCGTCCCCGCACTTGCCCCGCTGCACCTTACCTGCTCCGAGCCCTGGAAGCAGATCCTGCAGGTGGGAGTGATGCCCCCGTTGCGGCCGCTGCCGTGGCTGCTGCATACGGATTCGGCGTCGTTCGGAGTGCCGGCTGCAGCAGGGCTCGGGTCCTTCTCTTCCCCGCCGCCCGCTCGCGCCGACCCCTCCTCCTCATCCGTGGAACCGGCCGCCCGCGACCCTCCGTCGAGAGCGCCCCCATCCGGGCTGGGGCATGGGCTCCGGGCGGCGGGCTCCGATGGCCCGCTGCCGTTTCTCTCGTCCAGCTGCTGCAGTCGCTTGGTCATGGCGTCGGACCGGAGGACGAGGAAGGGGGAGGGGAGGCGGCGAGCAGGAACCACGAGCCCTGCGAGCGGGGGTTACTCAGGAGAAAGGCGGGACCGTGACTTTTGCCTCCCAGGAAGCACTTACAGGCTGCAGTGGGGGCCACGGGGGAGGGGAGGAGGCTGGGGACAAGGCGGTTGGAATGGACAGTTCGCCTCGCCGCAAACTCCCGGTTCAGATCATCACAGCCGCGGCGCGCGAAGGCGGCGTCACACTGGAGCTTCGCGCTCCCGAACCCGCCGGGGCTCGAGCGGAGACTTAGCGCTAGCCGGGTTACCATTGTTTCGTCACGGAGGGGGGTGACCGGGCTCGCGAGACCCGCCGCCCGAGCATCGGACCCCAGACCCCACCCTCCTCTTCCCCCTTTCCCATGACCCCCTCCCTCTTCTCTCCCTGCTCTCCCATGGTCCCCACCCTCCTCTCTCCCTTTTTCCCATGACCCCACCCTCCTCTTCCTTTTCCCCATGACCCCCCTCCCCTCTTCCTTTTCCCCATGACCCCCCTCCCCTCTTCCTTTTCCCCATGACCCCCACCCTCCTCTCCTTTTCCCCATGACCTCCCCCATCCCCCTCTTCCCCCTTTCCCATGACTCCCCTCTTCTCTCCCATGGTCTTCTTCTCCCACCTCTCTATTACCCCAATAGATCCCAAACAGGCCCTTTGGCCTATGTGTATGTTGAAAATGACCAAACCAAATTTGCAGCTTGAACCTGATAAATATCTCTCCTCCCTGACTTGCCCATAAACCCTTACCCTCCTCTCCCCTCCATCCACTTCACTCCCATAACTCTTCATAAACTCCATCCTCCTTTCCCCAACATGTTTGCATAATCTGAAGAATTTTTTTTTCTTATTGGTTATTAACACAAAAGTGCTGGAGAAACTCAGCAGTGTCCATAGGAGGCAAAGATATATAGCCAGTTTTTGGCCTGAGCCCTTTATCAAGGTATGAGCAAAAAGCAGGGAGAGGAGCCAACAGTTAAGAAACCATAGGTGGACATGAATAGAAAGGCAGGAGAGAAAAGATGAGAATTGATTGAGAAGGGAATAGCTCTGTGAATAGCAAATTGGAGGAAAGGAGATGGGGGGTAGGAAAGAGAACTTTGAGGCTCTGGCCTAAAATGTTAGCTCGATATCTCTGGCTCCTGTGGACATTGAGGGACCTGCTGAGTTTTGCCAGTACTGTGTATTAACTACATTTACAGTGTCTGCATACTTTCTTGCTTCATTTCATTATCAGCCTTGAATGGGTGAGGCCTAAATCTGAAAGTATGCTCCCCTAATGTCCTCAACAGAGAAACTATCCCCTCAACATCCATCAAGTTTCCTCAATCCTCATAAAAGCTTATAGTCTGCAATAACATCACCTCTCCTTCAAATGAGTGTCTTCCTAACCTGCTTAACCCCTCTTCACACATCAGGGCCTTAGGGCCTTGCTCTCTAGAATCTTCTCTGCACTGCCTCTACATCTTTCTTTACACTTGGAGTTGTAGCCATTGCTGTTTAGTTGAGCTCTGTCTTATTCACAGATCACAGTTCAATCTGTTATTTGCCTGAGTGGGCAAGGTACTGGTGAGGAAATGGAGGCTGCAGGATTTGAATGGGCAGAGAAGTAGTAAATGAAATACAATGTCTGAATGTGTTTGGTCATGCACTTCGGTAGAGAAAAAAACTGGCAGACCATTTTCTAAATGGGGAGAAAATTCCCAGATGCAAAGGGACCTCGGAGTCCTCGTGCAGGATAGCCTGAAGGAAAACTTGTAGGTTGAGCTGGTAGCGAAGGCAAATTCAATGCTGGCATTCATTCAAGAGGAATAAAATATAAGAGCAGTGATATGATGTTGAAGCTTTACAAGGAACTTGTGAGACCTCACTTGGAATATGAGCAGTTTTAGGCTCATTTAAGAAGAATGTCCTGATTTTGGAGAAGGTTCAGTGAAGGTTCACAAGAATGATTCTGGGAATCAGAATCATTGGCTCTTGGCCTGTACTCATTGGAACTTAGAATGAGGGGGATCTCACTGAAACATTTTGAATGTTGAAAGTCATGGACAGAGTAGATGTAGAAGGGTTGTTTCCTATGATGGGAGAATCTAGGACTAGATGACACAACTTTAGGATTGAAAGCTTTCTGCTTAGAACAGATAGAGGAATTTCTTTAGCCAGAGGATGGTAAATTTGCCACACGCAGTTGTGGACGCTGTCATTGGGCGTATTTGAGGCAGAGATTCATAGGTTGTTGATTAGCCAGGGCATCAAAGCTTATGGGGAGGCCAGGAAGTGGGGCTGAGTGGGAAAACAGATTAGCTCATGGTTAAATGGTGGGGTAGGCTCAAGGGCTGAATAGCCTATTTCTGCTTGTCTTATATTCTGATGTGTTACAAGAACACTCAACTGTTCCCACAAAGGGAAAAGAAAGCAAATAGAGATTGTGTGAACATATTGCAGAACAACCCCATTCAGTCAATAAAGCTAATCCCAATCCTCCAATTTTATATCACTTTAATTTGTTGATCTATTTCCACCCCTATATTTGGCCTGTTACTAATGGGGTTTGCATCTCATCTTTTTGACTAAGCCCTCAGCTTTTAACATTGAATTCAACAATTTCAGAGTACCAAACTACCCAGTTTGCATCCCAGAACTGCTCAGATCTGCTAAAAGGTTATAAATCTGAAACCGTATAGATTTCTTTCTTTGCAGGTACTACTTTGAATACTTCCAAAATTATTTGCTTTATTTCAGATTCCCAACATCTAGCGTTTGGATGCTCAGCGGGAAGAAATTGGGCACAAAGTTAAATTATCCTGGATGACAGAGAGTAACAGGAGCAGAATTGGACGCAAAAGGATCTGGGTCATCTTTACGATGAATGTGCAATCCCTCACTTTATCAAATACCAAAATGGTCTAAACACCCTTTGCTACTTGAAAAGACACCCAACCAGTGAACAGTCCACTATACCCTTTGTTCTCACGTGGAACTACTTCACCAATTTGCTCTCTATCAATTTCCAAGGACCCAAGCAATGCTCACCTTTTTCTGGGAAACATGAAGCTATCTTTGTTTCAATCCTACCCAGTCCCTCTCCCCCACCACCTTTGCCAGTACACAACTGACTACAGTAGTGCTGCTGTTTGCACTAGTGCAGAGTGAATTTTGCTGCCCATTTCCACCCTGCTCTCCATAATTCATTTAACCTGCCTTCTCTGTCCATATTGGATTGGTCTCTCCAACAGCAATTCATCCATCTGTGATATTTGCTCAGTTTTTTTTCTCTCTCCATTAACATGTTCTGTCCCACTAGGTATATTCCATTGTCCTACAATTTGACATTTTAAAATTTCCTTTGTAGATTTGCCCTTTAACAGTCCTCATCTCAGAGCTTTTATTCACTTTTTATGTTTAACTGTCCACATTAACCTATCAACTAGCTCTCCATAACATCCTATCAGCAACCCTGACCTGACACTACAAATCATCCCTAAACACTACATTAAACCTGCTTTTGTGAGCAGTTTGTTTTAATTGCAGGTTTCCAGCATCTAGTCTTTTATGACATATGGACTCTGAAGCAGCTGTTTATTAAATACCAAATGGTCCAAGCACATGGTGTTTAAAATTGATCTGTATACCCAGTTTACCAAAAAAGTGCTTCAAACACCATCTTTAAAAAAGGCCAGTCCCATGGTTTTCAAATAGCTGACTCATTATTTTGCAACCTAACAATCATCCCATCCCTCACAATGAAAGAGGGACAAAGAACATCAGAAGAGGTTAATGGTAACCTAAAGGTCTTTCATCAAGATTAAAAGCACAAGGATCTCACTGATCAGAGAACACACAAGAGACATATTGTAGATGTAGGGGGATGTAATTTAAAAGTATACTTTCATACTTCATTAAAGGATTTTGTCAATGGCACATTAAAAAAGGGAGTGAAATAAAGAGAAAAATAACCTTTGGGGAAATGCAAAAGTAGCAGTTCAAAAGAGAAACCAGGCAGTTACAGGCTTTTTAACCTTTTGATGATTGGGAGATGTATAGAAAAAATGTGTGAAATAGAACCAATGAAAAGCCTAAGTTAATGAACAAAAACCAGCATGAGGGTAATTTTTACATTTTATTAAATTGATAAGTTTTTCTGCCATTGTTCAGTTGACAAAAGTATAGAGTACCATCAAATGTAGACGGCGCAACTTTAGTACACGAGCATAGCAGTCAAGTAACTTGAGGAGTTGAAGTTCAGACATCCAGATGAACAAATTTGAATCCCAACATTCAAACTTGTTCAGAGGAATTTAATGAATGAAATAAATATTCCATTAATAAAGCATGTAATAATGACCATGAAACAATTGCCTTATTGAAAAATCTATTCATTGATATTCTTCAGGAAAGAAAATATGACAACATGGCTCTAACTGGCTCCAGGCCCAATGACAGTCAACATAATTGCATCCTCAGATCAACAATTAGGGATGAAGACCAGCATTGCTACTGATGTCCATACATTATGACTAAGTAAATAAATGGTGAAATTGGCATCATACAACTGATTAAATTTAATAGAGAAGTGAATTATATAAACCATTGCTAACAATTATGATCCTTAAACAGAGAAATGTAACATTTGTAGGATTAAAAGCCAATTGATTATTCAAACCGTAATTATTAAAAGGTTCTAACAAATTAATTTTGGATCCTTTCTCTAACCTCTAATGGTAACCTCTTCAAAATTCTCCAAGAAATATACTTAAAAGATTTCCAGACTCCTGGATGCATGTCAGATATTTGTTGAATTCCCCAAACTTTAGTGGAATTTCTGTAGAGACAAAATCACAGTCCTTAAGACTAATTTCTCCAATGATGCCTTTCCCCTTGTAAATTATAGTATTGATGATAGGCTGGGAAACAACTGTGATGCTCTTTGCAGCCTGTCAATACTTCATTCAAATGAAAATCTGGATAAAGTGTCAGAGCAAAGAGAGCAGCAAGAAAATTGTGCATCACCATGAGCCCACAAACTACAAGAGAAGGATAAAATTATGACAGTGAAATAAATGTCTGTTTAGATACGTAGTCATGGGACATTTCAATTAGATTGAATAAAATCTCTACCACTAACAAGCTGTAGATGCTAATCCTATTGAGATGACTTTAAAAGATGAAGACAAAAGAGAGAACAGATTAAACGTTTCCATTAATTATGAGAAGATATCAATGGAAAAGGGCAGAATGTTCAGATAAACAATTCACTTGTTATTGCTGTGCAAGTATTCCGGATCTTACATGGCCACAATTATGGCAGAGTGCCAAATATTTCAAAAGTGAATCAAATTATATTAACTAAAATGCAGTATACACTCATGTTTTCAGGGAATTCTCTGATGGTTTACTAATCCCAACATTTTAACATAAATCTGAAAGAAATGAGATTGAAAAGCAAAAAACTACTCCCCTTCTCTCCCTCCAGGAAAATCAATCCCCAGTTATCAGTGTTACTATTCCAGCGTACACTCTAATAGTACAATCTAATAACTCAAATGCAAAGTTTCTAAAAGATAACTTGAGGTCTAAAGTGCATCTGCTTTGTTGCATTGTTGCCCATTCCGGTCCTTAACATCCACTTGGATTTTATTCTTTGCACATACTGCATGTCACGCTCTTTTCTCTGTGATGCTGCTTTAGCTGGTAAGGAAAGAAAGGATAGCTGATCACATGAACAATAAAGGCTTAATAAACCATTACTACACATTCAGAAATATCTCCAGAGTTAATTCTTTTCTTAAAAATGAGGGAAATTACCCAAGTATTTACTAGCTGTTCCCAACAAAGATATGGTACTCAGTGAAATTAAATGGAATACTTCCAGGGTGCAGATGATAGAGGTGCAGGTTAAAAAAAAGTGAATGGGTTGCCTTGTTAATGAGGATAAACATAACAGTACTCACACTATTTTTTTTGAGGGGGAGGAATAGTCTAGCGAGGCTTTATGAATGGAATTTAGAAACAAGAAATGGTCACTTTAATGGGCTGAATTATGAATCCCTAAACTGTCAACATAAATCAGAAGAGGAGCAGATGTGCAGGGATAAGTAAATAGTAGGGTAGTATTACTTGGAGATTTTACCTTCCCAATATGCATGGTGCAATTTACTAAGTGTGTCCAAGACAGCTTCCCAAATCAAAATATTGAGCCTACTACAGAGGGTGGAATTCTGGACCTTTGGAGACAGGGCAAGGGTCAGTGGGATAGCATTTAAGGACCAGTGACCATTACCCCATTAGATTTAAATTAGTTATGGAGAAAGATTGGACAGACCACAAGTTAAGGTTTTAAACTGTGGCAAGGCTAATTTTGGAGGAATTAGGACATGCAGAGGTTGATAGAGGATATCTGCAGATAAAAAAATGGCTGATATCTTTTAAAAGTGAAACAGCACAAGTTCAAGCACATATGTTCCTATGAGGGTAAAGGACATGGCTGATAAGCTCCTGGAACCCTTGTTCATGTAGGCCATTGCTGGTTTGGTCAGGAAAAAGGATATGAATCACATTTAAGCAGCCCAGATCAAGTGAATCCCTTAATCAGTACAAGAGGTGCAGGAGTGTGCTTGAGGAAAAACAAAGGGCAAAAAGATGACACAACATGCATGTGGCAGGAAGGGTAAAGGAAAATCCTGAGAGGTATACTGAGAATAAATGGGTGGGTAGGAAGAGAACAGGTCCCATTGAAGATCAACAAGGCTATCTTTGTGTGAAGCCACAGGAAATTAGTGAAATTTAAAATAAATATTTCTCATCCGTCTCGATGGTGGAGAAGGTCAGAGACAAGTGGCAATGTCTTGACTCATATTTGGAGTACCAGGGAGGATACGTTGAGTGCATTAAGGCAGACAAATCCCCAGGACCAGACCAAATGCTTGCTTGGCCTTGGGAAGAAACTGCGAAAGCTGTTGCAGAGATATTTGCTTCATCTTTGGTTTTAGGTGAAGTTCTGGAGCAGTAATGAGAAAGTTGCTGGAGGGAACTGCACCATCATTTGGATCAGCGGTCTCATGACTCTGGTGTTTTTTTTTTAAGGTGACAGAGAATTGATGAGGGCAGGGCAGTAGACACTGTAACTATGGACTGCAGTAAGGCATTCGACAAGGTCCTTCAGAGGAAGCTTATCTAGAAGGTTTAATCACACAAAATCCAGGGTGAGCTGGATGTGTGGATTCAAAATAGGCTTGGTGAAAAGAATCAGAGGATAGGAGTGGAAGGTTTGTTTTTCTAGTCTCAGGCTTGTGACCAATGTTGTGCTGGATTCCACTGTTCTTTGTCATTTGCATTATGATTTGCATTATGATTTGCATGAAAATGCACTTACCATGATTAGTAAATCTGCAGTCAACACAAACATGTGGACAATGAGGAAGAATACCTAAATTTGCAAGATATAGACTAGTTGGGGAGGTATCCGGATCCTTCATGTTTTTATACACCTCTGTGTAGTTATAACTAGCTTTAAATTATACAAAATAAACAATAGAGTAATTTTCTGTCAGATTGTTTTCACACATTTGTAATTCTGTTTCATATTCTTGAGATTCATACTTACGAACAAATACACCTATATTAAGAATAAAGAGTTTAAAAGACAAAAGATAGTACAAATTGTAAAGTAATTTGGGAAAAAAAAATCAGTATTGTAGGCCTTAATTATGTAAAGTTCACTTTAATCAGGAGATTCCTGTAATTTACAACATTTAAATTTGAACCCCATTGTAATAGGACTATGCTAACCTTGCTGCCATCATAATTAAACCTCCCCCCCACCCCCTCAAGTTTACAGATTAAGCCTTACTATTATATTTAATACTAAAAACTCTTACTGAGCAGGGATAAAGAGAGACTTTGGGAGAGTCGCCCCAGTGGCGAGCATCGACCGCCTCTTCATCCTGGGTGTCATCGTTTTATTCAAACGCAACTTTATTCAAACAGCTGTTGCAGGCGGGGCACACTGCTGGCTGAATGTTTGCACCCATCTTCACCAAGGGTTTGTGTGTTGCTTCAGAGAACATTTACAATGTTAAACTTTTATTTAAATTTTCATTTATTCTTGTTTATTTTAAATTTTATTGATTTATTTATTTCAATGTTTTTTTACAGTTGCTTGGGATTGCCGGTTTCTACTGTATTTCCACCAGCTGGGCTTTCTATATAAGCATTGATCACAGAAGGGTTGCCCATTCAATCACAAGATGATGAAAGTTCCTCATCATGAGACTAATGAATTAATTCACCCATGAGCAAAAACTAGAATTTTCTAAGCTGAATAGGATAAGACTGAAGTCTCTGCACAGGAAACATAAAGACTCTTACCAAGCTCACTTGTCCAACCAAGGGCCTTGTACTGCTGTAGCAATTTGCCCTTCACACGAGTTCCAGTCGCTGCCACCACTCTAGAGGTACCAAAATGTTGCTTATAGTATTTCAGCAATGACCGGTGACCAATTCTAGCACCTCCAATTCAATAAAGAAAGGAAAAAAAAAAGTTCAAACAGTGCTAAATTAGTATTTCAGTTTGAGGCATGAATTGGGTTTACAGAATTTTAATCTCCTGCATTCGTACCATTTACCCAGCGAAGAGATTGGTTTTGTATGGTTAGTCCTAAGCAAAATATCTCAATCAAATTAACAACCAAGACCCAATGAAAACTTGAGGGACAGCACCTCATATTCCACATGGGCAGTCTACAGCCCAAAGATAATAATACTGAATTTTGGGATAGGTTATAGCAGTGGTTCTCAACCTTTTTCTTTCCACTCACATATTACTTTATGTTATCCCTATGACATCGGTGCTCTGTGATCAGTAAGGGATTGCTTAAGGTGGTATGTGAGTGGGAAGGGATGATTGAGAGTCACTGCTCGAGACCCAATTGTTTTTCAAATATTTTGCTTGAGAAAAATTGTCATTGCCCTATTTCCTTTGGAGTTATGAAACAGTGCACATATCGAGTCAATTAGGTACAATTAAAACAGTGGTTTTCAAACTTTTTCTTTCCTCGCACATACCACCTTAAGCAATCCCTTACAAAGCACCTATGGCACAAGGAATACTTAAATGTAAGTGGAAAGAAAAAGGATGAAAACCACTGGGTTATAGATTAATAACCATTACAAGTCTACAGACTCTCATAACTATCTTGATAACACCTCCCACCCCAAATATTCTATTTAATCTTTCCAGTTTTTATGGTTCCTTGGCATCTGCTCTGCTGATGACACCTTTTACCCTAGTGCTTTCAAGATGTCACGCTTTATACATAATTGTTTTCCACAATTAACTACAGTTGTTCCATTTTGTACCTATTCTTATCCCTCTTGCGGACACAGCTTCCTTTCACTTTCACCATTCTGATGGGAGTGTTCCTTCCAAAGCTCTCCAGTTTTCACTTCCAACTCCACCAATAACTACTTCCTCTTTCACCACAACTTCCCATGTAAGTAAAGAATCCATGCTTTCTCCACTATGCAGTGAAACAAACAGTTCTTCAGTGATTCACTTGTACCTCTTCCAATTTAAAATGGTACATATGGTCCATTAAAAAGATGCATTGGAGATAACAGTGGTGAAAATCAATACTGAGAGGTAATGGAAAGGCTAGCTATATTCATGGAAATTAATCATTAGTCCAGATGGCTTCCATTGTAAAATGAAGACAGGGACTACAGCAGTACATCTTCATTTTCCAATCCTGAGATAGAAGGCAATTGTCAGAAAACTGGAAAATGTCAAAAATGACAACTTTGTTCAAAGAGAGATGCAACGTTCTGGTTAATAATAAGCCAGTTGGTTCAATATTAGATGCAACAATCAAGGGGGGGGGGGGGGGGAGGGGGGAAATCAATATCTAATTGGAGGACGACCAGTACAGTATGAAAAAGAGAATTGGACTGAATGGGGGGGAAATCTGACATTCTATTACGCTCCGCATATGGCCGCAGGAATGATATTCCGTGATTCACCAGTGAGCCGGACTTGGGAGCTTTAGTGACTACAACATTAAATTGTACTTTCACTCAACTATTAGAATTAGACTTCAATATTAAACTCAGACTTAAATTTAATGGATGATTAATATATAAAGACAGCAGCCTCATGTACAAAGTAAACGGAAATTGTCAGCTAGCAATTTCAGGCAATTTAAAGCAAGCTATATTATTATGGTGCTAGCTGACCTTATGTTAACATTTTTTTAGGACAATCTAGTCCACAACAAATACTGTAAAAAGTACAATAGTCTAAAAATTTTGCAAACTTTGCATTATCAGGTATCAAACCTGGAAAACCTCAACAAACCTTGTGAAAATTATAGATTTTTAAATTCTATTGTTATAGAAAAGTAATTCCTCGATTCTTTTTTTTTAAACTTTATTTAAAATTTTATGACATGAATAAAATAAAAATTACATTTAAAGAAATAATAAAAAATAAGATAATAAAAATTAGAATACTACATCATTAAACTACACAAATTAACCGCCCCAATAATTATAACACAACATTAATCATCTAATTTAAAATTAATCCAACCCTCCCCCCAAAATAAAGAGTGAAGAATTAATTAACAATGTTGTAAATAGAATAGAAAAAACCCCACTTACAAAAAAAGGATAAAACTTAACAACAAAAAATATCAATACTAAAATAATACCCTTAAACATATATTTAAATCAAACATAATTCATGTATTTAACAAATGAAATCCACTTTAAAACTAAATTCAAATATTAAAATCATATATCAACCACATATCTGTTATACAAAAAATCATAATTAATAATACATACAGAATTTCCATTAATACCAAGTTTCCTTTATAATTCATCGAGAGAACAAAAACATCCCTTAGAAAAACAATCAGATAAACTTTTTATTCCCTTCCCCTCCCCTTATATAAAAAAGAAAAAAAAGAAAAAAAGTTCAAACTCTTATAAAATTCTCCATATTCTTCATTTATAACATCTTCAAAATTCTCTATCGAAATTAACTTAATTTTATTAAACTCTTCTCCCTCAATGTACTTGTACTTAATTTTCTTCTTCTTCTTCTTCTTCTTCTTATCACCTTTCCCCTCATCTTCCTCTTCATCTAATTCAACATCCTCAATTTTTGACTTATTATCTTCTGTGACATCATCCTCTTAAAAAAGAAAAAAGAGAACCCCCCCCAAAAAAAAGAGAAAAAAAGGAGAGAAAAAAACCTCCTAATTCCCTCTTAATTACAATCAGAAAACAAAAAGAGTTAAAAAAAATTATTTATTTTAAAAAAAATTTTAAAAAACCTTCACTTAACCCAAAAATTAAAAAGAAAAAAACAGGTCAGAGGTCACAACTACCTCCTCCTGTTTAAACCGCCCAAAGCGGTAACTCCCCCAAAATATTGGGTGTGAGATAACTCACAGGTAGCTGATGACTTCTAGAAACTAGTGCCCACCCAGTTCCCTTTCCCAACTCCCATTTCATTAAACTATCATCATTATTTAAACTATTTAAACTCTTCTCAAAAAAAAGATAAAAGATTTATTTTTTTAAATCAACGTTACCATTTCGGTCACCATTGCTTCCATTTCTTTAAAAAATCTGGATCCCACCTTACATCTCTACTCTCTTTGGAGACCTTGAAGGACTACATCGTTCCTGAAACTGCATGATTGGTAGAGACTGAACAAAGTCCATAACCTCTTTAGGGTTGTCAAAGAACTTTGGCTAATTTCTATCATAAAAAATATTCAGTACCGCAGAATACCTGAATGTTGCCTTATGTCTTTTTTTCCACAACCGTTCTTTCACAGAATTAAATTCACGTCGTTGAAACATAATTTCTTGACTCAAATCTTGATAGAAGAAAACAGGATTATTCTGAACCATCAAAGGAGATCTATTTTGCTGGGCATTTCTAGTAACCGTACGTAAAATTGTCTCTCTGTCACAATAGTTTAAACAACGGATCAAAACAGATCTTGGATTCTGTCCTGAAAAATATTTTCTTCTTAAAACTCTAAGCACGTTCCAGTATTAAACCTTCAAGGAATTTATCCTGTCCTAACACTCGTGGAATCCATTCAGTAAAAAAATTTCTTGGATCTGGTCCTTCTATGCCTTCTGGCAAACCAACAATTTTCACATTGTTCCGTCTAGATTGATTCTCCAAATAATCAACCTTTTTTGCTAAATTTTTATTTTGGATCTGCAATGTTTCAATTATTCTATTTTCATCTTGCAGTTGATCCTGTGCATCGACTAAACCTTGATCACACATTTCAAATCTTTCAATGGTTTCAAGCTTAAAAGCTCCATTAATGACTTCCGCCATCACATTAATCTTGGAAATAAACAGGTTCACAAAATCAGCTAAGTGACTCGATACAGAATATATCTTATCTTCAAGATCCTTAACAGACATTTCAACAGAAGTAGATTCAGGCATAATGGGGTCTTGCTGTTCCTTAGAGACCACGGGATCTTCTGTCCCTTCCCTTAATTTAGTATCTTTTCTTGCAGTTTGACTTCGTATAAAAATCCCTCTCAAAGTCCCCCCAGCAATGCCAGGAGACTGAAGATCAGAGTTATCTTTAAGCCAAATCTCTTTAATCATCTTCACTGAATCGATGTCTGGAAAAACCGTTGTAATTGAAGATGCATTTTGCAGCGCCACCACTGTAGCAGTCGAATGACAGCTCTTTAACTCTCCAGCTGGTGGCGCCCCAGCTGATTCAACTGTCAAAGACTGAGTAACAGCACTCACAGTGGCCGTTGTGTGAAATACTGGCACCCGTCCAGCTCCTTGGTCCGAAAGCTGTTGAATGCGACCTTCAAAGAGCCTCACCGGCTTAAAACGGAGCTTCAATGCCGAACTCTGCACGTCCTCCTCTGGATCCATTCTACGCTGAGTCCTGGCTTCTTATAAACAAGTAGGCTCAGACAATTTCGGAAAATGTAGTTTTTTAACAGTCTGTTGATGTTTTCTTTTACCTCTTTTTTTGCATATAAACCATTAGGCACTAATCCAACACCTCTTATTATTTATAAACTTTTAAAAGAACTTTAATGGGCACTTAAAGACAAAACAATAAATCAGAGTCAGGAGAGGTCTGGAAGGCACGTCTGTTCCCTACGCCATCTTGCCACGCTCCCTATTCCTCGATTCTTAATGATTATGTACAATCATACATTGTCCTATGACAAGTGTTAGGTGTTGCACCTTGGCAAGTCCAACCAAGGCAGAATTTACAAGGTGAATGGTGAAAGATGTTTTAGAACAGAGGCCTAGGGGTACAGCCACATAGTTCCTTGAAAATAGAAGCTTGGATGGATAAGATAGTGAAGAAGGCATTTGGCATGCTGGCCTTCATTAGGTAGGGTATAGAGTATAAAAGGGGAACTCACGATTCAGGCAATGGTGAAACCATATAAAATATCGTGTGGTTTTGGTTGCCCAGGTAATGGAAGGACATCAATAAATTGGAAGAGGTACAGTTTCACCAGGATGTTGCCCAGACTGGAGGGCTTGAGTGAAAGGGAGAAGTTGGATAGGGCTAGGTCTTTATTCCCTCGAATTAAGGAGGCTGATGGGGTGATCTTTAAAAATTCTACAAAGGGCACAAATAAAGTGAATGTTCAGTCTTTTTCCCAGGACAGACGATTTTAGAACGAGAGAGCATAGGTTTAGGAGGAAAGTGAGCTTCCAGGGGAAACTGGAGAAGTGGGTACAACACAGGATTGAAAGACATTGGACAGATTTATGAAAGAAGTGGATATGGATCAAATGCAGGCAAATGGGATTGGCCCAGAATGCCAAATTGGTAGGCATGGACTAGCTTGACTCCTAGGTTGTATGCTGTATGACTCTGACTTGAGGGGAAAATAGAAATTGTAATAAGGATAAATTGCTGGTTGACAAGTTTGACTATGATTTCTATAGAATATTGATTATAGAAATTGATAACGTCCATTTGCAATGCCAGATGGATAAAGTAAGCCAAACTTGAGAAAATATTTAAAAAAAGAAAATGCAATACATATTTTTTGGTCTACACCGAGAAAATACAAGCCAAATTATTGATGTATTTCTGTTCATCATCTCAATCGTGTTTTTTAAAAAATCACCAAGAGTTAAAATTTATCTAGCAACCTTTATGTACGGTGTATGAAGAGTACAAACAAAGATTCAACAAACTTTTCCTCAGCAGGAAGGAAAGAAGCAATTGGAAGAGAGGGAAAGAGACAAACTAATCGGGTAATGCAGAAGTTCAAGAAACCAGAATCCATCGCTACAACTACATGGAACTTTTATACCCACTGAACAAACGTAAAGCTAAAGGTAAAAACCATTGGGGGAATGACACATGAATGTGGAGAGGATATGGACCACTGTGGGAGAATTTAAAACTAGGTAGCATAATTTCAGACAGTTGTGAATCTCTGGGAGAGAATTTAGAGTCACAAGGGAAAAGCATAAAAGTGGAGGCAAAGCAAAAATTCCATCAACCATGATTATTTTGAACAGTGGATCAATTCCATGGGCCTACATGGCCTATTCAGCTCACATTTCCTAGGTTCTTGTTAGCAAAATTGATAACGCATGGATCTGTGAGGCATTAGCTTTGCTACAAATAAGGGTATTTTTACTCATGGTAATTCAGGCTATTACCTACTAGTGTCCCTAATCCTCTCAATTTTGTTCACCAAATGATGGAGTTATCTGGCCAACAGTATAGTAAAGACATATCATGACTGTACAAACCAGAAGGAAGAACAAGCTCCATAGTATCTTCATTATATTCCACATTCCTGATAGTTGCATCTGCAGTTTTCATAACAACATCTTCTCCATCCTCATCAGGATAACTTTTACTAAAAAAAAGTCAAGAACATTTACAAAGGATCAAGAGCATTTATCCCCATTTTGTACCCATCACATCTTTAATAAGATAATTGCTGATACAACTTAACTCCCATCTTGCTTCACCTCTCACCCAGCATCGAATAACATGATGAGGTATCTCTCTCCATTTGTGCATTGAGTACTTTTTAATTTTAATTCCAAAAAACATACTAGTATTGAAGACAATGGGCCTAATAACATATATTTTGGCATATAAGTCGACCTTTGTAACCCTCAAAATCTGGGTCATCTTATGTGCCAGATACAAAAATAAGACCTTAAATTCAACTCAAAAAACTACTTGAAACACCAAAAAAAGAACCCAACCTACAACAAATTTTCAAACTACTGGTATATTAGAAAGAAATTTTATTAAAAGACAATTAAACTCCTTCAAAATCACTATCATCTGAGGCAAATACCTCACTCAGCAAGCACATCCAGAGTCTCACTGTTTACACAGTCATCATACAGGTCCCAGTTTGTATCTGATGAGTCAGATCCTGCTTCATCGTCACAGTCCCACAATAAATCATCCTCTGTACCATCCATTGCACTAGAGATACCGCACTTTTTGAAAGATTTTATTACAGCTGTAATTTCACTTTATCCCATGCTTTGATCACAAAGTCACACAGCACATCAAGTGATGCAGCACATATTCCCTGCATTTTGCAATGGATTTTTCTGCAGTCCAATTATTCAATTCTTCACACACATGATCTTTGAATGGCTTGTTCAAGCAGACATCTAATGGTTGCAATACAGAAGTCAAACCATCTAGGATAACAGCAATCACAGTATATTTAGTGCTAATCTATTTTCAGTTAAAAGGCTACGTTCCTAGACCAACAAACTCCATTCCTTGCATATACTGCATGGCCACTTGTTCCACACATTGGTTTTAAACATTTTGTACATTTTTCACCGTAAACCTGTCCTTTTCATGGCCCATTCTTCTGGCTTGCAGTTTTCACATCTTTACATTCCACTATTTTATTGCCTATCATGTCAAAATTCATGGTGGATTTCATCTCTGTTTCCAATATTTGACAATGCAAACAGGGGGGGAGGGGGGGTCACGTGATGCTGTGAGGAGCAGCATGCAATGACTCCGTGGGATTAGTTAAAAAAGTCCTTTTTTTAGAAAAGTTTTTTCTACAAAAATTATTTTAAAGGTAATATAAAACATCTAACTGAATATTGAAGATATCATCTAAGAAGGAGAAAATGCCTAAATTAACTCCTACTAAAAAGTCTGAAGAGAACAAGAAAAAAGAAACTGGGCATACCTTAACGCTGAAGCGGGCCGTTGAAGTACTCTCTGGATCTGCAGGCAAGGACCCATGAGAGGGACCTTCCTCCGGAGCCTTCTTTGCGTCGATTTGTAAAGATGGCGTCGGAGGAAAAGCTAAAACTGCATCGCTCATGCGCAAGAAGTTGGGCATGCACGGTACAGAAGGATGGGGAAAAAAAACTCGGTCTCTTAAAGGGCCAATCCAGTGTTTCAACATCAGAACATGAAGAGGACACAACTCCAGTGGGAGAGGCTTCAGAAGAATATGAGAGTGAAGAAATGTCAAGTTCTGAAGAGGAGCAGACCAGAGGCAAAAATACTTTTAAGAAGGAAATAAGTAAGATTGAGTCAAAAATACATGAACTTCAAATAAAAGTTAATTTGTCTTTCGAAAATAATTTAAAATTGTTGTCTGAAGAATTGAAGCAAGCTGAAACAGATTTGAGAGTTAAAGTGGATCAGGCATTAAAGGTGATGAATAACATTTCACAAAGAGTGAATAAGTTGGAAAGTAAGGTTCAAGATGTTGGAGAGGAAATGCAGCGTACTGAAGAGAGATCTAATATCTCTGAAGATACGGCGACTAGTCTGATTTCGATGAATGAAAAAATTGTTGGAGAAAAATCCAAACTGGTGTTTCTGCCGCTGACATATAATAAAAGGATGAAAACTTATAATTTTATAATCAAGATCCCTTGGTGGTTTCTGAGCAATTTTTGTCGTAATACCAGAATTTTCATGTTCATGAAATGGTTGCACCAGTCTACTGCGTCTTTAAACTTTTTCCTGTGTTCTAGGTTTGACTTTACCCACTTAGGTGCATATGCTCTAATTTTGTTTCTTGTTACTATGTAGCAATCTTGCCTCTGTTCAAGTACTCATGTTGAAACGAGATTTTCCAACTCTGGCTAACGAAGGAGTCTTCTTTTCATTGAGCACTGTTTCTTTGGTATTTTTCTTAAAGCATCTTCATTCTTTCTCCAATCTCTTACCAACTTCTCACTTATCTCAAATGTCCTTGCAGCAGCAGTTAGTAGATTCCTTGGCCACTTCTATGAGTTTTTTAACTTAAAACTCATTTCATACTTTTGTCATTTTGCTGGCGGCTCCATGAAACCAACCATCTTCCAGCCACACCCAACAGCTCAGTCAACACGATTTTTGAGAGGTGGGGGGTGGGGGGGTCGTCTTGTATGCCCAATATATGATGAAGGTGAGGCTGAAAATGGGGGACCCATCTTAACTGAACATCAATTTATACACCGATCTCGATCACCCAGTGAATTCATTGAAGTCCTGGATTGTGTGCTAATAATAAGATTGGGTTCAGTGATGGTGACACAGTACAGGCCCTTCAGTTCATGATGTTGTGCCGACCTATATACAGTAAAACCCCTGTTATCTGGAATTCAACAGGCAGTCTCAAGCAGCTGGCAAAAAAAATTGCAGAAATAGGTAAAAAAAAATACTGAAGTCTAAAATTAGAGCACCTCGCCATTAGTTCGCCATTCATGTAACACACAATCTCAAACAACTGATAAATTCACTTATCCGGCATCTATCAATCCCCATAGGTACTAGATACCAGGGGTTTTACTATATACCTACCAAAAAAAAAATGAAACCCTCCCTTCCCCATAACCCTCTATTTTTCTTTCATCCAAGCACCTGTCTAAGAATCTCTTAAATGCCCCTATGTCCAGCCCAGACAATGCATTCCAGGCACCCACAACTCTGTAAAAAAATTTATCCCTGATGTCATACAGATGTCCTCTGGTGTTTGCTACTCCTGCCCTGGGAAAAAGGTGCTGGCTTATCTATGTCTCTCTTAAAAATTAATTTTGAATTTGCTGAACAGTAGGAATAGTTGTATAAACTGCCTATCATAGTTGGAAAGATTCAGCCTGATGCATAACCTGTTTACAAACAAAGTGGGATATGCACCAAGGGACAAATTCACAGATCTCTCAGCTCTCGCACATGCCGTCAGATGTCTGATTATAGGAGCGAAATAGGAATTTTCAGGACGGAAAATATGAAAATGGGAGGTGAATGAGTGTGATATCATGTTACAGTGTTCTAAAGGGTACTGGGCAAATTTATTGTGGTATTTATCAGATTGATTGAAGGGAATCACTGCATGGTGACCAGATATACAAATCCTGGCTTCATTCAGCCCAGCTACTTGGGAAGGACCAGTCATTTTTTTATATCAGCCAATTTGGAAACCATGAAGTGAAGCTGTGTGATCAGAGGTTTTGTAGATAAAAAAATCAAGGGTGGTGCAGCTTGTTAAAAATTGGAGTGTGAGAGAGAGCTAAAGTACACGAGAGAGGCCAAGAACAAATGTTAGTCAGTTGTTCAAGGCTAAAATAAGAGGTACCAGAAGGAAATAAGAAGAGAAAAAAGCACCAATAACACTCAGAAAATTCTCTCATCTATAAGGAATGAAGGTGCTGAGAACAAAGATGTTTAAATAAGTGGAAGTTGAGGGAAAAGAAGCCTGGAGATATTTTACCTGACAGAATGAGGCAAGTCCAATAATAACTGATGTGGTCAAGCTAAATGCACAACAGATTTTCTCAAGGCTGATCCTTGAATAGACATTGATAAAGAAAATGTAAGATGTGGTTTGGGGAAGGAAAACTAAGATGGCTAAGAGGATAGATAGAGTTATGAAAATTAAGTTGCAGAGAATTACTGTAGTGAAATGAGATCAAAACTCTACAAGGATGGAAATAATAATGATCAATCCAGATTTTTCTTCCTCTCATGGTAAACATGGTTTAAAGTAGAGTTATGGAAAGCTTAAACATGGGTCCTGAAGGATCATTTTATTTGTGTAGCATAACTTGAAATTATTATTCTCCCTAAAAAAAAGCAAATAGTATCGTGGCATCTGCAATGAAAAAAATAGCATCAAATGTAATAGCTTCAAACATATCCCAAAGCTCAAAATGTGCTATTACCTGAAATCATAAAAGTCTGCGTATTCAATAGCAGCATCACCATCCGTGAATAGTTTACAATGACTGCAGTCGACCATGTGAGCCTGGACAGCTTTGAGTGAATAAAAAGACCGCCCTTTCTCATTGCACCACAGGCAAATATTTCCTACAGCAACCTTTTCTCCTGCAACAAAAATAAAGATGTACATGTCATCAATAGCCAGCTCATATGATCCCACCCCACATCCAGTGAATCTTAATCAACCTGAGTGCACAAAAGCAAGCGACTTCAAAAAGATTAACTCCTCCACAAAATGTAATTTTAAATAGAAATCGGATTTTGGTGTTGCTCTAATATAAAGACATGCACAATGTCAATAATATACATTAAGCCGAAAAGTTGTGTTTTGATGACAATTTCAGAACTTTTGCTAACACTAATAATCATAAACGCTAACAATTTTCCAAATTGTTGGAGACGGATCTTGCAACATCCCTGAAGAGCAAGCAAGCAAATACCCTCCATCAGAATCAAATCCTGTATAAAGAAAACTATTGACATAAACCATTAACCCCACTTCTCTCTCTAAGGTTACAACCTCACTTGCTGAGTATTTGCAGATTTCCTAATTTATTTCAAATATTCAGTTTGTACTTTTTAAAAAAAAATCATACCAATTGCCAATTCATTAAGATGAAAAGAAAATCAAATAAGCCCATAACTGAAATGTTTAATAAGATTTAGGCTGACCTATCTCTTACTACAATTTCACATTCTTATCTACCCATGGTAATCTCTCATTCTCTTGCTTATCAGGTATTATTACCTCAAAAATGTTCAAAGGCTTTGCTTTCACTATTCTGGGGAAATACTAAAGAACCTCCACTTCTAGATTATTCCACAAGAGGGAACATTCATCCTGTCAACACCATTCAGAATCTTATTTAAATCAAGTCCACTCTCAGTCTTAAAATCTCTAGAATACAATAAATTAACCAAATCAACCTTTATAGAAATTAGTCAAGTAAACATTGTCTGAATTGCTTCCAACGCATTTACATCCTTTATTACATAAAGAGGCACAATATTCCTGGTGTGGTCGCTCCAATGCTCAAATTAACTAAACCATAACCTCCCTACTTTCACATTCCCCTAGCGATAGTCAATAAAATTGTTAGCTTTCTCAATGATTTGCAGTCACTTCATAATAAGCCTTTGATGAACCATGCTCTTGGACACCAGACACCGCAATTCAATGCTCAGCAACCTCTTTATCTTTTAGATACAGTAATATGCTTTGTTTATCCTGTTTAAATAGGCACAACTTTTTATTTTCCTTATTATAATCAATTTTCTAAAACCTCGCCCCCCCTTCTTAACCAATCTCCATCTCTGAAGCATGACATCTTCCTTACAAATTACTTTCCTTCCTATTTTTATGTCAAGAAATTTAGCCACCATATCTTTGATGCCTTCAACTTTATATAAATTGTAAAAAAAACTGAACCCTGTGACACAACATTCCTTACATCTTACCAATCAAAAACAGATTCATATAGTTTCCTACTGACACCAACACATCATTTCTTAACCTATAAACTTAGGGGCTTTGATAGAGCACCTAATCAAACGCCTTCTGGAAATCAAAGCATAGTACATCCATTTGTTCTCCTTTGTTACATTGCTCCTTCAAAGTATTTCATTAAATTGGTAAAATATGATTCTCCTTTCACGTCCATGTGGACTTTGCCTGATGTACCTTGAAGTGTTTCCAGGTGTTTCAGCTTCTAATATATTCCTTATAGCGATGTTAAGCTAACTAGTTTGCGATCTGTGTTTCCCCTTTTTTGAATGCTTAACACAAATACTAGAAACATCAAAAGACACTACTGAAGACACTAAACGTCAAAAGGGGCAAAAAGAAAATGAGCTATCCAGGAATTGACCCTTCATCAGAACTTCAACATTATACTGATTGAAATTGAGCCTGTACAGTCATTGCTTTGGATCACCAAATATGTTGCCATGTAACAGTTTAAGTTACTAACTCTCAAGTCACCCAAGTGACCACAAAATGAAACAGATTCATATTCAGTAAGGAACCAGTTTTATCTATAAACTAGAGACATATCAATGATGTTTAGACCCATATGGTGCATGGGAATAAATCAATAATGACCCCCAGAGGCAATTAGTAGCAACTGATTTCTGCTGAGCAAGTGTCCACAAATATGACTGAGTGGAATTTTAGCAACATTGTGGGAAGGAAAACATTAATGATTCCAGATTAAGTTACATTCTCTACCCTTCTGTAACATATTTTTAATCTCTAACACTGACTATTTTATTTGTGATCAGGTTGTGCTATGGTTCTAAATAATTTTCCTTGACCAGTAGTTACCTTAATAATACAGGCAACCCTCGCATTACCAGGACAGGACCGGGTGGGGGAGGAGGCGCATTGGTGGTGGTTGAATTCCTAAAAAAAACACCTCCATATGGTCACTATTTGCAATGCACAGCCACATCATCTGAGCATGCATTAAAAGAGTTGAAATAAACTGACAAGCATTCCCAATTTTCATCCCTATCACACACTTTTTTGTTGGTGATTTGTGAATTCTGTCAAGGTTAATGTCTGTAACCAGAACTGCTGTAACATGGGGGTCACCTGTGTAGATGAATTTACCATATCTTGTGATACTTGTGGATCTATGTGGCACTTACCCAAGTAAGTTATCAGTCCCTTTAAGTCCACTAAATATTCAATATCGGGGATAAAGAAACCATGAGCCTTTGTCATATGATTCATGTTTCTTAACAGAGTGCGTGACTGATGGGAGCAGAATAGACAGCCAGTGACTGGAAAGACAGCAGCCAGGGAGTCTACCCTTATTCCTTGACCAACTTTGCTCTCCTCATCTTCTTCCAAGTCATCTTCCATCTCATCTGCTGAATCCACATCCTCCCACTCACCTAGTGGAAAGAGTCAAAAGCCAAGTTAATTATCACCTGCATGCTTTGCCACAACACCATCACATGTACTTACACACTGAATGCTAGTAATATGAAAAGATCGGAATGAACAATAGACAAATCTAAATACAATAACACTCCAACCACAGGATTATTCACAAATCTTAATGATTCAACATCTGGTTCTGGCTCCCACATTTGCTTTAAACTTGACAGCATTTCCCCAGCCTGGAAAATTTAGTAAAGTGAATAAAAAGTCTGTTGGAGTATCAACAGGAATAAAATCCAATAGCTTGAAAATCTGTCAACCCATGATATGACCAAATGCTCCCTTAGAATTAAGATGATTTTACAATGAAACAGGTGGTTAGATGTTTATTTGGCAAGTGGCACAGTTGGCGTAATGGTTAGCTTAATGCCTTTACAGTGCCAGCGATCGGGACGGGGCCTTAGTTCAAATCTCATGCTGTCTGTAAGGAGTTTGTACGTTCTCCCCGTGTCTGCGTGGGTTTTATCCAGCACCGGTATCCTCCCACCCTTCAAAATGTACTGGGGTGTAGGTTAATGGGGTGTAAATTGGGTGGCAGATCCATAGGGCTGAATTGGCTGTCACTGAGCTGTATGTCTAAATTTTTTTTTAAATTTAGCTCACAACTCTTTTAGTTCAAGACATTGAAACAACATCAGGCTATTTAACCACCCACATGTGCTTCATGATTTACTAAGATCATGGTTGATCTTTTGAACTTGAGCAGCTCTTTCCTTTCTCTCTTGGCTTCCTTATTATTCATTAAACTATCCATTTCTGTCTGTAATATACTTAACAACTGAGTTGCCAACGTCCTCTGCCAAAAATCTCAAAGATAAACTACTTAGTGGACAAAGAGATTTCAATTCATCTCACAAGCTTAGTGCTAGACACCTGTCCCTGTACGGACCTATCAAATGTATAACCCCCATGAGAGTTTTGTACATTTCAATGTGATTGCCTCTAATTTTTCTAAATTATAGAATGTAAACTCTGCTTAATCTCTACTCACATTAAAATTCCTCCATTACAGAAATTAGTTTAATATTAACCCTAACCCTAATGTACCATTACAGAGGGAAGTAAACCATACATTACAAGACCCATCCAGCTAATATCACCTGGAATTCAAGAGTCACTCTCGCTCATCAGTCAAGAGGTGGTGAGCTCGAATCATATTCTGAAGACATACACAAAATCTAGGTTGAGAGTCCATTGCCAACAATGAGACAGTTTTTCAGATAAGGTATTAAACAGATTCTTGACTTCCTGAAGTGGATACAAAATATTCCACAGCACATCTCTGAAGAAGACGAGTTCCCCTGCATAGGTCCTCTTACCTACTCAAAGTCCCTTTGTAGATGTCAGATAAAAAAACAAATTTAAGAGTGTCCAAAACAATCTTACAATAAATCTCCATTTGCCCAACGAACGGAGCATGCAGATGCCGCCTTTCAACAACTGCCACAGACAACTTACAACAATGGCTACCAGAAAGAAAACATTAGCCAGTGGACTTGTGCAAGAATCATGTTCACATACTCAAGATTAGGCATCTTCATTGATGATACATACACCCAATGCACAGTTACAGTTTATCATACTGGAGAATCAACTTATATCTATTATTCTTTCTTTGGCTTGGCTTCGCGGACGAAGATTTATGGAGGGGGTAAAAAGTCCACGTCAGCTGCAGGCTCGTTTGTGGCTGACAAGTCCGATGCGGGACAGGCAGACACGATTGCAGTGGTTGCAGGGGAAAATTGGTTGGTTGGGTTTGGGTGTTGGGTTTTTCCTCCTTTGCCTTTTGTCAGTGAGGTAGGCTCTGCGGTCTTCTTCAAAGGAGGTTGCTGCCCGCCAAACTGTGAGGCGCCAAGATGCACGGTTTGAGGCGATATCAGCCCACTGGCGGTGGTCAATGTGGCAGGCACCAAGAGATTTCTTTAGGCAGTCCTTGTACCTTTTCTTTGGTGCACCTCTGTCACGGTGGCCAGTGGAGAGCTCGCCATATAACACGATCTTGGGAAGGCGATGGTCCTCCATTCTGGAGACGTGACCCATCCAGCGCAGCTGGATCTTCAGCAGCGTGGACTCGATGCTGTCGACCTCTGCCATCTCGAGTACTTTGACGTTAGGGATGTAAGCACTCCAATGGATGTTGAGGATGGAGCGGAGACAACGCTGGTGGAAGCGTTCTAGGAGCCGTAGGTGGTGCCGGTAGAGGACCCATGATTCGGAGCCGAACAGGAGTGTGGGTATGACAACGGCTCTGTATACGCTTATCTTTGTGAGGTTTTTCAGTTGGTTGTTTTTCCAGACTCTTTTGTGTAGTCTTCCAAAGGCGCTATTTGCCTTGGCGAGTCTGTTGTCTATCTCATTGTCGATCCTTGCATCTGATGAAATGGTGCAGCTGAGATAGGTAAACTGGTTGACCGTTTTGAGTTTTGTGTGCCTGATGGAGATGTGGGGGGGCTGGTAATCATGGTGGGGAGCTGGCTGATGGAGGACCTCAGTTTTCTTCAGGCTGACTTCCAGGCCAAACATTTTGGCAGTTTCCGCAAAGCAGGACGTCAAGCGCTGAAGAGCTGGCTCTGAATGGGCAACTAAAGCGGCATCGTCTGCAAAGAGTAGTTCACGGACAAGTTTCTCTTGTGTCTTGGTGTGAGCTTGCAGGCGCCTCAGATTGAAGAGACTGCCATCCGTGCGGTACCGGATGTAAACAGCGTCTTCATTGTTGGGGTCTTTCATGGCTTGGTTCAGCATCATGCTGAAGAAGATTGAAAAGAGGGTTGGTGCCAGAACACAGCCTTGCTTCACGCCATTGTTAATGGAGAAGGGTTCAGAGAGCTCATTGCTGTATCTGACCCGACCTTGTTGGTTTTCGTGCAGTTGGATAATCATGTTGAGGAACTTTGGGGGACATCCGATGCGCTCTAGTATTTGCCAAAGCCCTTTCCTGCTCACGGTGTCGAAGGCTTTGGTGAGGTCAACAAAGGTGATGTAGAGTCCTTTGTTTTGTTCTCTGCACTTTTCTTGGAGCTGTCTGAGGGCAAAGACCATGTCAGTGGTTCCTCTGTGTGCGCGAAAGCCGCACTGTGATTCTGGGAGAATATTCTCGGCGACACTAGGTATTATTCTATTTAGTAGAATCCTAGCGAAGATTTTGCCTGCAATGGAGAGCAACGTGATTCCCCTGTAGTTTGAGCAGTCTGATTTCTCGCCTTTGTTTTTGTACAGGGAGATGATGGTGGCATCACGAAGATCCTGAGGCAGTTTACCTTGGTCCCAACAAAGCTTGAAAAACTCATGCAGTTTGGCATGCAGAGTTTTGCCGCCAGCCTTCCAGACTTCTGGGGGGGATTCCATCCATACCTGCTGCTTTGCCACTTTTCAGTTGTTCGATTGCCTTATATGTCTCATCCAGGGTGGGAACCTCATCCAGCTCTAGCCTTAGGGGCTGTTGAGGGAGCTGGAGCAGGGCGGAATCTTGGACTGAGCGGTTGGCACTGAAAAGAGATTGGAAGTGTTCTGACCATCGGTTGAGGATGGAGATCTTGTCGCTGAGGAGGACTTTGCCGTCTGAGCTGCGCAGCGGGCTTTGGACTTGGGGTGAGGGGCCGTACACAGCCTTTAGAGCCTCGTAGAAACCCCTGAAGTCGCCAATGTCCGCGCTGAGCTGGGTTTGTTTGGCGAGGCTAGTCCACCACTCATTTTGGATCTCCCGGAGTTTGCGCTGAAGATGGCTGCATGCGCGACGGAAGGCTTGTTTCTTCTCTGGACAGGACGGCTTTGTAAGGTGAGCCTGGTGGGCAGCTCGCTTCTTTGCCAGCAGCTCCTGGATTTCCTGGCTGTTTTCGTCAAACCAGTCCTTGTTTTTCCTGGAGGAGAAGCCCAGTACCTCTTCAGTGGATTGCAGTATGGTAGTCTTCAACTGATCCCAGAGGGTTTCAGGGGACGGGTCCGTGAGGCGGGTTGCATCGTCGAGCTTTGCTTTGAGGTTTGCCTGGAAGTTTCCTCTCGCTTCGTCTGACTGCAGGTTTCCAACATTGAACCTCTTTCTGGGGGCTTTATTGTTCCTGGGCTTTGGTTTGAAGTGAAGGTTGAGCTTGCAGCGAACCAGCCGGTGGTCAGTGTGGCATTCCGCGCTAGGCATGACCCTGGTGTGGAGCACATCTCGTTTGTCACTTTCTCGCACCAGGATGTAGTCCAGGAGGTGCCAGTGTTTGGATCGGGGATGCATCCAGGTGGTCTTAAGGCTGTCCCTCTGCTGAAAAAGGGTGTTTGTAATGACAAGCCGCTGTTCTGCGCAGAGCTCCAACAGGAGGCGCCCATTGTCGTTGCACTTGCCGACGCCATGCTTGCCCAGGATTCTTGGCCAGGTTTCTGAGTCTTTGCTGACACGAGCGTTGAAGTCGCCCAGGATGACAACCTTGTCGGCTGTAGGGGTGCGTTGGATGAGGTTGCGCAGGTCGGTGTAGAACTTGTCCTTTTCTGCTGGTTCCGCCTGGAGGGTTGGAGCATAGACACTGATGAGGGTGATGTGACGCTTGTTCTGAAGGGGGAGTCGCATGGACATGATTCGGTCCGAGAGGCCTGTCGGAAGGTTTTCGAGTTTGGAGGCAATGAAGCTCTTGACCATGAAGCCTACACCAGATAGGCGTCGTTCATCCGAAGGCTTGCCAGACCAGTAGAGTGTGTAGCCCGCGCCGCGTTCTTGGAGGCTGCCTACATCTGCCAGGCGGACTTCACTGAGAGCGGCTATGTCGATGTCAAGTCTGAGGAGTTCATGTGCAATGAGGGCAGACCGACGTTCAGGTCGGTGGCTGTCAGCCTTGTCTAGCATGGTTCTGATGTTCCAGCATGCTAGCTTGAGTTTGTGAGCATCTTTTGAGGGGGAAGGCATGGAGGGAGAGGACGTGGAGGGGAAGGACGTGGAGGGGAAGGACGTGGAGGGGAAGGACGTGGAGGGGGAGGACGTGGAGGGGGAGGACGTGGAGGGGGAGGACGTGGAGGGGGAGGACGTGGACCTGTCCTCGGGCCTGCGCAAAGGAGCTTTTAGGTGGAGTGCAGTGCGCGCAGTACTGGCCCCACCCTTTACACCCATGGTTCGTGTGCCGTGGCCAAGCAAGCTGGGACGTGGCAGCGAGGTCCTTGGGTCGTAGGTTTCATATCGGAGTGGCCTTCTCCTATGCAGGTTTCTTACCCGGGCTGGAGGGGCCTGCCTCCCCTCCTAGGTCGGTCCATACTGCCCGGTCTAATCTATTATTAGACCATGGCCAAATGACCTCATTAGCAAATCAGACTTTTGGCTAATCTACACTACAGATTACTTTTAAATTTAGAGATACAGCACAGTAACAGGCCCTTCCAGCCCACATCGTCCAAAATCACCCCTATGACCAATTATCTGACCAACCCTGCATATATGTGGGACGTAGAAGGAAACTGTAGTTATCTGGAAGAAATATACAGACACAGGGAGAATATACAAATTCCTTACTGACAGCACAAGATTCAAACCCAAGTCACTGGCACTGTAATATCACTGCACTAACCACTACGTTAACCATGTCACCATTTATCCATTTTTGCTAAAGTGCACCTTGATAATGCAAGTAGAAATTATGTTGTTAATCAAATTATGTCCAGGCAGTACAGTTAGCATAGAAGTTAGCTCAACCCTCTTACAAAGTCAGCAACCAAGGTTTAAATGCGATCCTGTCTACAAGGAGTTTTACGTTCTCCCCGTGGGCCTCTGGATGCCCTGGTTTCCTCCCACACTCCAAAAAACATTGGGTGTTTGTCAGTTATTTGGTATATTTGGGGCAGCACAGGCTCATGGGCCAGAAGGATCTGTTACCATTCTGTATGTCCAAATTTTAAAAAATAAGGGGCCACCGAAGAAATGAAAAAAATGAGCTGTGATAGGTCACAATGTAATGGCTTATGAAGATTTTAAATTAGTAGTATGGCAAAATATGTTCATTTGCAGCAAAGGGTTGGTAAAGCACCACACAAACACATCTTATCTACATATTGTTTAGCGTTGTCAAGCACCAAATGAGCACCTCTCCTAATAAATTCTCTATTCCTTGCTCAGGTGAGGCCAATAAAAGGAAAGGTCAAGAAATATTACAAGGTCACTCACGTTCATAGCATCTGTGATAAAATCAGTCTATATTGGTTTATCCCCACTTTGCCACTCTCAGCAAAAAAAAAAGCAAACTAAAGGAACAACCAACTTGCACATTTATCAGAAATTGAACTTATAAGCCAACACAGGACACACAAACCAGATCTTTTTTCAATAGTTAACTGCACAAAAGAGAACAGCCTCAATATCCAATGGGGGTTTTTCATGAATAATTCATGGTCAGCACAAAGGGCATCTTACCTTGATATTTCAGTAATTATGCCATTGTGTGCACATCTATTGGGTAACGAATCAGCTACACTTGAATCACCAGTAACTTGGGGAGCTTGGCTGAAACCATGACATTTTACTGTCTTTAGGCTAACCGACCCAAGATGCTTATTTACTGTTTCTTACCATCACTTCCATCTTCGATCACCATTTCTTCCTCCTCCTCCTCCTCCTCCTCCTCCAAGGATTCATTCTGTCTCATTTTTTTGGCTTGTTGCTCCAACCAAAGTAACCGAGGTGGTTTGTCAGGTCTTTTTTTATTCACTCCTGCAATGGTAGCAGCAGTTGTTGGGTTGATGACATTTTTCACTGAGGGTGAGAGCTGGACCTTCACGGCCTGCTGAATGGCTCTATTCAATGTATCCTTATCCATTCTCTCTTCATTTAATTCCTTCTCCAGATTTTTTGCGTTGAGCCTTTCCAGCTCCTTACTTGCAATGCCAATGGCCTTCTTTTCCGCATCAATGTGTTTCTTTGATTTTAAATGATTATCATAGGCATTGAATGTGGCAAATTTCTTGTCACAGGTTGCACAATCTGTAGCAGTCCTCTTCTTCCGCTCTTCCACAGCTGCTCTCTGGGCCAATATGCGTTCTTGGAAGTTCTCAGCCGTGACTGGAGACATGTCTGCTACTTTACGCTTCAGGTTATACCTGTGCCAGTCAGCTTTGTAATGTGACCTCTGAATTTCAGCATCAGTAAATGCCACACGGCACGTCATGCAGGTGTAAGAAGACATTGCTTGAACAGAAATTGTCAAAAGTTAGAACAGAGGAAAACGAATTTTACACAAAAAATTAATTTACTGCTCATCTTGAAGGCAATCAAAAAATATTTATTGCTAATTGCTCTAAAACACAATTTGTAAAATCTGATTTCATTCTTAATTTGAAAAATCAAGGCATTTCCCTTTATTTGTTGTCATATTAAATGCTCGTGGTCAGTATAAATCCCCTTATTCCATTGCTGGCAGCATGTCTACAGCTTCCAGTTGTGCACAAACCATAGACCAAAAGGCAAATTTGCCAGCAAAGTCTCCAATATTTTACTGTGTTCCTTGCTCTGTGAGTCTTTTAGTGGCAGATCAGGGATGTTAAATCTACAAAAAAACTGTACTTTCAAGGATGAGGAAAGGATGTAAGGAAGGCAGGTGATAGAGAGGGGATGAAGCCATGGCAGGGTAAGTAGGAAGACAAGTCAATGGGGAGAAGGAATTGCTATTTTAAGATACTTTGGATGGGAGAAAAAACCTAGAAATTGCTGGAATGTTTCAAGTCCATGCCAGATTTTAAAGATTCCATATAGTGTCTCCTCAACTTATGACCTATGTGACTTATGGCCATCTGTCCGAAAAAAAGTAATAGCTGCGTGGGCACAATAGTGACTGTCTCTCAGTTGCCATTCGGTCAGCTCACCAAAGAAGATGGCGATCAAGAGGAAAAACCTATCCCCCGCTGATAGATCTGGCAAGAAGCCGAGGAAGGCACTCAATTTGGAATTGAAAATAACTTGATTTACGACTTCTACATGCCATGTGTTCATTTTGAGATATGACCAGTCGTATTTAAGTAGCCTACACAGGATAAAACTGAATGGAGTAGGACGTTTTAAGATTGCATTTGGTAGAAATGCCACAGAATGAAGTGGAGGACTGCACTCCAAGATTCCGACCTAAATCCAATACTACAGATTACACGAGATCCTGGTACAATTTAAAAAAAAATTTAGCCACATAGTATTAGGCCATTTTGACCCATGAGCCCATGTCACCTAAATAACCTAAACCCCTGGTACATTTTTGAACAGTTGGAGGAAACCAAAGCTCTGAGAGGAAACCCACGCAGATATAGGGAGAATGTATAAACTCCTTACAGACAGCACGGGATTTGAATCCAAGTCCCGATCACTGGCGCGGTAACAGTATTGTGCTAACTTCTACGCTCACTGTGCTGCCATGAAGTATTTCCATAAAAGAAATTGGATCTCAAGGGAAGCTTCTAATTGTGAATTTAATTGTTCAGTAAATTAGTAGAAATTACTGCTCAGGGTTGGAGAAAGGTTAGTGCTGTGCTGATATTAAAATGTAGCAGGAAAAACTGAGAAATTACTGATTGATTAGCCTGGGGCTTGGGATAAGTAACATGCTGCTGGAAAGGATCAGTGTAGATAATTTGTGCCACTTCTTTGACAGTGATCACGTTACAAATGACTCAACAAACCTTTTAGCTGACTGGGACTACACCCGAATACCCTGACTAAACAAAATAATCAAATCAAGCCAACTCAGTCCAGTAAGCTATCTAATACATCATGCCCAGCCTTTGAGGAAGAGAGGTAATGGAAGAGAGGTACAGATCACATGATAAGTTTCCTGACATCACTTTCAGATTGCTTTGCACTAATTTACATATCTGTTTAATATTTTCTGTCTATATCCTAATGTAGAGGCAGCATTTAAAAAAATTAAATCAGAATACTTCTCAGCCTTGTACACTCACGTTTACTTTATTACACTGATGACGTGTGGAATACAGTTAGCATTGATGCCCTATATGAAGCTTCACTAGCACCAATGCTCTTTACTATTTAAGCCAATAAGTTGTATGAATGCATTAGAAATTCAAGGATGACAGATTTTATTCCCAAGATGGGCAGGAAATGGGGAAATGGGGAAAAGGAACACCAGGGAAATTACTTCCAAATCCAATAAATATTCATCAAGAGTATGTCACTCTAGCGAAAGGATAATACAATTTTGTGTTAAAACAGAAAAATGCTGGAAGAACTCAGCAGGTCTGCAGCATCCATAGGAAGTAAAGATATATAACCAACATTTCGGGCCTAAGCCTTTGTGTTACAGCAAAGTAAATACAAAGTACAGCACCAGGTTGATGTGAAAAAGATACTGATTCCATAAAATATGAAGAGGAATATTATTGGCATGAATTAGAGTTTTATGTATCCAGGTTCAATTATGATAGACATAGAAAACTGAACAATGCAAACACAAAACCAATTATGAAATATTGCTTATGGAAACACAAAAACAGCAGATGCTGGATTCTTGAGCAAAGAATGGCTGGAAGAATTCAGCAGGTCACACAACATCCATGGGTAGAAACGGTCAGTCAACATTTCACATTTCAGGACTGGACCTTTTTTAGCAAGTTTTGATGATGCACTGAAATTCTTACTTGCTGAGCCACAAAACTAAAAAACAAACTGCACTGCAAATAATTGAATTAAAAAGACTATACACAAAAAAAGTAGTTATCCCAATGCCAAAAAAGAGACTTAGAAATAATGCAGATATTCCTTTTTTGTTGTCAGATCAGTCCATGATTAGAGTAACAAGGGGAGGCCTGATAACCATTGGAAACTCTCTTGAACCTAGAGGTGCTTGCCTTCTGGGTTCTGTACCTTCTGTCTGAAGATCATTGTGTAAAGAGCGGCTAGGATGATAGGAGACTTTATGATCTTGGCTGCCTTTTTGAGGCATAGATTCAGCAGTCAAAGCCTATGATGGACCTGGCTAATTTGTTACCTTCTGGAGCCTTGTGCAGTTGAATTCCCAAACCAGTCTGTAATGCAACCAGTCAGTGAACTTTCCACAGTGCACCTGTAGAAGTTCGATAAAGAATAACATCATGCCAAATCTCTTCGGACTCATTAGAAAGTAGAGGTGTTAGTATATTTCTATCATTGTGTTGGTCAGAAGATGTTCAGACCCAAAATTTTAACAGGGCACTTCTGCCCATGGATGTTCTGACCTGCTGAGTTTCTCCAGTTATTCTTCATCAGCTCTTGAAATATTGCATGCTCAGCAAGTGGTTGAAAAACAGGGGTAGAAAAGCAATGTAGGAAAATGAGATTATTCACCTTGGAGGAAATCCAGGAAAGCACACTATCAATCAAATTGATCAAGTGTGCAGTTTCAAAGTAAACTTGAAGATACAGCAAGCAATTCTACGTTGGCCTTTATTTCAAGGGGACTGGAAAACAAATGGACAGAAATTTGGCAAATCTTCATTTGGATGACAGCATTCAGTCTTGATCTCTGCCAAATGGATACAAAAGTTCATCTAAAAGGACAATACTGCAGATGGTAGAAATAGTCAAGGCAAAATTAATGAAAGATCATTCATCTGAAACATTGACTCCTTCTTCAGTTACAGGTGCTACTTAGAACGTTGAACACATCAGCATATTATATGCAAATTACACCATTCTATGTCATAGGTGCTCTGTGGCTAGTAAGTGATTATTTAAAGTGGTATGTGAGTTGGGGGGAAAAAAGGTTGGAATTGAGAGGAATAAAAGATGATCTCATTGGTACATATAATATTTTGAGGGGGAGTCACAGGAGATGAAGAGAGTGCTTGTGATGAGAGAGTCTAATAGGAAGGGCAATATCAGGATATTATGCATAATGTGGTAGGACTGCCAAAACCTAGCCAGAGATTTATGAACGCTTTAATTATCTGAACCTAACTGAGATCAGAATATTTTTGATGCCAATGTTTATATGTGGCATGGTTGTTGACCCACACATGTTCTTTGTTACACAGTAAAGGTCCTTATACAAGATCTCAGCCAAACTGTTGCTACTGGAACTGTTTTTGTCAGGAATGGTGAAAATCATGAATCGTTCCATGGAGAGACAGGCCTCATCACAGGGCACTGAGTGCCAGATAAGGGATGATGTCACAACGTACAAGATGTTGGTGAGGCCATATGGATACTGTCGGCCATTTTGGTCACCCAGTTATAGATTAGCTATTAATTGGAAAGGGTGCAGAAAAGAGACATTATAACATTTATTGAGTCTGGTGAGTACAAATTACAAGGAGAGGCTGGAACTTTTCAGGGGTGTGAACTTCATAGAGCTTTATAAAATCAAGATGCACAAGTTATATAGCCATAATCTTTTCCAGGGTACAGGAATCTAAAAATTAGAGGGCATAGACTTAAAATGAGAGGAGAAAGATTTAAAAGAGACCTGAGGTCTTTTCAAAACCATGTGTCTATCTAGTAGTTTCTTATTGTATCTGCTTTCATAACTATTCTGAGCAGACTATTCCAGGCACTTACCACTCTGTGTAAAGAACTTGCCCCACACATCTCCTTTAAACCCCTTCCCCCCTGACCCACCTCAGTCTTAAACCCATCATCTATCATGGAACACTTTTATCCTGGGTAAAAGATAATGATTGCTATCTTATCAATGCCTTTCTTGATTTTATAAATGTCTATCAGGTCACCCCTCAGCCACCAGCACTTGTGAGAAAAAAAAACTTAAGCTTGTCCAACCTCTCCCCATAATGCATACCGTCTACAAGCAATATACTGGTAAAATACTTCTGTGCTCTTTCAAAAGCCTCCAGATCCTTCCTGTAACAGGACAAACAGAATTGCACACAGAATTCTATGAGCTGCTTAACCAAAGTTCTATATACCTGAAACATGACAGCTTCCTTTGATACTCAGTGTGCCACCCAATGAAGGTGAGCACTTCATGCACCTTCTTTTCCACCCGTATCAACTTATGTGGTCACTTTCAAGGAGCTGTGGACCTAAATCCCCAGATTCTCCCTGCATATCAAGGCTTTTAAGAGACCGGGGGTGGGGGGGGGGGGGGGGGGGGGGGGGCATGCCACGTGATTACGTGGGGCTAAACTTGAATTCTCTCTCAAAAAAAAATGAGTCAAGAAGCCTGAACTGACTGCAAGAAAATAGAAGTGGAAGCTATCGGAATGCCGATAGAACAATATGCAATGTCACCTAAGAAAGATAAATTGACGGTTAAATTTTAAGAACTTGAAAAAGAAAAAGAAGCTGATAAAGAAGAGAGGCCAACCTTGAAGAAGGACCCTGGAACTCTCCGGAGGGTAGGTGGCCTTGGTGATAAGGCTGGAGCTGGGGAAACCTTGGACATCATTGTACAAGGTGTCTCCCCTGACAATGGCCAACTGCCACAGGTGAAGAAGTGACACTGTGCATGCGTGACGATCCGTGCATGCACAGAGCACAAAAAAAGGAGCCTCCAGCTCCAGTGACCAGGAAGAGGAGCAGGAAGAAGAAATGTACATTGAACAGGAGTTTTGGCCAAAAAACAGGAGAAAATAAGAGAGTTTTATATATCCACAACTGAAATGAAGTATATGGATGCTTTCCAGCAAACTTTGCTACAGTTAACAATGGAAGTTAAAAAATGTAATGAGTGTATAATTGAAAAATAAGGGTTCTATGAAGAAGGTGGAGAGAATGCTGTCTCAAATGGAACAAAAGGATTTTCCCCAGGACCTTGAGAGAAGTTAGTGAGGAAATAGCGGAGGCTCTGGCAGTGATTTTTCAAATGTCATTAGAGACGGGTATAGTACCGGAGGATTGGGATGTTGTACGTGATTCCTTTGTTTAAAAAAGGTTTGAGGTGCAAGCCTAGCAATCATCGGGCTGTAAGTTTAACATCTGTGGCAGGTAAAATGATGGAAAGCATTCTTAGAGATAGTATATATAAGTATATGGAGGGACAGAGTCTGAATCAGGGACACTTAGCACAGATTTGTGCGTCGAAGGTCGTGTTTGACCAATCTTGTTGAATTGTTTGAAGAGGTGACTAGGAATGTTGATGAGGGTAGAGCAGTGGATGTTGTCTATATGGACTTTAGTAAGGCCTTCGATAAGGTTCCGCAAGGGAAGTTAGTTAGGAAGGCTAAGTCCTTGGGTATTAATTTGGAGATAGTCAAATGGATTTAACAGTGGCTGGAAGGAAGATGCCAAAGAGCAGTAGTAGATCATTGTTCATCAGGATGGAGGCCGGTGACAAGCGGTGTACCTCAGGGTTCGGTATTGGGACCTTTGCTGTTTGTGATATATATTAATGATCTGGAGGATGGGGCGGTAAATTGTATTAGTAAATGTGCACATGATACTAAAATAGAGGTAATTGTGGATGATGAAGAGGGTTTTCAAAGATTGCAGAGGGATTTAAACTGCTTAGAGGAGTGGGCAGAAAGATGGCAGATGGAGTTTAATGCTGATAAGTGTGAGGTGCTTCATTTTGGAAAGAATAATCAAAGCAAGACATATGTGATAAATGGGAGGGCATTGAAGGATGCAGTGGAGCAGAAAGATCTAGGAATAATGGTGCATTGTTCCCTGAAGGTAGGAGCGTGTGTGGATATGGTGGTGAAGAAGGCCTTTAGTATGCTTGCCTATATAAATCAGTGCATAGAATATAGGAGTTGGGAAGTAATGATGAAACTGTACAAGGCATTGGTGAGGTCAAATTTAGAGTATTGCGTGCAGTTTTGGTCACCGATTTATAGGAAGGAGATTAACAAGATAGAGAGAGTGCAGAGAAGATTTACAAAAATGTTGCCTGGGTTTCAGCATCTGAAATACAAGGAAAGATTGAACAAATTAGGTCTTTATTCCTTGGAACGTAGAAGGCTGAGAGGGGATTTGATAGAGCTGTTTAAGATAATGAGAGGGATAGATAGAGTTGTTGTGGAAAGGCTTTTCCCGTTGAGAGTAGGAGAGATGGATACAAGAGGTCATGGGTTGAGAGTTGACGGGCAAAGGTTTAGGAGTAACATGAGGGGGAACTTATTTACTCAGAGTGGTTACTGTGTGGAATGGGCTTCCGGGAAAGGTGGTGGAGGCAGGGTCAATTTTGCCATTTAAGAAAGAGTTGGATAAATATATGGATGGGAGGGGGATGGAGGGATATGGGCAGAGTGCTGGTAAGTGGGATTAGAGGAGGGTACTTGGATCAGTGTGACCTAGAAGGGCCAAATTGGCCTGTTTCTGAGCTGTAATTGTTGTATGGTTAAATTTAGGAAGAGATATGGTCAAAATTATGTCATGAAAATGTTACAAATACAGTAAATGATTCAAATGTAATTTTCTTCATCAATTATATTATACTCTATAGTTAAATGGACTTGATTCTAATTATTCAAATAAGTGTTTTTGATGTGTGAAAGAAATAGGGACTATTTTTGCATTCAGTGTGGTCTTTTGAAAAAGTGGAAGGGTTTTGGAATTAATTGAGTTTATTGTTAGGACAAATTATGAAGATAAAGATACCAAAGGATCCAAGAATATTTTTACTTGGGGATATATATGAAAAGGATACAAAATTTAAATTGGCTAAATATAAAGAAAAATTTTAAGTCTTGCAATAGCAACTGCAAAGTGTACAGCTGTATCATGGAAAGATGATAAGGAAATGTTTTTAACTAGATGGTATAGTGAGATGCAAAATTGTATACCTTTGGAAAAATTACGTATAGTTTAAGGAATAGAACTGAAAATTTTTATAGTATTTGGAAACCATATATGAATTTTATGAATAATTTTCTGTCCACCTCTTCTACCTTATCCATTCCTCTTAATCAGTAATTTTAATAATAATTAATGATTGTATATGCTAGTATTATTGTATATTAAATGGTAGGTGTTTCTTTCTTTCTTTTGGGTGGGAGGGGAGTTGGGGAGAAAAAATATAAAAGTATTTTTTGTATCATTGGATATGGATATTTGATTAATTTTTTATTCAATAGTTTTTTCAGTAATGATACAAACAATTAAATAAAATGTAAAAAAAAACCTTTTAAGAGACCTGCCTTAACTTGAATATGTTTCCCTTACATTTGACCTCCCAAAGGGAAACACCTTTACAGGTCTGGATGCCCATATCCATAATGGACTTATATTTTGTATTCTTTGATAGTCCTTTACACAGTTGACAACTCCATCAATTTCTGCACTTACTTGTTCACCCATCTTCATTTTCATCAAAGTCACTTGTATTTATGACAAACAACAATAATCCTAACCACAATCCTGTGGAACACCACTAAGTACAGTCCACCTGCCTTCCATACGCCAGCCAATTCAGAATTCAAACCAATGATGTTTCAACAGATGTACGAATTCCATTAGCATACCATGGGGGTCTTTGTCAAATCCACCATCTTTGTAACCTCCTTGAAGAAGTTCATCAAATTGGTAAGACATGACCTGCACCCCCTCCCCCAAAAAAGTCATGCAGACTGTCCCTAATAGCCAAGCCTTTCCAAATCTGCATAAATCTTATCCTTAAATTTTCCTGCCACTGATGTGAAACTCAGCATCCTATAATTTCTTGGATATCCCAATTTTCCTTCTTGAACAAAAATATAACATTGCTGTTCATTATCTTCTGGGACCTAGTCTGTAGTAAGTTCAAGCGCTCCATCCTCAACATTCATTGGAGCGACTTCATCCCTAACATCGAAGTACTCGAGATGGCAGAGGCCGACAGCATCGAGTCCACGCGGCTGAAGACCCAACTGCGCTGGGTAGGTCACATCTCCAGAATGGAGGATCATCGCCTTCCCAATATCATGTTATATGGCGAGCTCTCCACTGGCCACCGTGACAGAGGTGCACCAAAGAAGAGGTACAAGAAATCTCTTGGTGCCTACCACATTGACCACAGCCAGTGGGCTGATATGGCCTCAAACCGTGCATCTTGGCGCCTCACAGTTCGGCGGGCAGCAACCTCCTTTAAAGAAGACCGCAGAGCCCACCTCACTGACAAAAGGCAAAGGAGGAAAAACCCAACACCCAACCCCAACCAACCAATTTTCCCTTGCAACCGCTGCAACCATGTCAGCCTGTCCCGCATTGGACTTGTCAGCCATAAACGAGCCTGCAGCTGACGTGAACATAACCCCTCCATAAATCTTCGTCCGCGAAGCCAAGCCAAAGAGAGAGAGAGAGATTAAAACCTGACCAAGCAACGTTGCACGAAAACACACAATGATGATATAAGCAAAATAAATATTTTATATATATGTCAGGGGTGTTTTTGCACGTCCTCCCTCGTTCATCAACCCCTTCTATCTCGCCTCTGTACTCTAGGCCTTGGAAGGGTTTGGGCCCGAAACGTGGACCATTCTATCCCACCCCCTCCGACCCTGCTCGACTCGTTTGTCCTGGGAGACAGCGGTACCCGCACTCGAGGTCAAACAGTAGCATTTACCACCCGCCGCCTTCACCTCACCCTCTCGGCCTCCACCGCCTTCCTCTCCCTGCTCCTGCTGCTGCCCGGCCCACGCGAACACCGCTCCCACAATCCCACGCGCCCGCCGGAAGTCGCGCTCGGCGGTCTGCAGTGAGGGGCGGAAGGGCATCTGTTCCCCTCCACCCGCACTTTATTCCTGTTCTGCACACCCACCTGCTGTTAAACCGATGCTGCACCATCCGAGTTGCTCCGGTTAACCAACATCTGGATTTCAGGAGATAACAGCGATTGCAGATGCTGAAATTTGGAGCAAAAAATAATCTGCTGCAGGATTGCTCGACCTTCTGAGATCCTCCAGCAGATTGGTTTTGATCTCGATGTTAGAATTCTCTAACCTCACCATGAACCTCTGTGTTATCGACCAGAGATGGAACTGCTCGCCTGATCTTTGCTTCTACCTGAAGGGCTCAGGACCCAAATGTCGGTAATATACCTTTACCTGCTATGGATGTTGCGAGACCGGCTGAGTTCCTCCAGCTTTGGTGTATGTGTTTTACAGAGATGTAGCTACCTCGTCTAGACTCTGCAATCACTTTCTGAACACTCGCCTTTCAATCCAACCAGAATTTTGACGATTTGCCTTCATTGTAAATGGAAGCTATGATCAAGGTGTTATGTGAATGAAGGTGATATTCGTTAATGGCCTGCACTTTGTCGTCATCAGCCTTTCAAGGGAATTATTTGAATAGCAAAATAGGAAGTGGTAAAGACATTTTCATTACACATTGGCTCTCTGGAGGATAAATTAGTTGGTGTTTCAGTATCAGTGAATTTTGTCACACCATTGAAGTTAACATTGAGCTTATTTTAATGTATCTTTGTTCAAATGAAACCATGAGTTTATGGCAACTGTGGACCTTGGGGCGAATTTTAACAGCAACAAAAAGATGGGTTAGTTTTTAATCGGATATTCTTTAAAAATAATTAAAGCTAAACACAAATAGGTCCACTTCGAGGATTAAGAGAGGCATGTAAATAAGAACCCAACCCATCAGGTGGTTTGAACATTTTAAAAGCTTTAGTAAATATACCGTACAGGTTTTATAGGGAAGGGTTGTGTTACCCAGGTCTTAAAATAGTTGGCAATTGAAGTTAGGCAAAGACAGCTTCAGTGAATGGACCAGGAGATGCAGAATCGCTTTGTTTCGATCCTTTGTGATTACCATAGGATCGAGCACTTTATATCTTCTAGGGTCATGTATCAAGCACACTTTTCTTGCAACCTGCAATGCAGTTCCCGACCAACTGGTTAGGTTTTCTGTTTGCTTACTTATCCTGCCCACGTTATTTTACCATCTTATAAATGGTGCAAACACAAATTTTAACAAGCCTCTTATTTTTACTGCATGTCGACTGATTTTCCCTAAACCTTAGGAACCCTAACAGGTGACTATTTACTGATTTGCATTTGGGTTGAGAGCAGCTGAGTGTTCCCCAGGCTGTTACCTTTGTTACACTTCAATCTGTCTGGCAGAAGGATGGGTCAGTAAGTTTGGGAGTGACATGAAGGTTGGAGTTGTGGATGGAGCTGAAGGTTACAAGAGGATATAGGCAGAATAGAGAGGTGGGTGGAAAAGTGGCAGATGGATTTCAATCCAGATAAGTGTGAAACAATGCATTTGGGAAGGACTAACCAGAAGGCCGAGTACAGTGTTAACAGTTGGTTACTTCAGAGTGTGGATGAACAGAAGGACCTTGGATTTCAAATCCATACATCCCTCAATGTCACTGCACAGGTTGATAGGATAGTTAAGAAGGCCTATGGGATGCTGGGCTTCATTAATAGGGGGATTAAATTCACGAATAGAGAGGTCATGTTGCAACTCTACAAATCTCTAGTAAGACCACACTTAGAGTATTGTGTTCAATTCTGCTCACCTCATTATAGGAAGGATTTGGAAACTATGGAGAGAGTGCAGAGATTTACCAGAATGTTGCCTGGATCGCAAAACAAATCTTAAGAGGCAAGGTTAGCAAAGCTGGGACTTTTCTCTTTGGAGCTTAGGACAAGAGGGGACTTAATAGAGGTCTACAAGATTATGAAAGGCATTGGTAGGGTGGACAGCCAGCATCTCTTTCTCAGGGCAGGATCAGCAAACACTAGAAGACACAAGTACAAAGTTAAGGGAGGGAAGTTTAGTGGAGACGTTAGGGGTACGTTTTTTTTTACAGAGAGTTGTGAGTGCCTGGAGTGTCTTAACGGGAATGGTGATGGAGTCTGAAATATTGGGGGAATTTAAGAGACTCTTAGACACATGGATGAAAGAAAAATAGAAGGTTATGGGGAAGGGAGCGTTTTGTTCTTTTAGGAAGGAATAAATGGCTTGGCACAATATCGAGGGCTGTATTGTTCTATGATCTACTTTGGCTCCATTATTAACACTTTTAGACCACATTAGTTAATCCAAATCACACCAATAAAAACATGACCAAATTGTACCGTGACCCTTTCACCAACATCTCTGAAAATGATTTCCACTCCCTATTTGCACCAGTCAGCAACTCCATCACATCTTTCAGCTGTAACTGATTTTCAGCCAGCCTGTCAATCAGACAGGAAAGTGGAAAAGAAAAACATTTTAGACCCGAGGATTTTGGAAAAAACTCATATTTCCTGGTTTCTTGAGAAATTTAACTCTCATTTCCTATTTTCTAGGCACAGCTCAGTAGACATCAGGTCCAATGTGTTTGTGAAAAATTGGTTAAGACACAATGAAATATTCAGTCTGGAAGATGACATTCAAAGTAGGATTAATAAATTTGACAATGACTGCAAGCAAGTCAAAATTCTGTTCACAGTTGCATCTATAGAATATTCCTCAGTTGTGTTGTCTATTTTCCCTAATTACCCTAGGATTATACAAGGTTCAAAAGAATTGTAGATCCTATTCTCCAATTATTTTGATTATAAAAATACACAGGTTTAAATACAATATTTTGTGCATTTATTTTTTTGTTTTAAAAAAAATCACAATCACAAAAAAAATCAACACGACATTAGACAAGCCTTAATGATCAAATCCAATGTATTTTCCACTGACATTTTTAAAATCCTGTGGATAAAAGGTTATTTAATAAAGTGCTGTAAATGGGACATCTTTATATTTTATGAAATATTAGACATCTTATGATGGGCTCCTTTCTGGTTTATCTGCTTTTTCTGTCAAAAACTTAGTGGCTTCTATGTTTGGTTGATAGAAAGTGCATTTTAGTAAAAACTACATATAAAGTGCAAACCTATTTAATATTGTCAAAATCATACTTATCCCAGCACCCGCTTTTAATACACTAATAATCCTATCGATGCAAAATCTAGATATTTAACAAAATAATGAAGTGAATAAACATAATCACATTTTGAAAAGACACAAATTGGGGTAGAAATTCACCCTTAATTGGATAAAAGTATTAAATCTGCAACAATTTTATTGTTTCAACAATTTAGGTTACATCCCAAGTTTCAGATTTCTTAAGTCATACTAGTTTATTGAGAACCTGCACACCATCTTCTCAGAAGTCCCAATTAAAGTCTGTATTTGGTATGGTGAGCTTTACTTAAAGGCACTAGTAGCAAACAAATTAACAAGCATGGTGCTGGTAAACATAAAATAAAAATACTTACTACTGAAATCTTGTATTAAACATCAACTGTATTACTTGAATATTTCACAGTCACGATTACTGAATGATGGTGAAGATATTTTTTTTTAATGCCAATAATCATTCAACCTTGGGATTCCAATTCTAAAATTATTTCAGGCTTGAAGTTGCAATAAGCTTCAATACATTGCAGATTAAATCAAATTTGCAGAAGTTACGCAAGGACAAATTTCTCACTCAATATGTTTGAATATTAGATTTCCAGTTTAAAAATGAGAAAAAAGATAACCACACAATTGTAATTTGTCACCAGAAACAGAACTCACCAAAATAGCCCAATGAATTAGACCAGCTCAATATCAAACAAAAAGCACATTGAATGGCACTAGGGTTGGAGAATGGTGAAATGAAAGGTGCCAGCTGCAAGTTATTGATCAGCACAGTAGAAAGAAAATCATGGGCAAAGGGGCTAAATATACAAGAAAAAATTATTTTCTGCTGAATGTGAAAATTACTAGACCTGTCAATTTAATCTGCACCAAGTATACAATTTCACTGATTTTGGCTAAATCTTCATTTATTTTCTTCTTAATTTGTCCACCTTTTCAACTGAACAATGAATTCCAGAAGAGCTTTGTTTAAATGATTAGCAACAGAAATTTAAATTAACAAATTAAATTTGAAAATGCCAGAATAGGGCTGTAAGATGAGATCGGAGTGATCGGCATGGTTTAGCTATATCTGTAGGTTTTTTTTAAAGTTTTTTTAATTCAGATTTGTTTTTTCTTCTTTTTTGGGTTTTTTTTTTCTCTTTTTTCATATATTGTTATTAATTATATCTTTTTTTTAGAGATAGTTCACACCCTAAACTGATCTAAATTTTTTTTTATATGATATATTTTTATTCTGTAATATTATTGTTTAATATCTCTGTATTAATTCATTACTTACTATGTATTTCTTATATCTCTTTGAACTGTATGTGTTTATAAATTATAATAATAATAATAAAAAGATTGAAAAAGAAAGAAAATGCCAGAATTAACACATACCCAAGCAAAGATCTGGACCCATTGCAATTCACCTATCGTCACAATTGCTCCCAGCAGATGCAATATCGCTGGCTCTCCACTCAGCTCTGGATCACCTTGAAAACACTGACTACAGCTCAGCCATCAATATCATTATTCCCTCAGTGCTGGTCAAGAAGCTACAAACTCTAGGCCTCTGTACCCCACTCTGCAACTGGATCCTTGACTTTCTCATTGGAAGACCAGTCAGTACGAATTGGAAACATCTCCTCCTCACTGACCATCAACACCCCAAGGAATGGTACTTAGCCTACTGCTTTACTCATTATACACCCATGATTGTGTGGCGAGGCACAAATCCAATGCTATCGATGCCACGGTTGTCGGTAGAATCACAAAGGGCAAGGAGGAAGTGTGCAGGAGGAAGATAGATTACCTCGTTGGATGGTGTAACGACAACAACCTTGCGCTCAACATTAGCAAAACCAAGGAGATGACTGTGGACTTCAGAATGAAGTCAAGGGAACACAATCCAGTCCTCGACAAGGGCTCAATAGTGGAGAGGGTCAAGAACTTCAAATTCTTGGGTGTCAACATCTCCGAGGATCTGTCCTGGAGTCTCCATATTGATGCAATCACAAAGAAGGCTCGCCAGCAGCTATACTTTGTGAGGTGTCTGAAGAGATTCAGTCGGTCACCAAAGACTCTTAAGAGTCTGGTGTACAGTGGAGAGGAATATGGCTGGTTGCATCACTGCCTGATATGGAGGCGCCAACTCTCAGGACAAGAATAAACTACAGAGGGTTGTCAACTTGGCCTGCGACATCACAGGCACCAGAGCAGCTTCTATCCTTAAAGACCCCCACCACCCCCTCTTCACTCTGCTACCATTGGGTAAAAGGTACAGGAGCCTCAGCCAAGCACTCAAAGGCACAAAAATAGCTTCTTCCCCGCTACCATCAGATTCTTGAATAATCAAAGACACTGACTTATTTTTGTGAACTATTATTCTTACTTTATTTATAGTTGAAAGATGGTTATAATATGAATGTTTGTACTAAGAAGCCGCCACAAAACACCAAATTTCATGACTTGTTCACGACAATAAATTCGGATTCTGACATCTAACATTGTCAGGGCGGAAGTGAATCATCCTGAACATAAAAGAGTGAAGAGATAAATCTGTTAATTGTACTACCTGAATGGTCTACAAGTTTACTACATGGTTACGGTAATCGAACTCCAAGCTTGATGCAATGTGGTCTGAGTTTGTGAGGAAGGACAGGGTAGGCACGAAACATAAATGTAGTCAGTTGGGAGGGATTTAAATATGTACATTTCAACACAAGGACTATTAGGAATAAAGGAGATGAACTTAAGAGCATGTATCAATATGTGGAACTATGATGTTGTGACCATTACAGAGACTGGGAACTATAGCACAGTACAGAAACAGTCCCCTTCTGCCCTTCTAGTCTGTGCCAAAGCTATTTCTTTTGGCCTAGTCCCACTGACCTGCACCCAGTCCATTGCCATTCATGCCTCTCCCATTCATGTATTTGTCCAAATTCTTAAATTTGTGCCTGTATTCACCACCTCAGCTGACACCTTGTTCCACACTTCCACCACTGTGTGACGAAGTTCCCCCTAAACTTTTCCCCTTTCACTCTTAACCCATGTCCTCTGGAGGAAGGGCAGGATTGGCTGATACAAAAACCAGGTTTGTTTTTTTAAAAGGAATAGGATGGGAGGTGAGAGGGGAGTAACATTACGAGTCAGTGATAGTATCACTGCTATTGAAAGAGAGGATGCTGCAGAGTAAGTGACTACTGAGTTGGTGTGGGTGGAGGTCAGAAATAAGAAGGGTGCTATCACTGTGCTAGGAGTAGTCTATAGGCCCCCAAATAGCCCTCGGAACATCGAGGAATAGATAAGCAGGCAGATTTTGGTATGGTGCAGGAATTAGAGCTTTTGTTATGGGAGACTTCAACTTCCCTAATATTGACTGGAACTTCCTGACTACAAGAGGAATAGATGGGGCTGAATTTGTCAGGTGTGTTCAAGAAGGATTCCTGATACAATATGTGGACCAGCCGATGACAGGTGGCAGACCTCTTGGTGGGGGTGCATTTCAGTGAGAGTGACCACAACTCCCTGAGCTTTAGCATAGCTATGGGCAAGGATAAAAGCAGACAAAATGGGAAAGTGCTTAATTGGGGAAGGGCTAATTACAATGGACGAGGCAGAAACTAGCGTAAGTAAATTGGTCACAGATGTTCAAGGTTGAAAGTACTAATGTGGAGGAAGTTTAGGGACCACTTGTGTTGGGTTCAGGATAGGTTTGTCCCACTGGGACAGGCAAAAGATGGTAGAAAAAGGGAACTTTGGTTGACAAAACGGATGAAGCAGCTAGTCAAGATGAAGAAGGAAGCATACATTAGATTTAGGAAGCAGGAAACAGGAAGGGCTCATGTGAAGTATATGGTAATCAGGAAGAAGGTTAAGAAAAGACTAAGGAGAGCTCAAAGGGGGCATGAGGTGGCTTTCTCAAATAGAATTAAAGAGAACCCCAAGGTGTTCTATGCATAAGCAAAGAGCAGAATGATGATGAGAATGAAGGCAGGGCTACTAAAGGATAAAGGAGGGAACATGTGCCTGGAGGCAGAGGAGGTTGGGGAGGTCCTAAATGAATACTTTACATCAGTATTCACAAGAGAAAAGGACTTTGATCAGGGTGTGGTTGGAATAGAACTGGCTTGTGTGCTGGACAGTGTTGAGATTAAGGAAGTGCATCTTCTTAAAAATATCAAGATTGATAAATCCCCGGGGTCAGACGTGATATACCCCAGGCTGCTGTGGAAAGTGAGAGAAGAAACAGATGGGGTAGTAGCTATGATCTTTGAATCCTCTTTGGCCATAGTGGAGGTGCTGGAGGATGGGAGAATGGCAAGTGTGGTCCACTTGTTTAAAAAGTAATAGGGAAAATCCTGGGAATTATAGACTGGTGAGTCTTACGTCACTGGTGTGCAAACTATTGGAGAGGATTGTTAAGAATAGGATCTATGTGCATTTGGAACAGTACAGTCTACTCAAGGATAGTCAGAATGGCTTTGTGAAGGAAACGTCATATCTCACGAGCTTAACTGAAATTTTTTGAGGAGGTAACAAATGAAATTGATGATGGTAGGGCTGAAGATGTAGTCTATATGGATTTTAGTCAGCCATTTGACAAGATCCGCCATGAGAGACTTGTTCAGAAATTCATGAGGCAAAGGATTCATGAAACCTTGGCTGCATGGATAAAAAAATTGGCTGCAGGTAGAAAGCAGAGAGTAGTAGTGGACAGAAAGTATTATGCCTGGAGGGCAGTGACTTGTGGTGTTCTGCAGGGATCTTTCCTGGTTTTTTTTTATGTAAATGACCTAGATGAATAGGCTGAAGGATGGGTCAGTAAGTTTGCAGATGATATCAAGGTTGGAGGAGTTGTGGATGGTGCTGAAGGTTGTTTTACGTAACAAAAGGACACAAGCAAGATGCAAAGTTGGGTGGAAAAGTGGCAGATGGAGTTCAATCCAGTCAAGTGTGAGGTGATGCATTCTGGAAGGTCAAACCAGAAGGCTGAAGTCAGTTACTGAAAAGTGTGGATGAACTGAGGGTCCTTAGGATCCAAATACATCTCTCTCTCTCTCGGTCACCATGCAAGTTGATAGGATAGTTAAGAAGGCCTAAAGGATGTTGGGCTTCATTAATGGGGGATTGAGTTCAAGAATCGCAAGGTCATGTTGCAACTCTACAATTTAACCTCTGGTGAGACACTTAAAGTACTGTGTTCAGTTCTGGTCACCTCATTATAGGAAGGATGTGGAAGCTATGGAGAAGGTGAAGAGATTTACCAGGATGTTGCCTAGATTGGAAAAGTCTTATGAAGCAAGTTTAGCATGGCTGGGACTCTTCTCTTTGGAACAAAGAGACTTAATAGAGGTCTACAAGTTGACACCCACTGCTTTTTCCCAGGGTAGGAATAGCAAACACCAGAGGACATATGTACAAAGTGAAGGGAAGGAAGTTTAGGGTAAACACCAGGGGTAATTTTTATTATTACTTTAAACATAGAGAGTTGTGGGTGCTTGGAATGGCTTGTCAGGGATGATGGTGGAGGCTGAAACATTAGGGACATTTAATAAACTCTTAGACAGGCATGTGGATGGAAGAAAAATAGATTACAAGGCAGAAAGGGTTTAGTTTTTTGGGGGGAAGGAATATATGGGTTGGCACAACATCAAAGACCAAAAGACTGCACTGTGCTGTAGTGTTCTATGTTCCACTACAAGAGCGATGGGATGGTGAAAGTATCAGGATTTGTTTTAATAAAAACATTAATCATTTGAGCCTGGGTTCAAATTCTGGAAGTATTTAAGCTACAAATTAGATTGTACAAACTTAGTTATCAAACATTTTGATATTATTTCTGTAAATGTCTCCTAACTAACTCAGTAGTCCCACAAATAGCCAAAAAATTATGGGTTTGTTTTATTTTGCAGGTAAAAGCAAACATTGGCTGGGCTCCCAGAACTAGTCATACAATCTTCTTTGCATTATGCCACAACTCTTTTATTTCAATTGGCCAGGTAAACAGAGCCATCTTAGCATTTCATCTGGAAAATGGATGCCAAAAAATTGGTTGTAAGGTGTTACATGCATAATTTTCTCTGAATCTGGTGCCCAGAATTGCAATAGCACAGAACTCAAGGAATAATGTACTGCTGAGCAGATCAAGGCCTTTACATTCCATCACAGCAGAATCCATAACGCAAAGAAGTTGATTTAGGCTGAGGCTGGTCTCAGGAAAAGAGAGCTTCAGGATTGCTGAAGTCTAGTGAAATACACCAGACCTGCTGAGTTTCTCCAGCAATTTTGTGAAGATTATGATGTTGAAGTTGAGATGAGTGAAAGAGCCAGGCAATGGTCTGGTTCTGTGAAGCAGTGTGGAGGTGAGGGAAGAGGCATGGTAAGTTTGGTCATTGTGGAGTTGAATGAGTCGTGAGGAGTTTGGGGGAAGGGTAAAACAAGCATCGAAAGGGGATGAGGAGTTTCCTGAAAGATAGACAGGCACCTGTCTTAAGAACTTGAGCCAGTTCCCAAGAGTTTATACTATTTTTAAATAAGTGTTCAAATACCACTTGAATAAAGTTAAAATTGAAAGTGAAGTGTCTGTAGCTATCTCACAAATGTGCCTCGATACAAATTAAAGTTATCCAATCACTTACTTGGAATTAAAATCTTAAATTTTAAAATATTAGTTCTTTACAATGGTATTAAGCGATCGATTGGGTGTATCAGAAGCAATCAGAATCAGGTTTGTTGTCATGAACATGTGTCACAAAATTTGTTGTTTTGCAGCAGTATTGTGCATTATAGGTGCAATAATTGCTATCAACTGGATCAGTTTCCTTCAAAGGAACCAAAAGCTCTGATGAATGTAAAAGTTTATTTGTTTATCCAAACTTGTAAAAGATATAGCTGAGCATTTGGCCACAAATCACTAGAAAGCTGCCAAATTAGATATTAGGAACAAGGCTTCCAGCATGTGCACTGCTGTGGAACGCAGATGAATCACTAAATAATTATAATGGAGCTTTTACCTTTTCCCTTTTATGGTGTTAAGAAAAGATTACATTTTGAGCAACTTGTTTGACAAAATTGCTCCAGGATCATTTCAAAGTTTAATAGGATTAAGCAAAATTTGACAAGTTAATAGGTACTAGGATATCTTTAATGTGGTTTGGAATAAGCAAATTGCACACCTTGTAATAAGTTGTTCTGTGTTAGTTAATCAACTGAACTCATTAATAATTTTACATAATACAATAATATTCCCAAGCTGAAGGAATTACTTACCATTTTAAATCAATGAAGGACAAATTATTTAAAAAATACCTGTTGTTGTCATCTAAAATCATCTAAAATTTGTGACTTTAAAAAAAAAGGATAGATTTAAAATTTCTGTAAGGCTCTATTACAATAAACTAGGGTGGAAGAAAATCCCTTTGAAACCAGGTAGTTTGGCGTTAAGGCAGACGTTAAATTGCCATAAATCTCAAATTGGAATCAAAATAATTGCCAAATCATCCACTTTCGGTATCAATGTCAGAACAAGAGGTTCAGCATGCACACTGCTGCGGGAACCAGTTAGTCATTAAATATTTATAATGGGGCTCTCTGCCTTTTTAGTCAAAGATCTGTTTAGCTGGGTTCCTCAGGTCTCAGGAAATTTAAATTGAAAACAGCCAAAAGGCTGCAAATATAAGTGCCTTGGGGCCAGGAGCTGCAGGTGTGATTCCTCAAGGTTCAACAAGCTTCACAGTACTCGACCTTCCTCAGGAATCCATTTGCATTCAACAAACAACTATCCTCATCCCCCCCTCTACTATTATTGAATCCTACCATCTCCTGGTCCCACAATAAAATAACCAGTTGATAATTTGACACCATTGGGGCCCATTCCCAGTAATGTAATATTTTTCCCACTCCCTCAATCTCTTTCCAACCTACTTGTTGCTTTAGTTTCTGAAGCCAGCTATCCCCTGTGCACCCTCACCAGAAGGTCTTCTTATTGTTACCCTGCAGTGTTAAAGTAATTAAAGCCTATAGGATACTCAAGAAAACCATTCCATTAAGTTTCCTACATTCATAATATTGCTTATCCCAAAGATATTGTCCCAGGCTAAAATTCAGATCCAAAGTAGAAACAGAAACTAATATTAACGTGAATTAGCTTCAATTTCAATGTATGTTTAACATATTTCTGACATTCTATCCTGAGTGAAATTAGTATTTCAAATAGTTATTGTCATGAGACTCACTGAGCTATAAATTAAGCAAAATGTTCCAAGGAGAGAAATAAAATGTATAAGTATTTTCAGATTATAGCCCATTACCGAAAATAGTGATGTGTAAAAAGGATAACTTTTAAGGTATTATAGATTAAAACAAAAATATTATAAAAACTAATTTGCAATACGCAACTTAAACTAAACTTTAATGTGATATTTTTCACCTTTGAATCTGCAATTCAGTAAGGCAGAAAGTGCAGTACAGATTGATTTTTATGTAATTCCAAAAAGAACAAGCATGGAAATGGATTACTAATCTCAGATTTGAAACATGCCTCGACTAAGATTTCTTTCAACATTCCACTTAAGTGCAACAAAAATGGCAAAGCTACCATAACATACGAGCTAAAGACTTCAAACAGGACTGGACTTCATAAAATATTTAAAATACAGCAAATATTTGGAAAGATGGGTACACTTTGTTTCCTTGGCAATCCAACTTACTACAAGGCCAGGGAGAAGCTGACTACTGATTGTCTGTTTCTGCACACAATTCAGAGAAAAAAATTGTGTTCGTTGAATATCTAACTTTTAGATTTGCCATTTGAGTCAGTTAAAACATTTAAAGCTGGTCATTAACTCAGACTGACAAGACAGGATTAATTTCCATGCTGTTAATTCAAGGCATAAAGATTATAGTCAGACAACACACAGAAAATAGGTGGCCCATTATACCAAATAACACAGATCAAATCAGTTCCTTCAATAACTAGATTATTAAATGTGCAGTATTATTTCACTTTTTCTCATCTTTGCTGCACTTAGTTCCTTTTGGACAAGATCCTATTTATGAAATTTGGCTCTTTTTTTGGGAACTGCAGTAAATAAGCTTATAGCTTGTATTTGTTTTGTTGTTCAGATATGGTCTGCATATTTATTTTCCAGCCCTGAAAGGCAGTTTAATGACCTCCCAGTAGGTTTGAGAGAAAGCCTGCTTTGCCATCACTGACTTCAGGTTTTGCTGCTTGGCCCTGATCCAGCCCTATTTCGCTCTCAATTTGCTCTAGCTCAGATTCATCAAGCAACTCGAAGTCATCACCCTCCTCAGTGTCAGTCTCTTCACTTGAGTTGTGCTGTGGTGACGTAGTGGGGTTGGTTTCAAAAGCCTGCAATTGGCCTTTCACAGCAGATGTCACGGCTACAGCAATGGCCTCACTTGCCATAGTACTGATCAGGTTGAGGCTTTGCTCATTGGACAAGTTTAGGGCAAGCCCAGCCACAGCAGTCCCTGCGTCTTCCTGACATGAATCTGCTTCCAAAATGGGAAATGGGGGAGTAGGAATGCCAATACTTGAGTCGTCATCATCATCTACTGTTCCTTTATTGTCTATTGAAGGAAATTCTGGAAGATCTCTGGCAAATGCTTCTTCATGATCACTTGGACGATCCAAATCTGAATCAATGATTAAAACATGAGAGCATTAAAACTAAAAGGATGTGAACTATAAACTTTGTACCGTTTTATCATGACTTCTTACAAACTTGACTTAAGTGGAGTAAATCAAACTTGAAACAAGATAAACCAAGTCAATGATGGAATCAACAGAAAATAAATATTGAATACAATCAAATAATCACAAGATTTAAGAGCAGGGGAAAGTTACTTACTTCTTGCACTTCTCTGCCTTTTAGTAGGATCATGGCTAATCTGACAGCAATTTCAACTCTGTGTTCCCCTTCACCCCATCTAACTTTTCTGTCCCCTGCCTATCAAAATTCTACTTAACTCTGTCCAACAAATATTCAGAGTCCGCTAAGGAAAACTCACGACATTCTCAGAAAAAAAAGTCTCTTTTCTTAAGAGACCTCTTATGTTTATACAGTGACCCCCCCCCACCTTCTAGATCCTTGCACGAGACAAAACATCCTCTCTGTATCTACCCTGTCAAAAGCACCCAGGATCTTACATTTTCAATCTCATTCTTCCAAATTCCAGTCAATACAAACCTCGCTTGTAATATTTATTTTCTCTATTCTAGCTATTTGTCTAATGAACTTTCTTTGTGCTTTTTACAACACGTTTACACATTTCCTTTCAATCAGGACATTGATACTGTGCCCAGTACTCCAGATACTAGTTAACTCATGCTGGACCCTCATAACCCACCCTCAAATGGTGTACTGTGATTAACTCTGGATGCCACAGTAAAGAGAGGATTTGAGAGGGTCCAGAGAAAAAAAAACCATCTAAATAGTTTCAGGGATGAGGAACCACAGTTAAAAGGATAGATTGGAGAGGCTGATGTAGAGGTGTCAAAGACAAAAGGAGAAATGTAAAAAATAAAGATGAAGAGAATTAAGATTAACATGAGATTTTTTTTTAAACTCTGTGTGCACTTGGAATCTGCATTGCCGACAGATATGGTGGAAGGTGTTCTCACCTTCAAGAACAAACTCCAATGAAGAAAAAAAATTGCAAGGCTATGGAGAAGAGGTGAATGGGGTGGAATTCATGAGTTGCTCTGGTACTGAGACAGCACAGACATGAAGGAAAATTTCCTCCTCCTGTGCTGTAACCATTCTACAATAAACTTTAGTGCAGCATCTCTTATACCCAAGTATAATTCCTATGCCGATTCACCATTATCCACAAAATGTTACATATAGAACACCACCAATAAATTGGATAAAAATTATTCCCTTTAACTTTTCCTGATCACCGTGATTTTTTTTCTAAAGGTTTGTAAAGCAGCTTCTATTTGAATAAAGGACTTACACTTGCTCTTTTTGAATCTAATAAAACCTTACCCAAACCTAAGGAATTTTGAAAAATTAAAATGAATGTATCAACCATTTCACTTGCCACTCCTCTAGGGTGCATGAAATCCTCAGGTCCCGGACACCTGTCAGCCTGTAGCTCCTGCAATTTGCTCAAAACAATGTCTCTGAGGATCTATATGCATGAGTTTTTACTTCTCTTCCAGATCCTAATGTACAGCTATTTTGAAATGTCACTTGTTTCCTTTAGAGTGAAGAAGGGTGCATTCTCTGTCACTTTGTTTTTTGTTATTAATTCCACAGATTTACTTTATTTTGGACCAAGATTCACATTTTAAAATTTTTATTTTGAATATCTATTGGAACTTCTGCAGTTTTCACACTTGGTCCTAAAGATTGAAAAGAAGAATGAGAGGCATGATGTACCAATATTGAAACATTTAATGAATTTATGGACAAGTAAATTACATAAAATGGGATTGAAAAATAAGTGGTCGGGAAGATTACCATTATATAATAATCAACTTGTTCCTTTCACGGTATCTAATACTATTTTGAAACAATGGGAGGAGAAAGGAATACATAATTTATCTGACTGTTTTTTAGAAGGTCATTTTTGTTCTTTTGTAGAATTGCAAAAGAGATTTGATATAAGTGGTTATTCTATATTTGTGTATTATCAGTTAAGATCTTTTTGAAAACAGGTTTGCGGTCGTCAAATGAATTTACTGTCTGAAACTGATTTTGAGAAATATGTGCTCTCATTTCCAAAAAAGGGTTATATATCAGGTTTGTATCGTATTTTGTTGGAAAGTGAAAGTAAAATAGATTGGGATAAAGATAAAATGAAATGGGAAAAAGATTTAAGTTTAACAATAACTGAAGAAGATTGGTCTGAAATCTGCCGTAATAGTGTTCGAAAATTGATTAATGCTAGATTGGCGATGATCAATTATAGTTTTATACATCAGTTATATTTAACACCCGAAAAATTTTAAAAATTTGGTTTTAGTAAGTCAGATCTTTGTTTTCGTTGTGATCAGGTTTCTGGTACTTTTTTTACATGCTGTTTGGTTGTGTGATTGGTTACAACAATTTTGGAAAGGTATTCAATCTGTATTTAATAATCTATATAATCTTCATATTGTATTAGACCCTGATATATTTTTATTAGGGAATATGCAACCGTTGATTGATTTAGAATTAGATAATTACCAGATCTCTTTTATTTACTTAGCGCTGGCAGTGGCCAAGAAATGTATAGCGATTACTTGGAAGAATAGAAATGTATTGTCTTTAGATAGGTGGTATTCAGAGATGAAGTTTTGTTTGGTTAAGGAAAGAATATCTTTTTCTATACAAGATAAGATGTCTTTTTATGAGTTAAAGTCGACCCCATTTATTGATTATATACAATTTAAATAAGTTTGAATTAATCATTTTTTTTCTTTTAAAAAAAACTTTTCTTATTATATATTTTTTCTGTATATATGTTTTCTTTTTTTTCTTTCTTTTTTTCTTTTTTTTAGTTCTTTTATTATTAGTTGTTTTTTTTCATTTAAGTTCTTTTTGTTTTTGTTTTTTCATATATATTCTTATATAATAAAAAATTTTTGGATTAATAATTAATACTTAATTAATATTTTTTTTGTTTTTTTATATATATCGATCTTTTTTTTTTAAAGATATATTTTTTTAATTATACTAATAGTATTAATTCTTCACTCTTTATCGTGGGGGTGGGGAGGGGGGGGGGTTTAGGGGTTAAAAATAGTTTTTTTTTAGTCTTAGTTTTTAGTTGTTAGGGGGAGATGCCGAGATTGGTATTGTATTAACTATGTTACTTTATACTTGTATTACTTTATTTTGTATTTTTTCTGTACGTGAATTACTTACTTTCTTCATATGTTAAAATTAATAAATAAAGTTTTGAAAAAAAAAGAGAGGCAAAAGTTCATTTAATAAATTCTGAATCTTAGGAATTTTGTGTCTGAACAGATGGCTGATAATGGTGGAAGGATTAAAATGGGAATGAGCACAAAGCCACGATTGGGGAGCAAAACAGATATCTCAGAGGATAACAGAACAGGGCAAGACTACGAAGATGATGATGCATGAGACAGTGGAGAGATTGGAAAACCAAGATAAAAACTGCAGGCCTATAGGCATAGGGGTGTCTGATGGACAGAATGTTACATGTTCTTGGAAATAGGGTTTTGGAAAAAAAAAAAAAAAAAGGGTTTTGGACAATCGATTACAGACAGCAAAAGATAATATAACCAGGAATGTGCTGAATTAGTTGCATTTAGTGATATGATAGTAAGGCGCACACAAGTGTTTTAGCCAATAGCTTGTGAATATATGTTTACTGTAACCTTCCTTATCTTCTCAATAAATGAAGGAAGGATGTACTGGAGTTAGTTATACAGCAGGGAACAGGCCCTTTGTCGCACTCCCTCAATGACCAAGTTGACATTCTGGGTTAGTCACATTTACCTGCTTTTCGTCCATATCCTTCCAAATCATTCCCATCTCTATATCTGCCCAAGTGGCTTTTGAACTTAATAATTGTACTCACTTCTATAGTTTCCTCTGGCAGCTTGTTCTCAATACAGAGTACCCTCTGAGTAAAAGAAGTGCCCATCAGATCTCTCCCTTCTCACCTTAAACATATGCCCTCTACTACTGTTAAAATTCCAGATCTTCAAACATTTGCAAATAATTTGAATTGAATATGTGCAAAAGCTAATTAAAAAACAGCCTGGCTGTGTATGGTTGCAAGCTATGATAACACTCACCAGCAACACTTTTGTTTGATCTAACTTTTTAATCCAAGTTACTGTTTATTTCAATGCAAACCTGGAAAATTGATTTCAATGCAAACCTGGAAAATTGGGAACTTTTAAAAAGTGTAACACCAGAACAGTGTTGATCTGCATTTACTCTAAACAAGAAATACTTTCTACATAAAAAAAATAAAATTTCATCAAAATCCAAACATGTTTCTGTACCAAATTATTCTTAGTTTATTTGTAGTACTACTTCCTCCTTATAGTTCATTCAACTGGAATATAATATAGGAATTTTCAACCTTTGAGTTTTCATTTTATTAAAAGTCATGTTATGTGTAACAACCAGCTCCTTTTCTGCACACTCTTCAATGGTAGCACAAGTTTATCATACCATCTGAAGCATCTGTCTGTGGGGTATGTCCTCCTGACAAATTAAAGGTTCCATTTTCTGTCCAGGATGTTTCTGATAGTTCTGTATCTGAAATGGATAGTTCTTTGCCAGCTCCTGAGCTACTTAACTACAAGACAAAAAAAAAAAAATTAGGGCTGTCAAGTGATCAAAAAAGAGTAATGAATCAAAGTTTATAAAGCAAATCATTAAATAATATAATAACATTGGTCACAGGAAAATGCTCTGTATTAATAACTCAATTTAATTTAAAATTCTAATTATACTTGTCCTGATCTTTCATCCTTTATTCTTCAGTTCTCTGCATTCTTCCTGTTCTCTCTCCTTCAACAATGCCTAGTTTCATTTGCTCAACCATTGGTGATTGTGATTCATTGTAAAATTGCTCACCACAAATCTGTACACTTTATATTCAATGATTTTCAAACGATTGCATGGAAAGAGAAGCAAGGGGAACAGAAAAGGAAGAAAACAGGCAGAAAAGAGCAATGCAAGAAAGTTAGGATCCGGAGGGGGTCAGGGAGAACTAGAAAGATGGACTGTCAGGTTAATGGAATCAAAACAGGATGGTGGCAGGAAGAAGGAGGAAAATGAGGATCTGGTGTAGGGAAATTGATTTGGGCAGGAAAAAGACATGTGGAGAACAGGAAAAGGTGATGGGCAGAGGGAGATAGGAGTGGCAGGACTATAGGAAGTGGAAGGTGGTCAGGGAGGGATAGAGCACCACGGTGGAAAGGGAAAGAGAAGAGAATCTGGGGTTATGGAGAGATAGCAAAGAGGGATGGGGAATAGAAAAGGATGCATGGGCAGGGCAGAGAGGTTGGAGTCATGTATGAATAAAAACTTTATATTTAATAATGAATTGGATCCAAACACTTCATATTAACATCCTGAAGAATCTTGCAATGTGAGGTATCATATTGCAAGACAAGGATAGTAAGGTTATTTTGCCAATACAGTAAAACCCCTAGTATCCGGTACCTATGATGATTAGTAGATGCCGGAAAAGTTCATTTTATGGTTGATGAGATTGTGTGTTGTGTGATTGACAAACTAATGGCAAATTGCTCCAATTTCAAAACAGTATTTTCTACCTATTTATTTTCCACAATTTTTTTTTGCTGGTTGCTTGTATTCCAGATAACTGGGGTTTTACAGTATTGAGAAAGAAAATGTAAGCCTTGTATATCAACTAAGGCTGTGCTCATGAATAGAGCATTGCTGGCTAGAACATGGGTAGTAGGCAGATAGGAATGAGACCAACTGCCAATTAGAAATTCATATCTTTCAACCTTACTTGTAACAAATATTAGACCCCCCCGAGCCAGAAGCACTGTGGAAGTATCTTCACCAGAAGGACTGTAGTGCATCAAAAGGGATCATCACCACCACCTGAAGTTAATTTGGCTTTGGTATGAAATGCTGGGCTTGAACATTCCTGTACTATGAGAAGATTTTGATGAGTACATGAGTATATGTTACAGCAGCACAAGATCTAACCTTGGGACAAAGAGCTGACGAGTCTACTTCACTTTCATCTTCTGATTTTCTTTCAGACAACTGTTTCTGTTTCACTGAAATATAGCATGAGCAACAAAGATAAAGTGAAGATTAGAGAAAGTTTTCTTTGCTTTTGATAACCAAGATTAATAGATGAGAAACTATAACATTCAATTTGTCAAATCATAATGGTTTACTTTCATGGAGATACACAAAACAATAGAGGACAGCCCATAATCTGTGAATAGCTGCTAATCCTTTCATAATCCCGTTCAACCAGCAACATTTTAAAGGAGAAAAGTCTATTCAGGATAAAATGGAGTGGGAACAAGGCCCGTTTCCAAGTCAGATGGCCACATAGTTCACCTGAAAAGTTAACTGTTTCTCTAGAAACACTGCCTGACCTGCTAAGTGCTTCCAGCCTTATCTGTTTTAAGTTTTTAATTGCAATAGATTCAAGCTTCATTTCAGGCTGTTGTGTCAGGGAAGTTCTAAGGGAGCTGTCCATGCCTGAATTCATACCGCATCAGCAGTTTTCAGTGGTCAACCAGCTCCTGGGTAATGTTTAGCACTGGCACACATTATCTTGTTTTTTTTTTATTCAATTTCTGCCTGTGAAATCTTCCACTTTCAAATTGAATCCACATAAGAACAGAGTTTATATCTCACAGGTACTTCATTCGCTCTGTTATATTGTGCAATGTTCTGAGATTATGAATCTTATTTAAATAGATCATTTGGAGAACTAAAATAGAATATGCATCAGCAAGACAATATATATTAATAGTTAAATAACTAGTACAGACTCAGTCATTGTGACAATTTTTGGAAAATTTCTAATACATTTATTTTGAAATGACATAAAAGTTCTTACTTTTTATCTTTCTTTGCAAATGTTGCACATAGTCCTTCAGACCAAAATCCAGTCGTTTCAGAACTGGTTCAACCTTATTGCCAATACGATGCCACAGATTATTTGAAGTTACTAAAGGCCACAACAGCACACACAATACTGTGAAACCAACCAGGAAAAGAAAATTACTTGGGATCATACTTCACCATCATTCAATAAATATAGGAGAAAACAAATAAATATTTGCTTGTGGAGAAGATGCATAACTATTCAACAAAGAGAAATTTAACTTCAAGCAAATCATAGAAAGTGGAACGCAGATATTCCCTGCCAATCAATAGTGTTTTACAATAAAGTTCTAAATATGACTACAAAAAGATTTTCCTGATATAATTATTTATAGAGGAAAGCTATAAACCATTCAACTTAAGCTAATAAGTGGTAAGGGACAAGGAGGTAGGTCACAGATCAGCCATGATCTTGCCAACTCCAGAGGCCAAGTAGATTTCTTATCTTTATTCATATTCAAAGCACATTTTGGAAATGAATTTTAAAAATTGGGATAGAATTTGTCTGGTCAAGTAATTAAAGCAAAAAATTCCCAAAACTTAAATCAGGGTTTAAGATTGTGATCAAGGATGTGACATGGAATTGCTGGGTCAAGTCAGCATCCACGGGTAGAAATGGTCAATCAGCGTTCGGGTCGGGACTCTTTATCAAGAATAAAATAGAAGGGATTTATAAAAAATACATGAGTATGTCAAGATGAGATGGAAACAGTGGAATCAGATGGATGTGGTATTACCTCAAATTATAAAAATCAATGTTCCTGCCATTAGGTTTAAGGCTGCCAGGAGGATCATGATGTGTGTTCTTCAAGTTTATATCTGGCCTCACTCTGACAATGCATGAAGCCAAGGATAGACATGTCACTATCCAAATACCCACGTTCTGTTTGTGGGTCTTCCTATAGACAACTGTTTTAATTCCCACAACCATTCCTGCAGTGACGTCTCCCCTTGACTTTAAACCTAATAGGATAAACATTGATTTTTCCAATTTCAGATCACCCCCACGATTCCACTGTTCCCAGCTCTTCTTTACCTACTCCTGCACTTAAGTTTTTTTTTCCTCCAACTATTCTTCCCCCTTCCTCTTCCTAATGGTTTCTCCTGCAATCTGTCTCTCGGGAGGAGTCACGTGATGGAGTAGTGGCCGGTAGCCCTCTCCAGAAAAGAAGAAAAAAAGTGAAGAAAAAGCAAAGCCTAATACACAGAACACAACAAATAAAATATAACGGTGTGGAGAAAATGGCACCCAAGAAAGAAAAACCAAAAACAACGGGAAAAAAAGAAGGAAAGACGCCGGAAGAGAAAGGAGAAGGCCTTACCTGCACAAAAAAGCAGGGACCCGCCATGGAAAGAGGAGTCTGTTCCCCAAGGTTGATGGAGACCCCGCAGGGTCGTGACCTACCAACCCGGGACTGCAAAAATGGCTCAATGAGCGAAACAGAGGTGCGCAACTGCGCACAACAAGGACAAGGAGAACACCAACGGGGGGGGGGGGAAGAAACGAACCAGCTGTGGAGTGAAACTACACAGCACCAGCACGAACAGCTGAGAAATGCCCGACAGCAGGGCTCCCAGCTGGAAGAAAAAGAAAGCAACGGGAAAGGGAGGGATGAGAAAGAAAAACAAAAGCAGGAGGCCCAACAGATAACCAACCCAGAAGAAGAGGACCAACATCAATAAACCTTGAAAAAAATACCCAACAAACTGAGACTAGCAGCTCAACAAGAAAGACAGAAGAGACACAGATACAAGGATGAGAAATAGAAAGCACAAATCCAAGAGCAGACACAGAAGAAGAAGAACACCAAGAACTCCTGCACAGAGGAACAGGAGGTAAAATGAATGGACAGTACATAGATAAAAAAAATTTTCAAGGACAAATGAAAGCATTAAAAGAATGGTTGACACTAGAATTTAGTGAAATGAAAATAAAAATGAAAAGTAGAGAAGAAAAAGTGAGTAGACTAGAGCTGGTCATAACAGATGGAGGGAAAGAATTAGAAAATGTGGAAGAACATGTAATGGCGGTAGAAATGGAAGTGAAAGACTTAAAAAGAAAATTGGAAGAAAGTGACAAAAAAGTTAAAGAAACACAAGAGTTGTTAGCTCAGAAGATGGATATAATGCAAAACTATAGTAGGCGAAACAATATAAAGATAGTGGGCTTTAAGGAAAAGATATGAAAGAATTTATAAAAGAATGGATACCAAAAGTCCTGGGAATGCCAGAAATACAGGAAGGAACGGAAATAGAAAAGGCACACAGAACATTAGCCCCGAAACCACAGTCACAACAAAAACCAAGATCCGTTTTAGTAAAATTTCTGAGATACATGACAAGAGAAAATATATTGGAGAAGGCAATGAATAAAATTAGAGAAGACAAAAAACCACTGGAGTACAAAGGTCAAAATTTTTTTTTCTACCCAGACACAAGTTTTGAGCTCCTAAAGAAGAGGAAGGAGTTTAATGCAGCAAAATCAATCCTATGGAAAAAAGGCTGTAAATTTATGTTACGATATAATAGTTATCCCGGGGGAGCAAAACAAATTGTTCTCTGATCCGGAGAAAGCACGAGAATTTGCAGAACGCCTGCAAAACAGAAAGAGAGATGAAGAGATATAACAAGAATGAAGAACGACGAAAACTACATATAAAGATGTAAAAATAATGTATAAGTAAGAATTAAAGGAGGGAAGAAAAGGGAAGTAAGGGAGAAGGGGGGGAAATAAAGAGGAGAGGTTAAAAAAAATAAAAAGAAAAAGAAAAGAGGGGGAGCTTTGTTTTAATGTGAAGATAAAAGTCTTTTCTGGAGGGGGTTGGGTGGGAGAGAATAGCAGTCACTGCAAAATCAGTTGACACTTGTGAACGGGTTCGCAGTCCGAATGGAGAGAGGAGTTGTGGTTGCCCGGCAAGGGACAAGGGGCAACTCAGAGAGGGGGAGGGACATTTGGGGTTAAGGGAATTTTAGTTGTGGGAGTATTTTATGTTTTAGAAGTGTTGTCATACATTGCGTTCAAAAAAGGAAAACTGAGAAATGAAAATGGGGAAAAGGGTAAAGGTGGTGGTGAGGAAGCAGAAATTAGATGTAATCAGAGTATGAGATGGCCATGTTGAACTATATGACTATAAATATTAATGGAATACATAACCAAATCAAAAGGAAGAGGTTATTAAATTTACTGAAAAAGAAAAAAATAGATATAGCATTCGTGCAGGAAACGCGTCTAACTGAAGTGGAACATAATAAATTAAGGAGAGACTGGGTAGGGCACATAACGGCAGCATCATATAATTCAAAAGCCAGAGGTGTAGCAATATTAATCAATAAAAATGTACCAATCAAAATTGAGGAGGAAATAATAGATCCAGCAGGGAGATATGTAATGATAAAGTGTCAGATATATTCAGAATTCTGGAATTTGGTCAATATATATGCACCTAATGAAGAGGATCAAAAGTTTATGCAAGATATGTTTTTGAAGATTGTAGATACGCAGGGGAATATACTGATAGGAGGGGACTTTAACCTTAATTTGGATTCAAAGATGTATAAAACTGGACAAAAGACTAGCAAAAAGAACAAAGTGGCCAAATTTATTGTTAAATCAATGCAGGAAAAGCAACTTTTGGATATATGGAGAAGACAACACCCAAAGGAGAAGGAATACTCATATTATTCGAGTAGACATGAAACATACTCAAGGATTGACCTGTTCCTGTAGTCAGCCCATATCCAAGGGAGAGTTAGGAAAACGGAATATAAAGCTAGATTGTTATCTGATCACTCAATCCTGTTGTTAGCAATAGAACTGGAGGACATCCCACCAAGAACATATAGATGGAGATTAAACTCCATGCTACTTAAAAGACAGGAATTTAGAGAATTTATTGAACGCCAAATTAAACTGTACTTTGAAATAAATACAGAATCAGTGAAAGACAAATTTATATTATGGGATGGAATGAAAGCCTTCATCAGAGGGCAGATAATAAGTTATGTAACTAAGATGAAAAAAGGACTACAATCGGGAAATAGAACAGCTGGAAAGGGAAATAGTAAGTACAGAAAAAGAACTAGCAACGAAGATACAACAAAAAGAAGAGAATTGGTGGACAAAAAAATATAATACGAAACACTACAAACGTATAAGGTGGAGAAGAACATAATGAAAATAAAGCAGAAGTATTATGAGCTAGGAAAAAAAAATGCACAAAATACTAGCTTGGCAGCTTAAAACAGAACAAGCTAAAAGAACGGTATTGGCATCAAGGAAAAAGGTCAAACAAATTATATATAACCCAACAGAGATCAATCAAAACTTCAAGGAATTCTATGAGCAATTATACCGGACTGAGAACAAAGGGAAAGAAGACAAAAGAGATGAGTTTCTAGCTAAAATTGAACTACTGAAATTGGAAGAAGAGGAGCAAAACAAATTGATAAAACCATTTGAAATAAGAGGAAATACAGGATATATTAAAAAAGCTACCGAACAATAAAACACCTGGAGAGGACGGACTCCCAATAGAATTCTATAAAACATTTAAAGAGTTATTAATTCCTCCTCTCCTGGAAGTAATGAACCAAATTGAAGAAACACAAAACTTGCCAGATTCATGTAAAACATCAATAATTACAGTAATACCAAAGAATTACAGTAATACCAAAGACAGGGAAAGATCCACTAACACCAGCATTGTATAGACCAATATCTCTACTAAACTCAGATTATAAGATAATAGCAAAACTATTAGCAAACAGATTGGCCGACTGTGTACCAAAAATAGTAAAACTAGATCAAACTGGATTTATTAAGAAAAGACAAACAACGGACAATGTCTGTAAGTTCATTAACTTAATCCATGCAGTACAAGGAAATAAGACGCCAACAGTGGCTGTTGCTTTAGACGCAGAGAAAGCCTTTGACAGGGTAGAATGGAATTATTTATTCAAAGTATTATAGAGATTCAACCTACCAGAGAAATATATTAATTGAATTAAAGTATTATATAATGGACCAATGGCGAAAGTGACAGTAAATGGATATATATCGAACCAATTTAAATTAAGTAGGTCAACTAGGCAGGGATATCCACTATCTCCCTCACTGTTCGCTTTAGCAATAGAACCATTGGCAGCACTGATAAGAACAGAAAATAAAATAAAAGGGATAAAAATAAAAGAGAAGGAATATAAAATCAGTTTATTTGCAGATGACATCATAGTATACTTAACAGAACCAGAATTATCAATAAAAGAATTACATAAGAAATTGAAGGAATATGGAGCAATATCGGGGTACAAGATCAACTCAAATAAAAGTGAAGCAATGTCAATGAATAATGCGGATTACACAAAGTTTAAAAAAGAATCACCATTTAAATGGCAAACACAAGCAATCCGATACCTATGTATTAGACTAGATAATAATCTAGGCCATCTATACAAATTAAATTGTCAGCCATTAATGAAGAAATTACAAGATGACTTAGAACATTGGAAAGATTTACCACTAACACTGATAGGAAAGGTAAATTGCATTAAAATGAATATCTTTCCAAGGATACAACCTATTTCAATCGTTACCAATTACCTTAACAGAGAAATTCTTCAATGAACTAAAGAGAAAAATAAGGAATTTCTTATGGAAAGGGGGGAAACTGAGGATAGCACTAGATAAATTAACAGAATGGTACAAACAAGGTGGTTTGCAGCTACCAAACTTTAAAAATTATTATAGAGCAGCACAATTAAGATATCTATCAGATTTTTATCAAACAAGGGAAAAACCAGATTGGACCAAGATAGAGCTACATAAAATAGGGGAGAAGGTACCAGAACATATACTTTAGAAGTGGGATGAAAAACTGGTGCAACATAGATGTTCACCAGTACTGCACCATCTGCTCAACATTTGGAAGAAGATTCACGTAGAAAGGAAAAAAACAAATTACCAACTACCAAAATTATTATTGTCGCAAAAGCAACTAATCCCTTTCACAATAGATAACCTTTCCTTTAGAGAAAAGGGATTAAAAGAATAGAAAATTGTTTTTTGGGAAATAATTTATTATCATTTGAACAAATGAAGTACAAATATGGAATAACTCATGGTACAATGTTCGCGTACCACCAACTGAAAACGTACTTAAAGAACAAATTGGGAAGCAGGCAGAAATTACCAGAAGGAAGCAGCTTTGAATATGTGATTACAGACACAATAATATTTAAAAGATTTATAACAAACATGTACATCAAGCTACAAGAGAAAGAAAATGATGAAATAAGGTATAAACGCAAACAAAAGTGGGAACAAGATCTAAACAAAGATAAAAACTGAAATATGGGAAAAGCTATGCTCCAGAACTATGAGAAATATAATAAATACGAGGTTACGCATGATACAATATAATTGGTTACACAGGCTATATATCGCGCCCCAAAAGTTAAATAAATGGGATCCAACAGTATCAGATAGATGCTTTCGGTGTAAGAAGGAAACGGGAACAACAGTACATAAAGTTTGGGCATGTGAGAAAGTGAAAAAATTTTGGGAAGATCTAAATCAGATATTAAATAAAATCACAAAAAGTAACATACCAAAAATATCCAGAGATCTTTCTTCTAAGTAATATAAGAAGTAAAGAATTAGGCCTTAAACTGGATGAAGCGCAAAAAAGATTTATTATGATAGCCTTAGCTGCAGCAAAAAAATGTATAATGTCAATTTGGAAATCAGAAGAGAGCCTGAGAGTACAGCAATGGTACACAGAAATGAATAAATGTATTCCATTGGAAAAAATAACATACAATTTAAAAAATAAAGTCACATTATTTGAACAAATTTGGGATCCGTACATGGAACACAACAGAGAGGGCCTACCGCGGACCTCCACCCCCTAAAATGATAGAATGAGAAGAAGACGAAATGAACTGACCCAGTGTGTAAAAGTAGATGACACAATTTTCTTGTTTATTTTCATTGTGTGATGACATTGTTTAATGGGTTTTTTGTATTGTATATGTTGATCGTTTAATGGGTTTGGAGGGAGGTGGGAGGGAAGGGAGCGGGGAAAAAGGGGAGAAAATGACACTGTATATTCAAGAGGGAAATGTTTGTGTGTATTTTGATTAATATGGTTTAATAGTCTGAAAAATTTTTTTTTAATTTAAAAACCTGTCTCTCAACCTTCCACAACTTCTGTCCTATCATCTCTCAGCCCTTCCACCTGGTTCTTTCCCCTTTATATATGTAATTTTATCTATTCTATCTTAGTCATGACAAAGGGTCAGACCAAAAACATTGACTGATCATTTCTACCCATGGATGCAGCCTGACCTGCTGAGTTCCTCCAGTAATTCTTGTCTGCTCAAGATTCCAGCATCTGTGGTTTTACTTTTTTTCTAAGGACATATTTCTCTTTAAATCATAAATAGAGACTGGTAATTAATTTTCAATACAGAGTACAATTATAAATTTGATCTCCTTATGACCTAACACATTACATGAACTGCTATTTTACATTCCAAATGACAAAGCCAGGCAAAATAGACCACACTGAGCTTTCTCACTCACCTGCGATAATCCCTGGTTATGCCACTATTTGGTAGTTTAAGAGAAATTTCAATGTTCATGTAATCTAATCTGGGTTGCTCCAGTACTTCTATGCACTGCATTAAACTGCAAAAGCTTCCTGCCACACCACCAAAATAATTAATTCATTCTCCATTTGTCAAGGGTAGCTTTAAGAAATATATTTTTCAGGAAACAACATTTAGATAATATTTTTATGAGTCTTTTAGAATTTATTGAACTCTTATTTGGTTTCCTGTCCCTCCTCAAATAAATATTTCCACCTAATTTTAACCTTCTGGCACTTGGCACCTTACTTTTTGATGAATAAATTGTAGCCATTCTCAATTTTATTATTTTGCTATTTAATTATTTAGTTTATTTCCATCAGAAATAAACAGCTTTATATTTTTCTTCAAGCTCAGAATTTAATTTCATTTATAAAATAAACACGGGACTTAACAGTCCTACATTAGCAGACAAAAGCTATTTTCCTACTACTTTGCATAAGATACAAGATTATACCACTGCCTCTTTCTAAAAAAAAGATGAAAAAGTACCCAATATCTTCTTTTTTTTATCTTTTTATTGGTTTTTGAGAAAAAGAACATCAAATACATAGATATATATCCTTTAATTTTAACTTCACTGTGCAAAATTAGCACACATTGGCACATAAATAATGATCAGGACTTTTTTCTATACTGCTCTATCCAGTTAAAATTTATGAATAGTTCTACAGAGTCCTTTATTCCACCATAAATATCAGAAACATTGTTACAAGAAGCATTTATTCTATATTTATTGACTGATCTGTTTAGATCATACAATAATTTTTACTATCTGATGTACAATATCCAAATTTAGGGATCTCTGTATTGCCAAGTAATTTCAAAATATCGTGGTTTGAAACTGGCAAGCTGAAAACTTCATTAATCATCAATAAATTCTTCAACCATGATCTAAGGTCAGTATGATCTCAGATTGTGCTTACTTATCCCTAAACACTGAATCATAACTTTCAGACACCAGCTTAGATTCATCCAAAACCATCATGGGTTTGTCTAGTTCCATTGACACGGCATTCTAGAGGTGGTGATGGAGTGGTGTGCAGGAGGGTTCACGAAGTCTCATGGCATCATCTACCATGGGCAACATCCCATCTGGTTCATCAATGTACTTCAAGTAAAGAAACCTGCTGTTCTTGCCCAGACTAACCTCCAGAGTCCCACAGAATGTGGCTGATCTTAAGTGCCCTCTTAAATGGCCCAACGAATCACTCAATTCAAAGGGAATTAGCAATGACCAATAAATGTTGGCCCTATTTGTAATGTATTAAATCTATGAATGATAAAGGAAAAGGAAACTTCCTGCTAATAACTAAATATAGCTCTTTGTTGAATAGCACTCAGAAATTGTGAGAAGAGCAAGGGTACAGAATATACTCAGAATGTCATTAACAATGACAACTTGCAAGCAGAACCATTGACTCAACTAACTGAGTCTTGAAGGACAAAGTTATCAATCTAAATCTGTGATATGTTGTGAGAGAACTAACACAAGGATTCAACCTACAATCTCATTCTTACCAGTCTAATTCTTGTAGATGCATCTATCCATGACCACCAAAACCCTCCTTCATCTTGTTTTGCAGCTGTACAGATTGAGCAATTCTAGCATTTGAAAAATGTCATTATTAAGGTGCTGTGGGTCTCAGAATTATATCAGGAACTTGTTGCCAAGTGTATCTTTATGTTACATTTATTAAGAAGCTAGGAACCTGAGCTCATGCAATGAAAATGCAGAAGGATGTGCCAGAAGTACCACACACTGAAAATGAGGTCCAAACATGGCGAACATGGAAGATTGTGCTAAACAGCAAAAAAAGGATCATATCAATGGACAATTAAACATTTTTGGGAGGAGGAAGGACCAAGAACTTTCTCCATGAGGATAGAGTTCCTATATGTGAGTGCCAATGACAAGATACAACACGGTAACAGACCAACAAGCTTGCACTGCCCAAATACATCCATGTGACCAATTAACCTACTAAATCGCACACCTTTGTAACGGAAACCAGAGTACCTGGAAAAAACCATTGCAGTCATGGGGAGAACATATAAACACCTTACAGACAGTGGTAGATTCCAATACATTATTCCAATACAATTAGTCCAATGTACATCATATATTCATCTCCCCTGTGCTTAATGAACAATGGCCCTTCATTCTTGTGTTTGCAATTAGCATTGATTAAAATTAGAAATGCTATGTACTTTGAAATAAGCCACAATTGAGAACTTTAGTGAATTTAGAAGAAAGTTAAGTGATGCAATGAACTGGTACATTAACTGTACCACCCCTTTCTGTAAGAAAGACATGATCCATCTCTAAAGAAGCCTATCTTCAGCCAATTCAATTGATTCCACGTGATTGCAAAGACCAAGGGCAGTGGCTACAGAAAAGTCAGTGAGAATTAACAATATTCTATCAGTAATGCTCTTGCCAAACTGCTCTCGAGCAGTTACAAACTGGTACCATTTATAAATGAGGAATAACTGCTCAGTATACTACCTAATCCGTTATCACACTTACTAATAAATTAGGCCAGAGACCAAAATGAAATCTACAACACTTCTACTTTACAATTAAAACAATAAAATGCACAACTCCAGGTAAATCTAATATCCAAGATTCTTGGCAAAAGTACTTGAAAAGAATCTGCATTGATTGATCACTTTTACTCCAAGGACCAAGATTAAAATGCAGACAAAATAGTGGGATGAAAATCTCACTTAACTTTCTTCTAAATTCACTAAAGTTCTCAATTGTGGCTCATTTCAAAGTACACAGCATTTCTAATTTTAATCAATGCTAATTGCAAACACAAGAATGAAGGGCCATTGTTCATTAAGCACAGGGGAGATGAATATATGATGTACATTGGACTAATTGTAGCAAGGTTTATGTAGCACCAAAGATTGGAATGTGACAAGAAGCACACTGGAGGTCAGGTCTAGATGTAACAATGGAATGGATAATGGTATCAGCAGTTGGTGAGCTAAAGTCAGATCAGAACCATACTAACCTCCCCCTGCACCCCCCCACCACCTTTCCCTGTGGCCGCAGGAGGGTGCTACACTTGCGCCCGCATCTCCTGCCTCACCATGGTCTGGGGCCCCAAACAGACCTTTCAAGTGAATTTGTATATCCACAAGAGTGATTTACTGCATCCGGTTCTCCCTTTGTGGCCTTCTCTACATCGGAGAGACCAGTCGCAGATAGGGAGATCACTTTGTTGAACACCTTCGCTCCCTCCACCACAACAGAGACCTTCCAGTAGCCAACCATTTCAATTCTGAGTCACACTCCCAGACTCAGATGTCTATCCATGGCCTTATGTACTATATCACCCTGACCACCCACAGATTGGAGGAACAACATCTTATTTTCTATCTAGGCACTCTCTAGCCAAATGGCATTAACATAGGCTTCTCTGCTTTCTCCTAACCTACTTGTTTTTTCTTTCCCATCCCCTTTCCATTTTTTCCAGTTCTCCCCCCTTCTCTTTTCTCTCCACCCACCCACCATCCCTCCTCCCCCTGATTGCTGCTGTCCCCTCCCTCCCTTCTCCACCTATCCCCATCCTTTTGCCATCCACCTTTCCCCATCCTTTTGTCCAGATGCCTGCTGACATTCTTTCATACCTTGATGAAGGGCTCGCCCAAAACATTGGTTATGCATTTTTAATCTTTGCTACATAAAGGACACTCACCAACTGAGTTTCTCAAGCAATTTGGGTTTTTACCCATACAAACTCCTATTGTTAGCATAAAGTTACTGTTTTGTGAGATGATTGGTTGTCAACGTGACAAAGAAAATCCTGTACTGAATGTGAACGTACATAAGAAGAAAACACTGTGTTGAAAAAGTAATCAATCTATAGAAATTGTCTGTTGGCATTTATGCTTTTGAACAAACTGAAATGGAGTAATGCAGAAAAATCAGAACATTCTTCGCTTATATTAACCATGCATCTGAGTCACAAATCAAGAAGTTTCCATGGTAGCAAAAGGTAAATGTGCCCTGGAATTGGTATTTTTATCAATGTGAATGTTCACAATTTTAAGAACAATAAGATGCACAGTCCAGTGGAAAGAACAGAGCTTTATTTCACTTGTATTTTACGCTGCTTCTTACCTGGTTGAAGGATTAAAAATGGCAGCGCTGCCAGAGCTGGTGTAACAGCAGCATTGCCGTTGGTGCGGAGCTGCAGAGAGTGGAATCACAGAGCTCCCGCAGGTTACAACCGCCCAGTCCAACTGCCATCAGCTCCGTACAGGCTTTAAATGGCCTGTAGATGGAGCTGACGGTAGTTTAATTTAAAAATACTGTAACGTGGACTGCATCCAAGATGCCAGAGCCTATGATTGGCAGCAGCCAAAAGTTGTTACAGACTCTAGGACTGGTGCAGGCCACCAGAAAACAAGGAGACCACCCCTTATTTGAGAAGAAGAAGCAGAGGAGACAACCCATGGGACAGTGACCACACCAATGAGGGGCTCTGAGGCTGAAGAACACAAAGATAGAAGGTGGGCTATTGGCGACTTAAGACGAGTAACCCATATAAGCTGTGGGCTGCTGGCATCTGCAGTCGAAGGATTGCTGTGGACTGCTTAAGACTGGCTCAAGATGCAATAGGGGTGCCAAGGGCAATGAAGAGTTCCTGATCGTGTTCGTGGTTCAGATCTGGACCACAGGCTGCTGGTGGTTTGGGCTGAACTCTGTGGCTCCAGGAGCGCTGGAGGCAAATCCGTAGGCACACGGTGACTCTGAGGGGACTGCCTTTTGCTTCTATTTTTCTGACTGTAAGAGGCATTTCAAGCAATTTCTGCCAATGGCGAATCTGTCTGCCTTACGGTAAACAACGACAAATTTCAGGTGATGTTGCACTGTCTTTATTACTCGACAATAAATTGAATCTTGCATCTTGAATGTTTCATACTGGTCCTGAGTAGGAACACTGAATGAACATGGTACTGACAGCTTAACAAGAGTATACTCTTTTTAAAACAAGAAAGTGGATGTTTATTATAAATATAAATACTTAATTAGAGTATGCTTTATTCAAATCCTAGTTTGTGTTTTTGGTCTTTATTCATTCTGATGATTACACAAACTTTAATAATATTTCAAATGCTAGACAAAATGGGATAAATTGCTATCCCATGGGACATGTTGCAGTTTTCTAAAATGAGAATATGTAGAACAAAAACTGTCCATTTACAATAGTTCTTAAATGGCACAGGGGTACTTACATAAGAAGTATGATACCAGAGCACCAGGTATGTAGCGTCCAATAATGGCACAAAATGTGCAGAGACTACAAACAAGGAGGCAAAACTGTAGAAAGAGAAAATGGAAGGTTATCAGACTGCTGAATAACACAAGTTGCAAGACAAAAAATACAATAGGGTACACCTTCCATTGCCTAATCTGCTAGCTACCTGTAACCAGCAGCAGCACTCATGGAATTATTTTTAAAAGCAGCATGTTGTGGATCTCCAGCATCACACCCCTTCCCCCCATCACCACAGCCATCAGTATGATTGAAGTCATTGAATATCTGAATGTTTTTAATATTCACAACCACTTGGTAATACTGATGACACAAGAAACAAAATATTGTTGTTAAAAATAGGAATATGGAATGCAGGAGTGTTTACACCACCCTCCTCTCCACCCCCCCCCCCCCCACCCCCAACTTCCTTTCTTTAAAAAGAGCAGTGGATGCTGTTCACCCCAGTCCCAATATGCTTGGGTTGAAGAAATGACTGAAACCCGGTTGACACACCCCCAAGTTTGTGGGGTTTTTTTTTGTCTAGTCTCTTTTTGTTTTGTTTTTTCTGTGTACTTTAGGTTGGTTGGGTACCTTCTTAACTTATGTTATCTTTGGATTATTTCTGTGATCCATTTGTAACTGTTGTTATTCTGTTGTATTTTATTTTCTTTTGTAACAAGGATGTGCTTTTTTAAAATATTTTACTTTTGATTTTCCAAAGTTAAACTCAAACAGTTATCAACATTAGCTGTATCATTTATCAATTCTATATAAAGTTTTATGCAGAGTTCAAGCTCTTTCCATTCCCCCCCAACACAACCAACAACATTTAACACTTTTTTTTCCCTCGAAACTTTATTTATTAATTTTAACATATGAAACATTTAACACTTAACTAACCAGTTACACATGACATTGAAGACACTCATAACAATAGTGCGAAACATATATCAGGGGTTTATGGGTTTGTAATGGAACCGCGGCCAGCGCTCAGGCTGCTTTCTTTTCTCGACATTGCCTAATTGGGATGGGATGCGCCCTCCGCGCATCCCTCCCCCCATCAACCGATTAGGAAAAGACAGGGAAGGTAGAGTGGCGAGGCACAATGGTCTACACTATAATCATGTTCCTATGGAATTTAAGTATGGTTGCCAATTTTTTTTTTTAAAGTATCATACTTTTTTCTTAAATTATAAGTAATTTTCTCCAGGAGAAAACAGCTTTGCATTTCCATATTCCAGCGCAAAATGCCCAGGCAGGATTCAGATTTCCAGGTAGAGCTATGCACTTCCTGCTAATGTGATCATTACAAGTTGGATTTGGAATATTGTCAGATTCATTCTAAATCTTATGTCTTTTATGTTTCCCAACAGGAACAACTCTGGATCCTGTGGGAATTCTTTGCCTATAATTTTTCTTCGGACTTGGCCTACTTCCACCCAAAAGGGCCTCAGATTGTGTACACAAAAGTTGCTGTCACAATGCCGCAACTGAAGCATTGGTCTAATAATTATGGTTTAGATCTGTTCAAATTTTGAGGCGTCAAGTACAGCTAGTGCAGAAAATTGTATTGCTTCAGCTTGTACCGTGCATCATGCTGGTCCGACAGAATTATTCCTAATTCTGACTCCACCTCTGCCTTGATTTGTGGAGGCCTGGTTTGGGTTCTTCCACTTGGAGCAAGAAATACATTGCCAACATGAACTTCTGTGTGTTCCCCCTTCGAATCAAAGCCTCTATGTCACTGCATTCTGGCAGGGCCATAGTTGGACCTAATTTGACCTGCAGAAAAAATCTTATCTGAAGGTAGCAATGGAATGTCTTGTTTGATAAATCATACTTATGTCTTGAGTTGTTCAAACGACATTAGCTGCCCCTGACTGTAACAGTCCTCTATGCACCTGAAGCCATTACAACACCAGGTGTCCAGGATATTGTTACCCATCGTCAATGGTATTAATCTATTTGGAATCAAGGGTGTTTTTGGAGACAGTCCCACTTTGATTCCTAGACTAGTATGTGTTTGTTGATTTATCGTTTTGGGGTGGGAGCGGGGATGAGGGAAGATGGTGAAAAAAGTCTCGGTACAATAGCCTCTGTAAAAGGGGACGAGTGTTCTCCTGTGCTGTTTGAAATGCATGAATCTATAAAATCAAAAATAAAATATTTTTTAAAAATTAGGAATACTAAACAAAGTTTTATATTTAAAAAGCATACTCATACAATAAACTGACAATGTCTCCATTCATTTGAATGGGGATCACCAAGCCTATGGCAAGTATAAACACAAGTTGGTATAATGTTCCAGCCTGATAATGAAGATGTGTTTAATAGTCCTGGCCTGTAACTTTCTTTGAGGTGTCCACTGGAGCAGTGCAGCTAATGGCTGGGTGGAAGATGCTACTGCCAACTCAGGTTGACGCCAGCGTAGAAAACTGCAACTTCCAAGTGTTTCACAGGTAAGTCCTGGGATGCAATCCAACACAACAGAAATCCTGCCCCAGTGCAAGACCATCGAACATTCATGTTCAGATTTTCATTATTAATCGAAGAAGAAAATCAGGACATTTTTAAGTCCAGCTAAACATCAGATGTTTTAGTAAAATCACTGTCCGATTTGCCAACGTAATTTAAATTGCCATAAAGGTGTAGACCAAAAGAAATGTAATGGTCCAATATTCAATCTTGGAATCAAGATCTCACACAAAGGAGAATTTTGCAGTTTCAAATCTGACATCAAAGGGAGGAATAATCAGGCAAAAAAAACAGGCTGTCCCCAGGTTAAAAGCAAATTCCATTATCTAGGTCTCTCTTTAACTCGAATTTGTATTTAAGTTGGAACAAGTACATACGGTCCTTATTTAGTGTAAGTTAGTTAAATGTTTATCTTAGAATATATATTTTTCCTTACTATGCATGTAAAGCTCAAGAAACACTTCCAAATACAGTAAGGAGAAGATGATGGAAAGGTGGCCACTGGTTGGAAAAGATGAACCTGGTGCTGGAGTCAGGGTTTGATTCTGCTGCTGGAGAGGGGGGTTTACTACTGGAGTCAATTTCTTGCAGTAGGCATCAAGGGAAGTTTGTACAAAGCTTTTCTTTTTCTCATCCCCTGGCAGATTTGGTAGAGTACAAATACAGTACAGGTGTACAAGAATTTTTGCCACCTGAAACCTGGAGGTGGAATCAGCTGCAAAACAGCATCTGTTCATTTCTAGCTGCCTTTAACACTAGGAGGCAGTAAAGAGTCACTGAACTGTAGGCTCACGAGTCAGTTGTAAACCAGATGAAATAAGAGTACAGAGTACTGTAAGGGTGAGATGTTCGAATCCATCCTTTACAATTTCAAATCTGTTCCCATACTTGCGATATGCGGTACGCTACTCTCTCATGATTCTGGGCGGTGGCATCATCGTGCGAGAGTATTCTACAGAATACTCTCTCACGATGCTGACTCAATCACACTCTATCTGGAAGTTGACAGCATTCTACTTCCAGCCGGATTTTTGGTTCATAAGTATGACTTGTTCATAAATCACACATTTTTAATCCAGGGAGTGCCTGTAGTGAATAATGTAGGAATGCTGGATACAAAGTAAAAACAGGTTTCTTCCTCAGTTTACTATTTCTTGATAATCACAAACATTAATGAGCATGACTGAAGAAAAGAGGACAAGACATAGAATTACTCATTATTTTATTGAAAGGTTGTACGATCTATTTCTACTTATGTGCTTCTCTGTACATTGAAACAATTTGCAAGTGTGAGGTGTGGCACTTTGGGAAGACAAACATGAGTCAGACTTGCACTGTAAACCATAGGGCAGTGTGGTAGAGCAGAGGGATCAGGGAATACAGGCATAATTCTTTGAAAGCTGCATCATAGGGTATATAGGGTAATAAAGAGAGCTTTTGGCACATTGGCCTTCACAAATCAAAGTATGGTGCAGAGGAGTTGAGACGTGTGTTGACATACAAGACATTGGTGAGGTCAAATTTGGCCTGTTGTGTGCAGTTTTGGTTACCTACCTACAGGAAAGGTATCAAAATTGAAAGAGTGCAAAGAAGATTTACAAGGATGTTACTAGAATTTGAGTTGTAGAGTTAAAAAGGTTAGGACTTTATCAGAATTTATTGTCATGAACAAGTCACAAAATTCATTGCTTTGCAGAAGCATCACAGTGTAAACAGTTCCATAAATTCCATTTCAAAATAAATAAAATAGTGCAAGAACAAGAAAAGACAAAGCGAGGTGGTGTCTGTGGTTCATTGTTCATTCATAAATCTGATGGCTGAAGGGAAGAAGCTGTCATTGTGCCACTGGGTGTTCGTCTTCAGGCACCTGCTCCAATGGTAGCAGTGAAGAGGTCATTGCCTGGGTGGTGAAGGTCCTTGAGGATAGAGGCTGTTTTCTTAAAAGACACCACCTCTTGTAGATGTCCTTGATGGAGTGAAGACTAGTACTCTTGATGTTGCAGGCCGAGTTTAAAAAGCCCTTTGGAGCATTTTCCAGTCCTGAGCAATGGCACCTCCATTCCAGACAGTGATACAATCAAACAGAATGATCTCCTTGGTATACCAGTAAATGTTTTCGAGAGTCTTTCATGACATACCAAATCTCCTCAAACTCATTACAAAGTATTGCTGCTGGTGAGCCTTCTTTGTGATTGCATCGACATGGAGGCTCCAGGACAGTCTGCCAAGAAATATTGACACCCAGGAATTTGAAGTTCTGGACCCTCTCCACTGTTTATTCCCTGAAGCATTAGAGAATGAGAGGAGATTTGAAAGAAGAATAGAAAATTATGAATGATATAGAATCAGAAAAAGTTTTGGGCCGAGTTGGTAATATACCTATGTTTCCTATGGACACTGCGTGACCTGCTAATTGCTTTCAACTCTTTTGAGTATTGATCTACAATCACAGCATCTGCAGACATTCTTGTTTAATACCATTAACAAGGTACCTTTCCCATTCTAATGTGCAAATGGTTAAAACTTCCTGTTAACAAATGTAAGGACAAATTACACGATATTCATATGGACTTTAACAAATAATAAAATTAATTCATCAGTTAATTTTTAAACACACTAAAATGTAGTTAATTTTCTACTCTAATCTAATCTGTCTTAAGTACATAAATGACATTAAGCAAAGGATCAAAAGAAAAAGTACCAAGCTCCATCCCAATTTTGCACCTGCCAAACTTTCACTTTTTACAAAAAAATGTAAAAGAAATGTAAGGTTCTACACTTCGAATTGTAGGGATTTAGAATTTTCTTACCTTCCCAGGGTTTTGTTTTTTGAAATGGGACATTTCCTCAAAGAAAACCGCACAACCCATCCATGACTCTGTGATACATTGACCAAGCCTTGGTGAACTCTCCTGTTTAGTTTCAGTCACTTTCCAGCTGAATAAAGGAGAAATTAAACATTATTTTTTTTTTTAATTGTGTAAACTTCCTACCTGGAAGTCTTAACTATTGCTCTTTAATTATTAATTCATCTTATGCGGAACTTGCTGGCCAAGCAATATTTTATTATCCATTTCTAATAGTTCCTGAACTGAGGATACAGTTAAGCCTCAAGCATGCTGATGAGTAGAGTTACTCATTGGGCACACAGGATAAGGATGTTACATTTCGACCTTTGATGGGTATCAGTGGAGTATTTTTCTCATGTGAACCACAGGAAAAAATTACCCACAATTTAAATTCCACAGTTTACAAGTCTAACATCTGTTTTCCAGGAGGCAAATAAAATACTGCTAAAAGCATGTTTGTTTACTTTAATTAAGGCAATAATCGTCACTTTTGACCCACAAGCCTATGATACCCAATTACACTCATGTGTCCAATTAACATACTAACCTATCGGTCTTTGAAACAGGAGGAGGGGGGTAACCAGAGCTCCCAGAGGAAAACCACATAGTTATGGGAAAATCGTACAAATTCCTTACAGACAGCAGAAAATTTGAACCCAGGTCACTGACACTGTAATAGCATTATGTTAGCTGTTACACTATCTGAGCTGCCTTAAATCCATGCCATTTCTACAATAAGAGCTTCAAATCAAGTTAGGCGAAAATGCTGCTCTTCCTCCAAGTGAATTACTTAAGTGTTAAACCCAGTTTGTTGTCATTATACTTACCAGCTTCACCTAATTATGATAAAGAAATACAAATACAGATACACCCTGCTTTATGAAACTAAAGTGATCCTAGGAAACCTTTCGTAGGATGAAATGGCGAAAAGCGAACACCCATTCACTACTATTGGGGGCTATTTTCGTAAAAGAGAAAATCCATTTAAAACTTTTTGTAAAAACGAACCAGGCTTTCTTCATAAAAACAAATTTTCATACTTCGAGTATTTGTTAAGTGGGGTATACCTGTATACTCTCTCCTATGCAAGACTTCTTTACAGCATATGTTTGTTGATTTAAGAAAAGAAGAAGCTGGACTAATTTGGTTCCCATTTCATAATTTTTAAAACTTGTAACTATTTCCTGTTTATGTGTTGAATCGGTGATTCATGTTTTCATCCAAGTCTTTAACTTGCAATAGCTAACTTTAAATTATATTATTACCCAGAAACATTCTTGATTCTTTAAGTTTGGTGCAATATAATATCATAAGTATGAACAGATGTTCATACAACCTCTGTTTTACAATAAGAACAACAGCTTGTCTTAGAAATCCCAATGGAAAGTGAAACAAATAAGCTAATGCATGACAGACCTATGTGTGTGTATCTGGAGGTGAAGGTCACAAGCCAGTTATTGGTGTGTTACGAGCCCAGAGGACCCCAAAACCCAGCAGCAATAGATTTTCACCAAGACAAATGGTTATTTAAACAAAAGTTGCTTTTAATTATCTTTAAACATGAAAACAGAATCACACTTTAACTTATCACTATTGACTTAACTAACCTAACTTAACCCCCTTCTAATTCTAAGCGAATGTGTATGTCATGTGTATGTGTACGTTCAGAAAAGTTCTTTGGCTAACAGTCCAATCTCACTTCTCATTCCTCCAAGTTCACTGGTTGCAGGTAATTCTTACACTGTGCAAAGAATTTAACATTTATAAAGTTCACCAGGCTTTGGTCCTTGAAAGGTAAATGGTTACCGTTCAGGAAGGTTCTTGTCAGTTTTCAGAGAGAGATTTGTTGTTCCAGAACATCCACAACTGATTCCTTTTTAATCAACCACTCCATTGTCTTGCTGATGAAACTTGCCCCTTCAGGGTTCTCCAGATGATAATCTCTTTCTTTTAGGTCACTACAGAGTTCTTTTGTGTTTCTCTTATTTCAAGAGAAGGCAGTCAGTCCTCTCCTCTTGCATGAACCACAAGGGCTTTGACCAGGCTGAACTAAGCATTCACAGCCTGTCTTCCAAAATGGGGTTTTCCACAAGCTTGCCAGCTTGTCCTGTTCCAGTCCCAGTTGCTGCTGCTGACTGTAAAACTGTAGAACTGATCTCTGTGTGTCTCTCTCTTTCTCACACAGAGAAAGCCTGTTTTACTCTCTGCTTGCAAAACCACATGACACTCCTAGAACAGCAAGTTTCACTCTAGACAGAATGCAGCTTCAATAAGCTCTTTCATCTGTTGCCTTTTTGTAAACAATAATCCATTAGTGAAGTCTCTTGAGCAGTCTCTAAAGCTTTTGCAAAGACTGTTGTCCCCAACATGTTTAGCATGAGCAGTGCTCCAGTATTTTAAATAAGATCTGTTTTAAAGTGTTTGTATGTGAACTACACTAAAACCTTCCCCAATTTATCTCCCAAAAATATAGCTATATTCTGTCACAGGTGGGAGCAGGAATACAAGGGTCAAATCCAGGTAACAGGAAAGAGGTGTGATGTTGAGATGGTTTAGGGTGCAAGGTACAGAAATTGAAATTAGTTATGATGGGGCTGGTGCTGTCATCTGGCTGTGGGCCATTTTGGGGGTGGGGGAGATAAGATAACTGCATAACTTATAGGACTCCTACCTACCAATTATTCCTAGAACCAAACTCCAGACCTGCAACTTGATGAGTGGCCTACTCTGATGTGGGGGCACACAAAAATAATTGAATTTAAAGAAATGTTAGCCAAATGTACATGCAAACAATTGGACACAAGTGCATAGCTTAGTGCATTTATGTGCATGAGTATCATGTGCTATGACGTGCCAGGAGAAATGTTCTGATCTGCACTGACCATAGTAACTTCTCACTTTCAGCTGTAAATTTTATTAAACTTTGCATATAAATCGCTAATTTGATTTGCTACGTAACAGATTTTTCAGGCCTTATTGTCCCTAGTGGTAGTTTGTGCCACAACAGAGTGTTCTCGATGCACCACAGGACCATTATCAATGGGAATTTAGCTCCAAATCCCAGAGGCAGATATTAGTGACACCAAAGGTTAGTTCAAGGAGATAGATTTTAAGGACTCTCAAGGAAGGGAGAGATAGTCAAGGAGGGAACCTTGACAGCTGAAGGCAAGGAGAATATTGGAGCAATAAAATTTAGTATGATTAAATGACCCGAACTAGAGATGGATAGAGATCAAAGTGTTATAGAGAGAAAGGCCAAAGAGATTATAAAACAAGGATCAGAATTTTAAAAACAAGGCATTGCTTAGCAGGGAGTCTATGTAGTTCAGAAAGCTTCGGCATGTTGGCCACACATGTTTTAGGGGACAGTGTTTTGGATGACCCTCAGATTACAGAGGTTAAACCAAGAAAGGCCAGCCAAAAGTGCATGAGATACTTAAGATTAGATATGGATAAATGTTTTATTAGCAGATGGATTGAAGCAGGGGACAAAGGAAATTTATTTCACTAGTGGAAATACGTTACAGTATAAATGGGAATATTTGCCCTGAAGCTCACTTACGGATTAATTTAACTCAAATATTGTTAACCATCTCTTTTTTTAGTTACTTCCACTTTTATTTTTAAACTTCCCATTCCTCATCTGTCTTTTCACCTGTCACATCTTCTTCTGTCCTGTACCCTATCATCTCTTGGTTCCTCTTCTGCCTCTTCCCTTTATCCCTCTTTATATCTCCCTTCCACTCTTCAGTCTTGATAAAGAATCCCTACCAAAAACAGTAACTGTCCAGCCTGTCTTAGTTCAATCAAGATTACAGAAACTGCAGTTCTTGTGTTTCCTTCCAACAAGTTGGTGACTGGGGAAATATCCATAATAAGAATCTGCTTTGTCAATATTTAGATGACTTATTTTGCTCAGCCACTGCATGTTAAATAGTTGGATAAGTTGCAAACATTGAAGGGATCGGACAAGATGATGGTGGCATAGAGATGGACATTGCAGCATAAATGATTAAACCATCTCAGCTTTCCAATGATATGAAGTCTGAAAATCCCACATAAGCTTTATCAATCATCTCAGCACAGAGAGATCTGGTGTGGTGATTTCAGAAAGAAGCTGCTCTGACTGGTGTAAGGACAGCATGACGTCAATTATAAATGCAAATATGGGCCGGTTCAATATAATTTTTCACACCAATTATCTTACCCCACAAAAGTTACATAGATCCTAAGCCAAAATTTCAAAGATGCGATTCAGATGTAGGACAGAAACAGGAACTTTTCTACATGCCATGTGGTCGTATATGAAAGTGAGGTCATTCTGGCAAGAAATCACAGAAAAATTAACCAGGATAACAGGAGTGCCCTTCACGGGCGACCCGGAGCTCTATCTATCAGGTAATTTCATGGAAATAAGCAACAAATTGACCAAATATCAAATCTCATTTATAAAAATAGCACTGGCGGTAGTGAAAAAATGTATCGCGATCACTTGGAAGTCCAACTCCCCTCTACTTATAACACAATAGACTGTGGAAATGAACAGCTGTGGAAATGAACAGCAAAAATCACATATTGTGGCAGTACGCCATTAGGCAGTTGAACCGGCCCCACTTGTCACGCACGCGATGGGGCAGCCGGCCAAAATGGCGCCGTCAGGGGTTTCCTCCCGACCTCGGCACCGGGCTCAGAAGCCCATGCTTGGGGACCCATGTGAAGCCCCGGTGACGTCGGGGCCGCCCAGCGCAGTTCTCAGCCAGGTGAGGGTGGAAAAGGTTAACTCCGGTGGGAGGGGGACTCAGCTGAGGAGCAGCCAGCTGAGAGACGCCCAGTATCGGGGTGTTCAGCTGGGGGAAGCAAACAAGAAAGAAGAAGAGTGGTGAGAAACAGAATAAAGGGTGGGAAGAGGATGAGCAGCAACGGGGCAACCGGCAGGGGGATGATCTGCGGCAGGAGGCCCAGCAGTGGGTCGGCCTGCAGCAGTGGGCCCAGCAGCAGGTCGACCTGCAGTGGGAGGCCCAACAAGGATACAGAAGCAGCTCACCAGTGAAGGATGAAGATACCCAGTTACAGAGAAGAGAAGACGACACAGACAATAGATACAGACACAGAAGAGGAGGAAGACCACCAAGAATTTCAAAGGAAAGAAGAAGGTAAAATAGAAGGACAAAATTTAGATAAAGCCTTTTTTGAAGAACAAATGAGGTCATTAAAAGAATGGCTATCATTAGAATTTAGTTCAATCAAAAGAAAAATGAAAAGAGCTGAAGGCAGAATGCAAAGCTTAGAGTTGGTCAAGACTGAAATAGGGAAAAGAGTAGAAAATGTGGAGGTATGAGAAGCTTCTGTAGAAATGGAGATAAATGATTTAAGAGGGAAGTTGGAAGAGAGCAAAAAAAAATTAAAGAGACACAAGATTTATTGTCACAAAAAATTGACGTGTTGAAAAACTACAGTAGGCGAAACAACATAAAAATATTGTGCCTGAAAGAAGGCAAAGAAGGGTCAGATATGAAGGAATTTATAAAAGGATGGATCCCAAAGGTGCTGGGAATGACTGATTCACATGAAGAAATAGAAATCGAAAGGGCGCACAGAGAGCTAGTACCGAAACCGCCACCATATCAAAAACCGAGATCCATATTGGTAAAATTCTAAGATATACGACAAGAGAGAACATACTGGAGCAGGCAAGAAAGAAGGTTAGAGAAGACAATAAGACGTTGGAATATAAGGGACAAAAAATATTTTTTTACCAGGACATATGCTTTTAACTTTTAAAGAAGAGGAAGGAATTCAACACGGCGAAAACAATCTTATGGAAGAAAGTTTATAACTTTATATTAAAACATCCAGCAGTACTCAAAGTATATATTCCTGGGGAACGGAATAGACTGTTTTCGAACCCAAAGAAAGCCCAAGAATTTGCTGAACATTTGCAGCACAGGAGAAGAGAGGAGGAGGAGTGACAAGAAGGAAGACCGGCAAAAAAATATACAAAAATATGTAAAAATAAAGTAAAGATAATGTATGTATAAAGATTTAAAGATGGATAAGAGAAGGGGAAGAAGGGGGATAAAAAGAGAGCTTTGTTTTATATGTATAGGAAAATAGTGTTCTCTGGGGGGGGGGCTGGGGGGGGGGAGAATAATGGTCATTGCAAAATCAGTTGACGCTTGCAAGTAAGTTCGCAAACCGAATGGAAAGGGGAATTGTGGTTGCCGTCAAGGGACAAGGGGCAATCCAAGGAGGGGAAGTTCATTTGGGGTTAAAGGGTTATTGCTTGTGGGGATTGTTGAGGTATTTCATGTCTTAAGTGCTTTGTCATATATTGTGATTAAAAAGGAAAACTTAAAAAACAGTAATGGAAAAAAAGAGGGAGGTGGTGAAGAGGCTGAATAGAAGTGAAAATAAAGATATAAGATGACCACGTTGGACTATATGACTATAAATATTAATGGAATATATAACCAAGTTTAAGTGTATCCCATTGGGGAAAAAAAAAATCACATATAATTTAAGACAAAGTTACAATGTTTGAAAAAACCTGGGAACCATATATGGAACATAACAGAAAGAGCAGGCCACATAAAATGATAAGAAGATAAACACGATCAGATTTAATGTGTATTAGTAGATGATACATCTTTCGTGTTTGTATTCCTTTTGTATAAAGAAATTGTTTTATTGTATTTTATATGTTCAATATTTACTGTTTTTGGAGGGGGGTGGGAAGGGGGAAGGGAGGGATGGGGGAAAAAAAAGAAAAAATGTCGCTGTGAATATTTAAAGAGATGCATTGGTAAATATATCGGTTGATATGGTTCATAGTGCGATAAATAAAAGAATTACAAAAAAAAAGCCAGGTCCAGGCTGGGAGTATAAGACCAGCCAGGCAGCCTGCAATAAATCAGTTTTTGCTCACTGAACTCAACCTGTCTGGTTGTGCGATCCTTCAGTTAGCAGTGTAGCCGTCGCTACAATTGGTGACCCTGACAGGTTCAAACGTCTTTGAACCCAACATGAACGACCCTTCGATCTATGCTATAGCCATCAAGCTTCCTGACTTCTGGGTTCAGGAGCCGGAGACCTGGTTCAGCCAAGCAGAGGCTCAGTTTCACCTCTGCCAGATTTCATCGGATTCGACCAAGTTTTACCATGTGGTCGCCGCCCTGGACCAGGCCACTGCCAAACAAGTGCTGCACCTCATTCAGCACCCACCTGCGGAAGATAAGTATGGGACCATCAAGCGGGTGCTCACCGGCTCCCTCGGCCTCTCCAGGTGCCAGCATGCTGCTCGGTTGCTGCGCCTCGACGCCTTGGGGGACAGAACTCCAATCGAGTTGATGGACGAGAAGCTCGTGCTCATGGGTGATCACACCAACTGCCCACTCTTCAAGCACATCTTCCTCGATCATCTGCCTGAAGACATCGGCCGTTACTGTCCCAGGAGAACTTTGTCGACCCTAGGAAGGTCGCTCAAAAGGCTCAGGAGCTATGGCTTGAACAATTCCCGGAGGGCTCAGCAGTCCAGCAGGTTATGAGTCATGGGCATGACAATGCCAAGCCTTCCTCTAGTGTTGTGGTGGAACACCCAGCCCCTGCAGGGGCTTCAAAGAGCATAGCCAGAAGCAAATCATCCACTTCAGGCCTCTGCTTCTTCCACCAGCGCTGGGGAGCCAAGGCTCGGAAGTGTCGTCAGCTCTGCTCTTTCAAGGGAAACAAGCAGGCCGACCGCTGTTAATGGGTGCGGCGGCTGGCCAAGAACACAGCCTTCTCTACCTGCTGGATTCAGTCAGCGGCCGACGCTTCCTCGTCGACACCGGGGCCCAGATCAGTGTCATCCCCAGTCACAGCCATCGAGTCCCGGAACCGGCCTCGAGGACCTCCCCTCTGTGCAGCCAATTTGATGGAGACAAGACCGTCCACTTCCAGATCGGCCAGCAGAAGTTCTCGTGGAGGTTCACCGTTTCATCCCTTCCAACCGCCATCCTGGGTGTCAACTTCCTCCTCGCCCACGGACTCCTGGTTGACATTTGAGGTAAGCAACTGGTAGATGCCCATACCTTCCAATCCATTTGCCTCAACACCTCCCGCACAGAGCAGCCGCAGATGGCCATGTTCAGCACGCCCAAGGACAAGTTTCAGCGTATCCTGGATGAGTTCCCATCCCTCCTCAAGCCGCAGTTCTCCACCGCCTCACCATGCCACGGGGTGTTTCATTACATCCCCACCCAAGGACTGCCGGTCCACGCCAAGGCACACCGGCTCCCGCTGGATAAGCTCCAGATAGCGAAGGAAGAGTTCTCGCATCTGCAGGAGCTGGGGATCATTCAATGCTCCAACAGTCCTTGGGCCTCACTACTCCACCTGGTCCTGAAAGCCTCCAGCGGCTGGCGCCCCTGCGGAGATTATCGATGGCTTAATGACGCAAAAGTACCTGACCGTTACCCGATCCATCACATCCAGGTTCTCCAAGGTTGACCTGGTGCGCGGGTATCACCAAATCCCGGTGCACCCCGAGGACATACCCAAAACGGCCATCATCACCCACTTTGGCTTGTTCGAGTTCCTATGCATGCCATTCGGGCTCAAGAACGCCACCCAGACCTTCCAGCGCCTTATGGACACAGTGGACAAGGATTTGAATTTTGTATTCATTTACCTGGATGACATCCTTGTCGCCAGCAGAGACCGGGCACAACACAACTCTGACCTGCGCACCCTCTTCTCCCAACTGGCCGACTTCAGCCTAATGATCAATCTGGCCAAGTGCCAGTTCGGGAAAGAATCCATGCAGTTCCTGGGCCATACCATCACGGCCAAAGGAGCCACACCCACCACTACAAAGGTCGCCACAATCAGGGAGTTCCCATGCCCAGACTACCTCAAGGGGCTACAGGAGTTCGCAGATATGGTCAATTTTTATAACAGCTTCATTCCAGGCACTGCACGCATCATGCAGCCGCTCTTCGCCCTCATCGCGGCCAAAGACAAGACACTCATCTGGACTCCAGAGGCCAGCAGGGCATTCGAAGCCACGAAAGATGCCCTCGCGAAGGCTACCCTGCTAGTTCACCAAGGCACCGACCTGTATATGGCGGTCTCTGTCGATGCCTCTGCTACAACCGTCAGCACCGTCCTGGAGCAGTAGGTGAACGGACAGTGAAAACCACTGGCATTCTTTAGTCAACTTCTTCATCCACCAGAGCGCAAGTATAGTGCTTTCGATCGTGAGTTGCTGGGCATATACATGGCGGTGCGTCATTTCCGCTATTTCTTGGAGGGGAGGCCTTTCACCATTTTTACCAACCACAAACCCCTCACTCAGGCGCTCACTATGACAAAAGATCCCTGGTCAGCCCGCCAACAGCATAACTTCTCCTTCGTGTCGGAGTTCATCACCGACATTCGGCACAAGGTGGGGAAAGACAACTTGGTTGCCGACGCACTCTCATGACCGGCCATTTGTGCGCTGACACCCGGCCTCAACTTTGATCAGCTCGCCCGGGACCAGAAGACCAACAAGGAGACGCGGGCCTTCAGGACTGCCATCACGGTGAGGGCACTGTCCAGTGCGATGTCTCCATGGGCACCCCGCTTCCAGTGGTTCCCCAGAAGTGGTGCAGGCAAGTCTTCCATCATATCCATGACCTTTCCCTCCCTTCCATCAGGTCCACGGTCCATATGGTGCCAGAATGTTTCGTCTGGCACGGGCTTCGGAAGTAGATTGCGGACTGGGCCAGAACCTGCACCCATTGCCAGCTTTCCAAAGTACACAGGCACACCAGAGCGCCCTTACAAGAATTCGAATACGTCTGGGAACAGTTCAGCCACATATATGTGGACATTGTTGGACCCTTACCCATTTCCCGAGGTAACCATTACCTTTTCACAGTGGTAGACTGCACTGATGATGGTATGGCCCGAGACTATCCCGATGCCAGATCCTTCCATGCACTCCTGCTCACGAGCACTTTTGAACGGTTGGGTTGCCTGGTTCGGCATCCCGAACCACCTCACCAGTAATTGGGACGCCCAGTTCACCTCTGCGCTCTGGGCACAGCTCGCCAACAGGCTGGGGATCAAGCTACATCACCCACAGGCCAATAGGCTAGTCGAGCGATTGCACCAAAACCTTAAGTCGGCACTTATGGCCCACCTCAATGGCCCCAAATGAGTGGACAAGCTGCCTTGGGTGCTCCTGTGCATCTGCTCAACACCCAAAGAAGACCTACAGGCGTCATCAGCCGAGCTGGTCTATAGTGCACTGCTAGCCCTACCCGGTGAGTTCGTCAACGCATCTCACAACCCCCTGCAGTCACCGCACAGTCTACTTCCCCGCCTCCAAGCCCAGTTGGAGTATTTCATACCCCCACCACCGCCCAAACACTGCACACGGGCCTCTTACATCCCCAGCGAGCTGTACTCCGCATAGTACGCTTTTATCAGGCGGGGCCCATCCACAGCACCTCTACAAAGACCATATGAATGGCCGTACAAAGTCATCCAGTGTTCAGGATCCACTTTCACATTGGACATTGCTGGTAAGAGGGAACTGTTTACGGTAGACAGGTTAAAGCCAGCCCACCTCGACCCCACCAAACCAGTAGTTGTGGCCCAACCCAAGAAGCGAGGCCACTCGGCAAAAAAGGATGTTGGTGCCGGTTCTGGGGGGGGGGGGGGCTGTGTGGTGGTACGCCATTAGGCAGGCGAACCGGCCCCACATGTCATGCACCTGGCAGGGCAGTCGGCCAAAATGGCGCTGTCGGGGATTTCCACCCAACCTCAACACCGGGCTCAGAAGCCTGCACTTGAGGACCCATGTGACGCCCCAGTGACATCGAGGGCCCCCAGCGCGGTTCTCAGCCAGGTCCGGGCTGGGAGTATAAGACCAGCCAGGCAGCCTGCAATAAATCAGTTTTTGCTCACTGAACTCAACCCGTCTGGTTGTGTGATCCTTCAGTTAGCAGTGTAGCCGTCGCTACAATATAACTTGAAGAATAAATGTGACACTTTTGTAAAGGTCTGGCAGCCGTACCTGGATCACATAGGAGCCCAGATACAGTAATAAAAATAAACAAAAAAGGGTATAAAAGTAAACATTATACATACAAAAACAGTTTTCCCAACTGTACTCTATATACTTAAAATATACGTAAGCTCTGCTGGTGAATGGAAGGGGGGAGGGAGGGACTGTTTTGTTTTTGTTGTGTGTTTTTTTTAAGTGGTAGGTGATTGGAATGGGTTGACAGAAATAGTGGTGAAGCAGATATGAATAGGCTCCTGGATAAATGCACAAATATGCAGAGAACAGAGGAAAATGTATCATAGAGGCAGTAGAGTTTTGGCTTAATTTGAGGATCATGTTTGGGGCAGATACTGAGCAGAAGGGTCTGTTTCTGTGAACTATCTTAGATCTGATCAGAAGAGAATGATGTCCAGGAAAGATATCAATAAGATTGAAAGTGCAGAGAAGTTTTACAAGGATGTTGCTGGGACTTGAGGAACTTTATTCCCTGGAGTATATATATATAGAGGAATGAGGGGAGATTTGATAAAGGTACGGTATATAAAATTATGAGGGGGTTTAGATAGTGAAAATGCAAACAGGCTTTTTCCCACTGAAGTTTGGTGAAACAAGAATGAAAGGAGTAAAACACAACGTTGGAGAAACTCAGCAGGTCAAACAGTGTCCTCTATAGAGCAAAGATAAAAATACATAACCAACATTTGGGACTTCAGCCCTTCATCGAGATAGCTATAGAACTAAAAGATGGATTTAGGGTGAAAGGTGGGGTGTTTAGGGAAAACATATGGGGGAACCTCATGCAGAGTGCTGAGAATGTGGAACAGCTGCCAGTTGAAGTGGTGAATATAGGCTTGACATTTTGACATTTAAGAAAATAATTAATAGATACATAGATGATAGGGATATGAATGGAGGGCTAAGATCTGGGTGCAGGTCAATGGGAACAGGTGGAAGAGCATGGAATGGGTAGGCGGAGGTGCCCACTTCTGCGCTGTAGTGTTCTTTGTACAGGGTACTTCATGTAACATTCTTCTATTGACTCAGACCTTCAACCAACATTGCTGCCTTCTTCATTGAACTGCAAATGTACTGATCCTGAACCCATTTGAAAAAGTATCCCTTTTCCCTTGCTGTAAAGTCGTAGGAGTACACCAGAGCAGAGAAAATTACACAATAAGGATGAGCAAATAGTTTGCAACCATCAGTTGATCTTTACTCCTGATGTCACCATGTATTTACTTTCCATAGAATAATTATAAACAGATGAGGAAAGCGCAAAAACAGAAAATTGTTAGAGACAGAAGAGAATAAAAAAAAATCAAACATCAGCAGGTAAAAGAGATTATATTCTCCAAGTTAATAACAGTATCCAAAAGAGAGTGACTAATAATGTTTTAAAAGATCTTGGATGTAACACTTACTTCCTGCTACATGATACATCCTATCACATGATGGTAATGTTTTCATTGTTATATTTGTGGGATAATATATTTTTATTATCAAACAGTTGTTCTCAGCTCACCAGGAGTGGTACTGTTGGAATGCCAGTGTTGCTGACGGCGTGCACCCAAGGGAGTGGAGAGAGACCACTCCTCCACAGGGTCAAACGGTGTAGTTGTAATGTTAATGGCCCATAAAGGCTTTAAACAGTCTGTTAAAGGGGCTGAAAGTTTTAATAAATATCCTCATATAAATGTCATGAACGTCCTTGCCCAAGGTGGCAAGTTCATGCTTGGCAGTGGACCATGAGAGGATGCAGACTCAAGGGCAGCCATTCTCAACCTTGCCAAGACTGCTTAGAACCACGGACTGGAGCTGTTTCAAGGAGGCAGTCACCTACAATGATTATGTAAACATACAGGAGTACACGATCTCAGTGACTGGCTACATTAGCAAGTGTATCGAGGAGATCAAATGCTTCACAATGAGGGCTCACCAGAAACTATGGTTGGATGCAGATTTCCAGCCCTTTCTCAGAGCACATGATGGTGCCTTCTGGACAGGGCCTGGGACAGCACCAAGATCAAACAGGGCAGAACTCCCCCGTGCAATCCGGAGATTCACAGGCAGCTGTGTGACATTAGTGACACAAGGTGTATGTGGCAAGGGATTAAGTCCATAACTATAACTGATCACTGAGTTAAGGGCAATGACACCTCCCTTCCAGACAGACTGAACATCTTCTATGTATGGTTTGATGAAAAGAACAGGAAGTCGCCAAAGAAAGTTCCATGTCTCCTGATGAACAGGCTCCCTGCATAGCCATGGCCGAGATGAGGAGAACCCTATCCAAGGTGAACCCACACAAGATGGTGGGACCAGACACCATACCAGGTCGGGTAATGAGGGGCTGCCCAGACCAATTGATGGAAGTCTTCACCGACATCTTCAACACCTCACTGCAGAAGTTCATCAATCCTGCAGAGTTCAAGACAACCACCATCATCCCAGTACCCAAGAGGTACCCAACAGGCCTCAATGACTACCACCGTGAGACAATGACCTCCATCATTATGAAATGCTTCAAGTGTCTGATGATGGAATGCATCAAAGCACGTCTCCCATACACTGGACCCATTTCAATTTGCCTATAGAAGAAACCATTCCACAGACAATGCTATATCCTTGTTGCTTCCATCCTGGCCCACCTGAAGAACAATGTCTCAGGCACCAGGCTGCTGTTCATTGACTTCAGCTCATCATTTAACACAATCATTCTCAGAGGCTGGTGGAGAAGCTGACCTCGCTGGGACTCAACACCCCACTCTGTAACTAGATTTTGGACTTCCTAACAGAAAGCCCTCAGTCTGTCTGGGTCATTAATAGAACATTAAGCACCATCACGCTGAGTAATGGGACACCTCAGGGCTGAATGCTCAGCTCACTCCTGGTCATGGTACCGACCCACAAGTACATTGCCAGATCCAGCTCCAACAGTGTCATCATCAAGTTTGCAGGTGACACAACAGTCATTGACCTCATCAGCATTAACGATGAGTCACACTACAAACAGTTGGAAAATCTCATGAAATGCTGTGAGAGTAACAAATCTGAATCTCATTGTGGACAAGACGAAGGAGATGATTGTGGATTTCAAGAGGCCCAGGAATAATCGCCGTCCACTACACATCAACAAATCTGTTGTAAAGGAAGTGGAGTTCACTTAACTAGAGATGTATTGAGGACCCTCAACATCTCCTCACTCATCAGGAAGGCATAACAGCTACTGCACTTCCTGAGAAGACTGAAGCGGGCAAGGCTACCATCCACTATTATGTCAACCTTCTATAGGAGCTCTTTCAAGAGCGTCCTGGCCAGCTGAATTACGGTGTGGTACAGATGCTGCAGAGAAATGCATCAGAGGTCAACACACAGGATCATAAGAATGGTAGAGAGAATCAACAGAGCTTCCCCCCTCCCCCCATTGGTGTAATCTACCAGGATCATTTTCTGAATCATTGAGAACCCCTTCCACCCTGCATCTTTCAGCTGCTCCCATTGGGAAATGTTAACCTGCTCTACCCTCCCTCCCTTCTCTACCCATTGCCTCCTGTCTTTGTGACCACACCTCCCCTTTTCCCTTTTATTCAGATGCCTATCAACATTTTACTATATCTTGAAGGGCTCAAGCCAAAAACGTCGGTTATGTATTTTTATCTTTGCTCTATAGAGGACACTGTTTGACCTGCTAAGTTTCTCCAGCATTGTGGTTTTACTTCTAACCATGGTGTCTGCAGACTTTCATGGTTTACTTCTGACCTGCAGCTCTTCACTTGTCAGAAAGGTGCAACAGCGACTGCACTTCCTGAGAAGACTGAAGCGGGCAAGGCTACCATCCACTATTATGTCAACCTTCTATAGGAGCTCTTTCAAGAGCATCCTGGCCAGCTGAATTACGGTGTGGTACAGATGCTGCAGAGAAATGCATCAGAGGTCAACACACAGGATCATAAGAATGGTAGAGAGAATCAACAGAGCTTCCCCCCTCCCCCCATTGGTGTAATCTACCAGGATCATTTTCTGAATCATTGAGAACCCCTTCCACCCTGCATCTTTCAGCTGCTCCCATTGGGAAATGTTAACCTGCTCTACCCTCCCTCCTTTCTCTACCCATTGCCTCCTGTCTTTGTGACCACACCTCCCCTTTTCCCTTTTATTCAGATGCCTATCAACATTTTACTATATCTTGAAGGGCTCAAACCAAAAATGTCGGTTATGTATTTTTATCTTTGCTCTATCTTCTTTGGCTTGGCTTCGCGGACGAAGATTTATGGAGGGGGTAAAAAGTCCACGTCAGCTGCAGGCTCGTTTGTGGCTGACAAGTCCGATGCGGGACAAGCAGACACGATTGCAGCGGTTGCAGGGGAAAATTGGTTGGTTGGGGTTGGGTGTTGGGTTTTTCCTCCTTTGCCTTTTGTCAGTGAGGTAGGCTCTGCGGTCTTCTTCAAAGGAGGTTGCTGCCCGCCAAACTGTGAGGCGCCAAGATGCACGGTTTGAGGCGATATCAGCCCACTGGCGGTGGTCAATGTGGCAGGCACCAAGAGATTTCTTTAGGCAGTCCTTGTACCTTTTCTTTGGTGCACCTCTGTCACGGTGGCCAGTGGAGAGCTCGCCATATAACACGATCTTGGGAAGGCGATGGTCCTCCATTCTGGAGACGTGACCCATCCAGCGCAGCTGGATCTTCAGCAGCGTGGACTCGATGCTGTCGACCTCTGCCATCTCGAGTACTTCGACGTTAGGGATGTAAGCGCTCCAATGGATGTTGAGGATGGAGCGGAGACAACGCTGGTGGAAGCGTTCTAGGAGCCGTAGGTGGTGCCGGTAGAGGACCCATGATTCGGAGCCGAACAGGAGTGTGGGTATGACAACGGCTCTGTATACGCTTATCTTTGTGAGGTTTTTCAGTTGGTTGTTTTTCCAGACTCTTTTGTGTAGTCTTCCAAAGGCGCTATTTGCCTTGGCGAGTCTGTTGTCTATCTCATTGTCAATCCTTGCATCTGATGAAATGGTGCAGCCGAGATAGGTAAACTGGTTGACCGTTTTGAGTTTTGTGTGCCCGATGGAGATGTGGGGGGGCTGGTAATCATGGTGGGGAGCTGGCTGATGGAGGACCTCAGTTTTCTTCAGGCTGACTTCCAGGCCAAACATTTTGGCAGTTTCCGCAAAGCAGGACGTCAAGCGATGAAGAGCTGGCTCTGAATGGGCAACTAAAGCGGCATCGTCTGCAAAGAGTAGTTCACGGACAAGTTTGCTCTATAGAGGACACTATTTGACCTGCTAAGTTTCTCCAGCATTGTGGTTTTACTTCTAACCATGGTGTCTGCAGACTTTCATGGTTTACTTCTGACCTGCAGCTCTTCACTTGTCAGAAAGGTGCAACAGCGACTGCACTTCCTGAGAAAACTGGTGGGCAAAGCTACTGGCCACCATCATGTCAACCTTCTACAGGAACTCTATCAAGAATGTTCTGGCTGGTTGCATCATGGTTGCTGTAGAGTAATGGATTGGATGTCAATCAACAGGGCCATAAGAGTGGCAGAGAGGAACACTGGAGTCTCCCTCCTCTTCATCAATGTAATCTACCGGGATCATTGTCTGAAGAGGGCGCGCAAAGTCATTGAGGACTCCTTCCACCCCGCACACAGCATCTTTCAGCTGCTCCTATCAGGGAAGAGATACAGGAGTATCAGAGCCAACACCACCAGGCTGAGGAACAGCTTCTTCCCACGGGCAGTGAGAATGCTGAATGACCAAAGGAACTGCTTACATTCACCATCTGAGATTCTCATATTTACAAAACAATATTTACTTATTTATTTGTAAATATGAATACTTGTCCTGCATATGTATTGTTTGACTGTATTTGTGTAATGTCTGTTTGTGTACCTGGGCATTTTGCTCCGAGGACTGAAAAATGCTGTTTGTTGGGTTGTACTTGTGCAATCAGAAGACAATAAACTTGACTTGACAGTGACTGACAACTCCGCTGGTTTGGGCCTGAATACAGTTCATGGCAATTCTGACCTCCAGTGAGGCTTGTATGGAGGTTGTATATTCTCCCTTCAGTTTGTTTTGCTCAGGTGCTCTGGACTTTACCCACATTCCAAACAGGACTATATAAATTAACCCAAGAACATAGAACAGTACAGCACAAAAGCAGATCCTTCAGCCTATTGAATCAAACAGGAAAGTTTGCAGACGCTGTGTTTGTAGTACAGTACATAAACGTGCAGGAGAAACTCTGTAGGTCAAAGTATAGGACACAAAGAGATACGACCAATGGTTTAGGCCTGAAACCTTCGTCAAGGTATAATATATTTGTCAGACCATGGAACATGCTGCAAGGTTACTTATGTGGAAAATCTTTTTTCCAAACTGAAGTTTCCAAATTGTTATGAATGACAGTCACGAGAAAATGAATGTGATCCTGTGTGGAGACATGTGATTTACCCAGCCCTTTCCACAATCTTTTGGCCACTCTTTCAGTACACAAATTAATAGGAATTCCTGGGCACTGTTGAATCAACAAATCATCCAAAGAACAGTCGCTATGAACAGGTGGTCGTTATATTTTCGGCCAGTATGTCCCAGCATTTGAGCCCAGTGAGTGAGCTATTTTTAGTTGGTCGTGACTAAATACCTCGTGCTCTGTCTGCAATTAGTGAACCAACAAAGATGAGCCTAGTTGCTGGCACTTTCCATAGCTGTGCTGCTGGTCCACTTTCATTTTCTTTGGAGAAATATCATTCCAATTCACATTACAGATACCAAAACAGATCAAATGCAAAACTCGCGACTATTAAAACTGGATGACCAAATGAGAGTTGTGTATAATGCCTCACGCAATTTACACCCCACAATCTTTTTTATTCGTATGCATGTCTACGCTGTGTAGTTTTTTTTGCACTGCCAATTATTGAGAATTCTGCCACAACAGCAGGAAAAAAGGAATCTCAAGGCTGTATGCACTCTGACAACAAATATGAAACCTGACCATAAAATGTAAAGTGCAGCTATCTGCTTAGCCCAGGTTCCTCCCTCAGAAAAAAAAAAGTAATATGTGAGAACCTTTCCTGGAAATGATCGAAAATGGACCACAAACCAAACATTACTGATGAAGCAAGTTTGCCAAATCTAGACATCGGTTCTGTCGCATCATAAGAACTGTTGCACTCTTCAACACACACACAAGATTCTAAAGGAAACACCGCAGTCTGAATCTCCAATAAATCAGGAATCAAGGGACTGGAGCAAAGGTGGCCAAAGTGTCTCTGTCTTTCCAATTCCTGATGAACAACCAGCAACTGGAAACCCCTTAAAACTGGCTTCCTCAAGGCATTCACTAGATCCTCAATTTTTAATCACCAAACATTAGAATTAGTTTAAGGCAAACAACCAAATTAAATATTTACTCAAATTTTGAGACTAACAAAACAAACCTCACAAATATATCTAATCCACCAGCAAATCAAAACACTTGTAAAAGTTTTCATGCAAAAAATCCTGACCATACAGAGTGAAAGAATGAAAGAAATCTAAAGGAAATGAAATGCTCAATCTCTGAAGGACTACTGAGGTCACGATGGAGCAATCACTTGTGGTCAAAACTTCTCCTCATGGATTAGATCAAAGAGAAATGGAGAAAGCACCTCAAAGTGCAGGGAATCACAAGTAACTAATCACAAGTAATTAATCTTGCATCTTTCAATAAAAATTATCGATTTGACCCCAGCTCTTGGTGTGCTTGGCCAAGGCATCAAGGTGAGGGAATTCCATCACAAATCATCCAAGCTAGAGGAGAACAGAACAGGACTGCCCTACATATGAGGTCTGGAATCAGAGGATATTACTGCTGATTTGAGGAATACTGAAACCATCATCAAGAGGCAAAATAGATCTGACTGTGTGAACTATTGTAGCATTTCTACCCTTCACTACTGGGGAGTTCCTTGCCCAAATTCTCACGGACATACCTGTTCCCCATTCAGAATCATCACAGTTACTTTAGCCCAGCAACTAACAGCTGCTGATGTGAACTCTGTGGTCAGATGAATTTAAAAAATATTTAGAGCAACACCAGAATCTGTTTTCAGCTTTTACTGATTCATTAAGACCTTTGTTGTTAACCCCTGTGCCAATTGTAATTTTAGTTACCCTCAGAACCTTGTCCATGTTGTGATCCTCCTGCATAATCATAATGTGTGGTCCTACGTAGTGGTTAGGTCAACTCCTTTTAGCATCAATACTGGAGTCAAGCAAGGCTACATCATCTTTTATCCAATTCTTTTCCACTCATGTTGGTCTTCATCAGTGATCCCCACACAAAGAGCCTCTGGACAGCCCATACCATCAGAAGGTATCAACTAGCTCCTGGATAGTCCATAGCCCCACCATGTTCTGGCTCACCCACACCCCAATCATGCAATCCTAGGGTCAGGTGACATGATCTACGTACACAAAGCTAATGGGCCACACTGTCGGCATTGTAACCTCCACACCACAACCAAACTTACAATATCTTGTTCATACTTACCCTCTTTCACATGCTGTGAAACTAGGGTTTCCTATGAAAAACACTGAAAGACCTTTGAACAATACCATGAGTGCTACTTTTGACAAATCCTCAGAATTAAAAAGTGAGGACCAAGAAAGTAAAAAAGAAACATTAAAAAGATAACCTCAAAACATCTCTGTAGAAATTTGGAATCAATACTGAAAGTTAGTTTAAGCAATGAAGAAATCATTCTGACAGCAAAGTATGTAAGAAGGTTTCTCCCAATTCAAGGCAGAAAAGATAGATGGAAACAGTAAAAGGAAAAGGAATGCCTGAAAATGGCCAAATCATTCCTTGTCCAAAGTGTATGACATTTATCTGCAAGTTTACAGCTTGAAAATTGGTCTCACAAGTCTCTGTCAGGTCCATAAGCCATCGTGTTAATAAGGAATGCAAGAACATTCTCAATCTGAGAACTTTGCCAAAAATATTTGTGGTGAGACTACAACCTTTCAATTGGCTTTAATAATAGATTTTTGAAAATATACAAATCATTAAATAATTAAATACAAAATTCATTGTGAAAACTTGTCTCAGTAATTGAAGAGTGAAAATTCCATAACTTATTTTAGAACAAAATAATGGCCATCTTTGAAAGACAAGTGAATTAAATTATTTTTCTCAATTGTGGATCACAAGTGAGATGATAACAGCAGCAATGTAGATAAAAGGATAGATGAGCCAATTCAGAATGGAAATTAATGATAAGGAAGATTGAAAGTCAAATCAATTACCTTCTTCCAATTCATCCTTTCCTTTAAATGCAAGTTAGATGACAACTTATTTTGAGTACAGGGAGGGTGTATAGAGAATTTGGCTTTAATAAGACTGACAGAAAACAATATGGAACTGATGAGTAATCTATCACTGTAGAAACAGTAGAAAATGGAAATCAAGTAAATGAATTGGGATGAAGGGACTTCAATCTGAAACATTAACGGATTCTCTTCCCACAGATGTGGCTTGATCTGCTGACCACTTTGTTTTTATTTAATATAAAAGTATTAGATAGAATTGTTCTGGAAAGCAATTAGGAGTTGTTTCATAACAGATCTCCTGCATCTTTAGCCAACTTAATTATTCCAGGAAAAGAGAGTGTTGGAGTTGGGGAAAGTACAAGGGGAAGAAATCCTGGAAAAATGCAAGTACTTCAGAAAACCAGCTCTGACCCTACTGAACTACTCATTGACTGCAAAGCCATTAGTTTTAGGTCTGCAACTCTCAAGGGTAATTTTGCAATTTAATTTTAGAGCCACAGTAGACTTTGACTTCCTGAGACAATCAAAACACTACCTCACTTCCTCCTATTTTATTGATTTTTGAAATGCAATTTATAAGAATATTTGCACTGCAATGCTGTCGCAAAACAATGAATTTTGTGACGTGTTCATTTCTATAAATTCTGATTCAGACGCAAGAGCACAAATATGGCAGTAATTAAGGTGGATAAAGGCCAGGAAATATGCCAATAAGTAATCCTTTCAATTATTTCTCAGCCTGCTTTACAGAACGATTACTTCACATACTTTGTACATGCCATTTACACTTGTTCTACATATTGGACCTCTGGTTTGTGCTGCTGGTCCAGTGTTACATTGGAACTCAGGAGGACCAAGATAGCCATCTGCAACTGCACTTGTTAATCCATTTTCTTCACAGGTCATTCATTGGTAACAGGGTACACAGAAAAATGATGGGCTTCTCCAACATAACTGGAGTACCTCTATTGGAGGCTGCTCAAATTGTCAGGCACAGAGATGGCAGGTGTATTTGCAACCAATTGCCAAATGAACCTAATGGACACATGTTACCAAAGGTCATCCAAGTTATCCTACTGTAAAACTTCTGAATGCTTGTTTTGGTCTGTGCCATATGCATTTGGGATTTTAAAGATAGCATTGTGAACTTACTTGTTTTAAAATTATAAGATGGAAAGAGCAAATGCTAGGATTTTCAGTCATAACAGTTAGTGACCAAAAGCACCCAAGCAAATCAGAGATGAGGAATAAACAGGATCATAGGAACAGCAGTAGACCAAAGCCTCTCCATCACTCTGAGATCATGAACAATCTGTGACCTAACACTATTTATTTGCCTTTAGCCCTTAATACCCTTGGATAACCAGTCTCTTAGTCTCTGATTTAAAATTAACAACTGAGCTAGCATCAACTGTTATTTATAGCAGATTCTTCCAAACTTCTAACACACTGTGACTGTAGATGTTTTCTAACCTCGTTCCTAAAAGACCTGGCAGTAATATTTTTTTTTAGACTATTCCCTATTCATATACTTAATCAGTATTTGAAGAGATTCTTTCATACTGTGCAAAGCCTTGGTGAGGGTCAGCAAGCAATTATTTGACTGCTGCTTTGTCCCTTTCTTGGACAAAGACATTATGTCCTCCAAAAGTGTATTATGAACCACTCGCATTACATTTGCTCTGGACCAGATGCTATTAGTATTCAACTGAGCTAAGCTCAGGCAAGGAGAATCCAGAGCCCCTCTACTCCAACACAACTGTTACTCCTGCTTTCATTATCCACTCTTGCTTGCTTGTAATGATTGATTGGTTGTCTTACCAATCCCATTGGTGAGTAGTGGGTTTAATGCAGGGTCTGCAAAAGTCCAGTGATGGTGCTTCTTCATCACACATCCTATTCATGTGCTGCTGACGTGAGAACACGTTAAAATATAATACTGCTTAATATTTAATTCTGTTATCAGGAAGCTCAATGATCACATTGCTTTTTTCCCCCTCTATCTCACTCTAATGCTCTATGCTCCTCTCTCTTACAACTAACAAGAAGGGATCAATGAATGAGTCATGGGAGTCTGCAGATGCTGTGCGCTGTTTTCTCGAGCAAAAGAAAAATGAATGAGGAATGGCCCAAGATAAAACATACATGGAAAACCTTTTTTTCAGTGATTTTGAAATTCAGGCAGGCCAGTTCATGACAACTAGTATCAATGGAGTTGGAAAGAAGGGGATTTTGAGGATGAACTAATTGATGGGTACAATTGTGAGGTAATTTGATGACAATTGATGCTGAAGTAAGCTTAAGAAAAAACAGCAAAGGGCTGGCGTCTTTTATATTGTTCACATCAGTGAATGTCATCTTTCCTGGGCATCCTGCATTGCAGTCAGAAGCAGGATACCTACTTCTTTCACCACATCAAATCACCTTTTTTTCACTGTCCCATGTCAGTATTTTTTTCTCACCTAACAACAGGAAGCACACTCCAGTGAATCCTTAGGCAATACTGAAGTAGACTTGGGTATTGACTTTTTGCTTTCCACAGCAATTTTGCTTTTAATATAATTCTGAGCATTAGAATCTTATCCACAATTATTGTTGTTCCAGTCAGTAAAGATACCATGATGCATAATGGTAGTTATAATTTACAAATAGACACATTTCCAATGGCTATACATAGTTCACAAAGCAAAGCAGAACTAAAAATTTATATGGTAGAGGACAATGACATTATTGAAAGGCAGCGTCTTAAGAAAGCAGCCTCCATCATCAAGGACCCCCACCACTCAGGCCATGCCCTCTTCACATTGCTACCGTCGGGAAGGAGGTGCAGGAGTCGCACAAGGATAGCTTCATCCCCTCTGTCATCAGATTTCTGAATGGACATATGAACCAGACACTAACTCACTTCCTCTCATTTTTCCACTAATTTATTTATTTTAAATGTAATTTATAGCAATATTTGGACTGTGATTCTGCAGCAAAACAATGATTTTCATGACAATAAAATCTGATTCCAATTATCCATACCTGTGGGCACATTTTCAGAATTAACAGAGAATTGAAGCCACACCAGGAAGCCCATCCCAAAGATTAAGCAAAGTATCTTACCAATAACAAGGACACTATGCTATTAATTTAGCATACTAAAGATCTAATCTCTCATGGAGGAACTACTCTAACTATTGGGCATAAATAAAGAAATCTGCAGATGCTGGTGTCTATGGCAGTATACAAAAGTGTTGGGAAAACTCAGCAAGTCACACAGCATCCATAGAAAACAACAAGCAGTCAATGTTCTAGCCCTGAGCCCTTCTTCAGGAGTGCCAAAAATCAGGTAGATGCTTAAATAAAAGGATGGGTAGGAGGGAAAGAGTTCGTGAGAGAGAGGGTGAAGAAAATGGGGTTGAGGGCAGACAGCCAAGAAAGTTAGCCCTGATAGGGGAAGGGTGTGGGAGCAGGAGGAAGGATATGGAGGAATGATGAGAAAGAGCAAGATTGGGGTTCATGGAAAATGGAGAAATTGATATCAATGTCTTTTGGTTGGAAACTGCAGAGTCAGAATACAAGGTGCTGTTCCTCCAAATTATGGTGGCCTCAACCTAGCAGTACATGAGGCCATGGATAGATATTTCAATATAACAATGGAGTGTAGAACTGAAGTAGATGGCCACTGGTAGGTCCTGACAATGCAAAAGTGTCTAACAAACCAATATTCCAGTCTGCGTTCTGTCTCTCCAATGTAGAGGAGACCATATCAGGAGCACTGAATGCAGTAAATGACCCCAAAAGATTAATAAGCGAAATGTGCTTTACTTGGAAGGACTGTGAGGCCCCAAATAATGGTGAGGGTGGAAGTGTAGATGTAAGTGGAGCACTTTTTGCAGTCACAGGGGTAAGATACTAGATGGTGATTGGTAGGAAGGGATGAAGGAATTCTGAAGAGAGAAGTACCAATGGATAATGAAGAGGGGAGGGGAGGGGTGGTGGGATCCCACTGTAGGTGGCAAATATTGTGAAGAACAATATATTTCATGAGGCTGGGGGCATGAAAGGTGAGGAAAAGGAGAATCCTCTCCTTGTTTCATCTACGACGATGGGTTGGGGGGGGAAATAGTGCAGAGCTGATGTGCGAGAAATAGAGATAGGTGAGGGCTGAGTTAAAATTCACCAATAGGCTATACAATGCACATATAGCTGCTCCTCTGCTTACAGTGGTCCGCCATGATTTTTTGAAGTTACAATGGTTGTTATCACTATATTTTATGATTAAAAATTGTTTTTTCCAGTGTGGAAAAGAAGGTATTCAACAATTTATAAAATAGGCTTTGTTTTGGATAAATTTGCCCAGCTGCGGGCTTCGCGTTCTGAGCAGGTTTAAGGTAGGTTAGGATGCTTGGTAGGTTCATTTCTTTTTTGACTTATGATTTTTCCACATACGCCAGGGTTATCGGAATGCAACCCCATTATAAGTTGAGGTGCACTTTAACAGCCAATCCAAAATAGAAAATTCTAATCTTATTTATTTTGTTTTCTCAATGAATAAAATGACATTTAAAGCAATGTAAAAATTTAAGCCAATATCAAAGGTTCATTGCCCAACTATTGATAAAAGAATGGTTATTTTTTTTAAATAAATGGTGCAAATTCTCACCTTCCCTTTTTTGTAAATGGTTTGCATTGAAGCCTGCATCATCCAAGTTAGAACGAGCACATTTCTAAATGCATTTCCAATTCACATCTCGTGTAGTCTTTTTTTAAAAGAGTAACAATAGATTGCCTCCACGCCCTTTGATGTTGACAGAATTGGTCAACAATACAACTCCAGCTTTAAACTTGATTATTATTTTTTCCAAATATGTAATTAACAACAAAACACTAATGACGTGTTTCACATCTAAAGAAGAACTAAACTTATTCATGCTGTCAATGCAAAGTATGCTAACAGGCATTTTCATAGTCGGCATCTGCATGGAGGTCGGCTAAAAGCCGAATGAAAAGGTATTTCTTACCTTTTCGTGCAGGCCAGAAAAGCCTGCTCCAATGTCCCCTTTCACCCTAGAGGCAGCTAAGGCATTGATGTGGCATTCAAGTGTGGCTACTGGTGCCACGATGCCATACATACGCACTGAGCAATAGCCGACTTCATTACCAATAATCCCCCGCGTAGCTGGAACCGCTCTGTGTATCCCAGATGGTTCCAGCTGCGTGGGGGATTACGGGTGGGGTTGGCGGCCATCGCTCTGTCGCATATTGAGCTGCTGATGCTGAGAAGCAGCCCTGAAGGCAAAAGCAGCCTGGTGAGGTGCCAGAGTGGTCGGCAGGGCTGTCACAGCCCACCCTGGTCACCCAGCCCCCACTGTCCTGATGGCCACTGTTGGCCACCCCTGCCCTAAGGGGGTCATGGAGGGAAAGGGGTTAGTGAGTGAGAGAGAGAAAAGTGAGATGGGTTGCGGGCTGACGGTGTCAAAGCAACATCATCAGCATGCCCCTAGCCAGTGGCAGTAGATTCATGATGCATGGTGACGCCCTCCATTCCACCGCTGACACTAGCTCAGAGAGGGTTTGGAGTTGGCTCCTTGGAGTTGGTCAAGGAGCATTCATGAAGTTAACTTTTCGGAGGTGATGGCTTTATGAAAAGGCTTAATGAAACATTTCTGGACTGTGTCCCCACTTCAGTTGAGTACGTCAACCACAGATTTTAAATATAAAAATGTCAGCACCCAACTCAAATATCAGCACAGCAAAGTGACAACAGAAGCTCACTTGACTGCCGCTAAAATGTGACTGGCTTGTGGCCTTTCAATATTCAGAACAGAATAATGAAGTTAATGATCAGAAATTCAACCATGAAGACTAGTGTACTGCAATATTTTTAGTTATTTATAATGGTGGCTAATGGAAAATAAGGAGAGGGGGGAGAAAACGACACTGTATATATTTAAGAAGGAAAATGTATGTATTTTGATCAATATGGTTTATAGTGTGAAAAATTTTCCAACACGTATTTCTTAATAAGCAAATCTACATTTCAGAAATTCAAATTTCTGAAATTTATCTTGCCTCTTTTCAAATTTTATATACATGAAGAAATTTCACTGTATCTTAAGTATCATAGAACAGTTCCTAGATAATAATTGAGCACTTTGAATTACTTACAAGTCAAAGCTTTGTTTGAAGATTTGATAATGAAAATGTTTTTCCTTTCCTTCACTGTACAGAAACATTGCAGATTTGATCAAAAATTTAAAATATAATCCACAAAAATGTCTTTTACATGGTCAATCAAAAACTCTATTTAAGTGAAAAATTGGATTGATTTTATATCAAAATAGAGTTAAGTAAAAATAAAAACACAACTTTTAAAAAAAAATAAGACTGATATCAAAAGAAAGATTAAATACCTTATTGCTGATCCAAATATGCTCCTTTCAGCCATTGCACGTGCTTACTATGTTCCAATTTGCTGCATCAACCACTGCAATTAGAAGATTGCAATAGTTTCTTCTAAAAGAATAGTATTCGCAAGGCTACTTTTCCCCGTAGAAAAAAATTCAAAGTATACCTTGGTGAATGCAATATGATTATGAAAGAATCAGTGCCTGGTTATGTTATGTTGTTGACTGCTTCTAAAAATAATGCACAGGTCATATCACATTCCAAGAACTGGAAGAACCCATGCTTTAAAGGACAGAAACATTCTTTAGAGATATGTAATAGACCATCTCCATTAAATTTCTATCTGTTGTGGTAATGCTATTTAAAAAACAATTCCCACTTTTCTAGTAACCCACAAAATCTCTCACCAGACGCCAAGTAAAATGTATTAGGTGCTGATAGGAAATGACAGCAGTGTGAATAAGGATGAGATCATGAAATGACCATGTTCATTCTGCTTGCCATTTTTGTCATGCACACACAATGTGTGGTAGTGATACCTTCATGCCAGTTTCTGCATATGATTCATTCCAGGAAAGTGATGAATGCAATTTATTTTCTGAATTTTCTCCTCCTTCTTCATCCTCAATGATGCAGATGGATCTGTGCTTCTCCTTGGTTTGGTTGAGATAGAGAATCTGCTAGAACATCAGGGCTTGTATGCACCATCAATAGACATCATTGACATGGTAAAGGAAAGAATTAAATAGGGCACTAAAAACTTTAAGAGTTCTGATCCAAAAATGAACTTTCATCAACAACTTAGCGCAACAATTAAAAGCTTTCCTTCAAAAAATTTTGTGAATTTTTCTCCAAATAATGTATCGCCAACATTTTTTTCCTTCTCAATGTGACCAATATTTGTTGCAGGGAACACAAGAACATTGTTCAGCAATTGAAGGCAATCCTGATTGATGGTCTAATTCCATGGGCAAGAAATTGCTAGGTTTGTAGAATAGCACTGTTGGGTTTCCCTGTGTATCTGAGGCTTCAGACAATTTTTAATGAAGCAGGTCCTATCCTACGACATCCTTTCAGCTACATTGTAATTTTTTTTAAAAAAGGATGCTGTCATGAAGAGAATGGACATGAGGTCAAAGAAATTTATTCACCAGAGGATGAGTGAATCTTTGGAATTCTTGGCTCAAGAGTACGGTGGAGGCTTTAGTTTTTGAATAAATTCCAGACAAGCATCCATAGATTTTAACATAGTAAAGGAATCATTGATACAAGATTAGTGATGGAATGCAATGCTGAGTAAAAGATCACCCATGATCTTACTAAATTGCAGAATAGTCATGAGAAGCTAAATAACAAACTTCTGCAACAACTAAATCATCACTGAGCTTCTAAAAATCAGTAAAACCAAAAATTTGATTTTACAATAAAAATCTAGTATGATTTTGCAAACACTTTATGGTAGTTCAAAAACATTTTCTATTCTCTCCACAACCTCCTTTCATTCTGTAGAATCATTTCACCTTGTAGTTTCTTTCAAAATATGAGGACATCAGACAGAATACTAATGGATTTATTAGGGCAGAATTCCAACCAGTGACACTACCCCTTCAGAAATTTGTATTGTTTCTTTCTTCACTGTTCTTCACCTGAGCCAACCATTTTAAACATTTAATTGTTTGAATGAATGAAGTTATATATGTAAATATTTACAATTTTGAAAAAGGGTATGAAAACACTGCAAAGGTTTAAAAATCGCAACAGAAAATACATACCCAGTAAAAAAACGATCTGCTGGAGGAACTCGATGGATCAAGCAGCAACAGTGAGAGGCAAAGATTATTCGACATTTCAGATCGGAACCTTTCATCAAGACTGAGAGTGCAAGGGGGAAATAGCAAGTAAAAAAGGGTGAGAAGGGTTGGAGGGGGCCAGTAGGGGACTGGTGAACCAGGGAGGGGTAAAGTTGACAAGCAAAGACAGTTGATTGACAGTTGCCAAAGAGAGAAGAAACAGAAAAGAAGGGATCTGATGTAAGAGTACAAGTCATGTAGGGTGGAGGGCAAACGAGTCATGGTTAGCACGATGTTATTACAGTGCCAGCAACCCAGGTTCGAATCCAGCATGGTCTGCAGGGAATCTGTACATTCTCCCCGTGACCTGTGTGCATTTTCTCCGGTTTCCTCCCATCCTCCAAAAATGTATGGGATTGTAGGTTAATTGGGAGGAATTGGGCAACATGGGTCTCAATGGATGGAATTGGCTTCTACCATGTTATAAATAAAATTTAAAAAATAAGTGGAGACAAATTCTGCCAGTGCTGGAACCTGATAAGAAGAGGTAACAATGGTCAAATGAAAGCTGCTACAGGGTGAAGGACAAATGGGACCAGATTTCCCCATATGTGGCAGAGTGGTGCATCAAGTAGAGCACTCGGCACTTTTACACAGCCGCTGAAGTGCAGAAAATTTCAGGAAATATTTGGCTCTGGTGGCAGCGTAAAAACATAGAGATGGAATTGTGTAAATTCCATCCTGTAATTTTTTCATTGGGGCCCCTGCACATTTTTAAGGGTTGGCTGCAGTGTAAATTGACCACAGCCACTCCATAAGAAACAGGTCTCATGATTACGACGATCCCCCTCTGACAAACTCGCAACACAGAAAGGCTGTGTAAAAGTGTCCTAAAAAGTGCCCCTGTGTAAACGACCACATCAGGACATACCGGAGATAAGTATGCTCATTTTTTCAGAATAATTTCGAAGTTTCTGTGTAAAAATGCCCTGGGTCTCTGTGGCTGAGAGCAAAACTCTCTGTATTGTTTGACTGATCTACTAAAAGTAAAGCACAAGACTAGCGCGGTTTTGATGCACTCTCTGCAAGAAAAACAATGTCAGAAACCACAATGTCAAGGTGAGTGGGCAATGCGGGTTAAGGATAAGGGCAGCAACATTTTAGATAAGGGAAGGTGAGAAGTTAACATAAAAAAACAGAAGTAGGAGTTAGACAAATAACCGTTAAGCCTGTTCTACCATTTAATAAGATCATGACTTCTCTGGGCATGGCCTCAACTCCACCTACATTTTCCCCAGAACACTTATATTCCCTGCTATCCAAAAATCTGTCTTAAATATATTTAACAAGGCAACTTTTACGACTACCTTGGACGGAGAATTCCACATATTCACTACAGGTGCTCCTCAACTTACGGTGGGTTCCATCCAGAAAGCACATTATAAGTCTAAAAAATTGTGAGTTGATAAAGAATACTTAAATTTTGAATACCTTTATTCCACACAGAAAAAAACATTAATGTGCACAGTGAAAAGCACACTGGAATGAAGAATGTTTGAAGCATTGAGACTGCAAGCATAGTTGAGTATACTGTACTGATGGCTGCCATTGCCCAGCATCATGAGCAGTGTTCCGCATATTGCAAGTGTGGGAACGTATCGGAATTTGAAATTGAAAGCATGGATTCCAACCGTTTAAACTTTGAAAAATCTTAAGTTGGACCATCATAAGTAAGGGAGCACCCGTACTCTCTGGGAAAAGCATTTCTCCTTCACCTTTGTCCTAAATCTCCTCCCCCAAATCTTGTGACCATGTCCCCAAGTTCTCATCTACCAGGGAAAACAACTTTCTTTCATTAACAACATCTGGTTAATCATTATTTTATATGTTTCTATAAGATCCCTCTCATTCTTCTGAATTCCCAGTGAGAAAAGTCCAAGCAATTCAATCACTCATCAAAGGCTCACCTCCTTATCTGTGGAATCAATCTGGTGAATCTCTACTGCACCATCTCCAAATCCAGCATATCCTTTCTCAAGTAAGATGAACAAAACTGCACACAGTACTCCAAGTATGGCTTCACCATCATGCTCTCAATTTCAATCCTTTGAGCAATCGAGGCCATCATTCCATTTTCCTACTTAATTATTTGTCACATCTGTAAACCAACCTTCTGCAATTCATGCAGAAGCACTCCGAAGTCCCTCTGCACAGCAGCGTGCTACAATCTTTCACCATTTAAATAATATTCTGATCTATGATTTTCTTTCTTCCAAAGTGGATGACCTAACATTGAGTAACATTGTGCTTCATCTGCCAGACCTGTGCCCACTGACTTAACCTATCTACAGTGCCCTCTATAATGTTTGGGACAAAGACACTGCTCCACAGTTTTCAATATGTAATCAAACAATTCACATGTAATTAAAGTGCACATTCCATATTTTATTCAAGGTTATTTGTATACATTTTGATTTGACCATGTACTGTCCATGACCATGTTTGACCAGCACCTTTTATAAATAATTCCCTCATTTCAGGGCTCCATGATGTTTTGGACAAGAGGCAGGTGTGGATATGTAAATGACTACTGTCTGCAGAAGACCATGAACAGAAATACAGAGGGTACACTTCAAGATGCAAACCACTAGTTAGCCACAGAAAAGATAGCCAAACTACAGTTTGCCAAGAAGTATTTAAAAGAGCTTGCATAATTCTGGAAAAAAAGTCTTGTGAACAGATGAGACCAAGATTAACCTCTATTCGAGTGATGGCAAGAGCAAACTCTGGAGGCATAAAATAACTGTCCAAGATCCAAAGTATACCACCTTTGCCATGATTTGCATCTTGCAGTGCAGCCTCTGTACTTCTGTTCATGAATTATTTTGTGGACAGTAGTCATTGACATATCCACACCTGCCTCCTGAAGAGTGTTTCTGATCTGTTGGGACATATGTTTGGGGATTTTTCTTCATTATGATGAGAATTCTTCTGTCATCAGTAGTGGAAGTCTTCCTTGGAATACCAGTGCCTTTGCGATTACTGAGCTTTCTTCTTCATGATGTTCCAAACTGTTGATTTTGTTAATCCTAAGGTTTGGGTGATGTCTCTTATTGTTTTATTCTTGTTTTTCAGCCTCATAATGGCTTCTATGACTCTGGTCCTCATGTTGAAAAATGGCAACTACAGACTCCAAAAGTGATCAAAAGCTGAGAAGCAAGCCTAACTCAGGTATATTTGATTGCTTCATTGGTACAGGTATAACAGAGTACTCACAAACACCTGTGAAGCCAAATGTCCCAAACATTGTGGTGTCCTGAAATGAGAGGTCTATGTATAAAAAGTGCTGTAATTTCTACATGGTCAAACCAAAATATATACAAATAACATTGAATAAAATCTGATGTGTACTTTAATTACATGCAAATTGTTTGATTACAAATTTAAAACTGTTGGCCACAGAAGCAAATAAAAGAAAAAAGTGCCTGCCCCAAACATTATGGGCACAGTATATCTCCCTGCAGACTCTCCACAGTTTGTTTTTCCATTTCATTTAGTGTCAACAAAAAATTTAGATATGATCTACTCAGTCTCCCTTCCAAATTATTAATGTATATGGTAATCCCTGTTGCACTCCACTCATCACTGTTGCTCCAGAATGCATTAGAATTATTGCCCAAGTATGATAATAAAATGGGTATGGCTCAAACAGGGCTTGAAGTAACAATGAGCAAGGTGGATAAGATACAGAGCTCAGTTTCAAGTTCAATGTACATTGAATTTGTGAGCACACCGGTTCTGCCAGTGACAATGGACAGAGAGAGAAATGAACTCAATAGCAAAGGTCAGGATTCTTTGCACCAGCTAAAAGTTTTGCTTTATTTATCCCACTGTTTAACTCAAAACAAATGCTGCTTACATGGCCTTTATGCCTGACAAACCGGTTTGTTTAGCCAGAAAAAAATGGTACCATTTGAATACCAATTCTACAAATATAGTGGCTGGTTGAATTCATGGAACCAACATTACCAATAGATTATGTGAAGATGAGGAAAATAAGTCATGAAAGGAGGGATTATTTTTAATAATGCAGATAGGAAAATAATAAAATGTGGATACTAATTAAATGTGCTCCAATAATAGAAAAATCTGAAGTAAAGATGATCACAAGTCTTTGAAAGTGGTAATTTAAGACTGATTAGCAGGCACAGGGTACCCCAGCTTGAAAATACATGCATTAAACAGGAGAGCAAAGAGGCAATGTCGATCCTCTATTAAACATGGCACGGTTGGCATAGCAGTTAGCAGAACGCCTTTATAGCGCCAGCAATCAGGACTGGACCTGGGTTCGTATACCGCACTGTCTGTATGGTGTTTGTACGTTCTCCCCATGTCTGCATGGGTTTTTTTTCCAGGGACTCTGGTTTCCTCCCATCCTTCAAAAACGTACCGGGATATAAATTGGGTGGCACGGACTCAGAGTACCAAATTGGCCTATTACAATGCTATACGTCTAAATTGCAAATTTTAAATGATTGAAAAACATCAGATTTTGCATCCAATTATTCGAACCATCCTGAATGAAAAACTGGAAGTGCGGAAGAAATTTTTCATCATGGTCTTCCTCGTGAAGTACTTCAATTCTATGGTCTGATTGGAGAAGGTTTGAGAGATAGTTTGACAACAGTCTTCAAAAAAAAAGGATCCAGTAAAATGAATACAATGGTGGATGCACTGAAGACAAAAATAGATGATGACAAAAGAACTATGATTGACACAAGGAAAAAATTTTCTGCATAGCAAGTAGTCATGTGAAGTACGATGGGACAGTGGGAACAATGGCAGGCTGGGTACTCAGGGAGAGAGACAACATTGGCTTAATGGGTCAAAGAGACTCAGCTATATCAATTCAAAAGCAACCCAGGACACCACTATTGAGCTATACGACACTTCAAATGTTCAGAATGATAGGATTCTTTTTCAAAAAGTGCCAAATGGATGAACCCTTTAGGTTCCTCTTGATGAACTTCACCTTAATAGAAACCACTCCTCAGCAAATTCACTCAATCAATGAGAAATCAAGAAATGGACCTAACTACTGGATACAGCACAGACCATTGACCATGACAAGATTATTATTGTTAGACAAAAGATTTGTGCCCCAAAACAAGCTGGTCTTCAAGCCACGGTTGGCATAGCAGTTAGCGCAATGCCTTTACAGTGCTCCCGATCAGGACCGAATCCTATGCTGTCTGTAAGGAGTTTGCACGTTCTCCAGTATCTGCGTGGGTTTTCTCCGGTTTCCTCCCACTGTTTGAAATGTACCAGGGGTGTAGGTTAATTGGGTGTAAATTGGTTGGCATGGACTCGTGGGCTGAAATGACCTGTTACCGTGCTGTATGTCTAAATTTAATTTTTTTTAAATTTAAAGCCAAGCTGGTCCAGAATATCTACATGGAGAAATAAATTTTAGCCAATTACCATCAATCATCAGCAAAGTATTAGAAGGTGTTTTCATCAGTAAGTTGTTCTTTGACTTAGATCTTGTCAGGTTTGCCTGGTTTCATACCCCTTTATAGGGCTTAATCTAAATAAGTTCAAAAGAATTGAATTCCAGAGGCAAAGTCTCTGGTCCTTCATATGTTAGCCCTATACATCAAGGATGAGTTAGGCCAAAGGACCTGTTCTGGATTGATGTATCTATAAGAGGTGACTTTTCTGAAATCTAAAGATTCTGATAATGAATTGTCCCAGGATGGAATATTCAAAACTAAAGAGCACAGATATAAGAAAAGGGCTTGGCCACTATGAGCTGATGTGAGGAGAAATATTTTAACTAATGGCTTGATTCTTTGTAATGTTCTGGCTCATTAGGTCATGGATATTCAATTGACTACAGTCACGTACGAAATCAGTATTTTTTTTTAAACTACTCGAGGTGCAAGGATTTGAGGTAGAGAATTACCGAAGCTCAAAGGACACAAGACCTATTCTATTTCTTACGTTCTCATAACAAATGAGACATTGGAACAAAAAATAATTTTACAAAAGAAAGGAACAGAATATGAACCAAGCTTATTTGTGTAATTTGTCAAAATTCATTTTGACACCCACTGGATAAGAAACTAAATATCAGACTTTATGAAGCACAAAATACAACTAATCCAAAAAATCAGATAATACATAAGAACCAATCAATACTCATAAGGTTGAGCAAAAGCAGAAAGCTGAAACCTTAAAAAACCTGAAAGAAAACAAGTTATTGCTTGGAATCACATGGAGATGAAATTTTTAATAACTCACAGAAAGATATGAGAATAATATATTAAACAAGTACTTTGATTTTAAAAGATTACAAAAGTAGCTACAAAAAAATGCGCAATAGAAGGAAATAATGAAATTAGGTTAAGAAAGTATAAGATAAACATTTGGTAGATTGTAAGAACAATGATTAAAGGTCCAAATCCTGGGAGGGAACTAAGTTGGAGCAGCAACTGAGACGGCAATTAAGAAACTGTGGAGTCAGGAAAAGCAGGAAAGTTTCCAGACTCCAAGATAATACTTCTTTCCAAAAAAAATAATAAACTGACCTTTTGATGGTTGTTGTTGTTTAAACAACAGCAGCTGCTTAAGAATCCTCAGCCTACTTTAGATGGCCGTTAGGAGTGTCGAAGAACAGTCCAACCCAACTTAGGGTCAGATGTTGGTTCCGAAAATTGGCCTTCATTGTGCTTATTTTACACCTGTAAAACAGATAGAACGAAGTCCAATTTCCATCCCAATATGGTCAAGGCATGTGGCAAGAATATAAGTCCTGGACAACACTCATGCATCTGCCCAAGAACATTCCATGTATTGGAGTTCTACAGTCTGAGTGCAAGTTTGAGACTGTACCTTCTAACTGTAACACTGTTGAAACACTATTGTTGAAACAAGAACACTATTTCACCAAACAGTTGAAAATACATATGGTAGTTTATTAAGCCATGTAAAGAAAGGCCAATCAATACTTGTAACATGTTGCAAAAAAGCATTTTCATCAATTTTAATCATCATTAGTATTAACACCTTTCTGTGGCTTCCTTGTATTCAACTGCAAGTAAAGCTAAACTTTTTTTTTAAAACAAAAAAAATGTAATATTTCAAGAGCCAAGAATACATCATGGAAATCCCAACCTTAATGTGTCCAAACTCAAATTATTATACCATGTGAACAATTAAAAGCATCTATAATAGTTTTAGATAGAGGCTTAATATGATTTCTTTTCCCAGAAATAAAGAAAAGATTTTTTGAAAATCCTGCATCTTTTTAAAAGATTTCCAAAATATCAAGAACTTAGATGGTTGTGCCATTCAGATTTCTGAATGATCAATTAAATATCTGAGCATATTTACACAGAATTCACAGAACATTAAATATCTTGTATCATCAAAATTTGCCTTTTCATATATATTACTGCAACCTAACTATTGGAGCATTATTTAAAGAGCCAGTATAATAAATCTTCAAGCACAACCTGGAAGATGATCCCTAAAAATGACTTACAAATTTCAAACTACATGTTTGCATCACAAAATCAAAAGCTTACGAGATTTTAAAACTTCAAATAATTGAAATTTAGATTGATCTAATTGGGTATTGAGAAAAGTTTTTGTTTTCAGTCAGAGAACCTGAAAAGTCACATCTCTCTATATTTGTCATCAAGTTCCAGCATTGCATAATTTACCACCACTGGGCCGGATTTTAAATGCCAACAGAATGTCTCTGAGAAACTCCACAAACTTAGTAATTTCCTGCTTCTCAGGTGCAGAATGTGCAAGCTGATTTAAATAACTGGGTCCAAGTTACTTCATGAGTGTTCTGGACTGGAAATTGGTAGAAAGCAGTAGAAAAATGCATGATCCCAAGGCCACTCACCAGATATTAAAATGTATGTCAAACATTTGCTCCACAGGAAAACGACAGGTTTGGAGTGACACATGTGGTAAGCAATTACCATGCGTAATTACAATCAGCCTTGTGTGTTCACACCACACATCAAGTCCAAAATGTTGCAGAGCGAGAATGTGTGCTCATCCAGAGAACTCTTACTGCAGCAGTTGGCTCTTCCTGGGTCGGCTCTGAGCTTGACTATGGCAAGGAGGCATTGACCCATGTACCAGCAACTTTCATCTGTTGAAATGATCATGAGGCAATGATGGTAATGACTCCAAAAATGGGTGACTAATTATGTGTGATTTTAACTGCCCTCAATCCAGCTTGCTTGTAACTGGAATTAATAAAATTATCTCAGCTACTTCTGTCACACTGTACAAGCGTTAACAAATATATTTTCAAGTCTGTTGTCACATGTACTATGATGCAATGCCATTTTGTACTGAGAAGTTGTTTTGCAAGCAGACCAATTTGGCATCTCATACTTAGTACATGTAAGACACAGTTCAAAAGGCAGGGTTACAGAGAAATTAGTTGGTATACAGCAAGGGGAATATAATGTTACTCTTTCAGGGTCATTTCAGAGTCTGATGATGGCAGAAAAGAACAGTCCATGAAACCACTGGTGTGTGATTGCATGCTCATGAATCTTCTTCCCGAAGGGAGGAGGGAATTTGGCCAGAATGGGAAGTCTTTTAATATGATGGCTTCTTTTCCAAAGCAGCAGAAATTATTGGTGGAGTTGCTAGATAGGGAGGGAGTTTGTGTGTTAAGTTCCGCCCCTTCCTCTGGATGTCTATAACCAGCTCTTTGGTCTTGCTGACACTGAGGGACAGGTTGTCTGGGACCAAGACATTAGTCCTTATATCTCCCTTCTGTACTCTAGGTCGTTGTTGTTTGAGATCCTACCTACCATGGCAGTATGATCCATGAATACATTGATGGATTTAGAGGAGTGTTAGGCCATGTAGTCATGGAGTATAGTAGGAGTCTGAGTATACAGCTTTGGAGGAGGCTCCAGTGTTGACAATATTGTAGAAGAGCTGTTGTCACCCATCCTCACTGATTGGAGCCTGCTGCTAGAAAGTTACTGATCCAATTGCAGAGAGGGATGCTGAGGCCAAGGTCACATAATTTTAGGATGAGTTTGTTGGGTACTAATATGCTGAAGTTGAAACTGTAATCGATAATGGTAGATGCTTTTGTCTGACTGAGTGAGGATGACATCTGCTGTGGACCCGTTTCAGTACTATTCTACATTGATTGAGGGTGGCAGGAGACATTCAGCCAGTGGATTTGCACTAGTTCATCTGAAAACCAATGCAAATAGTTCCATTTACCAGCTCTCCATATCTTTTGTTTGTTTTTTCCTTCCAGTATTTATCGGATTCTATTCAAATCCACCAGAAAAAGGGATGCAACCCAAAGCATAAGTACACACACAAAAAATGCTTTCAAGTTGTTTTCATCCTTTTCTCTAATCTATGGAAATCTGCAGTTATTACTGACCTTAGTTAGGTGAAACAATCGAGTGAGATATCCCTTATTTCCAACACTAAAAATACCTTGTAAAAAGACATCTGAATGATTTGTCTGTTTGACCATTCCATTGGAGCGCATACTTATTCCTCACTTCTCATGGAAAAAGTATGTACACCGTTAAATAGCATAACCCCTAAATTTCACTCACGGGTACTTGTTAATGCAGTAACACCATCCATCTGGTGTAAGAGGTTAAATGGAAGCCCTTCATACCAAGGTCTCAGGAGTATGGTGAAGTAGTAATAAAGGTGTGTATGGAGGATAGTGCAGCAGTAAGATAAATTAATGCCAGGAATCAATCTCTGTACATCTAGCCGTGGTGTTGAACAGGAGTTCAACAACCTTGTCTGGTGGAATAGTCAGACACATTCTATCTATCAAACCAATAGCCTCATACATAACATGACTGTTCACGCCACACTCACAGATCCATCTCCCATGCTGCACTCAGAAATACATCATTGTTCCACTAACATTACATACCAGCAGTGATTGCTGCATGGCTTCTATTACACACTGAAACCCATTCATTAATGTTCTTCCATTTCTGCTGCAAGTAAAACAACCTCACAACCAGGATGGATATTTTCTGGCCTGAAACTAAAGTCATGGGGTCAGAGTGCACAGAACACGCCCTTCAGCCTAACTCATCCATGGCAACTGCATTGGGATTCTGAGATACTCCCATTTCCCTTCAATACACAAACATGCTAGAGAAACTCAACAGGTCATACCTGTACTTCTCCTCAGTATAAACTTCCATAAAATCATTCCTCAGCCACCAACGCTCTTGGGAATGAAGACCCAGTATATATGCCTTCTCCATATAACTCAACCCTCTAGTTCCAGCAACATCATGGATCCTCTGTAGCCCATCCCAACTTATTGATGACCTTCCATTAGCTGGGCAACTAGATTGTACACAATGTCATGGGAATTCACGTGAGTCCATTGAATTGTCTGAGCACCAACAACACTCCCCATTAAGATGCTGATGTTTTCTTTTTGCTGTGGTTATATGATGAGAGACATCAGATGATGAACTAAGGAAGAAAGAAATAGTCCATACACTCTAGGAGCCAATCCACTGAATAGGGTAGCAACTGAAATGTGGCCAGTATAGCAGGTGCCAGAAGATGAAGAAGTAATGAAAGCTCCATCATAAATTTCAGTTCATGCTGACAGCAGAGGTACAAGTTCAGGAGTTGCAATTCCTAGAGGTGAGATCGTATGGGACACCCAGGGTTCTATGAATACAGTCCCCTAATTCGGCTCATCTGAAAATCGGTGCCCAAGAAATAACTAGTCCACAATCAATTTTACTCAGTTTGAGGTAGAGAGGGTTGGCATCAAGAACAAAACATCAGGATTTAGGAGTTATTAATGATAGTAACTTTGAAATTCATAAAACTTTAAATGAAATCTGTGGCTGACGTAGAACTTGATTATCAAGCACATTATGGCAATAGAGAGGCAGTGTGGGAGTAAAGGGTAGTGGTATGGTGTTAGAGCTGGATGCAGACAAAGTTCAGTTCTTCAGTCAAAAATCCTAGCACCCTGTCATCTGTGATTGACACATTTAATGGAAATTATGAAGCGATGCTCTTCAAACCTACTTCAGTGAATTTAAATCTAAAACCAGAACATGCAAATTCTCTGGTTCTATTCATTGTAAAGTGTACACAAAAAAATGCAGAGATTTATTTGTTGCATATGACGCGCAAGATTTTGCGGTTTACACACGCCTTAAATTTGTGCATTCCTTCTCCAAATATGCCTTTTGGATTATACTGCTTGTCAATTCTGTTGCTAGTCATATGCGTCACTTCAACTTAATTACATTAAAATGATTATGTTACAAGTCTGTCCAAAACTCAATCTGTCTGCCTCCTAAAATCAGTTTTCAAGATTCCCTTATTGCTGTGGAATAGTACAGAACATGCAATATTGCACAAAATTGCCTTCTACCTGCCATAAGGCAGTCACCATTATCAATGCCCGACGTCGCGAATAGTGCAAGAGAAGGAGAAGCAAAAGAGAGTCCATTCAGAATCACTGAATGTCTGTGAATTCACCTCCACTGTTCCAGCAGCAGCACAGACTCCTGTTCAATCCATCGGCATCTGAACTCCAGGTCCAAATCGACAAAACAATCAGGAAGCTTTCAGCACCCAAGGCCCTTCAAGAACACTTCTTGCCCTCAGTACCTTCTCAAATCCTGGTTTCAGTACTTGGCTCCCATGAGCCAGTCTTCAGTGGCCCGCAGTCCATGGGATCCTTGACCGCAACTTGTGAAATTTCCTCAGCTGCTGAGCTTTTCTCTGGTCCACCGCCATGGTTACCATCCTGTAGGGTCTCTCTAGTTTCTATTTTATTCACTATTTACAATGTTGCCTATACTGTTCACAAAAATCATACTGATATCAACGCCAACCCTCTCAGGACTTTGCTCTCATCGTGATATTCCCCACTACTCTCTGCCACTTGAAGTTGCCTTTAAGCCCATGTGCTTCTATTTGCAAATAAATCTGTGGCATTGTATCAAATGCCTTTTGCAAGTCCACTTAAATGCCTGCTGACCACCTTCATCTATCCTTAGTCACTTCATCAAAAATGTTTCCATTTCATTCAATGTCTATTTAATAACATCACAGAAAATGGCAGGATAGCAGGAAGGAACAAATTGTGGCCAACTGGGTTCTCAAAGATTTGCAATTCGCTGGAATTAAACCTGGGACCCTTCCATCTATATTGCACACAGCCACGTTGAGGCACTGGAGAGGTTCTTTGGTTTAGGCCAGTGGTCCTCAACCTTTTTCTTTCCACTCACATACCATTTTAAGTATTCCCTATGCCATAGATGCTCGGTGATAAGTAAGGGATTGCTTAAGGTGGTATGTAGATGGAAAGAAAAAATTTGAAAACCACTGTTTTAATCGTGCCTAATGTGCACGGTTTCATAACTCCAAAGGAAATGGGCCAATGACAATTTTTTTCAGGCAAAATATTTCAGTAACAATTGGGTCTAAAGCAGTGGTTCTCAACCAGTGGTTTAGGCTGAAATGATACATCATTTTCAAATAAAAGTTCAACAAGACTTTCTATAAATATTCCCAAATACAAGCCATTTGAAGGCCTTGACAAGTGATTTCTTTTCATATATTTCCTCTTTTGCCAACAGTAATTCCTGTACTTTATATTCTTAAGAGGATAATGCACAATGAAGACATTAATACATACATACTTTTGATAATTATGTGTCAAATTCAAATGACAGGCAAAAACAAAGCCAAATGCTTTTCAAATACCTTCAATGTTTACATATTTCATACAATGTTCATTTTCTTACAACTGAAAGGAAATCTAATAAATCATGAAAAATTCTTTAAATGCTCCTCAATGGAGTTAACCCAGCCAGTTTGGTCTGCCACCTTATATACTTATCCCCTGAACCATGTACTGGTATACAATCCTTTATCCAAAATCTTTGGGGGACAGTGTGTTCCGAATTTCTGATTTTTCCGGATTTCAGAACAAAAGCTAGCTGCCCCAGATTTAAGCCCACCCGAATTGTGCTGCCGTATCCACATCCTTCCAGTCGCACTGGCGTCTCTCTCCCCCATGCCTACCCAAGTCACGCTGCCATCTCTCCCCCTGCCAACCCAAGTCGCGCTGCCTTCTCTCTCCCCCTCCCCCCCCCCAACCTAGTCGCACTGCTGTCTCTTGCTCTCTCTCCCTCCGCTGTACCAGCATCAGGAAAAAAATGCCGGTTTTTGGAGCTTTCTAGATTTTAGATGTCCGGATAAAGGATTGTGTACCTGTACAAAGAATTCCCCAAAGCTTCTTCAAAACCAGTGGCATAGTAGCACCACTGCCTTGTGATGTTAGAGACCTTGACTCACTCCTGGCCTTGGGTGGTTTTAATTATATTTTAGGTGAATGTTACAAAATAATCCAATTACATTTATAGTCTCTTGTAACAACTAAATTACTTTGAGATAAGAGTTACAAGCATTTCCTTTGGAGCTGAATAGTTCACTAAGTGCTTATTCACAAAGGTGCTGAAAGCCTTGATTTTTGTCTAATGAGTGCAATATGCTAACCATTTGTATGCATAATTTATTATTCCCTGAATATGGTTAAATTATGGTTAATACAAGAATTTGAAAGATCTTGAGACTTAAATCTCATCATTGTAACTGGAAATATAAATTTATATTTAAATAAGTCTGGAAAAAATGTATTGGCTGACAGTGAAACTACTGAAGTGTTCAAATATAATGAGGACATTTCCTTTAATGTAGCTTTGTGTGATTCCAGGCCCACAACCACATGAATAAATAAATATTAATCTATTTTCTGAAATAGTTCAACAAGCTAAATGGTAATTGCTGATTTTATCCAACCAAGCCCTTGAACAATTAATGGGCCAAGCTTAGCATTTTAAGCAAATCACTGGAAAGAAAGCAGAGTAACGAGAATGAATTGTCAAATTGGGTCAAGGGATCAGTCAGTTGATTTGCAGTACCAGACAATTGAAGGGGATCTTTCAGAATATGCAAATTTTAACAAGGAAAAAAATTCCAAGAGATAAAGATGGTATCATATTTTTAAAAATAGCATCTAATTGTACAATGTGTCAGGAGTGAGTGACACATTGTCCTTATTAAGTCAAAATCTCTCTGAGGAGACCCTCCATCATGTTATTTGGAGCTGTTGCTGATTCAGAATGGAACTTATAGCTCAAACTTAGCATAAATTATCTTCATAAGCTGCTACATGCCTTACTTGAATACGAGCATCACAGGAGTTTAGCTGTTGTTCAGTGAGGAGTTCAGTATATCAATGCAGGAATTTGTACAAAGCATTCCATAAATGAAGTGACCAACTGGGCAAAATTCCAGTATGGAAATTAATGTTAATGGGCAAGAGTGGCATGATATAGATAGTGGATTAGATCAAATCACAGAAGTCCAATCACATCCACTCATAATTAGGGAGATTTAATCAGCTAATGGAGGAAGGAGGATTCATCAATGTTACCACCTGTGCAGAAGGCAAGCCTGAACCACAGTGGTAGATACCCCTCATTGTGAAGTTGAGGGAAGGGAGCAAGTTGTGGTGCAGTGTTCAACATTGCACAGAATCTGGCTATAAAACAAGCCAAAAAATTTTTTGTCACATTTATCCCACCTTTTCTTGATGTAAGTATTTCTGCTGAGGCAGCAATCTGATGCACTTAAATCCCTTACAGTCAGCAAATTTGTGGGTTGCCTAATGCCGTTTGTTTGTACTATGACTGCATCTTTGCCAATTTCAGGGCTTGTCTAAAAATCTCTTCAACAAAGTAAAACTCCTGGTTATCTGACACCTACAGGGATTGGTAGATGTTGGGTACATGAATTTTATGGTTCCTTTGAGATTGCATGTTGCATGAATGGAGAACTAACGGTAAGGTGCACCAATGTTAAACTTCTGTATTTTTACCCATTTATTTTCCATGATTTTTTTGCCAGTTACTTGCAATTGCCAATTGTTTGAATTTCAGATTTATTCCAAAATCTGAATTGATTTAGAAATCCAGACAACATGGGTTTTATTGTAATTGTATCTGATTCCACCATGTCCCCTGGCAGCAGACAGAATCTGCTCTCTGTGTAAAATAATAACATTCGCTTCATATCCCTTTTAAACCTCTTCTTTCACCAACCTCTTGCTTTTGATCCATGGCATCATTTCCAAGAGTACCAGGGTAGTGTCAATATTCAACCCTCAGTCTGCATTACTAGATCAGATTGGCTAACACTGCTACCTGTAAGAGCTGATTTTCTTAATTTCCTGAAATTTATTATGCAAATATAGGTCTCCTTTTGTATTTATATTCTATATCTCTGGGTGTAAAAATCAAAGATCGAGTTGCTTATTTTATAAGCCAGGCAAATCAATTTATCGCATGTAATAGGACAACTCAGCTCAACTTGTCGACATCAGTGTTTACCTCTTTGCTTAATTTATTTAACCTATCACAATGGCCAGCATAGCCCAATTATATTACCATTTCATGTGTGCTTTGTTTTCCAAAACTTTTATTTACAAACACATAGTCTCAGTATTTTCAGGAGGCAGAATGATAAATGAAAGAAAACAATTATGTGAACACATTACTATGAAGAAGGTAAATAGGTCACTCAAAGACCACGAGCTCAAGAAATTATGGAAATTCAGATCAGAGTGTGGAGAGTTTCTCATTACACATACCTTTCATTAGTGCTCTTGCTTTTCTTCCAACCTATTGAAAAGTAACAGTATTAGTAAAATAATAAATAAATTAACTTCACGACTGTTGCATCAATGTTACCTTACAAAGATCATAGTACTGTTTACATTAGGATTATAAAGCCCACCTCACTGACAAAAGACAAAGGAGGAAAAACCCAACCCCAACCAACCAATTTTCCCTTGCAACCGCTGCAACCGTGTCTGCCTGTCCCGGATCCCACAAACGAGCCTGCAGCTGACATGGACATTACCCCTCCATAAATCTTCGTCCGCGAAGCCAAGCCAAAGAATAAAGACAAAACTAAAAGAGACATTGTAATTTGCCAGTGTCTAATTTTAATTAGATTTCACATTCTGTGTTCAGGATGTCATTGCCAAAAGGTTTTGACAGCATCTGGTCTTTGCTGCAGTTCTGGTGACCAGGATGCTATGACAAATCCATGAAATGTACAAAACATTCTTTTGTAACCCTTGTATGATGAGCATACTTTCAGATCTTGACTGGTTTCAAGATTATTACACATCAACCATATTACTTAGAAATATTCTTTAATTGACGACTGCACACTTGGGTTTCATAAAAGTAATTTATATTAAAACAGATACATCACCACTAATTAATCAGACAGTTTAACATGTGAATCAGAACTGAAAATGTGTTTGTTCATTTGACATCATGTTAAAGTCCAACAGAAGGCATGAAAACGCACTCTTTCTTCGGTCGCAGTGATTCTTTTTCAAATGAAGAATCACCACCACATTTTTGAAATTGAAGAATTTGTATGAAGTTGGATCTCTATAAGTCTGGACCTATATCCCTGTGCAGGCTCAGTGGTAGTAAATTATACCTTCTAAATTACACAACACAGTAATATTTGTGAAAGATACCTTAACTTCAGCAATTCTCATCACTACATTTTCTAAGAATAGGTGGGAAGTGTTTTTACGAGCAGAATAGAAACAAAATCATTTTTCACATTGTAATAGCCTTAGTTACATCAGAACTAAATTTGCACTATTTTTGCAAAACAAAATCTTGCCTCATTCATATTAAAACAAGATTGGCCCAATTTTGTTAGAAAAACCGTAGGTAATTTAACCTGCTTTTATAGTTTGAATACAAACTATAACATGCATTAAAATGGAAGTCCTAATGTTTAGCACAGCTTATAACCCATCAATAAGAGTTCCATGTCCAAGTACAAACTCCTGAGAGTCGAGTGATGGAGTTTGATGTTCCATAGTTTCAGGGTGTTTATGCTGTGATTTTATTTTGCTACTTGGAAATAAATAGAGTATCAAAGCTTTTCACTGACATTCAAAGCTTTCAAATTTAAACCCTGTCAAACAGGTTGGACCTGTCTTATTTTAGGAAGTACAGGCCACTGGACTGATCAAGATAAGAATGATTTTCATGGGTAAGTGTTATGCTGTCATCAGTAGTTTGTCGGTGATCAAAAGCCACATAGAACTCAGTCACTGTCAGGCACTACCCAGCCTCTCCACCTGGCCATCCAGGCACGTGCTCACCCACCAGCCAGTGCATGCGCCGACATTGGTCAGACTCCATACAATGGGAGCCCCTGCTCCTCAGAGTGGGTTATTTAAACCACAGCCCCTATTGTCCACTCTCTCTGCCTCGTGGTCAACTCCTGCACCAAGTCGCTGTCAGCACGGCTGGATGCCATCTGGAGGGGAACGTAGGCAAGGGATAGAAATCCTTTGCTTACGCTGACCAGGGTGTCACCACCAATCATTAGTAGAGCAGCCACAGACCAATCCACTAACCGGGGATTAGAGGGTGTGTATCTCACCCCTTGAAACCAAGCCACCTATATGGCACCTCACCTGGAGTCAGAACCCTTCCCATGGTCATGACTCCCAAGTGGTAGTGAATGCCCGTGCACACTCTGCTGCCATTGAGCCCCTTCTCCCGGTTTGGATTCCTAGATTGGGTGCAAACCAGTTGCGAGTGTTGTGGTACTGTGTGCGTGTGAGACTGTCTGTTTCACTGCTGTATCTTGTTAACTTGTTTAAACCATTGTTTTAATAACTGTGTACTCCAGGACTGCCCCAGCATTTATCTAATTTCATGACTAATAAAGCATGTGTTTTACAGCACCCTACTATGTCTCGGATTCTTGCTGTAACCAAACAAACTAAAATCACATAGTACAGTAGGAGATCAGTGATTCTAGGCAACAAGCCAGTTGTTGGAGGCCTTGAGCCACTGTGTTGACACAAAATGTCATGATGTCATAATGAATAAGTGATGATCTAGGCATATTGTCCTTCACAAATGAGATGGTTCTCCTTAATTCTCCAATTTCCTTTATTTTCTGGAGTCAATTTTAGAAATGGATAGCTCAGGTCACAAAAGTAACCAACTTACAGAAGGCCATTTGACAGGAATATATAGATCAGCAGAACATTGAAGTCTGAAGGGCCTGTATTGTGCTGTAGTGTTTGATAGGGGTATAGGATCCATGCAATCTTCCAACACAACAACCCAGCACTCCCATTTTCCCTCAACTTATGGTCTTGCAACATATTGTCTCCCTCATTCCCAATTCCCCATGGATTATTTTTGACATTTACCACATTGAGAGGCAATTTACAGTAGACAATTAATCTACCAGCACAAATTTGGGAAGTGAGAGGAAACTGGAGCACCCCATGCCATCACAGAGCAAACCTGCAATCTCCACACAGGCAACATCTGAGATGAGAATCGAACCCGAGTCCCCAGAGCTGCAGGTAACTGCTGCACCACTGCACGGCAGCAGCATATTTCCAAAGTTATAACTTAACCCTTTTTAAAAATCATGTTTTAGTATTGAAATGTTTTGGATATAAAGATCTAAAATATAATCAGATCAGGTCAAGCAGAAAAATTCTTCCTGTAGTTCAGAAGTACAGTACAATATAGACTGATGTTGTAAAATACATTTGACATATACGATTCTTGTATCAATTACTCTGTAAAGAAGTGAAAGTAGAATAGTTACAGTTCAGTGGTACAACAACACGTTAAAAAAAAGGAACTTTATTGTTAGCACCAACAACCAGAAAAAAACAATTAAATCTTCAATTGTTTCTGTTTTGCATACAAAATTTTTATTCTATTTCCAGACAGACAACTCCCCTACAAAGTAGCTAGAATATTTGATACAAATGGGACATCTGGAATTTCCCAAAAATTTGTAGGCAGTTATGTGCAAAGCAAACAGAAAGCCTCAAAAGGTAAAGAAATTTTTGAATGCAGTTTATTTCAGGCATGTTGACTTCCTTTTTACATGTCTATCAATCAACCCTCTATCAGAGCACAATTCCCCCATTTTACATGAAGATTATATTCTGACAAGCACTCCAGAAAATTTGAATGCAATTTAACACTGTTCTGAAAAGTTCCAATTTAAACTGTAATTTTTGTAATGAACTCACTGGGTCTGACAGACATATCAAAACATCGTCAGCAAATAGATTGATTTTATATTCTTCCTGGTTAACCCTGAAGCCTCTTATATGTGGATCTTGGCAGATATATTCTGCTAATGGTTCAATAGCCAGGAAAGGCTGGAGATAATGGACAACCTTTTCTACTAGATCTGGACAATGAGATTTGACCGTTAGTGATTAATTTTGCTTTAGGCTCATAATATAAATACCTCCCAAGTCCAAATTTTCCCAGAAACTTTAAATAAATAGTCACATTCCAGTCTGTCAAAAGCTTTTCCCGCATCTAAGGCCAGAGCGATACTCAATTCATCGCTTGTTTGTGCCAGCAGTCTGTTAGCATTGTCCGTAGATTTCCTTTTCTGTACAAAACCCATCTGATCCACATTTACTAATTTAAGCAAATATACTGCCAATCTATTTGCCAGAACTTTAGCAATGATCTTATAGTCCATATTCAATAATGATATGGGTCCCTATCTTTTTTGGGAATCACTGTAATAATTGCCACTGAGGACTCTGGGTTGCCACTGCTTGATCTAGTACCTCCATAAATAGAGGTATCAATAAATCTTTAAATTCTTTATAAAATTCGGTTGGGAACCCATCTTCTCCTGGGGTTTTATTAACTTACAAGGAGAACAAAGCTTCTCCTATCTCACATATATTAAAGGGAGCATTTAAACCCCTCTGTTCTTCTCGATTCAAATTTGGAAAAGAATTTCCTATCACAATTTGATCTAGGTTATTCAAACCCTCCCCACTGATTGAGATTCATACAAGTTCATACAAAATTGTTTAAAAGCTTCATTTATGTCCTTTAACTTTTAGGAGATCCTGCCTGGGTTTGACTTAATTGCATTATCATCCTCGAAACTTGCTATGATTTCATCTGCCAGGAGATGACCTTTGTGGGCACTTTTCCCCTAGCTCATAGTACCTTTGCTTAGATTTTGTGATCATTTTTTTCCATTCTATATGCATGTATTGTACTTGAGCTTCTTACACATTAGTCTTCTGTGTTTTTCCACAGAGACTCTTTGTTGAAGGTCCTTTTCAAAATTATGATCTCCTTTCCCAATTCATCCATTTCCCTCTTATTTCCTTTTTAAATCCAAGAGGAATAACTAATAATTTGGCCCCTTAAATATGCCTTTAACTTGTCCCAAAGTAAAAATTTGTCCACAGTTGAGTCAGAGTTAGTCTCACAGAACATATTAATTTGATTCTGAATAAAATTACAAAACCCAGCCTTTTCAACAGCAAAGTATTAAAGCACCACCTATGAACCATCTCTTGGTTATCTGGCATATAAATGGTCAATAGAAGAGGTGAATGGTTTAATAAAATTCTCACTTTCAATTCAATTCATATGATCCTACTCTAAAATTGAGCTGAAGTCAAAATAAATCTTTCCTTGAGTAGGAGTCATATTGTCTCAAATAGTAGGAATAATCTCTCTAAATTGGAATTTTTCAGGACTTTCTCAGGCTATAAAATTAATTGGGAAAAAAAGCGAAGTTATGCCACTTATGGGTGGGAATTATGATCACGTTAAGAGAGACTCAATTTAAGTGGCCACTTAATGGGATAAAATATTTAGGTATTAAGATAGATAATAACTTACAAAATTTATATAAATTGAATTATATTCCCTTGCTTCAGAAAATTCTGGATGATTTTAATGGATATATTGCCTAAATTACAATATCCTTTCCAAAACCTACCTGTTTTAGTACCACGATTTAGAATTTAAATAAATATATTAGAAAGTTTCTGTGGAAGGGTAAGTTTCCCAGAGCCTCTATCGATAAATTAACCTGGAATTATAAAGCTCACAGACTTAAAAAAAAATAATTGGGCAACTCAAATGAAGCTCGTCACCTCCCTCTTTGACAGAGTAGACAAGTTGTCTTGGGTAAAATTGGAACTGCATAAGGTTGATGAGAAGATAGCATAAAATTTCATATACATGTGTATGTATGTATGTATGTATGTGTATTTATATATATATATATATATATATATATACACACACACATACATATATAAATGGAATTCTACATTTCTATCTGGTCCAAAGGAAGCCCCCTTACTAAAACATTATTACAATTTGGAATAAACTCAATGGTCAAATTGGTGTTTGGGGGGGGGGGGGGGCTTGCACCCAAAACACCCCTAGTTCAAAATAAATTAATTCCGTTAACAATTGATAATAAAATTCTAGAAACTTGGTCTCAGAGTGGGATCAAATATATCGAAAATTGTTTGAGTAGGGACAACTTATGACATTTGAACAAATCAGGAATAAATTTAGTTTTAAGTACATCTTTTTTTGTTATCTCAGTTAAGATTTTATTTAAGGGATAAATTTTGTCCAGCACTGACCTTAGAGACTCTGGTTCAAAAGAGATCACAAAGAAAATTAGCTCAAAAATGTATTTCTTACTTCAGCTGGAAGTCTCTACACAAGGGCTAGAAAAGTCAAGAGAGAGATGGGAATCAGATTTGGGTCTAGAAATTGATCCATTTTGCTGGTCTGACCGATGTCAAGACAGCATAAGCAATACAATTAATGTAAGGTATCGGATGGTACAATATAATTTTTTTTGCATCCGCTGTACCTTACTCCACAAAAATGAAATAAATTTAAATCTGAATTATCCAATTTATGTTTTTGATGTGGTCAAGATATAGGGATCTTTTTGCATTTGACTTGGTGATGGCACAAGGTGAGATCCTTCTGGGAAGATTTGGGGAATCTCCTGGAAAAAAATTGCTGGAATTCAAACCCTCAGGTGCCAGAATTGTTTTTATTGGGGAAATTAGCAGATATAAGTCCTAAAATGAGGCTGTCAAAATAGCAATTGGAATTGCTTTAGTGGTGGCCAGGAAATGCATTGACATTGGAAATCTGATTCCCCACTAAGTTTGACTCGCTATAAATGTATAGCTGTATCTTAACTACCATATTTTTTTAAGAATATGGAACCCATATTTAAGATATACGGAGGGGTTAACCTTTGATGATTCCCCCGCTTCCGGTCTGCAATATCTCCAGTATCCCTAGCGATATCTATGTCAAGACATTTATCCCTTAAGGGAGGAGGTAAGCTCTGAATAAATCATAAAATATTCTGTCTGTATGTAATTAATGCTTTTGGAAAACAGATGACTTTGTCACATTATATGGGAGAATTACCTCTTTTTCTTTTTCCTTTGGGGAGGGGGGGTCTTCTTCTTTTCTGTTTCCTGCTTTTTTTTTTAAGGATCGGCATGGTGTGTAATTTAGTATTTATAAACAATAGTGCAGAATTTGATAATTGTGATAATGTGTTGATTTGTCCTTTGTATATCAATATGTAGTTTTATTGTATATATCTGCAATGTTTCTTTGATTTTGTTTGTTTCATAACTTCATGTTGATTGAAAAGTAAATTAACTGTTAATTTTGGGTGCAATTCTATAAAGCACCAATGCAGGGAACTCCAGGCGACAATGTTTACACATTGATAAAAGAAAGCTTTTTTAGAACAAAATATAATCCATGGGTTTACATGGTACATGGAACGTACTTCTGAATGATCACCGGACTTAAATATTAAAATTAAGCTTCTGAGAGTGGCTTTTAATGTTGGTCGTCTTGCATCGATTAATTACTGTTATTTAAGCACTCCCTCTATTTCTGACTCCAAGTATTGCAGTGACTGTATTACTGACACTTGTTATCTCAACATCCTTACCTTTCATGAGGTACAGAGTTAAAGCCTTTATATTTTCGATAGCAACCAGCAAAAGGAAGGCCAAAGCAACAAGGGAATACAACCTCCATGGTGTTAAAGCAAGTAACCTAGGAAAACAGAAGGAGATTAAAACTCATCAACTTTATTGTTTCGATATTAGGTCTCGGATGGGGGACTGTTGTATGAAATACGGATAGACACAAAAGTGAAGCATTCGTAAATGGCTTCAAATGAGCGTCTGATCAACGATTATTACAAGCTTCTCTTTTTTGTCCATGGACATGTATCCGCATTGTTTGGGATGCTTCGTTTAAAGCAAACCATTATCATTGAAATCTATTTTTTCCTTGAGAAACAGGATATTTAAGATAAAAAAGTCCACCTTGCCCTCAAAGAGAGCGGCCGAGACTGAGCACCAGGGCGCAGAACAAGCCGCAGCAGCTTGTCCACAGTCAGCGGCCAACGATGGGAGGAGTGACCGTAGCCCAATCATGATTTCCCCTTCTGTGTCTGCCGGGCCCGGCCTGGCCTTACCAGAAAAGAGCGTTGCAGCCCAGGAACACAGCCGCGCTGCGACCCGGCCGTCGCCAGCTGGAAGCCGACTGCAGAGAGCGGAAAAGCGAACGCCAGACCGAATCCGGCTCCAGCCGGCCCTGCCCCGCGCCCGGCTCCGCCAACTCCTTGACATCATCCCGAGCTGGGCGGCTGGTGGCCGCATCAGCTCCTTGCTGAGAGCCGTCGCTGCCACCCTCCGGGCCCCGCATCGCCATCTTTTGTTTTGTTGCTGTGTTTACTTGCTCCGCTCTGACGTCATCCCTGGCTCCTGATGTCAAAGGCGCCACGGCGTGACGACAGAGTGCACGGAGAATGGATGGCGGGAACTGGGCTGGGAGGCGTGGTGTACTGACGTCATTGGGGAGTCGGGCGGTCACATGATGTCACGTGGCACGATCAATGGATAAATAGGGATATTATGAATGAGTGAAATAATGGAAAGGATTCGGGATAGAGGTGAGGCAGGGGGTAGAGGGGTAGAGGGGTGGAGGAGAGGAGGGAGAAGGGGAGAGGGCGGGGGGGGGGAGAAGGAGGGCGGGGGGGAGAAGGGGGGCGGGGGGGGAAGGGGGGCGGGGGGGGGAGAAGGGGGGCGGGGGGGGAAGGGGGAGGAGGTAGAGGTGATGGGGAGAAGGGGGGCGGGGGGGGAAGGGGGAGGAGGTAGAGGTGATGGGGAGAAGGGAGAGTATGGAGTGGAGGAGGAGGAAGGGGCAGCAAAGGGAATCGAGGAGGTGGGGGTTGGATGGGGTGGAGGAGCTAGGATGATGAGTGGAGGGAGGAGGACGGTAAGTGGGTGGAGGTGGTAATGGAGGAGGGTTGGAGGAGAAGGGACAGAGGGGTTTGAGGAGGAGTGTCAGAGGTAGAGGAGGGGGAGAAGGCGATGAAGGGAGAGGAGGGAGTGGAGGAGGAGGATGGGGCAGTGGAGGGAATCAAGGAGGTTGAGGGGATAGAGGAGGGGGTGGGGAGGTAGGGGTGAATGGGGTGGGGGAGGTAGGACGATGAGTGGAGGGAGGAGGAGGGCGAGTTGGTGGAGGGGGTAGAGGAGGAGGGGTGGAGGGGTTTGAGGAGGAGGGAAGGGGTGGAGGGAGAGGAGGAGGGGTGAAGGGGGTGGAGGGAGAGGAGGAGGGGAGAAGGGGGTGGAGGGAGAGGAGGAGGGGAGAAGGGGGTGGAGGGAGAGGAGGAGGGGAGAAGGGGGTGGAGGGAGAGGAGGAGGGGAGAAGGGAGTGGAGGGAGAGGAGGAGGGGAGAAGGGGGTGGAGGGAGAGGAAGGGCAGATGGGGTAGAGGAGGATGGGTGGAGGGAGAGGAGGAGGGTGTAGAGGAGGGGGCAGAGGGGTTTGTGGAGGAGGAGGGTCGTGGGTAGAGGAGAAGGGGTGGAGAGGTTTGAGGAGGAGGAGGGTCAGAGGTAGGGGAGGATAGAGAGGAGGTAGAGGAAGATGGGGTGGAGAAGGGTCAGAGGAGGAGGAGGAGGGATGCTGAGTTCTAAAGGCAACCTTTAAAATCACGGAGGAGATACTGCAATGGCCACCAAGCAGGTAGACCTAAGGGAAGGTTCAATGTGAGACACCAACGTGGTCTGAAATGACCTCATTCTCAGCCCCACAAAGGCAATTTTAAGAGCCAACATAACAACCTATAATCGGTATTATTCCACAGGAGTGACTTTTGGTCTGTTTTTTTTATCTTCAATATTTGAATTGCATTCAAGTGGCTACCAGAGGATTTTTCTCCAGGGCCCTACCATTTACCGTATGTCCTGGGCTAGTTTCACTCACCAAAATGCAATGCTGTGAACGTGTCAAAGCAAAGTTCCACCTGGCATTCCTTGACCCACACCACCAGTTGATCTGGATCCTGTTTTAACTGTAAGCAGCCTTCCTTTTCCACTGTACCATTAATGCTGTTGACAAATTGGAGGTGAGGTGGGAGGTCCACTGTTAATCACTTCAAAGCATAAATTTAGTGGGAATTTGAATTACAAACCTTCAAGAAAAAGGCCCTATTCCATCTGTCTTTGGTAGTATCTCCATGGATGAATACTTATTCCAAATATTCAATAGCTAACAAAGCTGGTCTGTAACATCTCAGGCTTGAAACATTGACTGCCATTTTTGCTGTGTGAATCGTTGAGTTTCTTCAGGACTTTTGTGTATTGCGCTGGACTGCAGTATCTGCAGATTTTCTTGACTAATATCTATTCTTGCCAGACTCACTGGAATGAGCTCAAAACGCAGGCAAAGAATTGCTGGACGAATTCAGCAGATCAAGCAGCATCCATGAGCAGAAATAGTCTTTTGAATGAAGATAACCTTATTCACAACAAAAATATATAAACTGTGCAACATCAGTCAACACTTTGTAACAGGTCCATTTGAGAAGAATAAAGGATGGAGCAGAGCAGGGAGTCACAGATAGAATTATCCCAATGAAAAGCAGCTCGGATGGAGAAGGGAATATGTAATTGTTGGTGGGAAAACACTGAATTTGGAAGAAGTGTTAGAGGATAATGTGCCCATGGCAATAATGCAGAGGCTGATGGAATGGAAAGAGAGATCAAAGGGACTCTGTCCTTGTTCTGCCTGTGGATTGTGGGGAAAGGACAGAAATATGAAAAATAGAAGAGATAATCTTGTTGGCCTCATCAAAAACAATTGATGAACTTGGAATAAATCTGCAATGACAGTGAAACGTCATTAGAACACGATTTGTTAATGCGCAGAATCGCTTAGAGCGCGGGTGTCTGTGGAGCCCAAACTTTATAAATGACAGTCCTTGACCTGCTGATTTTCACCAGCTTTGTGTTTTTACTTCTACCAAGATATCTGGAGTTTTACTACATGGAGGCTAGACTGGGTATGAATTGTTCCTGAACTGAGGAGGCAGTAAAGATGGTAACCACTTTGGTGGATCTCCAGCCACATATATGCATCTCTTCCGCGACTCAGCTGTAACGCAGTATGAAATCTTGGACCCCAACTACCGCATTCTAACGAAGTTTTACTGTATTACTTAAAGAAGATGTGAGAACATATGAATTAGGAGCAGGAGTAGGCCATCTGGCCTGTCAAGACTGCACTATCATTCAATGAGATCATGGCTGAGCTGATGATAGGCTCATCTATTAATTCCCCTACTATGTAAAAATTCATCCAATTTTGTCTGAAATAAATTTACTGAAGTAGCTTCCACTCCTTCGATGAACAGTGAATTCCATAAATTTGCCACCTTTGGGATAAACAGTTCCTCCTTATCTCTGTCCTAAATCTACTATGCTGAATCTTGAGCTCTGTCTGCTAGTTCTCATCTCCCCACCAAAAGAATCAACTTACCTACCTCCATCTTATCTATGCTTTTCATTATTTTATATGTTTCTATAAGGTTTTCTCATTCCAGCAAAAACAGTTACAGATAGACAAATGAATTTCTCCTAATAGGCTAACTCCCTCTTTAAAATATGTTACTGTGTTTAGCATAAGCTTACATAGAGTTTTAGAAAAGAAAGCTCATAAAAATAATTTGAATATATGTGATGACTCAAAAAAGAAAAAAGATGAAACTAAGTCAAGAATTCCTTAATAAACACAAGAAACAATCATTTGAATTGATTTGTAAAACCATATTAAATCTGTTTGCTGAGTTAAGCCAATTTTTTTTTAAAGTGAAGAAAAGCAAGAATAAAAATGAAAGACTACATCTAATCTACCCCTTCCCTCTTGTCAAGGTTACCTTATATAATAAACAAAAACGAAAATGTGGATTCAATGGTGACATCAGACAGTGAATCTTCTGAGCACTCAATAATTCTTAATTCTTCCAATTACAATAAAATTTCAAGAATGGGTCCCACAACTTTATAAATTGAAACTCTTTATCTTTAATATTACATCTAATTTTCTCCAAACTTAAATAGGTCATTATGTCATATAACCACTGTGTATGAGTAGGGATGAATCATCTTTCCATTTTAGCAAGATTGCTTGTCTGGCGATCAATGTGATAAAAGCTAAAACTTTTTTACTTGAGATGCAGGCATCTGGGACATGAGGAAAACCAGAGTAATTAACGGGCAAGGTTCTAAATCTTAAGAATCGTTGATAACGTTTGGAAAATGTCTTTCCAGAATCTCTCTAAATTTGGGCATTCCCAAAACATGCAAATTGGAGAAGCTTCAAAAATTTTACATTTCTCACATAGTGGATCAATATCTGCATAAAAAAAATGAGATAATTTAAGTTTGGACATGTGTGTTTTAAGTACCACCTTATATTGTAATATGCAAGGTCTTGCACAGAATGAGGAATCATTAACCAAGCTGAGAGTAGAGAACCAATCTTCATCTGAAAATGTTAAGTTCAAATCTTGTTTCCAACCGCTCTTGATCCCTGCCATGGGAACTGAATTTAAATCCAATAAATTATTATAAATACATGATATTAATCCACCATGAAAATATAACCTTAACTTAAACAAAAAAGATCAAGAATATTAGTATTTGAAATTCGAGGGAAATCAGAAAGCTTAAACTGAACAAAATGTTTAATTTGTGAATATCTAAAAGAATGTGTGTAATAAAGATAAAATTTGGCTGATAATTTTGTTAAAAAGAGGCTAAATTATCTTGAATAAAGCAGTGGAGATTTAATACAATTCTTGCTGATAGAGAATTCTTAGATTTTATGGAAAACCAAATACAGTTTTTCTTTACTACTAATTCCTCCCAACAATGTCCAACTTGATTGTTTGGGATACAATGAAAGCGTATTTAAGAGGTCAAATTATTTAATACATGGCTAATATCAAGAAAAAAAACTAACAAGGAAAGAACAGATTTAATCAGATTAAGCAAATTGATTTATATTTTGCTCAAAATAAAAATCAGAATTATATAAGAGTAAAACTTAAAACTAAATATGATCTTCTCCCCACTTATGCAATTGAATAGCAACTGTTAAGAAATAGAAGTCTTTTTTATTGTCATGGGGAAAAATCTCCAAAGTTACTAGCTGGACAAATAAAAGGAATTTCTGCTGATCTGTTGTTATATTGCTATCACTTATAAGATTCGTATGAGTGATGGCAATATAACAACAGATTATTTTAAAATAAATGAGACCTTTAGAGAATTTTACTCTAACCTTTATACCTCTGATTATACTTCAATGTCAGAATTCCTAGATTGGTTGAATTTACCTGTACTTTCCCAAGATAGTTGTGCAAGTTTGGAGAAACCTATTTTGCAGGAGGATATAGCTGTGGCTATTTCCTCATTACAGTTTGGTAAATCTCCAGTACCAGATGTACCCCACCTAAGCTTGGTATTGGATGACTCATTTAAAGAGGAGAAGCTTCCTTTATCATATCACACATTCTAAAAAAAAGGAAAGAATCAACACAATATACATTTTATAGACCTATTCCTTACTTAGCGTTGATATGAAGGTTCTATCTAAGGTTTTAGCACATCAAAAATATTTTACCAATTGTTATAGACAAAACTGGTTTTATTAAAAATCATTATTCTTACTATTATATACATTGATTATTGAATACCCTCCATCAATGATGGGTCATATTAATTCACATTAATAAACATTTATTAATAAACATTTTACCTATATTTCTGTATCTCTTTCAAGCGTAACCAATTTTTATTCCCAAATCTTTTCAGTTCACTAGATTTGGTTATTTCTAACTATACATGGCAGGGGAAGAAACTACATAGAAATAAAGCCCATCTTCAAAAGACCACATTAAATGGAGGATTATCACTTCCAGATTTTAGATTGTACTATTGAGCAATTAACTTACATAATTTACTTTTATTTATTACATTTGAATAAGTCAGTGAATCACCCCTCTTGGGTAGAAATGGAACTGCAGTTCCCAAAAAACTTCTCTGTTGGCAATTTTAGGATCCTTTTTACTACTTTCCTTCTCTAGATTGACACATAATCTGTTAATGAAAAATAGGTTGAGAGTATAGGCTCAATTTAGGACATTCTTTGTGCTTGATGGTTTTTCCTTGGCTAGTCCTATTATTGATAATCATCTTTTTCAGCTGTCTCTGCTGGATGTAGGTTTCAAGGAATGGCATAGATTAGGCATTCAAAGTTTTAATGATCTCTTTATGTGAGCTAACCCCCTCATCTCTGGATTCAACCTGGTGAATCTCCTCTGCATCACCTCCAAAGTCAGTACATTTTCCTCAAATAGGGAGATAGAATTGTATACTATATTCTAGATGCAGCCTCACCAGTACCTTGTACAGTTGCAGCATAACCTCCCAGCTCCTAAATATAATCCCTCTAGTAATGAAGACCAACATTCCATTTGCCTTCTTCATAGCTTGCTGCACCTGCAAACCACCCTTTTGTGATTCATGCACAAGCACTCCCAGGTCCTTCTGCAAGGCAGCGTGATGCAATTGTTTTCCATTTAAATAATTATCTGATCATCTATTTTCCTTTCTAAGGTGGATAGCCTCACATTTATCAACATTGTCCTCCATCTGCCAGACCATTGCTCAGTCACTTAACCTATCTCTATCTCTCTGCAGACTCTTCATATCTTCTGCAAATTTTTGCTTTTCCACTCAATTTAGTGTAATCAGTAATCTTAAATACACTACACTCTGTCCCCTCTTCCATATCATTAATGTACATTACGAACAGTTGTGGGCGAAGCACCAACCCCTGCAATACTTCGTTCACCATAGTGGAAGGCCTCATTCTGGGAATTGATACAATACAGCAATTGTGAATAGGAAATTATGCCCTCAAATGGGACAGGATGCAATGAGGCATGATCCAAGTGGCTGTAAAAGTCAGTGGGTATGTAAAATATCTATGGATTTTTAGTCTTCTGAGATGGAGACAGTAAAGTTAAGGAAGGGCAGGTGTCAGAAACAGCCTGAAAGAGCTGGATCTCAGTTGGAAGTGAGGTTTAATAAAATTGTCAAGTTCAGCATGGGTACAGATAGTAACATCAATGCAGTCATCGATGTAGTGAAATAAGAGTTGGGGAGTGATATTTGAGTACAATTGGAGCAGCAATGTTTCCCCAGACCTGACCAAAATGCAGGTGGAACTGAGCCCATTCGTGTCCATATGGCTACATCCTGGATCTGGAGGAAATAAGAGGCTTTGTTAAGGGTGAGGACCAGATCTGCCAAGCAGAGGAAAGCATTAGTTGATTGGGACAGAATAGCTCTGCATTCAAGAGGAGGGACCTGTGGCTTTCCAAATGGGAAATGAATGTGCAAAGGAATTGTGTATTCACAGATGAGGCGGCAGAGGCTGGAGAATCAGAATTATTCAGAGGAAGAGAGCATGCAAGTAGTTAGGAAATGATTGGACAAAAGGGGACATGATGCTGTTCAGATAGAGGCAGAAGCAGAAAAAACAATTTATCTGCCAGGGCAGTTCCCTTTGTGAATTTTAGGTAGGAAATAATAGTCAGTGCTATAGGGTTGGGGAACTATAAAGGTGATGGTGAAGAGATCATCTGATGTAATGAGGTCCATGATGCTTTGGGAGATGATATCCTGATTGTATTTGGTGTAGGGAGATATGAGGAAGTGTGTGAGTGCTGATATCTGCCCTCAGTAATATGGAGGTCAGTATGCCAGAACACAACCACAATTCCCTTGTCTACGGGATCATGAGATGGATGTTTGAGTGCAGAGGAGTGTGTTCGCAGAGGTGTCCAGATTAGAATGGGTAAGTGTTGTGCACAGGTCAAGGTAGTTTATGTCCTGTCAGCAAATGAAAAGATCAAGAGGAGTAAACTGGAAGGAGCGAGAGGAGTGTAGTATGGATTATGGAAGGTCTTTAACATAAGGGACAGGGATTGTGGCAGCTCAGTGGGCGGCCTCTGGGCCGATATTCATTCCTGACTTTCCTTGATTGGGATCAGTGCAAGGGAGAGGAAGCCGCAGCAAAGAACGGGGAAACCAATCTCCACCATGTGCCTATGTAGTGCGTGTATGGCTGCTAGATCTTACGAAAGGTACCATATCTGTTTATCAGGTTATGTTATTTTCTCCAGGGGAACGTAGCTCTGCATTTCCTTGTTCCATCATTCGATACTAAGACTAGAGTCGGACTTCCAAGTCGCCACAAGGCACTTCCTGGCCACTGACAATGTGATTAACACAAATTGGATTTGAAATTTGGACAGCTTCATTGTAACCCCTTATGTCCACTATGTTTCCCAGCAGGAACAACTCTGGGTCCTGTGGGAATCGTTTGCCTATAATTTTCTCCAGGTCTTGGCCTAGATCTACCCAAAAGGGCAAATAAAAGTTCCTGTTCATTCAGCTGCGTTAAGATTCATTTCCCTTGGGACCCATCAAACTGGTTTCACATACAAGGAGGAATGTTGAAGATGGATAAAAGATTTCCAAGTGGGGAGTTGAACTGCTTTGTCAAAGAAATAGGCTGGAGGAGGAGGAGGCAGAAGTGTTCAGTATAATATTCAACATAAATTCAGTGTGGGTGGAGATGTACAAAGGTGAGACTTTGCTGAGGACAAACAGTTCAGCTTGAGAGAGGAGTAGGTGAGAAGGGACAGTGAAGATATGGTTGGGGTTGTAGCTGCTATTCCCTCTATGCTGTGTGCACACTCGTTTTGCAACCAGTGCACAAAGGAAATTAATGTGCACACAAAAGGTTAGTTACCTAAAATAACGTAGTAATTAATAATTATACTTATTGAAAATAACCTCTTACCTAACTGTTGCTGTTCACTAGTCAGTTAAACAAGTAGTTTATCATACTTGTATAATATTAAACCATGCCAATACAGTTTTATTAGCCATGAGAGATAGGCTGTGCCAAAATTACCTTGAAACCATTTCAAGTTTACATTTGAACAAGCATTCAGTGTGCACATACTTTTGTCACAGGAAAGAAGTTTACACAACATAAGATTTTTGCACACTCTCACTACTAAAAATTAGAGGGAACATTGGTTGTAGCGAGGATCAGGTATGAGGTCAGAGGACAGGGAAGCAGCAGATCTCTGGGTGGGTGGGGAGTAGGTTTTAAGTTGTAGAGTGGTTGAGGGGCTTAAACAAAGCAAGGGCAAGGGGGAGGTGTGGAATTACATGGAGAATAGTGAGGTTGGGAAGGTTTCTTAAGAAGTCTGGACAATAGGATTTAGGAGAGCATCCTTGGGAAAGTAAATGATTTTCGGCAGTTTGTGTGGGGCAGGGATGCTAGAGAACATGAAGTTACGGAAGATCTGTGCATTAGACGAGTGTATGGCTGGTCAGGGTAATTTTGTGGTATGAAACTCCCTCAAGTGTCTGCAGTCACTTTGGTCAACCATCCCATCATTCACAGCTACCTGTTCTGCTTGGCCACAGTTCTTCCTTTTGGTCTGATCTTGTTTGCAGATTCAACCAAACTAAATGTGCCATGTCTTTTTGGGGATTATATTGATGCCTCGACCTCACATTCAGAACCTGTGCTTTGCGTGGTCCTGGGCACTTACAGGACAGGCTGGCAGGGGTGTACTCACTGCTGATTTTGGTCCGTTGCTCAGCTCAAAACTTGGGGATTTTCCATGTTTTAGTTGCCCCAGGCACCTTTGCGTAAAAGCAACCCTTTCTCTGGGTTGTTAGCTGGGCACCCTACTTCCAAATGTAGATGAGGTCTGCAGATACTGGAAAACTAGAACAACACATAGTGCTGAGGAACTTGGTGGGCCATGCAGCATCCTTGGAAAGAAATGGATATATTGATAATATAGAAAATTTGTCAGTAGCTGAATTTTATGTCTTCTTTTATTTCTTAACGATTTTAATTTTCTTATGTCCCTTCCCTCAATTTCTCTTGGCATGTAATAAACAATATTATTCTTCCTCCCCCTCCCCCTTTATCAAAGCGATGACTAACATGTTAGGCTTGCTACACAGTCCATCGACTCCTTTCGTATTTTTTAAGGACAGTAATGGCCTGAGTCCAAACTGCTAAGTTGTATTTTACAGTACCCAGACTGAATGCATCGAACAAGTATTTGCAACATGCAAATTCACCTTCAGGCCATCCTGCATGAAGACTCCCAGGACCCTTTACATCTGGGTATTTTCAATTTTATCCCCATTTAAAAAATAGCCTGCCCATTTTTTTTTCTGACAAAGTGCACGACCATACATTTTCCGACATTATATTTCATTTGCCACTTCTGTGCCCATTCTCCTAATCTAAGTCCTTCTATAACCTCGCTGTTTCCTCAACACTACCTGCTCTTCCACCTGCCTTTGTATCATCTGCAAATTTGGCCAAAAAGCCATTTGTTCCACACTCCAAATCATTAATATACAACATAAAAAGAAACGGCTCCAACACTGACCCCTGTGGAACAGCACCAGGAACTGGCAGCCAACCCTTATAATCTAACTCTTTGCTTCCTACCTATCAGCCAATTCTTGACCCATGCTAGTATGTTCCCTGTTAAACCATGGGCTCTTATCTTAAGTAGCCTCGTGTGCGGCACCTTTTCAAAGCCCTTCTGAAAATCCAAATACACATCACTGTATCTCCTTTATCCAGTCTACTTGTCACTTCCTCACAGAATTCCAATAGGTTTGTCAGGCAAGATTTTCCCTCAAGGAAGCTATGCTGGCTTTGACCTATTCTGTCATGTGCCTCCAAGTACTTTATAGCCTCATACAATCAACCATAACACCTTCCCAAACATTGACAAAAGGCCAACCAGCCTAGAATTTCCTTTCTATTGCCTCCCTCCCTTTTTGAATAGCAAGGTGACATTGCGATTTTCCAGTCCTGCAGGACCATGCCAGAATCTATTGATTCCAGAAAGATAATTTCCAAATGCCTCCACACATCTTTCATGACCCGAGGTTGCTATCCATCTGAAGCAGGAGACATCCATCTTTAGACCATTCAGCTTTCTGAGCAACTCCTCCCTTGAAATAGTAACTGCACTCAATTTCCTTCCCTGATACTCATCAACTTCCACAGTGAGGACTGATGCAAAATACTCATTTAGTTCCTCTGTCATCTTCTTGACTCCCTTTATTATTTTTCCAGAGTCATTTTTGAGTGGTCCAATATCTACTCTAACCCTTTATTCTTTATATAGTTCAACAAGTTGTTTGTATCCCCTTTAGTATTATTTGCTAGCTTACTTTCATGCTTTGTCATTTCCCTCTTTGCTGCTGAGAAGAATGGCCACAGGGGTACCCTGCACTGCCTGCCTCTCTTCTTTCCCTTTTCTGCTACCCAGCTACCTTCATGCTACTCCCTTGATGTGATTGCATCCCTGTAACTCCTATCTACCACTCCCTCAGCCTCCCAAATGATCCAGATTTCATCCAATTCCAATTCCTGAGCACAGTTGTCAGGAGCTGCAGTTGGGTATATGAAGTTATCAAGAATAGTGTTGGCTTCACTGACTATCCACATTCTGCAAGAGGAGTAGGTTCCTGCCCAGGCTGCCATGTCTACTGTCTGAAAGTTAGAAAAATTTGTCACCTTGCTTCAACTCCTGTACCTTCTCTTCAGTTGCTGCTCACTGAAGCCTTGTGAGCCAAAGCCTCAAAGTCCCACTCCTACACTGAGCCACTCACGCACTGGCTGCTTCGCTTGTGCTTCCCCACTTTTTACATGATGCAGCTAATTGGCCCATCAGAATACAGCAGGTGGCAAGCATTTCAAATGTCTAACTCTGCTGTTTAACTATACTATATCTGAGTGGTTTCATGAAAAATAACTGCTTAAAGTGGATTCACAGACTCTCACATCACAAAGTGTGAAAGGTGGTCCTCTTCTGGACAGTTGGAACAGGAGTAGACCACTCGGCTCCACTCCTTCTTTTGATAAGTTGATGGGTGATCTGATTGTAGCTTCAAATCCACATTCTCACCAATGTTTGGTAATTTTTCACACCCTTAGTCGTCAAGTGTCCATTCAGTTCTGCCTGAATAATATTCATAAATTCCTTTGACCACTTCACTCTGAGAAAGTGTTCCAAAAAGTCATGATTTTCTGAGATAACTTTCCAGATCATCTCCATTTTAAATAGACCTTTTACTTTAAAATTGTGTGCCACAAATTATACACTCCTGGAGTGCTACACCATGGAAATAGGCCCTTCAGCCCAACTTAACTATGCTGATAAAGCTGGCTCTTTTGCTTGTATTTGGCTGCATCCCTTAACCTTTACTGTTCATCCACAATTTTAAATGCCTTTGGAATATTAGAGTATCCCTGCTCTGGCAGCTTGTTACATAGAGCCACTATCCTGTCTAAAAAGTCTGTGCCCCTCACGTCTTCTTTAAATCTATCTGTTGTTTTGAAGATCCCCCCGCTCTGGGATAATGGCTATGACCATCAACCATATCTTTGCCCCTCATGATTTTATGAACTTTTACAAGTTTCCCCCTACCACCCCCCACCCCCCCCCCAACCCTCTTAGCCCTGTATGCTTCAATCAAACAGTCCCAGTCTATTAAGCCTTTCCTCATAATTCAAGCCCACCAGCCCTGATAACCTTTTCAGGACATTTGCCAATGTAACAATATATTTCTAGCAGCTGGATGACCAAATCTGTGCACAATACTCCAAGTCCAATCTAATATCTTGCTACTTTTATATACCTTTGGTATTGGCCAGAGGTTTCCTGCAGTCTACTGATCTATACCTTGCATACTTCTATATAGGCCAATCATGACATTCTGTACCACCGCCACATCAGGAAAAGAACCCCTGTAGATTTGATAGACCTGAAAGAAATGTAATTCTTTTCAAAATCATGAGTTTGTGGCTGGAAATATTTTTAGTCACACTTTGAGAAATGAAAGAAACCAGTGATCAGTTGGGATGTTGTCTCATTGTTGCTCTCTGGTATGGCCCCGATCCCACTGCTGCAACATCGATTGATGTCATCTATTGCTTCAGGAGGGGATTCAAAATAGTTTGTGTGTGAAATCATGATGTGCATGTCACCAGAGGAAGGACAATAATAATCACAATCCAGTTGGGCACCATCCACCTGGTCAGGAACATTGTTCTTCCAACTCTTCCATGTCTGGCCTTGAGCTAAAATGTGGGGAGTATCCTTCCAAATCCAAATGGAATAGATGCAAAAAAAATGGATTTTCGGCTAAGAAATATATACAGGGTTAATTCAGAAATTTAGTTGGCGGGTCCATGTTGAACTCCCATCTGCAAATTTCCCACTAAATTTTGGACTTTTAAAATCTCTGAGCTTTTCTTTATAAAATTATACCAAGAGTTTTGTAGCTATTAATGGCATCATGAGGTACCATGGTTCAGGAAACTAGCACTAAGGTATAGATAAGGCACCCATACTTCATACTAATGAAAGTTCAATTAAAGGTTGTCAATCAAGGAATAGACACTCAGCTGGAATTAAGACTGTCTCCCTCTTAAAATTGGCTCTTAAAGGTGCCTTTGTGGTGATGAGAATGAGGAAGATATCAGTGATGTTTACTTTTTCACTCTGTCACAACTCGACCACATGTGCATGCAGGATCCTTGCCCTCCACTCCAATTGGAAACTGTCTGCTTTATCAGGGACACTGTCCTTCGGATTCATCAATCGTGACAAGTTGATTGTTGGGAACGGGATAGATATAAAGAATATATTCACACTTCCATGGATCTTAATGTAATCAATGGGTATGGGGATAATTCAGTAAAATAGGGCTGGGGTTGACATAACACACAAGAGTGCAATATAATGCTGCACATCAAGACTTACAAAATCAAAAATGACAAAACACTGTGTGCAAATCCTTTGTAGTTCTTTATATTGGCTCTTAAAAATACCTTTGTGGTGATGAGAATGACGAAGGTATCGATGAGGGTGACTTTTCCACTCTGTCACGGCTCAACCACATATGCACGCAGGGTCCTTTCCCTCCATTCCAATTGGGCACTATCTACTTCATCAGGGATACTTTCCTTCCTACTTTTTGACATGACGAGTTGATGGTTGGGAATGATAATCCATCTTCGATCTCCTGCAAAGAGAGGCAAAATGAAAGGATATTTAGCACAAATTCATAGTTAATGGATGTTAATGGCATTGAGGGGTATGGGGATGGTGCAGTAAAATGATGCCGAGTTTGATATGACACACTGACTCTCCACTCACTGGAGTACAATGAAATATTGTGGATCAGCAATAAAAGAAATCCTGTGGAATAAAGATGGTGGTTGCTCTTCCCAGGTGCTCTTAAAAGAGCCATTGTGGTACTGAAAATGAGGGAGGGTTTGGTGGTGATAACAATTTCTTCACACAATCATGGAATTGACACACTTGCAGCTAGGTTTAGTTACCATTTACTTGCAGGGTGTTTTCCCTTCAGTTCAGATGTGCATCGTCTGCTTCATGAGGGGCACTGTTCTTACTCAACCATTCTGAAGTGTGAGATTCTGTGAGAGCCCATCTATATTTTATGTCCTGCAAAGGTATGTGTCTTTGAGCATATAAGTCATTTACTCAGTTACATGGATGTTAATGGCATCAAGTGAAATGAAAATATGCAGAGGTTGATATGACTGACTGACACACATACATGTGCAATGAAATGCTGTGAATCAGAAAGTAAAAGAAAACACCCCTGTGGAAAAAAGATGGTTATAGCTCTTTCAAATTGGCTCTCAAAAGAACCACTGTGGTACTGAGAATGGGGGAAGGCTCAATGCTGGTGGGTGTTCACTTCATCACAGATGGGACACACTTGCAGCCAGGTTTAATCATCACATGTGTGCAGGATCATTTTCCTCCACTCCAGTTGGGCACCATCCACCTGGTCAGGAACATTGTTCTTCCAACTCTTCCATTGTGAAGTACAAATTACCGGGAACTTATTGCACACACACGCATTGCTGCGAATCAAAGAGTAAAAGAAAACACCCCTATGAAAAAAAGTTGGTTATAGCTCTTTCAAATTAGCTCTTAAAAGTGCCTTTGCGATGAGAATGAGGAAGGTATTGATAATGGTGTCTTTTACGCTGTCACAGCTCAACCACATGTGCATTCAGGGTCTTTTCCCTTCATTCCAGCTGGGCTCCATCTGCTTCATCATGGACACTGTTCTTCCTACATTTTGATGTGGTAAGTTGATTATTGGGAACAGGAATCAATCTTTGCTTTCCTGCAAAGAGGGGCAAAACATGAGGATATAAAGCATATAGTTAAATGGATGTTAATGGTATTGAGGGTTATGGGGATGGTGCAGTAAAATGGTGCTAAGTTTGATATGACATACCTACTCTCCACTCACTGGAGTCCAATTAAATGTGAATCAGGAATAAAATAAATCCTGTTGAATAAGATGATGTTGAACTGCTCTCGCCAGCAGTTCCATTATTGGATATGTAATGCTACATTCAGAATGTAACATACATGAATTTTTTTTTGTCTACCGTAAGGCAGTCAGAGTGGTGTGTGAGTCCAACGTCCCTCTCAGAAACCTACAACACATTGTGTTCCTAAGCAATCTCCCCTCCAAGTACTGACCAGGACTGTGTCTGCTCAGCTTGAGATCAGACAAGCTTATGCATAGTCAGGCTATTTGGCTTCTGTCAAAAAGACCCATTATGGGACTGAGAATGAGGGAAAGTTTTTTTTTTCTAATTTTTTTTTTCTAATTTTTTTTTTTAATTTAGCACGCACCCCTTTAAGGTCAACTGGAGTTCCACCCTATGTGGTGGTGACATCATCACATTGCCTGGGGCGTGAGCTGTGGCTTAAGCCATGAGGTAATCAGAAGATTACCCCAGAGGGAAAGTTGATGGTGGTGTGTCTCCTTCACTCCATCATGGATGGACACCCTTGGAACCAGGTGCTATCAACACTTGCTTGCAGGGTGTTCTCCCTCCACTCCAGTTGGGCACCACCTACTTCATCAGGGACACTGTCCTTTTTATTCAACCATTCTGAAGAGTGAGTTTCTGTGATGATCATTGACTTTAGATCTCCTGCAAAGATTGTCATATGGTCACAAGGCATTTACTCAGTGACATGCATCATCTGCTTTAATAGGGACACTTCTTCATATTCATCGATCATGAAGAGTCGATTGTTGGGAACGATAATTGATCTTTGATCTCCTGCAAAGGAAACCGAAATATATTAGGATATAAAGCATAGTCTTGTAGTAGCATGCATGTTAACAGCATCGAGGCACATGGGGATAGCAGAGTAAAAAGGTGCTGAAGTAGATATGACACACACTCACACACCACTCACTGGTATGCAATAAAATGTTGCAAATCAAGAATTTAAAAAAAACAAAGTACTTCTGTGAAATAAAGATGGTTATAGCTCTTTTCAATAGCTCTCAAAAGAACCATTGTGGGACTGAGATTGAGGAAGATGTCAGTACTGATGAGCCTTCACTTCCTATTGGCTGGGACACACTTGCCACAGAATTACTCACTACTTGCTTGCAGGGTGTTTTCACTCCACTTCAGTGGGCACCTTCTGCTTGGTCAGGAACATTTTCCCTCCAACTCTTCCAGAGAGAAGGGCAGATGGCCCAGAACTCATCAATCTATCTTTGATACACTGTGAAAGCTGCTGCCAAAGTATGGATACAAAGCATTTGGTCATTCTTCCATGGATTTTGGGTCATCAAGATGTATGGAAATAATTCAATAATATGGTGTTGAGGTTGAAGTAACACACACTGCGTGCAATTAAATGAGGCTAATCAAGAAGTACAGAGTTGTAAAGATAAAGCATGCAGGTAGAAAAAGAAAGACATCGCTCTTTACGTTAGCTTGAAAAAGAGTCTTTGTTCTGCTGAAAGTGGGAAGGTGTCGGTGGTGGTGCCTTCTTCATTCTGTCACAGCTCAGCCACATATACTATTGCTGCTGTGCATCATCTGCTTGGTCAAGGATACTTTCTTAACCATCCTGAAGAGTGGGCTTCTGTGAACGTTAATTGAGCTTTGATCTCTTGCAAAGAATGTCACAAGGATATAAAGCATTTACTCAAAGTTACATGGATGTTAATGGCATCGAGGGGTATGGGGATATTATGGGATTGAGGAAGATATGACACACACACCCAGCAATCACTTGAGTGCGATTAAATGTTGAGAATCAAGAGTCAAACAAACAAAATTCTCCTGTGGAATAAAAAGAGTTATCGCTCTTCTGATTAGCTCTTACACAAGTTTTTCTTGGAGGTGAAATTGAGTAAAGGGTTCAAGCATCTTCCCGCATATGGAAGGGCCATCTGATTGTTTTTGATGATGGGGACCTGAGTGGATAACAGCAAGTCCAGTTCACCCAGTAACCCTCGCTGACCCACAGGTCTTTGATGACTGCGTTTCCAGGTCCTTAAGTCCTGAGTGATCTCCCACAACACGCAAGGTCAGGATAATTCATGGAGAAACATCTTGGCGATCTTCTGATCATGCCAGGTCTTCCAATAATGCTAGGTCTTCCATGGTTCAACAGGTAAGACACGGAATTAACTGTGGTGGACTTCAATGTTTTAGTTAATATTTTACTTGCAGCGAGATTTTCCACAGGTCAACCTGGCTGCAAAATCTAATCCTTGCCACATTTCCTTCTCTAATGGAATGGGAGAGATGACCTGCCAAATTGTCTCAGTGTGGCCCTGCTACATTGTCTCCTCCAATGATTCTGGTTTAGGCCTGGACAATTTGCTGACTCTGAATGTTTGGCTTCATTCTGGTCACAATGCTTCATCAAATGCTCCCATGACCTGATCTGGTCACAGATGCAAATTTTCCTCTGTGAGGTCTTGGTAACATTACATCATGACAGTCTGGCAATGGTCATGCCAAGTTTTCACTTTGCTTTTGTTCTGCTTGGGAAAGTCCACATTGACTCCTCCACAGATTTGGGATAGATCTGTCCACAATATCTGCTCCAATAATCCGGGATTCATCCTGTCTATAATCAGCTCATGGTATGGTCCTGGCATCGCTTGCTTCTACGGGTGCAGTCCTGGACTCATAGACTTATTGGCTGCTCCCCGGCATGGTCCAGGCTGCACAATTTCCTCACCTGCTCACCCAGCACTGTCCTGGTCAGCCTCTTCAGAAGATTCTGATTGTTCCTCATCTCAATTATCCCATTTGGTCCAATCCACACTGACTCTATATGGTCTGTGTTTGGTTGAGTTGTCATTGCCTCCTCAGTTGTCCTGCTTTGCTTCTACACACATTGCTTCCACTGGTTGGTTGTGTTCATCCTTCCCACTTTGTTTCCTTCAATGCTCCTGAGTCTTTTCTGACCACATTGCTACCTCAGATTTTCCCATAGCATGGTCTTGGTACTCGCTGGAGTTTAGAAGATTGAGAGGGGATCTCATAGAGACATATAAAATTCTGGCAGGACTGGACAGAATGGATGCAGATGGGATGTTTCCAATGATGGGAAAATCCAGAACCCGGGGCCATGGTTTGAGGATAATAGGCAGACCATTTAGGACCGAGATGAGGAGGAATTTCTTGACCCAGAGGGTGGTGAATCTGTGGAATTCATTGCCACAGAGGGCAGTAGAGGCAGGTTCATTAAATATATTTAAGAGGGAATTAGATATATTTCTTCAGTATAAGGGTATTAAAGGTTACGGAGAGAAGGTGGGGACGGGGTACTGAACTTTAAGATCAGCCATGATCTCGTTGAATGGCGGAGCAGGCTCGAAGGGTCAAATGACCTACTCCTACTCCTATCTTCTATGTTTCTATGTTTGTATTCCCTCCTCCAGTGGTCCATGACTGTGCCTGACAAATTGTATCCTTCTACGCTCCTGAATGGGTTTTGGACACATTATTTCCTCTGACAACCTGGGATTGGTGATATCCATGTTTCCTTGTCTATGGTTCTGGTAAGTCATGGCCACATTATCCCCCCTCCGTTGATCTCAGATGGGTCTAGTCTTCATGGCCTCCTCTATTGGTCCCAGATTAGTGGTATCTTTGTGCCTCTTCAGTGGTCTAGTCTTCATGGCCTCCTCTATTGGTCCCAGATTAGTGGTATCTTTGTGCCTCTTCAGTGGTCCAGTCTTCATGGCCTCCTCCACACATCACACATGGGTCCACTCTTCATGACCTTCACTATAATTCTGCAAATGGTCCAGCTTTCATGGGCTCTTTTATGAGGTGAGTCTTCATGGTCTCCTCCAATGGTGGAAGATTTGTCCATTTAATGTTGCCTTCTGCATTGGTCCAAGATTGGTACAATGCTCCTGGCCTTATCAATTGGTTACAGATAGGTCTACTCATGATGGCCTTCTTCTTTGATCCATTCTCTGTTGACTCTTCTATTTGGCAAGTCTTCATGTCCATCACCATTGGTCCCAGTTCACTGGACAGTTTGCGGCTCTTCTATTCCTCCATATCACATAGCTTCCTTCATTGTTCACAGATGGGTCATCTATGTGGCCTCCTCCAATGCTGGCTGAGTCTTCATGGCCATCTCCATTGCTCAGAGATTGGTTCAGTCTTCATGGCCTTCTCAATAGGTCCCAATGTGTACAATCTTCATGGCCTCCTCCACTGGTGCAGTTTTCATAGACTCCTGTATTGATCACAGATTTGGTACATTCTTCATGGCCTGATTAGACCAGTCCTCATGGCCTCATGCATATGTCCCACATGGATGCACTCTTCATGGCCTCTATTGTTCTGCAAATGGTCCAGTGTTGATGATCCAGCCTTCATAGGTTATTTAATAAGGCCATTCATCATGGCCTCCTCTTATGGTCACAGATTGCTTCATTCCATGTTGACTACTCCATTAGTCTGAGATGGCCTGCTCCATTGGTTACAGGTAATCTAATCTTGGTGGCCACCTCCATTGGGCCATTCTCTGTTGATTCTTCTATTCGGACAGTCTTCATGGCCTCCGCCATTGGTCCCAGTTCACTGGATTGTTTGTGGCTTCCTCTATTAATCCAAATCACATAGCCTCCTCCATTGGTTGCAGATTAGTCCAATATTGGCCCAGTCTTCATGACTTCCTCCATTTGGTGCAATTTTCATAGCCTCCTGAATTGATCAGATTTGTCTATTTCTCACGGCCTTCTGTATCCATCTTGACTTCTTGGCTCCTTGGATTTCTGATTAGTCCATTCATTTTGGCCTCCTCCATTAGTCCCAGATTCATCTAGTATTCATGGCCTCCTCCATTGGTTGCCACAACATTGCTTCTTGTATTGGTCACAGACTGATCCTGTCTTCAAATTGCTGCATTCTATCTGTAGCTTAGCACTTTACAATATGTATTATTTGCTGGAAACATGCATGTGTTGACTTGTCAGATAGCACACAAATCAAATAATTCCCAGTCTATCAGTGCATGTCAAAATAAAATTGATCTTGAGCCATCTTTTCAATTTGTCCTCGAACAGACCTGGTCACATTGTAACCTCTGATGGGCTATGATTCAACCTGGTCACATTCCTACCTCCATGATCCTGGATTGAATGGTGTGCAAGCTACAAAATTGCACAAAAAATATGACTACTTCCTCATACAACAGAAAATTTGGCATGTTCTCTGCATCCCTCAAAAACCTTTTTAAGGATACACCATTGAAAGCATCCTCTCAGATGTATCAATACCTGGTTCAGGAATTACTCCACCCAAGCCCAAAAGAAACAACGAAAATGGTGAGTGCAGCTAAGACCATCACCCCAATTTCTTTTTCCCTGAATTAACCATCTAAACATGGCCTGCCTCAAAACTTATTCATAGACTAATTTCACTCTCAACATCCTCAGATGGTCCTGGTTTGGGCCTGTCCACATAGCATCATTTGGTGGCCCTGGATTAGTTCTTGCCACATTACCTTCTCCAGTGACTAATGTAGGTCAAATTCTACTCTGGCATGGTCCTGGCCACAATGGCCACTCAAGTGTTCTAGTGACTAAATGGGCTATAGTGCATCATCCAGTGTTATACTCATATGGTCCTGGCCACAGTGTCATCTCAAAGTTCCTGGATATGGCCTAACACCTGGCCTCCTCTAATGGTTTCAGTGAAGGTTCTGGCTACATGAATTTCTCCAATGCAGCTGGCGGGTCTTGGAGACATTGCCTCCTCCTTTATTCTTGCTTTGTACCTGGACACTTTGCCTCCTCCTCTACCCCTGGTTGATTCCTGGATGCAATGTCTCATCAGGTGCCACCCTAATGTGGTCCTGGTTTCATTTCTTTATCCAATATTCCTGGGTGGTCCTGGCAACATTGCCTCCTCAAATTCTCCTGGTCTCTATTCTCAATCCTGAAGTTGGTAATAAAATTCACATTTCTAAAATTGCACACCACCAGATTCAAACCAGTAACAAAATCACTGGTATTTCGCTCATGAATGTACATCAAAACAATAAAATCAGACTGGAAATTCTTCCCTGCAGTCTTGTGGATATATTGTCTCCTCTGATGCTCCTGATATGTTCTCACCAAATTCAATCCTCTGGAGCTTCCCTGGCAGTTTCTGGAAATACTAAATTTCCTCCTCCAATAGTCCTGGATTAATTGTCACAACAGCAAGGAAATGCACCAACTCCTCCACTTCCTCAGATGCTGGAGAAAATTCAGCACAAATTCAGCATGAAATTCAGCTCTTAACTCGGATCACAGATGCACCAACCAAGAATCCTGCAAAGATGCTTCACTGCATGGTACAGGAACTGTTCGGCCCTAGTCCACAATTAACCGTAGAAGTATCAAATGAAGCTCAGACAATCACACAGAGTTCCTACCCCCTCCATCAACTTCAGTTAAAAACCCCAGTTAAGATGCCAAGATGTTCAATGATTCATTTCACCCCAGCAACTCACTCTCTCCCTTTCGGTTAGGAAAAACTGAAATTTGAAGTCACAAACCATCCGATTCAAAGCAGTGACTATATTATATTGTACATATGACCATCTCAATCATCAAATCACATTTTTGCTCTGGTTTAAATGATATATCTTTCTGCAATTTCTACTTTTGTTTATTAGTCTACTTATACATGTGTTGACATCCTGGATAGCACACAGAACAAATGATCTGACTCTGCCTCAATAAAATTTGTTCCTTGCCCCACTTAACATCGTGAATGAAGCTGGCTCATTTCTTGTTCCAATCACTCCACAAATGGTACAGTTACAGTCCTGGGTCCCTTGCTTCCATCGACTGCTCGGCTCAAGCCTGGTCCCCTTATATCCATCGGAGGTCTCAGTCCCCTTGCCTCCTACTGAACTCAGTCCTAGCCATTTCACCTCCTTAAGCTTCCTGATAACTGTTCAACCAATTGAACCAGCAGATTCAAAAAAGCGACTCTATCATTGCTATGAATCATGAACAGTTATCACAAAAATAAAATCACATCAATCACCATGTCCTGGCCGCATTGTGATAACAAGCCCTCTTTTCAAGCTCCCCGCCCTGTTCTTAGTCACATTGAAATCTCCGATGGTTCTGCATTACCTGACATATCAGCAAGAAAGTACAGCCACTTGTCTACTTCCTCACATGGAACCATGTGCCCTCAACAACCCTTAAAGAGACACCAGTCAAGAAACTCCTGTAAAGATGTATCACTATCTGATTGTCACAATGATAAAATCGCATTGCCTTTGTTCTTGATTAAATGATTTCTCTCTGTATTTCTGCACTTCCTACTGTGTTTTATTTGTCATATTATACAAGTGTTGACTTAATGGAGAGCACAAAGAACAAATATTTTGACAATAAATATAACAATAAAATTGAACATGAAGTGGAGCTGCTTTCCCCCCACCCCGATCATACTCTCAGCTCGGTATTGGCCACATTATCTCTGCCAATCATTCTAGCTCTAGACATCCACTAAACTTCCCAGTTCCTTTTTGCATTCTTCCCTATCTGAATGCTTCTAGCTTGGTCTTGGTCCTGACCATTTTACTTCTTAGGTCATTCAGTTTGTTTCTGTACCCACTACTCTCCTTTTCCATTCCCCACTACCTTATCTCTGCCAATATTACCTGCTTGTTTCTTGCCACCTCAGTGCTGGGCTCCTTGTCTCCTCCAATAGGCTGAGCATGTTCGTGGACACATTGCTTCCTCCAGTGTATCCAGATTTCTGCTCGCTCAAATCCCTCATCTGATGGTCATCAAATGTGATACCAAGGAACAAGCAACAATTGCTCTACTCTCTTAGATGTCCCAGAACTCTTAGTATGAACATTGCAAATTCAACAAAATCTGCAGCTGCACCATGGGAAGTATCCTCTCAGGATGCATAACTTCATGGCACAGGACCTGATTCTCCCTGGACCACAAGATTTGTTGAAATCTTTGTACACAGCTCACACCATCACAGCTTCCCTGCCATCAACTCCATCTATACATCCTGATACTTCAGTAAAACATCTAACATTGGAAATAATTCATGCTTCCTTGATCACTTCCTATTCTCCCCCCTTCCATATTGAAGGACATGATTTGGATCACGCATCATCAGATTCAACACAGTGACTATAATTGCTGCTGCACTTGTGAACAAGCAAACATCACATTAGTAAAACCATGTTGCTCTTGCTCCTTCTGATTCCTCTCAGTAATTCTGCACTCTGTACATAGGAACATAGGAAGTAGGAACAGGAGTAGGCCAAAAATGGCCCATCGAGCCTGCTCCGCCATTCACTACAATCATGGCTGATCTCATTTATGACCTAACTCCACCTACCTGCCTTCTCCCATATCCCCTAATTCCTCTATCATGTAAAAATTTATCTAACCAAATTTTAAATATGTTTAATGAGGCAGCCTCAACCACTTCCCTGGTTAGAGAATTCCAAACATTCACTACTCTCTGGGAAAAACTATTTTTCCTCATCTCTGTCCTAAATCTACTCCCCCGAATCTTGAGACTGTGTCCTCTCGTTTTAGTTTCCCCAGCCAGCTCAAAAAACCTTCCTACATCTATCCTATCCATACCCTTCATAATCCTATATGTTTCTATAAGATCTCCTCTCATTCTTCTGAACTCGAGCAAATACAATCTTAGATGATTTAATCTTCATCCCAGGGATCAACCTAGTAAACCTCCTCTGGACCGTCTCCAAAGCCAGTATATGCTTCCTCAAATATGGAGACCAGAACTGGACACAGTACTCCAGGTGCAGTCTCACCAGTACCTTATACAGTTGCAACATTACCTCCCGACTCCTGAATTCAATTCCTCTAGCGATGAAGGCCAACATTCCATTTGCCTTCTTAATAACCTGCTGCACCTGCAACCTAACTTTTTGCGATTCATGCACAAGCACTCCCAAGTCCCTCTGCACAACAGCATGCTGTCGTTTTTCACCCTTTAAATAATATTCAGCACTTTTACTTTTCTTGCCAAAGTGGATAACCTCACACTTACTAACATTGTACTCCATTCTGCCAGACCTTTGCCCACTCATCCAGCTTAACTATATCCCTCTGCAGACTCTCCACATCCTCATTACAATTTGCTCTTCCACTCAATTTAGTGTCATCCGCAAACTTGGCTACACCACATTTTGTCCCCTCCTCCAAGTCATCAATGTAAATGATGAACAGTTGTGGGCCAACACTGACCCCTATGGCACCCCACTTACCACTCTCTGCCAACCTGAAAAACTCCCATTTATCCCGACTCTCTGCCTCCTGTCAGACAACCAATTTTCAATCCAGGCCAATATACTTCCCCGGACTCCACTTTCCTGTAACTCACTGATAAGTCTCTTGTGCGGCACCTTATCAAACGCTTTCTGGAATTCCAAATATACAACATCAACCTGTTCCCCTCTAGCCACCGCACCTATTATATCCTCAAAGAATCCTAACAAGTTTGTTAAACAAGATCTTCCCTTTCTAAAACCATGCTGCGTCTGCCTGATTGAACCCTTACATTCCAAAAGTTTCACTATTTCATCTTTAATGACAGCTTCAAGCATTTTTCCAACTACAGACGTCAAGCTAATTGGCCGATAATTTCCAGTCTTCTGCCTGCCTCCCTTCTTAAAAAGTGGCGTGACATTTGCGGTCTTCCAGTCTGCATCAACTATAACTTCTGCCATTTCCTTCAGAACCCTTGGATGCATATCATCAGGACCAGGTGATTTGTCTGGCTTTAGTCCCATTAGTTTCTCCCTCACTACTTCCTTTGTAACAACTATTTTATCAAGGCCCTCCCCAACATTCGCATCCTTAACTCCGCACTTGGGCATGCTGGACGTGTCTTCCACCGTGAAGACTGACACAAAATATTTGTTTAATGCCTCGGCCATTTCCTCATTTTTTTGCTACCAGTTTTCCTTTCTCATCCTCCAAGGGTCCTATGTTAACTCTGGCCACCCTCTTCCGTTTTATATATTTATAAATTTTTTTGCTTTCTATTTTTATATTTTGTGCCAATTTACTTTCATAATCCTTTTTCCCATTTCTTATTACCCGCTTTGTAACCCCTTGTTGTCTCTTAAAGTTTTCCCAATCTTCCAGTTTCCCACTGCTCTTTGCAGCTTTGTACATCTGTGCCTTCAATTTTATACTCTCCTTTATTTCCTTTGTTAACCACGGTTGATTTTTCCCTCCCTTGCTGCCCTTTTTCCTGACCAGAATATATTTTTGTTGAGCAAAAATATTTTGTTGAGTATTACAAAATATTTCTTTGAAAATCTTCCACTGTTCCTCAACTGTTTCATCAATTAGCCTGTGCTCCCAGTCCACTCTGCCCAATTCCTCCCTCATCCTATGGTAGTCACCCTGTTTAAGCATAATATATTAGTTTTAGATCTAACTATTTCCCCTTCCATCTGAATGAGAAATTCAATCATACTATGATCGCTATTTCCCAGATGGTCTCTGACTATTACATCATTTACTCTACCTATCTCATTGCACAACGCTAGATCATTTTCTCTTTTGGGTTCCTTAACATGTTGGTCAAGAAAGCTATCGCGGATGCATTCTATGAAGTCCTCTTCCAGACTCCCACGACCAACTTGATTTTCCCAATCTATGTGGAAGTTCAAGTCCCCCATGACTACTGCCATATCATTATTACATGCCTCACTTATCTTTCTATTTATTTCCTATGCCACTAAACTATTGTTATTTGGTGGGCGATAGATAACACCCACCAATAATTTTTTCCCTTTGTTATTCTTTATCTCTACCCAAATGGACTCAACATTCGATCTTATATCATTCCTCACTACTTCCTGGAGCTCATCTTTGATTAAGAGTGCAACTCCACCTCCCTTACCATCCTGTCTATCTCTTTGCACCACCTGATACCCTTGAAAATTTAATTCCCATTTAGGGTCACCTTGTAGCCATGTTTCCATGATGGCTACCAAATTATAGGCATGGGTACCGAATTGTGCCTCAAGTTCACTAACCTTATTTCTAATACTGCGGGCATTCAGATAAAGTGCCCTTATGCTCTTTGTCCTTTTAATATCTAGTGACTTCTGTAACCTTTTCTTTTGATTTTTCTGCCCACTATTTTTCTTTGCAATTTTCTTAACACTATCATTGACCCGAAAACTCACTGCACCATCAGATTTTTTACTTTCTCCTCCCAACATTACTTTTCCTGGCCATTACTTTATCTTCCATACCCTTTTCCCTATCACTCTGGTTCCCATACCCTTGCCAAATTAGCTTAAACCTTGCCCCACTGCTGTACCAAACATACTTGCCAAAATGTTTTTTTAAACTTTATTTAAAATTTTATGACATGAATAAAATAAAAATTACATTTAAAGAAATAATAAAAAATAAGATAATAAAAATTAGAATACTACATCATTAAACTACACAAATTAACCCCCCAATAATTATAACACAACATTAATCGTCTAATTTAAAATTAGTCCAACCCTCCCCCCAAATAAAGAGTGAAGAATTAATTAACAATGTTGTAAATAAAATAGAAAAAACCCCACCTACAAAAAAAAGATAAAACTTAACAACAAAAAAATTACTAACAACAAAAAAAATCAATACTAAAATAATACCCTTAAACATATATTTAAATCAAACATAATACATGTATTTAACAAATGAAATCCACTTTAAAACTAAGTTCAAATATTAAAATCATATATCAACCACATATCTGTTAAACAAAAAAATCATAATTAATAATACATAAATACAGAATTTCCATTAATACCAAGTTTCCTTTATAATTCATCGAGAGAACAAAAAATCCCTTAGAAAAACAATCAGATAAACTTTTTATTCCCTTCCCCTCCCCTTATATAAAAAAAAGAAAAAAAAGTTCAAACTCTTATAAAATTCTCCATATTCTTCATTTATATCATCTTCAAAATTCTCTATCGAAATTAACTTAATTTTATCAAACTCTTCTCCCTCAATGTATTTGTACTTGATTTTCTTCTTTTTCTTCTTATCACTTTTCCCCTCATCTTCCTCTTCATCTAATTCAACATCCTCAATTTTTGACTTATTATCTTCTGTGACATCATCCTCTTAAAAAAGAGAGAAAAAAGAGAAAAAAAACCCCAATAAAAGAAAAAAACGGAGAGAAAAAAAACTTCCTAATTCCCTCTCAATTACAATCATAAAACAAAGAGTTTTAAAAAAAATTATTTATTTAAAAAAATAAGAAAAAAACCTTCACTTCTTAACCCAAAAATTAAAAAGAAAAAAAAACAGGTCGGAGGTCACGACTACCTCCTCCTGTTTAAACCGCCCAAAGCGGTAACTCCCCCAAAATATTGGGTGTGAGATAACTCACAGGTAGCTGATGACTTCTGGAAACTAGTGCCCACCCAATTCCCTCTCCCAACTCCCATTTCATTAAACTATCATCATTATTTAAACTATTTAAACTCTTCTCAAAAAAAAAGATAAAAGATTTATTTTTTTAAATCAACGTTACCACTTCGGTCACCATTGCTTCCATTTTTTTTAAAAATCTGGATCCCACCTTACATCTCTACTCTCTTTGGAGACCTTAAAGGACTACATCGTTCCTGAAACTGTATGATTGGTAGAGACTAAGCAAAGTCCATAACCTCTTTAGGATTGTCAAAGAACTTTGGCTGATTTCCATCCTGAAAAATCTTCAGTACTGCAGAATACCTGAATGTTGCCTTATGTCTTTTTTTCCACAACCGTTCTTTCACAGAATTAAATTCGTGTCGTTGAAACATAATTTCTTGACTCAAATCTTGATAGAAGAAAACAGGATTATTCTGAACCATCAAAGGAGATCTATTTTGCTGGGCATTTCTAATAGCTGTACGTAAAATTGTCTCTCTGTCACAATAGTTTAAACAACGGATCAGAACAGGTCTTGGATTCTGTCCTGAAAAAGATTTTCTTCTTAAAACTCTATGAGCACGTTCCAGTATTAAACCTTCAGGGAATTTATCCTGTCCTAACACTCGTGGAATCCATTCAGTAAAAAATTTTCTTGGATCTGGTCCTTCTATGCCTTCTGGCAAACCAACAATTTTCACGTTGTTCCGTCTAGATTGATTCTCCAAATAATCAACCTTTTTTGCTAAATTTTTATTTTGGATCTGCAATGTTTCAATTATTCTATTTTCATCTTGCAGTTGATCCTGTGCATCGACTAAACCTTGATCACACATTTCAAATCTTTCAATGGTTTCAAGCTTAAAAGCTCCATTAATGGCTTCTGCCATCGCATTAATCTTGGAAATAAATGGGTTCACAAAATTAGCTAAGTGACTCAATACAGAATACATCTTATCTTCAAGATCCTTAACAAACATTTCAACAGAAGTAGATTCAGGCATAATGGGGTCTTGCTGTTCCTTAGAGACCACGGGATCTTCTGTCACTTCCCTTAATTTAGTATCTTTTCTAGCAGTTTGACTTTGTATAAAAATCCCTCTCAAAGTCCCCCCAGCAATGCCAGGAGACTGAAGATCAGGATTATCTTTAAGCCAAACCTCTTTAATCATCTTCACTGAATCGATGTCTGGAAAAACCGGTGTAATTGAAGATGCATTTTGCAGCGCCACCACTGTAGCAGTCGAATGACAGCTCTTTAACTCTCCAGCTGGTGGCGCCCCAGCTGATTCAACTGTCAAAGTCTGAGTAACAGCACTCACAGTGGCCGTTGTGTGAAATACTGGCACCCGGCCAGCCCTTTGTTCTGAAAGCTGCTGAATGCGACCTTCAGAGAGCCTTACCGGTATAAAACGGAGTTTCAATGCCGAATTCTGTACGTCTTCTTCTGGATCCATTCTACGCTGAGTCCTGGCTTCTTGTAAACAAGCAGGCCCAGACAATTTTGGAAAATGTAGTTTTTTAAACAGTCTGTTGATGTTTTCTTTTACCTTTCTTTTTGCATATAAACCACTAGGCACTGATCCAGCACCTCTTATTATTTATAAACTTTTAAAAGAACTTTAACGGGCACTTAAAGACAAAACAATAAATCAGAGTCAGGAGAGGTCTGGAAGGCATGTCTGTTCCCTACACCATCTTGCCACGCCCCCCCCACTTGCCAAAACTTTGACACCTTTTGGATTTAGGTGCAACCCGTCCCTCTTGTAAAGATCATGCCTTCCCCAAAAGAGATCCCAATGATCCAAGAAGCCAAATCCTTGCTTTGTACACTAGCACCTCAGCCACACATTCATTTTCCTTATCCTTGCATTCTTTTCATCACTTGCATTTGGAACAGGTAGCAATCCTGAGATCACCACCCTAGCGTACCTGTCTTTCAGCTTTCGTCCCAGCTCACTGTAATCCCTTTTCATTACCTCCTCCCTTTTCTTGTCAATGTCGTTTGTACCCACATGTACCAAGACATCAGGCTGCTCTCCCTCTCCTCTCAGAATATTTTGGACCCGATTTTTGATATCTTGTACCCTTGCACCAGGTAGGCAGCACACCATGCGGGTATACTTATCTGGCTCACAGAACCTCCTGTCTGTACCCCTGACAATGGCATCCCCAATAACTACTGCATTTCTCCTTTTCCTTTTCTTTTGCACCACTCTGCCAGGCTCATTGCCATTGACCTGGTGCCCATGGTAATCTTCTGTCCGGTCATCTCCCACAACAGAATCCAACACAACATAACTGTTGCTGAGTGGGATAGTCACTGGTGTGCCCTCTGTTTTTATCGCTTTTTTCTTTCCCCCCCTGACAGTTTCCCACTTATCTGACACAGGTTCTGGAGTATTTATCGCCCTGAAAGTTGAGTCGATTAACTCCTCACTCTCCCTTACAAGCCGCAGGTTATCAATCTGCAACTCCATATCCCTAATTCGCTCCCTTAGTAACTGCATCTCGGTACACCTGGTTCAGATGTGGCTATTTGGGAGGGTGGAGGTCACCCATTGTTCCCACATCTGACACCCAGTACAGAGCACTAACCCGATTGGCATGACTCTGAATACGAAGGCAAATAACTCAGCTTACCTTTTCTCCTTGCCTGCTTTCGCCAAAGCCTGATAAGCCAAAGCCAGGAAGTATCACTCCTTCACTGCTCCACTCACTCACTGAGCCACTTCTTGCTGGCCGCTCCCTCCCCTTTCACTCCTTTTATTGGCCCCTTGACCAATTAACCCTGTCACTTTCAGCAAGCTCCTCCTCCTGTGATTCACAGCCCTACTCTCAACAAGCTCCTCCTCCGACTCCCAGCCGAGCCAAGTAGGCCCAAGCCCCTGTAAGCCCCCAACTTTAATAGCTTACCTTCTCCTCACTTTCAAAACTGAATATAAAGCTAGATTGCTATCTGATCATTCACCCCTGTTATTAGCAACAGAACTGGAGGACATCCCACCAAGAACATATAGATGGAGGTTAAACTCCATGCTACTTAAAAGGTAGGAATTTAGAGATTTTATTGAATGCCAAATTAAAACATATTTTTGAATAAACACAGAATCAGTGAAAGACTTTCATTAGAGGGTAGATAATAAGTTATGTTCTTTCTTTGGCTTGGCTTCGCCGACAAAGATTTATGGAGGGGTATGTCCACATCAGCTGCAGGCTCGTTGGTGACTGACAAGTCCGAAGCGGGACAAGTTATGTAACTAAAATGAAAAAGGACTACAATCGGGAAATAGAACAGTTGGAAAAGGAAATAGTAAGTACAGAAAAAGAACTAGCCGCCACAAGGGAAGATACAACAAAAAGAGAATTGGCAGACAAAAAAAAATACGAAACATTACAAACGTATAAAGTGGAGAAGAACACAATGAAAATAAAGCAAAAGTATTATGAACTAGGAAAAAAAAACACACAAAATATTAGCCTGGCAACATAAAACAGAACAAGCTAAAAGAACTGTATTGGCATCAAGGATTACATATAATCCAATGGAGATTAATGAGAACTTTAAGGAATTTTATGAACAATTATACCAAACTGAGAATGATGGGAAAGATGAAAAAATAGAAGAATTTTAGCAAAAATTGAACTGCCGAAATTGCAAGAGGAACAAAACAAACTGATAAAACCATTTGAAATAGAGGAAATACAGGATATATTAAAAAACCTGCCGGACAATAAAACACCTGGAGAGGATGGACTCCCAATAGAATTCTATAAAACATTTAAAGACTTATTAATTCCTCCTCTCCTGGAAGTAATGAACCAGATAGAAGAAACACAAAACTGCCAGATTCATCTAAGACAGCAATAATTACAGTAATACCAAAGATGGGGAAGGATCCACTAACACCAATGTCATACAGACCAATATCTCTACTTAATTCAGATTATAAAATAATAGCAAAATTATTAGCAAACAGATTGGCCGACTGTATACCAAAAATAGTAAAACAAGATCAAACTGGATTTATTAAGAAAAGACGAACAACGGATAATGTCTGTAAATTTATTAATTTAATTCATGCAGTTCAAGAAAATAAGATGCCAACAGTGGCTGTTGCTTTAGACACAGAAAAAGCCTTTGACAGGGTAGAATGGAATTATTTATTCAAAGTATTACAGAGGTTCAATCTACCAGAAAAATATATTAATTGGATTAAAGCATTATATAATGGACAATTGGCGAAGGTAACAGTAAAAGGATATGTATCGAACCAATTTAAATTAAGTAGGTCAACTAGGCAGGGATGTCCATTATCTCCCTCACTGTTCACTTTAGCAATAGAACCATTGGCAGAACTGATAAGAACAGAAAATAAAATAAAGGGATTAAAATAAAAGAGAAGGAGTATAAAATCAGTTTATATACTGATATACTGATGACATCATAGTATACTTAACAGAACCAGAAATATCAATAAAAGAATTACATAAGAAATTGAAGGAATATGGAGAAATATCGGGGTACAAGATCAATGCAAATAGAAGTGAAGCGATGCCAATGAATAATGCGGATTACATAGAGTTTAAAAAAGAATCACCATTTAAATGGCAAATATAAGCAATCTGATTATATGGCGAGCTCTCCACTGGCCACCGTGACAGAGGTGCACCAAAGAAAAGGTACAAGGACTGCCTAAAGAAATCTCTTGGTGCCTGCCACATTGACCACCGCCAGTGGGCTGATAACGCCTCAAACCGTGCATCTTGGCGCCTCACAGTTTGGCGGGCAGCAGCCTCCTTTGAAGAAGACCGCAGAGCCCACCTCACTGACAAAAGGCAAAGGAGGAAAAACCCAACACCCAACCCCAACCAACCAATTTTCCCTTGCAACCGCTGCAATCGTGTCTGCCTGTCCCGCATCGGACTGGTCAGCCACAAACGAGCCTGCAGCTGACGTGGACTTTTTACCCCCTCCATAAATCTTCGTCCGCGAAGCCAAGCCAAAGAAAGAAAGATAAGCAATCTGATACCTAGATATTAGACTAGATAATAATCTAGGCCATCTATACAAATTAAATTATCAGCCATTAATGAAGAAATTACAAGATGACTTAGAACATTGGAAAGATTTACCACTAACACTGATAGGAAAGGTAAATTGCATTAAAATGAATATCTTCCCAAGGATACAATACCTATTTCAATCGTTACCAATTCCCTTAACAGAGAAATTCTTCAATGAACTAAAGAGAATAATAAGGAAATTCTTATGGAAAGGGGGGAAACCCAGGATAGCGCTAGATAAATTAACAGAATGGTACAAACAATGTGGTTTGCAGCTATCAAACTTTAAAAATTATTATAGAGCAGCACAATTAAGGTACCTATCAAATTTTTATCAGACAAGGGAAAAACCAGATTGGACCACGATAGAGCTAGATAAAATAGGGGAGAAGGTACCGGAACATATACTTTATAAGTGAGATGAAAAACTGGTGCAATATAAAAGTTCACCAAAAGTTCATTTACTCAACATATGGACGAAGATTCACGTAGAACGGAAAAAAAATTACCAACTACCTCAACATAAACATAAAAAATGAGATATGAGAAAAGTTATGCTCTGGAACTATGAAGAATACAATAAACACGAGGTTACGCATGATACAATATAATTGGTTACACAGGTTATAATATCATGCCCCAAAAGTTAAATAAATGGGATCCAACGTTATCAGATAGATGTTTTCGCTGTAAGAAGGAAACAGGAACAACAGTACATGCAATTTGGGCGTGTGAGAAAGTGGAAACGTTTTGGGAAGATCTAAATCAGGTATTAAATAAAATCACAAAAAGCAACATACCAAAAAATCCAGAGATCTTTCTTCTAAGTAATATAAGTAAAGATTTAGGCCTCAAACTGGATGAAGCGCAAAAAAGATTTATTACGATAGCCTTCGCTGTACCAAAAAAATGTATAATGTCAACTTGGAAATCAGAAGAGAGCCTGAGAGTACAGCAATGGTACATAGAAATGAATAAATGTATTCCATTGGAAAAAATAACAATTTAAAAAATAAAGTCACATTATTTGAACAAATTTGAGAACCATACATGGAACACAACAGAGATGGCTTACCGTGGACCTCCACCCCCTAAATATGATAAAATGAGAAGAAGACAAAATGACTTGATCCAGTGTGTAAAAGCAGATGACACAATTTTCTTGCTTATTTTCATTGTGCGATGACATTGCTTAATGGGTTTATTGGGGTTAGGGTTAGTTGAAAGTATGTTGAACGTTTAATGGGTTTGGAGGGGTTGGGAAGGTATGGGAGAAAATGCTACTGTGTATATTTAAGAGGGAAATGTTTGTATTTATTTTGATTGATATGGTTCACAGTGTGAAAATTTTTTTAAAAATTTAAAAAAAGAATCATCAACTCCTTCAGGACAACCAAACGATCTATCTACTCTGTTGAAACAATGCTATAATTTTCCACTAATTACAACAATGAATATTTTACCTTTCCTTTTATACTTCAAATATATTTTTGGTCTAATGATATATTGCAGTAATTTAGGATACTCTTCATGATTCATCTGCTATGTTTGTGTGGTTGCAGCAAGTGAGCATATCAGTGCATTTGTGCAACACAAATGATAATCAATTCTTATGCTCAAATCACACACCACCCAATCTGAATAGATTTCAGATTGCCACTGTCATTCTACTAAAAAAAATTCTGAAAAATATTGTTGCCTTTGCTAAATTCTTAATTATATATTTGTAGCTCTGGGGCCTATACTGTGGTTTAAGTGTTCTACTCATGATCAGCTTATCTTGCAGGATTTCACTCAAAACAAACCATTGTAATCGCAGCCTTTGATAAACCTCACAACAATAAGGTTCTGCCATTCTCACTGATCCCTCCATTGCGTGGCACTCTGCACTGTGTTTAACATCCTGTACTTCCTGTAGATATTCAATCTTGCTCGATGGCACACAAAATAATAATTTCACTACGTAGCCGACCGCTACAAATAAACACGCACACAGTGTGGCAGGTTATGCTCACTACTTTATTAGGGCTGGAAAGGCTGCTTTTATACTGTTCAAGTTCCCGCCGTTTTTGCTGATTGACTGAGTCAGCCATGTGAATAATGATAGCGGGTGGGAACATCCATGCATATGAATGCCGTTCTTCCCCATCCTGTTTCTGCTGAGTTAGCTGAGCAGCTTGACCAATGCCATTTTAGGGCTGTTGGTCTGATGTGGCCCCAGCTTCTACCCCTGCTGGTTTGTTGTCCTGAGAGTTGCTTTAGCGATCTCTGTCCACGTCTGCTGCTGCGCGGTGTGCTGGCCCGATCTGCCACATGACCCCCCACCCCCCCCCCCAAGGAACGGCATTACAGTCCATAGTGTCTGTAGGTATAGTCCTCAAAGTCTTTTGTGGTCTGCCTTTTCATTGAGGTGTTGGTGTCTCCACGGGTTCTGCTGGGTCTGTGTGGGGAGGCTTGAGTCTGATGTCCAGCTCGAAGGTGGCTCCGTTGTTCTGGATGACTTGAAAGGGACCTTCATATGGCTCTGCAGTGGTGAACAGTGGGATCCTCTGCATGCAAACACATACTCACAGTCCTTGAGATCTTTGGGGATGTCGGACTTGGCTTGTCCGTATCTGGAGGATGGGATCAGAGCCAGGTGTGATAGTACAGATTCTATCACCAATGTGTATATCTGTACATATGTACAGATGGTAGTGTAGGATGACTGTGATTGGCTGAGAGTGTAGCCACACCTACTGGCAGGTCTTAAAGGATTGCTCCTAACCAGACCAGGTCATTCTGGACTAGTCAACCTACTTGTGATATGCTCCCGTCTTTCAGTTAATAAAAGTCTTGGTTTGGATCAACAAGTCTTTGGTTCTTTTGACGCGCATTACACCAGGTTACCGACCTTTTCACGCAGCCTATCCAGGAATGTGGTTGTTGTCTCCTGTTGTCCTCTGGCCTGTGGAACGAAATCCCAGGGAACCATGAGTGGGGCTCAGTAGACGAGTTCAGTGGAGAATGCGTGAAGGTCTTTTTTTTCCAGCACTGTTCGGATGCCCAGTAGTGCCCATGGACAGCGCAGAATTCAGATCCCAGTCCCAATCACTTACGTTATACCAGAGTTGCGCTAGTGCTACACTCTACCATTAGAAGGACCACTCTCCATACTGGTCCTTTCCCTCTATACATGGTCCTGGCTTGGCTTCTGCCATCATATTTATTGATGGTCCTGTGAGAAGGTGCAGTAAAATGGTGCTGAGCTTGAGACAGCACACACACCCTGCATTCACTGCAGTGGAATTAAATGTTGCAAAGAATAAAAATATACTCCTGTGGAATAAAGATGGTTATAGCTCTTCCCAGTAACTCCTAAGAGAGTTATTGTGGGACTGAGAATGATAGAGTCGATATTGGTGCCTTCACTTTCTCATGTCTGAGACACAATGACAGCCAGGGTTATTCACTATTTGCATGCAGGGTGTTTTTCCCTCCACTCCAGTGGGCACCTTCTGCTTGGTCAGGAATATTTTCCCTCTGACTCATCCAATGAAAAGCGTGGATGTCCAAGAACTCGTCAATCAATCTTTGACGCATTGTGAAAATTGCTGCAATTGTGGATACAAAGCATATGATCATTCTTCCATGAATTTTAAATCATCAGTTGCTATGGGAATAATTCAATGATAAATATAGTATTACGTGACAATAAAGGAACCTTTATATGGTGCTGTTAGAAATAACAAACAGAACTAAACAACAAAATACTTGGATAAAATAAAAACTGTTATAGCTCTTTCCATTGGCTTGAGAAAGAGCCTTCATGGTGATGAGAATGAAGGGTGTGTCAGTGATGGCGCCTCTGTCACTGCTTGGCCACACGTACAGCTATGGTCTTTTCACTCCACTCCAGTTACACACTGTCTGCTTCATCAGGGATTCTTTCTTACTCAACCATCCTGATCAGTGGGATTCTGTGGATAACAATTGATCTTTGATCTCCTGCAAAGATGCGTGTCATATGTGAGAACATAAAGCATTTAATCAAAGTTACAGGGATGTTAATGGCATCAAGGGATATGAGGATAAAATGAAATGACACACACACCCAACAATCACTGGAGTGCTATTAAATGTTGCGAATCAAGAGTAAAAAAATATATTTTTGTGGAATAATGATGGTTATAGCTCTTCTAATTACAAGAGGCTTCTTGGGGCTGAGAATGAGGATGTCCACATTGATTACCCCAATGGTCCAGGATTTATCTTGTCTATATTGGCTTGTGATGCAGTCCTGGCCTTGTGTCCTTCTCAGTTGCTTTCTGAATGCAGTCCTGGACTCACAGACTTATCAGCTGTTCCCTGACATAGTCCAAGCTGCATGAGTTTCTTCAGCTGCTCTCTTGGCATGCTTCTAGTCTCATAGCCTCCTCAGTACATTCTCATTGATCCTAGTCTCAATGATCCCATTTGGTTCAGCCCACACCAACTCCTCCATGGTCTGTGTTTGATCAAGTTTTCATTACCTCCTCAGTCGACCTGGATTTTTCTTGCACATATTATTTACACTGGTCAGCTGTGTTCATCATGCCCACTTTGCTGCCTTCAATGTTCCAGAGTCTTTTCTGACCACATTGCTACCTCAGATGCTCCCACCACAACATAGTTCTGGTTACAGTGGCTCATCGAGAATTTCCACGGCACGGAAATTCCCTTTTCCAATGGCCCATGATTGATCCTGGTTTATTGCATCCTCCAATGCTACTGAATGGGTTGTGGCCACTTTGTTTCCTCCGAAGATCTAAAATTGGTGATGTCCATGTTTCCTTTTCTATGGTTCTGGAAAGTCATTACCACATTGTCTCTCCTGCACTGATCACAGATGGGTCCAGTCTTCATGGCCTCCTCCACTGGTCCCAGATTAGTGGATTCTTTGTGGTCTCTTTCAGTGTTCCATTCTTTTTGGCCTTTTCCATATGTTCCACATTGGTCCACATCGTGCCCATCTATATATGTCCCACTCTTCGTGGCCTCCTCTATTACTCTGCGAATGGTCCAGTTGATGAACCAGCCAAACATGGACACAGACGAGTATACTTCCTCAGATGCAGAATGAAATTTGGCAGATTTGTTCAGATGGATCACGATGATAAGGAAAATATTCTGCCCAAGACTACAACAAACTTCAGAGGTAGTGATTGCAGCTCATACCAACACACAAATCTCCTTCCCCATCATCCACACATACTGCAACTTCAAAATAACATCCAACCTGTGGCAGGACTCAGCCCCCAGCCTGGCCACATTGTTTGCTGCCTCCTTACTTAAGGATGAAGTTTCACAACAGTGAAATCAAGCACAATACATGCAAGACAAACACCTCCACTATCCCTCAACATTCACGAAATTGAACTTGACCCATCTTTCACCCTCAGCTTGTCTTGTCAGGACATGTTGCTTTCACAGATGCTCCATATTGGTCTTGGACACATTGACTCTTCTGATACGTCTTTGCCAACTTGGCTTCTCCAATGGTCCAAGAACTGTTAAGGTGTCAGCCATGAAAGCACATCAACTTTATCCAGTCATCAGATGCCCAAGTTAAAACACTGCTCTCAACAATTTTTACAGATGAATCTTGATAGGATGCATTATGGTGTGGCACAGAATCTGCTCACTCATAGAATACTGCAAAAACTGGTGAATGTAGCAGCAACCAACACGTTAAACTCTTTCCATGCCATAACTTTCTTTACATATCCCACTTACTCAGTGAAATGAGAACTAATCCCATGTTGGATACTCTCTGCTGTCCTTGCTCCAGTCAGGAATAAAATTCACATTTCTGAAATTATGAATCAACAGATTCAAAAAAGTGATTGTCACAATCATGTAGTTATCACAAAAATAAAATCCCATCATCTATGGCCTCGTTGCCTTCTCCAATGCTCCTGATTTGTTCTGATCACAAGCCCTCTTTTTAAGCTCTCCTGGCATGTTTCTGGTCACATTGATATCTCTGGTGGTTCTTCATTAACTGACACCACAGCAAGAAAGTGCACCCATTACCCTAATTACTCAAACTGAATATTGTGCCCTCAACAATCTTTATAGAGACATCAATCAAGAAAATCCTGTAAAGATGCGTCATTGCATGAGGGTCGCAAACATAAAATCACATTGCCTTTACTCATGACTAAATGATCTCTCTCTCTCTCTCTCTCTTTGTATTTCTGTACTTTCTACTGTGCTTTATCTGTCATAATTTTACATGTGTTGACTTGATGAAGAGCAAAAAGAACAAATATTTTGACTATCTCAATAATGATAAGCATAAAATGGAACATAAACTGGAGCTGCTTTCACCCCAACCCCCACCCACAAGAGATTCTTCCAGGTCAAACATGGCCACATTAATTCTTCTAAATGTTCTGGCTTTAATCATCCATCAAAATTCCCAGTGGCTCCTTGGATCCTTCCCTCTCTGAATGCTCCTAGCTTGGTCTTGGTCCTGACCACTTTGCTTCTGTGGTGATTCAGTTTGTTTCTGCACCCACCGTCTCCCCCCACCCACTCACCTCATCTCCGTCAATATTGTCTAAATGTTTCACGTTTCCTTCTCTGCATCATTGGTTCCAACTCTGGGGCGGGCCCCTGTGATAGTACAGATTCCATCACCAATGTGTATATGTACAGATGGTACTGTAGGATGACTGTGATTGGCTGAGAGTGTAGCCACGCCTACTGGCAAGTCTTAAAGGATTGCTCCTAGCCAGATCAGGTCATTCTGGACTGGTTAACCTATGTGCTCCAGTCTTTTAGTTAATAAAAGCCTTGGTTTGGATCAACAAGTCTTTGGTTCTTTCGACACGCTCTACAGCCCCTTAATTCTGTTGACGGACCCGGCTCAGTGCTGGGCCACTGGGACTCTATTGATGGTTGTGGCTCAGTGCTGGGTCCCTTGTCTTTCTAATAGGCTAGACATGTTCGTGGACATGCTGCTTACTCCGATGCATCCAGATTTCTGCATGCTGGAATATGTCCTCTGATGGATAGCTAGGAATGAGCAACAATTGCTCTACTCCTTTAGATGTCCAAGAACTCTTTGCATGTATGTTGTGCTCTCAACAAAATTTGTAGCTGTGCCTTTGAAAGAATCCCATTAGGATGCGTTACTTCATGGCATAGCACCTGGTCCTCTGGGGTCAAGTTGAGCTCTAGAAATCTTTGCATACAGCTCAGACCATCATATAAACCTCTTTTCATCACATAAACCTCTTTCCCTGCTATCAACTCCATCTATATATGCTAGTGCCTCAGTGAAACATCCAACATATTAAATAATTCCTATTCTCCCATATTGAAGAAGAACACGATTTGGATCACGCACCATCAGATTCAATACAGAGTGGTGACGCACATGTTTGCAATGGCAAATCAGACCCGCTTGTCTTGCATGGTCGGCAGGGCAGCCACAGCAAGGATGATGTCGCGGAATCATCTCTTCTGGTCAAGAATGGAAGGTCGAGTACACGCATGGGTCATCAGAACACAAGTGCTGGGACCAAACATGGGCTTAAAGGCTACAGTGCGGAATTCAAAATAAAGCATTTGTGATACCCGAGCTCACAGCCTATTGCCTCAATCTCTTCACTGCGCTCACTCACAACATGCTACATTGGTGAACCCGCTGAGTCTCCACATCCTGAAGACTCGACACAATGGAACAAGCAGCTGTAGGCACCGTTGCATTGAAGTTGCCGACTTTCTGGATGAACAGGCCCCCCATTTGGTTTGACCAAGTGGAGGCCAAGTTCCAGGTCAAACAGATAACCTGATTCGACGGGATATTTTACATCATCAGCTCACTCGACCAGGAAGTCGCCTCATGAGTCGATGATCTCATTCAGGTCCCACCAGAGGAAGGAAAATACATGGCTCTGAGAAACCTCCTCATTAGCACATATGGCCTCTCACAATACGAACAAGCTGCTCAGCTCCTGCACTTGAATGGCCTAGGCGATACAACCACATCAGTCCTCAGGAACAAGATGCTCACAATGGCAGAAGGGCACAAGTCCTATCTCATGTTCGAGCAGGCGTTCTTTGAGCAGATGCCCCAAGACATCAGACTCCTGTTAGCCAAGGCAGACTTCAGCAACCCACGCAAGGTTGCGGCGCGAGTGGATGTTCTCTATCATTCGAAATGTGACTCAGTTATGCGGCCATGACTGAGGACAATGCCCACATATAGTTCACCATGTGTCCAGGCTTCACCCCGCCAGAAGAGCGGTCCAATCCCAAATGGTGTTTCTACCAATGTTGGGAAGCATCTGCCCACAAGTGCCACCAGCCACGTTCATTCCTGGGAAATGACGGGACCAGCCGTCTTCAGTGGCTGGCCAACTAAATATCCTTCTCCATATCTCAGACAGCATCTCAGGCTACAGGTTCCTTGTGGACACGGGTCAGAAATAAGTGTCATGCCTTCTACGGCGCTCAAGACGTGCACGAGACCCCACAGCCCTGCGGGCTGCCAAAAACACCGCCACCCGAACCTTTGGAAAAAGGTGGATTTCTGTGCGTTTCAGCAACACCACATTCCAATGGTCCTTTACGCTTACTTCAGTGGAAAAGCTCCTGCTTGGCATGTATATCCTCTGGGTACACTCCCTACTCGTCGACCTCCAGGCAGACGACTACTCCACACTGAGACTTTCCTCAGGGTCCTCCTCAGCAAGTCCAATGAGCTGTCCACCAAGCTAGTTTCCGTGGAATCCCAGCACGGCCAGTATAGCCACCTCCTCGCAGAATTCCCTCCATTCTGCAACTCCAGTTCATGGCAGCCATGCCAAAACATAGCGTCCAACACAATATTGCTACCACTGGCCCACCACTGCATTCACATGCCCGCTGCCTGGCCCTAGACACACTCACCCTCGCCAAGGAAGAGTTTAGGCACATGGAGGAGCTTGGCATCATCCACTGTTCTAACAGCCGTAGGCCTCACCCCTCCACTTGGTGTCTGTCCAGCAGCAGCTGGAGACCTTGTGGCAATTACAGACATTTCAATGATGCAATGACAACAGACTACTACCCAATCCCCCATATCCATGATTTCCCAGCCAACCTCCACGGCGCAAAGCTTTTCTACAAAGTCGACCTAATCCAGGGATACCCGAATGATGTCCAAAAGACTGCAATAATCACCCCATTCAGCCTATTCGAGTTCCTACACATGTGGTTTGGTTTAAAAAAAAATGAGATGCAGACTTTTCAGTGCCTCATGGATGTGGTTAGCCAAGACTTGCTTTTCCTCTGCAACTACCTCAACGACATCCTGGTAGCCAGCAGCTCACCTGAGGAGCATGCGATGCACTTTTGCCAGCTTTTTACTCGCCTCGCACAGTTCGGCCTCACCATTAACCCGGAGAAGTGCCAGTTCGCCTTCATGGAAATGGACTTTCTGGGCCACAATGTTACCCCAGCTGGCTCCATCCCTTTACCAGACAAAGTGGATGCCAACCAGTGTTCACCAGACCAACAACACTGATGGGCCTTCAAGAATTCATAGGTATGGTAAATTCTACAACAGGTTCATCCCTGCAGCAGCCAAGATTATGCACCCTCTCTTCACGTTAATGTTGGGCTTTTCAAAGGAGCTCAAATGCACAGGTGAGGCTCACAACTCTTTCAAGCAGACTAAAGAAGCCCTGGCCCACATGACGATGCTAGTACACCCTCAAATGGATGTACCGACAGCGCTCACAGTCGATGCACCCAACACATCCATGGGCACTGTCTTGGAACAGTTCATGATGACTCCTGGCGACCCCTCACCTTCTTCAGTTGACACCTACGTCTGCCCGAATTGAAGTACAGCACATTTGACAGGGAACTACTTACCCTCTACCTGGCCATCCTCCACTTTTATTACTTCCTGGTAGGGTGTCCATTCACTGTCTACACTGACCACAAGTCACTTAGTTTTTCCTTCTCAAAATCCTCCAACCCGTGGTCTGCCCAACAACAGAGACATTTATCCTACGTCTCTGAATTCACCACTGCTATCCAACATCTATCAGGAAAGCACAATGTGGTTGCTGATGCACTTTCCAGGTCTACAGTCAACGCTATTTCACAGAACATTGACTACCATGATCTGGTTTGGGCACAACAAAATGACCACAAGACACTCAGCTTCAGAACTGCAATCGTGGGGTTGCAGCTCCAAGACCTCCCACGACACCAATGGCATTACACTCCTCTGCACCATTTCCACTGGCCAGCCCCGCCCTCTCCTCCACACCCAGTGGAGGAGAACAGTCTTCGACATAATCCATGGTTTGTCACACCCCTCCATCCATGCAACAGTGTGGCTGGTATCCACAAAATTAGTTTGGGACGGCATGTGTAAATAAGTCACAGAGTGGGTGAAAAACTGCAAACTAGCATAAGTCAAAGGCCCAGCTGCACACCAAGCACCAACTCCAAAAGCTCAATGCCCCAACCCAAAGGTTCCAACATGTCCTTCTTGATGTAGTTGGACCCCTGCCTGCCTCCCAGGGGTCGTGCTACCTACTAGCATGCTGGCCAGAGGCCATTCACATCCCAGGTGCCTCCACAGAGACATTCGCCAGAGATTTCCTTGCCAGCTGGGTCTCCCGGCTGACATTACAACCGATCGGGGGGTGCAATTCTCCTCGCCCTGTGGACAAAACTCTCCAGACTCCTAGGCACCCAGCTGCATCATTCCATATCTTACCACCCTCAAGCCAATAGGCTGGTCGAGCTCTTCCACCACCATCTCAAATTGGCGCTGATGGCATGCTTCGATAAGCCCAATTGGGTGGACAAGCTGCCCTGGGTTCTCCTAGGCATTTTCACAGTGCCCAGAGATGATCTTGGGGCCTCCTCAGCCAAACTAGTCTATGGAGAGACCATCACAGTGCCTGGCCAATTCTTCCCTCCAGCAAGCAAAATGCCAACATCACCATTATCCTCGAAAAGCTGTGTGACAAACTGCACTCTATTGCACAATGCCCACCAATGCGACACGGTCAACCACCCTACAACTACCCCCCGGACTTGTCCTCCTGTGAGTATGTGCTCACACACAGGAGCATGCATAGGATTCCCCTTCAATGACCTTACAATGGTCCATACAGGGTACTACACAGGAACGCTTCAACATTCACTATTGACATTGGGGGCAAGAAGGAGTTATTCAAGTTGGACCATTTAAAACCAGCTCATCTGGACTTGTTCCAACCAATACAGGTTCTCTCACCAATGTGCAGAGGTTGACCACTGAAACAGCACATCTCTCCCTAGATGCATCCCGAGACTATCGGGGCTAGTTCTGGGGTGGGGTTGTGTGGCGACACACGTTTGCAATGGTGAACCGGCCCCACTTGTCATGCGCAGTCGGCAGGGCAGCTGCAGCAAGGATGGCATCGTGGGACTGTCTCTTCTGGTCCAGACTGGAAGGTCCCATACATGCTTGCATCATCGGGACACAAGCGCCGGGATATTAGGGGCGGGACAGAAGACGGGCTTAAAGGCTACAGCACGAAATTCAAAATAAAGCAGTTGTGATACCTGAGCTCAGTGCCTGTTGTCTCAGTTTCTTCACTGTTCACAACAGGCTACAACAGTGACTATAATTGCTGCTGCTGCACTTGGGAACAAGCAAACATCACATTAATAAAACCATGTTGCCCTTGCTCCTTCTAACTGATTCTTCTCAGTAATTCTGCACTCTGTACTGTGTTATAGGTGCTGTATGTTATTTATGTATTGTCATGCTTAGAAACACACTAACCTAAAATTTTGACTGTAGCTTAAAAAACATTACAACTGTAAACTTAAACTCAAGCTCCTTTCCCTCCTTAGATTTTCATAGCTCAGTCCTAATAAGCTGAATTTCAGCAATGGTCCTGACAATTTATCTTCTGTCCATGGACTTATGAGTCCTGGCATCCTTCCCTCTTATTTTTCTGAGATTGTCCAGACAGCTTTGCTTTTTCAGATGTTTCTGGGTCTGTCGTGACATCTTTCCAGGGTCCAATTATTCTGCCTTGGGACATGTTCCCAGCTCATCCCTGGCTCCTTCCCTCTTGGTGATGACACAGTCTTTCGAACATATTGGTTTGATTATCCTGAAAATGTCCTGGCCTCTAATCATCACAGAATATTTTGTGTTATTGCCAATGAAATTGTACTTCGACTTCCTCACAGGCTTGAAAAAATTAGTCATGAACTTTGAGCCATCATCAACATTAAAAGAATCCTACCAGATTACGAGATATGGCATGGTTACTGCTCCACCTTAGACTGTGAGATACTGCAAAAGGTAGTAAAAAGCAGCATTGATTGACACACAAACCTCTCTCCCTTCCATCTATACATCTTACCGTATCAAAAAGACCAATGAGGCACTCAGACTTAGGGTTTCACACCCTATCTACACTCTTCTCCCTTATTCCTTCAGGAATAAAATTCACAATCATGAACTCACCCTGGTTTAAAATAATGATCGCTGACACTCCCTTCTCACCCCCACCTTCAGGGAGAAGAATCAGGGTGACCAATAGATTTGTCTGTGCCATTGATGCAACTTTATCATTTCACACAAAATGCAATGATGAATATTTGAATATATTATATTTTTTTTTAATCTCTTTTTTGGTCTCATGCCACAGTGCAGTCATTGGATTTATACTCTTGTTGATGCACCTGTTATTCTTGTATGGTGGCAACAAGTGAGAATTTCAGTGCATGATGTAGAGGACTATAAACTTTCACACTCAATCACAATTTCAGAATGACAAACTGAATTGTGCAGCAAAAACAATCACAAAAATTACAAAATCACAAAAATAATGTTACTTGCTCCATTATAAATTATATATTTGTAGCTCCTTAGTCTAAACTATGCTTTAATGGAATTGTGATTAGGTCAACTTGTTGGATTTCACACAACCCAAACATTTTCTGTGCACTTTGGTGCATGGGAAAATAAAATTCAACTTTATGTTGAGCTATCTTTTATCTTCATCTTGCCACAGATTGGTTCTTGCCATTTTCACCTTTGGGGGTCTGGAATGTTTGAAGAAGTAGCTGAAAATGCACGCAGACACCAAATTCCTAGATCAATGAGAAAATTAGGTAGGACCAATGCATCCTGCTCCATCCAAGACTATAAGAAACCACAGTCAGTTGCTCAGATCATCACACAAGCATCCCTCCATGTCATCAATGCTGTCTACACATCCAGCTAAAAATATACCACTAATATACCAAGGGACTCATTCCAGCTCAGCACACTCCTCCTCCTTCCAACATGCACCACATTCAAAACTGATGTCACAGTCCAGAAAAATTAATAGGAAAATAAGTTGCTCTTTTCACCATTCTCACCAGTCTCTCTGTAAGCTTGGCACGAGGGAATGCGTTTTATTTCCTGATGCATGGTGTGTCTTGGATGTTTGCACATAAAATAAGAATTTTACCAAACCTCGATTCATGTAACAGAAGAATAGAGTCATCTTCTTGTTTCAGCTTGTCCTGGATTGCTCCTGGCCACATCATCTCCTCTGATGGTCCAGGATTCATACTGGACTCATTGCCTTCTCCACCTATGATCCTGGTTTTTTTTTTATATATATATATATATATATATATATATATATAAAGTTTAACAGCACGTTTATTTACTCACATCCAGATACTGGGTCGTATTAATATGACATCATCCTGGATTGGTTGATGAAATGCTCAAAAAATGTAATCCCTCTCCTATACTTTTTCAGATTACTGAAAAATTACAGAATGTCTATGCATGCTGAAACAACTTTTACAGATGCACTAACAAAAGAATCCTGTCAGAATACATCGCTTAGAAATAGCTCTATCTTGGAAAATGCAGAAGGTATCAATCGCAGCTCAGATCACACCAAGCATTGACCTCAATACAACTCCATTTTAACATCCCACTCCCTTGAAAAAAAAAGCCTGTCAGAAAGACTCCTTCCATCCCAGCAATACTGCACTCCCTTGGTCTGCCAGGAGGAAGAACCATCTGGCCATACCCTCTTCTCCTTCCATTGGGAAGTAGAATCCTCAGATTCAAAACAGTGACTATAATCGCTGCTGTTGCACTCCTAAATGAAACTTGTTCCTGTAAAAATCACATTGCACTTGTTCCATTTGACTTCATCTCCCCTCTGTTCATCATATTTGAATTGCTGCATATAAAATAAATGTTATCACATGCTTTCTCCCCCAAAGATCTGACCGGGCCATCTTGTTCCTCTGCTGTCCCAGATTGTTCCTGGAAATCCTTGTTCTGCAACTGGTTCCAGCTTGTTCCTGGCCAGTTCATGTCTGGCATTGTTGATGGCTCAGTCCTGGTCACCTACCCCACTCTGATTAACCCGGCTTGATCCTCTCATCCATCCCTAATGCAACGTTCCCCTATCTGTGCTGGACCTTCCTTCTACAGATAGTCCTGGCTTAGTCTCTGCCAACTTGTATCCTTTGACAGTCCTGGCTTGGGCCTGTTGATCATGCCTCATCCAAAGATCCCAGATTAGAGAAAGCAATGGAAATGGGACCAATGGTGTTGGATTAGTTGCCGTGATGGTCACACAAGTACAACATCTCTATTTCTTCAGATGTCAGAGAAATTCATAGATTCTTCTAGACGCACCAGTGAAAGAATATTGATAGATTGCATCAGTGTCTGTTGGGCAGCATCCATTGTAGACAAGAATCCCCTGAAAGTGGTGATTGCATCTCCAACCATCACATAGACTTTACTCCCCTCCATTGACATCCTCCACTGCCTGATAAAAATATATAATTAAGGAAATGCCTCTTCCTACCCTTGTCACACTCCTTTATCCCTCCTTCTGGCAGAAAGATTCATGACCATGAAATCATCTGGGTCACAATCACTTCTAATTGCCTCCTTCAGATAGAAGATACAGAAATATGAAATCAAAAATCTCACTTGTTCAAGAATCTATAGGTGATCGTTTTTTGGCCACCGACCACAAGACATCTAATATTATCAGATGAGCTGCAGACCCTAATAAATCCTACGTGATCACTATGTATCAAGCAAATTATTACTGTATCTAAATGGTTTGTAAGAATCTTTGATAAGATTTTGACATCCATTGGAATTAGGGAAATTGGTCTATAATTCTTACATACACATGGGTCTTTACGGTCTTTCAGAATCAATGTAATTAGTGCTTGTGATAAAGTGGGGGTAAATTACCTCACTCTACAGACTGATATAGATTCAACAGTAGTGGGGCTAGCTCCTCCACATAGCATTTTAAAAGTTCTACAGTAAATCCACCTGGACAAGATGTAGGTAACATCTTAATCACTGATATAATTTCTTCCAATGTTATAGCGGAATTAAGGTTTTGTTGTTCTTTCGTCAACTTGCGTAACCCTGATGGCCTCAGAAAACTATCAATTCTGTCCTCACTAGAGTTAGAGGTAGATGAATATAACTCCTTATAAAACTCTTGAAAGGGGTCGTTAATATATTTAGGTGTTGTAGCAACCCGTGCCTTGGGCTGAGACAGGAAATGGCCATCGAACACAGTAACCAGTAAAGCATCATGTGGGCTGAAACACCAATTTCCATAGGCCACTGACAGAGTGATGAAACTGGCCAATCACTGCCAGTGGATTGCAGGGGGCCCAATCGGGGCCTAGGCATCGAGGTAACTAATCGGCAGCCCGCCCACTCAAGCCATACCCCGGTGGTGACGCGGCTGAGCTGACTATAAAAGGCAGAATAAATTCAGTGTCGAATACACTCTACTGGTGCGCGTGGGTCTGCGTGTGTGTGCATGTGTGTGCGTCTGTGTGTGTTTCTTCTCCTGCAGATTTGAGCCTAGTTGTAGCCATAGCGACCTCGCTACAGAGCTATGGAAAAAAAAATCACCAGTTGCTGAGCTAAAAGCTGGGATGATAGACATTGATTATCTCTGTTTTATACACCTTGCCAGAAGCTTGCCTGCTTTCTTCGCTAATTCAAATGGCCTTTGTCTTGCCCTAAAAAGCCAAAATTCTAATTTCTGGGATAATATTAGATTGTATTAATATTTCAGCCATGTCAATTCTCTCAGATCTTTGGATGACACCTGCTGCTTCAATTTTGTCTCAATCTCTTTGATTTTATTTTCTAAGTTGTAATTTTCTGATTATTCTTATATATATATATATATATAAAATAGTACAGTATACCCTCTCATAACTGCCTTTGGGGCTTCCCAATTAATCCTGCCGAAGAGGTTGTGGATGTACTTAACTCTAAAATCCTTGATTTATTGTCTCATAGCTTGCCTAAATACCGAATCTTGTAATGATGAGGAATTAAAACCCCATCTACATGACTGTATTCTCTTGTCTTTAGACAAACCCAAGGATGATTTGATGCTATTGATTGGATATTGAAACACTGACTGAGTAAGTTACTTAGATATAAGAAAAAAATCAATCATCGTATATGTTTTATGAACTGCAGGAAAAAAAAATGTAGTCCTTCTCACTGGGCCTTACACATTTTTTGTACCATCACAGTGGGTTTTGAATATCTTTCTTTGGTAAATGATTGGATTCAAATTAAAGTCTCCCCCAAGTATAATGTCATAAGCTCCAATGGAATGTATTTTTCTTTCAAGATCCACAAAAATGCCTGATCTTCTCTATTAGGTACATATATGTTTGCTGAAATATGTTCCTTCTGTATTTCTGCCAAAATTCTCCTTGCTTCATCTTTGATCTGTTTCTCACTTCTAAACTGCAGCTGTCTATTGATATGTGTTATAACACCCCTGTATTATAAAAAAACATGATCTATAACACCACCCAATAGCTTTACTCATTCCTCTGCTGATAAATTCCTCTGCAGTCCCCCGTTGGCCGCCCCAGCCCTGCCGTCCCGTGGGGCTATCAGGTAGTGAGGAGGGGGCTGTCAGGCACCGGGGAGACGTGAAAGCAGTGGTGATCCAAACAGAGCAGTCCATGGCTGTAACTTTCAGGACTAATATCGTTGCACATGCCAACGCTAGTCACTGTGAAGGAGGAATTTAAAAATGGGAGGGTAAAAGCTTTCTTTCAAACCACAACATCAAGTAAAAATTAACGCAATGTTCAAGACGCTTAAAACTGTCAGACTGCTGCCCCTGCCTGGACTCAGGTGCTGGCTTTTGCTCTGCGGCCCCTCTCCCTGCTTCAGACCTTTCAGGTGGCAGAACACCTCCTTCAGCACTGCCACCTGAACATCCCTTCGCAAACACCTGCAGCCTGTTCCGGAGCCACATTCTCCAGGCGATTCTACCTGAAAGCAGCTAAAGATTGTTTGATGTGACAGCTAAGAAAGCACATGGAAATGATTAAGACCTTGTTTCTCCCTCAACGGTTTTTTTTCGGATGTACAATCAGCACATATCCTGCATCCTGAAGCATCTTTTACAGATGCACCGATAAACGATTCTGTCAGAATACATAAATGAAGTACAGAAACAGCTCCATCCTGAAAATATGGAATGTCTTGATCACAGACCTCAAAGCATTATTCTTGATATTATTATGGACCCAGGGGATCCCAAAACCCAGCAGCAATAGAAATTCACCAAAAACCAATGGTTCCTTGAAAGTTGCTTTTAATTATCTTTAAACATGAAAACAGGATCAAACTTTAACTTATTACTATTAACTTACTTAACCTAACTTAACCCCCTTCTAATTCTAAGTGCATGTGTATGTAATGTGTGTGTAAATTCAGAAAAGTTCTTTGATTCACAGTCCAATCTCACTTCTCACTCCTCCAAGTTCACCAATATCAGGCACTTTTTATATTGTGCACAGAATTTAACATTTATGAATCTTCACCAGGCTTTGGTGCTTGAAAGGTAAATGATTACTGCTCAGGAAGGTTCTTGTTGGTTTTCAGAGAGAGATTTGTTGCTTGTCAGACACCCACAACTGATTCCTTCCAATTAACCACGTCAGTGTCTTGCCAAAGAAACTTGCCTCCTCAGGGTTTTCCAGATGATAACCTCTTTCTTTCAGGTCACCAGAGTTCCTTTTCTGTTTCCTTTATTTCAAGTAAAACATTATGCAGCCAGCCATCTCCTCTTGTATGGACCACAAGGGCTTTGACCAGGCTGAACTAAGAACTCACAACCTGTCTTCAAAATGGGTTTTTTTTCCACAAGCTTTCCAGCTTGTCCTGTTCCAGTCCCAGCTGCTGCTGCTGAACTGTGGAACTGAATTCTCTCTCACTCAGATAAAATCACATGACCCTCTTAGAACAGCTAACTACACTCAGTCAGACTATGGCTCCGGACCTCATCTTCTGAGTTTGTTCATTTGCTGCTTTCCAAAACAATAATCCATTATTCCACAGCATGTGCAATTAACATCTACTTGTGAAGTCCTTTTAGGCATTCTTCAAAGGTTTTGCAAAGTCATCCGTAGCCTGGTCTGTTTGGCTTGAACAGAGCTCTGACATTTTAAATGAGATCTGTTTTGAAGTGTTTGTATGTGACCTACACTAAAAAAAACTGCCATAATTTATCTCTTTTTTAAAACATATCTATATACAATATAAAATATAACAATCTGTCACAATATCAACTCCATCTTCACATTCTACTGGGTTTTAAAGAAAACAGCCAAACTAAAGGACTCCTCCCATCCCAGTAACACTTCTTCCTCTCTCAGGAGGAAGAGCCATGATTATGAGATCCCGCACCTCCAAACGCCAGTGACTGTACCACTGCTATCATAATACTGAAAAATACTCTGGTAAAACAATGTTGCTCTTGCTCCATTCCAAATGTTTTATCTTACATCAGCACTTTGTAGTGTTTTATTTGCTGTACATTTGTATGGGTTGTCTTGCTAGAGGTGCGTGGCCATCAAATATTACACTGCAGCCCAATACAGGTCCTAAGAGTGAGCTTTAGCCATCTTCTCTCCTCATCTCATCCTGAATTGATGGTCCAATTTCCTATTCTGATGGTCCTTCATTCGGGCTGATCACATCGGCTCCTTCCATGAACCTGCATTGATGGACTCAGCAGCTAACCAATTCTTCAGACCTTGAAAAAATTATCCATGCCTCATACATCCCTCAACAACTCTTACAGATGCAACAGAGAAAGCATCCTGTGAGCAACCATCATTGTGTGTCACAGGAAAGACTCTACCCTGGATCATGAGAAGCTGTGGAATGTTTCAAATGTAGTTCAGATCATCACACAGCTCCTTCCCCTTCATGAAGTCAATCCACACTTTCTACTATATCAGATAAATAGGCATGTTAAACAATTCATCAGCCGATTCAAAACAGTGACTCTGTTGCTCCTATTGCACTCACGAATCAAAGTCGCAACCATAAAATCGTATGGTCTTTGCTCCATTTCACCCATCTCCCTCTGTAAATCTGCACTCTGTACATTATTGCCCAGAAAGCAAGACTTGAATTTCTGAATATAACAAGAAATGTTATCACATGCTTTCTCACCAATGATACTCCCAGCTCTGACCTGGCCTATTTGCCCCTCTGGCGTTCCCAAATTTTTCCTGGCTATCTTCCTTCTGCCACTGGTTCTAGCTTATTCCAGGCCAGTTCGTGTATGACAATGTTGATGACTATAATTGATCCTGGCTTAGTACTCTCATCCTTCCCTTATGCAATGTTTTCCTCCCCGTGCTGGTCCTTCCCCTCTGCAGATGGTCCTGGCTTCATCTCTGCTACCCTATATCCTTTGAAGGTCCAGCTTGAGCCTGACAATCATGCCTCATCCAAAGATCCCCAGATTGGTCCTGTTTCCACTGCCTTCTCCAATGGTCTTGATTTGTTGCTGTGATGGTCTCACAGGTATATCACCTCCTCTACTTTCTCAGATGTCGGAAAAGTTCAACAACTCTTCCATATGCTTTACAGAAATAATTTTGTTGGGCTCCTCCCCAGCCAGAATTGTCATTATTATGAGATAATGTTTTTTTTTTGCTTAGTCTTTGCTTCTTCATTTTTTGCTTATTCTTTGATTATTCCTTGAAGAAGGATTCAGGACCGAAAAGTTGGCAATATATCATTATTTCCTATTGGTGCTGCAAGCTCAGCTGAGTTCCCCAGCATTTTGGTATGTTTTTACTATAATCACAGCATCTCCAGACTTTCATATTTCACTCAGTATCTGTTGGGGACCTTGTCCATTGAAGACAACGATAAACATCTGAAACAGGTGAATGCAGCCCCGACCATCACACAGACCGTACTCCCATTTACCTACACCATCTACTGTCTCAGTAAAACAGACAATCAACTAAATGCCTTCCACGCTCTTCCCTTTGGGAGGAAGTTTCATAATTGTGAAATCAAACCCATTATACACAAGACAAGCTCTCATTATTCATGACAATGGAATTGAAATTGACCCGTTTTTTTTTTCTCCTCAGCTTGTCCCAAGTTTGTCCTGGACATGTTGACTCTTCTGATTCTCCACAGTTATCCTGCACATGTTGACTCTTCTGATAGGTCCTGGACACATTAATCATTCTTTGATCACTGGAGAGGTCAATGTGACAGCTAAGAAGGCAAATGATATTTACCAAGTCCTTGGGTCCCTGAATAAAAATTCTGCTCAAACAAAAAACGTTTACAGATGTATCATCAATAGAATCTAGTTAGGATGCATCACAATCTGGCACAGGATCTGCTCAGTCACATAAGCAACAATCACATTGAACTCCTTTTCCACCATCAACTCTAGTTACATGTTGTATTGCTTTGGTATAATGAGAAACAGATGAAATGACTCATCCCATGCCAATTACTCTCTGCTCTCCCTCTACAGTCAGGAATAAAATTCACATTTTTGAAATTATTCCCCATAAGATATAAAAGAGCAACTCTAACATTGATGTCACACTCATGAACATAAAAGTAAAATCACATAGATGTTCCTCTGCACAGTGTCATAGGCACATTGACTCCTCCATTGTCTCTCATTTGCTCTGATCACGTTCCCTCCTCTGAAGCTCCCCCAGCATGTTCTGGACTTGACACAACAGCAAGAAAGTACACCTACTCTTCTACTTCCTCAGCATGAACATTCCACCCTCAACAACCTTTACAGATACAAACCAATCAAGAGTCCTCCAAAGATGTATCATTACGTATGTTGGGCACTGCTCTGCCTGCATCAAAAAAAAGAGAACGTATCGTATGCAACTCAGACCATCACACAAAGTTCATCCCCCTCCATCAACTCCATTGACACATCACCAAATAAACAGCCAACATGTTAAATGATTCATTCCACCTTCGCAGCTACACCTCTCTTTTCTGTCCGATAGAATCTTAATTTGAAGTCACACACCAGCAGATTTAAAATAGAGACTATGAATGCTGTCACAATCATAAAACCTCATAGCCTTTGTCTAAATTATCCTTCTCTGTATTTTTGCACTTTCTGCACTAACGCATTTATTAACTTGCTGGAGTGTACACAGAACAAACATGTTTACATTACCTCAATATAACAGTAAATGTGAACAAGAATTGGAGCAGATTTCCCCCCTGATGATTTGCCCAGCTCAGCCATGCCACTGTGGTTCTTGATATCATCGCTCTACTGATTGACCCAGATCAGTCTTGGTATCCTTCTGTCTCTGAATGGTCCTGGCTTGGTCGTGACCATTCTCCCTTCTCCAGTGACCTTCTCCAGTGTAGGTTGTTCCTACACACATCATCTACCCCACATCACCCCCCCCCCCTTATGTCTGGCAAAGATGCCTGTTTGCTATCGGTTTCCTTGTCTGCATTGCTGTTGGAGGAGAGACCCTGCTCTGTCCTGTGACTGGTCCCTCCACAGAGGGTCCCAGCTCAGTCTTGGATACGTTCTGATGTGCTGGACTTGGTCTTGGCCATGTTGCCTCCTCCATTGAGCTCTTCTCTTGGACTGCTTGATGAAATGGCTATAAAATCACACCCATTGCTCTATTTCTTCAGATCTGCCCTCTACAAAGTCTGCAAATGCACCATTGAAAGAATCCCATCAGGAAGTACAAGTCTGTGGCATGGTTGATTCTGTGCCTTGGGCCACAAGAAGCCGTAGAAAGCATTGGAAGCAGCTGAGACCATCATACCAATCACTTTCCCTGCCATCAACTCCATTTGCAATCCTAGTGCCTCAGTGAAAAAAATCAAGTCATTCATCTGACTCTGATCACTCTCAATTCTCGCTCCACCCAATTAGGAACATGGCCATCTTGCCTCTACCAATGGTCAGGCCTACTATCACCCCCATGTCAGTTTTGCGCTTTCAACCTTTCCTCTCTGAATCATCCCGTCATGGTTGTTCTCTGAATCATCCGTCATGGTTGCAAACTTTTCCCTCTAAATGATGCTCCGAGTGTTTCTGCAACCTCTCCCCCACATCTCAACTGATATTTCTTGATGTTACATGTACTATTGTCTCTATGGTTGCAGTTCAGTCTTGGGCGCCTTATCTCCACAGCAGCTGCCAGCTCCATCCTGGGAGCTGGCCTCAGAAGATAGTACCAGAATGGTCAGGACATCTTGCCTCTGTTGATGATCCCACCTTCTTTCTGGGTCCAGTGACTCCTCAGATGTGCTGAACTTGGTCTGCTCATGTTGCATCCTCCAATGCTTCCTGAAAACTGCTGGCCAGCTTGCCTCTTCTGATGGTCCTGGAGTGCCTGATGCAATGGAAAGGAAAGAGAAACAATACCATTACTTCTTCAGATAATTGAGAACTCTTTGTATGAACACTGCACCCTCAACAAAATCTGCACCTGGGGTACAAGATCAACACAAATAAAAGTGAAGCGATGCCAATAATGTGATTTTATAGCCATTTCATCAAGCAGTCCAAGAGTTTAGAAAAGAATCACCATTGAAATGGCAAACACAAGCAATCCAATACCTAGGTCTTAGACTAGATAATAATTTAGGCCATCTATACAAATTAAATTATCAGCCATTAATGAAGAAATTATAAGATAACTTAGAACATTGGAAAGATTTACCACTAACACTGATAGGAAGGATAAATTGCATTAAAATGAATATCTTCCTAAGGATACAATACCTATTCCAATCGTTACCAATTCCTTTAACAGAGAAATTCTTCAATGAACTAAAGAGAATAATAAGGAAATTCTTATGGAAAGGGAGGAAACTGAGGATAGCGCAAGATAAATTAACAGAATGGTACAAACAAGGTGGTTTGTAGTTACCAAACTTAAAAAATTATTATAGAGCACCAAAATTAAGATATCTATCAGATTTTTATCAAACAAGGGAAAAACCAGATTGGACCAAGATAGAGCTAGATAAAATAGGGAGAAGGTACCAGAACATATACTTTATAAATGGGTTGAAAAACTGGTGCAACATAGTTCACCAGTACTTCACCATTTACTCAACATATGGAAGAAGATTCACGTAGAAAGGAAAAAAAAACAAATTACCAACTACCAAAATTATTATTGACGCAAAATCAACTAATCCCTTTCGCAATAGATAACCTTTCCTTTAGAGAATGGGAGAGAAAAAGGAATTAAAAGAATAGAAAATTGTTTTTTGGGAAATAATTTATTATCATTTGAACAAATGAAGTACAAATATGGAATAACTCATGGTACAATGTTTGCATACCACCAACTGAAAACCTACTAAAAAGACAAATTGGGAAGCAGACTGAGATTACCAGAAGGAAGCAGCTTTGAATATGTGATTACAGACACAATGATAATTAAAAGATTTATAACAAACATGTAGATCAAGCTGCAAGAGAAGGAAAATGATGAAATAAGCTATAAACCCAAACAAAAGTGGGAAAAAGACCTAAACGTAAAGATAAAAAATGAAATATGGGAAAAGTTATAATAAATAGGAGGTTACGCATGCTACAATATAATTGGTTACACAGGCTATATATCATGCCCAAAAGTTAAATAAATGGGATCCAACATTATCAGATAGATGTTTTCGCTGTAAGAAGGAAACGGGAACAACAGTACATGCAATTTGGGCATGTGAGAAAGTGAAAAATTTTGGGAAGATCTAAATCAGATATTAAATAAAATCACAAAAAGCAACATACCAAAAAATCCAGAGATCTTTCTTCTAAGTAATATAAGAAGTAAAAAATTAGGCCTTCAACTGGATGAAGCGCGAAAAAGATTTATTACGATAGCCTTAGCTGTTGCAAAAAAATGTATTATGTCAACTTGAAAATCAGAAGAGAGCCTGAGAGTACAGCAATGGTACATAGAAATGAATAAATGTATTCCATTGGAAAAAACAACATAATTTTAAAAATAAAATCACATTATTTGAACAAATTTGGGAACCGTACATGGAACACAACAGAGAGGGTCTACCGCGGACCTCCACCCCCTAAAATGATAGAATGTGAAGAAGACAAAATGAACTGACCCAGTGTGTAAAAGTAGATGACACAATTTTCTTGTTTATTTTCATTGTGTGATGACATTGTTTAATGGGTTTATTGTATTGTATATGTTGAACGTTTAATGGGTTTGGAGCGGGGTAAAAAGGAGGGAGGGAAGAGAGGGAAGGGAGGGGGGAAAAAGGGGAGAAAATGACACTGTGTATATTAAAGAGGGAAATGTTTGTGTGTATTTTGATTAATATGGTTCATAGTGTGAAAAATTTTTTTAAAAATTAAAAATAAAATAAAATAAATCTGCACCTCTGCCATTGAAAAAAATCTATTCAGCATGCATAACTTAATGGCACAAGTCCTGTTCCTCCCTGGAGAACCAAAAGCTGAAGAAAGCTTTTTACACAACTCAGATGATCACACAACTTTCCTTCCCTGCCATCAACTCCTGGTGTCTCAGTAAAACTGCTAACATATTAGGTAACTCATCCTACCCTGAGAACTCCCTATTCTTCCTCTTTCCTTGAGAGAGATCACAATTTGAAATCATGCACCATCAGATTCAAAAGTCATCATCAGTGCTGTTGTACTTTTGAACAAAAAATATCTACAGTAAAATCATGATACCCTTGGTCTTGTTAATTGATTCCTCTTGGTAACTCTGTGATGTGTTTGACGTACTGTATGCACAGATGGATTGTGGTGCTCAACACCATCCTAACCTAAAATTTTGACTTTGCCTCAAAACACATAACAAATGCAAACTTGAACCCAAGCTCCTTTCCCTTCTTAGATTTTTACAGCTCAGTTTTGGCAAGCGTGCTCCCAGCAATGGTCCCGACTTCATCCAGGTAATTTACCTACCATCCATGGATTCACCTGATCCTGGCATCCTTCTCTTATTGTTTTGAGTTTGTCCTTGCAGCTTCCTGTGTCTGTCACAACACTCTTCCCTATTCTAATTATGCTGATTTGGGACTTGCATCCTTTCAAACTCCAATGTTTCCAGCTCAGTTTCTCTCCCCCCCACCCCCCCACCTCAGATGGTCATGACTCAGTCCAGCGAATGTACCATGTCCAATGATTGTCCAAAGGACCTGGCAATCTGGGCTACAATCTTCCTGAATTGATTGATTGATCACATTCTGCAAGAAAGTGAACCAACTCTTCTACTTTCTCACGTGCCTGAGAAAATTAATCATGAACTCTGAGCAATCAAACAGCTCTTAAATACGAACCACTGAATGAATCGTGTCAATTATATCAGATGTATCAGGGGTACTGCTCCACCCTGGTCAAAAAGACAAGTGACGCACTAACAGACTGATGTCATCCCAGCTGGCACTCTTCTGCCTCCTCCTCGAAAAAGATGATTCTCAATCAAATTCACCCTGGTAAAAATTACATTCCCTTCTCACTTCCACCTTCAAGAAAGTACAAGAGTTCTCCAGCTTCAAGAACCATCACCTCCGCCAGGACAATGAAAAGATCTATCTGCTATCATCTTGCATCAACTGCAACAATGAAAATTTACCTCTCATTTTACATCTCTGATCCTTTTTTAAGTCTAATGACATTTAGCAGTCATTTAATGTACACTTCTTGATTCATCTTCTATGTTTGTGTGACGCAGCGTGAGAATTTCAGTGCATTTGTGCAACACATGACAATAAATTCTGATGTTTAAATCAGATTGTGATAGTACAGATTCTATCAACAATGTGTATATGTACAGATGGTAGTGTAGGATGACTGTGATTGGCTGAGAGCATAGCCACGCCTACTGGCAGGTCTTAAAGGATTGCTCCTAGCCAGACCAGGTCATTCTGGATTGGTCGACCTACATGTGATATGCTTCAGTCTTTTAGTTAATAATAGCCTTGGTTTGGATCAACAAGTCTTTGGTTCTTTTGATGAGCTCTACAATTTTATTAACTAAAAAGTTTTGAAGGGATGGAGCGTATGCTACGGCTGGAACGCCTTGACATCGATCCTCAGTCAGCTACAGCCTTAAATGACTTTAAGCACTGGGTGAGATGCTTCAAAACATACTTACAGCTCTCTGACCTTGCCGTGATAGAGGACAGCCACTGACTACTAATATTGATGACTATGGTGTCCCCAAGAGTCTACCAGAGCATCCAGGATGTGACCACTTATGCCGCAGCCATGAAGGTGCTGAAAGGACTCTATGAGCGACTGGTGAACAGGATCTATACTCGGTACAAACTTGCAATGAGGGAACAGCCCAGTGAGTCCTGTAGAGCTTATATTCAGGCACAAAGGGCAATGGGCAGGGACTGTGCCTGCACAGACAGAACTGCTGCGGAGACCACAGACGATCCCATTCGGGATGCCTATGTGGTCGGGGTTCGATCAAATGAGCTGAGGCAGCGCTTGCTAGAGCATGGGGGAGAAAACCTGGAGGACATGATCCAGATCACAGAGACAATGGAGGCTGCGGTCTTAAGTATGGATGTGTACTCTTGGGGCTGGACTCCACACTCTGATGTGAGTAGGATGCTCTCCCTCTATCCTACTATCGCCTGGCACACCGACAGGCTGTCGGCTGCCGCTACGCTGCCCAATGCGACCCCGAAGTGTTATTTCTGCAAGAGGAACAAGCACAGCAGGTCCCAGTGCCTGGTGAGAAAAGCCAGATGCCAGGTGCCTTAAAAACGCCCACTTTGCTGTAGTCTGTTGCTCCAAAATGGACACCATCAAACACAGTGCCTCATGTGAAGCCCAATCACCACCCTCCCATTCAAACACTTCTTCATCAGAGCTCTTTTCCAATGACAGCGAGGGCTCCATCGCGTGGCAGCGCCTGATGTCACGGGGCAGACGCCGAGTGCAGAAGGTACAACCCACCCTTGTCGCAATGACATTCACCTTCCCTCATGAAGCAATGTCCGACCAGGCCCCAGCCCCGACCTCAAAGGCCGCCACCACGGCCGACCAGGGACCAGCCACCGCCATCACCGTTGAGCCCACCGTTACCGTTGCCGACCAGGGACCTGCCGCCGCTGCCGACCAGGGACATTCCACACCTGCCACTGCTACCGACTGGGGACCCGCCACCACCGAGGCAGCCGACCAGGTACCCTCCGCTGGGACTGATGCTAGCGACCCAGTACCCACCGACACTGCCGACCGGGGACACGCCGTCACAACCAATGCTACTGACCCAGTACCCACTGCTGCGACCACCAATGATCGCCCAACTGACTGCCCCACCGCTGACAGCAAGCAGCGACCCCCAACACTTACCGTTGAATGGCCAACACCCCCAGCAGGCTGCAGGCAGCAACACCAACTCCTCGATGCTGTCTCTTCAGGCCCAACTGTTTGCGTGATGTCCTTACGGCCATCGATGAGTACTCCCGCTTCCCATTCATTATGTCCTGCTCGGACATGACTGCCTCCTCAGTCATAGAGGCCCTGCACAGCATCTTTGCCATCTTCGGGTACCCCAATTACATCCACAGTGACAGGGTGGTCCTCGTTTATGAGCACAGAGCTGCAGCAGTACCTTCTGGAGTGTGGTATTGCTTCAAGCAGGACCACCAGCTATAACCCATGTGTGGTAATGGGCAAGTTGAAAGAGAGAATGCCACCATCTGAAAAGCGGTTACGGTTGCCCTCTGGTCCAAAGGTCTCTCCACCTCTCGCTGGCAGGACGTGCTCACTAGTGCCCTACACTCCATCTGCTCCCTCCTATGCACTGTGGCCAATGCCACCCCCCATGAAAGGATGTTCTCTTTCCCGAGGAAATCCGAATCGGGAACAACCATACCGGAATAGCTCACGGTTCCCTGGCCAGTCCTCCTACGACGCTACATCCGGTACTCAAAGAACGACCGCTTGGTCGACTGAGTGACTCTGCTCTATGCAAACCTGCATTATGCCTACGTTGAGTTCCCAGATGGGCGGGAGGACACAATCTCGGTAAGGGACATAGCCCAAGCCGGATCAGGCGCAGCAGTGCTTTCAACCCAACCTCCCCCAATTCCTTCTCCCCCAGATCATGTGCTTGAACAGAGGGATCAGCATCACCCCACCAGCTCAGGCCAGACTGTCGACAACGATGTTGGGGAATTGAGCAAAGCAGTGGCCGCACCCTAAGAGCCTGCTGATGACATGACCATGGCGGTCACGCTGGATGGTCAGGCCCCCTGACCGGTACAGCCCCTAACCTCCACCGAGCCCTTATTTGTTTCTTTTTTTTTTTAAACAGCCCTCCATCCAACCCAGGGTCAGTTCTCAAAGAAGGGGTGAATGTGATAGTATAGATTCTATCACCAATGTGTATATGTACAGATCGTAGTGTAGGATGACTGTGATTGGCTGAGAGTGTAGCCACACCTACTGGCAGGTTTTAAAGGGTTGCTCCTAGCCAGACCAGGTCATTCTGGACTGGTCAACCTATTTGTGATATGCTCCACTCTTTTAGTTAATAAAAGCCTTGGTTTGGATCAACAAGTCTTTGATTCTTTCGACACGCTCTACACACATACCACCAGATCTGAATAATTTTCAGATTCTTAAAATTGCCGCTGTCATTCTACAAAAACTCTAAAGCCGTCTCAAGTAAAGCCACACTTCACTTGAATATTCACAGGACTCATTTAGTGCATCCCGTGACTGGAGAGAGACTAGTCGCAGATTGAAAGATTGCTTTGCTGAGCACCTTCTCTCTGTCCGCAACCACAGTGACCTCCCAGTAGCCAACAATTTCAATTCTGAGTCACAATCCCAAACTCATGCCTGTCATGGCTTTTTGCACCATCCTGCCCTGACCACCTGCAGATTGGAAGAACAGCACCTTTTCTTCCATCTGGGCACTCTTCAGACAAATGGCATGAACATTGATTTTCTATTAAACTTACTCGCATTTTCTTTTCCCTCTCCCTTTCCTATCTTTCCAATTCTCCCCTCCCTTCCCCCTCTACCCACCCACACATCCCTCCTTCCCCCTCATGGCTGCTGTACCCTTCCTCCTGTCATGCACCTATCATCTCCTGTCTTTACCAACCCCCACCCCACCCTTTTGTTCAGTTGCCTGCTTGCATTTTCTCAGACCACGATGAAGGGCTCTAGCCCAAAACATTAGTTACGTATCTTTCCCTTTGCTACATAAAGTTTTACCTGCTGAGCTTCTCCAGCACTTTGTGTTTTTTACTTCAAACACACTGTCTACAGATTTTCATGATTTACTTCTCAAAAATAATGTTACCTTTGTTAAATTTTTAATGATGTATTTGTAGCTCTAGGGTCTATAAATACTATGCTTTCAGGGCTCAACTTATGATTAGATCATTTTGCGGGATTTCACTCAATGCAAACTATTATAATCAGTCTTTGACAAACCTCAACAGTAAAACAAGTTTCTGCCATTCTCACTAATTCCTCCATAACGTGGCACTCTACTCTGTGTTTTATTTTGCACTTATGCTGACCTGCTTGTTGACACGGAAAATAATCACTTCAATGTATCTCCGTACACGTAGCCATATAATTCATCTTGTGTTGGAGCCATCTTCCAGCCTCAGCTGGTCTCTAACGGCTCCTGGCCACATTGTCTCCTCTCATGGTCCGGGATCCAAACTGGACACATTGCCTTCTCCACCTATGACCCTAGATTGGTTGATGTGACGATCAAAAAAGCAAACCAGCTTCTCAGCTTTTTCAGGAGACTAAAAATTTTTGGCATATCCCTTGCATCCCAAAACAACTTTTACAGATAAACCAACTGAAGAAGCCTGTCAGAATACATCATTGATGTACAGAAACAGCTCCATCCTGGAAAATACAGAACACCTTGATCGCAGCTCAATTAAACAAAGCATCATTCTTGACATCAACTTCAACCACATTCCACTGGCTTTTCAAGAAATAGCCAAACTAAAGGATGCCTCCCACCCCAGCAACACACTTCTCACTTCATCTCCCTGGAGAAAGAACTACAATTATGAGATCACATGCTAACAAACACCAGTTACTGAACCATTGAAAAAGTTATGCATGCCATCTGCATCCCTCAACAATTCTTGCAGATGCACCAGTGAAAGAATCTCGTGCTAAAGCATCATTGTGTGTCACAGGATGGACTCCATCCTGGATCAGAAGCTGTAGAATGTTTCAAATGCAGTTCAGACCATCACAAAGCTCCTTCCCCTCCATTAAGTCAATCCACACTTTCAGCCATCATTTTAAACAATTCACCAGCAGATTCAAAACAGTGACTGTTGTTCCCATTGCACTCATGAATGAAAGTTGCAACCATGCAACCACATTGCCCTTGTTCCATTAGAATTCATCTCACTCTATAACTCTCAATTCTGTACAATATTTTATGTGCTGGAAATCAAGGCTTGAACTGCTGAATATAATAAAAATATTTTTTCCCACATGCTTTCTCTCCAATAAAACTCCCAGCTGTGATGTGGCCTTCTTGCCCCTCTGGCTTTCCCAGATTTTTCCTGGCCAACTTCCCTTTGACACTGGATCCAGCTTATTCTCAGCCAATTCATTTCTGGCAATGTTGATGGCTCAGTTCTAGTCATAAACCCTACTCTGATTATCCCAGCTTAGTTCATCCTTCTTGAATGTAAAATTTTAATTTTTTTAATTTAAAATTGTATATATTACATTTTAAATTTAGACATTGTGATAGTACAGACTTATCACCAATGTATATAGTTACAGTATCTAGAGTGTAATGACTGTGCTTACAGCGATTGGCTGAGAGCTTAGCCACGCCTACTGTCTGGGCCTTAAAGGGTTGTGTCCCTAGCCAGGTCGGATCATTCCGGACTGGTCGGCCACCTGTGAAGAGCTCCTGTCTTTTGCTAATAAAAGCCTCGTTTTGGATCAACAAGTCTTTGGCTCTTTCGACGAGCTCTACAGACATACACCACAGTAACAGGTCCTTTTGGCCCACAAGTCCATGCCGTCCAATTACATCCAATAAACCTTCAACCCTCACAGTACATTTTGTATGGTGGGAGGAAACCAGAGCGCCCAAGGAAAACCCATGCAGACATGGGTAAAATATACAAAGAGCTCACAGACCGTGTGGGATCAAAATCCAAGTCCAAATCACTGGCACTGAAGCAGAGTTGTGCTAACTGTTAGGCTAAAAGTGTAGGTCTTTCCCTCTATGGTCCTGGCTTGGTTTCTTGCAACTTATATTCATTAATGGTCCTAGTGATCATGTCTCCTTAGAAGATCCCAGTTTGGTCCTGTTTCCATTGACCATTCAAATGGACCTGGTTTAGTTGCTATGATGGTCATGCAAGTACATCAGCTCCTCTACTTCCTCAGAAGTCAGAGAAAATTCATCAACACTTATAGCTTGTATTGTGAAGGATTATGGCTATCGTGTGACAATACTGTCTCCTACCTAGTTGGAAGACACCACCTGCTAATCAAGGTTTGGCCCCACCCCACCCATTAGCGCACACCTTGCCACTAGCCAGTTTAAATTCCTTTGTTCTTGGCATTGGGCCATTAGCCTTTGTCATCACTTTAATCTTACTGGCACCAAACCATTTACCTGGGCTGGACCCTCCAGCTTGCCTGTACTTGGCCTTGGGCCACTGGCTGTTATAATCAGATTGACCTCTCAGGTCCTGACCTGGGCTGGACCCCGCAACACCATAAAAGGCACCACGTTCTCCCTTTTTGCCAGCTTGGGACCACCATGCTTCACTCCAGGCCTAAAACCGTGGAAGGGCACTGGAGAAATTGTTAGAAAGTTGTGAACGATGTTGGGGAATTGAGCAAAGCAGTGGCCGCACCCTACGAGCCTGCCAATGACATGACCATGCTGGATGGTCAGGCCCCCTGACCGGTACAGCCTTTAACCTCCACCGGGCCCTTATTTGTTTCTTTTTTTTTTTAACAGCCCTCCATCCAACCCAGGGTCAGTTCTCAAAGAAGGGGTGAATGTGATAGTACAGATTCTATCACCAATGTGTATATGTACAGATTGTAGTGTAGGATGTGGGTGTTTCATTGCCAGTGTTACTTTTCCCCCACGTTCGCTATTAAACTGTACGCGTTGTTTATTGCCGACCTGACTTTTTACCATACTCGCTAATAAACTGCACACGTTGTGACATTACCACTACTATTTTCCCATGGCTGCTGTAAATTGTGTGTGTGTGTGTTGCATCTGTTGCCATTTTCCCAAGTTTGCCTTCTGTAAATAAAATCCTTTACTTCCAAAAATGTGTTCAGAGTCCTTGCCATTGAGACCTACCAAATCTGTTACTTCACTTACAACACAGCTGCACTAATGAAAGAATTTTGTTGGATTCCTCAGTTTCTGTTGAGGAATTTCAATTCCCTATCCTATTCCCTTGCTGACAAGTCTGTCCATGGTCTCATGTTCTGCCAAACTGAGACCACCAACAAATTTAAGGAACAACACCTCATATTCTGCCTGGGAACCCTCCAGATTGATATTGTCTTGGTGGCCTCCTTCACAGGTCCCAGATTGGATCAGGTTTTGAGGCTTTCTCCTTTGATCTCAGATGGTTCAAACTTTTTGACCCTCTCCATTGGTGCCAGATTGGTTGAGTCTTCCTGATGTCCACCTCTGGTCCCAGATTTGTCTTGCACACTTTGTTCCGTAGTTGTGCGTATTTATCATGAGGACAGCTTATTTCAATCTTCCAGATTTGGATCTTACCACAAAATGACTGAATACGTTTGACTAACTAACAAAGCCCGATCTTGTCAAAGGCTTTACTATAATGCACACGAATGATATCTGCTGATATTCCTTTTTCAGCTTTCATGGTACCATCATTGAAAATTGTCTACTGCACTCAAAGTCAAGGTGATTACTCTAAACCAGTCTTTGTCTATCAAAATACTTATATATCTGACATCTTAGAATTTCTTCCAATAACTTACCAACTACGATGTCAGGTTCGCTGGCCTCCAGTTTTCCAGATGAGACATCAACACATTCCACTTCCTTGAAAAAACAGCATTAGGTGGAACAACCACATATGTGAAATCACACAGCCATAGATTCTCAGCAATTGTAGCGGGCCGGGCTGCCCAACACAAGATGGTGCAGGCCCCCCTTCCCTGCTGAGGAGAAGCCCGCAGTTGGCAACACGTGTTGCCCGGGAGACGGTGCCGCTTCCTGGATGCGTGCCACTGGACAGGTACTGACGCTGCGACACACTTAGATCACTCCCCGAGGCCAGCGCACCCCTCACAGGAAGTGCATAGTCCCCTCGAGCAGTGCAAGGAATTCAAAATAAAGTTCAGTTTCTGGTTCACCCTCATGTTGTGTGGACACCTCTCATTTTGGTAGCGCTGCCATTAGCAGAGGATACAGTGGTGACCATGATGGTTCCAACATCTTTGGAACCCATCTTGAATGCGACAAAATGCAGGATGCTACTACTACTACTACAGTCGGAATGGCTACGACCAATGCTGTGAGTGTACATTTGCCACGCTTCTGGGCAAATCAGCCCAGGAATTGATTACAACTGGCAGAGTCACAGTTCCAGATCAGAGGCATTGTCTCAGAGGACACCAAATTCTGGCACGTTGTCTGTGCCCTGGACGCCGCTACCACAGCAAAGGTAAGCTCCTTCATGGAAAATCCTCCTATGAAGCCTAAGTGTGAACAATGCCGGCATTTTCTTCTCAATTCCCTGGAACTCAGCTGGCACAAACTCACTGTCGCATCTTGAATATGCAAGGCCTGGGCGATAGGAATTTCTCCAAGCTCATGCATAAAATGGTAGCCTTAGCAGATGGACACATGAACTGTTTCTTGTTCAAGGCCTTGTTCCTCTCCAAGCTACTGATATATGTTTCCTTGGAAATATCCGACATGGATTTCAGCGCCCCACACCTAGTAGCCAAGGAAGCAGGCAGACTTTTCTGCACCCCGCAATGAAGCTTGATACACATGCAACCAATCTACGCCATCGGCACTGTCAGTTCAACCCCACCGTCGGACCCTCCAATGTAATGAGCGCTCAGACAAACAGAGTGATTACGGTTTCTGCCATTGCAGATGGGGCTGGAACATCCGGCGGTGGTCCTCTCCATGCTCATGCACTAATGTCAAGTCAAGCATGGCAGCAAGAAACAAGACAGGCTGGCCACCGATAGAGGGCTCAGCTGTTGGCACACATAAAGGCCTATTCTACCTCAGGGACCAGCGAACAAATAGGGATTTCCTAGTTGAAACAGGCGTAGAGATAAGCCTAATTTCCGCTGACATATTTTGAACTCAAACACAATTCCAATGGCCTTCCCCTACAAACAGCCAACGGCTCCTCCAGTTTGAGTTTCAGCACCCATCTGGTCACAATCCATGCCACGAACACGGGTTTCCATTCGAAGTACACGATTGGATCAGTGGGTCAAGTCCTACTCAAGCAGATTTTCTCTGGGCACACAAGCTCCTGGTGGACATAAACAGATGCCATTTGGTCAACTGTACCACGATCAAGTCATACCCCCGTACTCTACAGCAATGCTCCTTTCTACTGTTAGGAATTCACTCTGGATCGTAATGAATATGCCCGCCTACTGGCCAAATATCTGTCACTGTTGGTGCCCGACTTCCATGACGCTAAACCAGCACATTGAGACCACCGGGCGTCCAGTGTACGCACAGCAAACTCCTCCAAGCCAAAACCCGGTTTGCTGCCATGGAGGAGTTGGGTGTCATCTGCTATTCAAATAGCCACTGGGCATCCCCACTGCACATGGTTCAGAAGAACTCTGGCAGTTGGCATTCATGTGGTAACTACAAATGATTCAATGACACCACTGTCCCAGATAGATAGCCCAACCCACACATCCAGGATTTCGCCATGAGGCTCCAGGGCTGCTGGATTTTTTCCCAAGGTGTACCTAGTCGAAGGGTACCATCAGATTCCGATGAATCCCAACAACATCCCGAAAATGGTCTTTATTACACCTTTCGGCCTTTACGAGTTCCTTCAGATGCCTTTTAGACTAAAGAACACAGCCCAGGCGTTTCAGTGTTTCATGGATGTGGTTGGCAGGGAAAATAATTTCATCTTTGTTTATCTAGATAACATTCTCATCATCAGCCCCAGCCCTCACAGGACGCACCTGACTTGCCTTTTCAACAGACTGCAGGAGTTTGGACTCGCAGTGAACCCAGCTAAGTGCCAGTTCGGCCTGGAAATAATCAATTTCCTGGGACACAGTATCACCTGAGAGGGGCCACACCTCTGCCAGATAAGGTAGAAGCCATCCAACACTTCCCAAGCTGAGCACAATCAAAGGCCTACAGGAATTGCACAGGATGGTGAACTTTTAATCATCATTTCCTCCCAGGAGCAGCTACCCTCATGCAACCCATATTTGACCTTATCAAACATGGCAACAAGGCATTCCAGTGGACACACGAAATGATTGAAGTATTCCAGGCAACCAAAGTGGCACTAGCGGAGGCCACATCTTTGGACCATCCAGATTCTTCCTCTCCCTAGCCCTTTCAATAGATACACTGGACAGAGCAGTCGGCACAGTGCTGGAGCAGTGGGTTGATGAACAGTGGTGCCCCCAGCTTTCTTCAGTAAACATTTCCGGACACCAGAACTCAAATACAGTGCATTCAACTGTGAGCTGTTGCCCTGTCAATACGACATTTCCAGTACATGCTAGAAGGGGATTCGTCGCTTACACAGACCACAAACCACTCACCCATGCACTCAGCAAGGTCTCGGACCTATGATTGGCAAGGCAACAAAATTACATATCTCCTACATTTTGGAATATTTAATGGACATTTGCCACATTGCAGGCAAATCCAACATGGTGGCCAACGCGCTGTTCAGACTGGCCATCGCCACTACCTCAGGAGGAATCTTTGTTGTTCAGCTGGCCAAAGAGCAAGCAGAGGATGCGGACATCCAGGCCTACCAGACCGCCATCACCAGCCTAAAGGTTAGCTATTTCTGTCCTTCACCGGGGAGCCTGACTTTACTGTGCAACATGTCCACAGATTACCCTAGACCCATCCTACCTGCGGCGGCAGGTGTTCAACCAAATTGATGGCCTGTCACATCCTTCCATAAAGTCCACGGTCCACCAGCAATCTGACAAGTTCATGTGGCACGGCCTCCGCCACGATGTAACCCTGTGGGCTATGATGTTTAGACTGCCAACCAAAGTGCACAGATGCACCAAGGCCCCGCTCCAGAGTTTCCACCTGGCGCAACATCGTTTTGACCATATACATGTAGACATTGTTGGCCTGCTCCCCGTGAGCCAAGGTATGTGGTATTTATCACAGTAATAAACCATTTTACCTGGTTTTTTTTTTAAATTTTTTATTTTTCACACCATAAACCACATTAACCACGATACATACTTTTTCCTTTTCAAATATATACAGTGCCATTTTCTCCCCCCCCCTCCCTCCTCCCATCCCACCCTCCCTACCTCCCCCCTCCCGTCCATTTAAAGTACAAAATCTAGGATACATTAAACCAGTTAAACAATGTTGTCATACAATAAAAATAAACAAGAAATTCCACTGAGTCAATTCTTTTCATTTCCTTCTCCTTTCGTTAATTTAGGTAGTGAATGTCCCCGGTAGGTTTTTCGCTATTGTGTTTCATGTAAGGCTCCCATATTTGTTCAAATATTTCAATATTATTTCTTAAATTATATGTTATTTTTTCTAATGGAATACATTTATTCATTTCTATATACCATTGTTGTATTTTCAAATTATCTTCCAATTTCCAGGTTGACATAATACATTTTTTTGCTACGGCTAGAGCTATCTTAACAAATCTTTTTTGTGCATCCTCCAAATCAATTCCAAATTCTTTGTTTTTTATGTTACTTAGGAGCAAGATCTCTGGATTCTTTGGTATATTGTTTTCTGTAATTTTATTTAATATTTGGTTTAGATCTTCCCAAAATTTTTCTACTCTCTCACATGTCCAGATTGCATGAATTGTTGTTCCCATTTCTTTTTTACATCGAAAACATCTATCAGATACTGTTGGGTCCCATTTATTTAACTTTTGAGGTGTAATGTATAGCCTGTGTATCCAGTTATATTGTATCATATGTAACCTCGTATTTATTGTATTTCTCATCGTTCCAGAACATAACTTCTCCCATGTTTCCTTTTTTATCTTTATATTTAAATCTTGTTCCCATTTTTGTTTAGTTTTACCATTTGTTTCCTCATTCTCCTTTTCTTGCAGTTTAATATACATATTTGTTATAAATCTTTTGATTATCATTGTATCTGTAATCACATATTCAAAGTTACTTCTCTCTGGTAAACTCAGAGTGCTTCCTAATTTGTCTTTCAAATAGGATCTCAATTGGTAATATGCCAGCACTGTATCCCGAGTTATATTGTATTTATCTTTCATTTGTTCAAAGGATAATAATCTATTTCCTGAAAAACAATTTTCTATTCTTTTGATCCCTTTTTTCTCCCATTCTCTAAAGGAAAGGTTGTCTATTGTAAAAGGGAGTAACTTATTTTGCGTCAATATTAGTTTTGGTAATTGATAATTTGTTTTATTTCTTTCTACATGAACCTTCTTCCAAATATTGAGTAGATGATGTAATACTGGAGAAGTTCTATGTTGTACCAATTTTTCATCCCATTTATATAATATGTGTTCAGGTATCTTTTCCCCTATTTTATCTAATTCTAATCTAGTCCAATCTGGCTTTTCCCTTGTTTGATAAAAATCTGATAGGTATCTTAATTGTGCGGCTCTATAATAATTTTTAAAGTTTGGCAGTTGTAAGCCTCCTTGTTTATACCATTCTGTTAATTTATCTAGTGCTATCCTCGGTTTCCCCCCTTTCCATAAAAATTTCCTTATTATTTTCTTTAACTCCTTGAAGAATTTCTCTGTCAGGTGTATTGGCAATGCCTGAAATAGGTATAATATCCTTGGAAAAATGTTCATTTTTATACAGTTTATCCTTCCTATTAGTGTTAGTGGTAAATCTTTCCAATGCTCTAAATCGTCCTGTAATTTTTTCATTAGTGGATAATAATTGAGTTTATATAGTTGGCCGAGATTTTTATTTATTTGTATACCTAGGTATCTTATTGCTTGCATTTGCCATCTGAATGGTGATTCCTTCTTAAATTTTGAGAAATCCGCATTATTCATAGGCATTGCTTCACTTTTATTTACGTTAATCTTGTAACCTGGGGGGCGTGGCAAGATGGCGTAGGGAGCGGACGTCCATTCCCGGTCTCCCCCAGGCAGTTATATAAATACCCATTTTAAGAATATTTCTTTTCTGTTAGAAGTCTTTGTTTTGTTTATCAATTGTTTTTAGTTTAAAATGGCAACAAAGATTAAGGAAAATAGAGTTCAAATACAGAACAAAACTACACTCTCCGACTTTGGAAGAAACTCGGCCTACTTGCTCAGACAGAACCACGGAGTCAAGGCTGGAATTTTCTTAAGAACGGAGCTCATTAATTGGACTGTCGGATAAGCTGGCCTTGGACACCCCTCTGAAAGATGGTGATGAATATTGATTTGAAATGTTTTATGAAGATAAATTGCAGTAATTGGCATTGGTTGCCCGTGAGTTTTAAAAATCCAGATAACATTAAAGTTTATTAGTGATTTTTTTTGGATGGAATATCGGAAGGATGAATTTATTATCTATAAATACAGAACAAAATTACATTCTTTGACTTTGGAAGAAATTTGACCTATTTGCCCAGACAGAGCCGGAGTTGGTGCTGGAATTTTCTCAAGAACAGAACTTATTAAAGTTGATTTCTGACTCCTTTTTGAAAGATGGCGACGAATGTTGATTTGAAATATTTGAAATATTTTCTGAAGATAAACATATATATGGAACTCCTTGACCTGCAATAAGGTTTATCAGCGATTTTTTTTTGGATGGAATATTGGAAGAGTGAATTTATTATCTGTGAGTATGCATACATTGCAAACACCTTGATCACCTTTGGATTATATGTGATTTATTTGTCTTTTTTCCTTGATGCCAATACCATTTTCTTAGCTTGTTCTGTCTTAAGCTGCCTTGCTAGAATTTTGTGTGTTTTTTCCCCTAGTTCATAATATTTCTGTTTTGTCTTCATTATATTCTTCTCCACCTTATATGTTTGTAGTGTTTCATATTTTATTTTTTTATCTGCCAATTCTCTTCTTTTATTTGTATCTTCCTTCATCGCTAATTCTTTTTCTATATTTACTATTTCCCTTTCCAACTGCTCTGTTTCCTGATTATAGTCCTTCTTCATCTTGGTTACATAACTTATTATTTGCCCTCTAATGAATGCTTTCATTGCATCCCATAGTATAAACTTCTCTTTCACTGATTCCGTGTTTATTTCAAAATACATTTTAATTTGTCTTTCAATGAATTCTCTAAAATCCTGCCTTTTGAGTAACATGGAGTTTAATCTCCATCTATACATTCTTGGAGGGATGTCCTCTAACTTTATTGTCAATATTAAGGGTGAATGGTCCGATAATATTCTAGCTTTATATTCTGTTTTTCTTACTCTATCTTGCATACGAGCTGATATCAAAAATAGGTCTATTCTTGAGTATGTTTTATGTCTAGCCGAGTAATATGAATATTCCTTTTCCTTTGGGTGTTGTTTCCTCCATATCTCCAAAAGTTGCATTTCTTGCATCGATTTAATTATAAATTTGGTTACTTTGTTCTTTCTGTTAATTTTTTTCCCAGTTTTGTCCATATTTGAATCCAAATTCAGGTTGAAATCCCCTCCTATTAATATGTTCCCTTGCGTATCTGCTATCTTCAAAAAAATATCTTGCATAAACTTTTGATCTTCTTCGTTAGGTGAATATACATTGAGTAGATTCCAAAACTCCGAATATATCTGACATTTTATCATTACATATCTCCCTGCTGGATCTATTATTTCCTCTTCTATTTTAATTGGCACATTTTTACTAATTAATATAGCTACTCCTCTTGCTTTTGAATTATACGACGCTGCTGTTACGTGTCCTACCCAATCTCTCTTTAATTTCTTGTGCTCCAATTCAGTTAAATGTGTTTCTTGCACAAATGCTATATCAATTTTTTTCTTTTTTCAATAAATTTAGCAGTTTCTTCCTTTTAATTTGGTTATGTATTCCATTAATATTTAATGTCATATAGTTCAGCGTAGCCATTTTATACTTTGTTTATCTTCCCTTTCCGTTTCTCCATCATTACTTCCTTCTTATCCATTTCTGCTTTCTTGTTTTGAACATTTTATAAGACAACATTTCTAAAACATCAAACATTTTCCTTATTCTCCTATTTAAAACTTCTTTAACCCCAATCTCCCCTCCCTCTCCTGAGTTGTCCTTTATCCCTTGTCGGACAACCACATCTCCCCTCTCCATTTGGATTTGCGAATTCACTCGCAAACGTCAGCTGATTTTGCAGTGACCGTAACTCCTCCCCACCCAGCCCCCCCAGAAAAGATTTCAATTTTCATATGTAACAAAGGTCACTCTTTTAATTCCCTCCTTATTCCCTCTATTCCATTTCCCTCCCTTATTAATTCTTGTCTATACTCTATATATTTTCCTCTAAATACGGATACATTCATGTATGCACACTATATATATATATATATATATATATATATATATACACACATATACACCCCTTTACACACATACATATAGATCGTGGTCATTTTTACTCTTATTACATGTCTTCATCTCTCTGCTTGTTTTTTAGTTGTTCTGCAAATTTCCTTGCTTCCTCTGGATCCGAGAATAGTCTGTTTTGTTGCCCTGGAATAATTATTTTAAGTACCGCTGGGTACCTTAACATAAATTTATATCCTTTTTTCCATAAGATCGTTTTCGCTGTATTGAACTCCTTCCTCTTCTTCAGAAGTTCAAAACTTATGTCTGGATAGAAAAAAAATTTTTGACCTTTATATTCCAGTGGCTTTTTGTCCTCTCTTACTTTCTTCATTGCTTTCTCCAATATATTTTCTCTTGTTGTATATCTTAAGAATTTTACTAAAATGGATCTTGGTTTTTGTTGCGGTTGTGGTTTCGGGGCTAAAGTTCTATGTGCCCTCTCTATTTCCATTTCTTCCTGTAATTCTGGTCTTCCCAGGACCCTGGGGATCCAATCTTTTATAAATTCTCTCATATTCTTGCCTTCTTCATCTTCCTTAAGGCCCACTATCTTTATATTATTTCTTCTATTATAGTTTTCTATCATATCTATCTTCTGAGCTAACAGCTCCTGTGCTTCTTTAGCTTTTTTATTAGATTCTTCTAATTTCTCTTTTAAGTCTTTTACTTCCATATCTACAAATGTTTCTCGTTTTTCCATATTTTCCACTCTTTTTGCCAATTCTGATATGGCCACTTCCATTTTATTCATTCTTTCTTCTGCATTCTTAATTCTTCTTTTTATCTCATCAAATTCTTGTAATTGCCATTCTTTCACTGATTCCATATATTCTTTAAAAAAAGCTACATCCATTGTCTTGCTTTTCTCTTCTTCTTCCACTTCTTTCTGTTCTTCTTCTTCTTCTTCCTCTGGGTTGACCATCTGTTGTTTCCTTGTTTTCTTTTTACCCTCTTCTTTCTTGTTGTCGTTATTGTCTGTGTTCTGCACCTGCTGCTGTGCTGCAGGTGTCTCTCTCAGCTGTGGAGATCGACTCCGCAGCTGTTCCCCCCTCCCGTCAGTGTGTTTTTTTTCATGCGTGGTTGCGCACTTTTACTCGGCTCTGCGAGCCATTTTTGTAGTCCCGAGCCCAGGACCTCCACTGACCTGTGGGAGCGGGCCTCTCTCTCCGCGGCGGGCCTCTTCGGACAGGTAAGGCCTTCACCTTCTTCTTCCGACATCTTTCCTTCTTCTTTTCTTCCCGCTGTTTTTGGTTTTTCTTTCTTCGCTGCCATTTTCTTCACACTTTTACTTTGTTTTGGTTTTTAAGTTTGTCCCTTTGCTTTTTCTCTATCTTTTTTTAACTTTCCTGGAGAGGGCTGGAGTTCCCCGACCGGCCACTACTCCATCACGTGACTCCCTTAACCATTTTACCTGTTGACCGGAAGTGATACCCCTGCCCACATGCGACACAGACTTGTGCCAGAGCTTTCTTATCCACTTGAAGCGCACACTTTGGAGTCCTGACCCACATCACCTCGGACTGAGGGGCCCAGTTCATGTCCTCGCTCTGGGCCAAGCTAGCCAATTCCTGTGGCAGCCAGGTACACCACACCACAACCTTGTCAAATGTTTCCACTGCCACCTGAAAGCAACCCTGAAAGCTTGACTACAAGGCCCAAATTGGATGGACAAACTCCCATGAGTGCTGTTAGGAATTCGCACAGCACCAAAACACCTACCAGCATCATCCACTGAGATGGTATACGACTCCCCGCTTACCATCCCAGGGGACATTCACTTCAACCCTCCTAGCCCACAACCCAGTGCTCTAAACGTCCTCCAGTGATTGAGGGAACAAACAGGTAAACAGAAACCTCTGCCACCTTCTCAACAGGTCTCTCTACTCTGCCTCGTCCCAGCAAACCTGCAGTCCACCAAATTCATTTTCGTTTGAAGAGGACAGCAAGGGACACCCCTGCAATGCCCCTACGAAGGCCCATTCAAGGTGTTGCAGTGCGACAGTGTCTTTTTCATCTTGGACATTGGCAGACGGCAGGACAGGTTTACCACTGACTGCCTCAAGGCAGTACATCTAGATTCAGGCGAGTCTGCCCTGGATCCCCAGGTCAGACACAGAGGCCGTCCACCCAAAGACAGTACAGTAACTTGCTCAAAGGGGGGGGCGTTATCCTGGGAGGGGTGGGGTGTGATGTAGCAGGACGAGCAACTGCGCAGTTAGACAGGCTGAATCATCACCCCAGTCGTCTGACACAAAATGGCACAGGTCCTTCTTCCCTGCCAGGGGGAAGCCCGTAGTTGGCAACACGTGTTGCCTGGGGGATAGTGCCGCTTCTTGATTGCGCACCGCTGGACAGATAGTGATGCCTCAACATGCTGATGTCATTCTCTAAGGCCAGTGGACCCCTCACAGGAAGTAGGTGGTCCCCTTGAGCAGTGCGAGGAATTCAAAATAAAGTTCAGCTACTGGTTCACCCTCGTGCTGTGTGGATGTCTCTCATTTTGGTTAGCAGATGCTACACAATTATAATTATTTTGATGTGAGGGAACTCATAATAGTAAAATCACATGGCTCTTGCTGCATTCTATTTGCAGCTCAGCACTTTACACCATGTATTATTTGCTGTAAACATGCAAATATTATCCTACCAGATTAAAGTAAATAGTTTGCACTCCTTCCATGCATGTCATAACGAAATTAATCTTGAGCCATATTCTCTTTTAAAGTTGTCCTTTGAACGGTCCTGGTTATATTGTTACCTCTGATGGACCATGATTCAACTATGATCCTGGATTGATTGGTGTGCAAGTTACAAAACGGCACAAAAAACTTAACCACTTCCTCATTCAACTGAGAAAATCTGGTATGCCCAGGGAATCCCTCAAAAAGATGCATCACCAAAAGCATTCTCGCCACCCTCAGACTGCTCTGGTTTGGGCCTGTCCTCATAACCTCATCTGGTGGCCTGGATTAGTTCTTGCCACATTACCTTCTCTAGTGCATGGTCCTGGCCACAATGGCCCCTCAGTGTTCTGGTGACTAAATGGGCTACAGTGCATTATCTAGTCTTACACTCACAAGGTCCTAGCCACAGTGTCATCTCAAAGTTCCTCGATATGGCCTAACTCCTGGCTTCATCCATTGATCCCAATTTAGTCCTGGTAACATTGCTTCCTCTAATGGTCTCAGTGAAAGTTCTGGCTACATGTATTTCTCCAATACACCTGGCAGGTCTTAGAGACATTGACTCCTCCTTTTCCCCTGCCTTGTACCTGGACACATTGCCTCCTCCTGTACCTCTGGTTGGTTCCTGGTCACAATGTCTCATCAGATGCAACCCTGGTGTAGATCTGGTTTAATTTATTCATCCAATATTACTGAGTGGTCCTGCTACATTGCTTCCTCAAATTCTCTTGGAATCTCTATTCTCATTTCCGAATTCAGGAATTTAAAAAAAAAATCACATTTCTAAAACTGCACATCACAATATTCAAAAGTGTAACAAAAATCACTGCTGTTTCACTCATGAATGTCCATCACAACAGCAAAATCAGACCAAAATTGCTCCCCAAGTGCAGCAACAAGTGAGAATTTCAGTGCATGTCGTAAATTACTATAATCTTTCACACTCAATCACAATTTCAGAATGACAAACTGAATTGTTAATTTTATGTTGCAAAAAAATTTTATCATGAAAATCACAAAAATTGTTGCTCGCTCCATTATAAATGATATATTTGTAGCTCCTGAGTCTAAACTATGCTTTAACAGAGTCGTGATTAGGTTGACTTGTTGAATTTCACACAACCCAAACATTTTCTGTGCACTTTGCGGCATGTGAGAATAAAATTCAACTTTCCGTTGAGCCATCTTTTATCTTCATCTTGCCACAGATTGGTTCATGTCATTTTCACCTTCAGTGGTCTGGAATGTTTGAAGAAATAGCTGAAAATGCACGCAAACACCAAATTCCTCAGATCAATGAGAAAATTTGGTAGGGCCAATCCACGCCTTAACATGTGTCACAGATCGACATTCGAAAGTATCCTGCTCCATCCAAGACTATAGACACCACAGAGAGTGGGGAATGTAGCTCAGATCATCACAAAAGCATCCCTCCACGCCATTAACACCATCTACACATCCAGCTAAAAATATATCACCAATATCCCAAGGAACTTATCCTAGCTCAGCCACACTCTTTTTCTTCTTCCACTGGAATTGCACCTGATTCAAAACAGTTATGATACCACTGATACAGTTATGAAAAACTCGCAATAGAACAATAAGTTGCTCTTGCACCATTCTCACTGATCTCTCCAACTTGGCACTATGCACTGTGTTTTATTTTCTGATGCATGGTCTGTCTTGCTTGATGGCAAACAATAATTTCACTGTACCTCGATACATGTCACAATATAATTCCCCTTGTGTTGGAGTTATCTTCTTGTGTCACTGTCTTGGATTGGTCTTGGCCACATTGCCTCCTGTGATGGTCTGTGATTCAAACTGGATCCACCTATTATCCCGGATTGGTTGATGCGATGGTCAAAAAAAAACAAACCATGGACATTTTATATTTCTTATACTAATTTTAGTCCAATGATACATTGCAGTAATTTAACGCACTCTTTTTGATGCATCTGCTCTGTTGTGTGGCTGCAGCAAGTGTGAATGTCAGTGCATCTGTACAATGCATATGACAAATTCAATCACCCACCACCAGATCAGAAAAGTTTTCAGATTCTTAAAACTGCTGTTGTCATTCGACTAAACAAAACTCTCAAAAATAATGTTGCCTTTGCTAGATTCTTAAATGATATATTTGTAGCTCTGTGGTCTAATCTATGCTTTAAGTGCTCAACTTATGATTTGGTCACATTACTGAATTTCACTCAATACAAACTATTGTAATCACAGTCCTTGACAAACCTCAACAGTTAAATAAGGTTCTGCGATACACACTGATTCTTCCACTCTGCACTATTTCACTTCCTTTACATATACAATCTTGCTTGATGGCACACAAAATTATCATTTCACTGTAGTTAGGTACATGTCACAAAATAATTCATCTTGTGTTGGAGCCATCTTCCAGCTTCAGCTCGTCTTAAATTGCTCCTGGCCACATTGTCTCCTCTCATGGTCCGGGATCCAAACTGGACATCTTCCCTTCTCCACTTATGATCTTGGATTGGTTAATGTGATGGTCAAAAAAAACAAACCAGCTTCTCAGCTTTTTCTGATGACAAAAAATTTCAGGATAACCCCTGCATCATGTAGCATCTTTTACAGCTGCAACAACAATCTGTCAGAATAAATCACTGATGTACAGAAACAGCTCTATCCTGGAAAATACCCAGTTTTCATCACAGCTCCGTTTACACAAAGCATTGTTCTTGACATCAACTCCATCTTCACATTCCACTGGCTTTTAATGAAAACAGCCAAACTACAGGACTCCTCCCAACCCAACAACACACTTCTCACTTCATCTGTCAGGAAGAACCAATAAACACCAGTTATTGCACCACTCAAAAAAATTATGCATGCCTTCTGTATCCCTCAACAACTGCCGCAGAAGCATCGGTGACAGAATCCTGTGAGTGTCATGGGAAGTGCTCCACCCTGGATCAATGCTGCAGAATGTTTCAAATGCAGTTCCGACCATCACAAAGCTCCTTCCCCTCCATGAAGTCAATCCACACTTTCTGCTGACTCAAATAAACAGCCACCATTTTAAATGATTCATCAGTAGATTCAAAACAGTGACGATGTCACTCCCATTGCACTCACAAATGAAAGTTGCAACCATAAAGTTACACTGCCCTTGTTCCATTTGAATTCATCTCCCTCTGTATATTGCTACTCTATTTTATTTGCTGGAGAGCAATGCTCAAATTGTTGAATATAATAAAAAGAAACTTTTGTGGTGGTACACCACCAGCCTACTGCAGGGGGAAACCTCTGTACCTGCAGGAATGTACCGCTGGCCTACTGCAGAGGTAGGGGACAGGACAACACCTGGCCTGCTGTCAATCAGTCGACCTGAATGGATCAAGCCCTACCCGGCCGGGTGTCAATCACCCTCCGGGATATAAGCCTGCACTGGCCTCCCAAAGCCTCACTCAGAGTTACTGCAGCTACAGCTCTGTGGAAGTCTTTGTGGATTAAAGCCTGTCGTACAGTCTTTACCTTGTGTGTGTCTGATTCTGGCTAACAGCGTACCACAATTTAATCCACAAAAGGACTTTTTTTTTCCCCACGGCTGCCATGGAAAAACTCCTGAGCGCAGGGAGCCTCGAAGTCGACCCACGCCACCCAGAAGCCCAGACACGCTTCGAGATCTGGCAGCACGCAGTCGAATCAATCATCAAGGCGCACATAGGCAGCATCCTGGACTCAGATCGGAAGAGGCTGGTCCTACTCTGGTCAAAGCTGGGTCCCCACGCCTTCCAGGCAACCAAAGGCTGCTCCACGTACAAGGACACAATGGACACTCTCAAGAACTTGTATAAGCCCTCCATGAATGCGGTCTGTGCAAGGTACATCCTCAATACCAGAGCCCAGCAACCCAGGGAGAAAGCTGAGTCTTACCTGGGACACCTGCGAGAGTTGGCCTGATTGTGTCTGGCTGAACTCGGGGTAGGCACAGAGGAGGTCGAGAGGCTGATCTGGAACGCCTTCGTCCGAGGGCTACATTCGAGGGCTACATTCGAGGGCCATCCGGCAGAAGCTGCGGGAAGATGTTATCTACAACCTGACCAAGGCAGTGGAAGTGGTCCAAACCCTGGAAGCTGCCACCCTGCACATTGAAACCTTCGATTCCAGGTTCCACCGGGCTCCATCATGGCCCCCTCACACTGCAGCTGCAGCCCCAGACCGAGCTGGAGAGAACATCGCTGCGGCAGGCACCCGGTGCCCCTGTAAGTACTGTGGGTCCTGGTGTGGGTCAGACCGACGATTGTGCCAAAACTGCCCAGCTAGGAACCAGTACTGTTCCCAATGCGGCAAGAAAGGCCACTTTGCTAAAAGTGTGGCTCTCAAAAGCAGCCGGCAGCTCAGTGGCCCTCTATGACCACCCCACCTCCCCTGCGGACTCCTTCACGTGCATGAGCCGGGTGGCGCCATTGTCCCCGCTATGACTTCTGCCTTCCCCAATCCTGACAGTGCAGCATCTGGCCCCGCCAGCGACAATCGCTGCATGTGCTCCGTGCGCTTGGACCAGCCCCCGCCCTTGCCAGCACCACTCACCAAAAACTACAGTGACGTCACTTCTGCCTCATGGTGTGATGTCACTTCCAGCTGATGCAGTGACATCACTTACCCCCAGTGCAACGAACATGGCTGGGGAAGGAGGCCAGCCGTGCTGCAAGCCCCCGCGTGCCGCCGCCATCTTGGGCTGGGCAGAGGCCGACACGGAGGGCCCCCGACGACGACAGGGATGATGTGGTCAACACGGGCGATGACCAGGCCACCCTACTGATGCTCCACACATCCCTAGACACCATAAATCACCACACACAGCTGGAGAGCGACAACTCCAACCTTGAGATGGTCCTGGTTGCCACCACTTTGACCAGGGACATCCCTCACGACCTCGGGTGCTCTATGATGGACATGCAAGTCAAAGTGCCTGTTCAACAGTGGCAGCACTGAGAGCTTCATTCACCTGAGCGTGGCCCACTCCCTGAGATTAAAAGCCCTCCCTACCACCTTCTCAGTCGCCCTCGGGCGCTGCTCAGCCGATATAATTGTAGGAGGGGAGACATATATGGGGTTCAGGCTCCTGGTCATGCCCAAACTCTGCACCCCAGTCCTCCTGGGCCTGGATTTCCAGTGCCACCTGCAGAGTCTCACCTTTGCCTTCAGGGTGCCCCAACCTCCACTCACGTTACACAGCGCGCCAACCTACCAGCCCCGGCCAACCTGTGGCCTCTCCATACTACGCATCACCCCCCAGCACTCTTCATACATCTTATGCTATGCTGCAAGCTGATTGCCACCAGAAGTAGGCGTTATTGCGCCGCAGACAGAGAGTTTATCAAGGCGGAGTTGCAGCGACTCCTGGCGGAAGGTGTCATAGAGCCCAGTAACAACCCTTGGAGAGCTCAAGTCCTGGTAGTCAAAGGGGGAAGTAAGCCGGGGATGGTCGTGGATTACAGCCAGACCAACAAGGTCGGGTCAGATACAGCAATGAGCTCTCTGAACCCTTCTCCATTAACAATGGCGTGAAGCAAGGCTGTGTTCTCGCACCAACCCTCTTTTCAATCTTCTTCAGCATGATGCTGAACCAAGCCATGAAAGACCCCAACAATGAAGACGCTGTTTACATCCGGTACCGCACGGATGGCAGTCTCTTCAATCTGAGGCGCCTGCAAGCTCACACCAAGACACAAGAGAAACTTGTCCGTGAACTACTCTTTGCAAATGATGCCGCTTTAGTTGCCCATTCAGAGCCAGCTCTTCAGCGCTTGACGTCCTGCTTTGCGGAAACTGCCAAAATGTTTGGCCTGGAAGTCAGCCTGAAGAAAACTGAGGTCCTCCATCAGCCAGCTCCCCACCATGACTACCAGCCCCCCCACATCTCCATCGGGCACACAAAACTCAAAACGGTCAACCAGTTTACCTATCTCGGCTGCACCATTTCATCAGATGCAAGGATCGACAATGAGATAGACAACAGACTCGCCAAGGCAAATAGCGCCTTTGGAAGACTACACAAAAGAGTCTGGAAAAACAACCAACTGAAAAACCTCACAAAGATAAGCGTATACAGAGCCGTTATCATACCCACACTCCTGTTCGGCTCCGAATCATGGGTCCTCTACCGGCACCACCTACGGCTCCTAGAACGCTTCCACCAGCGTTGTCTCCGCTCCATCCTCAACATCCATTGGAGCGCTCACACCCCTAACGTCGAGGTACTCGAGATGGCAGAGGTCGACAGCATCGAGTCCACGCTGCTGAAGATCCAGCTGCGCTGGATGGGTCACGTCTCCAGAATGGAGGACCATCGCCTTCCCAAGATCGTATTATATGGCGAGCTCTCCACTGGCCACCGTGACAGAGGTGCACCAAAGAAAAGGTACAAGGACTGCCTAAAGAAATCTCTTGGTACCTGCCACATTGACCACCGCCAGTGGGCTGATAACGCCTCAAACCGTGCATCTTGGCGCCTCACAGTTTGGCGGGCAGCAGCCTCCTTTGAAGAAGACCGCAGAGCCCACCTCACTGACAAAAGGCAAAGGAGGAAAAACCCAACACCCAACCCCAACCAACCAATTTTCCCTTGCAACCGCTGCAATCGTGTCTGCCTGTCCCGCATCGGACTGGTCTGCCACAAACGAGCCTGCAGCTGACGTGGACTTTTTACCCCCTCCATAAATCTTCGTCCGCGAAGCCAAGCCAAAGAAAAAAAACAGCCAGACCATAACCCGGTACACCCAACTGGATGCCTACCCCCTGCCAAGGATAGCCAACACGGTTAACGAGATAGCCCACTACCGGGTTTTCTCCACGATTGACCTGAAGTCGGCGTATCACCAAGTTTCCATCCACCCGAAGGAAAAGCCCTACACCGCCTTCGAGGTAGATGGGCACCTATACCAGTTCCGCCGAGTTCCCTTTGGGGTCATGAATGGGGTCACCATCTTCCAGCGGGAGATGGATCGCATGGTAGACTGGCCCAAGCTAAAGGCGACGTTCCCATATCTGGAAAACATCACTATCTGCGGCTGTGACCAGCAGGACCACAATGTCAACCTGGAAAAATTCCTCCAGACAGCTGGGGAGCTGAACCTCACTTACAACAAGGAGAAGTGTGTGTTCAGCACCACTCGCCTCGCCATCCTGGGGTACATCATGGCCCATGAGGTCATCGGCCTAGATCCAGAAAGGATGCACCCATTAATGGAGCTACCTCTTCCCCCCACGCTAAAGGGCCTCCGCAGGTGCCTTGGTCTATTCTCTTATTACTTACAGTGGGTCCCTCACTTCTCAGATAACTTCCGCCCACTGGCCCAAGCTACAACTTTTCCCTTCCCACCTGAGGCACAGGCAGACTTCATCTGCGTCAGGCAGGACATTGTGAACACCACAATGCTGGCTGTGGATGAGGACTTCCCCTTCCAGGTGAAGATCGATGCCTCTGAGGTAGCCCCCGCCACGACCCTCAATCAAGGGGGGGGGGCCCATCGCCTTCTTCTCTAGGACCCTCCACAGCTCTGAACTAGGGCATTCCGCCATTGAAAAGGAGGCCCAGGCGATTGTGGAAGCGGTCCACCTCTGGCGCCACTACCTGGCCGGCAGAAGATTCACCTTCCTCACTGACCAGTGGGCTGTGGTATTCATGTTTAACACTACTCACAAGAGCAAGGCCAAGAACGACAAAATCCTGCGCTGGAGAGTCAAGCTGGCAACCTCCAGTTACGAAATCCAGTACTGCCCAGGAAAGTTTAATGACTCCCCCAATGCCCTCTCTTGGACCTGAACGTCTATGCACAATGACAGGCTGCAGGCACTGCATGAGTCCCTCTGCCATCCGGGTGTCACCAGGTTGTACCACTTCATTAAGTCCCGGAACCTGCCGTATACCATCAGGGTCATCAGGGACATTACCGAGGCCTGCTGGGTCTGCGTGAAGTGTAAACCCCGTTTCTTCTGCCCGCCCCAGGCCCATGTCGTAGAGGCCACTCAGCCCTTTGAGCGTCTCGGCATGGATTTCAAAGGGCCCCTGCCTTCCACGTATCGAAACATCTACTTCCTCACGGTAGTGGACGAGTACTCATGCTTCCCTTTCGCTATCCCTTGCCCGGACACCTCCACAGCCATTATCAAGGCCCTGGAGCAGATCTTCACCATGTTTGGCTACCCCGCTTTCATCCACAGCGACCGGGGGTCTATTTTCATGAGTGACTAGCTGCACCAGTACCTGACAGTGAGGGGCATTGCGACTAGCCATACGATGAGTTATAACCTGAGAGGCAATGGGCAAGTGGAACGCGAAAACGGGGTGGTCTGGAAGGCGGTCCTCCTGGCTCTCAAGTCAAAAGGGTGGGCCGTTGAGTACTTGCAGGACGCCCTGCCCGAGGCGCTCCATGCCATTCGGTCGCTTCTGTGTATGGCTACCAACAAGACTCCTCATGAATGTCTGTTCTCATTCCCCAGGAAGTCGGCGACTGGAATGTCCCTCCCAGCATGGCTCATGTCCCCAGGACCGATGCTCCTGCATAAACACATTCGGGCACACAAGGCTGAACCCCTGGTCGAGCAGGTCTTCCTCCTACATGTGAGCCACAACTACACCTACTTTAGGTTCGGCAGTGGCAGGGAGGACACCGTCTCAACCAGGGATCTGGCACCAGCAGGAGCACCCACCATTCCACAGCATCCTTCAGCCCAGGACGACACAGACCGGGCATACAACCTCATCCCCAGGCAGCAATGGGGCACACAGGACCTCCTTGACCACTAGGGGCCCGCTTCAGCCGTGGGGGACAAACCTGCCCCCCCAACCAACAAATACGTCGTCCCTGGCCCCCTCAGCCACCCCCCTGCATGGCACCACACCAGTCACTCAGACCCCTGCCACCAGCCCCCCCACTTCCCCTCCAACCAGTGTCCAGGAGCCAGTCCTACGATGGTCACAGAGACTCCGGTGGCCGCCGGATCATCTCAATCTGTAAATATTATATTTTGTATAGTGGGTACGATTCTTTGTTACTGCCCCCCCGGGACAATTTTAAAGAAGAGGGTGAATGTGGTGGTACACCACCAGCCTACTGCAGGGGGCAATCTCTGTACCTGCAGGAGTGTAAGGGGACAGGACAACACCTGGCCCGCTGTCAATCAGTTGACCTGAATGGATCAAGCCCCACCCGGTTGGGTGTCAAATCACTCTCCGGGATATCAGCCTACGCCGGCCTCCTGAAGTCTCACTCAGAGTTACTGGAACTACAGCCAGCCTGGCTCTGTGGAAGTCTTTGTGGATTAAAGCCTGTTGTACAGTCTTTACCTTGTGTGTGTCTTATTCTGGCTAACAGCGTACCACAACTTTGTAACATTCTTTCTCTCCAATGATACTCCCAACTATGATGTGGCCATCTTGCCCCTCTGACATTCTCAGATTGTCCCTGGCCATCTTCACTGACACTGGCTCCAGCTTATTCCCGGCCAGTTTAAGGCTGGTAATGTTCATGGCTCAGTCCTGGTCACCTAACCTACTCTGATGATCCCAGCTTGGTATTCCCATCCTTCCCAAATGCAATATTTCCCCCTTCATGCTGGACCTTTCCCTCTACAGATGGTCTGGCTTGGTTTCTGCCAACTTGTACTCATTGATGGTCCTGATGACCATGCCTCCTCAGGATATCCCAGTTTGGTCCTTCTCCAATACTCCTGAATTAGTTGCCATGATGCTCGTGCAAATACATCAGCTCATCTCCTTCCTCAGAAGCCAGAGAAAATTCATCAATACTTTTTTTCCAATAGAGTAAGTTAGGTGATTTTTAACATGTAAAAGTTTTATCTTTATACAATTGGAACTTGTATTTTCAGTTTTGTTCCCTTTTCTTCATTGAGCTGTATTTATTACAATAAAAAACAATAAAATAGATAGAAAAAGAAAAGAATCTTGTTGGGTTGCATCAGTTTCTGTTGAGCAATTTCAATTTCCCATGCCATTCCCTTGTCTGTCCATGATCTCATGTACTGCCAGACTGAGGCCACAAGCAAATTGGAGGAACAACACCTCACCTTCTATGTGGACATCCTTCCAAATGGTTGGCATTAACATCTACTTTTATGGATTTTGTTAACCCCCCCCCCCTCCCCACACCCACACCCACTATTTCTTCCTGTCTCACTCCCTTCTCTCTGTCACCTTTCACAGACAAAAATCAATGCTCACCTCTCCTCTTTGCATATCCAATCAACACCTTTTGATGGTCTAGACTCCTCCACCACCCATAACCATATAACCGGATTTCCTGTTTTTTGCTTGTCTGAAATGTCAGCATTACATCTTTATCTCCTATCAACATTACAAGAACGGCTGACTTATTCCAGAGTTTTGTGTGCTTTTACTCCAATCACAGCATCTGCTGACTTTTCAGTTTCTGTGGTGGAACTTGTCCACTGGAGACAACAAGAAACAGCTGAAATTGATGAACGCAACTCCAACCATCACACAGACCTTTCGTCCCCCACATGACACCAGATCTCTCAGAAAAAAAAGAATTAACTAAATGCCATTCCACCCTCCTTCCTTTGGGAGAAAGATTCACAATTGCGCAATCAAACCCATCACAGACGAGAAACTCTTTCATGGCATCTCAGTATACGTGACAAAGAAACTGAATTTGACCCATCTTTCCTTCTCAGCTTGTCCCGAATTTGCCCACAAGATGTGGCCTCTTCTGATTCTCCACAGATGCCCCGGATACATTGACTCTTCTGATAGGTCCTGGCCACATTAATCATTCTTTGACCACTGGAGAGGTCAATGTGACAGCTAAGGAAGCACATTATATTTATGAAGTCCTTGAGTCCCTGAGTGAAACATAGAAACATAGAAACATAGAAGATAGGAGCAGGAGTAGGTCATTCGACCCTTCAAGCCTGCTCCACCATTCAACGAGATCATGGCTGATCTTAAAGTTCAGTACACCGTCCCCGCCTTCTCTCCGTAACCTTTAATACCCTTATACTGAAGAAATATATTTAATGAACCTGCCTCTACTGCCCTCTGTGGCAATGAATTCCACAGATTCACCACCCTCTGGGTCAAGAAATTCCTCCTCATCTCGGTCCTAAATGGTTTGCCTATTATCCTCAAACCATGGCCCCGGGTTCTGGATTTTCCCATCATTGGAAACATCCCATCTGCATTCATTCTGTCCAGTCCTGCCAGAATTTTATATGTCTCTATGAGATCCCCTCTCAATCTTCTAAACTCCAGGGAGTACAATCCCAATTTGCGCAATCTTTCCTATGCCCAGAATATTTTTTTTAATATAAACAGATGTACCATCCTTTTAAGATGCATCAGTGTGGTGCTGAATCTGCTCAGTCATAGAATATGGATAACCACATACAGTGCTGAACAAAGCAGCAACCATCAAATTAAACTCCTTCAGTATCATAACTATATTTACATGTTTCACTGCCTCAGTGCAATGAGCAACGTATGAAATGACTCATCCCATGCTCGTCACTCTCTGCTCTCCTTCCTTCAGTCATGAATAAAACTCATTTCTGCAATTAGGCCCCACAAGATTTAAAAGAGCAACTCCAACAACGTTGTCACACTCACAAAAAGACCACACAAAAATATAATCACATAGATGTTCCTCTGAGGAACATATCGACTTCCCCATTGTCTTTCAATTCCTCTGATCACATTTCCTCCTCTGAAGCTCCCCTAGCATATTCTTGACACATTGCTATATCCATTGCACCTGGATTAGTTGACACAACAGCACTTACTTTTCTACTTCCTCAGCATGAATACTCCACCCTCAACAACATTTACAGATATACCAATGAAACATCCTGTATCCAGGAACTGCTCTAACACTGCAAGAAACTAAATAATGTATTGAACACCATTTACACATTCAACACCATTTACACATCCCTGAAAAATAGCCAACAAGTTAAATACTTCACTCCACCCCAGCAACTCCACCTTCTCCCTTTTCTGTAAGGAAGACTCACAATTTAAAGTCACATACCATCTGATTCAAAATAGTGACATTAAATACTATTACACACATGACTATCAGAATGATAAAATCACATGGTCTAAATTCTCTCTCTGTAATTTGGCACTTTCTACACTTATGCTTGTGTTGACATGCTGGAGTGGCCACAGAACAAAAAATATAATTTTCTTGCCTGCATTGCTATGGGGAACAGAAATCTGGACCGGTCCTGGGACTTCTCCCTCCAAAGAGGGTCGCGGCTCGGTCGGTCCTGGGACTTCTCCCTCCACAGAGGTTCCCGGCTCGGTCGGTCCTGGGACTTCTCCCTCCGCAGAGGGTCCCGGCTCGGTCCTGGGACCTCCCTCCGCAGAGGGTCCCGGCTCGGTCGGTCCTGGGACTTCTCCCTCTGCAGAGGGTCCCGGCTCGGTCAGTCCTGGGACTTCTCCCTCCACAGAGGGTCCCAGCTCGGTCCTGGGACTTCTCCCTCCACAGAAGGTCCCTCCATGGACCTGCCAAGTCCTGGCATCCTTCTCTCATTGTTCTGAGATTAGCCTGGCAGCTTCCCTCTTCAGATTCCTGGATCTATCGTAACACCCTTCCCTATTCCAGTATGATGGCTTGGGAGTTGCATCATTCTCTATTACAATGTTACCAGCTCACTCCTAATCCCTTCCCTGCACAGGTGTTAATGACTCAGTCTTGTGAGCATATCATATCCGACGCTCCTACAAACATCCTTGCCATCTGGTCCAGAATCACCCTGGATTGGTTGATGTGTTTGCCAAAAAATTGCACCAACGACTTTCTCATGAGATTTTATCAATGCACCACTGAAAGAATCTTGTCAGATACATCAGGTTGTGGTAGGGGTACTGCTCTAACCTTGTCAAAAAGACAGTCGATGTACTAAACGATTCATCCCAGCCCAGCCACACTCTTCTCTCTTCTTCCTTGCAAAAGAAGATACAAAATCATGATTTCACCCTTGTTAAAATCACCTTGGTTACATTCCCTTCACATTATCGCCTCCAAGAATGTAAAGGAGTCTGAAGTTCAGCACCTCCAGGCTCATAAACCCCTTCAGGACAACAAAAAGATCTGTTTGCACCATTGAAACAATGATATCATTTTGTGCTAGCTGCAACAATGAATATTTAACGTTTCATTTTATATTTTTTTTAGTCTAATGACATATTGCAGTAATTTAAAGTATTTTCTTTCTTGATATATCTGCTATGTTTGTGTGGCTACAGCAAGTGAGAATTTCAGTGCATTTATGCAAAGCACATGACAATTAATTCTTATGCTCCAATCACATACCACCAAGATTTTCAGTTTTCATATCCTTAAAACTGTCGCTGTCATTCCACTAAACTCTCAAAAATAGCATTGCCTTTGTTAAATATTTGATTATATATTTGTAGCTCTGGGATCTATACTAGGCTTTAAGTGCTCTACTTATGATATGGTCACCTTGCTGGATTTTACTCACTGTACAGTAATCACAGTCTTGACAAACCTCTCAACAGTAAAATAAGCTTGCACCTATCTCACTGATCCCTCCACAGCTTGGCACTCTGCACTGTTTTATTTACTGTAAATATTCAATCTTGCTTGATGGCACACAAAATAATAATTTCACTGCACCACAGTGCATGTCATAATGTCATTCATCTTATGTTGGAGTTATCTTCCAGTTTCAGCTTGCCCCAGGCTGTTCCCGACCACATTGCCTCCTCTAATAATCTGGGATTCAAACTGGACTCATAGCCTTCACCACCTATGATCCTGGATGGTTGATGTAAACCACCTATGATCCTGGATGGTTGATGTAAACCGGCTATGATCGTGGAATGGTTGATGTAAACCGGCTATGATCGTGGAATGGTTGATGTAAACCAGCTATGATCGTGGAATGGTTGATGTGACAATCAATAGAAATGCAACACAGCTTTTCAACTTTAGATGAATGAAAACATTTGTTATGTACCCTGCATCCTGAAACAACCTTTACAGAGGAATCCTGTCAGAATATATCACATATGTACAGAAACACCTCCATCATGGAAAATATGGAAAGTTTTGATCACAGCTCAGATCACACAAGGCATCATTCTTGACGTCACTCCATCTTCACATTCTACCATCCTTTAAATAAAACAACCAAACTGAAGGACACCTCACATCCCAGCAACACTCCTTTCCCTTCATCTGTCAGGAGAAAGAAACACAATTATAGATTATGCACCACCGAATGCCAGTTACTGCACCACGCTATCGTAATACTGAAAAATACCCGGTGGTAAAATAATGTTGCTCTTGCTCCATTCTAAATGTTTAAACTATATCTCAGCCCTTTGCAGTGTGTTTTATCTGCTGTACACAGGCATGGGTTATCTTGCAGTCAAATATTTCACAGCAGCCCAGGAGATGTCGAAAAGTTGAGCTTGAGATCTTCCTTCCTTATCTTGTCCTGAATTGGCATTCTAATAGCCTATTCTGTTGATCTTCCATTCGAGCCGATCACATTGACGCCTTCTCTGACCCTGGATTGATTGATGCAGCAGCTAACTACTTCTTCAGACGTGAAAAAATTATGCATGCCTCCTGCATCCCTCAACAACTCTTGCAGATGCACCAGTGAAAGAATCCTGTTTGTCACGAGAAAGGCTCTGCCCTGGATCAGGAGAAGTTGTATAATGTTTCAAATGCAGTTCAGATCACCACACAGCTCCTTCCTCTCCATGATCTTAATCCACACTTTCTACTGTCTCATAAAAAGCCAACATTCATTCAGCAGATTCAAAACAATGACTATGTCACTGCTTTTGCACTCGAATTAAAGTTGCACCACTAAAATCACATTGCCCTTGCCCCATTTCAATTTATCTCTCTGTAAGTCTCCACTCTGTACAGTATTTTATTTGCTCAAAATAACAAGAAGTGTTATCACATGCTTTCTCTCCAATGATTATATCACCTCTGACCTGGCCATCTTGCCCCTGTGGCATTCCCAGATTGTTCATGGCCATCCTCCCTCTAACCCCTGGTTCCAGATTATTCCAGGCCAGTTCATATCTGTGAAATGTGATGGTTCAGTCTTGGTCAGCTATCCTACTCTGTTGATCCTGGCTTGGTACTCTCATCTTTCTCTAATGTAATATTCCTCCCTCCACGCTGGACCTTTCCCTCTACAGATGGTCTAGCTTGGTTTCTGCCAACTCACACTCATTGGTAGTTCTAGTGATCATGCCTCCTCAGAAGATCCCAGATTGCCCTGTTTCCATGGCCCTCTCCAATGTTCCTGGATTAGTTGCTCTGATGGTCACACAAGTACATCATCTGTACTTCCTCAAAAGCCAAAGAAAATTCAACCATTCATCCAGATGCACTATTGAAAGGATCTTGTTGATTTCATCAGTTTCTGTTGGGGAACTTATCCACTGGAGAATACAAGAAACAACTGAAAGTGGTGAATGCAGCTCCAACCAACACACAGACCTTGTTCCCCTCCATTCACTGTCTCAGAAAAACAATTACGTTAACTAAATGTCTCTTCCCATTCTCATTCATTTGGGAGCAAGAGTCCCAATTGTGAAATCAGACCCATCAAGCAAGAGAAACTCTTTCATTGTATGTCAGTATTCATGAACTTGACCCATCCTTCCTCCTCAGCTTGTCTTGAATTTGTCCTGGACACGTTGCTTCCTCCGATTCTCCACTGTCATCCTCGACTCAGAGACTCTTATGAATCTCTGGAGCTACGACCCAATCCAATAACTGCTCTTTTCAGGGTTATTGACACGACCATAGTTTTTCTGTACCTGTTCAATGGGTTGTGGCCTTCTCTACATTGTTGGCTAGAAGAGCTAACCTATTCATCTGGAAAGATTCTAGACTTCAATGGTTTTCTCCTATTACAGGGTATGTCTTATTTAAGTTTAGAAAAAAAATTATATAACATGCATTTGATTCATCGGTGAAATGTGAAGATATATGGTGACCTTTTATGTCTCATTTTCATATGATCTAAATATTTATAATGTGATTAGATGTATTTACTTTTCCAGTGAAGATAGTTTTACCTTTTTTTAATTTACGGTAGGTACCAAAAATTACAAAATATATGTAACCCTTAGGATAAGTTGCTCAGATGTTTTTTATTAATTGTTTTTTTTTAAATTAAACTTGGTTTGGGTGGTACTTTTTATTTTATTTTTTCACTTAAACCTATTGCAGCAGAGGGGGGAGTTCAGTTTAAACTGTTTGAAGTTTTATGTCAATATACTGTTTGAAGTTTTATGTTCATACACATATAATACTGTATTTTCAGTTTCATTCCCTTTTCATTGTATTGTATTTCCTAAAAAAAAACAATAAAAAAGATTGAAAAAAAAAGACTCTTCTGAATCTCTGTCATTGTCTTGGACACGTACTCACTTTTGAATTTCCATCGTGGTCCTGGACACACAGACCCTTCTGATTCTCCATCGTGGTCCTGAACACACAGACCCTTCTGATTCTCCAACGTGGTCCTGGACACACAGACCCTTCTGATTTTCCATCGTGGTCCTGGACCCACAGACCCTTCTGATTCTCCATCGTGGTCCTGGACACACAGACCCTTCTGATTCTCCATCGTGGTCCTGGACACACAGATCCTTCTGATTCTCCATCGTGGTCCTGGACACACAGACCCTTCTGATTCTCCATCGTGGTCCTGGAAACACTGATCCTTCTGATTCTCCATCGTGGTCCTGGACACACAGACCCTTCTGATTCTCCATCGTGGTCCTGGACACACAGAATCTTCTGATTCTCCATCGTGGTCCTGGACACATAGACCCTTCTGATTCTCCATCGTGGTCCTGGACACACAGACCCTTCTGATTCTCCATCGTGGTCCTGGACACACAGACCCTTCTGTTTCTCCAACGTGGTCCTGGACCCACAGACCCTTCTGATTCTCCATCGTGGTCATGGACACACAGACCCTTCTGATTCTCCATCGTGGTCATGGACACACAGACCCTTCTGATTCTCCATCGTGGTCCTGGACACACAGATCCTTCTGATTCTCCATCGTGGTCCTGGACACACAGACCCTTCTGATTCTCCATCGTGGTCCTGGACACACAGACCCTTCTGATTCTCCATCATGGTCCTGGACACACAGACCCTTCTGATTCTCCATCGTGGTCCTGGACACACAGACCCTTCTGATTCTCCATCGTGGTCCTGGACACACAGACCCTTCTGTTTCTCCATCGTGGTCCTGGACACACAGACCCTTCTGATTCTCCATCGTGGTCCTGGACACACAGACCCTTCTGATTCTCCATCGTGGTCCTGGACACACAGACCCTTCTGATTCTCCATCGTGGTCCTGGACACACAGTCCCTTCTGATTCTCCATCGTGGTCCTGGACACACAGACCCTTCTGATTCTCCATCATGGTCCTGGACACACAGACCCTTCTGTTTCTCCATCGTGGTCCTAGACACACAGACCCTTCTGATTCTCCATCGTGGTCCTGGACACACAGACCCTTCTGATTCTCCATCGTGGTCCTGGACACACAGACCCTTCTGATTCTCCATCGTGGTCCTGGACACGCAGACCCTTCTGATTTTCCATCGTGGTCCTGGACACGCAGACCCTTCCGATTCTCCATGGTGATCTTGGACACATTGACTCTTCTGATAGGTCCTCGCCACATTGACCTCTCCAATCCTTAAAGAATTGTTGATGTGACAGCTAAAAAAAAACATTACATTTATTAAGTCCTTGGGACCTGAGGAAATATGCTGCTCCAACAAAAACTTTTACTGATCTACCATCAATAGAATCCCGTTAGGATGCATCTCAGTCTAACACAAGATCTGCTCAGTCATAAAATATGGATGACTGCATAAGGTGGTGAACAAAGCTGTAATCATCATTTTAAACTGCTTTGCCACCATGAACTCTATTTACATCCACTGCCTTGGTATAATGAGCAAGATATGAAATGGCTCATCCAATACCACCACTCTCCTTTTAGGAATAAAAATTCACATTTTTGAAATTAGACCCCAGATGATTTAAAATAGTTACTCTAACATTACTAACTGCGGCAGTGAATGCTTTCACGCTTGCAAAGAGCCATCTCTGGTGTTAGGACTGTTCTACCTTCTACTGGTGATGTCATGACGCATCGAGTGATGGTAAACCTGCCCGAAATCCTGATCAATGTATTATGATCTTATATTTGAACAAAATTAATCATGTCTAATTATTAAATAATTAAGCTTTATGTACAGCACAGTATGAGGTCTTCAGCTCCTGTTGTTATGCCGACCTATATAAACCTTTATAAGGGACCATGGGAAAGTGCAAGCAATAAATAATTGCGGACAATTTTTAAACAGGGTGAGAAAATTGATAGCGCTATCACTTACAATTTATAAATACCATGGGGAAAAAATGATGGTGAATCTTCCCTCCCAGAATTCCAAGCAGCAGAGAAAGGGCTGTATGTCCGGCTGCCTACAAGAGTCTACAGGAGTCTTTGCCGCACGTCATTCTGGGAAGTCAGGTCCGCCATTGATTTTTTTTCCTCATGGTCTTTATAAATTGGGTGCCATAGTGTTACCAATTTTCCCACACTGTTTAAAAATTGTCCACTATTGCTAGTTATGGCTGTTTATTTCCTCTCTCTCCCCCACTGCATCTTTCCCATGGCAAAGTTTATACCTTCATTTTAATCTTTTCTTCTTGCACTCATGCAAAAACTTGGGTTATTTCAATCCCACAATCCAATTACTCCTTTCACACTTGCCTGATTGCAATGCCAGTATCTGCAGATGCCGAGGATTGTACTAGGGATCCAGGCCGTCAATCCCCAGCATGAGAGGACGTCATCTGGCCCCAGCGTTGAGCTGATTTTGCTTTCACGCTTCCCACTTTAAAGGCCAATTGGTGTTTGATTCCTAGGATCACTTGCAAGTGTGAAAGGAGTTTTAATCATGACCATTGAGCCATTAATAGCTCTTACAAAAAAGTACTGTCAGATTACATCAAGGTGTGACATGGGCACTGCATCACTCTGGTGTGTAACCCTGCCAAATGAGGTTAAAGCAGCATTGATTTACATATAAATCTCTCTCCCTTTATCTGCAAATCTTGCAGCCTCAGAAAAAACAGGTGACATACTCAAAGTCTCATCCCAATCCAATCACCCTCTTCCCTTCTTCCTTCAAAAACAAGATTCACAATCATGAAATCACCCTGTTAAAATCACCTTGGTTACATTCCCTTCTTGCTACCACCTTCATGGGGAAAGTATGAGAGTCTGAAGTTCAGTGTCTCGAGTTTAAAGTACTATAAACTCTTCCAGGACAACCAAAAGATCTGTCTGAACCATTGAAACAAAGCTATCATTTTGCACACACTGCAGGAGTGAATATTTATGTATCATCATGGCATACTGCGGTAATTTCCTTTACAGGCTTACGAGCATCCGACTTACGGACAACTCATTCTTACGAACAGACTACACACAGCTTCAGCAGTTCATCAGCTCAAGGAAGGAGAACAAAGTCGGCCATTTTAAATCAGATCTTGGTTATTTACTCTTATAAGCATGCCTCCAAAGCACAACTCCAATGCAAGAAAAGCTCTGTACAAACCTCCCTTGATGCCTACTTCAAGAAATTTGACTGATACTAAATAAGAAATGTATATATCTGTTCTGACCTAACTACAAATTTGACTTAAAGGCAGACTTAGGAACACATCTCATCTGTAACCCGTGGACTGCATATATACACTTCTTTTTTTTCCTTGACGCATTTGCTATGTTTGTGGCTGTCGCTAGTGAGATTTTCAGTGAATTTGTGCAACTTCTGTGACAATACATTCTTATGCTCAAATCACCACCACTAGATCTGCAATTTTCAGATTCTTAAAATTGGCTGCTGTCATTCGACTAAACAAATTTCTCAAGAATATTGTTGCCTTTGCTAAATTCTCAATATATATAAGCTCTGGAATCTATACCATGTTTCAAGGACCTGTTTATGATTAGGACATCTTGCTGAATTTCTCTCAACGTATACCATTGAAATCAGTCCTCAAGAAACCTCACTAGAGTAAAATAATGTTGTGCTTGTGCCATTCTCATTGATCCCTCCGCAGCTTGGCACTCTGCACTGTGCTCTTCTTCGTGTACATGAGCAATCTTGCTTGATGGCACACAAAATAATAATTCCACTGTACCTCAGTACATGTCATTCATCTTTTGTTAATCATCTTCCTGCTTCAGCTTACCCTGGATTGTTCCTGGCCACATTGCCTCCTCTGGTGGTTCGGGATTCAAACTGGATACATTGCTTTCTCCACTCATGACCCTGGAATGGCTGATCTGATGGTCAAAAAAGCAAATCGAATTTTTTGGACGACTGAGAGATCTTGGCATGTCCATTGTATCCTGGAACAACTTTTATAGATGGACTAGCAAAAGAATCCTGTCAAAATGCATCAATGATGTACAGAAACATCTCTGCCTTGGAAATTGCAGATAATCTTGATCGTAGATCAGATCACACAATGCATTTTTTGTGATGACATCAAGGCCATCTTCACATCCCACTGCCTTGATGAAAAACAGCCAGACAGATGGACTTCTTCCTCCCCAGCAACACTCATCTCCCTTTGTCTATCAGGAAGGAGAACCACAATTGTGAAATCACACGTAAACAAACTACAATTAATGTTACACTGCTATCATAATATTGAAAAATACTCAGTGGCAAAATAATGTTGCCCTTGCTCCATTCTAAATATCCTATCTGTAGCTCAGCACTTTACACTGGGTTTAATTTGTTGTTAATGGGTTTTCTGAGGTAAAACACAAGTCTGCAAACACAGTGGTTGAAGAAAAACACAATGCTGGAGAAAATCAGCAGGTCAAACAATGTACTTACCTTGAAGGCCTGAAGCTCAAATGTTGGTTATGTAATCTTTATCTTTGCTATATAAAATACACAATTTCACCTGCTGAATTTCTCCAGCATTGTGTTTTTACGTTTATTGCATGGGTTGTCTTGCTCAGTGTACAGCAGACAAATATTTCACTATAGCCCAGTACATGTCCTAAAAGTGAGTTTGAGCCATCTTCCCTCATCAGCTTGTCCTAGAAGGGTGCTGATCGCATTGCCACTTCTGATAGTCCATCATTTGAGCTGATCACATTTCCTCCTTTTATGACACTGAATTAATTGACATGGTAGCTTACCTACTTCTTCAAACCCTGAACAGAATTTGCATACCTCCTGCATCCTTCAACAACTCTAACAGATGCACCAGCAAAAGAATAGGGTGAGGAAGGATCACTGTAAGTCACGGGAAGTGCTCCACCCTGAGAAGCTGCAGAATGTTTCAAATGCAGCTCAAACCTCCTTCCTCTCCATGGTCCATCCACACATTCTACAGTCTCAAATAAACAGGAAACATGCAATTGGTTCATTCCTTTCTTACCCCTCGCTTTTCTCCCTTCCATCAGGAAGAAACACCAGATTCTAAACAGTGACAAAAATCACCTCTATTGCACTCGCAAATAAAAATTCACAATCATAAAATGACCTTGCCCTTGCTGCATTTTAATTGATGTTCCCCTGTACACTCTGCAGTATTTAATTTGCTGCAAAGTATTGCTCGACTTGTCAGACCTGAACATCTTGCCCTTCTGGCATTCCCAGAATTTTCCTGGCCACTGTTAATCTCCACAGATTTAATGTTTTGTTAGCAAATTAAAAAATACATGCCAATCCGTGACAAACAAGAAGCTGGTCAGATCCATTGTCTGTCTATTTGGCTGATTTTCCTTTAAACTGCAATTGCACCAGAGAAACCAATTTCTCCTGCAGCTCCTTCAATATTACCACCACCTTCTGTGTGAATCACTTTTAAGTCTTTTCCCTCTTATCTTAAATCTGTGCCATATTTCTTTACCTTCCCCCACCATGGAAAATGATTGGGACTGATCACCTTATCTATGATCCTCATAATTTTATTTATTTCGATTATCCCTCAGACTCCAATGCTCCAGAGAAATACATTCCAGCTTGTCCAAGCACTCAAATCCTTGGGTCCTAAGAACTTCCCACCTCAGAGTTTCCAAACCACCTTCCCACCTCAGAGTATGCCAGCTGCCTTCCCTCCTCCATTCATGCATCTTCAACAAAAAGAGAACACCTGCTAAAAGTCATAAAGACTGCAGGAGTGATGAAGGAGTGAAAGGGCATTTGAAATGATGGGTTTTTTGCAACTTCGTGTGACTATTCCCTCATATTGAAGAATTATTTCATTGTCCATTTTGCATATCATTCCTTTGAAAGTCAACAGATTTAATGACAACTTAAAATATTCAGATTTCCTTACTTCAAGAATGGCAATAAATTTTTAATTGATGCCGATTTTCCAAAAAAATCATTGTTCAACTTTCAATGACTACTAATAATAATACAATTGAAGACTTCTTTTCTGAAGTATTGCATTATGAGAATCTGATGATCACAATTTACTTTCATGAACAGGTCTTAAAATTCATTGTTTTATAGTGCTTTAAATTACATTTACAAAAATTAAATGAATTAGTGCAAAGAAAAAAGAAAGTGATGTATTGTCTGTGGTTCATAGTCTGTTCATAAATCTGATGGCAGAAGGAAAGATGTTTTTGTTATATTGGGTGTTGGTCTTCAGGCTCCTTTCTGTACATCCTTTCTGATGGTAGTAGAGTGAAGAGGGTATTGCCTGGGTAGTGAGGGTACTTGAGGATAGAGGCTGCTTTCTTAAGCCACCGCCTCTTGTACATGGAGTGAGGACTGATGGTGCACCTCCATGCAAGGAAACCAGTCAGAATGCTATCCATGATACACCTGTTGAAATTTACAAGAGTCTTTGGTAACATACCAAATCTTCTCAAACTCCTCATGAAGTGTAGCCACTGGTGAACCTTCTGCATGGTTGCATCGACCCAGAGGCCCCAGGATGGGTCTTTCAGAGATGTTGGCACCTAGGAATTTGAAGTTCTGCTAACCTCTCAATGAGGACTGGTTCTTGTTCTTCTGATATACCATCATGAAGTCCTCAATCAGTTCCTTACTGTTAAGACCCAGGAATTTGAAGTTCTTGACACTCTCCACTACTGAGCCCTAGATGTCGATTGCATTCCCCTGACTTCCTCCTGAAGTCAATAATCATGTCCTTGCTTAGGCGTATGTAGGGTATGCCAGCTATCCATCAACTTTCACAAAGTAAAGGACACATTTAATTCGACAATGGGTGCTGACAAACCTCAGCAAGGTACACAGGATTGGGAAATGGCTAATAGTAGAAAAGTAATTAATTACAGTTTGGAGGTGTAAATTTCCCCCCACGAAAGACCTGCATTCTAATGCGAGGATTCATTTGAACTGACAAATCAGCATAGCCCAGGTTACACGTTCTTGTTACACATACAGCTCAGGGCAATTTGGCCTCGAATGTTATTTGTAAGGAGTATGCATTGAATGGTGACAGCATTTTGTTAACATGTTCCATTTTGTCGATTGCTTAGATTGTACTATTAAAGAGGGAAGGTAGAAGTGTATCTTATATAGCTCACACATACTAATTGAAATTGAAATTAAAACAGCCACGTACAATTTGGCAGACAGACTCCATTATTAAATTGCAACATAAAATTCTGCAATTGACTACTGATGTGGACAAATGTTTCAATGCATGCAGACGCTGTCGGGAGCAAGATGAGCTGGGCCACATTTCCTCAGAATAACAAATGAAACATTTAGGACTGTTGAGAGATTGTGAATCTTTGAAATTCTTTGTTCTTCTAGTCTGTGTATATTCAGTCATTGAATATATACAAGGTTGAGATCGGGAATGTTTCCGAATACAGCTACTGTGTGATGATGAGGGCAGATTGGACAATTTCTGTGCCTTAGTCAGATCAAAAGGCTGCAACTTCTTGACAACAGGTAGCCCCGGTTCGGACACAGGCTGGTGTTTATTGAAGTCAGGCGCAGCAAATCTCAATAGTTGTAGTGGCTACTTCAGTAGATCTATTAAAGTAATACACACACACACCTGGTTAGTCAACATATGACTGTTTTATTTCAACTTTACAGGCTTCTTTTATATACCTCATATCCGGGGTTCCATGGGACATCATTGAGTTTGCTGCCGATCCACGGGACCGGCAGTTTTAAATTAAGCCCATTGAGCATCCAGGCCCTTCCGGCAGGAGACTCCTTAAACCAACATTACTCGGCAATGCAGCACCACACACGTGCAGCCCATTAAATGGGTGAGTGCCCAGCTGGCTTATGGTTCTGCGCGCCCGAAGAACCAGACTGCTATGCAACCCCCCCCCAGAACTGTCACTAGAAACGAAAACACCAGCTGCATGCACCTTAGGTGGACACCCTCACCGTCTGGGCTGGGGGCACTGAATGGGTGAAATGGGATCCACATGGCCAGGCTTTAATCTGTCCACACTAAACAGCTGAGAATGCCCCCCAATGTCCAAAGCATACACAGCCCCTTGCTTAATCAACACGGAAAGGGCCCTCATACCGTTGTTGTAACAGTGCTCCTTGGACATTTCTGTATACAAAAACAAAATCAGTGTCAAGGAGGGGCCCGGCCCGGCCCTACCATACTCCAACACAAGAAGGGCAGGGCCAGGCCGGGCCCCTCCTTGACACTGATTTTGTTCTTGTATACAGAAATGTACAAGGAGCACCGGTCAGCCTCCCACACTACATCACAGGGACAGCAGAAATTGTTATGGTGACACAACAGAGGAGCTTGGACGGGAATAGAGTCTCAAAAAGTAAACAATGAGAATGACCATCTCATTCATATAGATTCTTGTCACCCAGGCCCTCCATATTTAAGTCACATGCCACCCTCAAGTCTGGCAATTCCAGAATGCCCAGGAGAAATAAGTGGAACCTGGTGTACAGTTTGTCTGCTGAGGGATTAGCAACAAATTCACTTACTCGAGATACAGTAGCAGCATCCAACACACCTACCATAATTTCATGTCCTCTACCATAATGCCACAAAGACGAAACTGGTTTTCGTCCTGGTTAAGGTTGATGGGTCCAGAAAGGAGGCTGCTACCACTGTGCAGTTGTGTCCATTGATAACTGTAGATTCAAGCTTCAACTGAATCTTGCGTCATCAATTGTAGCAGCTATTTCAGTAGGGCTACTAAAGTAATACAGACACCAGGTTGGTCAACACAAGACTGTGTCATTTAGATTTTACAGGCTTCTTTTTCTATACCGCATGCCCCGGGCTCCACGGGAGGGGGTGGGACATCATTATGAGTTTGCTGCCGATCCACGGGACCAGCAGGTTTAAATTAAGCCCAGTGAGAGTCCCGCGTGCAGCCTATGAAATGGGTGAGTCCCGAGCTGGCTCCGCGGCCACTCGGCCGCCTGTCTGATGGCCGAGTACCCAGCCACCTGTCTGATGGCTCCGCGCGCCCGAAGTACCGCGACGGTTCGGAAGACCGAGCTGTGCGCCCACTCGGCCAGCTCTCCGGCTGCTACACAGTTCCCATTTTCATCCGCTCAACGATGTCGCGTCCTGCATGAAAGGGAGCTAGCTAAACCACCGGGGATAAACCATCCCAATCCTGCATTAATGCGCTGCCTTTGTTTGCCACAGTTTGTGATAGAGCACCAATGTTATAATTAACGAAAAGTGACAACGCTTGCGAAAGAATATGTTCTAAATGAAGTTTTAATAACCGCGAAAATCTTATGACTTCGAATACACCTTCCGCCGCTATTCAAACATTTGTATAGTTGACGTGAAAACAATTACTTGTGTTCAGAGGAGCAGCGTTTAGAGAATGATGTGACATGCAATAATGTGTAAAATTGTTGCTTCCAGTGTTATTCAGTGGCTTGTGGCTAATGTGATTGAAGACGGAATGGTGACTGCAATTCGCAGACGATGGCTCTCTGACTGGACGTGAGCTGACGACAGGCAGCCGGTTATTCCTCTCGTGTTTTTTTTGATTCATGATCACCGAGCTCAGCCTGAGCGTGTGTGTCCTGGTGGCCGCCTCCCCTCCGCTGCGCTGTGTGAATGTAAGCAGACTGCCCGTGGTGCTGGGTGAGTGGAGGGGGTTGTCACTTCTTCCGCTTGTCCAGTGTTTGTGTGCCAACGTCGGCAGCTGCTTTTCATGGGAGCTCCGCAATGTTTGAGCTGATCGATCTCCCGCCTGCACCCTTCCTCCTTGCCGTTTGTGATTCAGGTGGGAAACAACCGCTGTGTCGTGGCTGTGTAGCTGGGAGTGACGGGGTACCCACTCTCCAGCCTCCGGCTTGCTCTCTCCGAACCTTGCCTTAGATCTGACATGGTGGAGATATTCGACTCCGTGTTTCCCCTCCTGCACCTCCCTGACTTGGCCGGCGCTGGGGAATCGCGCAACTTCTGCCGGAATCTCAGTTTTTCCAACGAAAATCTTTTTGTTTGATTGCAGGAGCAATGGCCGTCCTCGTAACCCATGATCCCTCACGCAGCTGGAACCGCTCTGCGTTTCCCTAGAACTGGCACTGGAAGAGGGGTTCCAGCTGCGTGAGGGATTGTGGGCTACGAAGACGGCCATTGCGCCCATGTTGAGCCGCCGCCGCGAGGTGCTGGAGCGGCGCTCCTGTGAGCTCAGACAGCAATGAGGGGTTGAAGTTTTAACAGGGCGGGAGGAGGGTGGGTGGGGGGCAGGGGGAGAGGGAGTGAGGGTGGGGCAGGGGGAGGGAGGGACAGGAGGGGCGCGCAATTTCAGTGGCACTCTTTTTCTTAGCTGTCAGTCTCCTTGGTTTTGAGAACGTTGCGCACAAAATTACTGGCATGACACCATCCCTTGAGCTGATCGATCTCCTGCCTGCACGCTTCCTCCTTGCCGTTTGTGATTCTGCCGACAACTGTGCTGTCATCAGAAAATTTGTAGATAGCACTGGAATTGTGCCGGCCGCACAGTCATGGGTACATAATGCCTGCATCCTGAGCCCTTTACACCCAACAGTGAAAAATTCCCAGGATATTTTCCCTGGTATGCTGCAGGGTGAAAAGGTCCGCCAAGAATTTTAAATAGGTCTTGGCTGTGGACCCAGGTAATTTTCCTGGACCATCCTCTCTCTGTGATGTAAAAAAGGCAATGGCCAAGCAGGGGAAGCCTGGTGACATCAGTGTTTGTGTGCTGCATTAAGTTGGCAATTAAAATTAAAAGATTCATTCCTCCTAACAACAGCAGGCTGCTTTGGCACATTGTGACAACAGCACAATGCGGGATGAATGGCCGTCCTCATTAACCATAATCCCTCAGCATTCAATTTGCATTGTGGTGTGGTCGCGACATCACAAAGCGGTCCTGAAGTGCTGGAGGGGTGAGGGGAGTGGCACGGGTGGGCGACAGACTGATGGACATCCATGAGGAGGGAGTGGGCAGACAACCGATGGATGGAGGAGAGAAATTACTCATTCCTATGAGTGTGTAATGCCCGGCCAGCCACTCCCTCTCCTGGATGTCCATCATTGGTTGGTCACCCCCCAGCCCCCCATGCTTTGCCACGTAGTGATGGTGGTCCAATGCAGGATGAATAACTGACTTAGTTTCCCATAATCTCTCACTCAGCTGGATCCACTCTGGGAAATGCAGAATGGTTCCAGCTGCTTTTTTTATATAATTTTTTATTTTTCATACTATGAACCATATTAACCAAAATACATTTCCCTCTTGAATATACACAGTGTCATTTTCTTCCCTTTATCCTTTATCCTTCCCTCCCTCCTTCCCACCCTCCTCCAAACCCTTTAAACGTTCAACATATACAATACAATAAACCCATTAAACAATGTCATCACACAATGAAAATAAACAAGAAAATTGTGTCATCTACTCTTACATACTGGGTCAGTTCATTTCATCGTCTTCTCCTTCTGTTATTTTAGGCGGTGGAGGTCTGCGGTAGGACTTCTCTGTTGTGTTCCATGTACGGTTCCCAAATTTGTTCGAATACTGTGATGTTATTTCTTAAATTATATGTTATTTTTTTCCAATGAAATACATTTATTCATTTCTATGTACCATTGTTGTATTCTCGGGCTATCTTCTGATTTCCAGGTTGACATTATACATTTTTTTTCTACAGCTAAGGCTATCATAATAAATCTTTTTTGTTCTCCATCCAAATCGAGTCCAAGTTCTTTACTTATATCACTTAGAAGAAAGATCTCTGGATTTTTTGGTATGTTGCTTTTTGTGATTTTATTTAATACCTGATTTAGATCTTCCAAAACCGTTTCCACTTTCTCACGTGCCCAAATTGCATGCACTGTTGTTCCTGTTTCCTTCTTACAGCAAAAACATCTATCTGATACTGTTGGGTCCCATTTATTTAACTTTTGGGGCATGATATATAGCCTGTGTAACCAATTGTATTATGCGTAACCTCATGTTTATTGTATTTTTCATAGTTCCGGAGCATACTTTTCCCATATTTCATTTTTTATCTTTATGTTTAGATCTTGTTCCCACTTTTGTTTGGGTTTACAGCTTATTTAATCATTCTTTCTCTTGCAGCTTGATGTACGTTTGTTATAAATCTTTTAATTATCATTGTGTCTGTAATCACGTTTTCAAAGCTGCTTCCTTCTGGTAACCTCAGCCTGCTTCCCAATTTGTCCTTTAAGTAGGTTTTCAGTTGGTGGTATGCAAACATTGTACCATGAGTTATTCCATATTTGTACTTCATTTGTTCAAATGATAATAAATTATTTCCCAAAAAACAATTTTCTATTCTTTTAATCCCTTTTCTCTCCCATTCTCTAAAGGAAGGTTTATCTATTGTGAAAGGGATTAGTTGATTTTATGTCAACAATAATTTTGGTAGTTGGTAATTTGTTTTTTTCCTTTCTACGTGAATCTTTTTCCAAATGTTGAGCAATGGTTCCAGCTGCTTGAGGGATTATGGTTAATGAGGATGGCCATTAATCCTGCATTGTGCTGCCTAAGTGGCCTGATGTTCTCAGGACATATGAATCTTTTAATTTTAATTGCCTACTTGACACGGCACACAAGCGCTGACATCACGAGGCTTCCCATTTGCATTTTTACATCACATGGACAGGGTGGTCCAGGGAAATTACCTGGGTTTGCAGCACTACTGACAAAGTAAGCCCATGGACTGTTTAAAAGATTCCCAGGCTAACCTTTTCACACTGCAGGTTTATGGGAGGGTTCCCAGGAAAATTTCCCAGTAGTCTTAATTTTATACTGAGGTGTGAAAAGGCCAAGTGAGGAGACACTGTTTCCAAATCATACTGACTGTGGTCATCTGATGAGGAAGTCAAAGATCCAGTTGCAGAGACCCAGTTTGTAGCTTTTTGACCAACTCTGAGGGAATAATGATGTTGAAGGCTGAGCTGCAGTTGATGAGTTGTAGGAGTTGCTGTTTTTTAGGTGACCCAGAGCTGAGTGGAGAGTCAGCGATATTGCATCTGTTGTGACTTGATAAACAAGCACGAATGGAGCTGCAAAACATTTTTAATTTGCTTTGCAATATGAGAACATCATTACAGCAGGAAGCCCTACCTCAAGCAGCTAATGTTACCCAATGAGAGTCTGCCTCATGGCTCACGGTGTGTGTTTATAGAGATTCATTACACGTTTTCCAGAACATTCCAACAGCCTTCTCCATATAAGTGCATCTTTCCAAGAATTCCCTCTAACAGTCAACATTTTTAAAACTCACATTCTCATTCTCTCCTTTTATCATTCCTTGATAACTTATAATTGAATACAAGTGAGCTGGCAAAGAAACAGTTTACCAAGGTAGCAAGATATCTGGTAAGTTTTGGGAACATCGCAGAGAGAGAGAAGGTGCGAGTACTCTGAGACCAGGGAGTATCAGGACCAGGTTCTGTGTAAAGGGAGTGAAGGAAAATGTAAATGTTAAACAAAACAATGGTTGGTGGGAGTGAGGGCTACAGATAAGGGACAGTAACAAATAAAAGGAGAGGAAGCACAATCGGAGTGGCCAGTGAGGAGCAGCCAGGTTGTAAGTGGCACAGTGTAGGAGTGGGACTTTGAGGCTTTGGCTCAAGAGGCTTCAGCGAGGAGTCACGGGTAAGGTGCAAGGTGTTTGCACTAGTTATATAAAAGTCACCAAATTACAGCTAATAAAATAAAGTAGGCATGTAGGTTCAGTTGATGTGTTGCAGCTGTATGATGTGGGAGCAGGTGGACCCTGTTGTGGTTCATGACAACTACATAGGCAGCAAGTGTTGATGGCTCAAAATTGATAACCTGGAATCTGAGCTTTAAAAAAAACTGCATCGGGGAGGCGGAGAAGGACCTGGACACTTTGGTTCAAGAGACAGTCACACCCATTAGAATAGCTGCCTCAAATTCATCCTGTGGTCAGGGACAAGAGGTGCAACTGCGAGTGAGGCAGGTAGTGGGATCCAAGAGGCAGTGATGGAGGAGTCTCAACCCTTGATCTTGTCTCACATGTCCAAGATTCTTGCTCCTGAGGGGATAAGAGTGGGGAGTTTAGGAAGGATGACCAACTTAACCGTGGCACCATGGTTCAGGAAGGCATTCAAGAGGAGGGAGAAGTATAGTTAGGGGAATAGAGATAGAGCATCCCAAAGGCAGAGTTGCCTGTCTGGTGCCCAGGTTTGGGACATCTTATCTGACCTGCAGAGGAATTTGTAGTGGGAGGCGAAAAATCCAGTAGTTGTAGTCCATGTGGGTACCAGGAAGTAGGACGAACGAGGAAAGAGATTCTGCTAAGGGAATTTCAGGAGCTAGCAACCAAATTAAAAAGCAGAACCAAAAAAGTGGCAATCTCTGGATTACTGCCTGAGCCACGTGCAAAACTGGCAGAATACTAAATAGTAAAATTAATAGCTCTAGGATTGGCATGGGTTCCAATTCATAAGAAATTGGCACCAGTATTGGGGAAGGAAGGAACTTTTCAAAGGTGATGGGCTCCATCTGATCCATGATGGGACATGGATCCTCACAAATCTGTTAATTATGACTGTGGAGAGGGCTTTAAACTAAATAGTTGGGGTGGGGTGGGTTCAACGGATTGGAGAGGGATGGATAAAGTTAAAACAATTTAAAAAAAGGGGAAGTAAGGGTAGAGTGGATGCAAGTCAAGTCTGAGAGGCAAAGATTACCAGATTTTAAAAGCATAATGGGTATAAGGGCACTTTATCTGAATGCATGTTGCATTCAAAATAAAGCCAGTGATCATGTGGCATAAATCAGTACAAAGGGTGTCATGTTGGGAAGAGTATCAGGTTCAATGGGTTCATGGAGAGACGAGTCTGAACACAAGTATTACAATCTCATATAATTTTATTAACACATGGGAAACAAACATTAAATGGTTCTCTATCACTATTTCACTTAAATGACGATGTAGACATTCACCTTGGACTTTGGATGGACTCTGACAATGGTAAACCTATACTTGTACTTGACCTACCCACACACTACAAACAGGGACTCTTGCCTTACACCTGGTTCTTGACTAATGGGTTGTGGCTCTCTGCAAATATTGATCTATCACAATACTACAGCTCAGCTTCAGTGGAGTGCACACCTTATCCACGACACTTCCAGTGATGTCCATAGCTGTGACCTGGCACAGTGATATCCAGGGATTGGACCACGAGGCAGAGAAAGAATGTGCAGTGTTAATATTTGCTTCTAGCCGATAGTGACCTAGGTGATTTAAATTAGCCAACAGCAAGGTGTGCACTAATGGTGTCAGGAGCCCAAACTTGATTGACAGGTGATGTGACTTCTGAATAAGTTTCAGAGAGGGAGGACACGTGACCATCTGCAATACACATATTCCAGACAGGCAGGGATGCCACATTTCCTCCACATACAACATTCCACCCTTCAGAAGCCACATCAATCTGTAATCACTATAATGGCAATCAATGACTCTATGTACATGTTATGATTATAAAAATAGAAAAAAAATAAAGAACAAAAGACATATTTAAAAAAAACAAAAATGTTCCCAATCAAGTGGATCTACACACACAAATTCCTTCCGTATGCTGGACAAGGCACATAATAAAATTCAATGACAACACCTTACCAGCTCCCCTCCACTCTTTCTCCCCCACCCACCCCTGACTGAACAGGGTTGCTGTGTTTTTTTTTAAACTTTATTTAAGATTTTCAAATTATGTAAAAATAACAAAATAAACTAAACTAAAATAATATAAACCCACCCTCAGCACACCTCGGAAGGGGAAGACAGAAACAAAATATCAATCAACTACAAACATAAACTATATTATGTCTTAAAATATTTCTAAACCCATACCTTCCAAATAAGGTGACCACATTTGAACAAAAAAAAAGAATAATTATTTTTTCCATATAAATACAAGATCTCAATTCATTGTGCCAATAATTCAAATTTACTTCTACATCATTCCAAGTAATCCCAATACACTTTCATGCTACTGCTAATGCTAGACGAACAAAAGCTAACTGAAACTTGACCAGTCCCAAACCAGTCAGTGAAACAATATAATCCAGCAAAAGAATTTCTGGATCCAATGGTAATTTAATCCTAAATAACTTTTTTAAAAATACTCTAATTTTTTTCCCAAAATGGTTGAATTTTATCATAAAACCAAACTGCATGTAAAAAATGTTCCGGAATGTAATCCACATCTAAAATATAAATCCAAAGTACTGAATTCATATTTTTTCAGTTTCTCAGGGGTCAAATACAACTGATGTAAAAAAAATTATAATTAACCGAACTATATCTTTAAGTAATTTAGTCACCCCATCTTGGCACATAACTTCCCAATCCTCCTGAGGTCTATCATCAGATAAATCGCCTTCCCATTTATTTCTAGATTTATTTAAATTTGGTTTATCCATACTATTTTGCAACAAAGCATACATATCGGAAATAAAACCCTTTTTTGACATATGCGAAATCAGAAACTCGAATTTCGTTAATTCAGGTAATTTTATTTCTCTTCCATAATTATCCCTTACTAAAGCTCGATAATATACAAATAAAGAATTAACTGATATTCCAAATTTTTCCCTGTCGAAAGAAACTGTCCTTCAAAACAATCTTCCATCACTTTTATACCTTTAGATTCCCATGCCTTTAAATATCTATTATTCATTGAAAAAGGAATAACCCTGTTTTGATATAATGGAGTTTGAATTGATATCTTACACTTCATACCTATAGCAGAATTCCTTTTAATCCAAATCCCTAATAAATGTTTTAAACAGGCACGTTATATCCCTGTAATAAACCAGAGTCCTACTTAAACATAGTTGGATAATCATGTTGAGGAACTTTGGGGGACATCCGATGCGCTCTAGTATTTGCCAAAGCCCTTTCCTGCTCACGGTGTCGAAGGCTTTGGTGAGGTCAACAAAGGTGATGTAGAGTCCTTTGTTTTGTTCTCTGCACTTTTCTTGGAGCTGTCTGAGGGCAAAGACCATGTCAGTAGTTCCTCTGTTTGTGCGAAAGCCGCACTGTGATTCTGGGAGAATATTCTCGGCGACACTAGGTATTATTCTATTTAGTAGAATCCTAGTGAAGATTTTGCCTGCAATGGAGAGCAACGTGATTCCCCTGTAGTTTGAGCAGTCTGATTTCTCGCCTTTGTTTTTGTACAGGGTGATGATGGTGGCATCACGAAGATCCTGAGGCAGTTTACCTTGGTCCCAACAAAGCTTGAAAAACTCATGCAGTTTGGCATGCAGAGTTTTGCCGCCAGCCTTCCAGACTTCTGGGGGGATTCCATCCATACCTGCTGCTTTGCCACTTTTCAGTTGTTCGATTGCCTTATTGACCCAACAAGGTCGGGTCAGATACAGCAATGAGCCCTCTGAACCCTTCTCCATTAACAATGGCGTGAAGCAAGGCTGTGTTCTCGCACCAACCCTCTTTTCAATCTTCTTCAGCATGATGCTGAACCAAGCCATGAAAGACCCCAACAATGAAGACGCTGTTTACATCCGGTACCGCACGGATGGCAGTCTCTTCAATCTGAGGCGCCTGCAAGCTCACACCAAGACACAAGAGAAACTTGTCCGTGAACTACTCTTTGCAGACGATGCCACTTTAGTTGCCCATTCAGAGCCAGCTCTTCAGCGCTTGACGTCCTGCTTTGCGGAAACTGCCAAAATGTTTGGCCTGGAAGTCAGCCTGAAGAAAACTGAGGTCCTCCATCAGCCAGCTCCCCACCATGACTACCAGCCCCCCCACATCTCCATCGGGCACACAAAACTCAAAACGGTCAACCAGTTTACCTAGCTCGGCTGCACCATTTCATCAGATGCAAGGATCGACAATGAGATAGACAACAGACTCGCCAAGGCAAATAGCGCCTTTGGAAGACTACACAAAAGAGTCTGGAAAAACAACCAACTGAAAAACCTCACAAAGATAAGCGTATTCAGAGCCGTTGTCATACCCACACTCCTGTTCGGCTCCGAATCATGGGTCCTCTACCGGCACCACCTACGGCTCCTAGAACGCTTCCACCAGCGTTGTCTCCGCTCCATCCTCAACATCCATTGGAGCGCTCACACCCCTAACGTCGAGGTACTCGAGATGGCAGAGGTCGACAGCATCGAGTCCACGCTGCTGAAGATCCAGCTGCGCTGGATGGGTCACGTCTCCAGAATGGAGGACCATCGCCTTCCCAAGATCGTGTTATATGGCGAGCTCTCCACTGGCCACCGTGACAGAGGTGCACCAAAGAAAAGGTACAAGGACTGCCTAAAGAAATCTCTTGGTGCCTGCCACATTGACCACCGCCAGTGGGCTGATAATGCCTCAAACCGTGCATCTTGGCGCCTCACAGTTTGGCGGGCAGCAACCTCCTTTGAAGAAGACCGCAGAGCCCACCTCACTGACAAAAGGCAAAGGAGGAAAAACCCAACACCCAACCCCAACCAACAAATTTTCCCCTGCAACCGCTGCAATCGTGTCTGCCTGTCCCGCATCGGACTTGTCAGCCACAAACGAGCCTGCAGCATGACGTGGACTTTTTACCCCCTCCATAAATCTTCGTCCGCGATGCTAAGCCAAAGAAAAGACTTAAACATAAAATGATGGACCTGAGACTCAGAAATACAAGCTAGTTCCACTTTAGCCCAACTAGGAGGTTGCATAATATCCAACATTTTATTAATAAATTTTAATTGTGCAGCTTCATAATTTTGAAAATGGGGCAATTGAAGTTCTCCTAAAGCATATTTCCATGTCAATTTCTGTAATGCTACTCTTGCTAACTTCCCTTCCATAAAAACTTCTGTACTGCCATATTCAAATCTTGGAAAAAATACTTTTGAAAGTGAACAAGGAATCAATTGGAAAAGATATTGAATACGTGGGAAAATATTCATTTTAATACAATTTACCCAACCTATTAATGTCAATGGAATCTTTCCATTTAATCAAATCCATCTTAATCTTTCTCAATAATGGTACATAATTTAATTTATATAACGATTGATTTTTGGCATCAACCATTACACCTAAATATTTAATTTTATCAGACCATCATAATTTTGTAATCTGTTTACATTCACTATAATCTCCATCTGAAATTGGCAATATTTCACTTTTATCCCTATTTACTTTATACCCAGATAAAGCACCATATTGCTCCAAACATTCTTGCAAATATTTTAAAGTTTGTTCTGGGTGTGTTAGATATATCAATACATCAGCAAACAAATTAATCTTATATTCCTCATTTGCAATTTTTATCCATTTAATATTATCATTTATTGTCAAGAGAACAGACATGACGTGAGATTCTTTTTTCCTACGGGTAAGGAAGAATTACCTCCTATTGCCACACTCAACACACACATAAACAAATAAAGAAATGTAAGCCAACAGACTGGAATATAGAGAGAAATAAAAACAATAAAGTGCAAAAAACACTTTCATAGTGTTTATAACCGGTTACCTGCTCACTCGTCCACCAATCACCTTTCTGCTGCTTGCTCTAACTGACTTTTAAACACTTTCTGGTTGTTTGAAACAGGCCACCTACTCAAACCTTCACCAATCCAATGTTAATCTCCACAGATTTAATGTTTTGTTAGCAAATTAAAAAATACATGGCAATCCGTGACAGACAAGAAGCTGGTCAGATCCATTGTCTGTCTATTTGGCTGATATTCCTCTAAACCTTTGCTATCCTTTAAACTTTGCAAATGCACCAGAGAAACCAATTTCTCCTGCAGCTCCTTCAATATTACCACCACCTTCTGTGTGAATCACTTTTAAATCTTTTCCCTCTTATCTTAAATCTGTGCCATATTTCTTGACCTTCCCCCACCCTGGAAAATGATTGGGACTGATCACCTGATGATGCTGACTCTCTTTATTGTCATTGTATCAGTAAACCAGCCAATGAAAAATGACCAGCATCGACCAGAAGTTAACAAAAAATAGTGCTATATACATTACAATGAAACATGTGCAATTAAAACCAACAACAATGAACTGTTAAAAATTTTACAATGAGTACAGTACCACTCAGCTCCGTAATTCAGTGTTCAACATAGTCACAGCTTCGTTTATAAAAAAAATCTTTAGCCTACTGGTGCACAATCAAAGGCTCCTGTAGCATCTTCCTAATGGGAAAAGAGTAAACAGTTTGTGATTTGCGTATGTTTCATCTGGCCCTGACCAGACATCTTTCCCTATAAACGTTTTCAATGCTAGGCAATTGGATTCAAATAATCCATTGGGCAGTTTTCACTAGCTGCTGGAGTGCCTTGCAACCTTGTGCGATACAATTGCTATACCACACTGAAATGCCATTTGTTAACATGCATCTATAGAAATCCAACAGTATCCTGAGACAGAGGTGGATCTTCCTCACGCTCCTCAAAAAATAAAGATGATTTTGGGCCTTTTTAATCAGATTTGAAGAATTCAAGAGCCAAGTGAGACCTTCAAAGAAATGGACTCCAAGGAATTTAAAGCTCAATAAACACTCCACCACCACTCCATTGATGTAAATTGGGATGTGAGTGTGGCTTCTCGCACACCTGAAGTCCACGATGATCTCCTTTGTCTTCTCAGTGTTGAGAGTCAAGTTGTTATCGGCACATCATAAGGCCAGGTGCTGAACCTCATCCCTAAAGGCTGTTTCATCGTCCCCTATAATCAGGCCTACCATCATGGTGTCATCTGCAAACTTGATTATTAAATTTGTACTATACACTGGAACACAGTTGTAGGTAAAGAAGGAATACAAAGGGGGGGCTCAACACACAACCCTGGGACACGCCAGTATCCAAGGTAAGAATGGAAGAAAAAATATTGCCCATCTTAACAGGCTGTTAGTCTGAAGTCCAAAATCCAATTACAAAGTGATGGGTTGATACCATGCAGCTGAAGTTTGGTTATCAGCTTTGTGAAAGCCGAGCTGTAGTTGATGAATAGCATTCTAACATAGGAGTTAGAGCTGTTGAAATGAGTCTGAGTGAAGTACTGTTGAAATGACATCTTCGGTTGATTTGTTAGTATGGTAGGCAAATTGATGAGAATCCACAGTGGCAGGCCAACAGGGTTTCAGATGAGACCAACCTCTCAAAACACTTTGCGATGATGGAGGCGAGTGCAACCGGACGGTAGTCATTTAGACTCATAGCGGTAGAGCGCTTCGGCACAGGCACGAAAGTAGCAGTCTTAAAGCTTGTTGGAACAACTGCCTGAGCGAGGGACAGATTGTAAATTTCTGAAAAAAACCCAGCCAACTGTTCTGCATAGGCTCTAAGCACACTGCCAGTTATGCCATCTGGACCAGATGCCTTCTGTATATTCACCGTACACAGGATGGCCCATACATCAATGATGGAGATTGAGAGTGGTATTTCATCAGGTAAAAGATGCACCTTGAAAACAACCTCCCTAATGTCTCGATTAAAGCGAACATAAAAATAGTTAAGCTCTTCAGAGGATTTTAGGGAAACACAACTGGAAGGAGGCGCAATACCAGATGGTTTATAATCTGTATGCCCTGCCACATGCGTTCAAGAATATGAAATGCTCTTCAATCTTTTGTTTATATATATGTTTAGCCTGAGAGATTCCCCTTCCTTAAATTGGTCCTGGCTAATCCATAAGTCTCCTGGTCACCAGATCTGAAGGCTGAATCCCCTTCTTCGAGCAAATGACGAACCTTACTGTTCATCTACGGATTTTGGTAAGCAAATATTTTTATTTTCTTCTATGAAATATTTTCATTTCCATCCACACATCTGTTGATTTACTCAGCCACCTGTTTGGCTGCAGTAAGAAAGAATTTTGATGCATTTGTACACATGTATGACAATAAATACCTTATCATTATCATGAGGTTACAGAAAAGGTTAATCCCAGGAATTCTGCTGATGTCATCTTTGTGGGTTTTTGATAAAGAGGCACACAAAATTCTTGTTAGCAAAAGTTAGAAAGTGGCTGAAGGTGATAGTAAATGATTTTTAGACTTGACATTGGTGGAGGGCAGTGTTCTCCCAAAGTTACTGCTGGGACATTGTCTGTTCTGATAAACATTAATAACTTGGACATGCATGCATCAGGTAACTTTTAAATTTGGATGTCCTACAATGGTTTCAAACAGTGAAGAAAATAGCAACAGATTGCAGAATGGAAAGACGAACAGGGGAACGTGACACATTTTGGCAGAAAGCATTTGGAATGGCAATAAAGACACAGGCACAGTTCCAAAAGGGTCTATGGAGCATACATATCTGGGTGTTCATGAACATTGATAATTGAAAACAGTAAAATATGTGGAAAGATTAATTAGTAATGTACATAGGATTCAGAGCTGCAAAAGTAGAGGGAATACCAAACCTCCAAGGAAGTGGGAAAACTACTGGGCATGCTACACTTGGGAGCCTTTCCCACTATACTGTGATTTAACAGCCTGAAACTTCAGTTATGTATTTTTTACCTTTGCTACATAAAGGACACTGTTTGACCTACTGAGGTCCTCCAACAGTTTGTGTTTTTACCTCAACCACAGTGTCTACAGAATTTTGTGATTTACTTATGATTTACCTGGTTAATTGGTAACCTGACATTTTAAAGGCGGGGGTCCCACCCACCTCCAGCAGTGAGAGCAGGTTGTGCTTTCAAACCACCAGAAGGTGATTAGTGTGTTAACCCCAAGTGTCAGAGCCAGGTAGAATTTAACTCGCCCTGCCAGGTTGGGATGTTTCACACCGCATGATTATTGGGTATGGACCTGCTAAATTAACTGGTTAGCCCATATGGAGTTGGCAGTGTGAATAGAGTACAAAAGTAGGGAAATTACGCTGATTATGGTCATAATACAGAGTGGTGCTCCAGAGACCGAGTTCAATCTGACCTTTGTTGGTGAAGCTTGTACATCCTTCCTCTGATTGCTGGGGTTTCCTCTCGAGATTCAGCTAGGTCTACGATTTTTCCCTTTGGAGCGACAAAGGATGAGCTATGACATAATGGAGATATAAAAGCTTATGAAGAGCTTAGATAGGGAATGAATGGGCTGACACAATGGACAGACAAGAGGAGAGGAAATGAACACATTTTGGCAGAAAGAATGTGGAGCAACAGCTAGCATCTTTACCCTGGGGTGACAATAGCAAATACCAGAGGACATCAGTTTAAGGTGAGTGGAGGAAAATTGAGAGAGATGTCAGAGGCACGCTTTTACAGAGAGTAGTGGGTGTGTGGGATGGTTGTGGAGACTGGTACAATAGGGATATTCAAAAGACTCTTAGACATGGAGATGGATATCAGAAAAATAGAGTTATGGATGTGTGGATGAGAAGAATTAAATTGTTGTGGGAAAAGGTTCATCATCATTTATGTTTTATTCTAGTTTACTTCTACATCCTCAAAATGTGCTGGTGGGAATTAATTGCTCCTATAAGTCACCCATAGTGCGTAGGTGAATGGGAAAATTTTAGGAAAGTTGATGAGATTGGACTTTGTATGCTGAAGAGCCTGTTTCCATATTGTAGGTGTCTGTGACTTTGTGAACACAGGTTAAGCCATGATTTTAAGTTAAATGTAGATATTCAGCGCAGTAACAGGCCTCTTCGGCCCTTGAGCCCATGCAACTCAATTACACCCAATTGACCTACAATCCCTTATGTTTTGAAGGGTGGAAGGAACATCTGGAGGAAATCCTCATGGACAGAGGGAAAAGGTACACACTCCTTACAGATGGCACTGGATTTGAATCGCATTCACTGGCTTTGCTATAGCATTGCGCTAACCGTTCTGCCCCAATGAAAAGGGCCTGAGAGGGAAACTGGTTATATTCTATAACCCATTGCTGGTAAGGGAGGTGGAAATATAACTAATTTGAAATTATACAGGTGTATAATTTGCTGAACTGTGGGAAAGGATTGAGTATGAGATTGTTCTTGGAGCCATTAGACTGAGAGGCCTTTTTCTGTGCTATTAAGATTCTAATCAAAATCTTTAGTATTGAAAATCAATGTACTTTTCACTTTGTGGATTTCCAAAGATCAAATATCTTGTGATTTTATGGTAAAGTAAGTTTACTCCATTGGTGCAAATCCTAAAACTATTTGGCGACAACTGAGCTTTTGCCTTCAGTTGGTTCGTGGTGATATCAAAAGTCATCAGGATTTAGAATGTCAACATAGAAAACCTGTTTGGTTGCCAGAAATATCCTTCATGCTGAGACCCAAAATAACATGATATCCTCAAGAACGAAGTACATACAACAGCCACACATCGTTTAGTTAACCATTTTCTGGAGGACCTGCCATTGCATAAAATATGGAGCAATTTTACTGTGTGCAAGCAAGCTGACACGTCACATTTTCCTTCAGCACCATCACTTCTATGTGTGAGGTTTTTTATAAACTGTGGATAATGTGACTGCAACTAAGTAGCTTGTAATTTCGAAGAGTATGCAAACCATGGGCTGTGGAAATTACTTGTTAAAAGTGTAATATGAACATGCTTTCTGTTGGAGCATTTTGCAATTGGGATTACATTTTGAAAAGTTTGTAAATCTGTAAGTTTGTGAAGTTTGTAAACCCAAGCTTGTAAATCTGTGAAGTTAACACCAAAATGACTCATTTTCTGATATTTTGAGGTTAGATTAAGGTTGAGACAGGCCGTGCTTTATTGACCTGCAGTTACAACTTCTGGTTCAACTTGGTGAATTCCAAATTAAAGGGTCTTTTGTATGACTGCAGTAATTTGTTGGTAGATTTTTTTTGAATGGAGGCTACATTACATCTCACAAGATGCTATCCAAGTAAAATGTACTAAATCTGCAGTATTGTCAAATACAACTGTCATGTGATGAGATTAGTGCCTTTGCTATTAATTAAATATTCCTGTACCTATTACTACATCTGATTATTTCTGATCTATTCCTAATATATTTTAAAAATGAAGTAAATATATATTATTTTGCTTACGTCACTGAAAAACAGATATTAATTTTTAATTTTATAAATAAGAAAATAATTATTTCTCAGAAATCTGATGAGATTATGGCTCATAACACAAAAAATATCAACGCTGAGTGAAGCCAAAACTAAATATTAAAGAGCAGATCCTGCTTAATAAAATTGTCAATGGCACGTTCCATGATGGGGTCGTAATTACCCAGATTAAATGCTTCCTTTATTGTAGATGGTGTGTGTCCTTGGGCAATTTTCCAAGTTTTTAGCAAAGGCCTGTCTTGTAATTCGGCTGGAACAATTTAAAACGTGCAGCTAATTCTAGACCAAAAGTCTTTGGCCCGGTACTGACCAGGAGGTTGTTTAGTTCTATAGTCTTTGCTAAACCAGTGCTTCTGGTCATTTTTTGATATCACATGCTTTAAAGTGAATAGTCTCAGGACTGGGTTCCAAGATAATGAGGAGTTCAGGAAGAAACTGCAGTAATCTACCCCAGAGGTCTGCGGTCTGCTGCTGCGCGGCTCCTTGTGTGTTGACAAAGAATGGAATGTTTATTTACAGAACACAACACTGAAAATGTGTTTTTAGGAGAAACAGGACATGAAAGTCCGTGAGAAAGTTGTCCTGCCTCAACAACTACCAAATGGTATTTATGTCTATTTTGGTAAAGTGTTTTGAGAGACTGCTTTGGAAGCAAATCAACTCCTGCCTCAGGAAGGACTTCGACCCACTTCAATTTGCCTCCACTCATAATAGGTGAACATCAGATACTATCTCACCAGCCTTCCACTCTAGGATGGATCATAAGAACAGTACCATCACACCATCTGAATTGATAACCAAATTCAGGAATTTGGGACTCACTTTGCAACTGGATCCTGGTTTTTCTCATTGGCTGACCCCAACCGTGGATTTACGACAGCAATTCCTCCTCACTGAGTATCAACATGGGCATCTCAAGGCTGCGTACTTGATTCCCTGTTCCATTCTCACCATACCAATGACTGTGCAGTCAAGTCCAGCTCCAATAAAATCTTGATTTAATGAGACTAACCCTATCCTACCCATCCTTTGACTCTTAATGTATCAGTAAAATCTTTTGGGATTTTCCTGTACTCTGCTTGGCAGATCCATTTTATGTCCTCTTTTTGCTCTAATTTCCCTCTGAAGTGTACCTCTACACCTCTTGTACACACTGAGGGATTGGCTTGAATACACAAGGAAAACAGAAGTGTTAAAGGTAACAAAGTAGGAGAATCCTAAAAGACTTTATATAAATAAGAGCAAAAGGCCTTTGCTCTATTCTAACTGATCTCTCACTCTAACTCTGCACTGAGTTTTTTGGAAAATTTATTTATTAATCATGATAAGTCATACAAAAATAAAAACTACAAATAACAAAATAATACATACATGATGTTTTTGTAAATATACCCCCGACCCCCTACCCTAACTAACCCTCCCACCCCTTCCTACCCCCTTCTAAACTGCCCCAAAAAGAAAAAGGAAGAGGAGATCATATAACATAAAACTTTCAATCAGTTCTTTGCCCTGGTTCTGAGCAACACCATCAATGCGTGGGAAGGAAATTAATAATTCAACCCCATATATTCCAAACACAGGCTCCAGGTTTTAACAAAAAAATAATAATTATCATGTAAATTATGTTATCTTTTCCAATGGAATACAGGATCTCATTTCTGAATGCCATCGCTGAATACTCAAGTTAGTCTCATTCTTCCAAGTAATTGCCAAACATTTTCTAGCCACAGCTGAGGCCATTCTTAAAAAAGCAATTTGAAATGTATTTAATGTTAACTCCAAACTCAATTCCTTAATATAACCCAATAAAAATACTAAAGGATCAAGTGGGATTTTCAATTTAAAAATAACTTCTAAGAGTTCCTTAAATCGACCTCAAAAAGCTTTCACCGTCTCACATAACCAAGTAGAATGTAAAAAAGAACCAACTTCCTTATGACATCTAAAACATAAATCAGAAGAAATAAATTTATATTTCTTTAATTTCTCCAGGGTCAAATATAATTGATGAAGAAAATTATAATGAACCAATCTGTACCTTACATTTAAAATTTTAGTCATACTATCCTCGCATTGGCTCATCCAATTATCCTGAAAGATGGATATGGACAAATCTTTTTCCCACTTTAATTTAGACTTATAAACATCCAACTTAAGCATTTTATTCTGCAATAATGCATACATCTCAGATATAAATCTTTTCTTGCCACCATCAGTAAGTAAAATTTCAAATTTAGGGCACCTGGGTAGCCGTAACGTACACCCAAAATTATCCAACAATAGGGCTTTAATTTGATAATAAGAAAAGAGTATTTGAATGTACTGAGTTTTTAATTGCAGTACTATTCATAGCAAGACCAGCTGGATTGCATGCAAAACAAATTTTAGCACTGTACCATGGTACCCTTGAAAATAAATCAAATTCATTCTGAACTGGTTCTTATATTGGGTGATATGTGACCAGGGATGGTGAATTAATTTTTTGTTGTGGTTGTCAGTGTGATAGTGTACCTATTCCATTTCTGCGTATCATTTTCTGATTGATCATCCTTGTCTGGCCTTGAACCTCCCAATCTCCAAAATTCACTCTTCTTTTCTTGACATTTCCCTCTCCTTAAAAACCCAACCCAGTGATTGCAGTTTTAGGGTGCATTTTTTTTTTGTGTGTTTGCTGCCTCCCTGAAACCTACTTAAGATATTGTTTAGCAATTGATCAACTCTGAATCTTGCTGTCTCTGTCAGAAATTATATGTTTTGGAAAATAACTGCACTGGGTAGGTCACGTCTCCAGAATGGAGGACCATCGCCTTCCCAAGATCGTGCTATGTGGCGAGCTCTCCACTGGCCACCGAGACAAGAGGTGCACTAAAGAAGAGGTACAAGGACTGCCTAAAGAAATCTCTTGCTGCCTGCCACATTGACCACCGCCAGTGGACTGATATCGCCTCAAACCGTGCATCTTGGCGCCTCACAGTTCGGCGGACAGCAACCTCCTTTGAAGAAGACTGCAGAGCCCACCTCACTGACAAAAGACAAAGGAGGAAAAACCCAACACCCAACCCCAACCCACCAATTTTCCCCTGCAACCGCTGCAACCGTGTCTGCCTGTCCCGCATTGGACTTGTCAGCCACAAACGAGCCTGCAGCTGACGTGGACATTACCCCTCCATAAATCTTCATTCGCGAAGCAAGCCAAAGATTGATTTCAGATTTATTGTCAGAATACATACATGACATCACATACAATCCTGAGATTCTTTTTTTCTCCCGGTGAGGCAGAATTATCACTAAATGGTAGTTCAAAAAAAACTGAACACAGCATTATACAAGTAAACAAATAAAGAAATGTAAATTGATAATGAATGTAAACAAACCAACTCTGCAATACAAAGAGAATTTTAAAAATTAATAAAGTGCACAAGAGATCTTTAATGAGTAACTGATTGAGTTTGTTGTTGAGGAGTCTGATGGTGGAGGGGTAGCAGCTGTTGCTGAACCTGGGGGTGAGAGTCTTGTGGCACCTACATCTCTTTCCTGATGGTAACACCAAGAACAGAGCATGTGCTGGGTGGTGTGAATCCTTGATGATTGCTGCTGCTCTCTGATGGTAACATTCCCTGTAGATGTTCTCAAAATGGGGAGGGTTTTGCCTGTGATGTCCTGGACTTTACACTCAGGGGTATTGGTGTCCCCATACTAGACCATGATTCAGCCTGTCAGCACACATTCCACCTCACACTGCAGATATTTTTCAGGGTTTCTGGTGTCATACTAAACCTCCGCAAACTCCTGAGGAAAGTAAAGGCACTAACATAAATTTTTCACGATGCCATTGGTGTGTTGGGTGCAGGAAAGATCCTCTGAGATAGTGACTCCCAGGAACTTTGCTTATCCTCTAATCGCCCAAGGATCACTGGATTGTATTCCTCTGGTTTTCAATTCCTGTAGTCAACAGACAGCTCCTTAGTTTTGGGGACATTGAGTGAAAGATTGTTGTTGGTGCACCATTCAGCAAAGTTTTCATCTCCCTCCTGTCTGCTGACTCATCACCTTTCCTTGTACAACCTCCCACTGTGGTATCATCGGCAAATTTGTAGATAGTGTTATTGTTGTATCGAACCATACAGTTGTAGGTGTAAAGTGAATTGAGCAGGGGACTAAAAATGCAGCCCTGTGGTGCTCCAGGACTGATGGAGATTGTCGAGGAAATGTTCTTCCCAATCCTCACTGATTGTTATCTGGAGGTGAGGAAATCCATCAGTGGGGTGTTGAGTCCAGCGTCTTGGAGTTTGCTGATCAGTTTTGAGGGGACGATGGTGTTAAATGCCGAACTGTAGTCGATAAAGAAAATCCCGATGAATACATCTTTACTGTCCAGGTGTTCCAGGACTTTGTGTAGAGCTAATGAGATGACATCCGCCATAGTCCTGTTGCAATGATTAGTGAAATGGAACATATCCATGTCACCACTCAGGCAGGAGCTGATATGCTTCAAAGCACTTCATCACTTTTGATGTAAGTGCTACTAGACGATATTTATTAAGGCAGGTTACTGCCCTTTTCTTGGGCTTCAGAATGATTGAAAAAGGTGGATACCAACCCTGCTGGAGTGAAATATTGAAGATATCCATGAATACGTTGGTAAGTTTGTCAGCACAGATCTTTAATACTTGGCCAGGTACTCCATCCAGGCCGGATGCTTTCCTTGGATTCACTCTCCTGAAGACAGCATGCACGTCATCCTCAGATATGGACAGAATGGGATAATCGGGGATGTGGGTGTGCGGAGGGGTAGTTCTTTGTTGTTACTGTCATCAAATCGGGGGTAGAAGGCATGGAATTCCTCTGGGAGCAAAACTTTGCCATCTCCTACTTCACCAGATTTGGTTTTGTAGCATGTTATGGCATTTAGGCCCTGTCATAGCTGTCGGGTGTCCTTTGTTTCCATTTTCATCCAGAATCTCCACTTCACCAAGGGGATTGATTTTTTGCAAGTCATACCTGGTTCTTCTATATCGATCTGGATCTCCACATTTAAATGTCTATCCCCCGTGATTTCTCCTTTGGTCACCACAAAGTACTGCTTCCAAATTTTCTGTTTTCTTTCAGACTTGGCATGTTTTCATAAATCTCTCTGAATGATAACTGTGTTTGAATCAAAACCAGCAGAGGGCTCTGCTTAGCTCAACTGCCAAGGAATTATTTTGGACCAGTTTGTTTTTTCTCCTTTCCTTCATAATTGTTCTCTTTCACAGTCAAAATTAAAAGCATTTTGATTTGCATGAGAGTTTTATGAAATGCTTGAAGCAACTTTTTTCTTTCTCTTAAGTTTGTCTGTGCAACAACTTGTGAGCTAAAAGTCACCATAATTTCCCTTGAAGTACTTGATTTGGCAGCCAGAATGAATGAATTAGCAATAAACTAAGGATTAGAATAAAATAACTAGAAATCATTAAATAAATAAATCGATAAATATACTGTATAAAGCAGGCTTTGCTTTTGAGGTGGAGCTTATGCCTCAACTATTATAAGCATTTTTAAAAATAGCTCGAAATGGGACCACAGGATCATGTCTGAATCATGATTTAATTCTGATCCACGGAGGGACCATCTCACATTTAGAATGGTTAGATTCAGTGAAAATATTCCTCAATCAGACCAGAATTTATGTTGAGGAAGCAGTAAAAATTCAGGTTGATGAAATGCGAGAGAAGTGGCAAATGGAATAGGATGTGGATGTCATTACACATTAATAGAAAATTAGAAATGCGGAGTATTTTATAAATGGTGCGCAATTGAAAGGTGTGGCTGTCCATTGGGATCCAAGTTTCCTTGTACAGGAATCGGCAAAATAGAACAAGCAGCTGTGGAAACCAATTAGGAAGGCAAATGGAATGCTGGTCCTTTCTGTAAGGGGATTTGAGAAGCAGAGTGGTGACATCTTGCTCCTGTTAAATTGTTCCTTGGTGAATGGGTAAGGTCAGCCTACCTAACAAAAGGAAATATATGTACTGTTGGGAAAGCACCTGAAGGTTTTCCAGGTTGATTCCTGGGATGGGATTTTGACTGATGAGGATGGATTAAGCAGATCGGGCCTATATTCTTATATTTTGAAAAATATGAACATTTTAAATTAGCAAACATATTTTCACCAGGGCTGGATAGATGAATGTCGATGTGATATTTCCCTAATTTAATTCTCTAGAACCATGAGGCCAGAGTTTGAAATAAGGGGCCAACCAATGAAGCAATGTCTTATTTGAGAGGGTAACTATTCTTTGCAATTCTCTATCTCAAAGGGCTTTGGAGGCCCAGGTGCTGAGTGTGCTCTGGAGAGAAATGAAGAGATCTTTAGATATTAAGGGAATAATAAGAGTTCAGATATGAGCAGGAAAATGACACTGAGGTAGAACACCAACCATGATCATATGAATGGCAGAGCAGGCCATCTTCTGATTCTACTGCTTATGTTCCTATATTGCTCAGAGTTTTTTAAAATTCCTCTGTTAAAGATTTCCTGGAGCTCTTCCAACTGATTCATCATGAGTTAACTCTGCAAATTCTCAGACGAAGTCAAATAAACCCCAATTTGGTCATGACACATCGTGTTACGTAAAGACATGGAGGTTGATTTCATGTCATACTCATAACATGATTTCTAGAGATCACAAGCTGAATAACTTCCATCCTGTAAATCAGGGCATGTTTAAACTGGTACCAGTTTTATTAAGAAATAAAGGTTGGATATATAAGCCATTCATCCTTAAGTCCGATGGGATGCTCATGCATCTTCCCCATGTATAAAGAAAATTTCTAACCTCTGGGTTTGAAATGATACTCTAAAATGGTACATTAATATGACAGTTTTGGGGTGATAAACAGTGCAGTATGTGTTCTTCAGTTTCAAAGCCCCACCAAAAACCGAACCCATCTGAAGCCAACTACATCATACATAAAAAGTTATCACTCCCACTCCCACTGTCTGTCTCAAATGAATTTGTTAGCCACATCAGAAGCGGCTACAAACTCTTCTGGTTGTGGGACTGAAAGTTTATTTCATAGAAATTCATCCTTTTTTAAAATTAAATGGGTTTGCTCTTGCTGGGTCAACAGTCACAGTCACGATCCAAGTGACGGTGCACTTTGTCCATGTCATGTAATATTTTGTTTCCCTCCTTGGTGCTCAGTTGACAATGTTTAGCACTTCAGTGTTAACCAGACATTTGGTAATTGATGTCAATGCTTCAGCCCTTAAAGGGAACTGCTCCAAATAGTGCCAGGCACTTAGCACCCCCTTGCTTTTTCTCTAATATGAGGAGTGTTTGATGGCTCTGGAACTTGATCATTGGAGTTTAGAGGAATGAGGGGAGATCTCATTGAAGCCTACCAAATACTGAAATACTGGATAGAGTGAACATGGAGGAAGTTTTCCTGTAGTGAGGAGTCTGGAACCAGAGGGCAGATTACAAAACATTATTTTAGAATAGAGATGAGGAGGAATTTCTTTACCTAGGGCGTGGTGAATCAGTGGAATTCCTTGCCAAGGATGGATGTGGAGGACATCACTGTGTATTTTTAAGATAGAGAGAGATGGGTTCTTGAATAGGAAGGAAATAAAGGTTCAGGTGAAGGTAAGAGAATGGGGTTGAAAAGGAAAGTAAATCAGCCATGATGGAATGGTGAAGCAGACTTGATGGGCCAAATGGCCCGATTCCATTCCCATGTCTTATGATCTTTAGATTTTGATTTAATCATTTGATTGTCAAAATGGACATCACCCATTGAGCACATTCTTCCCAACAAGCAGGATGGGGTTGAGCACCATGCCATTACGTCAGACTCACCAAGCACAAGCTCAGTGTAAAATAGGCTAGATTAGTCATGTCTTCAACTTGCCTGACTACAGTAGGAGATGTCAAGAAACATCTCTCACCGGACTGCACGTGGGTCAGAAAGTCATGCTTACCTCAGTGCCTGCTGGATTCATTGTGAGCAAATATCCAAAATCTTCATTCGCCTGTGGGCTGCCAACCTACGTTCGTCAGCTTGGTGCAGACTGTTGTCCTTCAGAAGCAGAGTGGTGCTATCTGCCAACAGCTGGCAGATGCCCAACAGATTTCTGTCCGACAGAAGTGTATCCAGAAGCGTATTGTTACCATCAGAAGCTGTTGGCGGATAACAGGCAAAACAAACTTTTCATTGTAGTTTGGGACATGGAAAAACATAATGTAAACTTGAACTTGAAATTTGAAGCAATAAACTTGCAGATCATGAAGGAACTTTTATATTGAGCAGCTTTGGTCTTGCTGCCATTCAAATTGTACTACCCATGTACATGGCGATGGGGCCAATGTGACAGGGTAAGTATAGTTGAGTACTGTACAAGTGTTGGCATTGCCACTGCCTACTCTTCTCACACATGCCAGTCATATCAGGAGCACCATGGTGTTGGGATTGAACATGTATGTTGAAATTGCACTTCACTGTACTGCAGTATTCAATTTTTACTGAAATGGGTCATATTTTGCAAGGAAATGCCAGGTAGTTTTGCACAAAACTGCTAACTCTTCCCCACACAAGTGCCAACATAATCTGGATCTCCAGGCTTGCTTGCAAAGACACACTTGCTGGCAGCTATTTGCTGGCAGGTTCTCAATGGTGTCCTAACACAAGAGTTCAAGGAGTGCAAAGTTGTGACAATTTCTCAGAGCTCTTCATGGAGAATGCACTCAAAGACCTGATGCAAGGAGTTCTTCAGTGAGCTCACATTTTGTTTAAAAAAACCCTGAATGTTCTTTTTAATCGTTTGATTAATTGCATTCTTTTACCTCTGGAATATTTCTGCCTTCCTTGAAACTTCTCCATTTTTACTATCAAAGATCTAAAATAGTTTAATTGTTTCCAAAAAGTTACCAAAGAATTATGATGGTTTTAAAATTCTCAATATTTGTATTTTCGTCAAGAATTATGATGGTTTTAAAATTCTCAATATTTGTATTTTCGTCAGCTTTTACAGCTGGCAAAGCCTGAAGAATGGCTTAACTGGATGTCAAAGCATCCTCAGTGTAGGCAAGCAGTCACTGGCTTACATAAGGGTTGCATTCCTGAGAACAGTCTGTAAGTCAATTTCCCCATAGGTCAGTAATGTATTGCTACCCATATTGTATCACATTTGCTATAATTCTTTCATTTCATGGAATATTCATCCTAACTTGTCCCAGAATTAAACTCGTGGAATATAGACAGAATGAATACCACGAAACATTTTATTATTAGTATTAGAGGTTGAAAAATGTTTTAAAAACGTATGGGAGAATTTGCTTAAAGTGAGATTTTTGCAAGTCAGGCCATGCATAACCTGAGGAACCCTTGCATTACTATGAGGGAAGATTGCTGTTGACAAATACAGGAATCAATTATATCTCAAGCTTAAGCCATATTATTTTATTTCTGTTCCAGATCAGGTAGCTTTTTACTTTTTGGAGGGACCGGAAAAATTAAATTGAGCGGCAAAATGGAGATGAGGCTGTGAGGAATGCTTGAGAGATGAAAGGAAGTATTTTGTTGAAGGTTTGGTTGTAAGATCATAAACATTGGCATGGATGCCTGTGCGCCAAATGGAATGAATGAAAGATGCCTCTGTGTCTATGTGGCAGGCATCAGAGGAACTAGGTGAAGCTATTTCAAATAAAGATGTACAAAGGAGGAGAAATGTTTATAGTTGATTGAAGATTAAGTAGTGCTACTTTTAATCTAAAGTTAGCTGAAGGGAAAAAGTTTGAAATTTTGGCACGCAGAAGGAAATAAAAATGGACCGTTTCCCTTTTGAGAACACAGATATACCGGAGTAGTTGTGTTGCATTGGATTAAGAAAAGGAAAAATAATTCCTGGATTACAAAAGGGCATTGTAGTATTCAAACACCTCAGTAATGACAGAGTAACAGAACTGGAGCAGGTCCAAACCCATCAGAAACGTTCTGACTGACAGCTACCTGTAGCAACAGTCAACCTCTGGCTTTGATGTTAGTGGCACCAGAACTGGTTTATCAAGACCTCAGTTTCTGCACATTGCAATTCTGACAGATTACCTGATGTTTAAAATTTGAATTTATATTTCACCGTGTGCAGAGTAAGTGAACTTCATCACATTCCTCAGCCCTCTGCACAAGAAGTTAAATGTCAGTGTTGTACTGTACTGGTTCGGTAACTTCTGTATGAAGATCATGCATTCTGCACCTGCATTAGTTCATCTGTCAACTAAATCTGTCCCAATTAACAAATTATCTATCTTATCTAGTTCCTTGGCCTGAAGGTTTACCATGTGTTCAATCAGTGGGAGTTGTGATGTTTAGGGCTCAACTGTGTGCTCCTCTTCAGATGCAGCCTCTGTGCCTTTGGGTCCTGTGTGATTTGAGCAGACTTATTTATTTGGGTCATTAACTTAAATCATTGAATAGTCTTACTATTTAATCCTACTGTAGCTGCATCAGTCACTGCAGGGACACACTCCACTCTCTTTCCCATCAAATGTCCAATTTCGTCAGAATGTGTCCAGAGTTGCAAATTGGGTGAGAAAGGCAAAGGAACTGAAGTGACCATGGTGGGGATATTAAGGAGTCTGCAGGAAACTGAGGGACTTTTTGGATTCAAACAGGGACTGTGGTTTCAGGCTTGAATCATACGAGGAGGGATGAACCAAAGTTATGTCTTCTCTCATTGCTGAGATTGCATCCTGCTTCTGCGGTTAGAGACACAAACTCCGAGGAATTCATTGATGAATTAGGACTTGTGCCAGAAGAGGAGCCAATCATGAAAAGTACACATTTGGAATTGTGGCTGAACAAAAAAAAAACAAAGGAATACTTTTTAAAAGAATGAGCACTGCCACAGAAAATCATAATTATCACACTGAAAGTATCTTTATTGCAGAGCCGAGTTGTTAAATGAGGCATACTATTCATATTCCTTTTCAACAAACTTCCCAGATACTTTAAAACCTTGGCTACTTCTCCAATTTCCCTTTACATGACACTGTGTCCCACTAGTGATGCTTAACCCTGGAGATTGGCCAGGAGGATTATATATCAGGTGTGCTTTTACTGACCTTGCATCAATCCCCTCGACATCTGGTCATTAACCTAAGGCAACCTGCCTCGCAGACTTTAGAGACTGAAAGTAAAGGTAGAATTTCAGATGTCATGGCAGTGTTAAGACCTATTGAGGTTTTTGCTTGTTGTCAAAATAGTAGTAGCGAGAAGACCTGTAATCTGAAGATCTCCTCTGATTTGCAGACTGTAGGTTCTATGCATCTTTTTTTTAGCCTCTTACCTTGAACCTAGCCTTTTCCAATAATATTAGTCTTACTGTATGTATCAGGCCTGGAAACTATTCTTCATTGGCATCTAATGAGAGGAAAATTAATCAGAATACCTGAAAAGGTAGGAACCGCTCATCTTAATCACCATGGGATTCTGGCATTATGTGACTTGAAGAGCCATAGATGTGCACAGCACAGAAAACAGTCACTTCGGCCCATCACACCATGTATTTATACGAATCCCACATGACTGCATAAATTATGTATTCTATATGCCAGTACCTATTTAAATATTGTTTCTATTCCTGCCATCACCAGTTCCCTGGCAACTTATTTCAGATACACCTACTCTTTCTGTGAAGTACAGCCCTCCGATCCCCTTAAACCTAGTTGAACTTCCTTCTCACTAACCCTCTAGTTTAGTGTCAAACATCCAAAATGAGTAAAACAATTTCAGGTAAAGCCAAATGCTTAAAAATGTATCATGGAATTGTTAAGAATTTGAAAAACATTACCAGTATTTAAGTTTTTTTTTCTTAATTTGCTATGAATTGTCCCTTTAAATTCTGTGTGATCAATCAGTATATACTTGAACAAAAGTAAATAAAGGTGTTCAGTATTTCGAACAGAGTACAGCAACTGGCTGATAGAACAGAATTTACATGAAGTGATTAAATCCTGAACTTTAAACATAGTCCTTCTGAGGTCACGCAAATATGGTTCAATTTAAATCTCTGAAGTAACAAGGAACCAATTCCCTTTTAAGATTCATTTGTGGGGGCTGGGCTGTAAGAACAGGGTGGAGCTACATTAGTCACAAGGGAGTGTACTCTGATGGGTCAGGTCAGAGAAGCGGTTCCAGTGAATAGAAAATGTGGATGGGTAGGAAAATGCTATAACAGAAGTGCATTTTAATTGTGGAGTTGGAGCTTTTTCCTTTCTTAATCTGCAGAGCACAGTACATTAAGAAAACTGCCATGAATGAGTGCCTGTTTCACAGTCCCCTCGATTTAAGGAAATCGCAGAACAAAGGAAGCAGTGTGAATGTTCATCTCAAAACTGGTAGTAACGAGGAGTAACTTTGAAACCTGAGAAGTGGAATACCTCCTTCGTTTGTAGCGCACGTCATTAATCCACAGTTTTGTAGAAAATAAACTCTTACACAGGCTGTCTTAAAACTAAACAATGGACAACTTTTTCACCGAGGTAAGTTCACTTTGTGAACTGCATTTTCACTTAATTTAAAAGAATTAGCTGACGAAGTTAATTAGTTGCAAGTTTGTGACCTGTAACGTTGTAGGAGGGCGAATATAACAACTAATTAAAGACTGTTGTACTGACAAATACTAATTTAAAAAAAAATGTTACGGATACATGGCTAGAAGCTGCGATTCTCTCTGAGCGGTCTGGCATTTCCTTTCAAAAACTACAAGCTTCCTGCAAAGGAAATAGTGATTTTAGTAGGTTAATGTAGGGAACTGGACATTGAGGAAATGTAGATAAGCCTTCGCGATTCGCCAGCATGTTTTATCCAAATCTGGTTTGCATTATTGAGTTGAAAGTTTTTGGAGTACAGATTTTAAAGAGAACACATTAGCTGGATGACTTGTTCCAGGTAACCATATGGTTTTATCTCGTTGTCTCACTTTGGTTTACAATCAAAATGCGGCTGCAATTTTAGTTACCACAGCTACCTGTAATCTAATTTCAAGCACATTCCCTCTTATTGTATGTAATTTATACTTTACAAGAAGTGTGTTTTATCTTGGAGTAGCCTTCATTGTACAGGAGTAATTTATTTTGGAAACTATAATCGTACAAAATCGAACAATGCCCTAAATTAGTGATGTGTAATACTGATAAATATGTTTATCAGTACATTCTAAATGATTAATATTACACACAGGTTGCTTTGTCAGTGTTTAAAACAAAGGTGAAGGGAACAGAATTAGCTTTGTCAAAAGACAAAATACTCACTTTAATGCTTTAGCCAGGGAATAATGTTTCCTTTAGTGGTCCTCAATGATTTTGTGCTTTCCATTTAATGACACTATCAAGCAGAAAAGTCTTTGCAAACAATTGGGGAATCGTGTTGGCTCAGGCCAGATTGAAACTTGTACCCAAACTGGCAAGCTTTTGTTTCCTGTCTCCAAACCCATTAATCAGTCTCCGCTCCTGTGTGTTAATAATTCAGACTGTGTTTCAGTTGCTTGATCCGGGCGTTTTGCCTGTGTTATGCAACATATGTTAGTTTTTAAAAAGTGTCCAGACTTCAGGCAGAGAGGTAAAGAGAACATTGAGGTGAGTTAATTTATTTGAATAATTAAAAGAGGAAAGCGATTTCGAACCTCCCTGGTGTTTACGTTTATCTTGTTCATTCTATTCATTGTGAAGCAAAAGGGCAGGTTTACTTTTAACTATGGACTTTGGTCTAAAGTAATACAAACGCCTTGTTCGTTTCAAACTTTGCAAACATTCATCATAAACCCTTGCATGCAAATTTAGCCTGAAAAGATAATCATGAGGAAAGAAGTTTTAGATTCACCCAAACGTACATTGTTAATCTCCTTGTCGTGATGGTGTGTGTGTAATTTATAATGCTATTACTTTAGGGATTATGAAAAATATTCAGGATCCATCTGTATATTGCCCACAGCAAGATAGATTTACAAAAATATTCCTTACATTTGCCCCCAAGTTGCCAGTGAATGATTTGGATTTTCAAGGTGCATGTTAATTTGAATGGCAGAATGTTTAATGCAAGACATTAAAGAGCTTAATGCAAGTGCAAGCAAACCTTGTAATGAGGATGCAATTTAATTTTGTACCTGTATTGTCCTCTCCTTTCTATTTGTGTTCATCCCATCCCTCAGGAGTATAAGTAATAGGAATTAACATCTTTGGCTGGAATGTTTAGTGATTAAAACAAAGAAATAGACATTGATATCAGATTGACCCTATTGGTCAAAAGAAAGAATAAATTCAAGATTCAATTTATTATTCTGCACACAAATAGTCACCAACTAATCCTACACCATTATTAAAACAAGACAGAAGCAAGTTTAAAAAGTACCTTCAAAGACATGAATGACCATGGTCCTCACTGTCTCTTCCAGTACCTGCTTTGGCACCCCCATAACCTTCATATCCACGTGGCCTGTTCTTCTGCTTCAACACCTGAATTCAGATATCACCTTCTGGACCACTGGTTCCCAATCTCTGAAGCATTAGCTTGGAAGGCTGGCTTGCCCTTACACGAGCCAAAGATTTGTGTGCTCCTCCTCCAACTTCATGTACTGTATTTGGTTCTCTTCTGCATCAGTGAGACCAAAGGTAGACTTGGTGACTGTTTTGTAGAGCTTCAGTGCTCTGTCCACAATAGCCATTCTGAGCTCCTGCTTGCATACTATTTCAACTCCACTTTCCATCCCCACACTGACCAGAGAGTGCCAGTAAGGTCCAGTGTAAGTTAGTGGAGTGACACTTCAGATTCTACCTGGGCAGTCTACAGTTCAATGATGTGAACATGGAAATTTCCAATAATGTGTTCCTTTTTCTGAGCCACTTTCCTTCCTCCCTCCCAGAGACCATTTTTGCTCCCTTTTCCACACATTCCTACTCCACCCTCTCCACACTCCCACCCCGCCCACTTCTCATTCTCTCCTTCTGGTTCAATCCTCTACCATCCACAGAATTTCACCTCCCCCTTTGGTTCCATCAGTTGTAGTTTGTCCTTTGGTTAGCCTTTGGTCTCTGGGAAAGAAGAAGGGAAGTGGCTCAGAAAAAGGAACACATTATTGGAAATTCCCATGTTCACATCATTGAACTGTGGACTGCCCAGGTAGAATCTGAACTGTCACTCCACTAACTTACACTGGACCTTACTGGCACACTCTGGTCAGTGTGGGGATGGAAAGTGGAGTTGAAGTAGAATGCAAGCAGGAGCTCAGAATGGCTACTGTGGACAGAGCAATGAAGCTCTGCAAAACAGTGGCCTGGTGCCTTTGTCTCTACTGATCACCCATCCACACCTCTCTGATGCTGCCATGATTAACTAATCTTCCTCCACCTGATACCATCCTGTTTTTTCCCTCCCTTGTCTGATCCTGCTAATCATCTGTCTACCTCCATATTTATTCATCATTCTTTCCTTTTATTAGTTGACTAATCTGCTACTGGCCCCTTTCTAACCCTGGCCCCTGTCCTCACACTAGCTACCTCCCATCTGCATGGAGTCTCATTAAAAGGGTTGTGACCCAAAGCTGTGACCATTCTTCTCCCACTGTTGTTTGACCAGCTGTGTTCCGCCTACCCAAATTCTGGACCTGATTACTGACTCCCAGAAACTGGTAGCCTACAGCCTTCTGGTGACTGGTAGAAAATCAGTCCTTATTGAATAATGGAGCAGACTCAGCAGCCTATTCCTGACTCTAATTCTTGGGTTCAGATAATTTGCTCATATTCATCTCCATTGTGGGGCAGTTTGGAAAGATTTTTCAACTTCTGCACTGTGTTTACTTCAAACTTATGGCTCTAATAAAGGTTTCTGAGGTGGCATTGTAAAATTACAGTACAAAGGGTGGTGTGGTTAGTGTGGTGGCTGGTGCCCGATGTTGAATGTAAGTATTTTGTATGTTCCAGGTGGCTGCGTGGGTTTCTTCCAGGTACTGTTTCCTCCCATATTCCAAATGTATTGGGTCAGGTGGCTAATTAGTCACATGGGTGTATATGGTTGGTGTGGACTCATGGGCCAGAAGGTCCTGTTGAGGTGCTGTTCTAAATTTTTTAAAAATAGTAAATATTCCACAAAATGTGATCTCCAATCACCGTAAATGGACAGTCCTTTACAGGAAAAGATGACACTGAATTTTTTTCATAGAACATAGAAATCTACAGAACCATTCAGGTCCTTTGGCTCAGTGTTGTAGCTGTCCTTCACTACCTTGAATTTCCCAATTCCATGTACCTATCTAATTCTCTTAAAATTACAGAACATATAGAATCTAAAATGGTTCAAATGTTTTAAAAAGAAAATTATTAATTTAAAACAAAGTTGTATTCAAATCTATTGATTGAACAGATTCCTCACTTTGAATGGTGATGGAAAATATCTGCCATTGCTGGACTCTGAGGTTCCATCACCAGAGAGTGGACGTATTAGGACCGCACTGTAGTACAACAGTTCCACAGTTTCAGTGACTCTCGTTCCTTCAGTCTTTGTAGGCTTTCATATTGCCCTCATTTGTCTTGGCACTCTGGTTTTCTTCCACATCTCAAATACACACTGGCTGGTTGGATGAGTGATTGAAGCATGATTAACCAAAAAGAACAGGTTACAAGGAAGCAAAGGGAAATGGGGCCAAGACAGTTCAATGCTGGAATTTTCAGAAAATGCTGAAAAGCTGGAAGGTTGAGAAATAGTCAACATTTTGGGTTTTAATGCACAGAGTACCAACCTGAAATAGACATAAAATCTCTTCCTGGATGTTCCCTGATCTGAGTCCTTTGAGCTATTCATTGTTTAGGGAAATGAGACTGATGGGATTGCTCTGAGAACCAGCGCAGACTTGATGGGCATCATGACCACCTCTTGTGTGGTAAGGCAGTACGTAACACTATATGGTTTCCTTAAACATGCACAGCAGTCCTAAGTATGTACCATGATGTACCACATGTCCTCGCTGTGCAGTGCACACAAGTGCTGGAGAAATTCAGCAGATCATGCAACATTCATGGGCAGTAAATGGCAGTTGATGTTTTAGGCCTGAGCCCTTCCTCAGGAGGGCCAAAAATTGGACAGCCACGTGAATAGAAAGGTGGGGGGGGGGAGGGGAGAGGACGAGCACAGGTAAGAGGCAAGAATGGATACAGGTGGGAGGACATAATAAAACAAAATTGAGAAAGAGCAAAGAAAATGCATCACTTCATGTTTACATACAAATTCCAGTCTGTAAAAGACAATGGGCATAAGTAATTAGAGGCAAATGGAAAGCTGGCTGTAACCAAAAAGTACCGGGAATACGATGTGGAGGAAGTTCTTTTTACATTAAATTTTAGTCAGAAACCACCTGGAGTATTGATTGAAGACCCTGTCCACTTATATGGGCATTGTACCCAGAAAGTCCTGGATGTGACGGATGTAACACAAACTTGCCAAAGTTTGTGGCTTGGAGGATTAAATACAAAGAATAGGATATGCAAACCTGACTCCTGTATCCCCTTGAGGGCAGCAGATGAAAGAGTGTTTGCTCATGTCTGCCATTGATCTGCATACATGTCAGCCAGCCATCTGTTGTTTGTTGCTTGTAAACCTTGTGCATTAAAGGTTTTCTTGCATTTTCATATCCTTCCAGAAGAGGTACCAATGCTTCAATTATTTACCTTAAAGCTGATTTGACAATGTAAATTGTCTGGGAAATGTTATAAAATGATGGTTGCCTGGATAGAAAAGCATCGCAAAGATCCATCCAAATGAAGCTTCAATCAAAAAGGAAAAGGAGATGGAAAAAAGATATTTTTCATTGACCTTTGCTTGAAAATATACAAGTGAAACTGAAAGGTTTTTATTGTAGGGGAGGTTTGGGCTTGCCCTTTGACAGGCCAAGACAAAACGCAACAGGTTGAAGGATTTTTGACCCCATTAACTTGGATTTTATGGATGCAGTGATAAGTGGCACAGTTATTGTCTGCCATTTTACCACAAAACTGACGGCAGCTTCTGGAGGATGTATATGTGCAATTGTATATGGAAATCCAAGCATTGGTGTCAGTAATGTTTTCATCCACAGCTGGTGCAACTCTGCAGCCTTCTACAGTGAAACTAAGCAGAATTATTGATTGACAGAAGCTCCATGGTTCAAGGTTCCTTTATTGTCATGTACATAAATCTGATTACTTTTTGTTTGCCCTTAAAGGCAACAGACACCATTAATCCAGCGTCCCAACCAAGAAGAGAAAGAGAAGCAGGAGTCCCTTCAGAGACCCCAAGTGTTGATCCTGCTGCCTCTACTATAACCTCCATAGCCAAACTGCCTCCTATCCAGTCCAGGAGTGAATCTGAGCTTTGCCTTCCACAGCTCCTAATTTTGAGCACCCAGTGAAATTGGGAAGCTGTTATCACCAGAAGCCCTTTGGGAGCCCTTTGCCCCATCAGGTTAAACAAATTCTTGAATACTTTGCATTTACAACTGGAGGACACTCATAACTGTGAAATTTGTACCACAGTTTCAATTTCCTTTTTATCAAAAGGAACATTTATCCTTGACATCAAGCACTGTCACACTAAGCACTGGTGCTCCTCAGGGCTGCTCCTGTTCATGCTCCTGACCCACGACTGTATTGCCAGATCCAGCTTCAACAGTGTCATCGAGTTTGCAGATGACTCAACGGTAGTTCGTCTTATCAGCAACAAGGATGAGTCGCACTGCAAAGAGGTGGAAAATCTTGTGATATTGTGTGTGAGTAACAACTCGAGTCTCAGTGTGGACGAGACGAAGGAGATGATCCTGGACTTTAGGAAGACCAGGAACAACCATCCTCCATGACACATCAACAACTGGAGAGAGTGGAGAGCACCGAGTTCCTTGAAGTGACCGACCATTGATACACAGCATCTCCTCACTTGTCAGGAAGGCGCAGCAGTGGCTGCATTTCCTGAGAAGACTGAAGTGGGCAAGGTTACTGGCCACTATTATGTCAAACATTTACAGAAGTTTTATCAAGAATGTCCTGGCGAGCTACATCACAATAAATGGAGGTCAATCCACAGGACCATATTCCCCATCAATGTGATTTATTGGGATAGTTGGCCAAAGAGGGTGTGCAAAATCTTTGAGGATCCATTCCACCCTATGCACAACATCTTTCAGCTGCTCCTGAGATACAGGAGCATCAGAGCCTAGGCTGAGGAGCTGTTCCTTCCCACGAGCAGTGAGAATGCTGTACAACCAAAGGAAATGCTCCACTAACCATTCGAGACTATCGTATTCATGAAACTATATTTATTTGTATATTTGTCCTACATATGTATTGTCTGCATGTTTTTCACCAAGGACCAGAGAACCCTGTTTCATTGGGTTGTGCAATCAGATGGCAATAAACTTGACTGAAGAGTCATAGCGAAATAGTAAATTCTTAGTTTTAGTAGAACATCTTGGACTTATTGTAGCTAATTGTTCACTTTTGAAACAGCTGTCTTCCTGGTTATCTCTCTTGTGTACCATTTTGCAGATTTGGACATTGTACAGCTGAAAGATTTCTTTGAGGAGCATTTATTTTGTGGTGAATTGTTATTTTTCTCAGAATTTGTTTCCACGTTGTGTTTCATCTTCCAATTGGTTTTTAATCCGTTATTGCCTTCTCTCAAATTTCTTCCTTGCCTTGGGCAATTTGAGATGCTTCACAAGAACTACCGTGGTTCAGAAAAGCACCTTGCTGTTGCTTCCTGACAGGGCCTTCGGTGCTAACTGTCTCCTCCCTGCGAATCCTCTTCCTGCTAATCTTGAGGTATGCTATAAATTGTACCATAACTGAATTGTGCATGTTGTGGCCATGCTATGCTGAAGACAGATCTTTAAAACATGCCATCATGCTGCCAGATGTTCAGTTAAGCTTGTATGGCCTTCAGCCCACTCCATCCTTGAGAACCTGTATACATGTGCTAATCCCATGTGCCTGTATTAATTCTATAACCCTCCATATTAACTCATTTGTGTACTTATCCCAATGCCTCTTAAATGTTGTTCCTGTTCCTGCTTTCACTACCTCCTGTGGCAGCTTATTCCAGACACCATCTGTGTTAGTGTGAAAAATTTATCCTTCCAATTCCCCTTAAACCCCCTCCCTTTGCCTTTTGGAACTCCTAGTGGAAACACATAGGTTAACTCTGCCTTGAGTCATTTTGTGCATTTCACTCCTGTAATCTTGGTCTCCAGAGAAAACACACCTGGCCTATGCAATTAATCTGAAAACCTCCAATCCAGGCCTTGTGAATCTTGTTGCCCCTTTTCTAAATTGTGTCCTGCTTAGGGTGTGGCGAGTAGAACTGCTCCAAATAGCAGCCCAACCAGAGTTTTCTGTGACTTCTGTACTCAGTGCGTCGACCAATGGAGGCAATTGCGCCAAATGCCTTCATCACAACTCTGCCCACTTTTGTTCCCACCTTCAGGAACTACGTACTTGTACCCACCTTCTTTTCACCCCCCACCCCAACCCATCTGTTCTACAGCACTCCCCAGGGCCCTACCATTCATTGTATATATCTTGCCCTGGTTTAACAACTCAAAATGTAACATTTAGCGCTGTTTTTATGTTTGTTTACTTCTCAGATTTTACCTAGTACAGTGAAAAGGGTTCTTCAGTGAAAAGTCCAGTCAACTCTAGAGTTCAATTGGTTGTACAAACTAGATGAACAAAAACACAATTAGAGAATAGTTACAATGGGGTAAAAGATCAATTAATACAAAACAAAGGCAGCACTTGTGGGGTTCATTCTGGAGCCTAATGGATGAGGGGAAGAAACTGTCTTTAAGCCTGCTGATGATGATTTCACACTCTTGACCCCAACTGGAAAAAGAGAGCGGGTCAGGGGTGTGATGGGTCCTTAAGTATACTGGCTGCCTTCCTGATGTAGGTGGAGTCCATGGAGGGAAAGGAAGTTTGAGTCATGTTCCGAGCTGCAATCACTTGTCCAAGTTAAATTCCAATTGCTATTTCCTTTCCGAGTTGATCTATATCCTGTTGTAACCTTGGGTGATCTTCTTTGCTGTCCACTACATTGCCAATATTGGTGTTGTAGCAGCAGCCGCACTGTTCCTGAAAGAACACACAACCAGACGGGTTGAGCTCAGTGAGCAGACTAGTTTATTGCAGGCCGCTGGGCTGCACTTATACTCCCAGCCCGGACCTGGCTGAGAACCGCGGTGGAGGGCGCTGATGTCACCCAGGTGTCACGTGGTCCCCCAGCGCGGGCTTCTGAGCCCCGTGTTGGAAGGAAGGGAAATCCCCGACGGTGCCATTTTGGCCGGCTGCCCCGCTGCGTGGCTTACAAGTGGGGCCGGTTTGCCTGCCTCGTTGTGAGCCACCACATTATAATGTTTTTGAGACCTGTAGCAGAATTTGTCTGCTGTAATTTCATTTATTAAAATGAATGAATAAAAAGGAAATTAAACTAAACTATATTAATTGTACTGCAAATCCCAGAGAGGTAGATAAAAACTGCAGGGAAACAAGTGCAAAGAACGAGACATCTCAAGGCATGACCTTTTCCAGAAGATCAGTCTCCAGGAAGTGTCACCAGCAAGTTGGTTGAATATTAAAGTGGGGGGGAAAAGTATTAAATGATTTCTAATTCTTTAGTTTTCCATATCTTGCATAATCAAGTGAACAAGCATTGAACAATGTTGTGTGGTTGTGCTGAGTGAAGAGCTAGCCATTGCTGACATCTTAGTACTTTAATGTCTGCTTTGGCTGGATTGAGGGGAATAATTATGAAGTGAGTAAGTTGCAAACTATTCAATCAATTTTAAACTTTGCCATTTTAATTTCATGTTGATAGTTGAACATTGTCAACCCTGCGATAGAACTGAATTATAACTTTGCTGCTGTTCTTTGGAAGAATAATTAAAAATAGCCCACAAGAATGATTGAAAATAACCCACAGGCTGAATGAAGAACCCTACAGGGAAGGTAACCACAGCAGCAGACGAGTGAGGAGCTCAGCAGCTGAGATACCCACACAGGCTGTAGATGACTCATGGTCAAGGGACTCGCATGGATTATGGGTTGCTGGAGATTGGCTCATGGGAACCAGGTATCTGAGCTTGGATTCAAGAGGATGCTAAGGGTAAGAAGGGCTTCCAAAGGGTCTCAGGCATTAAAGGCTTCCTGATTGTGTTGGAGGTTTGTATCTGGAGGGTGCGAAAGCACAGGAGGCCAATCCACGGACACAGTGACTGAAGAGACTCTCTTTCCTATTATTTGGAGCTCCGGACAGTGCTCATGATGACTTTGCTTGCCTTATGGCATACAGAAGTTAAAGTATATCATGTATGTGATATTTTTGTATTACATGACAGTAAAATGAATCCTGAACCATTGCCATTGTCAGAACCACTTTAATGTTGTGTTGAGGTAACCCTGATTTTTCTCTTTTCCTTCCCCCCCCCCCCCACTAGACAGACATAAAGTACTCAACAAAATTAATGTGTGTGTGTGTGTGTGTGTGTGTGTGTGTGTGTGTGTGTGTGTGTGTGTGTGTGTGTGATAATGGCAATCTCCCTTCCATTGACTCCATCTGTATCTCATAATGTCTTGGGAAAACTGCAAATATATTAAAGAACTTGTATCCTTCTGACCTTACCCTCCTTTTCCCTTCACCCCTCCACCTCACTTCTGTTGGGTGTAAGATGTATATGCGTACCCTTCATTCAAACACAGTTACTGTGAACAGGCTCTTGAATGGATCTTTCACTGGTAAAAGATGATGTCTTAGCTCCCATTTTTAACTACTTTTCTTTATCCCCTGCAACATATTGTACATTCTTCTTGTCCCTGTTTGACTTGTTAGATTACTCCAGATACTTATTATTGCACTTGATGCTCCACGATTTGGATTGTCTAAAAAGCTTGCAAAACAAAGCTTTTTGCTGTATTTTGGTCCATGTGATGATGAACAGTTTATTTGTTCAATTTATTGGTTGCGTAGCATATGCCCAGAGAATGATTAGGTGATTCCTCACTTGCTATCTTGAAGGATGTCGTAATCCTTGCTGATGGGAAAGGAAGCCAGAAATGTTGCCAAGGTAATGTGATGGGGGTTGCCTCAGAGATGAGCCATCAGTCTTTGATAGAAAGGAAGGGTAGATTTGCAATCGAGGGGATGCAAGACAGGTTTAACATGTTGATTACTGGGATAAATGAATTGTCATGTGAGAAAAAATTAAGCAAACTGGTCCTATGCTCTCTTACGTTTTCAAACTGCCTGCTTAAATTCGCATACCATCTTCAGCAATCCTTTACTAATCACAGAGCATCTATGCCATAGGAAATACTTAAAGTGGCATGTGAATAGAAAGAAAAAGGTTGAGAATCACTGATTTAGACGAATGAGACATGATCTCATTGACTCATTTAAAAAATTCTCACATGGCTTAACATACCAGATGTGAGAACAATGTTTCTTCTGGTTGGTGTATCTCCACCAGGGGTTTCAGTCTCAAGGTAAAAGGTTAGCCATTTAGAATCTGGTTGAGAAGGCATTTCTTTACCCAGTAGGATGCAAATCTTTGGAATTCTCTACACTAGATGCGCACTGGCTTGAATATATTTACGATCAATTGATTCATTTGCTATTTATAAAACTAAGGGATATGGGACCAATGCAGGAAAGTGAAAATGGCTCGTCATAGAATTCTATTTTGTCCAGCTCCATTGAATTTGAATCTGAAATCATAGAAAATGTAACAATTGTTTATCCTTTTGGCAGTCCTAGTTTCTGCCCTAAAATGCTAGATTCACAAAAGCCTTGGTTGAACCTTTTTTTGACAGTCAAGTTTATTGTCATCTGATTACACAAGTACAACCCGATAAGTGTTCTCTGATCCTTGGTGCAAAACACATGGACACACAACCAGATATGACGCATACAGATAGGCAATACATATGCAGGGCAAGTATTCATACATGCAAATAAATAAATGTTGTTTCGTGAATGAGAGTCTTGGATGGTTAGTATGAGCAGTTCCTTTGGTCCTTCAACGCTCTCACTGTCCATGGGAAGAAGCTGTTCCTCAGCCTGGTGGTGTTGGCTCTGATACTCCTGTATCTCTTCCCTGACAGGAGCAGCTGAAAGATGCTGTGTGCAGGGTGGAAGGGGTCCTCAATGATTTTTGTGTGCCCTCTTCAGACAATTAGCTTGGTCGATCACGTCAATTGTGATGGGGGGGGGGGGGCAGGGAGAAGTGGGTGTCGGAGGGAGGGAGACTTCAGTGTTCCTCTCTGCCACTTTTGTGATCCTGTGGATTGACCTCTGATCCATTTCTCTGCAGTAACTATATCACACTGATGCAGCCAACACACTCTGGGTAGAGCTCCTATCATGGTAGCCTTGCCTGCTTCAGTTTTTTTGAATATTTTTAATTTTCAAAGACTCATAAATCCAAATAAACAATACATTTTTCCAATGAAAGTGTATATCATACAGTCTATTTTATCCCCTACTCCTCTCCCTCCTGTACCTTAATACAAAAAAATTATATAAATTAAACAAATACAAAGAACAAAATATCATTAGCTTCTAGTTTCATTCTTCTCAGGAAGTGGTCACTGTTGCACCTTCCAGACAGTTGAGCGTCCAAGATAGGTCACTAGTAAAGTGAACTCCAAGGAACTATCAAGATATTGGTGTAGTTGAGGGTGGTTGTTGCTGGTTCTCCTGAAATCCATGATCATTTCTTTTGTCTATGTTAAGACACAGGGTTATTACACTCTCATCGTATCTTGAGATTTTCTACCTCTTCTCTGTATTGCAACTAAATGGGTTCATGTGCTTTAGTTCCAATTGTGAGATGGAATAGCATGAATTGAGGAGAGGAGAAAAAAATATTTGAAATCAGCACAAGGCCCTTTCCAGCCTCTTTCTACCAAATGAAGTTGTGGCTAATTTTTTATTTATTTCCACAAATTTACATTTTCTGATTGGATTATTAGAACTCCAATTGGATTTAAAATGAACTCTGAAAGAATACGTTGGCATTTTCAGAAGAGAGCTCCAACCTGTTGATGTAGTAGTTTCCCAAAACTGGAGCCAGACCTTTCTGGAGTAATTAAAAATTGAAAAGAAAAATCTAAGATTTTTCCTTCTCTGAGATTCCTCATTAACAGATATAGAGTTGCTCTCTTCTCAACTTCCCTATTTAAAAAAAACTTTCAAGTCAACCCTGAACGCTCTTAAATTTCAGAGCATCTTTTTAGTAATTGTACATTTTACTCCTCCTGAGGTAAAACTATCTTTTCATAAACTATCCCCAAGGTTGTGCGTGCAGAATTTCTCACACCATATGGGTTTATTCCACTTAAAGCTTTGTATAGATGCTGTATAATTTCTAACAGTTTGTGTTCTATTCGTTATGATATATGAGCCAACATTCTATTAGACACTGATTTGTTGCAGCTGTCCATAGTATTTAAATCTATAAACAAGAACCCCCAAAGTATCTTTGGACCGGCACCGCTGGAAACTTTCTGCAGTTAGAAACTACGTTGTTCAGCTTTAAAGTGGGTGACCTCACTAAATTGAAATTCATTTGCCATAGACTTGTCTTTTTGCTGATCTATTAATTCATTTGTAACTTGATGCTTCCGTCTATATTGCTTACAGTGTAACCTCAGTTTGAGCGACAAGAGCACCTAGGCATCAACTAAGCTAATTGATTCAAGAACAGATTATTCTGGGATACCTACTCTCCAAACCTTGCTATCTTGCTGCCTGTTGCTGGGGTCAACACATTTTTCTAAAAGGTTTGCTTATTGAATAAAGTTGGAGATTATCATAGACAACTTCAAGCTAAACATAAAGATCATTTCAGATTTGCCGTATCATGTAGGAAGTTGGAAAAAACTTTAAATGAACTTTTTATTAAATTTAGCATGTTTAATTATAATGACGCCGACACATTGCAACTGACCTAAATATGTTTTGCTGCTAATCTTCGTTTGTACTTAACATCACTCAGTGTCAGTGTCCGACAAGTCAGCCAGCATTGATGGATTCCTGGTGCCTCTTTTCCATGGTTGCAATGTCCTGGTGAAAGGTTTCACCATGTTCATCACTGACTACAAAATAACCAGGGAAGAAGTCCAAGTGCGAATGCAGAAAATGAATTTTCAATAACATGTGGTACTTCATGGTTTTGTATGGTTGAAGTAGACTTAAAATATAACAGAATATCACAAAAATAGTTGATATCTTTTTTTTTAAAAAGTGAGAGGAAATTTTTAAGGTGATTTTCGTGATCAGCACCCCAAAATTCATAAAACACACCCAAAAGTGTTCAGGAAGCAGAATCGCTGTTGTCCTGTGTAATTTATCTTTAATGTTGACAGTTTTAACTTAAGAGGCCTTGTGAAATGCCTTCTGGAAGTTTATTTACTTAGCATCCTTAGAAGCTAAATTGTAGAACTTTAAGATACAGTAAGAAGTAATTTAATCAATTGTTTCCATGTCAACTGCAATTAAATGAGCGGTTAATCCTACTTTCCTTGCTCTTGCACCATAGTCTTTTGGGAGGTGGATCTAATGTTCACCTGGGTTAAATGTGAGAGGGATTTCTGATTCTGACCCGAATGACTTCCAAACTACCACTATTCTTTGTGTAAAATTTATTTCACCCTCATCCTTCTAAACCTTAGACTTATTAGTATCATTGTTTTCTGAGCCCAAAGCAAATATTTTATTCCTTTTCATCCTGTCAGAATTTTACCTACTTCCATTAAATATCTCCTTGGTCTTCCAAAGAAAACACAGTTAGTGTAGCAGTTAGCACAATGCTATTGCAGTGCCAACAACCTGGATTCAAATCCAGCGCTGTCTTTAAGGCGTTTGTACATGTTCCTTGTATTTGTGTGGGTTTCCTCCAGGTGCTCCATTTCCTTTCATACTTCCCAAAAAATCATAGAGGATTTGAAGGTTAATTGGTGTATTTGGGTGGCATGGGCTTGTGGGCCAGTGGGGCCTGTTACCATGCTGTAACTCAGTTTAAAATAAATTAAATCAAACTTGGCCTAGACAGCCTCTCTGTAATGATAATGCTGCAGCCCTTGCAGTACCTTTGTATATCTCCACTGAGAGGGCCTGTCTGTCAATCTTTCTTGTATTAATTAGGCTACAGGTAGAAAACTACTCCACAATGACCTCCCTGCTCCTTTTTCATATTGTCTACTACTTTGGTCAGTTCTTCAAATGTAAAAGTAAATTTCTTTTAAAAATAACTGTAATCATCTTTTCTAATTCATCAGATGAAATGTGAAGGTGATCAGTTACTTTAATTATACTGTAGACAAGTAATTTCTAAATAACAGATGTCACCCAAGCACCCATATCTTCTGGTTCCCTCCCCTCCAACCCCCAATTCCACCCTGCATTCCTTCCATGTCGAGCAGAGGAATGCCTACTATTTTGTAGTCTAAATTTAAGCGCTCTGAATTTAGAGAACATTGGATAGTTTACTGAATTATATTTGAGTGTAGCAGCGGCTACACAGCTAACTGAAGGATCGCACAACCAGACGGATTGAGTTCATTGAGCAAAAACTGATTTATTGTAGGCTGCTTGGCTGATCTTATACTCTCTGCCCGGACCTGGCTGAGAACTGCGCTGGGAGGCCCCCACGCCACCGGGGCATCACGTGGGTCCCCAAGCGTGAGTTTCTGAGCCCGGTGTCGAGGTTGGGAGGAAACCCCCGATGGCGCCATTTTGGCTGGCTGCCCCACCGTGTGCGTGAAAAGCGGGGCCGGTTCGCCTGCCTAATGGTGTACTGTCACACAGCACCCCCCAGAACTGGCACAAATGTCCTTTTTGCCGGGCAGACTCAGTTCTTGAGTTGCGCCATAATTACTGGTTCGGTGGGGTTGAGATGGGCTGGCTTTAACATGTCCACCATAAACAGTTTCCTCTTACCACCGATGTCCAGTGTCAAAGTGGATCCTGAACACTGGATGACTTTGTATGGCCCTTTGTATCATCTTTATAGAGGTGCTGTGGATGGGCCCCGCCTGATAAAAATGTACTCTGCAGAGTACAGCTCGCTGGGGACGTAAGATGCCCATGTGCTGTGTCTAGGCGGTGGTGGGGGTGTGAAGGAGTCCAACTGGGCCCAGAGGCGGGGAAGTAGATCATGCGGTGACTGCTGGGGGTTGTGAGGTGTGTTGACGAACTCACCAGGTAGGGCTAACGGTGTACTGTAGACCAGCTCGGCTGATGACGCCTGTAGGTCTTCTTTGGGTGTCGAGCGGATGCCCAGGAGCATCCAAGGCAGCTTCTCATCCATTCGGGTCCGGTGAGGCAGGCCACAAGTGCTGACTTAAGGTGGCAGTGCAATCGCTCGACTAGCCCATTGGCCTGTGATAGACCGTAGTGTGATGTAGCTCGATTTCCCCAGGTTGTTGGTGAGCTGTGACTAGAGTGCAGAGGTGAACTGGGTGCCTCGATCACTGGCGAGGTCTTTCGGGATGCCGAACTGGACAACCCAACCGTTCAAAAGCGCTCGGGAGCAGGAGTCCGTGGAGGCATCTGGCATTGGGATGGCCTCGGTCCAATGAGTAGTGCGGTCTACCACTGTGAAAAGGTAACGGTTACCTCGGGGAAATGGGTTAGGGTCCGACGATGTCCACATGTATGTGGCCGAACCATTCCTGGACGTGTTCAAAATCTTGTACGGGAGCTCTAGTGTGTCTGTGTACCTTGGAAAGCTGGCAATGGGTGCAGGTTCTGGCCCAGTCCGCAATCTGCTTCAAAAGCCCGTGCCAGACGAAACTTTCTGCCACCATATGGACTGTGGACCTAATGGAAGGGTGGGAAAGGTCATGGATATGGTGGAAGACTTGCCTGCGCCCCTGCTGGGGAACCACTGGTCGTGGAGTGCCCATGGAGAGATCGCACAGGACGGTGCCCTCACTGGGAGGTCCTGAAGGGCCGTGTCTCCTCATCGGACTTCTGGTCCTGGGCGAGCTGGTTGAAGTCGAGACCGGATATCAGCGTGCAAATGGCTGGTCATGAGAGTGCGTCGGCGACCACGTTGTCTTTCCCCACCTTGTGCCGAATGTAATGTCGGTGATGAACTCCGACACGAAGGAGAAGTTATGCTGTTGGTGGGCTTACCGGGGATCTCTTGCCATAGTGAGCACCTGAGTGAGGGGTTTGTGGTCGGCAAAAATGGTGAAAGGCCTTCCCTCCAAAAAATAGCGGGAATGACGCACCGCCAGGTACGTGCCCAACATCTCACAATCGAAAGCACTATACTTGTGCCCTGGCGGGTGAAGAAGTCGGCTAAAGAATGCCAGTGGTTTCCACTGTCCATTCACCTGCTGCTCCAGGACAGTGCCGACGGCTGTGGCAGAGGCATTGATGGAGAGTGCCATATGCAGGTCGCTGCGTGGGTGGATGAGCAGGGTAACCTTTGTGAGGGTATCTTTCGTGGCTTAGAATGCCCTGCTGGCCTCTGGAGTCCAGGTGAGTGTCTTGTCTTTGGCCATAATGAGGGCGAAGAGCGGCTGCATGATGTGCGCAGCGCCTGGAATGAAACAGTTATAGAAATTGACTATACCTGCAAACTCCTGTAGCCCCTTGAGGTTGTCCGGGCGTGGGAACTCCCTGATTGCAGCAACCTTCATAGCAACAGGTGTGGCTCCTTCGGCCGTGGTGGTATGGCCCAGGAACTACATGGAGTCTTTCCCGAACTGGCACCTGGCTGGATTGATCATTAGGCTGAAGTCGGCCAGTTGGGAGAAAGGGTGCGCAGGTGAGACTTCTGCTGGTGATAAAGATGTTGTCCAGGTAAATGAATGCGAAATTCAAATCCTTGCCCACTGTGTCCATAAGGCACAGGAAGGTCTGGGTGGTGTTCTTGAACCCGAACGGCATACGTAGGAACTCTAACAAGCCGAAGAGGGTGATGATGGCCATTTTGGCTATGTCCTCGGGGTGCACCGGGATTTGGTGATACCTGCGCACCAGGTCGACCTTGGAGAATACCCTTGCGCCATGCAGGTTGGCCATAAAGTCCTGGATGTGATGGATCAGGTAACAGTCAGCTACTGTCACATTGTTAAGCCGTCAACAATCTCCGCAGGGGTGCCAGAATCCGGAAGCTTTCGGGACCAGGTGGAGTGGTGAGGCCCAAGGACCATCAGAGCATCGAATGATCCTCAGCTCCTGCAGATGCAAGAACTCTTCCTTCGCTCTCTGGAGCTTATCCAGCAGGAGCCAGTGCGCCTCAGCGTGGACCAGCGGGCCTTGGGTGGGGATGTAATGAAACACTCCATGGCGTGGTGAAGCGGCGGAGAACTGTGGCTTGAAGAGGGATGGGAACTCATCCAGGATACGTTGAAACTCGTCCTTGGACGTGGTGACCGTGGCCATCTGTGGCTGCTCTGTGCAGGAGGTGTTGAGGCGAATCGATTGGAAGGTATGGGCATCTACCAGTTGCTTACCTCTAATGTCGACCAGGAGTCCGAGGGCGAGGAGGAAGTCGACACCCAGGATGGCGGTTGGAAGGGACGAAACAGTGAACCTCCACAAGAACTTCCGCTGACCGACCTGGAAATGGATGGTCTGGCGGAGGTGAAACTGAGCCTCTGCGTGGCTGAACCAGGTCTTCGGCTCCTGAACCCAGAGATCAGGAAGCTTGATGGCTATAGAGTTGATTGAAGGGTTGTTCATGTTGGGGTCAAAGACCTTTGAACCTGTCGGGGTCACCAATTGTAGCGATGGCTACACTGCTAACTGAAGGATCGCACAACCAGACGGGTTGAGTTCAGTGAGCAAAAACTGATTTATTGCAGGTTGCCTGGCTGGTCTTACACTCCCAGCCCAGACCTGACTGAGAACCGTCCTAGGGTCCCCCGATGTCACTGGGGCGTCACGTGGATCCCCAAGCACGGGCTTCTGAGCCCGGTGCCGAGGTCGGGAGGAAACCCCTCGATGGTTGCATTTTGGCCGGTTGCCCAGCTGAGTGCATGACACGTGGGGCCGGTTCGCCTGCCTAAGGGCTTACCGCCACATGTGATTATTTTTTTTTCTTAAGTTATATTTTCTAAATTGTTATCAATTAAATGTAAATCTCAGTGAAAATACAATCTGAATTCAATATTAGTTTCTTGGGGATGCCTGTGATATATCTCCCATAAACACAGATTCAGATCCTTAGTAATAATTTAACGTGCTTGTCACTTCTTTCTGTTAATTTGCGACATCACCATTATTAATTCTCAGGGAACCCAAGTTGTTCCTGAACACCCTTTTTATCTTGATATAATTTAGTTTTGTTCAGTTTGGATATCCTTTGCAAGTTTTATTCTGTATGATCTTTTTAATTTCACAAACTGTCCATGACATCATCCTTTGTTGCTTGGATTTGAACTATTCTTGCTGGTTTTGAATTATTGTTTTTGGGTTGCTCCTTGTTTCTCTTTAATTATTTTACCTTTATTGATTGAAATGTAATATTCTTTCAATGTCTGCCACTCATCTTCCTATCAAATAGGGACAGTTTAATGTGGAAAGTCACTTCCTCCTGGAGTGAAGTCGACCTGTCCCAAATTTGTACACTTTTTGGAGAAAGGGTCCTGAACTGGGACGTTGACTAGCCATTTCTATCCCTGAATGCTGACTGGCCCTTGGATTAGCTTCTGTTTTTCACTCTTAGAATTTTAAGCATTGCTGTATGTTGCTTCCTTTACATCAGTCAGTCATATTTCTTTTTGGCAAATATTAATCTTTAAGACAGTTAATTAAGAAGGCTATGGCAGTGTTGTGGTTAACTTACTGAAACACTATCCTGAGGTCAGAATTATTGATCTAGAGACGAGAATTGAATTCAGCCAGGGCAGCTGCAGATTTTAAATTCAAATAATTAAACAAACTTCAAATATAAGGCTAGCCTCAATAATGAAGTCCTGTAAAGCTGAGTTTCATGAGAACAATTTGGTTCATTGATTTCCTCCAGGAAAGAAAATCTTCTGTTGTTATTCTGGCCCAGATTCCACAGCATGTTGGCTTGTCATTACCTTCTGACAAAGTCTGACCAATGACGACAACATTTGTGAATAAATTAAAAATATATTTGATATTGAATTAGGGTTGGCACCATTGAATTAGACTTGGCACCATTGTGGTTCTAGGAATAATTTCATGGAATCCTATTCTGAACCTGCTCCAAAAAGTTGTCTTTCATCATTCTTGCCCTGAATTTCTCTTCCTCATGTCATTTTAGTGTTTCAACCCAATTATTACGGCACTCCTCAGTTCGCCTTTTTCTGTGCAGCAGTGGTTATGAATGTTGGAGAGGGGCTGGCTGGGCAAAAATTTCAAGGGATCCATGCAGCTTCATAAATATTGGGTTAACTGAGACAGTTCACAAAACAAGGGTTGCGGGCAATGCCTATGAATTGCCCGTTGTTTTCTCCAGAGTTGAAACACCAATTGTTCTCCTTGATGCAGACTTTTCTCTTTTAATGTACCAATTGCACTAGACGACAAAGAGTTTGCTTCCTGAACACTTTCGGGTGTATTTTATGGATTTTGGGCTACTAATCATGAAACCACCCTTAAAATTTCCTATCATGTACTGTTTTTTAGGTATTACCTATTTTGTAATTTTTGTCACATTTTAAGTCTACCTCAAGCAGACAAAACCATGTTATTTGTATTCGTACTTGGACTTTTTCCCTGTTGATCTTGGTGCAGTCACATGGTGACAGTCCCATTTATCTTCAATATTCCTTTAAAGCCTGAGGGCCAATGCCTCTAGGTTCAAGTAAAAACACAATGCTGGAGAAACTCATCAGGTTAAATAGTGTACTTAACACTGCACACATAAAGATGCATAACCAACATTCTGGGCCTGATCCCTTCATCAAGGCATGTTGAAAATGTAGGCCTAAATAAAATGTGGGAGAGGGGCAGGTGGAGGGCATGCAGGAGGTAATAAAAGCAGGAGGTTATAAAAGATAAGCTTGGGAGGGCACATCTGCAAATGGGGAAGGGGAATGGAGAGGGAAGGGGGCAGGGAGCTGGAGGAAAGGAGATCGGGAGTAGTGTAGCACAAACTGGAGAAGTTGATGTTAATTTCATCCACTTGCAGAGTGTCCAAATGGAATGGGGTTCAAGAACAATTCCCATCCAACTGCTATCAAGCTCTTGAACTTCTGCATGCTACACTAACCATGCTCCAACACCACAACAGGATTGTCTGCATTATTGCTCACTTTTTTTGCACTAGAATTAATGAGTATTTATTGTCTATCTCTTTATTTATTTTTTTAAATTCAATTAAGTAATTGCACAGTTTTAGTTATTTTGTATTGTTGCAAATTACTTGGTCAGCTGCAGCAAGTAAGAATTTTGGTACATTGTCATTATCAAGCAGGTTCAAGATGTCCATCGTGACATCAAATTGTTAACCTTTCATTTTATACTCTTGGCTCTCCTTGTAAAATTGCTGTATGGCCTTTTATTTGTCATCCAAATTACTGAATACTCTACAATTGCCTTTTTGTACTTTCTCTCCTCGTCTCCTACTTCAGGGTTCCTTGGTCAGCTTTCTGACTCTCCTTCCAAAATCCATCATCATTATCCATGCAGTTATCCAATGTATAGAATAATTTTCTGCTGATCCTTAGTTTCTCGTTCTCTTGTTGCATTTGCACTCATGCCAATTCTGTGGTGTGAGAAATCAGCAATAAACTGTGACAGATTATGTTGTATTTTGTATTGTTTTAAAGGAGATAAATTGTGGCAGGTTTTTAGTGTAGGACACATACAAACCCTTCAAAATAGATCTCATTTAAAATCCTGGAGCTCTGCTCAAGCCAACTCTGAGTGCCTTTGCAAAAACTTTGAAGAGTTTCCAAGGGACTTCACTAATGGATTGCTGTTTTGAAAAGCAACAGATGAAAGAACTCGCACAGGCTGTCTGAGTGTAGCTTGCTGCTCTAAGAGGGTCCTGTGGTTTTGCAAGCAGAAAGAGTCAAACAGGCTTTTCTCTGTGAGAGAGAATTCAGTTCTCTAGAGTTAGCAGGAACAGTTGGGACTGGAACAGGACAAGCTGGCAAGCTCGTGGAAAAAAAAAGTTTTGAAAACGGGTTGCGAGTTCTTAGTTCAGCCTGGTCAAAGCCCTTGTCCATACAAGAGGAGACAGCTGGCTGCATAATGTTTCACTTGAAATAAAGGAAACCGAAAAGGAACTCTGTGGTGACCTGAAAAAAGGAGGTTATCATCTGGAAAACCCTGAGGGGGCAAGTTTCTTCGGCAAGACACAGACGTGCTGATTAAAAGGAATCTGTTTGTGCCCAGCGAACATCAAACCTCTCTCTGAAAACTGACAAGAACCTTCCTGAGCAGTAACCATTTAACTTCCAAGCACCAAAGCCTGATGAAGATTCATAAATGATAAATTCTGTGCACAGTATAAGAATTGCCTGCATCCAATGAACTTGGAGGATTAAGAAGTGAGATTGGACTATGAACCAAAGAACTTTTTTGAACTTGCGCGCGCACACACACACATTACATACAAGTGTGGTTAGAATTAGAATGCGGTTATGTAAGTCAATAGTGATAAATTAGGGTTTGATCCTGTTATCATGTTTAAAGATAATTAAAAACAACTTTTATTTAAGTATCCATTTGTCTTGGAGTATATCTATTGCTGCTGGGTTTTGGGGTCCTCTGGGCTCGTAACAACTGTTATTATACTTTGACCTCACATGGCTGTTTAGTGCTTGCATCCAGCTCTGTTCTGTGTTGGAGCATTTGCGTGAATGCAACGTCTGCAGACACGTTTAAAACCTTATGTATTGCATTTATGAATATGTAAGTTGATCAAAAGTATCTTGTACAATGGCCTGAAGTTTGTAAAATGCCATTTTCTTCAATTTCCAACATTTCTTAATACCCTAATGTATAACCAACAACATTTTGATTTCCTCACCTGTAATATAATTGCAGAGCTGCAGTCAGATTTTATTTTCTGTTTGCATACTGATGGACTTCTGGAGGGAGCAAGGGATTCTGAAGTCGCAGAACCTGCCTCTTCCTGCTCATCCCCACCACTCCACCACTGATTGACACTTTTGACAGCCAGTTAAAGCAGTGGAGTGTGGCTTAGCCAATTGTCAATCTTTTGGCTTTTTTATGGGCTGGGCCTGCTTAGTAATAGTGATGACATGCCATAACTGGATGTTGATACCAATTTTTACTAAGTTCCAGGGTTGATTGTTATTTTGTGTAATTGTCTGGCCATAATCAGACAGCATTTTGCTGCAGTCAGGGATGGTGCTTTGGGAATTGTTGGACTCTGGCTTTAATTTATTTATTCTTAATTTAGTCTATGTGTGAACTGAGTCCAGCGCGTTCGTTGAATGAAGTGATAGGAGAAGGTATTCGGTTCGACAGTCAGTTTATTACACAGCACAAGAATAAAACTTAACAGAGCTCTGGGTCAGTCTGTTAGTTCATAGGTCACCTGCCAGTGAGCTACTCCCCGAGACTGACCCCTATTGTCCAGTTGGCACAGTTTATATAGGTCAATCTTATCACACAGAACAAAAGTTGTTTTCCCTGCTAGATCTTTTTGCATAAGGGTTATCACAAGTCATCTCCTGTTTTGCAGATTTCTGGGGTGTAGCATTCCCATGTTAATCCTCCAGGCCAGACTATCCTGTTGTTTAGATCTGAAATTAATTCATCCCCAGATATTTCTAATCACCATTCCCTGTCTGGCCAATTTCTGCTGTTCTCTTTAACACCTCCTCGTGCCTTAATCTTCCTCCTAGACTGGTTTTCCATTCCCTTTGATTCTTGCGGGCCATTCTTTGTTCTGATCTGGCCTGTGTCTCCTGTGCTACTTCCCACCTCCTTCAGTTGAGCATTCCTCCTAAATCGTTTTATGCATATCCTCTCCCTGTATCTTGGGAGCAGCCAATTTTGTTCAGCCAACTTTGCTCCATGCTGTGACAGCCACTTAGCCACATTCCTCTTTCCCTGACTCATGCAGTACAAATAAACTTATTGATTAATCATTTATTTCATACTGTTTTAACCCCTAGATTCCAACAGAATCTAGCTTTGGATTGTTCTTGCATTACTAGAAATTGTGCACATGTGGTGGTTGGATGAGAGGATGATCTTTGTTATAATCATCCTTCTCTTTCTGAAGGGTGTTGACTTTGTTTAAAATTGTGCAATGGTTTTGAATAAGATTGAGCAAAGCATTAAAAATTCTTGATATCCCAACAACTGAAGTTGTAGGCACATTAGAAATGGAGAAAGATATGTTGGACCTTCCTGGATTTTAGGGGTATTGTTGAAATTGGAAGTCAGATGGGGACCATGCAAACATTTGACCCATGGCTGATCAGCAGGCTGAGGGTAGTGAATTATAAATGCAAGCCACATATGTTGCAACCAAAATCCCTTGGATCTTTTTGATACTCAAAATCATGTTGATACTCAACATTCCATTCTTAATTGTCATAGATTTACTTGCACTGGACAGACTCAATAATCAATGGTTCATCTTGCCCTTTTTCCTTATCAATGATCTTGATTTTTACATTTCAATAATCTGTAAATGAGATGAAGCCATCCTTAACATTTCTAATGAGGCCCCTAGAATGAGACCACATGATTGCAAAACTAAAAGATCAGTTCAATTGCATCACTGGATAAGTTTATATCTAATAAAAATCAAAATGCAATTAAGCCTTGCACATGGCATGGATGTTTTGCCTTATAATATGTAGGATAGGTGGAAAGAGATTTAAAAAAAATGTACTAAAGTAGGTTTGAGGATACATTAGGTTATAAGAATGTCTTTGCACAATTCATTTAAAGCATTATAAATTCTAGTAGGTGGAATTGCATTAATTTACAAAAACTCATTTTGTGTCCTGGAGACCTGACATTCACAATACAAAGACTTACTGGTACTTTGCTATTTTGTTCAGTATCCAGATCATTAGACTGTGATTGAAAATCTTTCCTTTGCCTTCTCTACAAATTATTTTATAAAAGCACTTTTTATTTTAAAAAAATTTGATATTGGATTAATTTTATTAATAAACAAGTTCCCAATTATTAGTATTGAAATGGCAAAATTGGATATGCTGTGTGGAGTAATGAATCTTTCCAATCAATCCATTTCAGAAATGCAAACATTTGGAGAGAGAAACAGTAGCTCAGTGTCCTGGCTAATAATTTGAAATAGTTTTCTTGTCATTAGACTTTACCAACTTCATAATTATCACAGAGGCATTTAGTTCTCCCAGACTGAATGCGTTATATTGTGTTATCAGGATAATAATGCCTTCAGTAATCTAGTTAACACGGGCATGGTCAATTGGGTTGTGTACATCAAAATAACTGACTGAAACTTTACTGTTGCATGTTAAAACCATTATGTTGTGCAAGGGGAATGAAATTTCAAAACATAATGGCTGCAGATCCAGGAATCTTGAAGAAACAAAGAATTGCTGGAGGAGCTTAGCAGGCCAGAGATGGTCAGTCAATATTTTTCACATCAAGTCTGAAGGGGCTGATATTGACATGTATCAAGAAAGAGGCTGGGAGAGGGTCCCAAAGGTGGTAGGATAGAGGTTGTGAGGTGTAAATTGGCATAGAATAGCATGTGCCAGTACTATCTTTATTTTGTTTCCCCAAATCTTTGTTTATTACTACATGCTGTTCTTTTCTTTATCCATTCTCTTTCTTACCTATCGCATCCAATTTCAGTTCATCACTGGGATGTTTTGAGGTGTGTGGGTTGGGGCAATTGAGAAAATTTTGCCTGTTTTACTCTGCATTCTATGCATATGCCATCTTAATTCAAATAAGATAAATTTGGACTTCAGGAGGATGAAGGTCGGCCAGTCTCCACTACTCATCAATGGTTCCATAGCAGACAGTATGCATTTTCTTGATGTGCAAATAAAGGATGACCTATCCAGGACCCACAACAACTTCGAGCCAGGAAGGCTTAGAAGTGCCTACATTTCCCAAAGAGGTTGAGGAGGACAAGGTTACTGGTCCCCATCTTGACAACTGTTTACAGAAGCATAATTGAGAGTGTACTGTCTGGCTGCATCATTGTGTTGGTAGCAGCAAAGCATTGGACTGGAAGTCAATTTAGAGGATCAGCAAAATGGCTGAGAAGATCACTGCAGTCTCCCTTTGGTCTATTGACAACACTTACAAGGAGCATTGCTTAAATGAGCACAAGGAATTGTAGAAGACCCTCTCCATCCAGCATACAATATCTTGGACCCATTGCATTAAGAGGTGATAGAGGAGCATCAAAATCATGACTGTCAGATTGGGAAATGGCCTCTTCCTGCAGGCTGTGAGATTGAACAGTATCCTGTAACTAAGTAAATCATCCCAAAATATTTATTTTAATTTGTATCTTTGTGTATATATATATATATATATATATATATATATATATATATATATGTGTGTGATTATCATGGTCTGTGTGTTGTGGAGGTGTCCACCATAGTCTGGAGAAATGTTGTTTCATCCGCCTTCCCAAGATCATGTTATATGGCGAGCTCTCCACTGGCCACCGTGACAGAGGTGCACCAAAGAAAAGGTACAAGGACTGCCTAAAGAAATCTCTTGGTGCCTGCCACATTGACCACCGCCAGTGGGCTGATAACGCCTCAAACCGTGCATCTTGGCGCCTCACAGTTTGGCGGGCAGCAACCTCCTTTGAAGAAGACCGCAGAGCCCACCTCACTGACAAAAGGCAAAGGAGGAAAAACCCAACACCCAACCCCAACCAACCAATTTTCCCCTGCAACCGCTGCAACCGTGTCTGCCTGTCCCGCATCGGACTTGTCAGCCACAAACGAGCCTGCAGCTGACGTGGACTTTTTACCCCCTCCTTAAATCTTCGTCTGCGAAGCCAAGCCAAAGATATTTACAGTCAGATAATGATAAACCTGAAAATTTATGGATTTAATTTCCATTGGCGGGAGTTGAACTCACAAACCTTATCTCTGCCCCCAGGGAGTTCGGTGCTATAGAAGAGCCTACCTTTTGCTTGTCCAAGGCACTTTGTATTTTCTCTCAGATGAATGGAAAAGGTCCCAAGACATAAGTTCTTGGAGCTGTCAAAAGGAGTTTCTAACTACTTCTACAGGGTTTTTCCCTAATAGAACAAAATCCTTTTCTGCTTCAGACTATGTGCTATCTGCTCCTGCCAAGGTTTAGTCTTGGCTTGATGGAGAGAGCTCGGAGGTGTTCTATATTAATTTTTCCCCTTTAACTTGCTTCAATATTAATGTTAAAGATTGAGATTGTCTTCCCTCAGTTCAACTAATGTGAATCATAACACAGTCGCAAACAATATTTGACACACATGTCTACATGTCTCCTATCCTTTCACCTAATCTTTTTTAGTTGACAGAAATGACTATGGATTGGAGTCTGGTTCATTTTAAATATGGATGGACTGAAAACTTGGCAAAGATAAAAACCAAAATTGTGTTTTGCCAGCTTTTTGAATAACGTTCCTGTTTCTCCTCAGGAAGTTGGTTAATTATTTAAAGATATAAAACCTAAACAAATGAAACAGAATGTGGGCAATTCATGATTAAGAGTTTTGGCAATAGAAGTTGCTTTGGAGCTCCCCTCCCTTCAACTGAGGATGATTTGATCCTTTTCTGGAACCTGCTATATTTTTCGAGACTTTGAACACGTGTGTCCTCAGTGTTCATTGATAACAGTCTGGCCTTTCCCCAAATGTTTAATCTCTCTGCAGCATTATTTCTATTCTTTGATTCGCTCTTGGCATTGCCTCAGCTTGCACTGATACTCTGTAGATTGTACCTAAAGCCAGGCTTCTGTAAAACTCTTTGTCATTACCATACGAGTTTAGAATTGCCCTTGGAAAGAATAAACTTGCGTGACTTTCAGGGTGTCCATGGTACTTCTACAACAATTAAGTGTTTTTCTAGAGTATCAACTATTGAAATGTAGGAATTTGCTCATGGAGCAAGTTGCATCTTGAAATTGTGAAATGTTGCATGGTTGGTGTAGCGGTCACCACAACTCTATTACAGTGCCAGCGACCCAGGTTCCAATTTGTTGCTGTTAGTGAGGAGCTTGTAAGTTCTCCCTGTGTCCACGAGGGTTTCCTCTGGGTGCTCCAGTTTCCTCCTACATTTTAAAGACATGGGGCCAATTGGTCATATAGGCTATTTTAAAATTAAATGATCTAATTCATTTCTATAATCTGCTTTCATTTGGTTGCATCTGTGATATCTGAACATGAGATAATTAGTCTTGTACTGGCTTTACAAATTTCTTCATTAAATTGAACAAATTATAATGACATTTTCAGCCATGAAATTGCTTAATGATGTAGATCAAGGAATGCCATGCCTAGTAGGAGAAGTATGATGATTCCAAATTGATCTTATTAAACTTATGCTTGCACTTCAAAACAACATGGTTATCTTGATTTATAGTTAATAGGCTGGAAATTCTAACGTGCGTACATTGTTTTTGTCTTTCACAATAGTTTTGAAACAAAAATTCATCAATGGGATTGGCGTTTTTGTTGCGCTCGGCACCCTAAATAAAATTGCACTGTTGATGTGACAGGCTTGTGGAGGTTGGGGCATGGGTGTTCACCCACTCCAATATTCCAACACCAATCATCTGTCAAGGTGGGTGGTGACTGCTTCCATTTCTGCTCCAAGCCCACCCTGTTCCTTGAAGTGATGGTTGAGGATGCCTTTGCTCTTTCCCAAGAGAATCCAGTTTCCTTTTGAAAGTCTTTAGTACCTCCTCAAAATGCAAATTAAAGTTGAATGCCTAAATGTGGCTGCTTCTGGAGATTGCTGGCTTATAGATTGTCAGTCTTATCATCTCATTTAACGCTAGACCATTTCTGACTTATTCAATCGCAGGTCTCTTGAGGGCCAATATGTATAGTTTTTCTCTGGTGGTACAGGTGCCAATGTCCAGATCAGAGGAGTTGCCATGAGATCTGGAGCTTGTCACTCCAAAATAAAAACTTGGTGTTAGTCATGACAAGGTGACAACTGAGAGTTTTGCTTTCCTTGCCTAGCATCCATTTCTGGAGGTTTTCAACCTTTCTGGCAATGAAATTGCCCAGGAGGATCGATTGTCACTCTCTCTGGGATCTGGACTAGTTTTCAAGGCCAGGGTAGAAGTCCTCCTTGGACTCCTCTATTGTTTCCGAAATTGGAGACAAACTACATGTCTCCGGGGTTTCAGGACTACCATCTATCCTGCACCTTTGGGTGCATTGGAATTCTAAGAATGTGGTTATGGCACGTGAATCGAAAAATCGAAAGTTGTGTGGAACATTGCGTAAGATGGAGCAGCTGGTAGAGTTGCTGGATCATAGCTCCCATGACCTATGATCTCTGGCACTGGTCAACCTGTGACAGCATGGATTCCATCTCTGAGGCATGCAGATGTTAAATTAATGGGCTGCTGTAAATTTCCCCGGTGTATGTAGTTGGTAGAATTGTTACCTACATTTTAAGAAAATACAGAATGTAGGACTCAATATAATAACAATAATACATTGAATATAAAATCATAGAAAAACATAAATAAAAAATAAAAAGGAAAGGAGTTCCTCTTCTCCCAGTGCCCCCTCCTCAGATTCAAAAGAAAAGGGGACAGACAGCAGGAAATAAAGGGAGATAAAAATAAAGAATAGAAAAGAAAATGCAACAGCAGCAAGATTAGACATCTCAGTCACATCATTTTAAAAGTATTGCTAATTGACAAATATCAAAATAAAATATACAATCTGGACATTTAAGTAATCTAAATAAGGTTACAAAATTTTGACGAACATACTACATCTATTCCCCAAGACTATAGTCTTCTCAAGTGGAATACAACTTTTCACTTCCATGTTACAATAATCAATGTGAAGTAGGGAATCAAATTTCCATGTTATCGCTTTGCATTTCCTGGCTATTGACAATACAATTTTAATAAATTTGATTTACTTCTGGAGAAGTTAACTTTTATAACTGCCAAATTCCTCAGAAGAAACAATTCCAGGTCCAGAGGGAAGTTCATCCCTCAATTTTTGTCAACACTTCCTCCAATTCTATCGAAAATGGTCTTTAATTTCTTGCATAACCAGGTGGAAAGTGAAAAGGTACCAACATCTATCAGAAAATTTTTGTTTATTTTGATGTATCTTTTGAGGTGTGATATATAATTGATGCCTAACGTCGAAGTACTCGAGATGGCAGAGGTCGACAGCATCGAGTCCACGCTGCTGAAGATCCAGCTGCGCTGGGTGGGTCACGTCTCCAAATGGAGGACCATCGCCTTCACAAGATCGTGTTATATGGCGAGCTCTCCACTGGCCACCGTGACAGAGGTGCACCAAAGAAAAGGTACAAGGACTGCCAAAAGAAATCTCTTGGTGCCTGCCACATTGACCACCACCAGTGGGCTGATATCGCCTCAAACCGTGCACCTTGGCACCTCACAGTTTGGCAGGCAGCAACCTCCTTTGAAGAAGACCACAGAGCCCACCTCACTGACAAAAGGCAAAGGAGCAAAAACCCAACACCCAACCCCAACCAACCAATTTTCCCCTGCAGCCGCTGCAACCGTGTCTGCCTGTCCCGCATCGGACTTGTCAGCCACAAACGAGCCTGCAGCTGACGTGGACATTTACCCCCTCCATAAATCTTCGTCCGCGAAGCCAAGCCAAAGAGAGAGAAAGAGAAGATATAATTGATGCAGAAAATTATAATGAATCAGTCTAAACTAGAACTAATTAAGGTAGTCATACTATCTACACATAGATCCGGCAGCGTGGATCGATTTCAATGCCCAAATCTAATTCCCACCTCTCCCTTGATCCATATAGTCCAGATTTTTGGCTTTGATCTTGGATCAGAGCATATATATTAGATAAAATTGGTTACATTCCTCTTTCAAATTAGAATTACCATGTCTGAACACATTGGTAGGACCATTAATGGACTCCATTCCTCCATCAAAAACAATTTGCAACTGGAGATAGCAGAAGAACATTAGGTAAATTATATTTAATTTTCAGTCCCTCAAAAGACAGTCTCTGATCAAACAATCTTCAATGCACCTGATACCATGTTGGTACCAGGTAGACAAGATTCTATTAGCCAAAGTCGTGTGTGTTAAACTGTTTTGAGATAGAGGCGTCTTTTTTTAAAAAAAAAAAATTATTTTTCACACTATGAACCATACTGACCAAAATACACACAAACATTTCCCTCTTGAATATACACAGTGTCATTTTCTCCCCTTTTCCCCCCTCCCTTCCCTCCCTCCTTCACCCCCCCCACCCACTCAACGTTCAACATATATGATACACTAAACCCATTAAACAATGTCATCACACAATGAAAATAAACAAGAAAATTGTGTCATCTACTTTAACATACTGGGTCAGTTCATTTCATCGTCTTCTCCTTCTGTTATTTTAGGTCGTGGAGGTCTGAGGTAGGACTTCTCTGTGTTCCATGTACGGTTCCCAAATTTGTTTGAATACTGTGATGTTATTCCTTAAATTATATGTTATTTTTTCCAATGGAATACATTTATTCATTTCTATGTACCATTGCTGTATTCTCGGGCTATCTTCTGCTTTCCAGGTTGACATTATACATTTTTTTGCTACAGCTAAGGCTATCATAATAAATCTTTTTTGTGCTCCAACCAAATCGAGTCCAAGTTCTTTACTTATATTACTTAGAAGAAAGATCTCTGGGTTTTTTGGTATGTTGCTTTTTGTGATTTTTATTTAATTCAGGATTTAGATCTTCCCAAAATTTTTCCACTTTCTCACATGCCCAAATTGCAGGTACTGTTGTTCCCGTTTCCTTCTTACAGCGAAAACATCTATCTGATACTGTTGGGTCCCATTTATTTAATTTTTGGGGCATGGTGTATAGCCTGTGTAACCAATTATATTGTATCATGCGTAACCTCGTGTTTATTGTATTTCTCATAGTTCTGGAGCATAGCTTTTCCCATTTTTCATTCTTTATCTTTATGTTTAGAACTTGTTCCCACTTTTGTTTGGGTTTACAGCTTGTTTCCTCATTCTCTTTCTCTTGCAATTTGATGTACATGTTTGTTATAAATCTTTTAATTATCATTGTGTCTGTAATCACATATTCAAAATTGCTTCCTTCTGGTAACCTCAGCCTGCTTCACAATTTGTCCTTCAAGTAGGTTTTCAATTGGTGGTATGCAAACGTTGTACCGTGAGTTATACCATATTTGCACTTCATTTGTTCAAAAGATAATAAATTATTTCCCAAAAAAATTTTCTATTCTTTTAATCCCTTTCCTCTCCCATTCTCTAAAGGGAAGGTTATCTATTGTGAAGGGGATTAGTTGATTTTGCGTCAATATTAATTTTGGTAGTTGATAATTTGTTTTTTTCCTCTCTACATGAATCTTCTTCCAAATGTTGAGCAGATGGTGTAGTACTGGTGAATTCCCATGTTGCACCAGCTTTTCATCCCACTTAGAGATAGAGGCGTCTTTGAGGATAATCCCTCTTTCAATCCCACAAATTGTTTAATTTGATCCCAAATATAAATTTCTTGTTTCAATAATGGGTTATTTGTCTTCCTTTCATTTAAAATTCTATTTATAAATAAATTCTTCTGCCATCTCCTTTTCTTCCATGTGCAAGCCAATTATAGCTCAAGAAGGAATCACCTCTTTTAAAACAAAAGCAGCAAAGTTGGTAGAATTGTTGGAAGAATTGGTTACATTTGAAATGATTGAGGAATGGTATTGCTCTGAGTCTGCATAGAGGTGATGGATCAAATTGCCTTTTTCTATGTCATTAAGAAATAAAATGGGAACAAAGCATTTAAACTGGTAATGGTGAATAGAGTAGTTCATGGCTATCAGTTTCCCTGTGACCTCGTCACAGCAGTGGAATTTTGGCGGATGCCCAAGGTCATATGATTGGGGTGCTGCATATACACGTGAACAATATTTACAAGAATTTAAAAGCTGAATTTCATGGGTATGAATGTAGTTTCTCATTACCAATGTATGTTGGCATTTGTACACCCCTGTAGTAAATGCTTTTTCATCTGTGACTTGGGTTAACATCATGAAAGTTAGAGCCTCCAATCTCCTGAGTCATTCAGAGCAAGCTGGCTTATTGAAGCCCTAGATTTGGGAATGCCTGAGCTGCTGGCAAAAGGCAAAATTTTCTCTCCATCTACCACCAGTTGTATGTTCAGTGATCTTCATTCACTGACCACTGAATTGCCTGTTCTCCCCAAGGCAAAAATAAGAGCATAACAAAATGTAAATACTATTCCATATATAATAATACATACATACAAAAATAAACTAATCTCTGTCCTGCATTCACTGCATACTTTCTCCATTTGTCTGCACTAGAGTATTTCTCTGAGATGCCTCTCAATTACAAAGACTGCATTTGGATTTAGAGATCTACTTTAAGCAGTCTGAGAATGCAAGTCCAGGCTTAATTCTGCCACCAAGGTCTGGATCACAGCTGGAAGAAAAGGCTGGCAAGCCTCAGCAATGATACTGATAGAGTGACAGGGGTGAGAACAAATCTCGTCAATCTGAGAGAGAAGGCTTGTACCACATCTACTGTGATGAAATGCTTTGAGGGGTTAGTCATGGCCAGAATTAACTGAACCCACTGCACTTTGCATCTGCTGTGGAGGGATTGTAATGATAGGCAAATCTAGCTGGCTCTCCACTCAGCCCTGGATAACAGTAACTGGTACATCAGGCTGCTCCTCATTGAGTTCAGCTCAGCTTTCAACAACATACCTTCAGAAATGGTGAACAAGCTTCAAAACCTGGGCCTCTATATAACCCTCTGCAACTAGATCCTGACTTCATTGTTGAAGACCAAAGTCAGTGCAAATCAGAAACAACATATCCTCCTCATTGACAATCAACACAGGTGGACCTGAAAGATGCAAGCTTGGCCAGCTGCTCTACTCTCTACACCCATGCCTATGCAGCTAGGCACAATCCAAATGCCACCTACAAATTTGCCACTGACACTTCAGAAACTAAGGAGCTGATTGTAGACTTCAGGAGGAGGAAATCAGAAGACAAGTCAGATCTCATTGAGGGGTCAGCAGTGGAAAGGGTTAAGAACTTCAAATTCCTGGGTGTTAACATGTCTGAGAATCTTTTGTGGGGGGCCCCATGTTGATGCAATCATAAAGAAGGTTCACCAGTGACTAAACTTCATTAGAAGTTTGAGGAGATTTGGTATGTCTGGTATGGTGCCAATGCACAGGACAGAGAAAGATGACAGGGTTATGAACTCAGCCAGTGCCATCATGGGCATTAATTTTCACTCCTATCTCCATAAATGTACCCATCTGTTGGATGACTGTGGCCTTGAAAGCCCATAACTATGAATGCATCATGACCTTGCATATCTGCAGGGTCAGCTTTCCCTGGGACATTTGAATATTTTGTAGTATGTGTTTGTGCGACAATGGATGCTTAGGAATTGACCTAACAGGTATGCTGATTGAGGTTGCCCTCCAAAGAGGTGCTCCTCTTAGCCCATGTTTTGAGTTGTGGCATAAGTCTCCTCCATGCTCTTCAAACTCAACTCTGGTTTTCTACCTGTAACCTCATGGTGCAGCTGTCTCTTTAAATTGTTTATTGCCATGTGTACCAAGATAAAGTGGAAAAACTTTGTTTTGTATGCAATCCAGGTAAGTCAACCCTTCCATACAATAGGTAGTGCAAGAATAAAAGCTAACTGCAAGGAGTAGCGTAACCAAAAAATAATAAACTACAAGGTTTGGTCGTAAAGTGAACAATACAACTAAACAGTGGATAGCATCATCTTTTACTAATATAAGGTCTATTTGTGAATCTGATAACAGCAGTTAAGAACTGTCCTTAAATATAGAAGTGTACGACTTCAGACTCATTCACAATACTGCAATTTCCTGTGGTCTCAGACATAGTTGTTCCCATGCCAAGCTGTGATGTCTCTAGACAGGGTCTGCCTATAAGCGTTGGTAAAGGACACTGGGAATCTGCTGAAATTTTCTTAAGCTTCTGAGAAATAGCAAGCTGTGAGACACCACTTGAAACAAAGATTAACAATAATTGGCTCCATGGCATTGATATTCATTCATGGAATTTGGACATCTTTGAGACAGCAGTTATGGTCTATCATTTGTACTGAATACTTGTAAAGCTGATTTGAAGGACAACATTGGTTCAAGTTTGGTGCGGCACTTTAGTCAGGCTAGGTAAGGACAGCAAATTTCAGAAAAGATGCAAATCATGAAAATTCTGTAGAGACTGTAGTTGAAATCGGAACACAAAATGCTGGAGAAGCTCAGCAGGTCAAAAGTGTGCTTTATGTAGCAAAGGCGAAGACGTATAACTGATATTTTTGGGCTTGAACCCTTCATCAAAGTATGAGAAAATGCCAACAGGGGGTGGCAAAGACAGGAGATAATAGGTGGAGGAAGGGGACAGCAACAATGAGGGGGAGGAGGGAGGGCTGGGTGGGGGAAGAAATGGAAAGATAGGAAAAGGTGGGGGGTGGGGGAATGAGCAGGTTTAGTGGAAAGCGGAAGAGTCGGTGTTAATGCCATCTCTCTGCAAAGTGCCCAGACAGAAAATAAGGTGGTGTTACCATATAACCATTTACGGAGCGGAAACAGGCCATGTTTATTTTGTTAAATTGCAGCTGATCTGGGTGGGATAGTACACAAGGCCATGGATAGACATGTGAGTATGGGATGTGACTTGGAATTGAAATGGTTGGCTACTGGGAGGTCACTGTAATTGCAGACGGAGAGGAGGTGCACAGACAAGCAATCTGCCATTCTATTGACCTGCCTCTCCGATGTAGAGAATACAACAAAAGGAGCACCAGATGCAGTAAATGATGAGTCCTATGGATATACAAGTGAAGTAACACTGCAGTTACTCTTTTGTTCAGAGGCTAGCCGGCATTTTCTCATACTTTGAAGGGCTTAAGCCCGAAACGTTGGTAATGCGTCTTTACCGGTGCTACATGAATGACCCAGTGTGACCTGCTGAGATTCTCTAGCATTTTGTGTTTTTACTTCAGAAAAGATGAACTACCACTGAAAAAATGAAAATTATCAAAATATTGGTGCCAAAGCTACATCCCATTTATGTAATACTGTTACATTGCAGATCAGTAGCAATAGAAATTCACCAAGAGACTCGCTGCTTTTTAAAAACAATATATTTATTGATAATTACTAATAGACTTGTCCCCAACTATGTGCAAATATAGTGCGAGCGTGCGAGCGATACCTAAACCATTGCAGCTTAGACACAATTTTGGAAAATCATTCCAAATTTCAGTCTTAGAAGTCCATTATTGAATGCTGACTTTAAACTGGTGCCCAGAAGAAATCATGAAGGAGGTGGGAGAGACTGAGTGACTGGACTGCGGAAAACTCATGATACTTTGTCGAGTTTCTTGCTAAGAAATCCTTGCAGATGAATGGCTGTCACAACTCCCCTTTTCCATGTATGGGGTGGGGTGGGGGGAGGGGGGGGGAGAGAGAAACAAATGACTTGATGATGCTTCCAAAACCCAGGCAAGGGTCAGTCAAAATGACCATTACTTTGGTCACGATCCAATGCAGCAAATATTCTGCTTTCAAAACCCAGATATGGGTCAAGCAAAGTGACCTTTGCTTTGGTCATGGTGCTTCAATAATTCCCCTGACAGGGAGAATCAGCTGAATTGTTCATTTCACACAAAGTGTGGTCACTAATCAAATCCGATTTCTTTAAGTGTCCCACTTACGTGACTGCCAGTATCCCACTCATGATCTCACCACCTGTTTTCCTGGATAAACAACCATTGTTCTTTCTCTTCCACCAGAGCATCAGCTTTGTTTATAGTTTGTACTTGACTGTACCATCCAGTCTCACCACAAATGTGAATGGTTGCAGCCTGTATTAACCCTTAAAGTGACAGTCCAATTAAATGAAATGAGCGTGTAATAATACACATTGGAAATGAATTAGATTGCAGTGAAGGCCTGTATTTGTGGAACAAATTTAGTTCCCACCACCAATCCACCTTATCTAAAGAATCTGATTTGTTAACTGATGGCATCAGAAGTATTGAGTTAAATTTTAATTGAATGATTAACATTATTTCAACAGCATTTCTAAACTAACAGCATCTATGCCTACAAAATATAAAGCGAAGTATTTGTAAAATATAGTCATGCTTCCTTCATAATGGTCTCTAGGGAAAGGACATCCTGAAGTAGATTTTTTTTTACAAAATGCACCATCAGATTATTGCTTGCTTGTAACAGTTTTGTGAAGATCAATTCTGTTATTTGTATTTTGATTGCATGAAACTGTCAGAAGGAAATCCTTAAGGCTGATACTGAACATCTCATCTGATCTTAAACACATATATCTTTATAACAGAGAATAGTCTTCCTGGATTGGAAATGCATGTCTCATGTGAGGAAATCAGATCTGGATTGCTATTTCTGGTGAAGAGTTGCTTTCTTGATCTCCAATGCCGGAACTAAAGTAAGACAAACAATACTGCTTTCACAGGCAGTTTCCAACATTGAGACTGAATGCAGAGACACAGGGATATAGGGCAAGGTGTGATTTAGAGCATTCCTTGTGAATGATGGAGCACAGAAGTGATGACTGGTTGTTCTACGTGTTTAAAATTTGAGCAATTAGCTGGTTAGAAATGGCATTGCATCATTGTTGAACTGGAATCAATGTTCAGGCTTGTCATGGAATGGTGATGCAGTAAGCTCGTTTGTGCTGACTAAGATGGAGCTTTGTCATTCTTCTTTGAACAACTGAAGGGCATTTCTTGTAGCAGTTTTGTCACGTCCAAAGGAAGTAATTTGGTCTATCAAGACTGAATAACCTTTGAGCCATCTTGAGAGCCTCATTCTTGCACTCTCCTCATTTCCCTGCAATTTTGTATTTAGTATTTTCAAAAATTGCTTCCTGTGCTCTGAATGTGAGCCATCAACCTATACAGAAAAACTACTGTCAGTATTTTGTTATAGGAAATGCTACCTTAGTGATGGATTGTTACTGCTGTAAAAGTCCCATGGTTATATTTTTGTTGTTTGTAGCATGGATGTATTTAATTTGAAGTTGAATTTTCCACCCATGACTGTTGTTTTCTGTCAGCCACAGTGAGTTTACACAAATCCCACTGAGAAATGCAGGGTCCCCAACCTATACAAAACTCCATTAATTTGGCATGGTCCAGATAGAGTTTCCAGATTAGTGTATGTTATATTAATACTCCAACACTTTATACATTTTTAAAAAATGCTACCAGTACATTAATTTTACATTTCAAAGTAATGTGGGAAACAGAATTAAGTGAGGTTTGAAGGATGTCCTGGAACAAAGACCTGGATGAGTGGAAGGGAATGAGAGACTGGAGCTCCAGTGAGGTCTGGAATCAGCCCCCAAGGAGCAGATGCCAACCATTTGGATTTCTGAATGGTGAGAGAGTGGATTATTAGTGTTTTCCTGAGCTTGGCACAAACCACAGCAGCACCATCATGAAACATCATTGAGAAACATGTTACCTTAGGGAAGCAGGCAATTCATGATGTCTGCACCAGGTGTGAGCAAGATCCATCTTGCCAGTTCCCAAGCCTAAAGCCCTACCACGTTCTTTTCCTTCCTATACTATCTTTTAACTCTTCAATGGAGTCTTTCTCCATGACTACCCTTGGCAGTGGATTGCAGATCCCAATAACTTTGTATAAATATTTGGTCTCTTGGTACTTCTGGTTCCCTTGTGAATCACCTTTATTTTATGTCCCCTAGTTTTTGATTTCGCTGCTGATGGAAATAGTTTTTATCACTCTGTCCAATACCTTCCCACAGAAACATGTATTTCCTTATTTCTTCAGTCTGTTACCTCCTCACAGTTCACTGTATCTCACATTTTGTCAACTGAACATTTGAAAATTGTCCCAAATACCTAAGTCAACAATGCATATGAAAGAAAAGGAGTAATCACAGTTCTTACTGCTGGAAATTTCATTGTACCCTTCTGTCCAATTGAAAAACATTATATTCATTTCAATACTGTGTCTTGTTGCTTTGTTTTTTTTCCCCATATCCAAGCTGTTTCTACTCTCTGATTTCACAACTTTCAATCTCGATGACTCGCCTGTTCTATTTGATGTCGAATCAAGTCTATGCACACAGGGGCTGTCCAGGTGACCCATGACCTAACTTGCTAAAATGCAACTTCATGCAAACTCTGCCTTTTCAAGCTAGTAATAAAAGCACAATACTTCATGATATTCATTAATCACTGAATACTTGTATATTCTGTTTGATTTTTGTGATGTGTTAAGGTGAATATTCACTGAAGTGAAAGAATTATAGGCAAGTGTTTGTAGAGTGATGCTGTTTACTGTAGAAAACAAATGTTTCTTTTACGGAGAAATCAAGTTGGATGAAAGACTATTGTCACAACAGTGAAATGTATAGATCCAATGAAAGTCTTATCAAAGCTTCTCAGTAACATGAAACAAATACAAATTAAATATAAGGTACAGCATGGGGTTGACGCAGCGGTTAGTATAACACCTTTACAGTGCCAGCGATTGGGACCAGGGTTTGAATCTCACACTCTGTCAGGAGTTTGTACATTCTCCCCATCTCTGCGTTGGGTTTTCCCCAGGGCGTTCTGGTTTCCTCCCACCATTCAAAACGTACAGGGGTGTAGGTTAATTGGATGTAAATTAGGTAGCTTGGACTCGTGGGCTGAATTGGCCTATGTTGTATGTCTAAATATGAATATAAAAAATATGTTTTTAAAAAAATGAAAGGAAGAGAAACAATATGCATGGTTTGCTTTTACTGGAAAGAATATTTGGTATTACAGATAGATCTTGTGGTTAAGGTTATCTAGTGAAGTTCAAGAGCCGAATAGCTGTTGGGGGATGGGGAAATTGTCCTTGAACGTAGTTGTGTTGGATTTCAGGCTTCCAAAAAGTAGCAGCAAGATGAGATGATGACCAGGGCGATGGGGATCCTTTGTGATGTTAGCTGATTTCTTGAGGCAGCACCCCGTGTTCGTATCTTCAGTGGTCAGGAATTCAGTGCCTGTGATTGACGTGGTTAGGTTTGTCGGTTTCTGCAGTCTTCTGTTTTCCTGTGCACTTTTGAGCAGACCACAAGGCAACCAGACAGTATATTTTCTGGAGTTCACCTGTAGAGGTTTGAGAGAGTATTCAATGGCATTTTGAATCTCCACAAACATTTAAGAAAGTAGAGGTGTTGGTGTGTCTTTACTGTTGCCTCAATGCATTGGTCCTGGGAGATGTGTCCTCTAACATGTGTATTTAATCCTCATCACTCCCATCCCACCCCTGTGTGGACCTTCCCTTCCTGAAGTGAACAATTGAGAGCCAGATTGTTGTTCTGGCACCATACAACCAGATTCTCCATCTCTGTCCAATAATCTGATTCATCATTGTCTGATATTTGGCAAATGATGGTGCTGTTGTCATCAAATTTAGAGTGCATTGTGGCCAAACTTGGCTTCTCATTCATGAGTACAGAGGGAATGAAGCAGGGATACATAGACTTGAGGTGCCACTGTGGTGGTGATCAGCAAAGAGGAGGTAATGTTGCCAATCAGCATTGATTGGGGTCAGCCGATGAGCAAGACAAGGATCCAGTTGAAGTTGGGAACAGAGTTCCAGATCCCAGAGTTTGATCACAAGTTTTTCTGCGATGATGGTGTTGAGTTCAGCTCAGCATGCAAGATTAGCAGCCTGTCTTGGGTGTTCTTGTGGTCAGGTCATCTAATGCAGAGTGGAGTGCCAACAAGATGGTATCTGCTATTGACCTGTTATAATTGTAGCTGAATTGAACTGGGTCTAGGTCCTTCCTGAGACCAGAGTTGATTTGCTCTATAACTTCACAAAGCACTTCATCACAATGGATGCAAATGCAACCAGCTCATCATTGCAGGTTACCTTGCTGTTCTTGGACACCAGTATGATGGATGTCCCTTTGAAGCAGGTGGCAGGGGACCTCTGACCATAGCAGCTGGTCAATGCAGATTTTAAGGTTATGGCCAGATGCGCTGTCTGGCCTGGATGCTTTCTGAATGTTCACCCTCCTGGCAGCTCTTTTCAATATCAGCACAGAGTTGCTGGGGATGTGGGGGCTCATGGAGGTGTATTATTGTTTTCCCTTTCAAAAGTGAATGAAGAAGGCATTGAACTTAACCAGAAGTGATGTATGGCAGTTACTCATTCTAAATAGTTTCTCCTGACAGAATGTGATGGCTTGCAATCCCTGCCATAGATGCTGTCTGAGACTCCAACTTTGTTTGGAATTGTTTGGCCTTCAGCAGGTCATTCTCTAGACTTTCTGTATTTTTGAATTCCCCGATTTTAATGGCTTCAATCTACATCTGCAGACCATTGCTTCTGGTTGGAGTACACCTGTTTATTATTCGCAAGGACAATTCTCAAGGGGGAGCTTGGTAGTTTGCCTGCAAATACACTTCACAACAACTACATCTTTCACATAGACTCTAACTTCCTATTTAAAAAAAAACTCCAGTGCAGTCTGCGTGATTTGGGATTAGAGAATGTGAATGTGGATTTACTAACCAATTCACATTTGTCTAAATTTTTGCTAATTCTGTGTCTTATTATTTCTGGTTAAATTGGTATGAAATTATTGGCTTTGTCCTATCATAGAACAACATGATCACATCAGAAGTATAAAATGTCTTGTATAAGGGAATTTTACATGAATAATTTTTGTAATCAGTTATTTTTGGACATAGTACGAGTTATGATTTAATTGTTTAATTATTATAATTATAGAATTTGATGTCCTGAATGAAATAGGATGTGTAATGGTAATACTTCTAATTTACAATTTATGTGATTTGATATCATTAGTATACCTTGTGCAAAGAGTTAAAAAAAAATATTGGCTTTGTTCTTGCACTGTGAATAAAAGTATAACAAATGTGGTCCTTGGGCATCTTTCATGAATTTGTGGTGGCTTAGAACAACTATTCTCCACAGTGGCCCTCTGGACCCCTGGGGGCTATAGAACATTTAAATAAAAGCCTTGTTTTCTCTTCACCTTGTGTAACACTAATATATTTTGTTTTTTATATTGCAAAGAGTTATGGGGGAGAAAATAAACTTGACTGGTTCACAGGGAAGGGGGCCCATAACCTGGAGGGGTAGGGTGGGGGAACAGAACCGAGAAAAAGTTGAGAATGGCTGGTCTAAATATCTGCTAATTCTGTCTCTTATTATTGTTTCTGGTGAAACCGGTCTGAATTTATTGGCTTTGTTTTTTTGGCCTGTGAATAAGGATATAACGAATACAATACTTTGGCATCTTACCTGAATTTATGGTGGTTTAAAAGATAATAGGCAGGTTCTTCATCAATTTCCTCCTTTTCTTCCCATGATAACCTGGGTTTCAATAAAGGGCTCCGACCCAAAGTGTTTCAACCCATGGATGCAGCCTGACTCATTGAGGGCTTGCAGCTTCTCATTGTTTGCTCAAGATTCCAGCATCTGTAGTTTTTCTCTGTATCTCCTCTGGACAGTGATTTCTCCACTTTAAGTGCACCGAGCCATTCTAGTACCTCCTATTGATCATTTGCTAACACTCTCAGGATCTCAACTGCATCTTGACTTATTATTGCCAATATTTGCTGGTTCAAGCTTATCAAACTGTTGATTTTCTCCTGGATTATCTTCTCTTGAAGCTAAAAATTAAACTGGTGTGTAATTGCCAAGTTATCCTTTATTTTAAATAAGGGTGGAACATTTTAAATGAGTCAATTTTCTAGCACCACTCTTCTCATGGAGAATTGTGACTTGTGTGTCCATAATTACAGGGCAAAAATGACAAATAAAATACACAGTTGCTTGTCAAGGGAACAATTTGCATTCTTTTCAGGACATTACAAAGCACTCAACAGTCAATGAAGTGTTAGTAAAATAAAGTCACTCTTGTAGAGAAAACAAATGCCAATTAATGCAGAGTATGCTCCCACAATTAGCAATTTGGTAAATTTAATATAATCTGTTTTATTGATGTGAGGGTTAAATATTGGTTAGAACACTGGGATGACTTCTCTGCTCTTCAGAATATATGAGGAGACAAGGCCTTGGACAAAACCTAATTCTGTCAATGCTCTATTGGAATGTCAAGCTGATTTTTTTAATTTAAATTTAGACATGCAGCACAGCAACAGGCCTTATGCTGCCCAATTAACCTTCAGCCCCGATAAGTTTTGGAGGGTGGAGCACTTCGATGAAATGCACTCAAACATGGAGAGAATGTATAAGCTCCTTACCTACAATGCCAGATTCAAACCCTGGTCATTGGTGCTGTAATAGTATTGCACTAAACCGCTATGTTAATCGTGCCGCTGATTTTTAGTGCCCCAGCTTTTCGAGTGACACTGATATTTTGACCTGAGGCAAAATTGTTACCCATTGAGCCATGCTCAGTGGCCATTTCTGCCATTAAGGAAAAACTTGGCTAAAATTCAAATCCATGCACTTCATGGAGAATTGTTCCCCCTCGTCGAGAGACGAGAGGTATTGGAGGGTAATCATCTCAGCTTCAGAATCAGGAAATTATTTAGGACAATATCCAAGTTCCAGATATCTTCATCAAAAGCTGTCCCCCCATCATAGTTGTCAGAAATGGAATACGCATTAGCAATTGGATTTGGTTCCTTTCATAAATCTGATGTTCTCTTGCTATCTATGAAATGAGTGCTCATAATCATTGCGTCCACAAATTAGTGTGGATGAATAAATTTGTATGTTTTGTACTGAAACTATTATTACAAGCTATGTACTGCAATTAACTAATTGCTAGATAATTGGTTAATTAATTCAGCATCATTCCATTTTTGAGAGGATACAGCCTCAAATATACATCATACTATTTGCTGTAACTTTATCTGCAGGGAGATGAGGATATCTACATTGTACACAAATGTGAGAGGGCAGGACTTCGTTCCAGACAGCCCATAAGAAAATGTTAGGGACCTACACTCTTAAAACTATGTACATTTTGTTGTCAAGATGGTGTTAATACTATTGCATGGAGAATTCACAGAGAGAAGTTGGAAGAATGCCTACAAGCAGCAAGATCTGGGCAATGCTCAGACCTTAATTGATATGTCAAAGGTGCCATTCATGCCAAACAAGTAATGGGCAATTGACCATCTTCAACAACCTCTGCTCAAAACTTAAAGGAATTTCCATTTCTAGATTACCCACCATTGAAATCCTGGGAATAGTAATTAATCCAAAATTCATCCAGTTTTACCACTTGATTGTTTTCAATGAGATAAGGTTAGAGGTGGGATTTTATGTAGCAAATTATTATTTTCTTGATGCTCTGAAGTTTTTCTACTTTCTCTAAAGTGCACATTGGGAGTTTGAGTAATATGCTCCAATTCCCTGGATGAGTACAGGTTCAAAAAAAAGTATTCTGTTCTGGTCACCTCATTACAGCAAGGATGTAGAAGCTTTACAGAGGATGCAAAGGAGATTTACTAGGCTGTTGCCTGGATTAGAGAACCTATCTTTTGATGCAAGGTTGACTGAGATAGGGTCTTCCTCTTTGGAACAATGGAGAATGAAAGATGTACAAGATTATGAGAGGCATAGATAGGATGGCAGCCAGAACCTTTTTCTCAGGGCAATGGCAAATACTAGAGGACATCTGTTTAAAGCGAGTGAGTTCAAGGTGAGGGGAGTAAGTTTTGGAGGGATGTCAGAGGCAAATCTTTTTACGGAGTGGTGGGAACCTAGAGCACATTGCTGGGGTTAATGGTAGAGGCTGGTACAATAGGGCCACCTAAAATACTTAGATGGGTATATATGTAGGGCCTGTGGTGTACTAAAATATATTTTAACTCAAGATGTCAGACACCATCCAGGAGCTACCTGGTTGATTGTTATCCCCTCCACTGCTCTAAACATTTATTCTCTGCTACCAACTTACAATTGCTGCAGTTTATATTGTCTGCAAGTTGTGGTTATCCAAAGCAATCCAATCGTGCCTCCAAACCCTACAAGGTCTACTACCAGGTAGATGGAATCATCATCAGCTGCAAGACTCTTCTCACGTTGGTCTAAGTAGAAAATGTTTAACGTCAGTTGGTCACATCTGGCCCACGGGAGAAGGGGCAGTAAGTTCCTGTTAGGAGGAAAGAGCATCTGAGCCTGAAATCCTCAGAAATTGGTACTCCTCCTTGAGTACTGAGGAAGGGGATAGTCAGGCAGAGGTGTAGGGTCAGCCTCTGTAGCCCAGAAAGGAAGTAATAGGAAGAATAGGGCAATAATAGGGGACTCGTTGGTGAGGTGGACGGACAGAAGTTTTTGTGGACGAGATAAAGAAAACCGAATGGTGGTTTGCCTCCTTGCTGCCAGGGTTCAGGATGTGGCTACATGAGTCCAGAACATCCTAAAGGGGGAGGGGAAAGAGCCTGAGGTCGTGGTTCACGTCGGTACCAACGACATTGGTAGAAAGGAAGAAGTGGTCCTGGAAAATTAATATAAGGAGTTAGGCAGGGAGCTCAGAAGAAGGACCACTAAGTAAGTGTATAATCTCTGAATTACTTCCTGTGCCACTCGATAGTGAGGGCAAAAATAGTCAGGTAGAGATTGAACGTGTGGCTGAAGGGGTGGAGTAAAAGACAGGGTTTTAAGTTCTTGGACCACTGGGACCGTTTCTGGGGAGTGGGACCTATACTGTAAGGATGGGTTACCTCTAAATCCCAGAGGTATCAGTCTCCTGGCAGGGGTGTTTGCTAGGGCTTTAAACTAGTAAGGTTGGGGACAAGGGTTCATGTCAGGGAGGATAGCAAGAAGAGTCTTTATGCAAAGAAAAAAGGCTTTTTCACACAATCTGGAGGTGGAAGAGTAGCAGGTAATAAATAGTGGCCATAGTAACAATTGTAGAGAGGGTGAGGGGGAGAAAGTTAAATGTGGAAGATCTCTGAGATGCACTTATTTCAATGCAAGGAGTGTGGTAAACAAGGTGGATAAACCAACGGTGTGGATTGACACATGGCATTATGATGTGATAGCAATTTGTGAGACCTGGTTGAAGGAAGGTTGTGACTGGTAATTAAATATTCCGGGGTTTCGCTGCTTTAGATGTGACAGAATTGGCGGGGTACGAGGGGGAGGTGTGGTGTTGCTTGTCAGGGAAGAAATTACAGCGGTGCTGAGGCAAAATAGACTAGAGGACTCATCACGGGAGGCTCTGTGGGTTGAACTAAAAAATAAGAAAGGTGAGGCTACAAATATAGGAATATATTATAGGCCGCCAAAAGAGGCTAGGGAACTGGAAAAGCAAATGTGCAGGGAAATAGCTGAGATTTGTAGTAGAAATAAGGTTGTGATAAAGTTGGGGATTTCAATTTTCCTAACATTGATTGGGAAACACAATCAGTGAGAGGGCAGGATGGCTTAGACTTTGTACAATATGTTCAGGATTGCTTTTTACAACAGTATGTTGAAGTGCCTACTAGAGGGGAGGCAGTGTTAGATCTATTAAGGAACGGAATAGGGCAGGTGATGGAAATGTGCGTTGGTGAGAAAGGGGTAGGTCAGGTCCGAGGTTGAAGGTCGTCAAGTGGGGGAAGGCCATATTTGAAGAAATGAGAAGGGATTTGTAGAAAATTGTATGGGCTGATCTTTTTTCTGGAAAGGATGTAGAGGAGATTTGGAGGGTGTTTAAAGAAGAGATATTGAGAGTACAGGATCTTTACGTGCCAGTCAGATCGAAAGGCAAGACCAAAAGTTTAAGGGAACCGTGGATTTCTGGAAAAATTAGGAGGTTGGTTCGGGATAAGAGGGGGGCATATACTAAATTTAAGAAGCAAAAAATGGATAAGATGGATGATTATTACATTGCAGAATAAACCTTAGAAGGAAATTAGAAAGGCAAAAAGAAGGTATGAAGTGTCAATAGCTGATAAGGTAAAAGTGGATCCTAAGGGTTTTCAGATAATAGTAAAAGGAGGGTTAAGGATAGAATAGGACCGCTGGAAAATGAAAGCGGTGAACTGTACGAGGAACCATATCAGATGGGAGAGATATTAAACAGGTTTTTTTTTTCTCATCTTTATTCATGAAGGAAAAGGTCATTGGACTATGTGAGATAAGTGAGGCAAATGGCTTAGTTATGTAAAAGATAGGGATTAGTAAAGGGAGGGTTTTGGAGCTTCTAGGGTCAGTATAAGTGGATAAGTCTCCTGGTCCTGATGGGATTTTTCCCAGGATATTAAGGGAGGTCAGGGAGCAAATAGTGGAGGGACTGTCAGTGATTTTTCAATGATCACTGGAAGAGGGTTTGGTTCCGCAGGATTGGAGGGTTGCTAATGTAGTTCTACTTTTCAAAAAAAGGCACGAGGTCTCGACCAAGTAATTATAGGCCTGTAAGCTTGACTTGGGTGGTAGGGAAAGTTATGGATGGTATTCTTAGAGATGATGTGTATAAATATCTAGATAAGCAGGGATTGATCAGGAAGATCCAGCATGGGTTTGTGAAGGGGAAGTCATGTTTGACGAACTTTGAGTTTTTCGAAGAAGTGACAAGAAAGGTGGATGAAGGTAGGGTAGTTGATGTGTTCTATCTGGATTTTAGCAAAGCTTTTGAAAAGGTTCCACATGAAAGGTTAGTAAGGAAGGTTCAATCACTAGGGATTAATAGAGAGAAATAGTAAGATGGGTTCAGAGGTGGCTGGAGGATAGACAGCAGAGGGTCATGGTGGACAACTGTTAGGATGGAAGCCTGTGATGAGCGGCGTGCCTCAAGGATTGGTGCTCGGTCCCCTGTAGTTCATAATTTATATTAATGATTTGGATGGTGGGGTAGTTAACTTGGTAAGTAGATATGCAAACGATATAAAATTAGGGGAAGATAACGATAAAAACATTTTGATAAAAGGAGAGGGATTTGGTTTGTCTGGAAAATTGGGCTGAAAGATGGCAGATGGAATTTAATGTAGAGAAGTGTGAGGTGCTTCATTTTGAAAAAATAATCAAAATAGGACATGTGTAGTAAAGGGGAGAACATTGGGGAATGCACAAGAACAAAGAGATCTTGGAGTTATGGTGCAGCATTCTTTGAAGGTGGATTCCCATGATAACAGGGTGGTTAAGAAAGCATTTGGTATGTTAGCCTTCATAAATCACAGCATAGAGTATAGGAGCTGGGAAGTGATGCTGTGACTGTTTAAGGCATTAGTGAGGCCAGGTTTGGAGTATTGTGTTCAGTTCTGGTCTCCAAATTATAGGAAGGATATAGATAAGGTGGAGAGGGTGCAGAGAAGATTTACAAGGATGTTGCCTGGCTTAAAATACCTAGAGTACAGAGAAAGAATGAAGAGGTTAGGACTTTATTCATTGGAACATAGACGGTTGAGAGGGGATTAAAATTATGAAGGGTCTAGATAGACTAGATGCAAGTAGATTCTTCACCCTGAGAGCAGAGGAGATTGAAACAAGAGGACACATTGAGGGTAAGGGGGCAAAATTTTAGGAGAAATATTAGAGGATGCTTCTTCACTCAGAGAGTGGCGGCTGAATGGAATAATCCTTTGGAGGAAATAGTTGAGGCAGAGTCAATTCTTTCATTTAAGAGGAGGCTGGATATATACATGGATGAGGGGGGTTGGAGGGTTACGGACAGAGGATAGGTGGGGGGATCTAGTGGAGTTGTTTGAGTGAACCAGCGTGGACTTGAAGGGCCGAGATGGCCTGTTTCCATGCCATAAACTGTTACATGGTTTCAGTATTCTTCCATTTTCATTCTTTAAGCTACTTAACATTGTGCGGGAGTACCTTGACTCTGGGGATTGTGGAGTTGTAAGAAAGCGGGTCACTGCCATTTTCTGAAAGACTGGAAAAGTGCTATGCTCCCACATCTTGGTGGTATTTATCAATTCAGTTGCAGCTGGTGAGACTGAACAAATATTTGATAATACATCCTCCAAATGGAATGATGGCTGAATTAGTCATCAATTATAGACAACAGACTCGCCAAGGCAAATAGCGCCTTTGGAAGACTACACAAAAGAGTCTGGAAAAACAACCAACTGAAAAACCTCACAAAGATAAGCGTATACAGAGCCGTTGTCATACCCACACTCCTGTTCGGCTCCGAATCATGGGTCCTCTACCGGCACCACCTACGGCTCCTAGAACGCTTCCACCAGCGTTGTCTCCGCTCCATCCTCAACATCCATTGGAGCGCTCACACCCCTAACGTCGAGGTACTCGAGATGGCAGAGGTCGACAGCATCGAGTCCACGCTGCTGAAGATCCAGCTGCGCTGGATGGGTCACGTCTCCAGAATGGAGGACCATCGCCTTCCCAAGATCGTATTATATGGCGAGCTCTCCACTGGCCACCGTGACAGAGGTGCACCAAGGTACAAGGACTGCCTAAAGAAATCTCTTGGTGCCTGCCACATTGACCACCGCCAGTGGGCTGATAACGCCTCAAACCGTGCATCTTGGCGCCTCACAGTTTGGCGGGCAGCAGCCTCCTTTGAAGCAGACCGCAGAGCCCACCTCACTGACAAAAGGCAAAGGAGGAAAAACCCAACACCCAACCCCAACCAACCAATTTTCCCTTGCAACCGCTGCAATCGTGTCTGCCTGTCCCGCATCGGACTGGTCAGCCACAAACGAGCCTGCAGCTGACGTGGACTTTTTACCCCCTCCATAAATCTTCGTCCGCGAAGCCAAGCCAAAGAAGAAAAGTTAAGGTATAATGTAAAATTATTTTTAGGATCAAATTTACAAGCTTATCCACACTGTATAATTTGCAGATCGTTGTTGGTGAGTTCTGGACTTTTTTTTAATTTGTAGCAAAGGAACATTGTAGGGAAAGGTTTATTTTTGGATTTAAGTATTATTCAAAGACAAATCTTTGCAACCTAACTGAACCATTAAGGCAAACATTTGGGAAATTAGTTTTTTTAATAAATGCAGCATCTGTTCTATTTCCCTGCATCTTGATAGTTCCCAATTTATAAACTGCTGGTCACAGGCCCTTGAATAAACTGGGTTGCAAATAACAGGAACATTTGCCTTACATATCTCCTCTGTTCTAGATTGGAGTGCTGAACAATACAAAAACACTGGAAAATGCAGCCAGAATAAGCCAGCTTCTCTCTATTCCTCAGCCTTCAGTACCACCCCATGGGGTTAATGGAATCTTGATACTTTACAAGCTGGCAGTAGTGGGGAAATTGGGGAATGAGGCATATGGCAAAAGGATAATGCTCAAGCAGGAAGTTCCAGTGTGGCAATTCATTTCATACCACATTGAATTATTTCACAGCAGTCTCTTCATCATGTTTCCATCTTGGACTGTAGCACATTTGTGGTCCCTTGATCTTTGGGTCTACAGCAACAAAATGAGAAAGGGGAAAAAAAAACCTTTTGCATTTGAAAATTGTTTTTACCATTTCAAAGTTGTGTAGTTCTGCAGTGTATGGTACTTGCAAATATCATGTGCAACAGGAATACACTCCACTCCACTTTAGAGGCATTATAGGATGTAAACCATCTCTGATGAAATCTGTATGTGTCAGTATAATAAGATTTGAAATGTTCTTTCATGTTTTGCCTGAAATATGAAACCTGCCCACTGTACCAAGGAACTATCTAATTTGCGCTGAGAATGTAGTTTTCATTCCTCAATTTTGCACACATTCTGAAATACATGTGATGATGCAGCTAATACAGTTTTTGCCTCGCTGTTGCAGACCTGACCTCAAGTGTTGCCTGTGTGGAGTTTTCATGTTCTCCCTGTGACTGCATGGATTTCCTCCAAGTGTTCTGGTTCCATCTAGAATCCAAAAGGATTCCCGGTTTATTGGCAGCTATAAATTGCACCAACTGGGCAGAATCTAGACAGAGTTGAAGGGAATGTGGGGAGAATGAAAATAGGATTGGTGTAGGAGTGGTGTAAATGGGTAGTTGATGGTTAGATTGATTCAGTTGGATGAAAAACCAGTTTCTAAACTCTGTGACTCCATAACCTCGAAGAAATTATCTTCACTTGTTAAAATGAAAATACTGTACTGGAATTAATTGTAATGACTGGATTGGATGGGTGATCTGAATGAAATTGAACTTATCCAAGGCACAGTATATGGAACCCAGTATACAAACCCAAATGACAGCTCAAGATCCCATGAGCAACTCCTTTTACTATGTCTTTATGATATTGATTTAAAAACTGTGGCTTTCTAGGCCTTCAAACTTGAGCAAAGTTGATGCTATCCTTGTACTTCTGATATAAAATTGTCACTCAATTAAGTAACTGCTTTATTTACAGCAGGAAAGAAAACTGATTGCTTCACCCAGAAGAATTTAGCTGCACGTGGCAATTTCCCAATCAACCTTAGAAGTGACTGAGATTTGTGTTTATAAATGTATCGGTCCTTCACTCTGCATTTTCTGGAGAAATTACCCTGCTTTCATTGGGAGAACTTGATGTAGTTTGTTTGTTCACATTTGGAATAGGTATTTTATTGAGTATCATGACTCTGTTCGATGCATACAAGATGCTTTCAGCCTTAATGCTCCTCCACCTCCAACCCTTGACATGTCACATTAGCAATATATACTCAGCAGGTTTTATTGCATGTTAGACTTAAAAGTGTTGTATTCTTAAAGGTGCTTTTAATCTCTTGTCATCTTATTCCAAGTTATTTACTTGGAAATACCTGCTAGTTTAGTATCTTGAACTAGGTGTTGGTGTATTACTTGGTCTAATATCTGAAGTCAGTTAATGCCATTCTCATTTTGTCTTTTTGAACAACAGGAATTTAGTTATCTTTTGTGATTTGAAAACTACAGATTTATAATTGAATTTCAAATTTATTGTCAGAGTACGTGCATGACATCACATACAACCCTGAGTTTCTTTTTCCTATGAGCCAGGTAGAATTTCTAATTACAGGTAACTGTCAAATCTATTCAAAGAAAGAAATGTAAACGAGAAAGAAATATAAAAAACCTGCAAAAACAGAAATATAAATATTCATTAATGTATAATGAGTGAAGCAGAAGTCCTTAAATGAGCCTGTGTGGTGGTACACCACCAGCCTACTGCAGGGGGCAACCTCTGTACCTGCAGGAGTGTAAGGGGACAGGACAACACCTGGCCGGCTGCCAATCAGTCGGCCTGAATAGATCAAGCCCCACCTGGTTGGGTGTCAATCACCCTCCGAGATATAAGCCTGTGCTGGCCTCCCGAGGCCTCACACTGAGTTGCTGCAGCCACAGCCAGCCTGCCTCTGTGGAGGTTTTTGTGGATTAAAGCCTGTTGTTCAGTCTTTACCTTGTGTGTGTCTGATTCTGTCTAATAGTGCACCACAGCCTGTCTGTTGTTCAGGAGTCTGATGGTTGAAGGGTAGCAACTATTCCTAAATCCTGGAGGTACAAGTCTTGTTGCTCCTTGAAGGCAGCAGTTGATGTTCTCAATGGTGGAGAGAGTTTTGCCTGTGATGTTCTAGACTGTGTCCAATACCTTTTACAGGGCTTTTTGCTCAGAGGTATTGGTGCCCCCATACCAGCTGTGATGCAGCTGGCTAGCACCCTTTCCACTACATATCTGTAGAAGTTTGCCAAGGTTTTTGATGACATACTAAGCCCCCACAAATGCCTGAGGAAGTTGAGGTGCTGATGATGTGCTTTCTTCATGCATTAATATGCTTCTATTTAGGTCTTCCATGATATTGACTCCCAGTATTTAAGTTGCTCACCCTCTCCATGTTTGATTTAAGTTACTCACTTTCTCCATCTGATCCACTTTTTATTTTCCTTTCTTAAAGTCTACAATCAGCTCTGGTTTTGGTAACATTGAGTGAGAAGTTGTTAGTCCACCTTTCAGCCAAGTTTTCATTCTCCTTTCCCTCCTACCCACACCCCAAATACACTGACTCATCACCCCCTTTATGTAGCCCACTACTGTGCAAATTTGTATGTGGTGGTGTTGTTGTACCAAGTCATACCATCACAGGTGTAAAGCAAGTAGAGCTGGGGCTATGTATTCAGTCCTGTGATGCTATGGTGTTGATGGAGATTGTGGAGATGTTCTTGCCAATCTGTACTGACACTGGGATCTGAAGGTGAGTAAATCCAGGATCCAATTACACAGTGGCATATGGAGGCCCAGGTCTTGGAGTTTGCTGATCAGTTTTGAGAGGATGATGGTGTTGAATGCAGAACTGTAGTCAATAAAGAGCATCCTGCTGCATCCATCTTTGTTGTCCAGGTGCTTGAGGATTTTGTTGAGAGCCAGTGAGATGGCATCTGTTGAAGTTAGCAAATTTGTATAGATCTATGTCAGCACTCAGACAGGAGCTGCTTTGCTTTCACACCAGTCTCTCGAAACACTTTTATCACTGGACACCATCCTCTTCCCCGATCAATTCTCACCTTTCCTCTCCCATTTGTGTCCAATTAAGACCTTTTGTCTATTGGTCTGTGCCACTCCCTGCCCTTTCTTTCCTTCTCTTCAGCCTTTTGATTCAGGCACCTTTAGTTTTAATCATATGTTGAAGAAGGTCTAGGCCTGAAATGTTGGTTATATATCTTTCTTTACCTCCTACAGATGCTGGAAGACCTGCTGGGTTCTTCCAGCATTTCTGTTTTTACCACAATCACAGCATCTGCAGACTTTTGTTTCATGCCACTGGTTGATGGTCATTTAGGCAGGATACCACTCTCTTCTTGGACAAGGATACAACTGAAGCCTGTTTGATACAGATGGGTACCAAGCCCTGTCGTAGTGAGAGGTTGAAGGTATTCGTGTATCCACTAGCCAATTAGTCAGCATGGATTTTCAGTACTCAGCCGGTGTTCTGTCCAGACCAGATGCTTTCCTTGGATTTACTCTCCTTAAGATGTTTTATTAAGGTTTACAATAATACAAAAATTAAACAATACAATTACATAACGAAATACAAATTACAAGGAAAAGAAACACAAAACCCCACAAATTCAAAACCCTTGAACAAGGTTGGGGAAAAAAAAACTAATGTGTGGGTGTCAAGTGATGATGGCCTAGAAATAGACAGCACAGCATTGAGGGGTATGGCAACCCTAAAACTTTAGATTATAAAAATGGTCCATAAAATGGCTCCATGTCTTTATGAAATTGGTATTTGACTCTTTAATGGCATTTCTAATTTTTTCTAAATTTAACCAAGAGATAATATCATTTAAACATTGTTTGTGTATGTGGAATATTGTCTTTCTATTTAATCAAAATTGTGCGTCTGGCCATCAGTGAAGTAAAAGATGAAATTTGGTTTTGAATTGAATTGAAGTAGCCCCTTTCACACTTGCAAGTGATCTTTGGAATTAACCACCAATTGGGCTTTAAATTGTCCAGTGTGAAAGCAAAATTAGCTCAATGTCGGCGTCAGATGACATCATCTCACACCAGGGATTGACAGCCTCGAGCCCTAGTCCAGTCCCTGGCATCTGAAGATGCCAGCATTGCAATCAGGCAAGTGTGAAATGGGTAATTGCATTGTGGGATTCAAATGACCCAAGTTTTTGCGTGAGTGCAGGAAGAAGATTAAAATGAAGGTATAAATTTTGCCATGGTAAAATTGCAGCGGTGGGGGGTGGCGGGGGGGAGAGAGAGAGAGAGGAAATAAATAGCAATAACGGACAATTTTTAAACTGTGGAAAAATTGGTAGCACTATAGCGCACAATTTATAAAGATGGGGGGGGGGGGTGGAATGCAATGTCAGACTTGCCAGAATGCCATGTGGCAGAGAACCCCATCCATGAATGCTCCGTGCATGCAACCGGGCATTCAGTCCTTTCTCTGCCACATGGCATTCTGGGAAGGCATGTCTGCCATTGCTTTTCCCCCCACAGTATTTATAAATTGTGCACTAAAGTGCTTCCAACTTTCTCAGCCTGTTTAAAAATTGTCCTCTATTGCTATTTATTTCTAGCACTTTACTACGGTCCCTTATAAAAGTGTATATAGGTCGGCACAACAACCACAGGGACTGAAGGGCTCGTATTGTGCTGTACATAATGCTTAATTATGTTATAACATGATTAATTTTGTTCCAATATACATCGATCAGGATTTTGGGCAGGTCCACCTTCGCTCGATGCATCACGACATAACCCTGGGGATGGCTCCTTGCAAATGTGAAAGTGTTCAGTGTTCCAGTTAGAAGTGGTCAAGTGTGAACAGCAAAAGCACCATTCCCATCCCCGGACACTGAATGGCTGATTTATTGATTTATTGAGATTCAAGTGTGAAAAGGGCTAGTAAAACTTCATCTTGAAATGATCTGAAGAGCAATTAAAGGGCAAAGTTCCAATTTAACCTTAACAATCACGGATAATGTTTGAAAATATCTTTCCAATTTTTTTCTAAACTAGGGCAAATCCAAAACGTAAATCAAAGAAGCCTCAGCACTTTTACATTTGTCACATAGAGGGTTATTATCAGAGTAAAAAAGAGATCATTTAACTTTAGACGTGTACTGTATGGACCACTTTAAATTGGGATAAGCAAAGTCGTGCACAAAGGGAGGTCGTATTCATCAAATTACAAATAGAATCCCAAACTTCATCAGAGAATGAAAGATTCAAATCCTGTTCCCAGTTTCTCTTTATCTTACCTAATGAGACCATTCTTAAATTAAGCAAATTGTTAATAATAAGAGATAATTCACTTTTACAAGAAAGCTGTATATCAAAAAGTAAATCCAGAATATTTGCCTCAGGAATTTGGGGAAAAATAGGGATCTAAGATCAAGCGAAATGTCTAACCTGTAAATATCTAAAAAAAATGTTTAATACATTAAATTTAATCACCAATTGTTCCAAAGAAGCAAAATTATTTTGAATAAAAAGGTATTTAAAACATTTAATGCCCAGATTCACTCTCCTGAAGGCAGCCCACATGTCATCCTCTGATACTGACAGTAGCAGATCTTAAGGGGACATGAGGATGTGCAATGGTTTCTCCTTGTTCTAGTGCACAGATCAGGCATAGAAACCATTGAACTCATCTGGAAGTGAAGCTCTCTTGTCTCCTATTGCACCAGATTAAGGTCAATTATTAAATATATATGGGCTTGACCACATGTAGCAGTGCAGAGATTTTGTTTTCAAGTGTTAGTGGTGTTTATTTAAGCATGGCCATGCTGTTTCTCTGTGTATTCATGAATGTTTATTGTGATTGGGGAGGATAATTATTTGCATCAGTACAACATCAGAACCTGGATCATTCATTTTGTAAGATTAAAGCCTCAACAAGTAGAATTTAATCGCGCTTGCAACTAAACTACTGGCTTGTGTCTCTCCCACGCAAAGATGTTTATCTTTCAGCTGTTCAAGAATGTTTCAAAATAGCAATGTAAAATTTTCCAGAAGTTGTATGAAGCATTTATCATATCACTTCAAAAGACTGATGTTCCAAACTGCATGGAAGCCTCAAAATTCCACATTCCATCCAATGTCATTGAGGAACTGAGCAAGTAAAGGAATTGGTTTTGTTATGCTGCTTTGATGTTTGCACTGACATACCACCCTTTCTAAAAACCACTGGCACTGTTTGATGTGGCTACCAACAGCACAGCTCTGTTGACATGAGATTCCAGTTATTTACGAGGTCCAGAAATCTAATTTATGAAAGATTCTCCATGAATAGAATTAGCATCTGGCTGAACTGTTCTGCTGAACTCTTTAATTTGGGAGTGGAAAGTGGTCTCATGTGGGCCAATTTTGTTGCTTGTCTTGAATTAATGAGATTCTAGACTTATTTGTTGGAAAGTTTCTGACAAATGTAAAAGCAGAAGTTTTAGAAACCTCCATAAAATGAATACAAATGGGGTAAAAGTGTAGACGAAACATAGAATTCCTAAAGTCTGTTCAGAACATTTTAATCCAATATGTAACAATCCCCATCAAGAAGGACAATTGAAGGTTGAGTAAATGGAAATGAAACCGGGTACAAGAAAGGAATATCAGCAAACATTTTCTGGCACTCATAATTTGCTGCAATTTACATTGCTATGAAAAAGCATAAAGATAAAATAAGAGCAGGTCCAAAAATGAAAATGGTGCAATTTTGACCAAAGAACTGAATATAGCTAATTGAATGTAAATTGATTTCTGAACAACAGAAGGCAAAATTACAATATTTAAAGGACATTTAGACAAGTGCATAAGAAGGGTTTTGTGGGATGTGGGCCAAACCCAGGCAAATTGGACCAACTCAGGTGGATTAGATGGCTGGCATGGACCTATTGAGCTGTAAGGCCTGTTTTCATGCTGTAAAACTAATATTAATTAGGCCACAACTTGTGTACAATGTTCATTTCTAATCGCAACCATTGTAAGATGGCTATAATTGCACTGGAGGAGGTGCAGAGGTGATTTATGTTGCCTGTACTGGAAAATTACATTAATACAGATAATCTGGATAACTGAATTTTATTCTTTGGAACAGATGAGACTAAAGAGAGATCAGTTATATAAAATAGGGAGGTTTAAAATCCAGCGATTGGATTTAACTCATTCGTGCAAGGATTAGAATGGAGACGAAGAGAAATAATTTTCTCACAGACGGTGATGTGAATTCTTAAACTCACTGCCTGATAAGGGAGATAGAGGAAGAAATCCTCACCACATCACGAGGTATTCGTATGTTAACTTGGAGTGGTTACCTGCAGTGCAGTGTGTTCAGTGCTAGAGGATGGAATGGCTGTTTTTTTTATTCTCTTCTTTCCGCCCTCCCCCCACAAAAAAAAAACTAGCCCAGATGTTGCTGAGAGCTAATTGTTGTCTTCAGGAAGGAAATATGATCGAGTGATCGCAGGGTGAGAAATTGAGCGCTAGGGAGTCACTATCTCTGAGGATCTTTCCTTGATCCCACACTCTAATAGTATCGTGAAAAAAAAGCACATCAGCACGTCGACTTCCTCAGGAGTTTGCAGAGGTATGGTATGTCATCAGAAATCCTGGCAAATTTCTACAGATGTATGGTGGAAAGTGTAGTGACGGGGAGGAGTCACGTGATGGAGTAATGGCCGGACGGTGAACTCCAGCCCTCTCCAGAAAAGTCGGGAAAAACAAAGGAAAACACAAAGGCACAGAAATAAAAGTTACAGAAAAGTGAGTATAAAGGTGGAAAGAAGATGGCGACAAAAAAAGAAAAATCGAAAGCAACGGTAAGAAGAGAGGAAGAGAAGACAAAGGAGGAAAAAGGTGAAGGCCTTACCTGTCCGAAGAGGCCCGCTGCGGAGAGAGAAACCCGCTCCCTCAGGTCGGTAAATAATGGACTACAAAAATGGCTCGCAGAACCGAGTAAAAGTACGCAACCGCGCATGCGCGATACTTCGCGCATGCGCGATGCAAATGAAAAAAAACACACCGACGGGAGGGGGGACCAGCTGGGGAGTCGATCTCCACAGCCGGCAACGACAGCTGCAGAACACCTGCAGCAAGAAGAGACCACAGAAGACAATAGAAACAAGAAAGAAGAGGAGGAAAGGGCAACAAAGAAACAACAGATGGTCAACCCAGAGGAAGAAGAAGAGGAAGAGGAAGAGTACAGTGAAATAGAAGAAGAAAAGAAAGGCAAGGTAAAGGATATACTTGCTCTTATTAAAGGATACATGGAGTCATTTAAAGAATGGCAAACACAGGAATTTAAGGATTTAAGAAAAAGAATAAACAACACAGAAGAGAAAATAAATAAAATGGAGATGACCTTAACAGAAATGGGAAAGAAAATGGACAAGATGGAAGAGCGGGCAGTAGCAGCAGAAATGGAGGTAGAAGACTTAAAAAAGAAATTGGAGAAATCTAATAAAAAAACTAAAGAGACACAAGAACTACTAGCTCAAAAAATAGATACAATGGAAAACCATAACAGAAGAAATAACATAAAGATAGTGGGCCTTAAGGAAGATGAAGAAGGCAAGAATATGAGGGAGTTTATAAAAGAGTGGATCCCTAAGACCCTAGGATGTCCAGAACTACAGCAAGAAATGGAAATAGAAAGGGCACATAGAGTATTGGCCTCTAAACCACAACCACAACAAAAACCAAGATCTATTATAGTAAAATTCCTAAGATATACTACAAGAGAAAAGGTACTGGAGAAGACAATGGAAAAAGTAAAAGAGGGCAACAAACCACTGGAGTATAAAGGGCAAAAAATCTTCATTTATCCAGATACAAGTTTTGAACTCCTAAAGAAGAGAAAGGAGTTCAATACAGCAAAGGCGATTTTATGGAAGAAAGGGTATAAATTTATACTAAAGCATCCAGCGGTATTGAAAATATTTATTCCAGGACAACAAAACAGACTATTCTCGGATCCAGAAGCACGAAAATTTGCAGAACAATTACAAAAATAGACTGAGGGAGGAAAACGGGTAATGAGAGTTAAAATGATCACGATTGATATGTATGTGGGTAAAGACAAAAATAGACTGAGGGATGAAGACGGGTAATGAGAGTAAAAATGATCACGATTGATATGTATGCGGGTAAAGAGGTATAAGAGTGAATAGAGACAATGAGCATACATGAATGTATCTGTACTTAGAGGAAAATATAGATAGTATAGACAAGAATTAATAAGGGAAGGTAATGGAATAGAGAGAATAAGGAGGGAAGTAAAAGAGTGACCTTTGTGACATATGAAAAGTGAAATCTTTTCTGGGGGAGGCGGGGTGGGGGGAAATAGCGGTCACTGCAAAATCAGTTGACGCTTGCGAGTGGATTCGCAAATCCAAATGGAGAGGGGAGATGTGGTTGTCCGACAAGGGATAAAGGACAACTCAGGAGGTGAAGGGGAGATTGGGGATAAATAAGATAGAAATAGGAGAATAAGGAAAATGTTGGATGTTGTAGGAATGTTGTCTTATAAAGAGTTGAAAATAAGAAAACAGAAATGGAAAAGGAGGAAAGGTAATGATGGAAAAATGGAAAGAGAAGATAAACAAAATATAAAAGGGCTACGCTGAACTATATGTCTTTAAATATTAATGGAATACATAACCAAATTAAAAGGAAGAAACTACTAAATTTAAATGAATAAATGTATTCCATTAGAAAAAATAACATATTGGTTAAGAAATAATATTGAAATATTCGAACAAGTATAGGAGCCTTACATTAAATACAATAGCGAAAACCTACCGGGGACAAACATTACCTAAGTTGATGGAAGGAGAAGGAAAGAAAAGAATGGACTCAGTAGAATTTCTGGTGTAATTTTGTTGAATGACAACATTGTCTGACTGGCTTAATGCAACCTAGATTGTATACCTAAAATGGATGAGGGGGGGGTGGGGGGGTGGTTTGGGAGGAAAGGGGGGGGGGGGAGAAAAAGTCACTGTATATGTGTGAAAAAGAAATAGTGTACAACATGGCTAATGTGATTTATGGTGTGAAAAATAAAAAATTTAAAAAAAATAAAAATAAAAAAAAAAGAGTGTGGTGACGAGCTGCATCATGGTCTGGTATGGGGACACTATGCCTCAGCATAAAGCCCTGAAAAAGGTAGTGGACACAGCTCAGGGCATCACAGGCAAAACCCTCTCCACTATCAAGACCAGAGAACATCTGCTGGGAATGTTGTCATCAGAGAGCAGAAGCAATCATCAAGGACACACGCCACCCAGTGTCCCCTCTTTTCTCGCTGCTGCTGTCAGGAAAGAGGTAAAGATGCCACAAGACTCTCACCACCAGGTTCAGGAACAGCTGCTACCCCTCCACCATCAGACTCCTCAACAACAAACTCCATCAGGGACTCATTTAAGGACTCTTACTGTGCACTTTATTGATTATTCTCTCTGAATTGCACAGCCAGTTGTTTACATTTCTTACCTGTTTTCTTGTTTACATGTCTACAGTGTGTACAATTTTTTGCACTATCAATTAGTGGTAATTCTGCCTCGTCTGCAGGAAAAATAACCTCAGAGTTGTGTGATGTACTGTCAGAACCCTGAAAATCTGAATCTAGCACAGTCTTTTTTTATATATTTTATTTGTTTTAAGAAAATAAAGAATGAAGAATTGAATATATTGCATATAAAATCATAGAAAAACATTCATAGGTCAATAAAAAGAAAGAGTCCCTCTTCTCCCAGTGCCCTCTCCCTGGATTCTCAAAAAAAGGGGACAGACAGCAGGGAACAGAGGGAGATAAAAAGAAAGAATAGAAAAGAAAAAGAAACAGGAGCAAGGTCGACATCTCACTCACATCATTTTAAAAGTGTTAAATTTCTAATAGGAATACACTAACTGACAAATATCAAAATAAATTATACAATCTGGACATTTAAGTAATTTAAATAAGGTTGCCAAATTTCGACACATGGTAAGTTCCTAAGTCTATAAGTAATCTTCTCAAGGGGAATACAACTTCGCACATCCATGTTCCAACAATCAATGTGAAGTCGGGAATCAGATTCCCATGTACCGCTACATATTTCCTGGCTATTGACAATGCAACTTTAGTAAATTTAGATTTACTTCTGGAGAAGTTAACTTTTATAATTGGCAAATTCCCCAGAAGAAACAATTCCGGGACTAGAGGGAAGTTCACCCCCACAATATTTGTCAACACCTCCCCCAATTCTATTGAAAAGGGTCTTTCATAACCAGGTGGAATGTAAAAAGGTACCAACATCTCTCAGAAAATTCTGGTTTATTTTTTGTATCCTTTGAGATAATTAATGCAGAAAATTATAATGAATCGGTCTAAATCTAGAATTAATTGAGGCAGTCATTACTATTTGCACATAAATCTGACCAGCATTGTGGATCGATTTCAATGCCCAAATCTAATTCCCATCTCTCCCTTGATCCATGTAGTCCAGATTTTGGGCATCTTGGATCAGAGCATATGATAAATTTGGCTGCATTCCCCTTTTGAATTAGATTCTCCATGTCTGAGCACATTGGTAGGACCATTAATGGTCTCCACTTTTCCCTAAAAAAAAAAATTGCAATTGGAGATAGAAGAAAGTTGTTAGGTAAATTGTATATATTAAAGTCCCTCAAAAGGCATAAACTGCCCCTGTTGATCATAACAATCTTCAATGCACCTGATACCATGTTGGTACCAGGTAGCCAAGATTCAATTACTTTAGCACATAGTCTTCATAAAAGCATAATAAAGTTTATTGCTTTGTCTCTTATCCCAAGGAGAACTGAGTATATCTGAATCCATTTGTAGATCCCACCAGTGGCTTTGGGAAACTGAAAAATTTATAATACTCAAATTCTTATTTAACTTAACTCATTATTGAAATTGCCACAAACCCTGCAAGAAAAGGATTTGCTTGAGTTGAGAATTCAGCAGTAAGCTAAATCTGAGTGTGCTGTTGTGGGGAGGGAGAAAACATTAGCTTGCTGTCATCAGACCAATTCCAAAAGGTGACCAGCTTCTGTGGCCTTGTGTATGAAGGTATCTTTCCAGATTTCACAACCCTGCAGACTGGAGGTTACTGCTGCATCACTTCATCCACTGGAACCCTTGTTCCTTCCATTTTGTTTCTTCTAAACTTGTCAGTTTCAAAGCCTTCCTGGCCAACCTTTTGCTTCTACCCTCCTGATTCAAAAGGTCATCCATTACGTTGAGCAATGGTCACTGAGCACCTGCCTCAATGACTAGCAGCCAGTGACACTTGCTTCTGCTATGAAGTGCTGTGAGAGGTTGGTCATGGAGCACATCAACTCCTGTCACAGGAAGGACTGAGACCCATTTCAAATCACCTATCCACACATCTCACTGTCCCTCCCCTCTCACCTACATCACAAGAACACCAAAGTACCTGTTACGCTGCAGCAAGCAAAAATTTTGTTGCACATGTACGTTGTAATTGCTTGCATGGCAATATCTCATTATCTTTAAAACACAGGTTCATTCACCTTGTCCATAGTAGAAACAAATCCATTTTACAATGACAGATTTTTCTGCATCTGCCAAAGCACAAAGCACCCCTTCTCCTTTTATCAAAATGTTTTTATCGTTTGCTGTACTATCTCCAAGTATGGCTCTGCGCCTGATTTATTGATTGTTGTTGTTCGTCCTTCATAGTCGAAGATGACCATGACTTTAAAAGTAAATGGGAGATTGGTGGCTGTGGATCCGGAAGTGACTGGTGAGGCCACTCCGGGCCCTGAAGGCTCACCCACATGTGGAACACAAGTGGGTGGGTGCTGTCGTGGCAGTGGATGCTGTTCGGGCCTTGCACACAGCATGCTTTTGTTGCACCTCTGTGAAGGCAAACACATTTTTACAACCTTTTAAGTTCAGTAAAGAAGTGAAAGTTCCATCAAGTGAGTTACTCAGAGCTCATCTGAAGAAAAATCATTACAGATTTAGCAAAGGGATACTTGACCAAATTTTGCAAATGTTTTTCAGCAATCAGTAAGGCCCGAAAAATTAATTATGGCCATTTTTGTTCCCCAACAACCTCCACCCTGCTATATACTCTAAGGGAAGATAACATAAGACATTTACTCAAAAAAAATGGTTGTTGCAGTGAAAGGTTGTAAAATGCAGTTACTGTAGTATAATTTGCATCCATAATGTTTTTGACCTTGAACAGAAGGAACCTTCACAAGTTCATCCAGTCCCAATATCTTTCACACTCTGAAATATTTCCAAAAGATGTTTACTGATGATATAGATCAAGAATTGAATAAAGTGGGGTTTTTTTTCGTATTTGGTGGTGGACATCTGGAGAATCACTCTTGCACTCCAGCAAAAAGAAGGTCTAAAACATGTCAGTCATGGAGAGTGGGCTTGAATCCAGTGCCAACTGGCTCTGAGGCAAGAGTGCTACCAAACTGACACACTTTTGAAGCCTAATGAAAATAAATGTTACATTTGCGATTAAGCTACCTCTGCTGATTGATTTAACACAAGTAATGGAGGATTGCTGGAGTTTGCAAAATCTGACCACCTGGAGTAGCAGTGGCAGATTAGTCAATAGAGAGAAGGCTCGCTTGTTTTGTTTGGCTGCACCATTTCATCAGATGCAAGGATCGACAACAAGATAGACAACAGACTCGCCAAGGCAAATAGCGCCTTTGAAAGACTACACAAAAGAGTCTGGAAAAACAACCAACTGAAAAACCTCACAAAGATGAGTGTATACAGAGCCGTTGTCATACCCACACTCCTGTTCGGCTCCGAATCATGGGTCCTCTACCGGCATCACCTACGGCTCCTAGAACGCTTCCACCAGCGTTGTCTCCGCTCCATCCTCAACATTCATTGGAGCGCTTTCATCCCTAACGTCGAAGTACTCGAGATGGCAGAGATCGACAGCATCGAGTCCACACTGCTGAAGATCCAGCTGCGCTGGGTGGGTCACGTCTCCAGAATGGAGGACCATCGCCTTCCCAAGATCGTGTTCTATGGCGAGCTCTCCACTGGCCACCGTGACAGAGGTGCACCAAAGAAAAGGTACAAGGACTGCCTAAAGAAATCTCTTGGTGCCTGCCACATTGACCACCGCCAGTGGACTGATATCGCCTCCAACCGTGCATCTTGGCGCCTCACAGTTCGGCGGGCAGCAACCTCCTTTGAAGAAGACCGCAGAGCCCACCTCACTGACAAAAGGCAAAGGAGGAAAAACCCAACACCCAACCCCAACCAACCAATTTTCCCCTGCAACCGCTGCAATCGTGCCTGCCTGTCCCGCATCGGACTTGTCAGCCACAAACGAGCCTGCAGCTGACGTAGACATTTACCCCCTCCATAAATCTTCGTCCGCAAAGCCAAGCCAAAGAAATCCCTTCCTCAGGACCTTTCTCTCAAAGATCAGCACAGGGTAACACCTGAAATATTAGCTAGAATTTTCACTATTGAGATGGCGACTGCTTTATTTTCCACATATATTTTGTTTCAAGAACAAATTTCCTTTTAAAATAAAAAGTGGAAGAAATTTGGATGGGAAAAAATTGTTGTTCATGTGTGAACTAAACCACTTCTCAGAAAATTCTTCAAACAACATAACTGTCCTTCAACTTTGCACATCTGAAATTGATGTAACATTTTGTCCCAAAAAGAGAAACTAGAATTTCAATCTTGCAAATTAGCAAAATGAATTAAGCCTTTGAGAAACTATTGGTTCTTTTTCAATTTTTATGTGATTTTGTTAACCAAGTTAGATGACCTGTTTGGTTTTTAAAAAAAAATAAAAAAATAAAAATAAATTGCCATTAATTTTCATATCCATCCTTTGTTCCTACTGAAACAGATGCCTATTTAACATGTCTTCTAACAAAAGAGAGATCAGAGACCAGGCTCTGCTTTGCTTTATACTTTTTCTGCTTCATCAAAAGCAAATGATCCTACGATTTTAAAATCGAGCGCACTGAACCGAAGTGGTTACTATCACACATGGCACAGAGAAAAGTTTTGTTTTGTGTGCTTTCCAGGGTGGTATGGTTAGTGTAATGCTGTTTATAGCACCAGCGATCAGGACAGGAATCGTCCATCGCTGTCTCTAAGGAGTTTGTACGTTCCCCACGTGTCTTCGTGGGTTTTCCCCGGGGGCTCCGGTTTCATCCCACCATTCAAAAATGTACTGGGGGCTGTAGGTCAATTGAGTGTAATTAGGCAGCGTGGGTTCTTGTGCTGACAGGGCCTGTTATGTGCTGTATGTGTCTGTCGATCCATGTTTCGTTTCAGTGGGTGTAGTGTTACATTAGGTCCAGGTGCAGGGTATTGTGTTACTGAGATATAATGCAGAATATTTTTTTAAAACTTCTCACGTGCTCGGGAGAAATCTAGCTCCAACCAACAGATTTTACTCAAGCTTCATCATTCTGCACTCCATCACTTGCTGCTCTGATAATCATCTCTGGAATTTGGTCCATCACGGGGCGGAAGCTGTGAACTCCAGAGTTAAGTGATTTAAGCAGAACTCAAGACGAGGTTAATAGTGACTGAGTTACAGAAATGGGTCCTTCAGCCCACCATATACAATGCCAATCATCTGTGCAAATCCTATTTACTCTCTTTGGATCCATTGCCTTCCACACTTCGTGATTCAAGTGTTTATGTAAATGCTTATTAAATGTCACAAGTGTACCTTCCTCTGCAACCACCTGAGGTAGTGTGTTTCAGATTCTAATAATTCTGTGTGGAAAATGTACCTGTGTAATCCTCTCACCTTCAACCGCCACCTTATCTACCCATTAACCTCTCATAATTTTGCACACTTATCTTGAGTCCTTAGCCTCCTCCAATCTAAGGAGCAATGGCAAGGGAGATAGAGAGAACACAAGAATGAAAACTTTCTTCAGCATTCTGGATTTAAAGCTGTGAAGCAAGAAGGATTCTATCGTGCCAATGGGAGTCACTATGTGCCATTAAACAGCAAGAGAGAAGCAAATCTACATGGAAATGATTGAAATGAACAAGAATGGCCAAGTTGTGATATTGAAAGATTTCAATTACTCGGTTGTTTGTCATCATCGACAAAGAAGGGGAGGACATTCTCAGTTGTGCTCGGAAGAGATTTTTATGAACCGTTTGTTTTCTCGTGTTTAAGCTTTGCTTCACCCTGACAGTGTGTGAGGCAGAGGACAGACATGCAGTAAATTCACAAAATTGCTGGAGAAATTCAGCAGGTCCCACAGCATCCGTTAGTCAAAGATATTTAACCAATGCTTCAGGCCTGAGCTTGTGAACTTCAATCACTTCGCTGTCAATTTCTACTCTGACTTCAAATTCACTTGGTCCATCTGCTGCAATACACTCCCCTTTCTCAATTTCTCTGTCTCCATCTCGGGAGACAAACATTTGACAGACATTTTTACAAACCCACTAACTCGCAGTTATCTCAACTACACTTCTTCACAACCTATCCCCGTAAGGATTATATTCCTTTCTCACAATTTGTCAAGTTTATTGTCATCTGATTGCACAAGTATGACCTGACAAAACAATGTTGTCTGGTCCTGGTCCTCCGTGCAAAACGTGCAGACGCACAGCCAGACATAGTGCACATAGACAAACAATACGTATACAGGGCAAGTATTCATAGATACAAATAAATAAATACTTTCGTGAAATTGAGTCTCAGATGGTTAGTCTGAACAGTTCCTTTGGTTGTTCAGCATTTTCACTGCTGTGGTGCTGGTTCTGATACTCCTGTTATCTCTTTAAATCTTTTTAAAAATGTGGACATACAGCACTGTAACAGGCCATTTTGGCCCACGAGTCCATGCTACCCAATTTACACCCAATGAACCTACACCCCAGTACAAGGAAACCAGAGCCCCCGGGGGAAAACCCAAGCAGACATGGGAAGAATGTACAAATTTTTTGAGAGCGTGGAATTCAAACTCTGGTCCTGATCGCTGTAACAGCATCGCACTAACCACTATGCCAACCGTACCACCCCTTTCCTGATGGGATGTGTTAGGGGTCCTTTGATTGTTGTGCACCTTCCAAACCATGATTCTGGTTGATTACGTTGATTGGGAGGGAGGGAGACTCCAGTTATCCTCTCTGCCACTCTTATGGTCATATGGATTGACCTCTGATTTATTTCTCTGCAGCAACCATACCATACTGTGAAGCAGCTGGCCAGTTGCTCTCGGTAGAGCTCCTGTAGAAGGTTGACATAATGGTGGCTAGTAGCCTTGCCCAATTCCATCTTCTCAGGAAGTGTAGTCGTCGCTGTTGCACCTTCCTGACAAGTGAGGAGATGCTGAGTGTCAACGATAGATCACTAGTTAAGAGAACTTGGTGCTCTCCATTCCCTCTATGACAGAATTGCTGATGTGTAGTGGAGGGTGGTTGTTGCTGGTCCTCCTGAAGTCCACGATCATCTCCTTTATTTTGTCCAGACCAAGACTTGGGTTGTTACTCTCGCATCATATCACGAGATTTTTCACCTCTGCAGTGCAACTGATCATTGTTGGTGATGTTAATTCATTTGCAAACATGCTGATGTTGTTGGAGCTGGATCTTATGATGCAGCCGTGAGTCAGTAGCATGAACAGGAGTGGGCTGAGCACACAGCCTTGAGGGTGCCAGTGCTCAGTGTGACAGTGCTCCAAGTTCTGCATCCAACCCAGACAGACTGTAGCCTTTCTGTTAGGAAGTTCAGAATCCATTTGCAAAGAGGAGTGTTGAGTCCCAGTGAGGACAGCTTCCTCTATGTCCATTGCACCTGCTTGCATGTGAGATCATTAGAGATGTCCTTCTCCTACAAAAAATACGGCTTCCTCTGCACTGCTATTAACTCAGTCTTCACCCACATACCCTCCATTTCCCATATATCTGTCCTGGCCTATATCTGTCCTGGCCCCCTCTGTCCCCAGGTGCAACAAGGACAGGATTCCCCTTGTCCTCATCTAACGCTCCACCAGCCTCTGCATCCAAAATATCATCCTCCACAATATCTGCCACGTACAATGTGATCCCACCACCACACATCTTTCCCTTTTTGCCTGTTACAGGGATTACTCCCTCCTTGATAACTCATCCCTTCCCACCAATTGCCCCCTTGGTACCTGCCCTCTTGCGATCTACCCCTGTGACCCAAGAAAATGCTACACTTTGTGCCCACACCACCTCCCTCACCACTATTTGGGGCCCCAAACAGTTCTTCCAAATTAAGCATTGCTTGCAAATCTGCAAGTGTCATCTACTGCATCCGATGCTCCCATTATGGTCATATCTACATCAGAGATACTGGAAGTAGATGGAAGATTGCTTCATTGAGCACCTTTGTTTTGTCCATTGCAATAATGGGGATCTCCTCGAGGCAACCCATTTCAATTCCCTGCCCCATTTCCTTGCCAACATATCTGTCCATTGCCCCATGCAGTGCCCAAATGAAACCACGCACAAATTGGAAGAACAACATCTTGTATTTTATCTGGGCATCCTCCAACTAAATTAAATTAACATAAGAGTTCTGTTTTTTTTTGTTAGCTCCCACCCCTGTCTCTCTCATTCCCTATCCTGATGCCTCAATTCCGCCATATCCTCACCCCCTTCTCTCACAGTTCCCCCTTTCCCTTGATCAATTCTCAGCTTTCCTCTTGTTCCCTCCTATCCATATTTACATTTGGCCTCTTGCCTGTCGGCCTGTGCTCCTCCCCTGCCCATTCTTCCATCATCTCATCTCCCTACATTTTTATTCAGGGGAATTTTGCCAGTACCTTGACATGGGGCTCAGGCCTGAAACGCTGCTTGTATATCTTTGCCTCTTTTGGATGCTGTGCGACCTGCTGACTTTCTGCAGCATTTTTGTATATTTACTACAATTGTAGCATCTGCAGACTAGTTTCACTGTGTAGGAATAGTTCGCCACAGGAAGTTCAAGTTTAGATTCATAACCAGAGCATGTGTTCAGTGAGGTGGTCACCAAATCTGCATTCAGTCTAACCAATGAGGAGAGACCTCACTGAGTCCTCTAAGCACAGTAGATGAGGTTGGGCAATGAGCATGAGAAGCCCTGCCTCATCTGGATGGCCTGTTTCTGGCCCCAGATGGAGGTGAGGGCGAAAGTATAGGGAGAGGCTTTGCACTTACTGCAATTACACCAAAAACTGAGGTGTCAGATTTTGTGGATGGAAGAACACTTGGGAGCAGTGATTACTGGATTAGTCGGCCCACCAGAATATTTTCATTTCCTTTCTTTTTTAATCTTTTTATTAAGAATATTTTCCTTTTTTTTCCAAAGGAACAAATATGTTTAAATTGAACAAGTAACCTGGTCTGATATAGCACAGTGGAAGGCCCTTCCAGCACCTGAAACCTATCCTGCCAATTATACCCAATTAACCTCCCAGCCCCATATGTTTTAGAACATGGAAGGAAACTGGAGCCCCTGGGAGAAAACTCACACATGGCGCTGTAGAGTGTTGCACTAATGAAAGCACTAACTGTTTTGAAGGAGGTGAGAGCGGAGATTGCAGAAGGACTTCGACCAGAATCTTCCAGTCCTTGCTGGATGCAGAGGAAGTGCTGAAGAACTGGAAAATGACTAGCATTAATGTTTGTTCAAAGACATTGCAATACATGCCCAAAAAGTTTAACCTCTGTTATGTGGAAGCATTTTAGAAATAATAATGTGAAAGGATTCATTGAGACTTGGAGTAGTTTCATTTGATCAAGAGCTCGAACTTGTAAATGGCAAGGTGTCTTGACGAATCTGAAAGATTTTGTTTGATAACTGTAATGGGGAAGGCACATGAGAAGAATGTAGTAAATATTTCCTACATGGATTTTCAGAAGTTCTTGATAGAGGTTGGTAAAACTGAGGTGCATAAAATTAAGAAGTCAGTATAATTGTAGGTCAGTCATTGACCTGAGCACAGAGTAGTGGTGAACTGCTATTTTTCAGTTGAGAGGCCCAGGGATCAGTGGGGTCATTCAATTTGTTTTTGGTCTGTAATAATGACTTCAATGGAGGTGCACGAGGTAAAAATTCCAAGTTGGCTGATGATACAAAGTTGGAAAGTGTGGTAAACTATTGGGATAGTAATAAACAGTAGCAAAACATAAGCGTAATGAATGGGAAGATAAGTGTGTGATGATATTTAATACAGATTTGCTAATGTACACTGGGCACCAAAAATAGGGGAAGACAATATGGAATTGGCATAGTTATTAGAATCATAGAGTTATTCAGCATGGAAACAGGCTCTTTGGTCTGAGTCCACACTAAACACTCACTTGTACTCAGACCATTTTATTTTAAAATTGGTCTGGGCCCAAGATGGCAGTGCCTATGTAGACTGTAGACTCTAGGGAAGCAGATGACTGGTGCAGGCCACCAGAAAATGGGGAGGCCACCCTGTTTGAGAAGGAGAAACGGAGGGGCTCACTCATGGGACAGTGATCACGGCAGTGGACCTGTGAGATGCTCTGAGGCTGAAGAGCATGCAGGTGGTGGGTTATTGGTGACTCGAGGTGAGGAACCCACGTAGGCTGCAGACTGCTGCTAATAGGGGTAAAGGACTCATACCAGGTTGAGGTCTGCAGGAGACTGGCTGGAGGGGTACCAAGTATTTAAACTGGGATGAGAGAGGGCGCTGGAGGCTTCCTGATCATGTCCAAGGTGTGTATCTGGAGCTTGGGTTGCTGATGGTTTGGACTGAATGTGAGTGGGTGCAGAGGCTGCATGAGAACTGGAGGCAAAGCTATGGACATCCCGTGCCGCGGTGGAGGGTTTCTTACTTACTTCTCTTTCTCTGTTTGTAAGGGGTGCTGGGCCTTTTATTTTTGCTGACAATGAATCTTTGTTTGCCTTGTGGTAGACTAATGGAAATTTTGTGTAATCACATTTTCTGTTTTATTACAATTACAATTAAAACAAATCTTGAATATTTTCCCTACATTTCACATCAAATACTGTTAGTCTCCGTAGGGATAATTTACAGTGGCCAAATTAACCAACTGCATGCCTTCGGGATGTGAAAGTAATCCAGGGCAGCCAGGGGAGTCCCCAGTGATCACCTGGAGCACATCCAAACTCCACACAATCAAGATTGAACCCAGGTCACTGGTGCTGTGAGGCAACAGCTCGACTGACTGCGTGCAAAGGGACCTGGGTGTGCATAAATTGCAGAAGTAGGAGAGTAAGCTGAGAGTGGTTAGTAAAATATATGGGCTTCATTAATAAAATATAGAAACTGTAGAACCTCTATAAAAGATTGTTTGAACCACAACTTGGAGTCAGTTTTATTGCACTGAGACTTGTCCTTCAGCAGAATTTGTCTATGCTGACTGTTGCCTGTCTGAGCAGTTTCATTTGGCAAATATTCCCTATCATGTACCTGTCGAACTGTCTTTCACGGAGGTGTTGCATCAAATTCTATTTGTGGTGTCATGCAGCATGCCAGTGAGAAGGAATTTCAGATCTTGTAGTCAAATGGAGATGCTGGGATTGTTTTCCTTGGATCAAAGAAATTTGAGAGAAGATCTGCTAGATCATGAAGTGTTCTGACTGGTTAAATCGAGAAAAGTTCCTCCAATGAGCAAATGGTTCAGGGACTGGGGCTAGCAGGCAAGGACTAAATACTTTGGCCAATTATTTGAATGAGAATAACCTGCTGGGCTTTTGGGGAATGAGCGAGGCAATGGGACTGATGGAGTTGTTCCACAATTTTATGCTTTCTTCCCTTAAGGAAAATTAATGACAGGGTGGTTCTTCTATGATAATCTGGTAGTTTTGTGGTCATCATTGCTAATATTAGGTTTTTATTCCAGATAATTCGCTTCTTCATTTAAATCACACACCTGTTGTGGTAGAATTCAAACTTGTGCCTACACGACTAAGTCTCTGGGTTGCTAGTCTTGTCACCACCATGTCACTGATTATATTCACAACTTGCACCACTAATTATAAAAACTTGTTTTTGGTTCATGACCACTTCGAACTAGGGTAAAAGGCAAAAAAAAAATCTTTCCAAGCTCTGATGATGGGTTTTGAACTCTATCCATGCTGCTTGGCCTGATGAGTGTTTAATAGTATTTTCTATTTTTACAAAAAAAAAAGAGAAATATGATCAGGATTCGGCCTTCAGACCCATCAAGCCTACTCTGCCATTCAATAAGATCTTGGCTGCTCTGGCCATGAGGTCAGCTCCTCTTTCTTGACTTTTCCCAAGAACCTTCAATTCTCCTGTGCAAAAATCTCTTAAAAATGTATATAATGCGGAGTCTCTTCTGCTTCCAATTCCACAGATTTGCCATGTTCTGGTAAAGGCAAATTCTCTTGTTCTTTAAATTAACTACCCGAATATTGAAACCATGCCTCTGAGTTCTAGTCTTACCTGCTAATGGAAACAGTTTCCTGCTTCCATCTGGTCTATCCCTTTCATAATTTTACATTTCTGTAGGAGCCCCTGAATTTTCATGTGTATCGTCCCAGGTGACTCAATCCCCTCATCTCTGGAATCGCATGTTGAGCCTCCTCTGTATGACCTTCAAAGCCAGTACATCTTTTCTCAACAGAAGAGACCAGAACTGAGAACAAGAGAATTTGCCTTTACCAGCATGTGCATCCAGTAGTCCGGATGCAACACAGCTTTCCTGTTTTAAAGTTTAATCCCTTTATCAATGGAGGCCAAATTTCCATTTGCCTTCCTGATTATCAGCAAACTAATTTTTTTGTGATTCATGCACAAGTTCTTCCAAGTCTTTCTGCACATCAGCACGCTGCAATCTTTCACCATTTCAATGATAATCTGATCTTTATTTCCTTGAAAATTGGATGCCCTCTCATTGACCAAAATTGTGTTCCATCTGCCACACCTTAGCCTCACTCACTTATCTACATCTCTCTGCAGACTCTACACCCTCTAGAATCTACTTCTGAAGTTGAAAACGTGGCAGATAATGTGGCTTTTTGTCAAATTCTCAACAAAGAATCAGAAGGTCATGGTTCACCTTTTACTTCAGTGCATTAAGCACAAATTGTAGGTACTTGTTTGAGTGTGATATTGAGGGAGTGCTGCTCTGCCTAAAAACTTATTTGAGATGAGATGCTAAACTGAGGGCCCACTTGTCCCTTAGACCAGTGGTTCTCAACAATTATTTTCCACTCACATACCATCTTAGAATACCTTGGGTGATCTGTGGTTAGTAAGGGATTACTTAATGTGGTATGAGCAAGGAAAAAATATTGAGAACCACTGTCTTGGACAAATTTTAAATTTAGACATACAGCACAGTAACAGGCCCTTTTGGCCCACAAGCCTGTGGTGCCAAATTATACCCAATTGACCTACAACCCCCAGTACATTTTGAAGGGTGGTAGGAAAGCAGAGCCCCCAGGGAAAACCCACGCAGACACAAGAAGTACAAACTCCTTACAGACCCCAGTCCCAATCACTGGCCCTATAACAGCGCTGTGCTAACTGCAACGGTGTGCTGCCCTGACACGAATTGTACAACGCAAAAAAAAGCAAAGAATGTTCAGCACCAATGTATTGCATCATGACCAGAACAGATGACTTGATCTCACTGTTGTTGGATTTTGTGGACAAGTTGGTGTTCCCACCTCACCATTGAAATATTACTGCTTGAAATTGTCTTGGAAATATTATGTTTAACCAGATGATGATTTGCATGTGGGATCATAATTGTTCATGTCTGCTATGAAATCAAGCTTGGATTCAGTTGATGAAACTAATCCTCTTGATATGTATGGGCATTTCCCTTGTCTGAAGGGTAATGGTGTTCCTTGGCATGTTCAGAATCATCAGATTTGAATCATCGAGGCAGTAACCACGTTGCAGGGTATCCATTTGGAAAACTGAACAGACCACATAATAGCACAATACAAGCCCTTCAGCCCACAAATTTTGGATATGTTAGCTCTGTCAGCTGAAGTTCAATTGTTAGTATTGTGAAAATTCTGTTCAAATTTTGCAGATTTTATCCCACTGCTCCACTCATTATACACCCATGACTGTGTGGCCAGGCACAATTCCAATGCTATCTTCAAATTTGCCAATGACACCACAGTTGTTAGCAGAATCACAAATGGCAATGAGGAAGCGCACAGGAAGGAGATGGATCAGCTCGTTGAATGGTGTAATGACAACAACATTGCGCTCAACATCAGCAAAACCAAGGAGATGATTGTGGTCAGAGGAACACGGCCCAGTCCTCATCAAGAGCTCAGTAATGGAGAGGGTCAAGAACCTCAAATACTTGGGTGTCAACATCTCCGAGGTGCTTCCATGTTGATGCAATCACAAAGAAGGTTCACCAGCAGCTAAACTTTTGTGAGGTGTTTGAGGAGATTTGGTGTGTCACTGAAGGTTCTTGTAAACTTCTATAGGTGTATTGTGGAGAGCATCCTGTCTGGTTAAATCACTGCCTGGTATGGAGGTGCCAACTCTCAGGTCGTTAGCTCGGCCTGCAACATCACAGGCTCCAGACACCACTCTATCAAGGAGGTCTACGTGAGACTGTATCTTAAAAAAGTAGCCTCTATCCTCAAAGATTCCCATCAGCCAAGCCATGCCTTCTTCACTCTGCTACCATCTGGAAAAATGAGCCCAAGGACAAGGCAAAAGGGGAGCTTCTTCCTCACTGCTGTCAGATTCGTGAATGTTCAATGAATCAAAGACACTGCCTTATTTTTTGTGCTCTACTTTTTTATATATAGTAATGTCCCAAGATTGTTATAATATGAATATTTTCACACTGATGATGCCGCAAAAAAAACCATTCATAATCTTGTAAACCTCTATTAAGTCACCTCTCATCCTTCATTACCCTGAAGAGAAAAGCTTACTGTTAACTGTGGCTCATAAGACATATTCTTCAATCCAGGCAAAATCCTGGTAAATCTCTTCTGTGCCATCACCAAAGCTTCCACATTCTTCCTAAAACGAGGCGACCAGATGGAACACAATATTCCTTGTGTGGCCTAACCAGAGTTTTATAGAGCTGCAACTCTTAAACTCAATCCCATGATTAATGAAGGCCAGTGTGCCATATACCTTCTTAACCATATCAATTTGTGTGACAACCTTGAAAGATCCAAGGATTTGGACCCCAAGGTCCCTCTGTTCTTTCACACTGTTAAGAATCCTACAATTAACCATGTACTCTATCTGCGGTGGTACACCACCGGCCTACTGCAGGAGGTAACCTCTGTACCTGCAGGAGTGTAAGGGGACAGGACAACATCTGGCCGGCTGCTAATCAGTCAGCCTGAATGGATCAAGCCCCACCCGGTCGAGTGTCAATCACCCTCGGGGCTATAAGCCTGCGCCAGCCTCCCGAGGCCTCACACTGAGTTGCTACAGCCACAGCCAGCCTGGCTCTGTGGAGGTCTTTGTGGATTAAAGCCTGTTGTGTGTCTGATTCTATCTAACAGCGCACCACACTATCTTCAAGTTTGACCTTCCAAAATGCATCACTCCTCACTTGTGGATTGAACGCTATCTGCCACTTTTATGTCCCGTTCTGCATCCTGTCTATATCTTTTTGTAATCACCTATACTATCCACAGCATCTCCAACCTTTGTGTCATTTGTAGAAGTATTGACCCACCCATTTCTTGGTGCAGGTAATTTATAAAAGTCACAACAAACAGGAATCCCAAAAGAGATACCTGCAGAACTTCACTAGTCACTCATGTCCAGACAGAATATATTTCATCTACTACTACTCTCTGCTTTCTGCAGGCAAAACAATTTTATATCCATACAGTCAAGGCTCCATGTATCCTATGCCTCATGACTTTCTGAACATATCTACTACAGGGAATTTTGTCAAACACAGTATAAAAATCCATATACTGTAGCAGCCCACAGCCCGTGCCTCGGGCCGACACAGGAAATAGCCATCGAACGCGACGACTGGCAAAGCATTGTGCGGACTGAAATGCCCATTTCCATAGGCTGCAAGCAGAGAGGTGAAACTGGCCAATCACTACCAGTGGATCGCAGGGGGCCCAATCAGGGCCCGGGTATCCGAGGTAACCAATTGGCTGCCAGCCCACTCAAGCCACACCCCAGTAGTGATGGGGCTGAGCTGACTCTAAAAGGCAGAGTTGCCACTGAATAAACATAGTGTGGAATACATTCTACTGGTGTGTGTGTCTTTCTTCTGAGGATTTGAGCTTCAGCGGGCTATAACCTAGCTGTAGCTGTAGTGTCCTTGCTACAATATGCCACATCCTACAGTTCTACCTTCATCAATTAATTTTGTTACTTTTATGGTAATTAAATATAAATGTTTAAGATATCTTGCATTATATCAGCAGTATTTAATACACTTTATTTTTCCCTCTATGTTTAATGTGAAATTTAAAAAGATGACAATTTATAATTTAAAAATTAGGATAGTGTTTTAGAACACTATGTATCATAGTGTTGGGATTCAAAGTTCCCACAGCTGTTAGCCAGCTTTGTGTTTTTTTTTGTGTTCTTCTCCCATTGGTTCAAATCATGTTAATAAGCCTGACATGGCACTGTAACAAAATGGCCTTTGAGAGTCAATGTCGGGAACATCAGCTGGATTGCCTCATCTGACCTCCTTTAGATTTAAATTAGTCAAACATGATTTTGTTTTCTAAAAGACTAGCACAGACAAGTTACACATACTTGCCAACTGGTTGTTAATTTTGTCAAAATGTAATTTCTAGCAGCTTCCACCAAACTGAAGGTCATCAGAGCCTTCTTTAAAAAGTGATTATGCACAAGTTGAATAAGAAACCATTTGTTTAGGAGCCTACTAAAAGCAAAGTTAGACATGTCTAAATTATAAAAGTATTATTAGGCTTCTTCAGGTAGATTCTCCGCTAAGAATGCACCTGAGGAAGTGTCCCTTTGAATTGTCGTTCAGGTGGCAGCGCTAAAAGTGCAGCGTTGGCCACCTGAAGGGATAGCAGTGTGGGGACGTCCCGCGCTGACGGCCCTCGTCAGCCGTCCCACAGTGTGGGGACTGATTTTGGGAGTGGGGCAGCAGGATCACTGTGGGGACATTCCCACGCTGACAGCCCTCGCCAGCCGCCCCACAGTATGGGGACTGATTTCGGGAGTGGGGAGAGAGCGGGGCAGCGGGATCAGTGTGGGGGCTGAGGGCGGGATGTCCCCGCGCTGACAGCCCTTGCCGACTGCCCCTGCTCTAATGTCCTGCGCCGGCAGAAGGGACAGCTAGGAGAGGAGCTGTCAGGCGGCTGCATTCAGATGGCTGGGGAGGCCACTGTGTTGCGGTGATTATCCCTCTCAGACGAGGGTAACAAAGTTTGCCTCGCTGGTGCCTCCTGCTCATTCACGTGGCCTCCCGACAGCTGCGTATTCCCAAAATATGCGGCTTTACAAGCGGGGCAATTGGCCACCTGAAAGTGCCTATATGTGTTAGAAGTATTTGGGTTACAAAGAGATGCTAGGGAAAAGTTCCAAAGCAGTAACAGACTTTTATTTCATGTCTCTTTGTTGTGGAAATGTTTGTTTTTGCTTTGAACATTCCAAAGAACTTGGGTTGTTTATGTGCAAGCAATGCCAACATTTTAATTAGTAATTGTAATATGTTATTTGTGAAGTGGACACCGTATGGACAAGTTAAAGTGAGTGCAAAGATCTGGCAAATGGAGTGTAATGTTGGAAAATATGAAATTATACATTTTGGGAGGAAAATTCAAAGAGCACATTATCTAACCATTGTGAGAAATGCAGAGGAACCCAGGTGTCCAAGTGTGTGTTTCTCCAGCACTATTGAAAGGGAATTTTGAAACAAGAAGTAGGGCGGTTTTGCATCAGTTTATGTTGGGTATTGATGGGGCATCAGTCCAGATATTGAACTCCTTATTCAATGGAGTGTTTTAATACATATGAAGGTTTAGAAGACTTGGAATGCCAGATTAACTGGAAATAAAGATTGAATATGTTTGCACTGTATCAACTGAAAGTTCAGTTGTTATTATTGTGAACGTTCTGTTCAATTTTTGCAGAATTTTGATTATTTAAATTCTTCCATTAAGTGGTACAACCTTCCATTTCTCATTTAGACCCGTCTCTTAAAAACACCGATGCACACTGATAACCTGGTACATCTCAGATTTGCTGTCCTGTGCACGAGAAGTCAAATGAGTGCTCTCAAATGAAATGTTCCCCCTGTTCAGATGGCCAAAATACCCCAATGTAAAGCTGCATTATTCTACCCCTATGTGGCGGTCGGGAGGCGACCTGAAAGAACAGGAGACGCCTCCCAGGCACACTTTCCAACCCTCCTCCGAGAGGAATAATCGCCGGAGCACTGAAATCCCCTGAAGCACCTGAATGCAGCTGCCTGAAAACAGCGGCTAAGGGGATGATAATCAGCTGGCGAGTGCCTAACAGCCCCCATGGCCCCTGCCCCCGGCAAGGGATGTCAGGGCTGGGGCGTCCGATGTCCCGCGCTTTGACATCCCGAAGGGACAGGAGCCGAAGTGTGCTCCGAGGCACCTCCCATGCAGCTGTCCCTTTCAGGTGGCCAGCGCTGTGCTGTTAGCACTGCCACCTGAACGACCATTCCACAGGTCTGAATCCGCTTCTGCAGGCGCATTCTTGGCGGAGAATGCACCTGAAAACGGCTATAGACAAGCTGGATTTGCAGAGGGAGTTTTCTCTTATGGGAAATCTAGGACTAAGGGTTAATGTTGTCAAAAATAGGATTGCTAAGTCAAAAGGTTGTCTCTTGCAGGTTTCTGAGTCAAATTCGGCTTGGAAGCAAGTCTTTGAACATCTTTAGGTCAGGGACAGATAGAGGATCTTAAAGGTTACAATAGACTGACAGAAATGAAGTTACATTAACATCAACTCTTCTTTGGCTTGGCTTCGCGGACGAAGATTTATGGAGGGGGTAAAAAGTCCACGTCAGCTGCAGGCTCGTTTGTGGCTGACCAGTCCGATGCGGGACAGGCAGACACGATTGCAGCGGTTGCAAGGGAAAATTGGTTGGTTGGGGTTGGGTGTTGGGTTTTTCCTCCTTTGCCTTTTGTCAGTGAGGTGGGCTCTGCGGTCTTCTTCAAAGGAGGCTGCTGCCCGCCAAACTGTGAGGCGCCAAGATGCACGGTTTGAGGCGTTATCAGCCCACTGGCGGTGGTCAATGTGGCAGGCACCAAGAGATTTCTTTAGGCAGTCCTTGTACCTTTTCTTTGGTGCACCTCTGTCACGGTGGCCAGTGGAGAGCTCGCCATATAATACGATCTTGGGAAGGCGATGGTCCTCCATTCTGGAGACGTGACCCATCCAGCGCAGCTGGATCTTCAGCAGCATGGACTCGATGCTGTTGACCTCTGCCATCTCGAGTACCTCGACGTTAGGGGTGTGAGCGCTCCAATGGATGTTGAGGATGGAGCGGAGACAACGCTGGTGGAAGCGTTCTAGGAGCCGTAGGTGGTGCCGGTAGAGGACCCATGATTCGGAGCCGAACAGGAGTGTGGGTATGACAACGGCTCTGTATACGCTTATCTTTGTGAGGTTTTTCAGTTGGTTGTTTTTCCAGACTCTTTTGTGTAGTCTTCCAAAGGCGCTATTTGCCTTGGCGAGTCTGTTGTCTATCTCATTGTCGATCCTTGCATCTGATGAAATGGTGCAGCCGAGATAGGTTAACTGGTTGACCGTTTTGAGTTTTGTGTGCCCAATGGAGATGTGGGGGGGCTGGTAGTCATGGTGGGGAGCTGGCTGATGGAGGACCTCAGTTTTCTTCAGGCTGACTTCCAGGCCAAACATTTTGGCAGTTTCCGCAAAGCAGGACGTCAAGCGCTGAAGAGCTGGCTCTGAATGGGCAACTAAAGCGGCATCATCTGCAAAGAGTAGTTCATGGACAAGTTTCTCTTGTGTCTTGGTGTGAGCTTGCAGGCGCCTCAGATTGAAGAGATGCCATCCGTGCGGTACCGGATGTAAACAGCGTCTTCATTGTTGGGGTCTTTCATGGCTTGGTTCAGCATCATGCTGAAGAAGATTGAAAAGAGGGTTGGTGCGAGAACACAGCCTTGCTTCACGCCATTGTTAATGGAGAAGGGTTCAGAGAGCTCATTGCTGTATCTGACCCGACCTTGTTGGTTTTCGTGCAGTTGGATAATCATGTTGAGGAACTTTGGGGGACATCCGATGCGCTCTAGTATTTGCCATCAACTGCACTGTTATTAAATAACAGGTGTAGAATCGTCCAGCACAGTCATTAACCTGATCCTACTTGCCAAGGGCCATTTCCATGTTAGTCCTGGAGGGGAGTTGCTCTTTTCTTACTAAACTCTTCTAATACACCAATAAAAGCAGAAGAGTTTCACGAGCACATATTGTGGAATGAGGAGCTTCAGATACAAAGAGAGATTGGATAGCTGGGCTGCTGCTTGTTGCATAAGGCTGAGAGGTGATGTCATGAAGGTTCATAAAATGATGAGGAGCACATAGGATACATAGAATCTTTTAAGGGAGTCTAAAACTAAAGGGCACAGGTTTTGCATGAGAAAAAATTATCTGATGGAAAAGCTTTTTCATGTGGTGGACAGTAGTAAATGTAATGAGCTATCGGAAGTGATAGAGACAGGTTCGATTACAATGTCCAAAAGGCATTTTGGCAAGTACTTGGATGAGATGGAAGGATATGGGCTGAATGCAGGCAAATAGGATTAGTGTGACTAGGCCTCATAGTCAGCATAGATGAGTTGGTCTGGTTAGTCTGCACCACAATGAGGACCCAGCAGCAGTGGGAGAAGAACTATTGTGTCAATTGCAAAATATGGTCAACTTCCTTTTGGGGTATTCTGGTGATCCTCAAGGACAGTGACCCCAGCAGTGGACTAATGAAGGGCTCAGCGGTTGAAGGACTGGCTCAAGCTGCGGACTGCTGGCAACGGGAATTGGAACCGGGATTTGAGAGGGCTCTGAGGGCAAAAAGACCACTTCCTGTTCATATTGGAGGTTTGGACCTGGTACTCTGTTTGGCGATTGCTTGAAATGGAATCTGTGCAGCTGCAGAGGCTGCGGGAGGGCTGGTGGTGAATCCACGGGCATTGAGTTGCTCTGAAGGGACTCTCTTTTGCTTCACTTTCTCCTATTGTTAGGGGCACTGGTCAATGCTCATGCCGACTCTTTGTTTGCCTTTCAGTAGACAAAAATTGGGTTCTCGTGTATATTTCATTTTTAATGTAGCTTTTGAGGATTTCCAGTAAGTGACTACACGAGCTGTGCGATGCAGCCTCACCCAACACTGCCATCTCTTATCACCCTGTGGGATAAGGATTTCAAACAGCAAGCTAACAAGACACCATTCCAGAGTTTGGGAAAGCTACCTACATCAGGTCTCTCTGGGTCTTCTTTACTCAATGTATTATCCTGGACCATTCCCTACAAGATCTACAACTTGGGTGATCACTTGCATTCAGGAAATAGCATTAACCTGGTGCGAAGAGGTGAGAGGTGCAGTGTTTCTGATATTCCTAATTCATTGCAATCAGCATGGCTAAAACCTAGGATGCAAATTCTCTTATAAACCAATGATGCTTTTATCTTGTCTCCAAGAGTCGAACTGCAGCTGGGCAGTCCAGTTACCTTTGCCTCACCACCAAGCCGTGGCTTACTTTATTTTGAGCAATGATGGCTAGTACACTGTCAATCCTTAACTTCTCCTGATCTATCATTGCAAACTGTGTTGGAGAGATGGCTGCTCTGATCTCCACTTTACATACAAGTAACAGGACCCTGTGGCAGTTTCCTTTCCAGCACAAAGGAAGGATGTGAATTATTCTGTCAATACTCTGGGATAATTGAACACCTGCAGGGGAGACTGCAAGTCATGCAACATCCTCACTCGGGAAAAAGCACTTCCTTCCTGACTGGCTCATATCCATTGCTGATACTGTCACTGCTGCAGTCTGACTTCCATCAACAAAAGCAACTCTGTCACGATGGAGAGACTGCTTTGCAACCTCTGGATGGGGTGATGAAAGAAACCATGATTATCAACTGATGAACTCTTTTTCTGATGATGATGATCCATGGCTGCCATTGAATAAAGATAGCTCTTCAAGTTGTTCCCTCCCCTGTTAGTGACCAGCCCTAGCGCTCCTTTAAGAACATCACAGAAGCAGCATGAACAGTCGTGAGCAAAATGATAATACTCCATGCAAGTATTAACTAATGTTCCTTGTGCATTTCCATGAGTGCTCATCCTTCAAGTGCCTTTGACTGGCCTGCCACTCTTGTGTGCTGCCACCTAGCTGAGGGAGGTGATAGTGTGGGGGCAATTGATTAACTTGGTTCACTTTACATCATCTCACATTGGGCACAATGTCATACAACATGGAAATAGGCCCTCTGGCCCAATTTGTCCATTCCAGCCAAATTGCCTACCAGAACAAATCCCATTTGTCCTTAAACCTTTCCCCTTCACGTAACTGTATAAACGGCTTTTGAGCGTAATTATACCCACCTGCACCATTCCCTCTAGCAGTTTGTTCCACACACCCACCACCCTCGATTTGGGGAAAGTTTCCCCTCAGTTCGCTTTTAGATTTTTCCCCTCTGCCATCTTGTTTTCAATTCCCCTACCCTGTGACCATTCACAATAACCTAGCCCCAGTTATCAGAGCAACTGAGGCCAAATATCTGAGGTCAGCTGAGCTTTGCTCCACGGGGCTTCTGACACATCCCCCTGATGGGACAGCAGATGACTTGAAACCCATGCCAAAAAGTGTCTGGAATGGTAGAATCTCTTGCTCTGAAGGAAAGACAGCTAAACTATCAAGGGACCCATCACACCTCAGAAACCTTCTCTTCTCCCTCTTCACATTGAGTAGAAGGCTTAAGAGTGTGAAAGCACACACCAACAGGCTAAAAGACCATTTCTTCCCCGCACTCATTAGGCTCCTGAATGAACCCCAGATTAGTGCTCTGTTTTGTATCAGTCTTCATGATGGAGGACATGTTGAACATGCCAAAGACAGATGTCATGGATGTGATGGGATGTAATAATAATCACTAAAGAGGTAGCACTCAAAAAAAAACTTGGAGGTCTAAAAATAGATAAATCTCCAGTCCTGATGGAATGCATCCCAAGGTATTGAAAGAAATGGCAGAAGTTATAGTCAAGGCTTTGGTGAAAATTTACCAAAGTTCTCTGAACTCTGGGCAAGTCCCGGCAAATGACCAATGTCATGCCACTATTCAAAAAAATGACATGGGGAAAAGGCAAGTAATTTTAGGGCAGTTAGTTTAACATCTGTGGTTGGGAAAATATTTGAAGCTATCATTAAAATAGAAATAGCGAGGCATCTGGAGCTAAATGGATCCATCAGGCAGATGTAGCATGGATTCAGCAAAGGGAGGTCTTGTTTGACAAACTTACTGTCATTCTTTAAGGATATAATGAGCAGGCTGGATAGACGGGAGCAGATGGATGTTGCTTACCTGGATTTCTAGAAGGCATTCTATAAAGTGCTGCATAAAAGACTTGTACAGATAATAAAGATGCATAGAGTTGGGGTAATGTATTAGCATGGATGGAGAAATGGTTAACCAAAAAAAAGCAGAGGGTTTGGAGGACAGGGGCATATTTTCTAGTTGGCAATCGGTGGTGAGCAGTGTGCTGCAGGGGTTGGTGCTGGGCTTCCAACTGTTCACAATATACATGAACTATCAGGAAGAGGGAGCTGAGTGTAGTATATCTCAGTTTGCTGATGACACTGAATTGAGTGGGAAAGCAAATGTGCAGAGGATTTGGAGAGTCTGCAGAGAGATAGTTTAAATGAGTGGGCAAGAGTCTTACAGAAGTAGTACAATGTTGAGTTTATCCACTTTGGAAGGAAAAATGGAAGATCAGAATAATGTTTAAATGGCAAGCAATTGCAGCCTGCAGCCATGCAGAAGGATTTGACATGAATCGCGAAAAGATGGTTTGAAGGTGCAGCAGGCTGTCAAGAAGACAAATGGATTGTTGGCCTTCTTTGCTAGAGGGATGGAATTTAAGAGCAGGGAGATTATGCTGCATCTGTACAGGGTACTGGTGAGGCCGCATCTGGAGTATAATGTGCAGTTCTGGTCTCCTTACTTGAGTATTAGCTTTGGAGGTGGTGCAGAGAAGGTTCACCAGGTTGATTCCAGGCATGATGGGGTTGACCTATGAGGAGAGATTGAGTCATCTGGGACAGGACTTGCTTGAATTTAGAAGAATGAAAGAGGATCTTATAGAAAATTATGAAAGACATAGATAAGATAGAGATAGATAAGTTGTTTCCATTGGTGGAGGAGACAAGAACAAGGGGACATAGCTTCAAGATTCAGGGTAGTAGATTTGGGACAGAGATGAGGTGGAACTGCTTTTCCCAGAGGGTGGTAAAACTGTGGAATTTGCTGTCCATTGAAGCAGTGGAGGCTACTTCTGTAAATACATTTAAGACAAGGTAGGATAGATTTTACATAGTAAGGGATATGGGGAAAAAGTAGGAAGGTGGAGATGAGCCTATCATCAGAGTCCTATTTTACATTCCTGCCCCAATCAAACATCACTGTTTGGGGGATGCATTTGGTTCCAGTTATTCTAGCTCAGTGGATCTCAACCTTTTTATTTCCACTCACGTACCACTTTAAGTATTCCCTACGCCATAGGTGCTCTGGATTAGTAAGGAATTGTTTAAGGTGGTATGTGGGTGGAAAGAAAAAGTTTGAAAACCACTGTTTTAATTGCACCTAATTGTCATGTGCACAGGTTCATAACTCAAATAGAAATGGCCAATGACAATTTTTCTTAAGCAAAATATTTCAGTAACAATTGGGTTTAGAGCAGTGGTTCTCAACCTTCACTTCCCACTCACTCACCACCTTAAGCAATCCCTTATTAATCACAGAGCAATTATGGCATAGGGAATACTTAAATTGGCATGTGAGTGGAAAGAAAAAGGTTGAGAACCGCTGTTCTGGCCTATATATATATGTATAATTTTAGCCACAAACGAGCCTGCAGCTGACGTGGACATTACCCCTCCATTAATCTTCGTCCGCGAAGCCAAGCCAAAGAAGAAATATATATATTTATATATATATATATGTGTGTGTGTGTGTGTGTGTGTATATATATGTGTGTGTGTGTGTGTGTGTGTGTGTGTGTGTGTGTGTGTATATATGTGTGTGTGTGTGTGTGTGTGTGTGTATATATGTGTGTGTGTGTATATATATATGTGTGTGTGTGTATATATATATATATATGTGTGTGTGTGTGTATATATATATGTGTGTGTGTATAATTTTATATATATATATGTGTGTATAATTTTATATATATGTATAATTTTATATATGTATAATTTTATATATATATATATATAGGGCAGTGCTGGTTCAATCACCATGTGCGTGGTGACAATGACAATCACTGCCCGAGGCGCGCGCTGAGAGGGAGGTTTGAGTCAGGAAGAACCCCTGATGGCATCATCTTCCCATGGCTGCCACGCCATGTGGCGTTACACGCGAAGCCGATTCGCCACGAGAGAGTGCGCCGCCAGATATAAAAAAATAAATATATATATCATAGAAGAATTTTGTTCAGCGAGTGTATGCTTAAATATTCATGGTGTACTGTTGTGAAGCTTCAAATGAGAAACTGTCTCTTTGTTTATCCAAATCGATTTATAAAATACTTCTTCACTTTGTTATCTTATTGTGTGGCAGCAAGTTGTGCTTTTCACCTGTTTCCTCGGACCTTGACCTTGTATTTCATTATTTGTCAACCACGTGACAGGAACTGGTAAGAGCTTGAACACCTGTGACTGAAATGCATAGCTGTCAAGAATCTGATTCTCATTGGAGATCACTGAGCAATTAGAGTTCTACTCTCAGTGAAGGAGGAACATTTTCCTGGGTGATATCTCTTTCTTGTGATGACAAGCTGCAATTGGGCGACAGGAAGTAGAGCTCTGAAAAGATTTGAGAAACCTCTGTAGCATGAAGCATTTGAAAAATGTCTGCTTTTGCCATCCAGGTGTCATTTTGCAAAATTGCTAACACTAGCCTGAGGTAGTTGTGTGTATCATTTCACAGCAGAAATGGTGGTCTCTGGGCTCTATGACCACTGGCTTCTTGCCATGCCTTTCCTTCTGTCAGGCCCACTGGACGAAATGCCAAGTATTTGATCATCTTTAGGTTTGTGTCATTGTCGCCACGGCAGGTACTAATGAGCAACCTCTTCCTCCCTGAAGTTAGCACACCAACAACCCTTGGACTCTGAGCAGAGTGCGGCCTGCCTGGATGAGATGTTGCTCCATTATCTCCCTCAAATCAGCCTCGCCTGTCTTCTGAAAGCTGGTATGCAGGCGAGGGCTCTATGGAATGAGGCAGCCTCCTCTTGATTCTCCAGCAACCCTGATGAAATGTGAATCTCCAAAGAGCTTGTATATAGAACAATTCACCACAGGAGCAGCCCATTGGGCCACTATCAATTACGAGGGCCAAGTTAAACGAAAGCTCTGCTGCTTGAACATGATCCATAGACCTTTATTTTCTGCATATGCATACGTCAATTTTAAACTCTTTCCTATCTGCTTTCACAATTACTTGTTGCAGTCCATTGTAAGCATGGACCGCCCTTTCAAATGCATGCCCACTAGTATGTCTTTGTTTTTATCCTGGGATTCTGACTGTCTAACCTATTGCCTCTCATAAATTTAAGTTGCCCTTTAGCCTCTGATGCTCCAGAGAAAACCTCTTGTAGCTGATGCCCTCTAATACAGGCAGTGTCCTGGTAAATCTCATCTGTACCCTTTACAAAGTCTGCATATTCTTTCTGGAACATGAGAAATAGGAGCAGACCATCTGACCTGTGAGAGCTTCTTCCTCCATTTAATAAGATCTTGTCTGATATGGCCGTGAAGCCACCTAGCTGCCCTTTTCCCCATCTATCTTTGTCTTAAAAGCATTTAACAAGTCGGCCTCCACTACTTCCTTATGCAGAAAATTTTCTAAATCTACTTCCCTGAATCTTGCGTCTACATTATCTAGTTCTGCAACAGAATGGCACTCATTTCTCCAATGCAGCCTAACCAAAGTTTACACAACTACAACTTGACTTTCTTACTGTTACAGTCAGTGCCCCACCCTACTTATGTGGCCACTTTCAACAACCGATGAATCTTTAAATTAAAATAATTAAATAAAAACCATGGTTAGTGAATGGTTTCATGTTTTTGATTTGTACACAAACACTGGAAGAAATTATTTCCAGGGTTGTGAGGAGGGAGTAGGAATGGCATTGATAGAACTGGTTTAAGTATAAATTGATGGATTTGAATGGCCCCACCTGTGCTCCTCTGTGGTCAGAATGTGTATTGCCAAAGGAAGAAATAGATGATAATGATGTTTGCTTACCATCAAAATTCAGGACTCCCTCAAAGATACCAACTGTCTGCAACTGGTTTACCTAAAATCTCCAAGAGAGTGACCCTCTCCTCTAGCCTGGTTGGTCTCTGAGGCCCCTCTCACGATTTTCTTCTACTTTGAGGAAGGACTCTGGCTCTAAACATTGGTTATCCTATATTTCCTATAGATACTCATGACCTGCTGAGTTTATCCAGCACTTTTACCTATTGCTGCTTAATATTTCACCTTGCAAGACAGTGGGGAAATTATTGAACAATGAGGGGGATGGAAAGGGAGAAGATGCTGACATTTATAATCTTACACTGGGATGAATTGTTTTGGGCGATCAATGAAGTGCTGGAATGGACCTCCAATTAAGCAACAAAAGGAATTTTGGCCCATGGGCTGCATGCTTCTTCTTTGGCTTGGCTTCGCAGACGAAGATTTATGGAGGGGTATGTCCACGTCTGCTGCAGGTTCGTTGGTGACCGACAAGTCCGATGCGGGACCGGCAGGCACGGTTGGAGCGGTTGCAAGGGAAAATTGGTTGGTTGGGGTTTTGTGTTGGGTTTTTCCTCCTTTGTCTTTTGTTAGTGAGGTGGGCTCTGCAGTCTTCTTCAAAGGAGGTTGCAGCCCACCGAACTGTGAGGCGCCAAGATGCATGGTTGTAGGCGATATGGTTAATGTAGCGGTTAATGCAATGATAGTACAGTTCCAGTGACCCTGTTCGAATCCGGTGCTCTGTAAGGAGTTTATATGTTCTCCCCATGTCTCAGTGGATTTTTGCCGGGTACTCCAGTTTCCTCGCACCCTTCAAAAATGTACTGTTTGTAGGTTAATTGGTGTATTTGGGTGGCATGGGCTTGTGGGCTGGAATGGCTTATCATCGTCAGTATTTCTAAAATTAAAATAGTTTTTTGTAACCAATTACATCACAATGTACTTCTCTGTAAACATTTGTCTGTGATGTCTGCCTATTCATCCAGTTGATCCAAGCTTTTTTGCAGTTTGCTATGGTTCTCTTCACTGTTCACCATATTGCCAAGCACTGTGCCAAGTGTTCATTTGGAAGTTTTACCCTGCACATTAATCCAAAATAATATGCACAGATTCCATCTTGGACCCTAGAAAATTCTGCTGCCTACCACATCAACCAACTCTTCATCTCCTGTCCCTGAACCATTTTTTTTTTCTAATTCCACGGGTTTAATTTTCACCAACAGCCTCTAATATGGAGCTTTACTATAAACCCCATTGCTGACATCTTCTGCAATCCCTTCATTACCAACCTTTGTTGAGCATTATTGTTGTTTCTACTTTGTTAACTGTTATTTAAACTTCTTCAAGTGAACATTAATTTATTTCCTTAATTGCTGCTTCAGGATGCTTCCCCATCTACCGTGGTTAATTTGGCTGACCTCTGGAGAACATATTTGTCTTTGCATTCTGTCTATGAAACAGGGTTGTATCATTTATGGTGCTCTGGCACCTTTCCTGTATCTGAAGAGAAGCAGAAGTCGACAGCCAGCCCTTCTATTACTTCCAGTCCTTTTAACAATCGTGCATGTCTCTCAAAAGGATGACTTATCCACTTTAATCATAGCCAACCTTTATAGAGGTCGTACTGCACAGAAACAGACTCTTCAGCCCACCAAATTCTTGCCAACATCCATTTGCACTAATCTGACATCAAGCCCATTATTTTTCATTTTCCTCACGTTCTCAACATCTCTTTCCAGATTTTACCACTCACCACTCCTATGTTCCAAAGACATATAGCTTTCTAGACAATAGACAGTAGGTGCTGGAGTAGGCCAATTGGCCCGTTGAGCCACCACCGCCATTTTCAGATAATGGTTGATCACTCTCCGTCAGTAACCATTACCTGCCTTATCCCCATAACCCTTAACTCTTCTGCCCACAAGAGCCTTATCTAAGCCCCCTTTTGAACATATCCAGTGAATCTGCCCCCACCACCCTCTGCGGCAAAGCATTCCACAGATCCACACTTCTCTGGGTAAAAATATTTCTCCTCATCTCCGTCCTAAAGGGCCTTCCCTGTCTTCTTCAACTATGCCGTCTAGTCCTAGTCTCTCCCAACAATGGGAACATGTAATCTGAATTCACCCTGTCTAGTCCCTTGATAATCTTATACACCTCAATCATCCTTCTAAACTCCATCGCATATAAGCCCAGTCTTTCCAATCTTGCCATCCCGGGAACCAACCTTGTAAATCTGTACTGCACTTCCTCTATAGCGAGTATGTCCTTCCTCAAATTTGGGGACCAGAACTGGATCCAATATTCCAGGTGAGGTCTCACTAGGGCCTTGAACAACTGCAGGAGGGCATCTCTGCTCCTATACTCCAATCCCCTCTTTATGAAACCCAACATGCCATTTGCCTTCTTCACCGCTTGCTGAACCTGCATGCTAGCTTTTAGTGACTGGTGTACAAGTCCACCCAGATCCCTTTGCACTATCCCATTCCCTAGCTTGACTCCATTTAAATAATATTCTGCTCTCTTATTACTGCCTCCAAAATGGATAACCTCACATTTTCTCACATTGAACTTTATCTTCCATTCCTCTGCTCACTCCCCAACCTGTCCAAGTCCCTCTGCATTTTCCTGACATCCTCCTCACACTTTACACTGCCAACAAGTTTAGTATCATCTGCAAATTTGCTCATGTTGTTAATAATCCCTTCATCCAAATCATTTACATAAATGATAAACAACTGAGGACCCAATACCGAACCCTGTGGTACCCCACTCGTCACATCCTGCCATCCTGAAAATGACCTGTTTATCCCAACCCTTTGTATCCTATTTCTTAACCAATTTTCTATCCATGTCAGCACCTTACCCCCAATACTATGCTCCTAGATTCTGCCTACTAGCCTCCTGTGCTAGACCTCATCAAAGGCTTTCTGGAAGTCCAAGTACACCACATCCACTAGTTGTATTGGGTGACATGCTCAAGGAGCTGTCAATGTGATATAGCTGTAAAAATTTAAAAATAAACGCCATTAAATAAATTTCAAGACTGATCACCCGCTGCCTTTTTTAACACTCAAAATCATAGATATTTACCTGCTTCGATTAACTCAATTTCAATAACTGGATATGACCAATAAATTTATGGTGAATTATATTGTGGTTTTGTTCATGTCTGGTATTCAGTTTTCTGGGTTGTTCTAAAGCCTAGAAATAAAGTTGCATTTTCGTTCTCTAGCATCAGTTTCATAAACATTGTCATCTAATTTTAATAACTTAATTGAAGGTTCTGAAATGAGAACAATTGGTGATTAATTCCATGCAGAGTGAGTTAATTTCATCTTCAAGTGTTCTTTTTTGCAATTCTTTATCTTTGCACAAGTTTAGCTGATGTTGGTTGGGGAAGTGCATTCATATGCATGAAGGTTCCTGCCTGCTATTGTTATTCAAACAGCGGAAAAAAAAACGGCAGGAACTTGACAGTATAAAAGCTGCCTTTCCAGCCCTAACAAAGGAGTAAGAAGCTTAACCTGCCACACTGTGTTTTTTTGTAGCGGTTAGCTACAATTGGTGACCCTGACGGTTTAGAAGGAATCTAAACCTAGCAATGGAGAACGAAGCAGCAGTCTGAGGTTCCCGACCTCGGGACAGTTTGACCCAGCGTGTGGTTCGACCAGGCATAAACTCAGTTCCAGATCTGGGACATCACAGCAGAGACCATCCGAAAGTTGCAGCATGGGCAGACATTCTGTGGAAACAGAAACAGAAGTGATCTGCTACCTTGGGGCTTTTAAAGAAGTCCAGCAATCAGACCAGAGCAGTCCCAAGCAAGGAACAGCAGACGAGAGACAGGAGTGAGTCCAGCGACAGATGGTGCTTCTACCACCTGAGATGGGGCACCGAGGCCCACCAATGCCAGTCCCCCTGCGAGTTCCAGGGAAACAACGCCAGCCGTCGCTGATGGCCATGACAGCTGGCCACCAAGAGTGCCTCCTGTACATCTGGGACCGCCTGTCCAGCAGACGCTTCCTGGTGGATACAGGAGCAGAGGTCAGCGTGATAACCTGACGGGGTTGGACACTAGGCGCAGGCTAGCGGGACCCACGTTGAGGGCTGCCAATAACAGCATTATACGGACCTATGGCACTTGTAGGGCCGAGCTGCAGTTCGGGAGCAGTCACTCCTCATGGGAGTTCACATTGGCCGCAATGGAACAACCACTCCTTGGAGCGAATTTCCTGCGAGCCCACGGCCTCCTAGTGTACTTTATGGGTAAGCGACTGGTCCACACTGAGACCTACCAGACCATCGCACTGAGGGGCACTAGGTTTCCGACAATGCACCTGGACTCCGCCCACAGCTCAAAGGGTGAGTTCTCCAAGGTGCTAGTGAGATTCCTGGCAATCCTTTCACTTCAGTTCATAGCAGAGATGCCTCGACATGGCATCAGACATCACATCCTGACCAAGGGCCCATGTCTCCAAGCAAGGGCAAGACGACTTCCCCGAGAGAAGCTCCGACTGGCTAAGGAGGAGTTTCGCAAGGTCGAGGAGTTGGGTGTTGTTCGATGGTCAGACAGATCATGGGCCTCACCCCTGCACATGGTGCCTAAAGCAATTAGGGGCTGGAGACCATGTTGCAAATATTGCCAGCTCAACGAGGCCAGCACCCTGGACCGTTTCCCTGTGTCACACATCCAGGATTTTGCGGCAAACCTGCACAGGGCAACAATATTCTCAAAAGTGGACCTCGTGTGATGATATCACCAGATCACGGTTCATCCTGATCACAACCCAAAGATGGCCATCATCACTCCATTCGAGTTCCTGAGGATGTCATTCAGGCTCAAAAATGCGGCATAGACATTCTGGCGACTGATGGACGCAGTGGGCTGAGACCTGGATGGCCCTTTTGTCTACCTTCACGATATCTCATGGCAAGTACAGGAGCACCTTCATCACATCCAAAATTTCTGTAGTTCTCTGCAGAAGTTTGACGTCACCATCAACGTGGCCAAATGCCAGTTTGGCCTGAACACCATTAACTTCGTGGGCCACAGAATTACAAAGGACAGGGGCACACCACTGCCCAACAAGGTAGAGGCCATCCAGTACAACCAAAGGTTTGCAGGAGTTCATGGGGATGATAAACGTTTATAGCCGGTTTATCCCAGCAGCTGCTTGAGTGATGCACCCTCTGTTCATCCTGACGTCCGTCAAAGAGAAAGACCTGACCTAGGACGATGAATCTGCACATGCATTTGTGGAAACCAAATAATCCCTGGCCAAAGCTGCACTCCTAACCCACCCTAGACCAGATGCACCCACGGCCCTCACACTCAATGCCTCAGGAACAGTGATTGGTGGAGTCCTGCAGCAGCAGATAGAAGGAAGTTGGTACCCATTAGCTTTCTTCAGCAAACATCTGCGGCCCCCTGAACTAAAGTCCAGTGCTTTTAATAGAGCTGCTGGCGCTGTACTTAGCCATCTGCCACTTCCGGTACTTTCTTGAGGGAAGGGCTTTCACAGACCACAGCCCTTGCTAAAATCTCTGATCCCTGGTCAGCCCATCAACAGAGACACTTGTCTTACATCTTGGAGTACACTACCGACATCCAGCACATCTCGGGCAAAAACAACATCACAGACGCTATGTCGAGACACAGCATCCACTCCCTGGGCAACGGACTGGACTTTGCAGCACTGGTAGAGGAACAGCAGCAGGACGACGAGATTCCGCAGTCACAGGCCTTCGGCTTCAGGACGCTCCAGTTGGCACAGGTACTACCATCCTCTTGTGTAACATGGCCACTGGGCAGGTTTGACCTATTGTCCCAATGGCATGGAAGCAATGAGTTTTTGACTCCATCCATGGGCTGGCACACCCATCCATCAGGACTATGGTCCGGCTGGTGGCCAGCAAGTATGTGTGGCATGGATTGCAGAAACAAGTCCAGGGGTGGGCTAAGGCATGTACGCAGTGCCAAACAGCCAAAGTGCAGCGACACACCAAGGTCCCCCCCCCCCCCCCCACAGCCTTTTGATCCAATGGAATGCAGGTTTGACCACATTCACATGGACATAGTGGGACCCTTGCCAGTCTCTCAGTTCACAGTGGTTGACCTCTTCACCCGGTGGCCAGAAGCAATCTCCCTGGCTGACACATCCACCAAATCCTGTGCCAAAGTACTCATCTCGTCTTGGATTGCAAGGTTTGGACTGCCACAGCGCATCACTTCTGACCGAGGCACACAGTTCACCTCCAGTTAGTGGACTGACATTGCCAACCTGTGGGGCGCTCAGCTACACCATACGATGGCATACCACCCGCAAGCCAATGGCATGGTGGAGTGTTTCCACAGGGACCTCAAAACCGTCCTCATGACCAGACTCAAGGGCCCCAATTGGGTGGACGAGCTACCACGGGCACTACTGGGCATCCGAACAGCTCCAAAAGAAGACCTCCACACATCGTCCGCTGAACTCGTCTATGGAGCCCCACTCACAGTTCCTGGGGATTTCGATCAACAGGCCAGAGGACAGCAGGAGGAGACAACCACCTTCCTGGACAGGCTGCGCGAAAAGGTCGGTAACCTAGCTCCGATCCCACCCTCCAGACATGGACAAGCTAAGTCCAACATCCCCAAAGAACTCAAGGACTGTGAGTACGTGTTTGTATGCAAAGGACCCCACCGTTCACCACTGCAGAAGCCATACGAAGGTCTCTTTCAAGTTATCCGGAACAATGGAGCCATCTTTGAGCTGGACATTGGTGGTAAACCAAAGGTCTTCACTACAGATAGACCCAGAACCTGTGGAGATACAAACACCTCGACGCAGAGGCAGACCACAAAAGAGTTTGGGGATTATACCTACGGACACTATAGACTGTAGCACCGGTTCGGAGGGGGTGGGTCATGTGGTGGCCCGCAATTGTGGAGATCGGGCTGGCACATCGTGTGGCAGCAGACAGGGACAGAGATTGCTAAAGCTACTCCCCGGACAACGAATTGGCAGGGGTAGAAGCTGGGGCCACATCAGACCAACAGCCCTAAAATGGCATTGGTCAAGCTGCCCAGCTAACTCAGCAGAAACAGGCTGGGGAAGAAGGGCATTCATATGCATGGAGGTTCCCACCCGCTATTGTTATTCGTATGGATGACTCAGTCAATCAGCAAAAAAACGGCAGGAACTTGAACAGTATAAAAGCAGCCTTTCCATCCCTAATAAAGTGAGTGAGCTTAACCTGCCACACTCTGTGTGTGTGTGTGTGTGTGTGTGTGTGTGTGTGTCATTGTAGTGGTCGACTACAAGTGCTTGGTCATCAAGTGCCAGGTGCTCTTGGTATTGCTGGATGTGGCATAATTTTGGCCCATCTCCCACATTTCTGCTCATCCTGATACTTTGTGTAGTTGCATCAGATTGTGCATGAAACCAAAATATGAGAGCACCAAGTTAAACTATGTGCTGAAGTTCTGGTTGTCACAGATGTTGCAATGGTTTGACCTGGTCCCATTGCTGTGCAATGTCCCAGACAGCTGGACATTGCCACTGGATCTATCCTTTGTGGAAAGCTTTTCCAGACACACACCTTTCTTCACATCCATCAGGCAATGGTCAGCCTGGAATGTCCTGCAGACACTGAGAGACAAGGATTCAATGCATGAGCAATCTGTTCAGGTCATCCAGTAGAATGCCTTGTTGCCAGTGCTCATAAACAAGCACCAGGACTTGGCCAAGAGGAGCCCTTCCAGTCAGATCCTTCACATGCAACAGAAATATCACCCATAACATGTGTTGTCCCCCAAGATGTCTGCAATGGAATGGAGATAGTTTCCCACCACTTTGGAGACTGCGAATTTCCTAAGTGTGTGTGGAGAAGGATGCAAGGGTTTCCTTGTCATGGTTCATCCCTATCAGGAGCATGACAGAGGACTTTCTGATGAAGGGCTGTTCACAGGGATGCATGAAAAGATGGACATCCAGATCTGGTGAAAGGTGTCCTTTGGTCTGCCTTAGTCTTTTTGGTCTTCCAGCATACCGAGAAGTCAGTGCAGGAATGCTGCTGACTGGCATATTCCAGGCTACAGGAGTGTGTGCTGAGGGAGGCAATGAGGCTTGGTGCAGCCAACACAAGGGAAGGACACAAGTCTAGAATCCCTCCATTACCAGGCATTGAGGGTCTGAGACTGAGAGGAAGTCCCTCAAATAATGGGGTGGAGGAGTAATGACAAAGTGCCTCAGCAGTGACAGTGGTGCTAAATATAGAACAAATGTAATGATGAACATTGATGGAAGTGCATGGATGTGACACTAAGGATGTGAAAAAATGGAATAATTTTCTTTGTAAATCCATTTATTGTCAATAAAGTTTCGTTTGGAAAATTTCAAAGTACATGACATTAATAACACAGAATATTGCAGCATGGAAATGGGATCCTTAGCCTTCAAGATGTCAATGGTGACCTTTCTCAAAGTTCAAATTTATTGTCAGACTATACACATGACATTACATACAATCCTAAGATTCTTTTTCCTACTTGCCAGGCAGAATTTCTAATTACCAGTAACTGTGAAACTGTCAGAACTCAAGAAGAAAGAAATGTAAACCAAAGAAATGTAAACCAAAACATGAAGAAATCTAAATACAGAAAAATAGATACTGCATAAATAAATGATGAATAAAGTAAGCATCCTTAAATGAGCTTCTGAATGACTTGGTTGTGACTCTGTTGTTCAGGAATCTGATAGTTTGGGTGTAGCAACTATTCCTGAACCTAGAGATATGTGTCCTATGGTATCTATATCTCTTTCCTGATGGCAGCAGCCAGAACAGAGCACGTGCTGGGTGGTGTGGGTACTTGGTGTTTGCTGCTGCTCTCCGACAGCAGCATTCCCTGTAGATGTTCTTGATAGTGGGGCGGGGTTTGTTTGTGATGGGCTGTGCCCACTACCTTCTGCAGGACTTTACACTCAGAGGTATTGGTGCCACTCCCCTCCCAAAATCAGGTCCTGATGCAGCTGATGAGCACACTTTCTATCACATATCTGAGTTTTGCTAAGGTTTCAGATGAAATACTGAACCTCCACAAGCTCCTTTATGAAGTAGAAGTGTTGATATGCTTTCTTCACAATGGCATTAATATGCTGAGTCCAGGAAAAGGACCTTCAAGATGGTGATTCCCAAGAACTTAAATTTGTTCACCTCTGATTCCCCCCAATGATCAGTAGATCATTGATCTCTTGTTTTCCCTTCCCAGAGTTCACAGTCAGATCCTTGGTTTTGGTGAAATTAAGATTGAGTTTGTTAGTACACCATTGAGCCAAATTTTCAATCTCCCTCCAGTATGCTGACTCCTCCCCTTTTTATACAACCCGCTTCTGTGGTATTGTCAGCAAATTTATAGATGATATGGTTATCATACCAACAGCAGTCATAGATGTAAAATGAGTAGAGCAGGGAGCTAATTCAGGAGCTCTGTCATGCTATGGTGTTGATGTAGATTGTGGAGATGTTCTTGCCAATCCACACTGACTGGGGTCTGGAGGTTAGGGGGATCCAGGATTCAATTGCACATTTATTTGCTCACCTACATTAATCCCACTTCACCACGTTAGGGGCACATCCTTCCATGCTAGGCCTGCTTAAGGGTCTATCCAAATGCTTGTTAAATGTAGTGATTCTATCACTCTTCTGGCAGCACATTCCAACTGCCAGCCACTCTCTATTTAAACAGAAGATTCTTTCATTATTGTCTCCAAACTGGAAAATGGTCAGAATGTAGCATCTTTTGTAATGATGGGCATGTGTTCAAGCAAAAGATCTTCCTCTTTGTTTTCAAAAATTTGTCTTTTGAGACCTCTCGTTGAAAAGGCACTCTGAACCAAAGATGATATTTACGGTTAACTGAAGGCAAATTGATTAACTGGTAGATGGTTGCTTGGTTTTTATGTGCAGTTAAATGTGCATGAACTGACCTTTTCAGGTGGCAGGATGTTCAAGGATCATGTTGTACTACATCAACCATTGGCAATCCTTAATATAGGGAATTGTGCTTGGGGGAATGGATGTTGTTGAGAATTTAATGAAAAATAAAATTTCAAATTGTTGCCAGAGCACTGAGGGCATTTATTGTGCATGGTTATCAAAAGTCAGGGAGAAGTCATGTGCTAGATCTGTAGCTTGTCGCCAAGAAGAATACATCAGAAACATGCATGCACTAAATCCTAACGTATTTAAAATATTATCAGCATTGCAAAAGGTTCATGGAACATCTCAGTTAGTAAAGGGAGAATATCACTCAGCCTCTCAAGCCTGTTCCACCATTTAATACGATCACAGGAGATCTTGACTACGTTCACCTGCAGCAACTTTCTACCACTTAGCTAATTGGAAATCCACCTCTGCTGTAGAAAAACTCTGCTTCTGTTGGCCTTTGAGGAAAAGAATTCTCAGGACTTTCACTCTGCCTGTCTTAAATGGCCACACCTTATTTTTAAACTGAGCCATAGTTCTCGATTTTCCCACAAGAGAAAGCAAATCCATTCTACTCGGTGGGGGGGGGGGGGGGGGGGGGGGGGGTGGGGTGGTGGGGCAGGATCTTGTACATTTAGGCCAAGTCTCCTCTTCTGAATTCCAGCAGATAACATCTAGTCTGTCAAACCTTTCTTCATGAGAAAACCTGTCAATTTCTGCTATGTCCGTTAAACCTTTCGTGAACTGCCTCCAATAAATTGTTAAATAAGCAGACTGGTACTCTATACAATACTGCAAACATGCATATATCCCAATGGCCAATTAAAGCCAAGATTAATCTTCAAGCAAAAAAATACTTAGAAGGTAATGATGTTGGGGCAACATCTATGGAGAAAGAAGCAATGTTTCAGGCTGATAACATTGATATTGCCCATGATGCAACATCCCAAATTGACCCCTTTCACATTTGAACCTCACTAGAAATATCAAATATAGGTCATGTCTCTTTTCATCTTTACCATTGATGAATTGATCATTTCTTTACTATTGGAGCGTTGTAATCACCAAGACTCAAAATGTAAACGAGGCTCTTTTAAACTGCAGCACCTGGGTAGCCCTCCTGCGACCCCGGTGTGATTACTGGGGCAAAAGTGCGCACCTTTTAAACTGCAGCACCTGGGTAGCCCTCCTGGGACCCAGGTGTGATTACTGGGGCAAAAGTGCTGGAAGCACCTTTTAAACTCCAGGGGGATCGGCCCATTAAATCACCAACCCGGCGATTTAAGGGGGATCCCGTCCCCATGATGACGCGGTAAGTGACAGACCACGCACTCATGGGAACTATCGGTAAGTGTCCCCCGCTCCCCCCCCCCACCGTTAGTCACCACCCAGTGTCAATCACCACCCTGCAGTCACCTTCCCCCGTCAGTTGCCACCTCCCACCGTCAATTGCGCACCCCCTCAGCATGTTCCACTGCCACGAACGTTGAGCTGTCACTGCGAATTCAGCAGCAGCAGTTCGCGGCCCCCATCCTCCTCCACCCCCCCCCCCCCCCCGCGGCAGCGACTTCATCCCCCTCCCACCTTGGCAATGATCTCTCTGCCACCAATCGTGGCAAACCTCGACCCCCAACAGCGACCTCTCCCTCCATGGCTATGACTTCACTCCCCTCAATTGTAGCTCCCCACCAACCCCCCCACCCCACCGCAGCGCGACCTACCCCACCCATCCTGGGCCCCAGGAGTGACCCCTTCTCCCCTTTGCAGCAGGCGCTTCAGCCAGGTGTTTCCCTGTGATGCCAGCACGCAAGCGCTGACGTCACAAGAGTAACTGGGTCAGCATTTTCCTGTTCAAGTCGCCGGAGGACCACGCTGACCAAATTGGACCCTTTCAAGCTGTGTGTGTGAGTGGGGCACTAACTGGGCAAATTGCCTGGTTAACCCCATTTTACACGGCAGCTTGAAAGGGCCCAAGGAATCGACAAGTTGCCATTAGCACAGCAAGTGGACTTAACCTTACCATCAAGGTCGCAATAAAGGGAAAAAGTGATGAAAGAAATTTTATCTCCTGTCACAAATCAAATAATAATGTAAGATTTCAATAGTTTTAATTATTTAGAATGGAAGTGAGACCAGTCTTTCTGAACATAAAAACTAAAAATTTTAAAAATTTGTTTCTCATGAATGGCACAATTTTCTGTAATATTTATACCATATATAATTTTTTTTAACTCCAAATTTTGAATTTGTCTGGAACATATGGAGATTTTCTTATGCTTTGCTTTGCTTTGCTTTGCTGCAGGGAACACCAGTCTGGTTGAGAGAAAATGGCCAACACCTTCCATGCATTGTGTCAGCGTGTGCAGGAGGGGTGATCAACTTTACAACTGTCTATGGCCAGGTAAGGCTGAGCACTGCTCCAACTATAGCTCAAAAGCTCAAATTTCTTGTGCATTGTCCAGTATCCAAAGATACACCTGTTAATTGTTCTTCCATCATCCTTCTTTTCGGCCATTAAAAGTCTCCGATGGGGTATTAACCTATTGTAAGAGCCACAGGAAAGTACCCATGGCCAAAACGTGGCGGCTGAGAACAATGTTTAATCATTTTGTTGGGCTGTCCAGAAACTGATCTGTAGAAAAACCAACAGAAGAGAGGCGGGGTTTTTTTATCTGTGAATTTTGAGAGTTGGTCTTATGTGGCATTTAATGGTCACCCCTAATACCCATGAGATGTTGTGGTGAGCTGTCACATTGAACCAGTGGTGATGAGGTGATTTTGGGAATTTCAAGTCCATGCACATATGAAGTAAGGAAAATGGATTAGAAGGTTGGAAACCTTGCATTGGGGTCATTTCGAGCCTGAGCCCTTCCACCTTAAAGAAGGGCTCACACCCGAAATGTTGGTTATATATCTTGTATATCTTTACCTCCTACGGACACTGCAGGAACTGCTGAGTTCCTCCAACATCCCTGTGTAAATGACTTAAACATTAAGTTGAACCATCTGCTAAATTCATTATGTATAATAGTTGACATTACTTATTGATTGTATCTTTTAATAAAATTTAGCTTAATTTGCCTTTTGGACACAGCTGAAGGAAATCTGTCCTCACTTGATCTAGGTCTAGTGCTTATGCTGGTTTGGTTGTTTTTGAGTTAATTATGCAGTCAGAATTAATGGGAATTCCAGTCTGACATCTTTGCTTTTAAGATGACATTGAAAGATGGACAGTGTGGTGCTCTGTTAGACAGAACCAGACACACACAAGGTAAAGACTATACAACAGGCTTTAATCCACAGACTTCCACAGAGCCAGGCTGGCTGTAGCTCCAGTAACTCTTTGAGTGATACTTCAGAGGCGAGTGCAGGCTTATATCCCGGGGGGTGATTGACACCCGACTGGGTGAGGCTTTTTTTTTTTTTTTTTTTTTTTCACACCATAAATCACAATAGCCATGATATACACTTTTTCTTTTCCACACATTTACAGTGACTTTTTCTCCCTCCCCCCTCCCTCCTCCCAAGCCACCCCCCCATCCCCCCCCCCTCTCATCCATTTTAGTTATACAATCTAGGTTGCATTAATTCAGTTAGACAATGTTGTCATTCAACAAAAATACACCAGAAATTCTACTGAGTCCATTCTTTTCTTCTCTTCTCCTTCCATCAACTTAGGTAATGTTTGTTCCCGGTAGGTTTTCGCTATTGTATTTAATGTAAGGCTCCCATACTTGTTCGAATATTTCAATATTATTTCTTAAACTATATGTTATTTTTTCTAATGGAATACATTTATTCATTTCTATATACCATTGTTGTATTTTCAAATTATCTTCCAATTTCCAGGTTGACATAATACATTTTTTTGCTACAGCTAGGGCTATCTTAACAAATCTTTTTTGTGCATCCTCCAAGTCAATTCCAAATTCTTTATTTTTTATGTTACTTAGGAGAAAGATCTCTGGATTCTTTGGTATATTGTTTTCTGTTATTTTATTTAATATCTGATTGAGATCATCCCACTGGGTGAGGCTTGATCCATTCAGGTCAACTGATTGACAGCCGGCCATGTGTTGTCCTGTCCCCCTTGCACTCCTGCAGGTATAGAGGTTGCCCCCTGCAGTAGGCCGGTGGTGTACCACCACAGACAGGAATTCCTCCAATTAAATATTGAAAGTAGGATATCTGTCCCTGTTACTGAACTCTCTTTCTCTCCCTGGCCTCTTTTCTGAGTCTGAACCAGACTGTTTGGAACTTTGGTGCCATTGTAGAAATCAAGAGAAATTTCCAACCACATTTCAATCTGATTCCACTCCTCCCTCTATTTTCCAGCTGCCATGGTGTTTGTCAATACCTTTTTTACTCTGAGACTACACTATTCCAGCATATTGCTGATTGGTTTTCCATTTTCCACTATCCATATGTTTCAACATATCCAAAACACAATGTCTACGTACAAATCACCACATTATTCATTTTCTTTGATCCACCTTTTCACCCAAATGAGGAAAGCAAGCTTCTCATCTTTGTTTTTAAATCCTTCTCTGGTCATTCCTCCCACTCTCTGGAACCCTGCAAGATACCTGGGTCTTCCAACTAGGATCACCTTGGGCAAATCTGCTTTTAACGGTTCCTCAGTTGTTGCTTCTACTTCAAACTTTCAATTGCTCTTGAATTTCTTTTTAAGCATTAAAATAATGTTTAATTCTCACAAAAAATATGCTGGCCGCTGCCGATTACCGACACCTCCCCACCGAGGCCCCTCTGCAGCCGTGAGCCTGACATCCCTACTGCTGCCGGGAGGCCACTCTCCTTGATGATGCCAGGACAAGGGATTCTTCCAGCCACTTGCGGCTGGGAGGCAGTGGAACACAGTTTGAGAGGGAGAGGTGGAGAGAAAAGTCAATAGGGTAAAGAAGAAATGGAAATAGAGAGGGGAGGGAGTTACCTGAAACTGGGACAACAGTCATTCTAATTTCATGTCGAGTGAATTTTTTTCCATCTGTGAGGTCAGTATGGTTCCAAAAAAAATTCAGATAAGTGACGATTTCAGAGAATCTGATTTTTGGATAATTGGAGTTATACTGTATTTCTGAAAAGATGAGGCCAGGATTGCAATGAGCTCAACCTGATGTTAAAGCTGTTCTGTTTGACAGATTAACCAGGATTGTTAAAGAGAAATAACATAACCAAACTAACATGTAGAAGCAGTTAAATGTGGGTCAGAGTTGTAGGAAATGCTCACCAGTGGAGAGAGGAAGACTGAGCTGTGGTTTGTTCAGACCCCAGGACACTTATTACCTTCACATAAATTGTGATATAATTCAAAAGCCAGGTAAAGAATGACAGTAAATGATCACGGAGTGGTAGTAAAGAGGGAAGGGAAGCAGTGGGATTGAAGCTCTAGAAAACATTCCAGTGTCAGGCAATTGAGCGGAGTTCTGTATGTACAAAGGTTATATATAACTGAGTCTGAGTTCAACTTACTGGAAATTAAAGATGCATGAAGGAACTTGACAACCTGAGATTTACGTCACAAATTGTGACACATGCAGGCTCGTCTCCGATAACGAACAGCTTGCCTTTCTGTCCTATCATACAGTCAAGACCATAAGTTCTAAGCATCTGATTGGATATTTTAAATCTAAACAGAATCAGCCAATTAGTTAAATGGTTTTGCAGAAAAGTGTCCAGCAAGTTACATTGCCCAGTTTTAAAGTTTTAAATGAGTCATCCCTGATTAGCTGGTTTTCTCATTAAATGAACATATTTTTGATTTATTTTCTAGTATATTGTTCAAGTTCATTTATTTATCAACCTATTGTAGCAGTACAACCCAATGAAACAGTGTTCTCTGGTATATGGGGAAGAATAGTGGAAAACACACACACAGACATAACACAAATAGACAAACAATATTTATATGCACAGTACACGGGTGTTTATATTAAAATAAATATTATTAATAAATAGTAGAATCACAGAGAGTTGTTTTAGCAGTCCTTGAGCAGCCTCGCTGCCTGTGGGAAGAAGGTGTTCCTCAGCCTGGTGGTTCTGGTTCTAATACTTCTGTATCATTTTCCCAATGGGAGTAGCTGGAAGATGCTGCATGCAGGGTGGTAAGGGTCTTCACTGATTTTGCAAACCTTCTTTAAACAATGATCCTGATAAATCACATCGATTGGGTGGGAGGGGGGAGCAGGGAAAGTTTCAGGACAGAAGTTTCTCTTGTACAGTGATAGTTGTATCAACTTCACTACTCTGTACCCAGAAATAGGTTCAGGAGTATCGGACTACTGATTATAACTCGTTTAAGGGAAACAATAAAATTGACTAGGTATCTCTGAGAGGATTAAAAAAGGAAGCAGTTACTGGGATTTGATTTCAGTTTATCAGGACATCATGAGACAAACCTGCTTTATAATTTTTTTTAAGAATACTGTTGGTCACAAGCAGATTTGGGGCTCCATTTGATTTTCTTTTACCTTTAACACAATGTGGATGTATTGGTATTATTCATCCCTAAATTTCCTCTGAATTTGAAAGCTGCCAACCTTACTGTAGGTTTGGAGTCACACATGTTGGATAAGGGTGGCAAGTTTTATATCATAAAGAAGATCAGGAAACCAAAATAGGGTTTTCAGAGACATTCAGTGGGTCAGACAGCAATCACGGTCAATCAATGCTTCAGTCTGAACCCTTTATCAAGACCCATGGAACCTGTTCAGTTCCTCCACTCCAAATTCCAGTATCCACAGCTTTTGAGTTTTTTCCCCCAGGTTTTTACTTCCCCCCCTCCCCGCCCCGCCCCGCCCCGCCCCAGATGCTATTAATAAATATGATGAACTTGAAATTGTTTGAAGGGTATAGCCTTGAATATTTACTGGCCTGTCAACTCCTGCTGAAAACAAAACAACATATTTTAGAAGCTAATTTTGGTTTTGTCAAAGTTGAATTTTCTCCCTGAAACTAGGGTCAAATAGCCTGATGGAGTAACATGCCCACCAGAGTGAGCAGTATCACATAACATAATGGCCTTTATTTCTTACTGTTGATCTGGCAGACTGTTCATTATCCTTTAGTGAGGCAAAAGATTGCTTTGTGATCAATTCATTCCATTGTGGAGGATGGAGCTTGTGAATTGCAATAGTCTGGCAGGGAAAGTTGGAGCAGATGTTGCACATTACCTGTGTGAACACCAGCTGTTGCTACTTTGCACAATAATTGCAGTCATTCATCTACTTTGGGTCTCAGATGTGACCTCCTACAACAGAAACAATCAAGTTAAAGCTTCCAGGATGAGCAACAACTGTTGACATTTTCTTCATGGTTTTTTTTTTGCATTCACTTGAATTGGAACCATTTTTGCTTTGAAAAACGGAACTTTTAAAAGGAGCTACTGAATAAAAAGCTTGATAGTCTTGGAAAAGCATGAGTTTTTTTTTTTCGAATTTTTGACCTGGTAAGTTATTTTGTTCTGATTACTGGTAGAAATTTTGTGATAATAGCATTTTTAATGATCCTCTGATCTACTTTTGAATTCTCTTGGATGGAACCTATCCCTGATGAGGCAATGTTTATTTATCTGATATTAAATAAAACAGATCCAATCAGCATGAACATTTAAAATCAAAATTTAAACCTCAGGAAACATTTGAGTTGATTTTGAACTGAAGTACTTGCTTCAAGAGGTGTTTCTTTATCATTTAAATATTTATTCAGGGAAGAGACAAAATCCCAAACTTTCAACATGTTTAACATATCCACAGTTACCTGTCCATGTAATGGAATAGATTTTAGCATATTCTGTTTTAATTCCATCAGACTTGGGATGAGAAGCAATTGGCAAGAAAAGTTTCTTCTTGAATTTTACATTTCTTACTTGAATTTCTTTCAGATCCTCTGTGAAGCCCCTTTCACACTTGCATCCCACTAAATTGGGATAGGAATGGGGGTATGGCTTTTCACACGACCATTCCTAACTGGGACAGTGAACACTTTCACACTTGCAAGGAGCTATCCCCGAGGTTAGGACTGTTCTACCTTCTACTGGTGACGTCATGACACATCGAGCAATGGTGGACCTGCCCTAAATCCTGATCAATGTATTATGATCTTATATTTGAACAAAATTAATTATGCATAATTATAACATTATTAAGCTTTAAGTACAGCACAGTACGAGCCCTTCAGCTCCTGTTGTGCCAACAGTCCCTTGTGGGAGTGCAAGCAATAAATAGTAATAGTGGACAATTTTTTAAACAGCGTTGGAAAGTTGGTAGTGTAGCGAGGTCGCTACGGCTACAGCTAGGTTATAGCTCTCGGTTATAGCCCTAAGGCTGTAGCTTGAATCTGCAGGAGAAGAAAGACACCCACACCAGTAGTGTGTATTCGACACTGAGTTTATTCAGTGGCAGCTCTGCCTTTCATAGTCAGCTCAGCCACATCACCACCAGGCCCGAGTGGGCCCCCTGCAATGCACCGGCGGTGATTAGCCAGTTTCACTGCTCTTCTGGCGGCCTATGGAAATGGGTGTTTCAGCCCACACAATGTTTTGCTAGTGGCTGCATTCGATGGCCATTTCCTGCGAACTCTTGTAGTCCCTTCACCATCGATGGCATGGGGAAAGAGTGTATGGCATCCACCTTAGTGGGTAACGGTCTGGCTCCAAGTTGGTCGATATGATGGCCCTGGAAGTCAATAGTCTCTCAGCCACACTGGCACTTGGCCAGGTTGATGGTTAGGCCGAAATCGCTCAATCTGGAGAATAGTTGTTTTAAGTGGGTGATATGCTCAGTGCGGGTGTGGCTGGCAATTAAAATGTCATTGAGGTAGGCGAAGGCAAATGCAGATCCCGGCCCACTGCATCCATTTGCCTCTGGAAAATCTGAACTGCATTTTTTAACTCGAAAGACATGCAGAGAAATTCAAACAGTCCAAAGGGGGTTATGATGGCAGATTTTGGTATGTCTTTGGGGTGTACCAGGATCTGGTGATAACCCCTGATGAGGTCCAGCTTTGAGAATATCCATGCCCCTTCCAGGTTAGCGGTGAAGTCTTGGAATATGGGGCATGGGATATCTGTCCGGTATGGTGGCCTTATTGAGGCAGCGGTAGTCTCCGCACAACCACCCGCTGCCTTGGAGACCATGTGGAGAGGGGAGGCTCAAGGACTATTGGAGTGCCGCACAATCCTGAGTTCCTCCATCTTTTTGAATTCGTCCCTGGCTAGGTTAAGTTTCTCAGGGGGGTGATGCCATGCCTTGGTGTAGAGGGAAGAGGCCTCTGCAACGATTTGGTGCCTCACCCCATGTTTGGGTTCTGCCGAATGGAAGTGAGGCGTGGTAGTGGAGGGGAATTCTGCTAGGACCCAACTGAATTCGTTGTTGGCAGTACTCACTGAGTGCAGTTGGGGGCTGGTGAGTTCAGTGCCCTTGAGTGAGAGTGACTGAAATGTCTAGGCGTGCACCACCCGGCACCCCTTGATATCCACCAGGAGTAAGTTGGCCCACAGGAAATCTGCACCCAGTAATGGTTGTTGCATGGCTGCCACCGTAAACTTCCAAGTGAATTGTCTGTCCCTGAAGCATAGTGGAATGGTGCTGGTGCCGAATGTTCGGATGTTTGACCCATTTGCCGCTTGGGGCTCCTGGCCCACTTTTCCGCAGCGGACCTCCAGACTGGTCAGGGGAATGATGCTGTATTGTGCCCCAATGTCTACCAGGAAACGTTGGCCCGACAGGGAGTCTTGAATATGTAGCAGGCTATGCAGTTGGCCGGTCATCACAGCCATTAATGACAGCCAGCCTGGGCGTTTCCCTGGAATGCACGGGGAGTGGCATTGATGGGCCTTGGAATCCCACTGTCGGTGATGAAAACAGTACCGCTCACTGGTGTTGTGTGGCGTTCAGGTGGTCGGTTGGTGGTCTTCCTGGCCGGGCACTGTCGATGCGGTGTCGAAGTCTTCTTCCATGATGAGCAGCTGGATGTCCTCGGGCAGCCTCTCCAGGAAGATCTGCTTGAACAACAGGCAGGAGGTGTTGCCAACATTGAGAGTGAGCATGTTGCTCATAAGGGCAGAAGGGACCCTGTCCCCCAAACTGTCGATATGCAACAGTTGGGCAGTCCGCTCGCGATTTGAGAGCCCAAAGGTGCAGGTTAACAACTCTTTGATGGACACATACCTTCCTTGTTCTGGGGAATGCTAGAGAAAGTCGATGACGTGGGCTGCGATGTCCTGATCGAAGTCGCTGACCACGTAGTAGTAGAGTGTGTGGTCGGCGGAGATCTGTCAAATGGCGAACTGTGCCTTGGCTTGTTGGAACCAATGCTACAGCGATGATCGCAGGTTGCTCTTCCATCTTCAGGTCCAAAGCGCCATTTGGACCAGTCAGGGTCACCACTGTAATGAGGTTGCTATGGCTACAGCTAGGTTATAGACCCAAGACTGTAACTTAGATCCGCAGGAGAAGAAAGACACACATACCAGCAGAGTGTATTTGACACTGAGTTTATTCAGTGACAACTCTGCCTTGTATAGTCAACTTGGCCACATCACCACCAGGACGTAGGTTGAGCAGGCCAGCTACCGATTGGTTATCTCTGATGCCTGGGCCCTGATTGGGTCCCTCGAGATCCACCAGTGGTGATTGGCCAGTTTCATTGCTCTGCCGGCGGCCTATGGAAATGGGTGTTTCAGCCGCATGTTTGATGGCCATTTCCTGTGTGGCCCAAGCTGCGGGCTGCTACAGTAGTGTTATAGCGCTCAATTTATATGGTGTGGGAAAGTCAGTAACACTATCACGTAAATTTAAATTGTGTGGAAAGTTGTTAGTGCTATCGCGTCACTTTATAAATATCGGGGGGGAGGGGGAAGCGATGGCGGATCTGCCCTCCCAGAATTCCATGTGGCAGAGAAAGGGCTATGTGACTGGCTGCATACATGGACCATTCATTGAAGAGTTTCTCTGGTGCAAGACATTCTGGAAAGTCAGGTCCACCATTGCTTTTTTCCCATAGTCTTTATAAATTGTGCGCTATAGTGTTACCAATTTTCCCCCACTATTTAAAAATTGTCTGCAACTGCTATTTATTACTGTTTATTTCCTCTCTCTCTCTCTATCTCTTCTCCTATTGTTACTTTCCCATTGCATTTTAATCTTTTCTTCTTGCATTTACGCAAAAACAGGTCATTTCAATCCCACAATCCAATTATCCCTTTCATGCTTGCCTGTTTGCAATGCCGGCGCCTGCAGATGCTGGGGGTTTTACTAGGGGTTGAGGCCAACAATTCCCGGCGAGGGATGATGTTTTCTGATGCCGACGTTGAGCTGATTTTGCTTTCATACTTGCCACTTCAAAGGCTGATTGGCATTTTATTCCTGGGATCATTTGCAAGTGTGAAAGGGGCTTGAGTTTTCTGTGAGTCATGGAATTGTATAGCATGGAAACGGCCCTTTGTCCTAACAAGTCCATGCCAATCAACTAGTCCCATTTGCCTGCATTTGCCACATAGCACTCTAAATCTTTCCCATCCATATATCTGTCTAAATGTCTTTTGAATATTTCAATTTCCCCACAACACCCTCTGGCAGCTCACTTCATAGACTCATCACCCTTTATGTGAAGAAGGTGCCCCTCAGGTCCTTGTTAAATCTTTTCCCTTGCACCTTAACTCTGTCCCCTCTATTTTTGACTATTTACCTTATCTATGCCCCTCATGATTTTATAAGCCTATAAGGTTCCCCCCCCCCACTCCCACCCAGCTTCCTGCGCTCTTAAGAGATAAGTCCCAGCCTATCCAACCTCTCCTTATAACTTAAACCATCCAGTCCCAGCAACATTCTCATGAATCTTTTCTACACCCTTTCCAGCTTAATGATATCCTTCCTATAGCTTCATGACCAAAATTTAATCAAGATCATAGCCATTCTAAATCTTAATTTGTGTTGGCATCCATTTTGGCCTGATTACACACTCATGCAGTGTGGTGGGACTGCATTTTTTTCCAGAAAAGTTGTTTGTTTAGAAAACTGTGGATGTATAGATGACAGGAAATGACTTGTTTGTTAAGTAGTCTGTGGTTAAATCCTTTGCTGTCTAGTGCTTCATGCAGGAGGAATGGGCACTTGGGTGTGGGCAGATCTTGCCTGTGGTAATTTATTTCAACATATATCATCAAATTCAGCATGAGACACCCTCGTTATAAGGACTGCCTGGGAAATTAACTCTATTGATTAAAATAATCTCAATGGAATGGATTAAATTTTTTGTCCAGAACCAAATCAGTTCCTTCACTTTCTAAACTTGATCATGGAGAAAGCAGACGATTGGTTCTTGAAATATCACTTTATTTTATACGCCTTCCTCTGTAGTTGAGGAACTTTACTGATTATCGATGAACTCGATCCATACCTCAGAGACTGGTGGATAAAATATCGTCGCTGGTATTCAATACTCCTCTTTACAGCTGAATTCCCTTCACTGAAGCACCACGGTCAAACTGGGATGATAGCAGAATCTCAAGTCTCATGCTGACCACTGGTGTGCCTCAGGTCTGTGTGCTCAGCCCACTACTGTTCAAGCTACTAGTTCATGACCGCACTGCGCAGATTCAGTTCTAACAGAAACATCGTTTGTGAATGATGCAACATCAGTCAATCTCATCGGCAACAATGAGATGGCTTACAGAGAGGAGGTTGGGCGGCTTGTAAAATGGTGCGAGAAACGCAACCTGAGTCTCCACCTGAACAAGACAAATGAGATGATTGTGAACTTGAGGAGGAGGAGGAAAGTCGACCACTCTCCATTACGTATCAATGACTCTGTCATGGAGAGAGTGGAAAGCCCAAAGAGCCTTGGTGTGCTTGTAATGGACAATCTACCCTGGACCCACAACATCTCCTCATTAGTCAGGAAGTTGCAGCAGCTTCTAAACTTCCTAAAGAAGTTGAGGAGGTTAAAACTTCTGGCCCCATCTTGACAGCATTTTACAGAAGCATAATTGATAAGGTCCTGCATGGCGACATCATCACATGGTAAGGTAGGAGCAAAGCATTTGACTGGAAGTCAACATAGCAAATCATCAAAATGCCCGAGAAGATCACTGGGGTCTCCCTTTCCGCTATTGATGACATTTACAGGAAACGTTGTTTAAATATGGCTCAAAGAATTATCGAGGACCTTTTCCATCCTGCACATAATATCTTTGACCCACTACCATCAATAAATAGGTATAAGAGCTGCCAGGCTGGGAAATGGCTTTTTCTGCAGGTTGTAAAATTGATGAACAGTAACCTGTAACTGAGAAAATCATCCTATATATATATATATATATATATATATATATACACATACACACACACATTTTTTTTAAAAATCATCCTAAAATTGTATTTTTTTTTGTATCTATGTGATTATTATGTACTGTGTGCATGTGCACCATGGTCTGGAAAAATGCTGTTTTCTGTGGTTTAATGGTAAGCCAAATGATAATAAACTTTAACAGTGAAAGTGGGGTTTTGTCTTGAGCATTTGAAATTAACAAGATGTAACACCGAAGTGCAGCATTGAATGTTTAGGCTCGTACCAAACCCATCGCAGCCTCATTGTTGAAGCTGAGAGATGGAAGAAACATGGAATAGCAAGCATGGAGAGAGAAAGAAAAAGGGCAAAAGAAGCATTAATATGCAAAGGGATGAACAGAAGATCTTGGGTAAGGAAGGAAGAATTGTTTGTTGAATTAGCAGCATATTTCACACAACTCCCAAAGCTTTTCCCTAGTGATGGGGTGCCATTCTAGGATAGCCAACACTGACCTCCCCACCCCTCAAGTGGTTTACTTCCATCTCTTGTGGGATGTGGGCACTGCCATGAAGGTATGCATTTAATGGGCAGACTTGTTTGGCTTTGGGGAATGGATACACTGTATGGTGAAGATACTCCCACAGTGCTAGCTGGCGCACAATCTCAGTGTCTCATTTCTTGCCTCTTTCCCATATCCATTGATTCTCCATGTATTAAAAAGTGTATATATAAATCTCTGGAGATATTCATCCCTTTTTTTTAAAGGCAGTTTTCCACATATTTAAATGTCTAGTCAATGATCTGCTCATATTTGCTTTATTTGTCACATTACTGTATATACTCGTGTAATAGTCGAATTTTCTGGACCAATATTGTTGGGTCATATTTGTGGGTGTCAACATTTGCACAGATACTACTTTTGACCATGGTAAGTACCTATGTCACTCAAAGCTTCAGGAGGTCTGGTGGGCGGGCGGCTCTACAGTCAGGACGTTGGGAACTCCACTGGGCGGGCTGCTAAAGCGAGGATCTGCGGTCAGGGCATCAGGAGCTCTGGTGGATGGGTGGTCAGGGCATCAGGAGCTCAGGTGGTTGGGGTGTTGGGATCTGTGGTGGGCCAGGACGAGGATCTGTGATTGAGGCGTCGGGAGTTCCAGTGGGTGGGCGGAAAGCACATGATTTTTTGACCTAAAAAGGGGGAGTCGACTATTCTTTAGCTTGGCTTCGCGGACGAAGATTTATGGGAGGGGTAAATGTCCACGTCAGCTGTAGGCTCGTTTGTGGCTGACAAGTCCAATGTGGGACAGGCAGACACGGTTGCAGCGGTTGCAGGGGAAAATTTGTTGGTTGGGGTTGGGTTTTTCCTCCTTTGTCTTTTGTCAGTGAGGTATTACACAGGATTGACTAATACACAAGTATGAACGGGTATACCTTGTACATTGACAAGGGTTCTTGGGCAAGCAATCTAATAAGTTGTCACTAACATTCATTCAGCTGTGTAAAGACCTCAATTTACACTGTTACATTGAAAAGAAAGATAAATTAGCACCAAGCAGCATGAAAGCACTTTTCATTCAGGTGCCTGATGGGGAAGAATCCATCGGTTTGTGAGCGTTTTCGCACTTGTCAACTTTCCTGCCGATGGAAGTAGGTAGAGTCCAGGGAGGGGAGGGATGTTTTTGTGGTGTTCTGAGCTGCATTGACTAGCTACTTCTGATCTTTAAGATTCATCTTGTATTCTCATTACATTTACCAACTTTGTATGTTCCACAAACTCCCAAACTGTCCTTTTTGCGTCTTCTTACTCCACTTTCAAATAACAAGATAGTTTGTGGTCCTAGCAGAGCCTCCTAGGTTTCCACTCTATCCTTTCTCTTTGCTCAGTAAAACAGTCTACTCACCACGTGCCATCTCAAACCCAGTTTAATACCATCAATTTTCTGGAAAAAAATGGTTATTTCACCAAGTGCCTTTTTAAAGTTTGCATGAGGAACTTCCTTCAACCATGTTAGTCACTTCATCAAAAATCTCAGGTTGGTCAGAAACAACTCATCTTTATTACCCTTATGCCTCAAGGGAGAATTAATTTTGTCCATGTCGATAGTTTTGGATAATTTAGCCATTACTAACAATGGACTGATTGACCTGCAGTTTCCAGATTTAGTCATAGTCCTTCAACATGGAATTGGCCCATAGTGTCCATGCAGACTATCAGATTTATTCTTTGGTCTTTCTTTGAAGGAAACTATTTGAACTGCTTTGCATGTCAGGGTTATCAGCACTGACCTGAGGAGTCGAATCGTCCCTCAGTGTACATCCTGTCCCACCACTCCCACCTTTTTTTTCCTTAGGGTGGTGGTGGAAACAAAAGGACAGTAATGTTTAAGAGTTGGAATGCATGAATAGTGGATAGAGGGAGATGGATCATGTGCGAACAGCAGAGCTTTATTTAGGCATCATGTCTGATACAGATATTGTGGGTGGAAAATCTTGTTCTATGTTCTCTGTTTCCTAATTTCTTTTTTCTTTCTGGACATTTTCCCCATGTGCCTTCCTCACAAACTGCCTCTGACTTCCTCTACTTGTTCTCCAAGAAAACTCTGAACATCGAGAACTTCGTGTATGATCAAAATGTTCACAAGGTTGGGCAGCATTTATGAAAAGGGAAACTATCAAAGTTTTGTCTTCATAACTGGCATGCAAATGATCAAGGTTACCATTTTGTCTCCTTGTGTTCTTCAGGGTCATTAGATCTTACTATGAGAAATGAAGTGAATCGGAATCAGGATCAGAATCTATAGTCATGAACAAGTCACAAAACCTGTTGCTTTGCAGCAGCTTTCATAGTGTAAACATTCATATAAACCACCTTAATAAAAATAAATAAAAATAGTGCATGAAATGTCAGACTGTCTTTGGTTCACTGATAATTCAAGAATCTAATGGCGCAGGGGAAGAAGCTGCCTATGTGCTGCAGAGGGCTCATCTTCAGCCTTTAGGAACATAGGAACATAGGAAGTAGGAACAGGAGTAGGCCAAAAATGGCCCATCGAGCCTGCTCCGCCTTTCAATACGATCATGGCTGATCTAATTTATGACCCAACTCCACCTACCTGCCTTCTCCCCATATCCCCTAATTCCTCTATCATGTAAAAATTTATCTAACCAAATTTTAAATATGTTTAATGAGGCAGCCTCAACCACTTCCCTGGTTAGAGAATTCCAAACATTCACTACTCTCTGGGAAAAACTATTTTTCCTCATCTCTGTCCTAAATCTACTCCCCCGAATCTTGAGACTGCGTCCTCTCGTTTTAGTTTCCCCGGCCAGCTCAAAAAAACCTTCCTACATCTATCCTATCCATACCCTTCATAATCCTATATGTTTCTATAAGATCTCCTCTCATTCTTCTGAACTCGAGCGAATACAATCCTAGACGATTTAATCTTTCATCATAAGTCAACCCCTTCATCCCAGGGATCAACCTAGTAAACCTCCTCTGGACCGTCTCCAAAGCCAGTATATCCTTCCTCAAATATGGAGACCAGAACTGGACACAGTACTCCAGGTGCGTTCTCACCAGTACCTTATACAGTTGCAACATTACCTCCCTACTCCTGAATTCAATTCCTCTAGCGATGAAGGCCAACATTCCATTTGCCTTCTTCATAACCTGCTGCACCTGCAACCTAACTTTTTGTGATTCATGCACAAGCACTCCCAAGTCCCTCTGCACAACAGCATGCTGTAGTTTTTCACCCTTTAAATAATATTCAGCTCTTTTATTTTTCTTGCCAAAGTGGATAACCTCACACTTACTAACATTGTACTCCAATGGTAGGAGAGTGAAGAGGACATGGACTGGGTGGTGGGGGATCTTTGAGGTTAGAGGCTGTTTTTTTTAGACACCACCTCGTGTAGATGTTCTCGATGGAGTGAAGTCTGGTGCCTGTGATGTCGCAGGCCAAGTTAACAACCCTCTGGAGTTTTTTTTTTATTGAGTGTTTGTGCCTCTGTACCAGGCAGTGATGCAACCAGCCAGAATGCTCTCCTGCAGATGTTAGTGCTACTGGATGATAGTTGTCGAGGCAGCTTACTCTGCTCTTTTTGGGCACTTTGAAGTCAATGGGAACTTCTGACTTCAGCATTGAACAGTTGAAAATGTCCCTGAAATAACATTTTTGCAGTTTGTTCATGATAACTTTACTTGCCATTGCCTGCAAGAGGGAACACATTTACCTTTGCCCCATGTTCACTTTTGCATAACTGCAGGAAGACTTGCAAACCTTTATGAATGTTTCTTCTTAATTTATCCTTAACCTTATTACACTTTATCAGTTATCACTCATCTGCAGCAATGTCCTATAAACCTCATCCCTGTCTGACCTGCTATATTTCTAGACAACATTGGCTCTTGGGTTAATGTAATGCAAGTCTTAATCTTAGTCACTGTGCATCCCTTTACAAATGGAATTTTTATTTTTCAGTGGAATGTTTATTTTAACTATTTTGCAGTTTTCTACCATGTCCGTTTTGCCAGTTCAGTCTTCATTTTCTAGTTTATTTTAGCAAATTCACCCTCACCTCACCCTAACTCGAGTTATGTCCTGCAGTATGGAAATGGGTCCTTTGACCCAACTTGTCTATGGGGACCAAATGCTTATTTTGCCATGTCCCTCTGAATCATTCCTATTGATGTCACTGTTTTGAATGGCTTTTGAATGTTACTTTTGACCCTCCTTTTACAACTTCCTCTGTCATTTTGTTCCATAGACCCACCACCATTTGTGTGAAGAAGGTGCCCATCAAGTCTCTGTTGAATCTTTTCCCTCTCACCTGAGATTCTTCTTCTCTAGGAACAAGCCTCTGACTGTTCACTCCATGATTTTACAAGCCTCTACAAGGTTGCCACTGTGCTCTAGGGAGAAATACATTGTTGTTTATTGCCATATACATATGTACACTATACAGATGCACTGAAATTCTCACTGCAGCTGAACAGGTGCAAACAATGACAAGTCTGTATCCAATTGGCCAGCCTATACTGCGTTCCATGTGACCTGACCTTCGAGACGAACCTACCATGCGGGAACTGATCAGAGGCCTTGTAAAGTCCATGTAGACAAGATTTACTGCCCTAATCTCATTGATACACTTGGTCACCATTTCAAAGAACTCAATCAAGTTCATGACATGTGATTCTCACTGCTGGCTATCCTTAATAGTTCTTGCCTTTCCAAATGTAAATAGATCCTGTCTCTCAGAATTTCCTTCAGGAACTTACAACTGACTAAACTTATTGGCCTGTATCTCCCAGGTGTGACTTTACAGTCTTTTTTTCAGTAAAAGCACAACATTTGCCACACATTTTTATTGCCTATTTAAATGAAAGACTCTTGTATCTTGTTATTCCATACCTCTGAAAAACTGCAAATAAAATTGTGAAAATCTCGTCACTGTTGCCTGCAATATCCCTTAATCAAAACTTTTTTTTAAAAAAAAAGATAAAGGCATAAAATTCTTGCTTTCTTGGTAATCTCCAGATTAATTATTCAGATATTTGCCACACCCATATTCTGGACTCATCCTGAGCTGTGTGCTGGTTTATTGGCCAAAGTTGATGTGAAAGTCTAAACCCAAGTTTTTACCTAAATTTAGTAACTTCTCAGTCCTTGTTTAATTAGCTCCTTGATTCTGCTCCTCTCGTTCAAGGGCACGAAAACCACACTTGCCAGCAACAACTTGTCGTTTGTTATTTCTTATCATGCATATTGTGACTGCATCCAGTTCTTTACAGTCGAGGTCATTGCCTTTGCATCATTATATGGTCACAACCTGCACCAGCCATTCTCAAACCCTGATTCTGCTCCTGGTTCTCAGGATATTGTAAATTCTGAAAATGCAGCCATAACTTGAATCTTTTAACCCTCTTTCTATGTGTTGGTCATCTATTAATATAACCAATAAACCCATGTTCACTTTGCTAAAACCCACATATAAAAAGATGTAGAAAGTTTGTTTCCCATGGTGGGACAGTCTAGGATAAGAAGGCACAGCTTCAGGATTGAAGGGCATCCACATAGGACAGAGATATTTGGGAATTTCTGAGCCAGAGTGTGGTTAATCTATGGATTTTTTTACCACAGGCATTTGTAGAGGCCAAAGTAAAAACAATCCTGGAGAAACTCAGCTTGTCAAAGAGTATATTTTATGTAGCAAAGATAAAGACATATAACCAACATCTTGGAGTTGAGTCTTTCATCAAGGTATGGGTATTTAAGGCAGAGATTGATACTGTAGGGTCTTGATTAGACAGGACATGGAAGGTTATGGTGAGAAGGCAGTAGGCCTGAGTGGAAAAATGGTTCAGCTCATGATTCAATTGTAGGGGTGGCTCGATGGGCTGAACAGCCTGCTCTTATGTCATGGTCTTATCTCTACTTGGATCAAAAATCTGCACTTTTCTTTTAAATCTAAAATGTTGTCATGTGGATCATTATCCCACACCTGCTTTTAACTCACAACTTGACATAGGGTTCAGGCCTGAAACATTGGTTACCCTTTTCTTCCTCCAGATCCATGGTTCTCAACCTTTTTTTTCCATTCTCATACCACTTTAAGTAATCCCTATGACATCAGAGCTCTGTGATTAGTAAGGGATTGTTAGTGAGAAGGGAAGGTTGAGAACCACTCTCTAGACCCAAATATAACTGAAATATTTTCCTTGAAAAAAATTGTCATTGGTCCATTTCCTTTGGTTATGAAACCATGCACAAAACAAGTCAATGAGGTCTGATTAAAACTGTGGTTTTCAAACTTTTTCTTTCCACCCACGTACCTCCTTAAGCAATCCCTTACTAATCACAGAGCACCTATGGCATAGGGAATACTTAAAGTGGTATGTGAGTGGTTGAGAACCACTGTTCTGGATGCTGCATGACATGCTGAGTTTCTTCAGCACTTTTGTATATTGCATTTAATTTTTATACCCATTTCTCAAAGTCAGTTGTAGAATGAGATGGGTTGAAGGGCCTCATTAATTTATTGAAAAAGGCTTCACAATCTTACCATAGGAAAACACCACTGCAATGTATCTCCCCCTCTGGGAAAAAGTCACTCATTCCTCTCACCTCTCTCTCCACTTAATTGCAAGGTCTTCCATATTCATGAGAAGTTTCCTAAAGGAAATAATGCTGAATGCCTTCCAAACGACCAGATTTCCCTCCCTTGATCATTCACCTTTGCAACCTCAGTAAATAATTCAATTTAGTTGGTTACAGTTTGATTCCAATAAATCCATGCTGATTCACCTATGCCTTCCAAATAAGAGTTCAATTTGACCCGGTTTATAGTCTACATTAACTGCACCATCATGATGTTGGACAGACAGCTTCATCCCTCTGCATTTTCTTGAATATTAGTGCAACATGACCCCAGCACAACTACTGAATCCAACAAAGATTAAAAGATTGTCATGTACCTCTACTGTTTCCTCCTTTTGCTCATTTCAGCAAGCTGAGGTTCATTCCATCAGAGCCAGTACTCATTTCATGTCTGGCATGGAGGCCAGCTACATGAGTGGATCTAAAACTTAAAACTTACCTTTCAGACAGCAGCCCTAAAAGGCTGCTCCAGTTGTCCTGTTCATTATCAAGAAGTGTATCATAGTGCCCTCCCGAGTCAATGGGGGCAGGGTGACTGGTGCCGTCGTGCCACCAGTCATAAATACTCAGCAGAGCAATGGCCGTCTTCCCTACCCATAATCCCCCATGCAGCTGGAACTGCTCTGTGGTTCCCAGAACAGTTCCAGCTACAGGTAGGGAAGACGGGCATTGCTCTGCTGCGTTTTGAGCCACAGAGAGCAGCCCCCGAGGCTGAAGCGGCCCAGTGAGGCTGTCACAGCCTGCACCGGCCACCCCTGACGGGCTTCTGCTGCCCCGTCGACTTCCGCTGCCCCCTCACCCCCACTGATGGCCCCTGCTGCTCCAACGGCTCAAGCCCACACCCTTGAGAGGGTCATGGAGGGAGAGGTGTGGGTGGGGAGATGGGTCGCGGCTCCCTCTCCCCTCCCCCAAACCAGCCACTTGCCATGGCTATACATTCAGGTCAGTCAGCGGAGCGCAGCACTCCACCAATTATGCTTCTCAGAGAAGGGTTGGAATCGGCGTTTCAGAGCCGCCCATGGTGCATTCAGAGTGGTAAGTATTTAGCATAAGGGCGAAAAACCTCCATCTTTACAGACGAGTGTTTGTTCTGCCTGAACGTGCCTAGTGACTTACCAACTCATCAGTTTGCTATCCTGCTCAAGTTTCCTCTTTTCAGTTTTAATTTGATAAATTTCAACATTTAAGAAATTAAGAATTCACTTTTGGATATGCTTCTGGCAACCTCCATTTTCCCCAGATTAATATTTCATTTTGTTAAATCCATTGTATAATTCTGTCATTTTAGGTTAAAAAAAACGTTACCCCTGCTCTTTCCTGCCACTCTCAATTTCTCAGTTTGATCAGCTCTGAGCTTCAACTTTAGTTAACATTTTCTTTGTGTCACTTTACAACTTCATTTAGAAACCTCTGTTGACACCAGTTTCTTCAAAAAATTCTTTGAGCTTTGAGAGGCTGTGACAGGTTATGTTGTATTTTATATTGTATATAGATATGCTTTAAAGGAAATCAATTGTGCCAAGTTTTTCAGTCAGGTCACAAACACTTCAAAACAGAGCTCATTTAAAATGCCAGAGCTTGGCCCAAGCCAGACAGTCCAGGCTCTGGATGACTTTGCCAAAACTTTGAAGGATGCCTATAGATACTTCACAAGTAGGTGTTAATTGGTCATGCTGTAATGGATTTTTGTTTAAAAAGCAACAGATGAATGAACTCAGAAGATTGGGTCTGGTGATGCAGTTGGAGTGCAATTTGCTTCTCTAAGAGGGTTATGTAGTTTTGTCTGAGTGAGAGAGAATTCAGTTCTACAGTTCAGCAGCAGAAGCTGGGACTGGAACATGACAAGCTGGGAAGCTTTTGGAAAAAAAAACCCATTTTGAAGATGGGTTGTGAGTTCTTAAGTTCAGCCTGGTCAAAGCCCTTGTAGTCCATACAAGAGGAGATGGCTGGCTGCATAATATTTCACTTGAAATAAAGGAAACTGAAAAGGAACTCTGTGGTGACCTGAAAAAAGGAGGTTATCATCTGGAAAACCCTGAGGGGGCAAGTTTCTTCGGCAAGACACTTACGTAGCTTATCGGAAGGAATCAGTTATGGGTGTCCAACAAGCAACAAATCTCCCTCTGAAAACCCAACAAGAACCTTCCTGAGTGGTAACCATTTACCTTTCAAGCACACCAAAGCCTGGTGAAGATTCATAAATGTTAAATTCTGTGCACAGCTCTACCAGATTCGTGTTTGAGTGCAATAATAGCGGTTATACCAAAAAAAGGCAGAGACCCTTTGAATGTAGCTTCATATCGGCCAATTTCTTTATTGAATGTAGACTATAAAATAATAGCGAAATTATTGGCAAATAGACTTGCTAAGTATTTACCTCGATTGGTACATGTGGATCAGGCTGGTTTTATTAAAAATAGGCCTGCCTCTGATAACATTCTTAGAGTGATTTCGCTGACCAATGCATCACGTCAGCAACCCAACCTACTAATGGTAGTTGTTCTTGATGCTGAAAAAACTTTTGATCAGGTCCTATATAATAATCCAGTTTCTAGGCTGGCGACAAACATTTCCCCATATCTGAAAAGCTTTGGACTGGACTATTTTCGGTTATTGGATTTTATTGGTTAATGGAACAATGGCATTAAGCAGCTCCGTAGCGTCAGCAGAATATTTGTATCAGTGGTAAACAACAAGAAAAAACAATGGCAGGCTTTTTGAGCATGAAATAATGTTTAATATGTACCAAAAAGCAACTCAATTTCTGCTGACAAACTAAGATGTAAATGCAGTACCAAGCACTAGAAATTTCAAATGTTTCTTCCAGTGTCGTCTACCTCATTAATAATAGGTTTTGTCTTGGAAGTCTCTTTGATTTTTATAAACAGACATGATTTCTTGTTCTGTTATGAATGCAGGCTTTCTTTAATAAGTCCATTCCACATTTTCTTGACTTTCTGTTCTATAGATAAACATAACCACTTCCTCTTCTTTTCACTGACATCCACAGTGCTATCTGCCGACCTTTTTGCCATTTGCAACTATATCTTTGTGCAGTACACGAGAGCTCTATTGTTATCAAACTGGTGGATAACTGTCAGGATGGAGGCCAGTAACAAGTGGTGTGCCTCTGGGATCATTATTGGGTCCCTTGTTGTAATTTACATTAACGATTTGGATGATGGAGTGGTAAACTTGATAGTAAATATGCGGATGATACAAAAATAGGTGGAGTAGTAGATTGTGAAGAAGGCTTTCAGAGATTCCAGTGGGATTTGGACTACATTGAAGAGTGGGCTGAAAGATGGCAGTTGGAGTTTAATACTGAAAACTGTGAAATGCTTCATTTTGGAAAAAAAAATCAAAACCGGACATATGCAGTAAACAAGAGGCCATTGAGGAATGTAGAAGAACAGAAAGATCTAGGAATAACAGTTTATCGTTCTTTGAAGGTGGAATCTCATGTAGATAGAGTGGTGAAGAAAGCTTTTGGTATGCTGGCCTTTATAAATCAAAGCATAGAATATAGGAGTTGGGAAGTGATGTTGAGACTGTTCAAAGCCTTGGTGAGGCCAAATTTAGAATACTGTGTACAGTTCTAGTCACCAAATTACAGGAAGGATATCAATAAGGTAGAGAGGGTGCAGAGAAGATTTACTAAAATGTTACCTGGATTTCAGCATCTAGATTACAAAGAAAGATTTAGTAGATTAAGTCTTTATTCATTGGAGCATAGAAAGTTGAGGGGAGATTTGATAGAGGTATTTATATTATTAGAGGGATAGATAGAGTAGATGTGAATATCCTCTTTCCCTTGAGGGTAGGAGAGATTCAAACAAGAGGTCACGTTAAGAGTTAGGGAGCAAAAGTTGAGAAATAACATGAGAGGGAACTCCTTCACTCAGAAGTGGTGGCTGAGTGGAATTGCCTTCTGGAAGAGGTGGTCTCAGCAAAGTCAATCTTGTCAATTAAGGAAAAGTTGGATAGGTATATGGATGAGAGGAGATTGGACGGTTATAGGCAAAGTGCAGGAAGGCGGGACAAGAGGAGATCACCTAGATCGGTATGGACTAGAGGGGCCAAGATGGCCTGTTTCCGTTCTGTAATTATTATATGGTTTTATGGTAAACAGATCAACAGAGCCCCAAATGGGCAAGTAGGATGATAAAGTTTTTCAACTTGTGATGTCATGTCAGTGCCGCAAAAAAGTTTGGTTCATGGATCATTTCGTTTAACGGAACTTTGGATAAGGGGAAATGTACTGTATAAATATTTGGCAAATATTTTTGTTTTGTCAAAGGGCCCACATTGAAAGCCTGATATGCTGGTTAACATTTACTTCCTATGGGTGTGACCAGCTGAATTTCTCCAGCACTTTTGTGCATTGCACTCGACCCCAGCATCTGCAGATTTTCTTGTTTAACTAAATTCCTTTTGGCGTGCATGTTTCTTCCACTTTTCCATTTGGTGTGGTTTTGTCAAAAATATTAAGAATTGACATCGGTTAGCCAGAAATATGACCTCTTTTTGGAAAGATGTTCACGTTGCCTCAGTCCTATGCAGGATTTCCAGATGAAATGTTGAGGATTCCTTCCCCCACTCCCATCCCCAGCAGAAGGAACTGTTACTGTTCCTTCAGCAGTTTTTGTTGCTCCAGATTCCAACATTCGCAGTATCTGGCATCTTTCTTCTCTGACAATTTAATGAGAGTCTAACAATAATTGTCATTTTCATTTGAGGAGGTCATTTTATATTATTCATAGTGAGAGCATTTTTCAAGATTTGAGACATTATTGAATGAAAGTTTAAATGATAAAATTCATGGAAAATGTATCCAAAATAGATAATAGGTCCATTTGGCCCATTATGTTTGTGTTGGTTTGAGTATGGACCATTCTGCACTAGGTCTGTGGCCCTTTAGATTGCAGCTCTTCAACAACTATTTGTCATCAGAAATCTGAATCATTTTGCTGCTGCTTTGTCTTGTAAAACACATCATTAAAATCTTGCTCTTTTATTCAAAGCATTCACAGCATCTTACCCAATTGCAGGCATTCAACTAATGCGCAATGCATAAGCATTGGATTTTACCTTCCTGAATTAACATGAAATCTAACTAGTTGGTGAGGAAGCAGAATAATGATTAGTAAATTGTTAATGTATATAGTTCTGTAATCTTGCTGCAATTCTTTTATTTATTTGTCCTTAGGATGTGAATGTCATGGGTATTTATTGCCCATTCCTAGTTATCCTTGAACTGAGGAGGTTGGTTTGAAGTCAAATGGTAACCATGGTGTGTTTCCCATGTTGAGGAATATTACTGAATCATATGGGTTTTTTTTTTGCAACACTCCATAATTTCATGGTTGCCATTACTGAAGGTAGTTTAATTTTAAGAAAATGAACAGAAATAGCCAAGGTTCCTTGTTTTTGAGTATATTGTGACAGATTATGGTATATTTTATATGTTTTAAAGGACATAAATTGTGGCAGGTCTTTTTAGTTATGTCACATACACATACAAACACTTCAAAATAGAGCTCATTTAAAATGCATGAGTTTGGCTCAAGCCAGACAATCCAGGCTCCGGCAGCCTTTGCAAAAACTTTGATGAATGCCTAGAAGGATTTCACAAGTAAGTGTTAATTTGGACATGTTGTGGAGTAATGGATTATTGTTTTGGAAAGCAACAGATGAATGAAATCAGAAGATTGGGTTTGGTGTTGAGGGGCAACTTAATAGAAAGTTTATAAAATTATGAGAGGTATAGATGAGGTAGATAAGTGTCTTTTTTTCCTTTGATGGACGTGTCAAATGCCAGAGGGCCAAGCTTTAAGGTGAAAGAAGGAAAGTTTAAAAGCTTTGTGTTTGACAAGGTTTTTTTTCCACAGAGCTTGTAGGTGACAGAAATGCACTGCTGGAGGTGGAGACAATGGTGGAAGCAGCTATAAGAGGCATTTAAACAGGCACATGAACAGTCAGAATAGATAGATCTGGACCAAGTTGAATAAATATAATTTGGCATTGGGGTCAGCATGGACATGGTGGGTCAAAGGGTCTGTGCCGTATTTTTCCATATCTGTTAAGTGCAAGCAGGGATTGTCCCAGAGGAGATGAGATGGGATTGAGCAAGCCTGTCTCTTGGCTCCATCACTTTCTCTCTCACTTGTTGTAGTTCTGGATCTTGCCTCCAACAAGCTTCCAGCTGGGTTGGAGCTGATTGACACAGCTGATGAGAAACTGTTCAACTTGCATCTCCTTCACTGCAGAACCGAGGTTACTCTCTCTTGAGAGTTTAGTTGATTGTTACATTTACTGAAAATCATAGATTTGTGTGCTACCAAGGAATTACAAAAATGCTGCCACTCTCTGGTAACGTTTTGGATTTGCGGATCCACAAAAAAACACAGTAAAAACAAAGAACCAAAATTAATAATATCAGCAGTGAAACTGGGTTCCAGCAATTTAATACAACAGGCAAATCAGATTCAAAGCAGTTCCAGCCATTCCAGAGGATACTCAATCCTGGAAACCAGCACAAGCACTCGCTCTGGGCCTCGATAAGAGAGGCCTCTATAGCCATAATAACTGCCCTAATGCCGCTTCAGTAGCTTCTTTGCTCTCCATGGTCGTAAGGGTCTCTGACACCATATTGGTCAGTCAATATTTTGGGTTAGGTGCCTTTCTCAAAACTGAAGTGGGCCAATGAGATAAGGGGAGGATGGGGGAGGGCAGGTCAAGCAATACTAGACAGATGAAGGTGCAGGAGGTGGAGAGACAGATAGGGGAGAGACCATTGGATGGGGGATGGTTGAAAGAAAAGCGAGAACGGAAACAGGTTGAAGCAGTGGAACGGAATGAGGTGGGAGTTACCTGAACTCAGAAAATTCAAGTTGGATGCTGGGATCTAGTGCAATACACAAAAGTGCTGAAGAAGCCCATCAGGTCAAGCAGCATCTAAAGGAAGTAAAAGGCAGTCAATGTTTGAAGAAAGGCTCAGGCCTGAAAAGAAGATGATTGGATTTTTACTTCCTATGGATGCTGCATGACCTGCTGAGTTTTTCCAGCACTTTGATATTTCAGAAAATTCACCATTTTCTGCTGTCAGTCTTTCGGCTTCCCAGGTGCCTCAAGATTCCAGTAATTGCAGTTTTTGTGTTTCCCAGAACTTAGAGTTGGAGTGAAAGCATGTCATCTGAGAAGGTGAGAGATTTTGGCACAACACGACAAACTTGCAATGTTTTATTATAAGCAGAGAGGAAATGCAGACAATTAGGGAGTGGTTAAGTATATGAAAAGTGTACATTGAGAAAAGAGCATAGAAATTGAATATGGGCAAGTTCAATTTGGTTAAAAAACTGGTGGCATATTCATTATGCTTCAACTGATTGGTACTGCAGTTATTATTTACATACATCTATTAAAACTTGGTCTAAATAATTTCACCCGTTAAGATTTTAATGTTGATTTTAAACGATGCAGGTACATTTATTTTTTTATTAAAAACAACAGCTAACATGATCAAACCTGAGCAGAAATACAGGCCTGCTGTACAAGATCTGCTCTCAACTCGGTCCTCTTAATTCCCATCAAATGTGAGTTGAGCAATCTCTGGCTGAGCTCCTTTGAAAGCACAGTGCACCAAATAGCATGTCAATTAGCTCCATTCCTGTTTGAGAGTTCGAGAAAACTGGATATAGAAAGATGGATTTGCTTGCTGTAGGTCATATCCACAGTGGAGGGGATATGTTTCCCTCCCAGCCCCTCTTCTGTCTTTGCACCTGGGCCATCTTTTCTCTGTCTTGGGCTGATTGCAGAATCATAAATATCCTCCTGCAAACACAGTGTAATTCAACATACTTTTCAACACTGAGCTGCTGGATATCTCCAGAACAACTGTGCATCACTAACAAAGTAGCTGTTGTTTGGAAATCATCCAAAGGAATTGTACATTTAAGTATCCCATGACTCCCTTAGGCAGCCAACCCAGACAGGATAATATACTCCCTTTAATCAATTTCCACTGCTAATCACACTTTTAAAATGGTTTCAATATAAATCTATATCACTAGATACAAACTGTGTGACATTTCTATTAAAATGGAAAGCACCGGGAATCTGAGTATTCTGAATGTTCACCCTTGGAAGCATCCTATCAGGGTTAGGAACTGCTCTGCCCAAGACTGGAAAAAACTGCAGAGGGCTGTGAATGTGGCTCAGGCTATCTCACATACCACCCATCCCTCCACTGACACCCTCTATAACTCCTGTTGCCTTGGAAAAGTAGCCAATGTATTACAAGACTCATCTCTTCCCAGCCACACTCTCTTCTTCACCCCCTCTCCTGACAGAAAGAAGATTCATGAATACAAGATCATGCCCCATCAGATTCAAGGACTGTTTTCTTCCTGCCATGATCAGACTCTTGAATGAATCTCAGATTAATAACATCATGTTGCCATTGCTCCATTTCAACTAAATTTAAATTTAAATTTTTTACATTTAGACCTACAACATGATAACAGGCCATTTCAGTCCACAAGTCCTTGCTGCCCAATTTACATCCCATTAATCTACACCCAATATGTTTTGAATGGTGGGAGAAAACAGACATGGAAAAAATGTACAAACTCCTTATAGATAGCGTGGGATTCAAACCCTGGTCTGGTCCTGATCAATGACGCTGTAAAGGTGTTGTGCTGACTGCTACACCTCGTCTCTCTGTAATTCTGAACTTCTGTGCTGTATTTTCATGCAATACACAAAAATGCTGGAGAAACCCAGCAGGTAGTATAGCTTCTATAGGAAGTAAACGGTAACCAACATTTTGGGCCTGAGCCCTTCAACAAGTAGACAGACACCTGAATAAAAAGGTGGGGGGGTGAGAAAGGGAGAGAAAAGGAAAGGAGGGAGGCAGGGGGAGGAGCACAGGCTCACAGGTCATTGGTGAATAGAGGTGGGTGGATAGAAGAGCAAAAAGCTGAAAAATGATGGGGAAGAAAGTTGCTCTGAATGAAAAGAGAAGGGGGTGGGCTGCTGGAGGAAACCAGGCAGAGGGATAGGGAAAGAGAGACTCAGGGGAGGGGTTTAAAGGAAGCTGGAGAAGAAGGTGTTAATGCCATCTGGTTGAAGAGTGCTATGTCTATCTGGTCTACTCACAAAACAAACTCGATCACTGCATATGTGATCATAAAATTAAACTTAAAAAGGCAGCCAACATCATAAAGGACTTCCATCACCCTGATCACAACGTCCTCTTACTGCTACCTTTGGGCAGAAAGTACAAAAGCCTGAAGTCCAACATCTCTAGGTTGAAGAACAGTTTCTTTTAAACACTCATTGTTGAAGCTCCCCTTGCTACATTATGCATAAACTGTACTGATAGCACAAAAGGAATTCTCTTCATGATTGTTATGCCACTTCTTTTCCTTGCACTACGACAACGAAATATCTATTACCTCCCTATATTTTGTATTTATTATCTCTTTATAATTTAATGCATACTATTGTAGTTTGTATGGAGTATTCTTCAGCTGCAACAAGTAAGAATTTTGCTCCATACGTACAATATAAGTGACAATAAATCCATTATTACTATTCCCTCATCTGATCTGATGGGTAAATTCACAACTCTGAAATGATTTGTAAATTAATCAGAATCAAGTTTAATGATCAATGTCTGAACTATAATGTAGACCAGAATTTTATTACATTTTTCACAATTGTGCAATCTTGTTGCTGTAGAGAAGAATTTATGTATTTCTGAAACTTGTCTGAGAAACTCGGGTATGATTCATAATACCACAAGAACATTGTTTTTATTTCTCTTGCATCTGTGCAGTAGTCACATCATTTCTGAGTGTAGACGATGAGATGAGACATTTTTTTTTCATTGGGTGTTCATGGATATTATTTTGTGCTTCAGTGCTTGCAATTATCTCAAGGTCACAGCACCTGCAAGTGTTTTAACAGATACAGCGCAAGTCTTGTATTGATTTACGCTGTGCAATGTGATTATAGTCCTATCTCGTGTTTGCAGTTTATGACGCTCAGACGTTGAAGTGCTTATGTTCAATGTGTACTCCATGACCCAGATTTTTATTTGCGTTTGGGCACTTCAGGCTGTGTTCTGCAAGGTCACACTGCCAATTACTGTCACTATCAGCCGGGTGATGAGAGCCGGTCGAGAGTGACAGAGACCAACCAACTCATTCCCAGATCCTGAAAAGTTGATGAAACCAGGGAACCACGGCCCTATGGATTGAACATGTGTTGTGGAGAAAAATATCAGAATCTGAATTTAAGGGATAAATGACTAAGCATGTTTAAAATATTTGACTGATTAGAAATTCTTGATGGGTAGGTGTTATCTAACTAATCTGATTTTTTTTTTGGTAAGAAAATAGCTAAGCAGCACAAGGAATAATGCTTCAGTGTAGTTTATATAGAATGTCACATTTCATTCTAAAAGAGAATCTTTATTGAAGTTAAAGTTCATGAATTTAACTGCATTCAGCTCCCAAGTTGTGTAATAATTGTACTCCTGGGAAACTGCCCATAAGTTGATATCTCAGTAATTTAGGAATTGCTTTACATACATACATTTACAATAATTATTTAACTTCATCAAACATTCACCCTGTCACCTGTCATTAATGAATACTACAATAATTTTGTTTTATTACTATCTTGAAGAATGCATTCAAGTTGCATGAAAGAATTTGTGCAAAGTTGGATTTCCTTAAGTCAGGTGATCTGCAACTCAGGACACCCGTGCACAAATTACTAACTTCCATTACATTAGTTTGTCAATCAAAAATGGTGAAGTTAATCTGGGAAGACTAAAATGGGGTTACAATAAGATTAGTGTAAATGGCAGTTTGACAGTCAAGACAGATGCAGAGGATCAAAGGACTTGTTTCCATACTCTATGACTAAGGCTTTATAATAGCCATGCAGACTGATTGAAAGGAAGTGACCAGTAGAGTTCCACAAAAATGTTTGGCATCTTTTTGTTAATGCAGATAATATGACAGAGCTAACCAATTCCAAGCTGGCAAACACTGAAAGCTTGCTTGTGTAATATATGGTGTAGATGAGAACATAAATCTGCAAGGGAATAGTAGGTTAAATGAGCATGGAGTAGTGTGGGAGATGAATTGCAACGCATACAAATGCAAGGTCATTTAATCAAACCAGAAAAGAAAAAAAACAGTCTAATTCATGCTGAAGCAGAGAGAAGTGAAACACAGTGAAGATCTAAATTAATGGAAGAGTAACGCTCACAGATTACTAAAAGGTAGTCAAAAAAAAGTGGAAACAGAACGTAAACAGGAAAGCTAGTGGTGTGTTAACCTGCACACTGGGAGGTCAAACCTTACAGGAGCTTCAGAGCTCTGATCACATCACTCCTGGAATATTGTGTATAGTTCAAGGTTGCTGATCAACCCAGGAGAGGATTAGAGAGGCTATGGTGTGGACTCACAAGATTGTACCGAGGAATTTAAACTCAGTTTAAACTAGTTTGGTATTCCCTGGAACATCAAATTAATTGGTAATTTGACTTTCTTTTAGTCTTGAAAGAAATTGGTAGAATAGAGAAGATTCCCTGCTGGCAGTGATGTCTAAAATGAGAAACGGGCATTAGGAAGAAATGAGGAAAATCATTTTGTAACAGTCTGGCTGGGGATCTCTTCTGATAAAGTAATTGTTGATGGAAATCCTGTTTATTGATCATGTTTCCTGAGTGATTTTGTTTGCTTTGTAAGTCATTCATCAGGAAGGCTTTGAGCACATTTCCTCCCTCTTCCCAAGACAGAGGTTGGAGTGGAACTCTGGTGTCTTGTTGAGTGGATATTTGGAGTTGGGTGGGACTGGGAATGAAGTGAATGTCCAGCTGTACATGAGTAACCCTTGAAATTCTCAAATGTCTGTAGACCTGGAGGCTCGCTCACTCCCCGCCAGGGATCCTCGGCAGACGTACAAGTATTAAATTGTAGCACCACTTCCTTAATCATTTGGTGTTCCTTAGTGGTCATGTCCCCTTTGAGCTCTCCCATCAGTCAATGCAGGATCAGTCTCACCAAGTCCACAATATTGAATAAATAATGACAGTTTCACACACAGTGGTTGGATGTAGAGCAGCTACTGTACTCGCCATGATGCTATTGTGCATGCGCGAGTCCCCGCGAAGTCCGCTGGTTTTAATAAAAAGAGCTTGGCTGGGTGTAGATGCCGTTTCCAGGGGCTCCCGTTATACATTGAATTGTGGAATTTGTCAGAGATTGCCACTTTGTGTTGTCTGGTTATTCAATGCATCAACAAACATGGTGTCAGAAGTCTGAATCCAAAGCCTTCAAGTGAAAAGTGAGGAACCAACGCCACGTTTGCAACACATTAGTGACTTAGGATGTGTCGACGGTTTCTCTGATACACCCTTCTGATTTTACCAGGTATGACCTGGGCTCCTGGTAGCTCCTTTCGACTATGCCCATACGGTCGTAGCCCTGTGGAGTCTGCATCCTTATGACTTGCCCTTTTACTAATGGGACCACTGGAGCCACTTTCTGCAGCCACTGTACTCGCCACGACGTTATTGTGCATGTGAGAGTCCCCGCAAAGTGCACTAGTTTAAAAAAAAGAAATGGAGCTTGACTGGGTGCAGATGCCTTTTCCAGGGGCTCCCATTATACATTGTATTATTTAATTTAACAATAAAGCATTCATCAGAGATTGCCACTTTGTATTGTCTGGTTATTTGATGCATCCACAAACATTGGATAAGTAAGTGGACTGTTGAACAAGGAGCACAGTGGAGGCATGTCCTTCCTGATACCCAAACACCCAACACCCTCCAGGACCAGGAGAAGTGTCCTGGGCCCCCGTTGCAGGAATACTTCAGCACCATGTATTTAAGGGCAAAAGAATTTTTGCTCCAGGCCTTCCTTTCTGGTACTGGATATTGAAAAGAGATAAATAATTCAAAGAGGCGCGTGTTGGAGTCCAAGAAAGAATGAATGGATCCCTTTATAAGTGGCAGTCTGTGTTCTCAAGATAGACTTCACTTGGTAGTTAAATTTCCCCATGAGTATGCAGACAAATCTACAGATGATAAGGAGCCCTTTGAGTTTTTTTTTGTCTTTGATGCCTTTTTTAAAAAAAAATAATCATTGAGGTTTCTGACATCGAAGGAAGGCTTGGCCTGATGGTGTCCGTGCCAACGAAAAATGGAGCTCTGTACTCCTGCTTCCCAGTTCCCTGTCCGTACGCTGAAAGTTACAACTCGTGAGGGAGGGAGGGAAGCTCCCTCGTTACTGCCACTGCCTCACGCTTGTTTGTCAGTTTCTACCGAATGCGAGGCAGATTTCCCACAAAATTGAGCAACAACTGTTGTACAAATGTAAGCTAGATCAAACATTAGACTGTTTGCAGTGCGCGGAACAAGGTCCTCTTTAGTTTCCAGGCTCTCTAGCTCCATCAGCTTCTTGTTTATCCTGTGTCCATGCTGTGAGCAGCATGACACATCTGAGGTGACTGACTACTCCTTTCAGTTGTAATTCTGCTGATGTCCTGTTTCCATACTCGAAGATAAAAGCCTGTTTAACCAACGTCTTATTAGGCAGTGGCTCTGAACAATGTATGTATTGCACCCTTAGTTCGAGATGAGGTACTGGTACTGCAAGTTGTTACTTGCTGATGAGTCTTATTTCTTTTCCTGTGAAATTCAATTGAAAGTTTCCATTACAAAATCCTGAAATACTTGCTAATCGCTTAATCTCCCATACTGTGGCAACAATGACCTTTAACCTATGTAATTGAAGCACTGGCATAGCCCAGTGAAAACATTGCATACACTTTTTGTCAAGAAGGAAAAGTACCAAAAAAGCCAGAAAATGGATTGTCATAATTACCTACAAAGTACAGAATTGTTTGACTGCAGTTCAGTAATTACATCGGTGAGGATCTAAATTTAGTTCTAATTTGGAAAGTTGGAACAGGTCATAAAACTCCAAATTATTTTCCCATTTAAATGTTTGAAAATAAAGGGATGGAAAACTGTATGAGGTTTGGAGGATACAGAGACTGAATTAGTTTGTATTTTGAGTGTCTGGGCATGGAGAAGGGAAGGATGTCTGAAAATTAACTTGTTTAAACTCAGTGAAAAGAAGCACATGTTTATGTCAGACTTTCACAGACTGCTGATGGTCAAAGAATTTCATAACTAATGATGATGTACTTCAGAAATGTTGTAACGTAAGAAATTCCTGGAGCCAAATAAAGCCCAAAAAAGGCTCAAATATGATTGGATATTTAACCCTTTAAATTTGTTATGGTGTCTGAAAGATTCATGCAGCTATTCACAGAAAAGAAGCATTCAATCAGTGTCCCAAAATCCCTTTCATCTATGCACCACTATGGTGGAGCCAGTAATGTTGCTGTCTCACAGCTGCAGAGATTAGGATCCTTTCTTGACATCCAGAGCCATCATGTTCAGTGACAACAGTGCTGGGTCCTCCCATATCTCAAAAATTAAGATGATTTGAAGGTCAATTGATCTTGGTACAGGCGAGCAAGATAAGAAAGAAATCCAGGCATGTTACAGGGAGATAAGGGGAGAATGGGATTATTCTGTGACTCAGTAGGCCCTTTCAAATTGCCATGCAAAATGGGGTTAACCTGGCAATTTGTTCAGTTGACAACCCAGGTACATGGCTATTTGAAAGGGGCCAACCAGACCTATCTCAGAGGTTAGGAAACTCAGTAAAACTTATCAGGGGAGCAATTTGAAAGGGGAAATGGCAGACCTACTTACTCTGATTAAGTCTGTGCTGGCATGTGTGTGTCACAGGGAAAGCCCTGGCTGGCTCAATGCAGAATGCTGTTGCAGTGCTGTCTCGACGTGCCACTGCCGTGAACGGTGGGGGGTTCCACGAACACAGGCGTACTGCCATGATTTAGGGGGTTGCCGCAATGTGCTGCTGGTGCGAACGGGGAGGGGAAGTTGCTGCCACAGCATGCACTCCAGTTTGCAGTGACTGCCCAATGCAGGAGTGCAAGAGCAATGACTGTCTTCCTTACTCATTATCACCCACACTGCTGGAATTGAGACAGAGGACCAGTGCTGATTTGGTTTGAATTGTAGAAGAGACAGACCCAAGACCCAAGCTTTCTATGAGGAAAGGAGCAGATGGGTACACAACAAAATGGAAAGTTGCTGCCAAGTCAGAATATTTTGGGCAATGTGGCATTGCTGCTGGGTCAGAAATCTGGAAGTTTAACAACACCATTCGTGAATACCTTCACCACAAAGGCACCGTTGGTTAAAGTGATGGCCACTACCATCTCTTTGTATGGAGTTTGTTTAATGTCACATACTAAGATAAAGTGATGGACGTTGTTTTGCAAGCAGACCAGTAGGCATTTTATACATTGTACAACAAGACACAGTATTAAGTTACTGAGAGAGATCAACTTCTACAGAGCAAAGGCAACATAATTTCACTATTGCAAGTTCTAATAGCGTTGGATATAATTTTATATTTTTTAACTTGGATATTCAGCATGGTAACAGGTCCTCTGGCTACTGTCCGAACTTCCCAATTTCATCTGTTTTGCCAATTAACCTTTCAACCTGTACATCTTTGGAATGTGGGATTATGAGGTGTATCCAGGAGTCTGATAACAGCAGGAAAGAAACTGTCCTTGAATCTGGTGATACATGATCTCACACTCGTGAATCTTCCTCCTAATGGAAGGGGAGAGGAGATGAGAGTGTGGCCAGGGTGGAGTGAGTCTTTTAATACATTGGCTGCGTTTCCAAGGCATCAGGAGATGTAGACGGAGTTGATAAATAGAAGCTTGGTTTGTGTGATGGCCTAAGTTTCTTGCATTTTTGGGTGGAGTAGTTCCTGTATGGCAGGTGGTAAATGTCGCATCCTGTGTACAACTTACAATAAAAATGTGGCAGAGCAGAAGCAGGCATGTCCAAAAGTAAAATGCCTACTTGGTGAAGCTGCAACATAAGCACATAAAGTGGCACAAACAAGTAAACAGAAATTTAGTGGTCCTACAACCAGAACAAAACACTGCAATCTAACCTTTTGAAATTATACCTGTGATAGACAGTTAATCTATTGATATCAGGAGACAGCTGCACACTGAATCCCATTTTCAATGCTGGTAAAGCCCAACTCATGGATGAAAGAGACAAGGCCGTAGTGTTTACAATTGGCCTCAAGATGCCAAAAAGATTTTCAAATTATATAGAAATGAATAAATGTATTCCATTAGAAAAAATAACATATAGTTTAAGAAATAATATTGAAATATTCGAACAAGTATGGGAGCCTTACATTAAATACAATAGCGAAAACCTACCGGGGACAAACATTACCTAAGTTGATGGAAGGAGAAGGAAAGGAAAGAATGGACTCAGTAGAATTTCTGGTGTATTTTTGTTGAATGACAACATTGTCTGACTGGTTTAATGCAACCTAGATTGTATACCTAAAATGGATGAGGGGGGGGTGGGGGGGTGGCTTGGGAGGAGGGAGGGGGGGAGAAAAAGTCACTGTATATGTGTGAAAAAGAAAAAGTGTATATCGTGGCTAACGTGATTTATGGTGTGAAAAAAAAATTAAAAAAAAAAAAGATGCCAAAAAGATTATGCAGCTCACCCCTTCCTGAGGTTCCTAACATTCTCAGAAGATGCTTTTCAGCAGATTAATTTTACTGTGGGTGTCAAAAACAAGTGGTGAGAGTACTAGATGCAGCAAAAGCTTTGGCCATGATGATGTCTCAGCAGTTGGGCAGCACAGTGGCACAGCTCGTAAAGCTGCTGCTTCACAATGCCAGAGACATGCTAGGTACAATCCTGACCTTTGGCTTTGTCTGCATGGTTTCTCCCTGTGATCCATGGGCTTCCCTGAATCCCCCACAGTCCTAAAGATGTGGAGCTTGTCAGAATGATTGTTGTCAACTGCCTGTGGTGAATAAGTGAGCAATTTTTAAAAAATCTCGGGGGAATTAATGAGAAAGTAGGGTTAGTTGTTGATGGTCAGTGTGGTCTAAATGGGCTGAAAGACTTGTTTTCATACTGCACAATTCTCCCCTGTGAGACTTGTTCAGAAAACCATGAGATCTGGAATCTTGGCTATGTGGATTCAGAATTGGCTTGCATATATAAAGTAGAGAGTAGTGGGAGACAGAAGGTATTCTGCCTAGAGGTCAGTGACTGGAGTTCCGCAGGGATCTGTTCTGGGACCCCTGCACTCAGTGATTTTTATAAATGACCTGGATGAAGAGGCAGAAGTTTGCAGATGACACAAAGGTTGGAGGAGTTGTGGATCAAGCTGAAGGTTGTTGAAGGTTACAAGAGGATATAAACAGGATCCAGAGTTGGACAAAGGTAGCAGACGGAGTTCAATCCAGGTAAGTGTGAGGTGCTGCATGTTTGAAAGACAAACCAGAAGGCTGAGTACAGGGTTAATGGTCGGTTGCTTAAGAGTGTGGATGTACAGAGGGACCTTGGGGTCCAAATCCATAGATCTCTCAAGGACAACGCACAGGTTGATAGGACAGTTGAGAAGGCTTCATTAGTCGGGGGGGGGGGGGGGGGTTGAGTTGAGGAGTCTCTTTCATCCATGCATTGCGCTTTGGTGAGACCACATTTAATCAAGTAATTCTGATTCCATAAGGACAACCCAATGAAACAGTATCCTCAGTCCTCGGTGCATAACACGAAGACGCACAACCAGACATAACGCACGTACAGATAAACATACATATGCAGGACAAGTATTCATGTGTACAAATAAATAAATATTGTTCCATGAATCTTGGATAGTTAGTGTGAGCAGTTCCTTGGGACATTCAGCGCTCTCACTGATGGAAGAAGCTGTTCCTCAGACCACTGGTGCTGGCTCTGATATTCTTCTATCTCTTTCCTGATGGGAGCCGCTGAAAGATGCTGTGTGCAAGGTGGAAGAGGTCCTCAATGGTCTTGCATGCCCTCTTCAGATAACAACCCAGAAGATCATGTCGAAGGCGGGGAGGATGACTCCACACCTCTTATGGTCCTATGGATTGACCAGTGGAATTATGACATAATTGTGGCTGGTAGCCTTGCCTACTTCAGTCTTCTCTGTTGTGCCTTCCTGACAAGTGAGGAGATATGTGCATACGATAAGTCACTAGTTAAGTGAAATCCAAGGAATATGGTGCTCTCCACTACAGAGTTGTTGATGTGTAGTGGAGAGAATGTAGAGCACAGAATATTGTGCTCAGTTTTGATCACCTCATTCACAGGAGAGGTTGCAGAGAGTTCTTACCATACAAAAATGACACACGGTGACTAGAAAATTGCAGTCCACAAAATGAGAAGAAATACAATTGGCCAGTTCCTGTTCCATGAGTCAACTCTCAATCATCAACAACTGACTAATATCCGCTTCTGCTGGTCAGTTTGAGTTTTGATGGGTCCACTCAACTCCTGATTATGTGGACAAAAACCTGGAGGTAAGATGCTGGGATTTGGATCTAAAGGTCAGCTGCTGGATGGTCTTCTGCATGCCTGACCTGTTGAGTTCCTCCAGCAATTTGTTTTCTATTTGCAGGAGATGAGAAAGACTTGTTGTAAGTTCATTCCAGGGTTTGACTGCATACCATCAAAGAGTACATGTTAAATCAGCGGTCCATGGGAATCAACGGTGGGAAAGCACTCTGTCGACATAAAAGGAGATGATTGTGGAGGTTATCACCAAAACCTTAGCGCCAACCACATTTCAGGGAGTCTGATGGAAAACCGTCCACTTGCCTGGATGTGAACAGTTTCAAATATATTGGGTATCCAGAATGAGACCAGCATATGAAATGGGACCTCATCCATCATCTTAAATGTTCTCTCCCTTTGTCATTGGCATCCTGCCTCTTTTAGAAGTTATAGAAGAGACGTTGGTGATAATTTACCAAAATTCTTTGGATTCTAGGCAGGTCCCGGCAAATTGGAAGACAGCCATTTTCCATTTCCAAAAAATATGCAGGGAAAAGGCAGGTAACTATAGGCCAGTTAGTTTAATATCTGTGGCTGGAAAAATGCTTGAAGCTATCATTAAAGAAGAAATAGCGAGGCATCTGGAGTGAAATGAATCCATAAGGCAGATGCAACATGGATTCAGCAAAGGTAGGTCTTGTTTGACAAACTCACTGGAATTCTTTGAGGATATATCAAGCACAGTTGATAGAGGGGAACAGGTGGATGTTATTTACTTGGATTTCCAGAAGGCATTTGATAAGATACCAAATAAAAGGCTTACATAGGCTAAGGATGCATAGAGTTGGAGGTGATGTATTAACATGGATAGAGGATAGGTTAACCCATAGAAACCAGAGAGTTGGCAATCAGTAGTGAATGGTTTGCCACAGGGGTCAGTGCTGGGCCCGCCACAGTTCACAATATATATTAATGATCTAGAAGTGGGGACTGTGTGTAATTTATCTAACTTTGCTGATGACACAAAATTGAGTAGAAACGCAAATTTTGTGGAGGATACGGAGAGTCTTCAGAGAGAAAGAGATAAGTTTGGTGAATGGGCAAGGGTCTGGCAAATGGAGTAAAATATTGGTAAATTTGAGATTATTCACTTTGGAAGGAGAAAGGAAGATTGGATTATTATGTAAATGGCAAGCAATTTCAGCATGCTGTTGTGCAGAAGGATTTGGGATTGCTGGCACATAATTTGGAAAACGTTGGTTTGCAGGTGCAGCAGGCTATCAAGAAGGCAAATGGAATGTTGGCCTAGAGCATGGTTTTCAAATTGCCCCCCTAAACTCACATTCCATCTTAAGCAATCCCTGTGCCATAAGTGCTCTGTGATTAGTAAGGAATTGTTTAAGGTGGTATGTGAGTGGGAAGAGAAGGTTAAAAACCACTACTCTAAACCCAATTGTTACTGAGTAATTTGCTTGAGAAAAATTGCCATTGGCTCATTTCCTATGGAGTTATGAAACCGTGCACATAACGAGTCAATTAGGTATGATTAAAACAGTGGTTTTCAAACCTTTTTCTTTCCACCCACATACCGCCTTAAGCAATCCCTTACTAATTGCAGAACCCTTATGGCATAGGGATTGCTTAAGGTGTCAGAGTGTGGTGGGGGTGGGGAGGGCAGTTTAAAAACCACTGGCCTAGAGGGATTGAGTTTCAGAGCAGGAAAGTTATGCTGCAACTGTACAAGGTACTGGTGAGGCTGCATCTGGAGTTCTGTGTGCAGTCCTAGTCTCCCGACTTAAAGGATATGCTGGCCTTGGAAGCAGTGCAGAGGAGGTTCATTAGAGCAATTCCAGAGATGAGGGGATTAGCCAATGAGGAGTGATTGAATGGTCTTGCTGGAATTCAGAAGATGAGAGGGATCTTGTACAGTGCTCTCCATAATGTTTGGGACAAAGGCACTTTTTCCTTTATTTGCCCCTGTACTCCACAGTATTACATTAGTAATCAAACAATTCACATTTGATTAAAGTGAACATTCCAAATTTTATTCAAGATTATTTATATGCATTTTGGTTTGACCATATGTAAATTACAGCATTTTTTATACATTAGTCCCCCATTTCAGGGCACCATAACGTTTAGTACTCAGGTATGTTTAATTGCTTAATTGGTGTAGATGTATGAGAGCAAAGCTTGCATCCAAGTTTTTGATCACCTTTGGAGTCTGTAGTTGCCATTTTTCACCACGAGGATCAGAGTTGTGCCAGTGAAAGTCAAAGAAGTCAATATGAGGCTGAAAAACAAGAATAAAACAGTAAGAGACGTCGCCCAAACCTTAGGATTACCAAAATTAACAGTTTGGAACATCATTAAGATCATACTGATGAATCGCAAAGGGACTGGTATTCCAAGGAAGACCTCCACTGCTGATGACAGAAGAATTCTCATCATAATGAAGAAAAATCCCCAAATACCTGTCTGACAGATCAGAAACCCTCTTCAGGAGGCAGGTGAGGATATGTCAATGAGTACTGTCTGCAGAAGACTTCATGAACAGAAATACAGAGGCTACACTGCGAGATGCAAATCACTAGTTAGCCCCAGAAACAGGATGGCCAGATTAGTTTGCCAAGAAGTCTTTAAAAAAGAGAGCAAAATTCTGGCTTGAGATCTTGTGGGTAGATGAGACCAAGATTAACCTTTATCAGAGTGATGGGAAGAGCAAAGTGTGGAGGTGTAAAGGAACTGCCCAAGATACAAAGCATAACACCTCGTCTGTGAAACATGGTGGTGGGGGTGTTATGGCCTGAGCATTTATGGTTGCCACAGGTATCACTAACTTGCATAAATTGTAAATCATATCCATAATTCATATTCTAAATAGTATGTACCATTTTTAGAAAAAAACTAATAATACAATAAAAAAGGTTAAGAAGAAAATAGTAGAGGAGAAAAACTCAAACCCTTCACCTAATCTTGTTGCCAGATGCTATATATGACTGGTATTAAAATAAAAATTAAGGTTAAAAAAAAATAATAAAGCACACAATCTGAGGTGTTTAGAAATATCTGCTTAAGTTTGAGCAAATGCCTCCAAACTCTTTTGGACAGGGCTTCCATCCTACAGCAAGACAATGATCCCAAACATACTGCTAAAGCAACAAAAGGAGTTTTTCCAAAGCTAAAAAAATTTAAAAATCTTGAATGGCAAAATCAATCACCTGATCTAATTCCAAGGGAGCATGTCTTCCATATGCTGAAGCCCTCGAAACAAGCAGGAGCTAAAGGTGACTACAGTAGAAGCCTGGCAGAGAAGATGTTCAGCAACTGGTGAAGTCTCTGAATCACAGACTTCAAGCAGTTATTCCATGTAAGGGATATGCAACAAAGTACTAAACATGTCTACTTTAATATATATACCATTGCTATATCCCAAATATTAAGGTGTCCTGAAATGAGGGGACTATGAATAAAAAGTGCTGTAATTTCTATATGGTCAAACTAAAATGTGTACAAATAACCTTGTATAAAATCTGGAATGTGCACTTTAATGACATGTGAATTGTTTGATTACAAATTTTAAACTGTGAAGCACAGGTACAAATAAAGGAAAAAAATGTCTGGCCCAAACATTATGGAGGACACTGTAGAAATGTATAAAATTAAGCAAGGAATAAATAAGATAGAGCTATGTGAGTTTTTGTTCCAATGGTAGATGAGACTAGAATGAGGGGACAGCCTCAAGATTCAGGACGGAGATGAGGAGGAACTGCTTTTCCTAAGCGGTGGTGAGTCTATGGAACTCTCCGCCCATTGAAGCAATGGAGATTACCTTATTGAAGATATTTAAGACAAGATCAGATAGATTTTGAGAATCTAGCGGGATTAAGGCTCACCAGGAAAAAGCAGGTAGCTGCAGATGAGTCTAACATCAGATCAGCTATGATCTTATTGAATGGAGGTGCAGGCTCAATGCTCCAATTTGATATGTTCTTATGTTATTTTGCTGGGAAACATTTTGTTTTTCATTTACTGAGCAAAAAAATAAGTTCTGGAACTCCTCATAACCCAGAGGGAGTATCTGTATCCTGCAGACTGCAGCAGTTCAGCTCCTTCTCAAAGGACCATTGCACCTCTCATCCCTGAAAGGACAGAGCTGCTAATTAACAATCTTTGCAATCAGCTCAGCTTTTACTTGCAGCTCCAAGAATGTTTTCATACAGCTTCACAAAGAATGCTCCGCTAATTTAGTCATGTAAAAGTAATTATTTTACTTTGATCTCTCTTATAATATTCATGACAGCCTAGTCTCAATGATATGTCAGCAATTTGTTGAATGATCAGAAAGACTCGGTAGATAATTACTATTCAACAGAACAGCTGTTGTGGGCATGTTTTGAAGTAAAATTAGGTTCTTATCAAAGAATTCCACTTTCACATTGGTAATCCCATCTGGCCAATTATAGACTTCTTAGCTGTCACACATAAGCATGTGGTCAATAGGACACTGGTTTCTTTTCTCTCTCTCTCTCTGCAGATAAATTAACTTACATTTGCAAGTAATTTCTTCCGCAAGTTCTGCACCTTTAGCCTGATTGTGGTATAAGCATATTTGTCCCTCAATGGGAAGTATTTTTGAGGCACTTGAAGCTGCTTTCAAACAATTTTTTTTGTGTGGTAGGTTTATTTGCTCTGCTTTTATTTGCTCAAGTACATCAGTAATAAATTAATCTCCTAATAACATTCTGCTTTAGTCTTTAAATTGTACATGCTTGATATTTTGGTGATCAGACACTGCCCCCGGTTTTGGCATCTTGGATGTTTTATCATCCTGTTAGGGGTCCAAATGCATTGAGTTCCAGGAAAACATGATTTAAAAAACACTCCCCAATCAGATGGTGGCTATTGCAAGAGGTGGACATGATTTTTTTTAAAATTTTTTTTAGCCATTCTGCTTCAGTGTGAATGAAATTTTGATCATGAGTTTATTGTCATACAACATGAATAAGTGTAATATAATTTTGCACCAAAATTCTTTATTGTTGCAGACAGACCGATTCTTTATAAAATAGTATTTACTAAATTGAAAAGAGATAATAAATACAAAGGATAGATGGATGATAAATATTCTCAGTGAGCATATTGCAGGCAGTCCTTTTGTGGTGTTGGAGCAGTCCATGATGAGTGTATCAAGGGGATGTTCTTAAGCCTGAGAGCAGTTGGAAAGAAACAAACTTAGAGGTGCTGGTTTTTGTGCTTCTGTATTTTATACCCCAATGTAGCAGTGAGAAGAGGTTGTGACCAGGGTGATGGGCCCTTTGTTGTTGACTGCCTTCTTGAGGCAGTGCCTCACATAGATATCTTCAATTGATGGGAGGTCAGAGCCTGTGATTGACCTGGCTGTGTTTTTTGCCTTGTATCTTCCTGGGCACTCTAGTTACCAAACCAGACTGTGGTTCGATGAGTCACTTTACTTTCCGCTGTACAGCTTTAGAGGTTTGAACGAGTACTTGATGACATGCCAAATTTCCTTAGAAAGTAGGGGCATTGGTTCATCTTCGACACAATTTCCTCAATGTGTTGGCTCAAGGTAAGGTTTTCTGATATATGGACTCCTAGGAACCTGAGGGTACTAATCTTCTCCAACTCTGTCCCACCAATGCAGACAGATGCATGTTCTCTCATCCTCCCCTTCTAAAAATCAACAATAAGCTTCTTGGTCTTGGGTTATAGTTTTGACAAAACCCAAGCAGATTCTTGATCTCTGTCTGCATTCTGATAATGTCATTTTCAGTTATTCAGCCAACAACGGTGGTGTCGTCAGTAAATATACAGATTGTGCAGAATCAGAACTTGCGTGTACAGTTATGAATGGACAGGTCGTGGAGCACCCTGTGTTGACGGTCAACGTGGAGGAGAAGATGTTGCCGATTAGCACTGATGGGAGTCTGTTGATGAGAAAGTTGAGGATCCAGCTGCAGAGGGACAGAGTCCCAACTCCCTGACCTTGGTCATAAGTTTGGCTGGTATTTAGTGAAGAACAGCCTGTTGAACGTAGCAGAAAAGCAGCAGTTAGCCTTGTTGATGTCTGATCTGAAAACAAAATGAGTTGCCGACAATTCTGTTCATTTAGCACCTATGATGACACAAGTTCAATAAAGATTTCACATTTGAAATTTTTGCCCATAAGGGTAGCATTTCAAATATTAATTTGTCCGTTAGAGTTCTGCTGATGACAATTACTGAATGTTTTTAGTACTTTCTATTTTGGGTTCTCGCTCCTTCTATTGGTGATTCAAACACCAATCTGCTGAATTGTAAAAGCACGACATCTGTTTTCAATTTTTTCCAGAGGAAGATGTTTTGGCAGTTGGAATCTCTGCGTTTGCAAATTTGTTTTCATTTTTTTTGTGCTATGCAACCTTGGACGAGGTTTTTCTGCAGCAAGGCTGAGGATATTTTTCAGATGCTGGTAGCAGAATCACAATCCTTCCACTGTTTTATATCCTTTTATATTACAAGGAATCACAATGGCAACCCTCTCAAAACTTGTTAGAGTTGCAAAGGTAGGAACTGGTGGAGATGACGATCAATTCTGCTGCAGACAAAGGCAAGGGAGAATTGGAAGATTGTGTCACTTGTAAATTAACTATTTATTCTCTGGGAGAGATTCTCCTCTCAGTTATTGCATTTTGCAGGACAAAATATTGTCTTTTTTTTGGACTGCAAGTATATGTGCTTGATGCTGGAATTGCCTTTTAAAGTCCTACAGGACTACCAGTGACACAGACCTGATACTTCTTTCCCCCTCCATTCAGAGAACTCTCCCTCCCCCTATCACTTCTCAGCCTTTTCTTTTCTATCCTCTTACCCATATCCACCTGTGACCTCTTTCCTGTTGGCCTGGTTGCCTCTCCATGTCCCCCGTTCCCTCCCCTCCCTGCTCCTCCCCCCCCCTCCTTTTTATTCAGACATCTGCCTGCTTTTTGCTCATACCTTGTCAAAGGGCTCAGGCCTGAAACAACATTGGTTACCCTTTACTTCCTATACATGCTGTATGTCCTGCTGAGGTTCTCCAGCACTTTTTTGTATTGCACATCAGTTTGCCTATCATAACAATTCTCACCATCTCACTGTTCCTCTACTCTGCACTCGATGGCTTATATCACAGAGACACTTCCATCAAGCTGTTCATTCAATACAGCTCACTGTTCAAGCAAAATTCATGATTAAGCTCAAGGACCTGGGACACTGTCTGTCCCTCTGCAGTTGGATCCTGGACTCCAATCGTGTGTATCACCAGTGTCACCTTTGCCTCACAGACTGTCAACAGGGGCACCCCAAGGCAATGTGCTTAGTCTCTTACTCTTTTCCATGCACACTCATGACTGCATTGCCAAGTTCGGGTCCAACTCCAATCTACAAATTTGCTGATAACACTACCGTTGTTGGCTGAATGATTGGAAATGAGGTTGGAGGTCAAGAACCTGTTTTGGCGAAGGCAAAACAACAGTTTTTCACTCTATATCACCAAGACTATGGAGTTTATTGTTGATTTTAGGAAAGAAAGGCTGAGGGATTATGTACCTGTCTGCATTGATGGGTAGATGGTGGAGATGGTCAGAACCTTCAAGTTCTTGCGAGTCCAAATTTCAGAAGACCTTTCCTGGAGCCAACACCTGGAGGCAGCCATGAAGAAGGCACACTAACTTCTTTACTTTCTCAGGAGGCTGAGGAGATTTGGCACGTCATTGGATACTCTGTCAAACTTCTAAAGATGCCCTGTTGAAAATATACTGACTGGTCGCATCACAGCCTAGTTTAGTAATTCAAGTGCCCAGGAAGCTGTAGAAGGTACCAAACCTAGCTGGGTCCATCATGGTCTAACCTCCCATCTATTCTAGACAAATAAGTGAGACGCTGCCTCAAGTAAACGTCCAACATTGTAAAGAAGCCCCATCACTCTGGTTACAACCACTTCTCAAGATTCAATTTATTATCATAGTAATAAATCAGTGTCTTATTACATGAAATTGCTTTTTGCTGCTGCAAGGCAGACAGATTCGCCCCCAGCAGGATTTGCCTAAGCACCTCTTACAGTCTTATAGTCAGATTTACAGTCAGAGAGAGAGAGAAGCAAAAGAGAGTCCCCCATCCCCCACCCCCAAGCTCACCGGGTGTCTATAGATTCGCCTCCAGTACTTCTACAGGCCCCGCAGCCACACAGAGTCCAGTCCAAACAATTGGCAACCCGAGCTCCAGATCCAAACATCCAACACAGTCAGGAACCCTTCAGAGCCCTCGGCGTCTCCTTGCATTCCCAGTTCCGATATCTGATACCCCTTCAGCCAGTTTGAGCCAGCCTCTAGCAGCCCACAGCTTTCAAGGGTTCCTCGCCTCTGGTCGCTGCAGCTCACTACATGCATTGGTCTCTCAACCGCAGAGCCCCCTCACTGGTCCACTGCCATAGTCACTGTCCCTGCAGGTTGTCTCCTCTGCTTCTTCCTCTCAGACGGGGCATGATCTTCCCATCCTCTGGTGCCCTGCTCTAGTTCTCTGCTTCCTCATGGCTGCTGTAAATTAATAGGCGCTGCCATCTTGGATGCAGACCCACAGTTGTGGGATTTGAACCATAACTACCATTGGTTCCCTCAACAGACCATTCAAAGCCCATGTGGTCGACTGGGTGGCTGGACCCTGCAGGAGTGCTGCATTTCTGCTCCTGCGCTCCCCACTGGTCCCCTCCAGCAGCCGGAAGAGAGAAAGAGGAGGACAGAAGGAGTGATAGGAGTGAGGAGAGATGGAGGAGAGGAGAGGAGAGATGGAGAGAGAGGAGAAAGGGAGGTAGAGGGGATAGGAAGAGAGGAGAGAGGGAGGGGGAGTGAGAAGGGAGAGAGGAGAAGCAAGAAAGTATCTTTGGAGAGAAGGTACAGAAGCCTAATGTTCAGCACCCCTAGGTTCAAGAACAGTTTTTTTTTGCCACAGTTATTAGGCTCTTGAACCTCCCCTTGTTGCATGAATCATTGTTATTTTGTTCTGTCAAAACAGTCTTTCTGCTCTATGGAAAGACCCTCTTTATTTTGCATGAGAATTACTATGATGTTTATTTGGATCAATCTTATTTATTTATTGACTCTTTTAATTTAATTCATTTTCTATCATAGATTTTCTTGACAATTACCTGTTTGCTACAGCAGTTAAAAATTTCAGTGTGCAGTGTGTATGACAATAAACATTGTCATAATAGTTAACATGTATCACTACATTATAAAGACATTATAAAGACATTGAATATCCAACTGCGCTGGGTAGGTCACGTCTCCAGAATGGAGGACCATTGCCTTCCCAAGATCGTGTTATATGGCGAGCTCTCCACTGGCCATCGTGTCAGAGGTGCACCAAAGAAGAGGTACAAGGACTGCCTAAAGAAATCTCTTGGTGCCTGCCCCATTGACCACCGCCAGTGGGCTGATCTCACCTCAAACCGTGCATCTTGGCGCCTCACAGTTCGGCGGGCAGCAATCTCCTTTGAAGAAGACCGCAGAGCCTACCTCACTGACAAAAGACAAAGGAGGAAAAACCCAACACCCAACCCCAACCCACCAATTTTCCCCTGCAACTGCTGCAACCGTGTCTGCCTGTCCCGCATCAGACTTGTCAGCCACAAACGAGCCTGCAGCTGACGTGGACATTTACCCCTCCATAAATCTTCGTCCGCGAAGCCAAGCCAAAGAAAGAAAGAATAGTCTCTTAGAGTCATCTGTGCCACATCGACCAAGTTGTCTCCCTAAACTCGTCCCATTTGACTGCATTTGGCCCATATCATTCAAAGCAATTTCCTGTTCATGAATCAGTCTATCATTTAAAAATTATCACTTTGGCAGTTTGTCCCATTTACTCACCAACATCAGATCCCTTTTAAATCCTTCCCCTCTCACGTTAAATCTATGCCTTCTAGTTTTAGACATCCCTACCATGACTGCAATATTTACCTGCCCTGGCCCCCTCTGCCCCGAGAATAGCCCTGACCCTCTATTTTTTGCACATCTGCCTTAGCCCCCTCAGTTCCAAGATTCCAACAAGGATAGAATTTCCTTTGTTCTCACTAACCACCTGACCAGTCTCTGCATCCAACATATTATTCTCTGCAATTTCCGCCGCATAAAATTTGATCCCACAACCAGACTCTTCTTCCCCTCCCCTCTCTGCTTTCTGCAGGGACTGCTTCCTCCTGGATTCCCTCATGACTACAAGAAATGCAATAATTGTCCTCACACCCCTCCCTCACAACCAAAAGGTCCTCCCAAGTGGAGCAATATTCACTTGTAAATCTGCAGGGGTCATCTACTGCATCTGGTGCTGGACACAAATGAGATAATTTCATTGAGCACCTTCTCTCTGCTGCAGTAAGAGGGCCCTCCTAGTATCTAACCATGTTAACTTCACACACTATTCCCACACCAGCATGTCTGCCCATGGTTTCATGCACTGTCAAACTGAGGATACCTGAAAATTGGACGAACTGCAGTTAAGATTCCATCTGGGCACTTTCCGTTCATACCGCATTCACTGACCTCCATTTTCTAATGAACCCTCCCCTGAGACTCTCTCATTCTTTCCCCACCTCTCTGTTTCTTTTGCTCTAGCTCCCCACACCCTTCTCTTTTCCCTCCATTCAAAAACCTACCCACTTCCCCATTGCATCGTTTTTTTTTCCCCTCTTCTTCCTTCCCACTGATATCCACCTGTGACTTCTTACCTGTAACCTGTATTCCTTCTCTTGCCCCTTCCTCCCTACCTCATCTTCTCCCCTCTTCACCCACCCTTTCATTCAGGCTGTCTGCTTTTAGCTGATACCATGACGAAGGGCTCAGACCTGAAACATTGGTTACCCTTTGCTTCTTGTAGATGCTGGCTGACATGCTGAGTTTCTTTGTCAATATTTTTTTATTGGTTTGTATAATAAATTCAGTACTATTGGAAAAGAAAACTAACCAAAAAAAACATCTGAGCATCTTACCCTGAGGGTTTCATATATTTTGTAGCTTTTGATTCATACCGTGAATCAAAAAACAAAGGTAAGACGATATCTCATCTCGATGAGTAAATATATCTAATCACATTAAAAATATTTTCATCAAATAAACATAAGTCATAAAAGGTCGCTCTGCTGAGTTTCTCCAGCACTATTTCTCTTATCTACTCCCTTCATGATTTTATGAACATTTAAAAAGTTTCCCCCTCAACATCTTTATGCCTCAAGGGGAAATATCTCAGCCTTCCTACGGGATCATCCTCGTGAATATAATATAGTATAAGTTATGCTGAACTTTGAATGTAGTTTAACCACTCTCTGAGCAGACATCCATTCTGTAACCACATTATAGAACAGGTGCAGGAAATGATTTGGATGGCACAGTTATGCAACTTAACGGAGCGGCCTTCTTATAGTTCCCACGGGCCAGATTTGATCCTGATCTTGTGGGGGGTGGGGGGGAGGGGTTCATGCTGCCTGGGTGGAGTTTGTACAGTCACAAGGTAAAATGTGTAAAACCCAGCCCACTCCAGCCTCCTGCATTCCAAAGATCCACAAATTGATATTAACCGATCACTGGAAAGTTAACTCTGGCGTGGTGGTGAGTGGTAGAATCTGTGGGGGAGGGGCGCTGATGGGAACATGGGGAGAGTGCAGACTCAGTGGGCCAAAGGGCCTGTTTGCATACAGTATAGCTCCAGTAAGAGCGACACCCCCAAAGTTATAACAGGAAAGATTGGAATGTACAGGCTGTCTTTCATCTGTAAACTGAGGGAAGGATGATAGTGGTCTTTAAAGTCATGAAAATTAGGGTGGACTCAGAAATGATGCATGCTGCCTGATAGGAAGAACAGAACTGTGGCTATATTAGATAGCTAAAAGATTTGGCAAATATGGATTTCAACATGATTATCATAACTTATTTCTCCTGTGGATTAAGGAACTCGATGTAGTTACATCCATTTTTTTGAACTTGTATGTATATGAGATGACTTATTATGTGTTTTCCTTAAAATTTTGTATGAAAGTTTATATCTTAAACTCAATAAAAATATTTAAAAGAGAAAAGTGATAGTTAAGAGAAATGAAGTCTATTTGATTTTAATCCTGGGAGTGGTGACACCTCCTGCCAGGAGTGTTTGAGAGTAATGGCAAATACCCATGGATTGGGTGGTCAGGATAAAGTGACATAGTGGGCTGGGCTGATGGAGTAGGATGAACAAAGGCAAGGGCATGAATGCCACTGAAGCGCATGGGACAAATGTTCTGTTGTGCTTTGTGTTGAGTGAAATGACACAGAGGCAATTAGTGATGGATGGGTGTGGATCCACCTTCTTTTGCCTAGAGAAAAAGGTCAAAGGTTTAGGTTGGTGACCTTCCGACATAGCTGCGGAACAGTTGAGATGAATGAATGTGCAGGGAGCAGATCTGATGAAATGTGAAGCCTGCTTTAATCTGCTGTCTGACTTGTTGAGTGCCTCCAGCATTTCCTCCTTCACATTTCCTGCACCTGGGCTGCTTCCAGTCTCTCATCCATATGGTTTCCTTAATGAATGTCCACTGGGCCAATTGTGTGAGGGAGAACAGGTGTCAGTTCCATCCCCCCCCCAGGCATTCAGAGCACTGTTTGTACCTGAGAGTGGCTGAAAATTATTCCTGTATTCTAATGCTCAGGAGATTATACAGTTTAGAGCTGTGCTGTGTAAATGAACCGTTAAGTGTATTCAGAAATGTTTAAGTAAATCAATATTGGGACACAGCTCGCTTCCATATTCCAAGCTGTGTTGTCAGGAGAATTGCCTAGTTGTGACAATGGAAGCGAAGATACTGTTATTTTTGAACATTGGCAGCTAGTCTCAAAGATAGTATTGTTCCAGTATTATAAAAGACTTACCAGGACAAAGTAGCTAGATAACCCAGGCTAACCTAAAATCATTCCAAGCAGCAGAAGACAGCAAAAAAATGTAATTTTTGTTTAGAAAAATTTTCTTGGAATAATTACACAAAGAAGACACAAGGAACCTCATGAGGGCTAGATTGTACTGACCCTGGAGCCATTCTTGGCAGTGTCCTCTTTCCTGACCTTCTGCAGGGGACAGGGGATGATCCTCTGCACACTTGCATTGGGTGGGGAAGGGGATAGACACTGGGCCTTGGAAAATAGTGTGGAGATCCCCTCTTGGCTACTTCTGCCAGCCTCTGAGAGTGGGCGTGTGGACATGGGAATCTAGTACACTGCGCTATCAGTTACTCAGTCGTCTGCCAGGGGTTCTGCTTAAATTGCTGGATGCAAATTATTTCCTTTGAATCCATTGGCCAGTGACAGCAAAATCTGTAGCCATGTTTCTATATGATCAATTCAATGAAGCAACGGGATATCATTATGTGAAGCTGGATTGTGTTCAATGATATTGACAGATAATCCATTTAGTCATACTTTTAACAACCTTTTGAAGGATCGATTTATTGTTCATTAATGAACATTTGTGAGGTTTGGATTAAAACAGGGGATTCAATCTATCTGTGACTTGCTTTCATAAGTAGTTTTCAAAACTTATACAGTAGTATAAATATTACCGGTATTTCCAGTTTGATTTGCATGTATATTTACAAATTTTGCATGTTTCAACTCCAAAAAAAACCAAGTGATTTGAAATGCAATGAACGGGGAGCATTATATTAAAAAATCCTATTGTCAGTGCAAATTTTAATTGGATTTGCTTTGGAACTTGATCATCGTAATCCTGCACTGCTGTATGCAAAGTAAATGGCTGTTAAATATTAAATAATCTTTGAGGTACAGGGCAAGCCTCTGTTCTGAAGCAGGCTGTCAGGAATTGTTCAATGAGTATGTGTTGACAATGTAATTTTCTCCACAAAGTTTGAGTGCTACTCTAACATGAGAGAATATTATTGGAGATTATCAGGGCCTGACAGTTATGAAAAAATTCTTGATGTTTAACATTAAAAAGTTATTTCATTTGGAAAATTTTGTAGTGGTTGGCAATCTGTCTGAATTTTGCTTTTATTTGTGTTTTGTGTTTGTTTTTAAAAATAATTAAAATGACTTCATTAATAAATTGAAACATTAGGAGTGAGTTGAGGTCTGGGACACAGCTGAAGCTTTTTATTAATTCGTACCTTGTGTTTTGTCTCTTTGTTGGAGCACAGAAAGCCATTATAAGATGAAGCAAGGCTGTTGGTTATTTAAAACTCTTATTCCATGTGACTGCATTTGCTCTGTTGACTGAAGCAAGTTGTGTGAGCCAAGATGAAGATAAGAAAACTCCCAGACCAACAGGTGTGCTGAAACCAATCATTTGGTTGTCAGATTCATGAATAAAACTTCCAAAGGATTCTGGTATAGGCTAACAAATCCATAGGATTTTGTACAAACATCAACTTTTGAATAATTTGAGAATTTTCCTCTGGCTCGTTCTTGAGATGATCTTCTCCATGCTTCCCACTTTCTGCTCCCTGATGACTACACAGCTTCCTGGTCCAACACTCACTGATGTTGATAATTCTTAGGGCTCTCCACAGTCTGTTGTCCCTAAAAAGGCAGCTGTCAACTCTTCCATTCATACCTTGTCCTCAGCAACATGATCTACTGGAGGAACTCAGCTGATTGAGCATCGTCAGTGGGAGAGAATGAATGTTCAACACTTTGAGTCGGATCTCTTCATCAGAACTTCAACCTCATTTTCACCTCCACAAAGCTGCCAACATCTCAAATCTTAAGCCACCCAGTCTCAATTTTTTTTGTAGGATGGTAGTGCATTTGCCCATTTCTCATATTTATATTATTTAGCTACCTTCACTGCGAGCCCTTTGCAAAAGGATCTTTAGATCCCTCTATCTCTCATTTTCAGCTTCAGCGACGTTCAGTGAAAACGCAAGGACAGAGCTGGCCAGGGGAAATGCCAGCATTCCTCCCACTGCAGTCCTGATATTGCCAGCAGCTCCTTTCTGTGGCTTTTGCCAGTCACGCTCTTGACCTTGGAGTTCACTTGGCAGAGCATGAACTTGCTGCAGCCTCCTAGCACTTGAGCTGGAGAGTTTGCCCACAGAACCTGGCATAGAATAAAGGTAGAGAGGACCAGCTACCAGGGAGTTAAGCAAGGAAATCTGCCGATGCTGGAGTCTGCTGCAGTACGTAGAAGTGTTGGAGGATCTCACAAGCGTGAGCTGCTGAGTTTCTCCACCAGGTTTGTGTGTTGTACCAGCTGCCAGGGACCAAGGTACATATGCGGGCATTAGCTTTTTTGAATTAACTGAATATACTTGTATATTTCAATGCTCAGCAATGGTGTCAATGAGTATGGGCCAAAGTCAGGAAGCTGTATTGTCATCCGCAACTAGAAAGCAGGTTTCATGGGGAAGAGAATCTCAAGTGTGACCCTCAGAAAAATTTGGAGCTCTCAAAAGATAACAAAGTTGATGTTTGAAAAAAAAAAATTCCTTTGTATGCATACCTTGAAATCCTTTGAAACTTATTCACGAATGTGACAACTAAGTGCTTGGTTTCAGCACTTCTGTTGGTGCTGAGATTTTTGTTAAACAGTCTTATCTTCAACTTTGCTTACACGTTTCGTATCCGGCACCAACAAGAGCTATCAGCTAGAGTTAGAAGTCATAGAACCAGTGCATTTACAACATTAAAAGAGGCCCATCGTGCCTGTGACAGTTTTGACAGCCAGTCTAGTTAAGTGGTGTAGCTGTCAGTTTGTTTACTTTGTGGGTGATTGGGTTTTGCTCCAGCCTATCCACATTGTGGCATTGCATTGCTCCACATCCAGATTTAATGCAGGATCTCACACTACAGGAGTGGGATGGGAACTGTGGAGCAAATGAACACCAGTACCTTTGATCTGCGTAAATTAGCAGTAGCAGAGGCACTCACGGTGACAAGCTCCACCTCACCACTGCCGTGGCTACTTGGCAGTTTGCAGACTGCCTGTCCACTTTCAGAGAACCAACTGGACAGAAACGTCCTCTAGCTAAATAGTGGAATGAATAAAAGCATCAACTTCAACTCCTTCAGACCCCATGATTGGCTTAAGGCCATGCCCATGCCATCAGCAAAGTTGATAGAGTCCTATTAACCAGGCAATAAGAGGCTGAGACCATGAGGAAGTCCTTCAAACAACAGAGGGGCGAGTAATGACAAGGTGCCAGAATGGTGGCAATGGTGTAATAGAGAACAAATGTAATAATGTACAGTGATGGGAATGTATGGATATGACACTGTGAAAGACTGAATGGTTTTTTTGTAAATAACATTGTGTATAAGTTTATATTTGAGTAAAACCTGTTCTCACATCCATTACCTTTCCCAGCTCTGCAGTTATCTTGCCTCACCTGTTGCTGAGAACTTCTCCTGGACTTTGTTGCTTATGGAGTGTGCACCCCTGATGGTGCTCTGCCCCCATTCCACAATCCTAGAAACTTGGAGTCAGATCATTCTCTGCTACCGATGACCTAACTCATCTTTGTCCCCATGCACGCTAACATGCCTTGGCCACTGGTTAGGCAAAGTCTCGGAATTCTCAAATTTTGATTTAAATCCTGTCCTTTGCACCCCCCCCCCCCCCCCCCACTCTTACATCTGTACTCCTCTTGTGAAGCAACATGGCTTTTAATTCACTGCTAATGGCTGCACCTTAACATCTGAAATTCCTGGCACCTCCCTCCCTTCCCACCCAAACAACCTTTTTATCCTTTGAAGATGCTGTTTGAAATATATCCCTTTGACCAATGTTTGAACATGAGCTGGGACATCTCCAATTGTGATGTCACTTGCTATGAAGAATCCAGAGACCTTTTAAGATATTAAATTCACCATAAAATGGTGTTGCAAACCTGGTTTCATAGCCCATGTTAAATGCCTTTGTGCCTTTTCTCTGCACACAGAAACAACCTTAGAATTGTTCCCCAGTTTAATTCATTGGTCAAACATCCACAGTCTCATTTTGGCAGTTTCCTAGTTTCCGCAAAACAGGACGTCAAGCGCTGAAGAGCTGGCTCTGAATGGGCAACTAAAGCGGCATCGTCTGCAAAGAGTAGTTCACGGACAAGTTGTTCTTGTGTCTTGGTGTGAGCTTGCAGGCGCCTCAGATTGAAGAGACTGCCATCCGTGCGGTACCGGATGTAAACAGCGTCTTCATTGTTGAGGTCTTTCATGGCTTGTTTCAGCATCATGCTGAAGAAGATTGAAAAGAGGATTGGTGTGAGAACGCAGCCTTGCTTCATGCCATTGTTAATGGAGAAGGGTTCAGAGAGCTCATTGCTGTATCTGACCCGACCTTGTTGGTTTTCGTGCAGTTGGATAACCATGTTGAGGAACTCTGGGGGGCATCCGAGGCTTTCTAGTATTTGCCAAAGCCCTTTCCTACTCATGGTGTCGAAGGCTTTGGTGAGGTCAACAAAGGTGATGTAGAGTCCTTTGTTTTGTTCTCTGCACTTTTCTTGGAGCTGTCTGAGGGCAAAGACCATGTCAGTGGTTCCTCTGTTTGCGCGAAAGCCGCACTGTGATTCTGGGAGAACATTTTCGGCGACACTAGGTATTATTCTATTTAGGAGAATCCTAGCGAGGATTTTGCTTGCAATGGAGAGCAGCGTGATTCCCCTGTAGTTTGAGCAGTCTGATTTCTTGCCTTTGTTTTTGTACAGGGTGATGATGATGGCATCACGAAGGTCCTGAGGCAGCTTTCCTTGGTCCCAGCAGAGCTTGAAAAACTCATGCCGCCGCCTACCTTCTGCTCAGACTGGAACTGGGGCCACCGCTGCCTTCCCTGTGCCCGGACCGGGGCCTCCGCCTGCTTCATTCTGCCGAGGCTGGGGCCACCGCCTCCCCCTCGCTTCTGCCTGGACCGGGGCCTCCGCCTGCCTCACTCGACCGAGGCCAGGGCCGCCGCCTCCCCCTCGCTTTTTACATTTTACACCCCAGTTACACAGCAGTAAGAAAGGGTGTGACTCGGTCAACCCCATCAGAATCCAACCGGGTCCCTGACCTAATTTTATATACTTCTATCATATCTCCCCTCATTCTCTTGATACTCCTGGGAATCAAGTCCTAACTTGGTTAACCTCTTGCTGTAACTTGGTTCCTTGTCCTGGTAGCATCCTTTTAAATCTTCTCTGCATAAGCCATATAACTATGTAATTAATCCTACTGTAAATAATCTCATTTGTAAGCAGTGGACATCACTGACAATGCAGGCATTCATTCTCGTTTGCCTGTGAACCAAGAAGCCAATGAAGGGCCAATGGATGGCAGAGTTGGAAGAGATGCTGCTTCACAGCTTCAGTGATTATTGGTTCCATCCTGACCTCTGGTTCCACGTTCTCCTTGTTGTGATCCAAGAGGGAAGGCTTGACATTGGGAAGCTGGGGCAGGAGGGAACATTGCAGCAGTGCAGCCTGTGGGGAAATTAACTCCAACATTGAGGATGGGTCAAGTAAATCCAGTGGGAGAGCAGACAGAGCATAGGAGGGCTGACAGGCTCATCTGCATTTACTTTAATGAGAGAAGCTTCACAGGTTGGTTGGATGTGCTTACATTGTGGGTCAGCATGTGGAATTCTGAATTAGAGGGAAGGGCATGACTCGTGGCTTGGTAGTGTGCAGGAGCACGCGTCTTGATGTTGAATACATTGGTACTTTTAGAAGATTTGTTTATTTCCTTGAGTTCCTTAAGTCTTGTAATATTGTCTTCAACTTTCCCTGGATCATCACCACTCTCGAATCTTCTCACCTTCTAACCACAGTTGCCCTTTATCCATTTGCCCATTCTAATGTGTAAATTATTTTCACATTTTTATGACTCGTTTGCACTCAACCTTTTCACATCTATTAATTACAACCAGCTTAATTTTAATGCTTATAGCTTGATATTTCAAAGAAGGTACAATCCATTGAATTTCTAGGTTTCGAAGTCAACTTTTTTTTTTGAATATGCAAGTATTTATCATGCACCCAAGCTCTCCACCAAATTTCCACAGCCATTTCATTGAGGTAGCTACTCAGTTAATAATAAATGAATAAAGCATTAACGTGATTGCTTCTGCACCAATTCCTTGCATTGCATTCTAAATTTCTGAAGTTGGTAGAATTAGCATTTTAAACTTTATTACTGCCACAGGCATCAGCTAAGCACAGGATTGCACTTTGTCAGCCTTCCAATCTTCACTAATTGAAATTGGGGAAAAATGTTATGCATTTTGTTAATTAGATGTATAGGAATACCCTGCTTTACGAATACTCACTTTACACAAATTTGCTTTTACAAAGAAACCTGTGATCACTATCCAAAAGAAATTTGAATGGGTTTTTGCTTTTATGAAAATATCCTTCAATAGTAGTGAATGAGTCTTTGCTTTACACCATTTCAGCTTACGAAAGGGTTTCATATGAATACTCTTTCATAAGATGGTGTATACCTGTAATTACATTGGCATAAAAGACAAATTTCATGGCATTACTTGTCCATTGTTCTCCCCAAAATTATGTTTCCAAAAAAAGGCCATTTTAAATTTCACTGCTGTTTGAGGGATTGTGCTGGATGCAGAATAACTATTGCTCACTGGATTGAGACGATCTTAATGTAAATTCAGTCTTGATTGCATTTGTAGAGATGATCAATCACATGTAGTATTAGCTAACAAAACAGGCATAATTAACTGAAAAGATTGCAATTCAGGATTCTGTATGAAATGAGACCACCACCATATGAATTGTCATTTTGGTTGGAGTAGTTACAGACAGGATGTGATTTTGTAAGGGTAATGTGGCATGATCTAGAGGGTGTTCAATGCAAAGCAGATTGAAAAATGGTTTTAGCTATCAGACTACAAGGAGTCAGTCATGATGAAGGCTGGTTCAGCCACAATTGGAGTTGTGAGCAAATGATTTAAATAGTTACTGGAGCAGCTGGAATTATTGTAAGGAGATCATGAACTAATGGGAAAAATTTGTAGGACAGTGAGGGAGAATGGGGATGAAACAGATTGCTGTCCACTCTGCACCTACAAATGAAATCTACTCTGCTGCAGTCATTCTTGAGATTTTGATAATTAGTGATTTACTGGATCAATATTTGGAGAACCAATATTGGTAACAATGATAATTTAGTTTGCTGAGCTTTTAAAAAAATTGGATATACACATTAATTTTGCACATAACAGGAAATTATGTAAAAGTGGTTTTTAGAATATTTATTTGACATGGGATAATTTACAGCAAGAAATTAATTCTCTTTGTCTTGGACAGTTTTGGTATCCCTCAGTCGACCAGTGCGCCGAACAGCAATAAGACCAACTTTGCAACCAGCTGGAGCATCTCTCCTGATGGTTGATGGCTTCCCGATATGCTGGTGGTTACCACCACCAAAGGGATGTTCTACAGGATTCATACCCATACCATGGCCAACAATTTCTCTTGTATTTGTAATAAGCCCGTCCTGCCTTCAGTATTGGTTTGTCAATACGACCACCACCAGCAACAACACCAATAACAGCTCTGTTAGCAGAAGAAATTACTTTCTTAGAACCTGATGGCAATTTGACATGGCTTTTTTTTGGTCTCTGGATTGTGGGAGATGACTGTGGCATAATTTCCAGCAGCACGAGCAAGTTTGCCACGGTCACCTGGCTTTTCCTCCAAGTAGCACACAAAGGTGCCTTCTGGCATGGTACCAACAGGTAGCACATTTCCAATATTTAATTGAGCTTTCTTGCCACAATAGATAAACTGACTGGTGTGAATACCTTCAGCGGCCATGAACAGTTCCGTCTGTTTTATGTATCTGTTTTTTCTTTGGCTTGGCTTCGCGGACGAAGATTTATGGAGGGGGTAAAAAGTCCACGTCAGCTGCAGGCTCGTTTGTGGCTGACAAGTCCGATGCGGGACAGGCAGACACGATTGCAGCGGTTGCAGGGGAAAATTGGTTGGTTGGGGTTGGGTGTTGGGTTTTTCCTCCTTTGCCTTTTGTCAGTGAGGTGGGCTCTGCGGTCTTTATTTATTAATTTTAACATATGAAGAAAGTAAGTAATTCACGTACAGAAAAAATACATGAATTATATCCTTGACAATACCCATGGCGTTCAGCAAAGTCCACTGCTCTCAACTTTGCAGGACTCTTTCTATGTTTCACATGAGCTTTGAAGATGGAAGCTGCACCCTTTCTCTGCCCTCTGATTACATGACCCATTTCACCAACGAGAGTGGGAGTCTGTGTAGAAAGCATTTCTTGTCCCCACCTACCACTCCACCAGCTTTTGCACCCAACACATCCTCCTCCACCATTTCTCCCACCTACTACATGATCCCACCACTGACACATATTCTACTTTCTTCCCCTCTCTGCCTTCTGCAGGGACCATCCCCTCCATATCTCCTTTCTTCACTTCCTCCCCACCAATTGTCCCCTTGGGACCTCCCCTCTGTGACCACAGGAGATACTCCACGTGTGCCAACACCTTCTCCCTCAGGGCCCCAAACAGTCCTTCCAAATTAAGCAACATTTCACTTGTGAATCTGCAGGGGTCCTGTTCTGCATCCGGTGCTCCCGTTGTGGTCTCCTCTACATTAGAGAGGCTGGATGCAGACTGTAAGATTGCTTTGTTGCGCATGTCCACTGCAATAGTGTGGATCTCCCAATGGCCACCCATTTCAATTCCCCATCCCATTCCCTTGCTGACATGTCTGTCCATGGTCTCATGAACTGCCAGACTGAGACCACCCTCAAATTGGAGGAACAACACCTCATCTTCCAACTGGAAACCCTCCAACTGGATGGCATTAATATTGACTTATCTGGCTTTCATTAAGCACCCACTCCCCAACTTCTTCCCTGTCTCATTTTGCACAAACATGACTAATTCTTAGCTTGCCCCTTATCATAATTCAATCGACACCTTTTGTTGGTCTGGATTCCTGCCCCCAGTCAGCATTGTCTGAATTCTGGGACTTTCTTCGATTTCCTGCTTCTGGCTCAGCCTGCTTATTCCTTGAAGAAGGGATCAGGCCTCAAACATCAGCAATGTATCTTTGCTTTTTATGGACACCGAAAAGAGTGGCTGAGTTCCCCTAGCATTTCGGTGTATTTTTACTATAGTCACTGTGTCATGTTTCACTTGATTTACAGAGGGATCTGGAGTGAAACCATGGCTCCTTGAAAAAGATGACCCAGATAGGGAAGTGAAGAAGGCACTTGGCTTGATTTCATCAGCACGGGCATTGAGTACAAGAGTTAGGATGTTATGTTGCAGCTGTACAAAACATTAGCTGGCCATACCTGTTCATTTCTGGTAACCACACTGCAGAAAGAATATAGCAGTGCTTGAAAGATTGCAGAGGAGATTCACCCGGGATGTTGCCTGAAATTATGGTTTTAATGTTAAGGAGAGGCCAAGATTGTTCTCAATGAAATGCAGGAGGCTGAGAGATGACCATTCAGAGGTTTATAAAATTATGAAGGGTAAAGATAAAGTAGATAGTTATAATCTTTTTTCAAGAATAGAGGAATCGAGAGAACATGGGTTTAGGGTGAAACAGGAAATGCTTTAAAGAATGGAAGGGCATTCCCCCCACCCCCCGCCCCACACAGGGTGGTGGCATGTGGAACAAGCTGCAAGGAAAAGTGATAGAGGCATTTGGACAGGTACATGAATCAGAAAGGAAAAGAGGATATGAGCCAAATGTAGGTAAAGGGGATGAGCATCTGAGTCAGCATGGACAATGTGACTGAATGGCCTGTTTTTATGCTCTATGTCTCTGTCCCAATGTCCAGTAGAGTCTCCTTGCAAATTAGAAACTATGGCTCTTGATCAAGGTCTGTTGTGCTTTCACATATTTGTGAAGACAGTACAGTTCTTTAGCATTTGCTATAAAGGAAGATGACCTTGTACCCCTAAACTGTTAAGCATCAATGCTTTGACCACATGTGTATATCTGACATGTTCACATTTGATTTATTTGTATTTTAAGTATCTTGTTTTTCTTTCACTCAGGTGTACACATATAAACTGAATACCTTAACAAGGGAAAAAGTGGTGGTCATGCATCCAAGCAGTATTGAGGGTGTTGAGGACATGGCAAGCCTGGCAGATCTGCATGAGGGGGCCATCATGCATAACTTGCATATTCGCTACAAACAGGACAACATATACGTAAGTTTAAAATTTGTGTACTCACTATTACTAGAAGAAATGGTCAAAGCAATTCCACATCAGTGACAATTACACATGGGAGACCTGAAAATACAAATCTCCAAGGGCACCTTTCTGCTTTTGGAAATGGAGATTCAGGTTCTTTCTAAAAATTCTTTTGGAAGCTCGACAAATTTATTTATTCAGAAACAAAAATTTGTTCCATAAAGGAGTAAACAAGAAGTCTGCAGATGCCGGAAAACTGATGCAACAAACAAAATCCTGGAGGAGCTCAGGGGGGTCAGTCAGTATCCGTGAAAGGGAGTAGATGAGTAATGTTTTGGGCTGGAAACCTTTTGTGTGTTTTTATGCGATGGAAACTGTTTACTTCCTATGGATGCTTTGTGACTTGCTGAGTTGCGACGGCATTTTTGTGTATTGCATCTGCAGATTTTCTTGTCCTGCAACATATTGGTAGAGGTGTAGCTTGTGCTGAAGCTCTCATTGGTCCTGCAGCTGGGATGTTGTCCACTCCATAGCCTGTGCCATATCCAGTGGTCTCAGCCATTTCTTGCTGTCATGTGGAGTGAATTGAATTGTCTGACGACTGGTGGGAAACTCAGTAGGAAGCTGAGAAATCATTTTGGTACTTCCACATTCATGTGGCCGTGGATAGTTCAACTTGCCATTGCTGTGGAAGAGTATATTCTTGAAGCCAATCTTCTGGCTTATTAATTGTCCTCATGAGTTGTGAGATCTGATCCATAAGTTGCAATATCCCTTAGTCCTGTCAGCAGCATGCTCCTGCTGTTTTACATGCAGGTAGTCCAGTGTTGCTGCTTCAATGGCTGGCACCTCCCTTATTTTCAGGTGCTCTCCTCCCTTATTTTCAGGTACACCTAGAGCTGATCCCAGCCTGCCTTTCTGCTCATCAGACCACATATGTCCGTCCCTCTGGCTTTAAAATAATTGGATAGAGGTGAAGCTGTCAGGTCACAAGATTAGCATCAGTGTGGATTCTTGCTACACGTTTTGGATGGATCTTTTGGCATCTATCCCAGAAGGTATTGATTGGAATTATAGGTCGACAAAATTATTTTTCTCTACTTCTCATTCAGTTTTCTTTTGAAAGCCCGATTGACTGCTATCAGCTCATGTGGATTGTGGTGGATGAGGTCGTGGGTTTAACCCTCCTTTATTCATTCGAAAACTGCCACAGACCCAGTCTAGCTGTGTGTTTCTCAGGACTTGGACAATGACTGAGTGCTATTGACTTAATCCTGGTGAAGTCCCCCACTTGGAGTACATCAGTTCCCTTTGTTACTTTTAGTGCTCCTTCCAAATGTTGCTCAATATGGAGAGCAGTGATTCATGAGCCAAGGGAGGATGGCAAGGAGTAAGCAAGGAGAGGCTTGCCTATTCTTTACCATTAGGAAAGTTCAGAAGCATCAAAACTAGGCTGGGAAATAATTTCTTCCCACGGACAGTGAAATTGTAGAATAGTATCCTGCAATCTTGGGATTCTTACAAATAAAACTAAATTGTTTATTTTTCTGTTTGTCTATGTACAGTCAGAAGATGATAAACTTGAACTTAATGATGCCATGAGACTTCCTGATGTCTAGTCCATCTTAAGGACTTCTGGGGCACTTCCTTGAATGATTGTGTCTGTCTGATAGTATGAGAGGATGTACACCAAGATTGCAATGGAAGCAGCAGTGATGATTGAGAGGTTTAATTTTGAAAGAACTATTATGTCCATGGTCAGCTCCATCAATTTAGTCTCAGGCCCTCCCTAAGCTTTGTAAAGGAAGACTGTACAGGCTGTGAATGCCTTTAGTTAGTGTTGGATGTACATCCCATTTGCATCATTAAATGCAATGCTTAGATTCAACTTGATGTTTTTCTGGGGCCCTTAATAGGGCAGGGAGGAGGCAATTGAATAGTTGTGGGACCAGAGTGACTTGTGAGGCAGACCTGATTAGAGTAACTAATACACTTCTCTAATGGGCGTCGAAAGAACCAAAGACTTGTTGATCCAAACCAAGGCTTTTATTAACTAAAAGAATGGAGCATATCACAAGTAGGTTGACCAGTCCAGAATGACCTGGTCTGGCTTGGAGAAATCCTTTAAGACCTCCCAGTAGGTGTGGCTACACCCTCAGCCAATCACAGTCATCCTACACTGCCATCTGTACATATACACATTGGTGATTGAATCTGTACTATCACAACTTCCCCGAAGAGTATGAGCAACTGGGCGTGTTTTTATGACAATCCACAAGATTCAGGATTCACCATTGTTTTATGAGTTTTTAAATTCCAGTTTATTTGACTGATTTTTAAATTTCTCACTGCTATGGAGGATTTGCACTAGTTTATCTGGATCATTAGACCAGGTCTTTGGATGTTAATCCAGTCATGTAGCCATGGAGCTCCTATTCCTATTTTTGGTTTTGTTTCCTACTGTGTTACATCTTATAACCTGCTAAGATAATGGAAGGTTGTTACTGTGCAAAGAGATTATGGTCCGGTGGAAAGGTATATACACTTTTATTCTTCTGTAAGCTTTATTTTATATGGCTGGCTTTGCTTTTAACGATTGGGAAATGTTACTTTGAACCAGCTTCATTCCAACTGTTTGCAGCCATTTTACTAGCATCCTGAGGTCATCAGTAAGTCGCCTAATTAGCTGCTGTTATCTGGAACTAATTTGGGGGTACACCAGATGTAACAAAGCATCTTGTTCTGGATTAGTGATTTTACATGGTGTACATGTCTTTGTTTCAGAGAATGTTATCCAAAAAATAAGCAGACAATTTCTGACACTTAATTTAAATGATTAAAAGATGTCTATTACTGTTAAAGGAATTTGGTTTGTGGACTTGGTCTCCTTTATGAACACTGCTTGAAATTTAAATCTTAAGTGACGGGTTAAGGGTGTCTCAAAATGCAACAATGATGTTTAAATACCTTGTCCTTTTGCCTCATTTGAATTGACTACAGTGTTTTAATCTGAAAACTTCTAAGCATTAAAGGTATTTTAATTTATTTAAGATTAACAAATGATTTGAGGTAATCCATTATATTTTGATTAGTCTAGAATTGAGAGTTTTGTTTAAGATTTGAGCTGTGCATTCTGCCCCCAACCATCATACAGCACCAAATCCAATAGCAGTTTGTATTGCCATCTTCACCACCCTGTTTCTTCAGAGACCTTGCATTTTCAGCCTCTACCATTCACTGGGTACATCATGCCCTAATTAGACCACACTAAATGCACCACATTGCACTTATCTGGGTGAAATTCCATCTGCCATTTTCCTGCCAAATTTACCAGCTGATCATTATCATACTCTAAACACTTAAGTTCATTATCGACGACACCATCAATTTTCTTGTCATGTGCAACCTTGCTAATCATACCTCCCACACTCACATTTGAATCATTCATGTATAATGGCATTTGATAATTGCATTGGTGCCAGCAACAATCCCTATGGTGGACTACCTGTCACAGGCTTCCAATCACAAAAGCAACTCTCTGATTCCTATTGCAAGATATTTCGGGCCTAATTTCCCAACATGCCCTGAATCCAAGGAACTTTAACCTATTGGACCAGACTTCCTTGTACATGTGCATCATTGACTTTACTGAATCTATGTAAAGCACATTAACTGCACTGTTTTCACCCATATATTTAGATATCTCTTTAAAAAGCTCAGTAAAATTAGTTGGACATTATACCAAAAGAAGTATGGGTCTTGCATTTTGGTCAGCATGGGCAAGTGGACCAAGGGGTCTGTTTCCAAGCCTTAAATCAGCTGTGACCCTTAGCTCAGCTACCTTGAACAGAACAAGATATTTACCCATAGAGACTCAGTTATATTAATAGTGTACAGGCTTTGAGATGAGCTGGAGTCAGGAAAGAAATTTTGGAAGGAGCTCAAAAACAGCACCAAATGATGACACCATTAAGGGAAACTCTAGAGACATGCTGCCTCTCTCCATCTCCATTTAGTCCCTGAAGCTTCATGTCTTTCACTGACAGGGTCTACGCAAGGTCATACCAGAACACTCTGGAAGGAATAAATCTTGCAATGTACTTGCGTTTTTGCCATCTTTTATCTCTAGGCCAAAGAAATCAGTTGCAGTTTAGTTATTCCCTCAGTTAGAAATACTCTGATTATAATTTTAATCACTCTCTCCCTTTTGCTTGGCTTCCTCAAAGGCTTGTTACGCTTGCACTGTATTTTGCTAACCTGATGTTCAGAAAGTCTGGAAGTAAGTTGAATGTAAAAAGAATTATAGATATCTTAGAGAGTGTGAGAAACACTGAGGGACACCTCAGGTCCTTTAAATGCCTGTTGACAGCCATATTGTTTAGCCTGTTTTGTTGCCTTTATGGATCAACTATTGGAAAACAGAATGTACAAATTACTTTTGAGAGCTCCATACAAACTTTCCAATTGCAAGATATAGAATGCATAGGCCTTCCTGAATGGAAGCCCCCCCCCCCCCACCCCCCAACCAAACAAAATATGGCAGCCCAGATAGATTAGGTGCAAGTTGGCTGAGGAGGTCGACCAGGTATGTAACACTAACATTTGAAGTTATGGCTTTGGGACATCACTAGGTGCTTTTAAACTGCCGCACCTTGGTAGCCCTCCTATGACCCAGGTGCGATACATGCGTCAATGGTGCTCCCAGCAACTTTCAAGCTGGGGTGGGATCGGCCCAGTAAATCGCCAACCCGGTGATTTAAAGGGGATCCCAGCTCTGCGATAACGTGTTAAATGATGCGTCATGCAAACTATCAGTAAACCTTTCCCCCATCCAGTTGTCAATCAGTCCCGCTTCCTCCCCTCCACCCCCATGGCAGCCATCCCCTCTGGCCCTTGACCTGGCGATCACGGCATTCCCCCCCCCCCCCCCAGCCTGCCAATCACAGCATCCCCCTCCAGCCTGCCGATTGTGGGGACCCCCTGCCCCATCAGCGACCCTCTCTCCCCTCCTGCCAAGGATTCCTGTGACGTCAGCACACATTTTCACTTTCAAGTCACAGGAGGACGTGACCTACGTACATTTTAATGGGTTCCATGACTACCTCCAACGTGCCTAACCATGTCAGACCCTTTCAAACTGCCCTGTGAATGGGGCGCTAACCAGGCAAATTGCCCAGTTAATCTTGTTTTACAGGATAGTTTAAAAACCGCCAACTGAGGATGATGGAGATTACTCTGCCCAGTTAAATAGGCTAGAGATGCTCACTGTCTGGGTTAGGTGTTTCAGAATGGTCACTGGGGAGAGATATTGAAAAATTCCCAGCAGTCAGAAACCATTCCCCAGCAAGAGGCAGAAAAGAAAATGGGCAAAGCAGGCATAAACAATTTGTCAAATTCTTTTTAACAATAAACAAAATACAGAATTCAATAAATTTTATTTGATGCTTGCTTGGATTTACAGAAATTTGAGAAATATTTGTAAATAGTGAAAATTCTTAAGGTTGACCTCCCCATTTCTATAACCCAGAGGGAATCTGGTGTTTAAAGCCATGAACGTAAACGAGCAGATAGTCAAGTCATTGGAGAGTACATACAGAAATGCAGACCCTGTCTTTCAGAAGAAGGCTGGGTGCCTGCTTTACTCTTGGCTGCCTGTCAGTGTTTAGGTTGTTGACATTCTGCAGACCCAAGTAAAGATTACACCCATCTGCCTGAAGATTCAATAACCCAGTAGTTTGAGTGGTACAGCCTTTTGTACTAGTGTTGAACAAGGGCTTCAAAGTCACTTGTCAACAGTAGCAATTTTGGAATTAATTTTTACGTTTTCCTCTCAGGGGAATTTTGCTCCATAATCTTTTGGGATACTTGGTACTACTCACTTTAACTTAGAACATCTTGTCCCAATGATTGACATCCTGAATTTCTTTCTTTAATTGAGCTTTTTCATACTCAGAGATCTTTTTCTCTAGTTTAATCATGTGCATTTGGTGGGATTGTTTACTTTTCAGGGTGCATATCAGTTTGAAGGACTGGCAGTTTGCGTGACAGCCAATTTATGGGTATAAAATTAGTGGAAAAACGCAGAGAGCTGGAAGAAGGTTTAGTCTGCATGATGTATGCTGTCATTTATCCTATTGCCAAATTCATGGGTCAATAGGGATACTAGACACACTATCTAATTAGACCAGTGGTTCTCAACCTCTTTTTTTCCACTCACCCACCAATTTAAGTATTCCTTATGCCATAAGTGCTCTGTGATTAATAAGGTGATATGTGGGTGGAAAGGAAAAGTTTGAAAACCTCTGTTTTAATCATACTTAATTGACTCGTTATTTGCACGGTTTCATAACTCCAAAGGAAATGGGCCAATGACAATTTTACACAAGCAAAATATTTCAGTAACAATTGGGTCTTGAGCCGTGATTCTCAACCTTCCCTTCCCACTCAAATACCACCTTAAGCAAAACTTTACTAATCGCAGAGCACTTATGGCATAGAGATTACTTAAAGTGGTATGTGAGGAGAATAGCATAGGATTCGATCCCCAGTCCTGATCGCAGGTACTGTAACAGTGTTGCACTAACTGTATTCCAAGCTACAAACCTGAAAATTTCATCTAAGATTCTCACTCAAGGGTTCTGTCCCGAAATGTTGACTGACCATTTCTCTCCACGAATGCTGCCTGACCCACTGAGTTCCTTCAACTTCTCATCATTCGGACAATTTTGTTTCAAATCTTTTTATAATTGTTGCATGAACGTAAATTAAAATTATAATCAAGAACCCAGCAAATAACTTTTGAAATGTATTATGGGCTATTACAAGGTGCTGACAGACAAGCCATCATTTTTATTAGTTTTGAGTACGGAAAAAGCATAGGAGGGGAATTCTGCTCCTCTTGACATTTAATCTTCCATGTCTACCCAAGAAGGCAAATAAGACAATACTTTTAAACATTTCAGAAGAACATCCTACTGTAATAATGACTGGGACAATGGTCTCAAAATCTGGAGTGGCGATAACTGTACGACGAGTGTCCTGCTGCTGAGCCAAGGTTGGCATTAGTTTTGGAAATGTCTTCACTCACCTGAAATTTTCAAGCATTCTTGTGTAAAGGTCAAAATACAATCCAAATTTGGAGGGCCACAGAAAGAGGCTATTTGGCCCTTATGAATCCTCGCCAGCTCTCAATATCCCTTTCAATCCATCAAGATGAGAGCCCTCCTGAATATAGAATGTAATAGAAACCAAGCTCCAAAAGTTGCTTTTTTTCCCCCCAAGATTCTAAAGACACTTTCAGGTGGCCACAATACCTGACTGTAAAGCCGTCTATTCTACCCCAATGCGGGTGTTGGGTGGCCACATGAAAGTGGAGAACCCGGCTAGGAGGAGCATTTACCTAACCCTCCTCCTGTAGGCATAATCTCTGGCTCCGAGAATTCCCCATTGCACCTGAAAGCAGCAGTGGGACTACGGCCCACAGGAGCCGGTGTTCACTTGGACGCGGCTCTCCTTCAGCTGGCACGTTCAGGTGACAGAAAGGTGTCTTCTCTGCGGCCACCTGAACGTCCCAGCTGCACTCCCCCAGCCGTGTCTGCTGGTGCATCCGAGCACCTGAAAGTGGCTTAATTTAGCTGTATTCTAATCTGTGTGAGAGGCAGAATAATGATATTTCTGCAGGAGACATTTATAGGGTTAAATTTAAATAGGGTACTGATTGGTTTAATGCTTGTGTATGTAAAAGAAATGATTCCAACAAAACACATATCAAAGTTTTCTTGGAAATGTAACCAGAAGGGATTGTAAATGTTACTTTCCTTTATCTATAAAAGCTATGATACCATTCTGGCATTGAGGTTTGAAACTAAGTGATTGAAAATGGTTTATTGTTAACCAATATTTAACCATAAAAATCATGTGGGCCCTTATGTTTTGATTAAGCTTATTAAGTTTGTATGAGGACACTCTGTCCAGGGTAAAGCAGCCTTTGTGAATTTGTGGCGATTTGGTCTCCTAAATAATCATGCCATACAGCAGGTGACCAGGTATGGAAGTTCTGTTGTATTTTTCAGTGCACATACACTTTTCTCAGTGCCTGACCTGCTGAGTTCCTCCAGCAGTGCATTGTTTGCTTAAGTTTCCAGCACCTGTGCTTTAGTGCATGTTCATATGTTGGTTCCACTGGAGAAAGGAGTTGTGTGATGCGCCCATCAAGTTTGCAGCAGTACCTTGGGCTTCAACCTTCAGTGTGCAGTGTCTTATTGGTGCATGAACAGTTCAAGGGTGTTGATGCGTAAATGAAGCCTACCTATATACCATTTCTCAGTGCACTTGTGAAAACAGCACAGAAACACATTGACAGTCCTTCTTCAAAACCAGCTCCAAATCTTGAAATAGTATCAGAAAAACCCCTGTACAATCACTTTTACCTGAGAGGATCACATTGGTTCAAGACAATGGTTCACCATAGCATTCTCTGAAGTAATTAAACATGGGCAATAAATTCTCTCCTTGCCAAACTGTCATGTAATAGCAATACAAAGATTCGTGCATTCACTCTTGCCACATGATGAACATGCTGAACTGGGTATCTTTTGCTAGTATAAGCTGAACTAGAGAAGGACAGTTTTTGAATGTTTGAAGCAATGCAGCATTTTCTGCAGATGAACAGAAATGTCTGACCAAGATTCAAGATTCAATTTATCGTCATGTAATAAAACAGTGTCATATAACACGAACTTGCTTTTGCCTGCTGTAAGACCAGCAGAATCACCATCGGCAGAATTTTGCCCGAAAGAGAAGCAAAAGAGAGACCCCCGCCCAGAGTCACCGAGTGTCCGTAGACTTGCCTCCAGCATTTCCACAGCCTTCACAGCCACAGAGTCCAGTCCAAACCATTGGCAACCCAAGTTCCAGATCAGAACCTTCCACATGGTCATGCCTTTGGCACCCACTCGCATCAATGTTCCAGTATCTGGCAACCATTTCAGCCAGTTTCAAGCCAATCTCCAGCAGTTCACACAGCCTAGCATGAGCTCCCCGACAGCAGTCTCCAGCAGCCCACAGCCTCCGTGAGTTCCTCGCCTCGAGACACCAGCAGCCCGCTGCATGCATGGGTCTTTCAGCTACAGACCCCCTTCACTGGTCTGCCACCTTGGTCACCGTACTATAAGTCGTCTCCTCTGCTTCTCCTTCTCAGACGGGCAATGGTCTTGCTGTTTTCTGGTGCTCTGCCCCAGTCCTCCACTCCCCTGGAGTCTGCAACCCCTCAAAGCAGCTGCCATTCATATGCATCACCATCGTGGGATTTTAAATAAAACAATCATCAGGTCTTTTAAAGGGCCATTCAAAGCCTGTGTGAAGCTGACGACAGTTGACTGGGCGGTTGGACCCCACGGGAGTGCTTTACCTCCACTCCTTGCTCCCCATTGGTCTGAGGCAGCACTGCTGTTACAGTGGCTCCAGCAGCACCGTCATTTTTACCTACGGATTTTGGATGATGTCCTATCACGGTGAAATTATTCAAATGCGTGCTTCAGGATAGCACTGAGGACAGGTCTCCGAACCAATCCAGATCCACCTCAAGTATCCTTCCTGCCATTTCCCAATCCACCTCGATACCTTGTGAAGAAACACTTGACCAGAACTTTAAACAAAAGCATTTTCCAGTCCTGAAGCAAACACATATTGATGCTCCTTCTCTACGTAAAATACGCTTCTTTGAAGTCATTGTGGTAAATCTGTGTCATGCTGTCAATCTCTCATTATGCTTAGTCTGCACTACTGGCATTGGACATGGATTATCTCTACCACCAAGGGCACTCCCCTTGACTATAACTACACATACTATAATTCATTATTGTACTACTGAGTTTCTACTAATAAAAGCCATGATATGTGTTTAACTACACTTCCTTTGATCTCTTCATTATCTGGCACATCAATCATACATGCTCTAATGGTGTCCTGTGAATTTTTTAATCACTTGCATCAAACTGGGTTTGCAATCGTTCAAGTGCAGATTGACATCTTTTTAATAAATGGGACCATATTCTTTCTTTCTTTGGCTTGGCTTCGCGGACGAAGATTTATGGAGGGGGTAAAAAGTCCACGTCAGCTGCAGGCTCGTTTGTGGCTGACAAGTCCGATACGGGACAGGCAGACACGATTGCAGCGGTTGCAAGGGAAAATTGGTTGGTTGGGGTTGGGTGTTGGGTTTTTCCTCCTTTGCCTTTTGTCAGACAATAAGAACTGTTCCAAAAATGTGATGAGCTATGGAAAAAAACAGCAAATAGGCATAGTCCATCTCATCTCCTCTGTCCTGAACAGCTCCTGTACAACACACCCACCACCCCCCCACCCCGCCCTGGTCAGTCTGACTGTACCATCTATGCACAGATTCTTAATCTGATCCAAGACAATAGTATCATCCATGTTAATATTAGTTTTATTTTCATTGTCATAGCTAAGCATTATAAAAGATCTGCATTGTTGAACAGAAATTAACCAAGTGCTATGCATTGATTTATTTCCAGACCTTCATTGGCTCCATCTTGGTTTCAGTGAATCCCTACAAGCCAATTTCTGGTCTTTATGATAAACTCTCAATGGAACAATACAGCAAGTTTCAGCTGGGTGAAATTGCACCTCACATTTTTGCCATTGCAAATGAATGTTATCACTGCCTTTGGAAATGCGAAGACAATCAATGTGTCCTCATCAGGTAAGATGTCATTTCAATATGATAGTGCCTTTTGAATAGAGGTTGAGTTGAAAAAATGTTGGGGGTGTTGGAAGTATATCCCATGCATATGCTTAAACCCTTGTCATGAGAACTGCATGACCTGCAATGATGTGCCCAAATCCTTGTATTGGGCATTCTTATAATAGCACTGCTTAAATTTAAACGTACATTCTGGTTAATTGACATCTTCATTTACAACAACGTGGCAAGAGTTTTATTTTTTCAGCAATATGAGGCAGTGTGCATATGGTTGATTTACAAAGAGGAAAATAGATATCCAGGAACATTTGGAAGGAAGTTTTCTTCAGAGAGAGAGCTATCACTGACAACCCTCAGAGCTCCAGCTTTTATGTTAAATCTTTGAAACCACACCCTTCTTTTGCATGAAGAAACCGAAGGCTGGAATAACTCAGTGGGTCAGTCAGCATTTGTGGAGGCAAAAGTTGGAAACTGGGAATTTGGTTTGAGGCACTGCTTCAAGACTGAGAGCCACTTTGTAGCTGGACAAGGGAGAGTGAATCAAAGGCTGTTTGGTAATTGGTGGAACCAGGTGGGCAGGGGATGATGGAGAGAGGGAACCAGGTAGGCGAGGGTGGAAGAGATAGTATTTTTGTTATTATTTATTTACAACACAAAGAATTCGATTCCAGTTCATGCTACCCATTTAACCTACGTTTTGGAGGATGGGAGGAAACTGGAGAACTATGGTAACAGGGAGAACATAGAAACTCCTTACAGACAGCAGTGGATTCAAAAACTAATTGTTGATGCTGTAATAGCCTTTCACTAACTTCTACACTAACCTTGCCACCATGGTGTGATGGGTGGAACCTGATGGGCAGGTGAACCAAAAGAGGGAGAGGAAGGGAAAAGTGAACAAAGGGAGAAGAAAACTGGGTAGTCAGGAACGTCTTTCTTCTCTCTCCGTCCTAATGAAGAGCCTCAATCAAAAGCATCAATGCGTCTTTTGCCTCCACATGTGCTGATTGACCAGCTGAGTTCTCCCACTATTTTGCTTTTTGTTCCAGATTCCAGCCCCTGCAGTCTCTCTTTTCTTCCCACCCAACCCTTTGCATGCATATGTTTAGCATTCCCGAGTTTTGTGTGGGCTTTGTTGTTCTCCTTCTGCCAACAGTGTCTTGGTTCAGAAAAAGATTATGTCTCAGGCCCTGTTGTCATATGATGACACTTCTACAAGAAAATTGGTGGTTGTCCAGAAAGTTGTATAATCCCAATTGATAGCTCTAAGTAAAATTAAAACCATCTCGAAGAAAGAAGATAAACTACAGCTTTTAAAGGGTTTGTTGAAAATAACTGTTGTCTATTGTCAGACAATTTAAAAGAGCTATAAACAGGACTCAATAATTACTGCTGTGCAACCAGCAATTGTTTCCATTATCTGCTAATTTAAGTGTATCCTGTTTATATATGCAGTACATTTTATCTTTTGGAAGTAAGTATTGACTTTAGAGTACCCATTTCCAGGAGAACAGATAGAGCAATATGCTTTCAAGCTGCTTTTTTAAAAAATTTATTAAGACATAGTCCTTCTCATAATTTTTTTTAAGTAGTGACTTCCTCGTGCATGCATGTGTGTATTTGAGCCTCACTTATTCTCTGTCCATCTTTATTTATTGGTGTTTATGTCTACAGTTCCACCTGACTGAGGCCTATACGCTTGTATTTCCCATTAACCCATTCAAACTTTCAACATACATCTTGTTTTTTTTTCTTTTTCCTTCCTTTTCAACAATGATTGTCATTTGCTTTCACCACTTGAGTCCCTTTGGTTTTCCCTCTTGCTCTCCATGTGGCAAGCTTATTGTGAGGAACCGATTCTGGTGTTCCTTTCTACTTTGCCAGCACAGAATTTGAAAGAGCATCTTCATTACACTAGTAAATTAAGTCAAGTGCTTTAAATGACTTAAGCCAAATTCTCAGCCAGTGCCTCAAAGGCACTGCAGTAAAATTTCTTGTTTCTGCAAATGACAGGAAGATGTAAAATTTCAGTCTTCTATCTTCTTCATCCCTCCTCTTGATTCTCCCTTGAAACAAATGCAATGCCTCTCTGCAGTTGCTTCTGCAATCTATCAATAATTCTACACCCTCAAACTTCCTCTCCCAAAGATAACTTCTCCTAGCACCTTCCCTGGAGACCTCTGTTACACATCTGCCTGTGCACCACAAGCAGATCATAGCGATCTCTCCTGCCTTTTCTAGTCCTTCAGTTCACAGCCTTGTGCGCACTATCAGAATCATTCTCCCTGTGCGCTCAAATTGGCTGCATTACCAGCACGTTTCCTCTACTCTTCCAAGCGCCACCTCCAGCACCCCGTTGCACTGCTCCCAAGTTTTCAATCGATCCCTGTCAGTGGCACCAACACCATCCATCTTCACTCCTCCTCACTCACATCTCTGTGTAAGCTTAACTGTAATGGCAGCACTGCAGCAGCCTGAACAGTTTTTAGAAAAATAATTAGGAAGCTGTAAATTGAGTGCAAAACAAGCTTCTCATTTTATGGTTTCTTTCAAAAAGTGCACATACTTGTACTACTTGAACCGAATGCACAAGCGTGCTGCAGAAAGTTAGCAGGTCATGCAATGTCCATAGGTAGTAAAGGCCTGGGCCCTTCATCAGGAATGAGCAAAAACAGGCAGGTTACTGAATAAAAAGGTGGATGAAGTGAGGAGTGGAGGCAGGAAGGGGCAGAGGGAGGAACACTGGCTCCATACCAGACGAAGGGTCCATGGTCGTAAAGTTCCTTACCCTTTTACCTCTTTGGGATGCTGCGTGACCTGCTGAGTTTCTCTAGCATGTTTGTGTATTGAACGTGACTTCAGTATCTGCAGACTTTCTTGTTTAAAAATTTTTGAACCGAATCTGCCGCAAATGCTTGATTGTCTGGCCTGCCAGAGCCAGGGTGATTCTCCACAGTAAGTGGAGAACATTGTAAGAGGAGGAGAAAGGTGGGGAAGAATTTTAATTGTATCAAAGTATGATTAACGTTGTACCTCACTGGTATGTGAAGTCAATTATTTAATAGCTGAGTTCTAAGGCACCATTTTCAATTTGATTCCATTGAATGTTAGCTGGTTTGTGTTCCTACTATTAAGTCCCCTCTAATTATCTCAACCAAGTTGACATCATTCATGTATAAACTTGAATAATTAGCATCAATAAGATTAACCAAGTACAAGGCCTGTTCCTGTTTTCACCAGACAGACATCAACATCCGCTTCCAGCAGGAGCCATTTGATAAAGATCACTGTGACCTAACATCCTGTTGATACATGGATTAACGTGGCTCCTATGACCCCATCCACCAATTCAACAACATCCCCTGGAACTCTCCAGCTCTGCATTGCACTGACTCCTAACGGAAAGATATGAAATCCAGCCACAGAAAGTTTATAGCGTGAAAAAAAGTCCTTTTGTGTTCATATCAAGAATATTGAACCAAGATTGTTTGGGTGCCTCCATTGGACGTTCTCTTTCCCCATCCACTGTCCTTTCCTGCCCCACCCATCCCAACTCTTAGTGTGGAGGTGGTTGCTTGTGAGAGATCAACAGCCATCAGTCAGAGCCCTCTGCTTTGTAGTCTGCATCCTGAAAATCCTGTCATCATGGCATCACTTCCACGACCTTGCAAACACTTTTTATCCTTCAAAAGGACTCAGTAGTTGTTGCTGAGCAGGCTAATGTGATTTGGTCTAAGCGCACGGACCAGTGGAGGCTCCTTCCAACACCAAGATGGTTCATTCATTGAATGCAGCTACTTCAAGTTGCCTTACCTGCAATTATACTGGATGAGTGGTTGATAGAATTGAAGAAGAATACAGGACAGAAGTAAGCCCTTTCAGCACATCTCATCCATCCTGACCATGGTGTCTAGCAATGCTAATCCTATTTGCCTGCAGGAAACCCATATTCCTCCATTCCTTTCCTAACTTAATACCCGTCCAAACGCCATATAAGCATCTGCCTCCTCCACCACCTCTCGCAGCTCATTCAGCACCCGCTGGGTGGAAAAAAAAACCTGCCTCTCGGGATCTCCTTCAAATTTATCCCCTCTTACCTTAAACCCATGTCCTCAAGCTCAAACTCCCTGCCCTCAGAAAAACACCATCCTCAAAATGTTTTAAACAGCACCAGGCAGCTCCCATATTCCAATGAAAATATGCTGAACCTATCCAACAATCCAGTCTCTCCCTAAAACTACAGTCCTCCATTCCAGGGAGCAGCCCGTCTCATTTAAAAATAGTAGATATTAATGGTCTGGATTTTGTGGGCAATTGCTACCAATTTTACGATTCCCACTTGTGAGGGTATGGAGGAATGCCCCAGGCTTGCTGTATGTCCTGCAGACTTCCACTGACTGCATCCCCTATGATGGAGAGTGAGGTGTGATGATTTTTGATACAAATAATGTGTAATCCTCCTGAGAAACCTGTGTTAGGTTTGACCAAGCACATATGAAGCAAGAGGGACAAACATCGATATGAAGTAATTTACATATTTTGAATTAATTGAGTTTATTTAATTTTTTTTTAAATTGTTTTAAGTTTAATAAATTAATAATTTCAGATTATACATTCAATAATCTTTGGCATGTTTGATTAACACTAATACGGTATTTAAAGAATTAATATATGATTTACAGCACAAATGCATCCCTTCTAAGGTACCAAAATCTAACAGGAGTTGTTTAAGAAGTGGCTAATAAGAGAAGTCAGAGATCATTTAAGCTCAAAGGACAAGGTTGATAATGTTGCAAAAAAAGTCAAGTTTGAGAGTTGTAAACATGACAGAATTCAGTTAAGGACAGCCAAGTGATTGAAAGGGGAAGTAGGCCAGTGAGAAACCTAAAAACCAACTCTCAATTCTTCTACAGATATGTGAAAAGAAAACATAATAAAGGTTATTGTGGGTCACTCTCTGATTGAGTCAGGCAAAATTATACAGAGAATAAGGAAATGTTAGACAATTAAATATACATTTTGTGTCTATCTTCACAGAAGACTACAAAAACTCCTAGCTCCAGAATGAGTGAAGTTCTGCTCAAAATCAACCAAGAGTTATGAATGTTGATTATAAAACAAGAATATTATCTGATCATTCTCCACTGTTAATTAGAGGGATTTTAAGTTAGTTTTTAGTTTTTTATATATATTTTTTCAGCATATATTTGTTAACATTGTATTATGGTTATTTACTACTTGTTATTACGATCTTATAACTGCGCGCTACTCAAAAGAAAGAAACACTCATGAGTGTAGTCAGGTTAAGCTCTCTGTTTTTATTGGGGTTCAAGCCTAACTTTTATACCTCTCACATTCCCGCCATTTGCCCCAATTGCTGATGTAATGACGCGCATAAGAAAAGCGGGTTTCCCGCACGCGGGTACCTTCTTGCATGACAATACCTTCTTCCCTGTGCGCTGTCCTTGGTTGTGCAGCAGGGGCCAGCACCATTTTGGGGTCACTGGCACTTAAGATACCCTTGCCATTCGTCCACTGGTTCGCTTGCTAGGGCCAGTGCTGCTGCGCAGCCCGGGGCACTGGCTCGATCGCTGCGGCGGCAGACTGCCACAATGCTATATATGTTGATTAAACAAAATATTCAGAATGAGTGAGCTGTTGAAAGAAATTGCCACTAGCTTAAAAAAAAAATGTACTGAAGAAATTAAAGGTATTAAAAGGCAACAAATCCCTATGATCTGTTGACCCTGATCCTAGGTTGCAGGGGGTGGTGTCTTTCAAGAGAATAGGTATATGTAGTAATCTTCAAAGGTTCTACTGATTCAGGAACCTTTCCCTCAGATTGGAAGACAGCAAGATAATCCCACTGTTTAAGAAAGGAGAGACACGAATCAGGAAGCTGTATGGAAAATGCTTTATTTAATTGGAAAATTATAATACAGTATAATTAAACAAGACCACCAGCACAGAGCAAATATCCAGGGTGCAGATCCGAATATTAGTGCTTTAGCCTGCACTCAGGAATACTGATTAATTCTTTAAAGGTCAGAGAGTATTTCTTGAACATCCAAGATCCCAAATGAACAATAATATTTGGGGCCACTGTCAAGAGAACTGGTCAGCTGTGTCTGCTATAGTAGTAACATTACTGCACGTGCAAGCATTGTGTAAAAAGTAGTTAGCTGTCATTGACAATAAACACAGCCGTGTATTTATAATATCCCATTGAGAAAAGGTAAACTTCAGTATGAGGCAGGAAGAGAGAGAAAATGTTGAATTGGCAACAGAGTTTTCAATGAAACATTAAAACATTCTCATGGAACCTGAGGTGTGACCTGTTTGGAACATGCAAAATATTTGTGGGTGTAGATGCAGAGATTATTTTACTTGTTGTTCAGAGCCAGAGTGACATTCTCATAACAAGAGGTTTGCCATTCAGGGCAGAGATCAGAAGGGATTTTGTCAGAAACGAACAATGGAGGCATCATCGTGAAGACTTCTGGATTTTAGGAAATTGAAGTTAGTGCATGAAAATGCTGCTGAGGTATAAATCACCCATGACCTATTTGAATAATAGAGCAGGCACAAGGGGTTAATTGGCCACCTATTTCTTTTGTTCTGTTGATTTCTGAATCGGTTGATCTTTATACCTGGTGCTTTGGAGAACTGAATGAACTGCAAACATGTGGAGATTCTATTATCCATTCTAGTAGCACTTGCCTAAATACAGTTTGGACTTGGAAGCCAAAGCATTCCTGACTAGATTTATTATTTTTAGAAATGGGATGTGAAATGACCATTTATTTTTGGCAACCTTGTTGCTTTGTGGAAAACGAAGCAAAGAAAGGAAGTGGATATGGGAAACAGATTTAAGCTTTCTGTTCCAAATTGAAGGAAAGTAAATCCGGAATTAAGTGTTGTAAAGTTGAAGGCTTTTGGGCTGCACAAGATGCAGGCAAAATAATCAGTCATGAAACATGTATAATTCAGTTCTCTGGACGTATTTACTTGTTTGCAAACAGAACGTGCCACAAAGTGGTCAGCTCTTACCCAGCACTCTTTTGTGGGTTTAGAAAAGAAAGGTCTAGATATGATTCTGATTTTAAGAGGGGATAAGAATGGGGTTCTGAACTGTAAAATACTTTAGTGAACAGAAGGCTTTTTGAAATGCTAACTGAGCAACTTTCCAATTTTACAAATTGTACTGCTGATGTGTCCAAGCTTCCAGATGAAGAAAAATTCCTGTTGCTGAACAAGTCCCATCAGATAACTGACAGTTATTTCCACATACTAGCAGAATAATAATCCTTTCGAGGAATTAAGCAGAGATTCTGCAAATGGCATGGAATGAACAGTATGTTAAAAATGCAACTTGTGTTATGAAAAACTGCAAGATGTTTAAATTTTAATCTATTGCCAGAGAACAGATCTGGACAAAATGCAGATGATTTTGTAATTGAAATTTAATTAATGAATATCTGGAAATGGTAATGTGGTGAAAGGCATTTGTATAGATGCAGGAACTGACCAGTCCGAACCTCCCCTGACCTTTCCTAACCCCTCCCTTGGCTCCTCCCGGATTTCCCAATAAAGGCTGATGTGCCCGGACTTGCCCCCTCTTGCTCCTGAACCTGGAACCTGGCCCAAGTAGTGTATCAGTAATGCTTAGGTTTTTGGTAATTAAAGCCGTTTAATCAGTCCATCATGTCGATGTGATTATTGTGTGCTCCACAATTTAATTTCCAAAACAAAAGCCATGGAAGCTCAGCATACAGGACAAGGCAGCAGCGATCGGAAGATGGCTGGTCATCCAGCCACAGATGGTGGAGTCGACCCATCCACGTGGTGCAGTAGCGGATGCGCCCCTGGGGTCTGCATCAACTCTGCAGCGCATAATGGGAGAAGTTTGCTGGATGACTATGCTCACAATTGAACCCAGGGAACCCAACACAGACATTACCTTTGAGAGGTGGCTGCACGGGACGCAGACATTCATGCTCTGCCACAACCTAAGGGAGGCTAAAGAGAAGTATGATCTCCTGTTTGCATCCGTGGGCGATCGGGTGTTTCGAATAAATGAAGACTGCCGAACGTACGACGAGGCGATGGACCTGCTGCAGAAGCAGTATGGAACCCCAACAAACCCAATGTATGTGAGGTACAAATTAATGACCCAGCGTCAAGCCCCTGGGGAGCCCTTCACACAGTTTGTGCGGGAGATGAGAGAGCTGGTTAGAGTCTCCTGGTATACCGCGGTGAGTGCGTCTGAATATGCCAACGAGCTGATGCGAGATGGACTGCTGACAAACATGCTATTGACACAGGTCCGTCAAAGACTCCTGGAAAATTGTAACTGCATGTGGCAAGAAGTACTGGATTTGGGGAAGGCGATGGAGACCATGGAGCAAAACTGTGAGGCCTACAATGCTGGCGGTCCGGCGTCCTCATCAGGAACGAGGGTGCCACCATGCTGGTATATGGCATTGACGCCAGCGGCAGCTGGGGCTGGCAAGTGCAGGTTCTGTGGGCTGGACAGGCACCACCAGAAGTCTTGCCCAGCCAAGAACGCAGTGTGCTTAAATTGCTAAAAGAAAGGGCACTATGTGAAGGTGTGCTGGGGGCAGCTCACTACCAGTGTCATGTGCGATCCGAGGAATGGGTCACCATCTTGGGGGGAGCTGTCATCAAGACAACGATCGCTAACGTCACTTCCAGCTTTGGATCAGCGATCACTAACTTCACCTCCGGTCCCAGCCATGTGTGAGTACTGGGGGCAGCCATCTCCTGAGGCACCAAGTCCAACATATTACCGACAGGAATGGTACAATGGTGACTCTGAATCAAACCTAACTCTGGCCTCTGTGACACTGGATCAGAACAGGCCTGACCAGCTGGCACGATCGATAATGAACATTGAGGTAAACTGTCGCGTTACGGGTTGTTTGTTTGACACAGGGAGCACCAAAAGTTTTATCTGCACGAACTTAATAAAGCACTGTGCACTAAAGGTGTCTCCGGAAAAGTGCAAAATATCCCTGGCATCTAAAGTCCATTCCGCAGAGACGTGTGGGTACTGTTGGATAGAGTTAGGGTGCGGGACAGGGAGTACAAGGATTTTAAAATCGTGGTAATGCCCAAACTCTGTTGGCTGGTTATCCTGGGGTTAGATTTCCAGGGTCAGCTGGAAAGTGTAATGATGCAGTTTGAAGGTCCGCACCCCCGGATCACAGAGCAGAATGAGGAATTCAGCCCAGCCAATGAGAGTAAGTTGGGCAGTACGTGTGGGCTGTCCACCCTTCGAGTCCCTCCATGTCTGCTATTTGAGCACTTATCAGAGAATTGCAGACCTTATAGCCACCAAAAGCAGGAGATATAGCCTGGAGGACAGATGTTTCATTAAACCAAAGTCCAGAGGCTGTTGGCCAAAGGCATCACTGAGCCCAGCAACAGTCCCTGGTGAGCTCAGGAGTTGGTAGTAAAAGGGGTGGGGGGGTGGGGGGGGGAGAAGAACCGGATGGTAATAGACTACAGCCAGTCTGAGAATAGATTTACATTACTGGATGCCTACCCCTTCCCCGAATTGCCAACATGGTGAATGAGATAACCCAATATTGGGTCTTCTCCACCATCAACCTTTTTTTTAAATTTTTTATTTTTCACACCATAAATCACTTTAGCCATGCTACACACTTTTTCTTTTTCACACATATACAGTGACTTTTTCTCCCCCCCCCCTCCCTCCTCCCAAGCCACCCCCCCACCCCCCCCCCCCCCATCCATTTTAGGTATACAATCTAGGTTACATTAAACCAGTCAGACAATGTTGTCATTCAACAAAAATACACCAGAAATTCTACTGAGTCCATTCTTTTCTTTCCTTCTCCTTCCATCAACTTAGGTAATGATTGTCCCCGGTAGGTTTTCGCTATTGTATTTAATGTAAGGCTCCCATATTTGTTCAAATATTTCAATATTATTTCTTAAACTATATGTAATTTTTTATAATGGAATACATTTATTCATTTCTATATACCATTGTTGTATTTTCAGATTATCTTCCAATTTCCAGGTTGACATAATACATTATTTTGCTACGGCTAGAGCTATCTTAACAAATCTTTTTTGTGCATCCTCCAAATCAATTCCAAATTCTTTGTTTTTTATGTTACTTAGGAGAAAGATCTCTGGATTCTTTGGTATATTGTTTTCTGTTATTTTATTTAATATCTGATTGAGATCTTCCCAAATTTTTTCTACTTTCTCACATGTCCAGATTGCATGAATTGTTGTTCCCATTTCTTTTTTACATCGAAAACATCTATCAGATACTGTTGGGTCCCATTTATTTAACTTTTGAGGTGTAATGTATAGTCTGTGTAACCAGTTATATTGTATCATACGTAGCCTCGTATTTATTGTATTTCTCATCGTTCCAGAACATAATTTCTCCCATGTTTCCTTTTTTATCTTTATAGTTAAATCTTGTTCCCATTTTTGTTTAGTTTTACCATTTGTTTCCTCGTTCTCCTTTTCTTGCAGTTTAATATACATATTTGTTATAAATCTTTTGATTAACATTGTATCTGTAATCACATATTCAAGGTTACTTCCCTCTGGCAAACTCAAATTGCTTCCTAATTTATCCTTCAAGTAGGATCTCAGTTGGTAATATGCCAGCGCTGTATCTCCAGTTATATTGTACTTATCTCTCATTTGTTCAAAGGATAAGAATCTACTTCCTGAAAAACAATTTTCTATTCTTTTAATCCCTTTTTTTTCCCATTCTCTAAAGGAAAGGTTATCTATTGTAAAAGGGAGTAACTTATTTTGCGTCAATATTAGTTTTGGTAATTGATAATTTTTTTTATTTCTTTCTACATGAATCTTCTTCCAAATATTGAGGAGATGATGTAATACTGGAGAAGTTCTATGTTGTACCAATTTTTCACCCCATTTATATAATATGTGTTCAGGTATCTTTTCCCCTATTTTATCTAATTCTAATCTCATCCAGTCTGGTTTTTCCCTTGTTTGATAAAAATCTGATAGGTATCTTAATTGTGCGGCTCTATAATAATTTTTAAAGTTTGGCAATTGTAAGCCTCCTTGTTTATACCATTCTGTTAATTTATCTAGTGCTATCCTCGGTTTCCCCCCTCTCCATAAAAATTTCCTTATTATTTTCTTTAACTCTTTGAAGAATTTTTCTGTCAGTTGTATTGGCAATGCCTGAAATAAGTATAATATCCTTGGAAAAATGTTCATTTTAATACAGTTTATCCTTCCTATTAGTGTTAGTGGTAAATCTTTCCAATGCTCTAAATCGTCCTGTAATTTTTTCATTTTGTTTATTTGTACACCTAGGTATCTTATTGCCTGCATTTGCCATCTAAATGGAGATTCCTTCTTAAATTTTGAGAAATCCGCATTATTCATAGGCATTGCTTCACTTTTATACACGTTTATCTTGTAACCCGACACTTCTCCATATTCCTTCAATTTCTTATATAATTCTTTTATTGATAGTTCTGGTTCTGTTAAGTACACTATAACATCATCCGCAAATAGACTGATTTTATATTCCTTGTCTTTTATTTTTATTCCTTTTATATTATTATCTATTCTTATCAATTCTGCTAGTGGTTCTATAGCTAACGCAAACAATAAAGGTGATAGTGGGCATCCCTGCCGCGTTGACCTGCTTAAGTTAAATTGCTTTGATACATGTCCATTTACTGTCACTTTTGCTAACGGTCCCTTATATAATGCTTTAATCCAATTAATATACATCTCCGATAAACTGAATTTTTGCAATACTTTGAACAAATAATTCCATTCTACTCTGTCGAAGGCCTTCTCTGCGTCTAAAGCAACTGCTACTGCAGGTGCTTTATTTCCTTCTACTGCATGAATTAAGTTAATAAATTTACAAATATTGTCTGTTGTGCGTCTTTTTTTGATAAATCCAGTTTGGTCTAAATTTACCATTTTCGGTACCTGCTCTGCTAATCTGTTTGCTAATAGTTTAGCTATTATCTTATAATCTGTGTTTAGTAAAGATACTGGTCTATATGACGCTGGTGAGAGTGGATCTTTCCCTTGTTTTAGTATTACTGTAATTATTGCTGTTTTACATGAATCTGGTAAGCTTTGTGTTTCATCAATCTGGTTGATTACATCCAGGAGGGGCGGAATTAATAAGTCTTTAAATGTTTTGTAGAATTCTATTGAAAATCCATCCTCTCCTGGTGTCTTATTATTTGTAATTTTTTTATTATCTCTTGTATTTCTACTGTTCCAAATGGTTCTGTTAATTTATTTTGTTCCTCTATTTGTAGTTTTGGTAGTTCAATTTTAGTCAAAAATTCATCTATTTTCCCTTCTTTCCCTTCGTTTTCAGTTCGGTATAATTGTTCATAGAATTCTCTAAAGTTCTCCTTAATTTCTTTTGGATTATATGTAATTTGTTTGTCTTTTTTCCTTGATGCCAATACCATTTTCTTAACTTGTTCTGTCTTAAGCTGCCATGCTAGGATTTTGTGCGTTTTTTCACCCAGTTCATAATATTTCTGTTTTGTCTTCATTATATTCTTCTCTACCTTATATGTTTGTAATGTTTCATATTTTATTTTTTTATCCGCCAATTCTCTTCTTTTAGTTGTATCTTCCTTCATTGCTAATTTTTTTTCTATATTTACTATTTCCCTTTCCAACTGCTCTGTTTCCTGATTATAGTCCTTCTTCATCTTGGTTACATAACTTATTATTTGCCCTCTAATGAATGCTTTCATTGCATCCCATAGTATAAACTTATCTTCCACTGATTCCGTATTTATTTCAAAATACATTTTTAATTGTTTTTCAATAAATTCTCTAAAATCCTGCCTTTTAAGTAGCATGGGGTTTAATCTCCATCTATACATTCTTGGAGGGATGTCCTCTAGCTTTACTGTCAATATTAAGGGTGAATGGTCCGATAATATTCTAGCTTTATATTCTGTTTTTCTTACTCTATCTTGCATACTAGCTGATAACAAAAATAGGTCTATTCTTGAGTATGTTTTATGTCTAGCCGAGTAATATGAATATTCCTTTTCTTTTGGGTTTTGTTTCCTCCATATATCCAAAAGTTGCATTTCTTCCATCGATTTAATTATAAATTTGGTTACTTTGTTCTTTCTGTTAATTTTTTTCCCAGTTTTATCCATATTTGAATCCAAATTCAGGTTGAAATCCCCTCCTATTAGTATGTTCCCTTGCGTATTAGCTACCTTCAAAAAGATATCTTGCATAAACTTTTGATCTTCTTCGTTAGGTGAATATACATTAATTAGATTCCAAAACTCCGAATATATCTGACATTTTATCATTACATATCTCCCTGCTGGATCTATTATTTCCTCTTCTATTTTAAATGGCACATTTTTACTAATTGATATAGCCACTCCTCTTGCTTTTGAATTATACGATGCTGCTGTTACATGTCCTACCCAATCTCTCTTTAATTTCTTGTGCTCCAATTCAGTTAAGTGTGTTTCTTGGACAAATGCTATATCAATTTTTTCTTTTTTCAGTAAATTTAGCAGTTTCTTCCTTTTAATTTGGTTATGTATTCCATTAATATTTAAAGTCATATAGTTCAACGTAGCCATTTTATACTTTGTTTATCTTCCCTTTCCGTTTTTCCATCATTACCTTTCCTCCTTTTCCATTTCTGTTTTCTTATTTTAAACCCTTTATAAGACAACATTCCTAAAACATCAAACATTTTCCTTATTCTCCTATTTATAACTTCTTTAGCCCCAATCTCCCCTTCCCCTCCTGAGTTGTCCTTTATCCCTTGTCGGACAACCACATCTCCCCTCTCCATTTGGGTTTGCGAATTCACTCGCAAGCGTCAACTGATTTTGCAGTGACCGCTATTCCCCCCCACCAAGCCCCCCCAGAAAAGATTTTACTTTTCATATGTAACAAAGGTCACTCTTTTAATTCCCTCCTTATTCTCTCTATTCCATTACCTTCCCTTATTAATTCTTGTCTATACTATCTATATTTTCCTCTAAGTACAGATACATTCACGTATGCACATTATACCTATACACTCTAATACCTCTTTACCCACATACATATCAATCGTGATCATTTTTACTCTCATTACACGTCTTCATCCCTCCGTCTATTTTGTAATTGTTCTGCAAATTTTCGTGCTTCTTCTGGATCCGAGAATAGTCTGTTTTGTTGTCCTGGAATAAATATTTTCAATACCGCTGGATGCTTTAGTATAAATTTATACCCTTTCTTCCATAAAATCGCCTTTGCTGTATTGAACTCCTTTCTCTTCTTTAGGAGTTCAAAACTTGTATCTGGATAAATGAAGATTTTTTGCCCTTTATACTCCAGTGGCTTGTTGCCCTCTCTTACTTTTTCCATTGTCTTCTCCAGTACCTTTTCTCTTGTAGTATATCTTAGGAATTTTACTAAAATAGATCTTGGTTTTTGTTGTGGTTGTGGTTTAAAGGCCAATAGTTCTGGACATCCTAGGGATCCAATCTTTTATAAACTCCCTCATATTCTTGCCTTCTTCATCTTCCTTAAGGCCCACTATCTTTATGTTATTTCTTCTGTTATAATTTTCCATTATATCTATTTTCTGAGCTAACAGTTCTTGTGTCTCTATAGCTTTTTTATTAGATTCCTCTAATTTCTTTTTTAAGTCCTCTACCTCCATTTCTGCTGCTACTGCCCGCTCTTCCATCTTGTCCATTTTCTTTCCCATTTCTGTTAAGGTCATATCTATTTTATTCATTCTCTCTTCTGTGTTGTTTATTCTTCTTCTTAAATCATTAAATTCCTGTGTTTGCCATTCTTTAAATGACTCCATGTATCCTTTAATAAGAGAAAGTAAATCCTTTATCTTGCCTTTCCCTTCTTCTTCTATTTCACTGTACTCTTCCTCTTCCTCTTCTTCTTCCTCTGGGTTGGCCATCTGTTGTTTCTTTGTTGCCCTTTTCTTCTCTTCTTTCTTGTTTCCATTGTCTTCTGTGTTCTCTTCTTGCTGCAGGTGTTCTGCAGCTGTCGTTGCCGGCTGTGGAGATCGACTCCCCAGCTGGTCCCCCCTCCCGTCGGTGTGTTTTTTTTTTCATGCGCGAGGAGTCGCGCATGCGCGGTTGCGCACTTTTACTCGGCTCAGCGAGCCATTTTTGTAGTCCAATTTCTACCGACCTGAGGAAGCGGGTTTCTCTCTCCACAGCGGGCCTCTTCGAACAGGTAAGGCCTTCTCCTTCTTCCTCTGTTGTCTTCTCTTCCTCTCTGCTTACCGTTGATTTCGATTTTTCTTTTTTTGTCGCCATCTTCTTTCCACCTTTATACTCACTTTTCTTTAACTTTTATTTCTGTGCCTTTGTGTTTTCCTTTGTTTTTTCCGACTTTTCTGGAGAGGGCTGGAGTTCACTGTCCGGCCACTACTCCATCACGTGACTCCTCCTCCACCATCAACCTTAAGTTGGCATACTATCAGATCCCAACCCGCCTAGAGGACAGGCCCAACACAGCTTTTGAAGCTGACAACCAACTGTATCAGTTCCACAGGGTGCCAATCGGTCTGACGAATGGGGTATCGGTGTTCCAAAGGGAGATGGACTGCATGGTGGAGGATTACAAGCTAAAGGCAACATTTCCGTATTTGAATAACGTTACCATATGCGGCCATGATGTGGCGGAACACAATACGAATCTAAGAGAATTCCTTGCCACAGCAAAAACCCTAAACCTGACATAAAATCTGAAGTGCGCGTTCCTCCCTTCACAGCTGGCAATATGTGGTGGAGGGAGGGATCGTGTCACCGGACCTCGAGAGAATGTGCCCCCTCCTTAGGGAATGACCATTACCTAAGAACCTGAAAGCCCTGAAGATGTGCCTTGGGTTCTTATTGTGCCCAATGTGTCATAATAAGGCCCGGCCATTAGTGAAGACAACACTTTCCCCCATCAGCGGAGGCTCGTAAAGCCTTTGAGGCATCAAGGTTAAGATTGCCAAGGTGGCAATGCCTACCACTGATCAATCCATCCTATTCCAAGATGCCGCTGATGTTGCCCTTGCAATTATGCTGTATCAGGTAGGCAGGCAGGCCAGTGGCATTTTTCTCTAGAACATTTCATGGCCTGGAACTTAGGCACTCGGCAATTGAGAAAGAGGCCCAGGCTATTGTGGAAGCTGTGTGCCACTGGAGGCATTATTTGGCTGGTAGACCATTTACCCTGCTGACGGGCCAGAGGGCTGTCGCATTTATGTTTAACAACAAACAGCGGGGTAAAATTAAAAAATCATGCGGTGGAGAATCAAACTCTCCACATACAATTGTGAGATCCTATACCATCCCGGGAAGTTCAATGAGCCACCTGATACTCTGTCCCGGGGAACATGTGCCAGCGCAAAAGCGGATCGCCTGAAGTTGCTGCATGACAAGCTCTGCCATCCCGGGGTCACAAGGCTGTATCCCTTTGTGAGGGCTAGACATTGACCCTACTCAAATGAGGAGATTCGAGAACTGTGCCGTAACTGCTCCGACTGTGCCAAATGCAAGCCACATTTTTACAGACCAAATAGAGCCCAAATGATTAAAGCAACCTATCCCTTCAAAAGTTTTAGTATGGACTTCAAGGGTCCTCTCCCACCCAGTTACAGAAATCTGTACTTCCTGAATGTAGTGGATGAGTATTCCCGGTTCCCATTTGTCTGGACATGACTGCAGCAGCCACAGTCATCAAAGCACTCTGGACCATATTAACTATGTTTGGATACCCCAGCTACATACACAGTGACAGGGGTTCCTCCTTCATGAGTCAGGAGCTGTAACAGTATCTACAGGCGGTGGGGATAGCCACGAGCAGAACTACTAGCCACAAGCCCCACAAGTGGAGAGGAAGAATGGTACAATCTGGAGAGCAATCCTGTTGGCCCTCACCTCAAAAGGGATGCCTATCTCCTAATGGCCAGAGGTACTACCAGACGTGCTGCATGTTACCAGGTCCCTGCTGTGCAAGGCTATGAATGCCACCCCCCACAAGGGACTCTTCTTTTCGCAGGAGGTCGGCATCCAGAACCACTATGCCAGTCTGGCTGATGATACCAGGGTCGTTACTTCTTCACAGAGATATCAGACCCCACAAGACAGATCCCCTGTTGGAAAGAGTGCATCTGGTACATGCAAACCCACAATAAGCATTTGTGCGGTACCAGGACAGGAGGAAGGACACGGTGTCAGTACGAGATCTGGCCCGGGCAGGGTACACTAATACTGATCAGAAGAAACAGATGATCAATTGACACAGCACCCTTCCACATCCCAGGATTTTGACGTATTCCTGCTCCCACCAGATAACCATAGAACCCCCCCCCCCCAGCACCAGTTACCAGTCAAGCACCGGTGGCAGTCAATCCCACAGAGATATCGCCAGTAAGGAGCCCACCCCAAAAGGCAATGAAGGGCTCTGTAACTGAAAATCAATCCACACAGGTACACAGTCCTGTGAGCTCGATGCAGGAACAACAGTGGCCTCGCCCAGCACCTTGGAAGTCACAGAGGATCACAAGATTACCAGACATGCTGAACCTCTGATGGAAACTATGAACCTTGTATATATGTAATAAAGTACAGTATGTGCTCCATGCCGCCACATCACCCCACCGGGTTTTATCTCAAAGAAGGGGTGAATATGGTGAAATGCATTTGTATAGATGCAGGGAGTGGCCTGTCTGAGCCTACCTAACCTTCCCTTGGCTACTCCCCGGGTTTCCCAATAAAGGATGGTGTGCCCGTACTTGCCCCCTCTTTCTCCTATACCTGGAACCTGGCCAAGTAGTGTATCAGTAATGCTCAGGTTTTTGGTAATTAAAGCCGTTTAATCACTCCATCATGTCGATGTCATTATTGTGTGCTCCACAGGTAGCTCTTTCAAAGTTCATTATCACTGTTCCATAACAACCCTCAAGGCCTTGCCTCAACCTCTATTTGAAATTTTCTACAGTCTCCATCGATTCTGTTCACTGCCAAAGTCTTCCAACTTTGGCCCTTGTAGTATAATCCTGCCATACCATTGGCTGGTGCTTGCCTTTTAAACTTTTCACTGCAAATCTACTCAAAACCCCTCCACTCTTCAACTATTTTTAGGATCTGATTTAAAAAGCCCCTCATCTCTTCTATAAAATATTTGTTCATTGTTATTTTCCCCTGTGGTTCAGCATTTGTTTTGTCCAGTTCATTGAGTCATACAGCACAGATCTGGCCATTTGGCCCACCATTTCTATCCTGACCTTTTTCCCCATCTTACACTAATCGTATTTGCTAGCATTAGGACCATTATTAAATGCTTGCCCTCTTAAGTGCCTGTCCAAATGCCTCTTAAACATAGCAATTATATCTGATACAAATTTATCAATTCTTTGGCTTGGCTTCGCGGACGAAGATTTATGGAGGGGGTAAATGTCCACGTCAGCTGCAGGCTCGTTTGTGGCTGACAAGTCCGATGCGGGACAGGCAGACACGGTTGCAGCGGTTGCAGGGGAAAATTGGTTGGTTGGGGTTGGGTGTTGGGTTTTTCCTCCTTTGCCTTTTGTCAGTGAGGTGGGCTCTGCGGTCTTCTTCAAAGGAGGTTGCTGCCCGCCAAACTGTGAGGCGCCAAGATGCACGGTTTGAGGCGATATCAGCCCACTGGTGGTGGTCAATTAGATTACTGTGAATTGTATTAGGGTTAAAACATATCATTCAATGCAGGATTTGTGTGGTAAAAAATGTTTTTAAGGTAAAATTAATCTGCACTGAATCAGTGGAAATGAAATGCCATGAGGATTCATCAAATTTTCAGCTGTATCTTCTGTGAAGTGCCATGGAACCTAACAGAAAAATCATATGTACTCTTTTGCTCTTGACTCTTTGCCAATCTTCTACCAAGTTTATAGTACATGGTTATGAAGTACCCTGAAGGAACTCAGTCTGACTACACAGAGAAGCCTTCACACTGTTACCTATGCCCTTTCAGTGATATTTTCTCTTCTGGATCAGCGGGAGAGTTTGTGTCATCTAAATGTTTGACAGGTAAATATTCACTCTTCCATAAAGGTTTCAGGTCCACATCTAGAATTAATCCTAAATTAGTATCATTGCTCCCAAATTGCCCTACGACAGTGAATGGAGTCATTCAGTGAAGGAAGGGTTCACTCACAGAGGGAATAAAAGGAACTTGAAGTGCTGTTTACAGCTGAAATTATTTGGGGAGGCATTTCAACTGATGAGTTGTTGTTCCTTTGTGTAAGTGAAAACAAATACCACAAGCAATCAAATTTGATCACATCTGGGTTCTGTAAGGTAAAACATCATGAGATGGGAATGTGTAAGGAGTTACCCTGTACAGGGCTGTAACAAGATGTGAATGCATCCTTGTACTTACAAGATAAGAGAGACATTGATGGATTGAGAGGCAGGAAGCTAGCAGGGAAAGGATAGCAACAGTTTTAGTCATTGGACAAGTAATGATATGATGATGTTCTAAGCATGTATCCAAGGGTATAAAAAATCACCATTTTGCTGATAACGGCAGAATGCATTCTCCGACTAACATGGTTAGTTGCAAGTGTTACAATCCGGTAATAAAGAACAAAGAACCCTGATTTCGACTCAGCCTGGTGTTTGTCTCACTCATTCATGAACAAAGCAGACCTAACAGTTCAGAATTAGCTTTTAATGAGAAACATAATTTCTGTGCTACCCTGCACGTGGAAAGAGTTTGATCTAAATTCTACCTCATGATGTTTTAATCAAGAGACTTGGGTCATTTTCTGTTGCGCGGGGGAGTACCACGCTTGCGGAAAGTTAGGGAAAAGGTGCGACAAGCTGAGAAATAGTGGTTCTGTGCCATCAAGCTCACTCAAGTTTCCAAAGCCTTAAATGGAAAGAAGTAAAAATGTACTAGAAAATGTAATTAGCAGCATTCAGTTTCCTATCAGAAGATGAAATGCACTTGTTTGCTGCCTGAGAAAGTCGAACTTGATTATGTTTGGTGGATAAAACTGCCAAAGCAGTTATTAAAGCCAATTACTTATCCAAAATCATTAACACTTGACCAATTGGTGTGAAGCTAAGTTCACAGGCAGGTCAGAACAGGTATGGATGAATCAGCGACTTTCATGATAAAATTGGGTGCCCCTGAGGTCATATTTTGATAGTAGTTAAGAAGCTTTTGTTTGGACTGATGCAACTATAGATGTTTATTTATCTATCCATATAACCATTCACAGTACGGAAACAGGCCATATTGGTCCTTCTAGTCTGCACCGATTTACGTGAAGCTCCACTAGTTCCATTCCCTGCCCATAACCCTCCAACCCCCTCACATCAGAATTGACCCTGCCACAATTACCTCTTCCAGAAGATCATTCCACTCAGCCACTACTCTCTGAGTGAAGAAGCATCCTCTTATATTACTCCTAAAGTTTTGCCCCCTAACCCTTAACTTATGACCCCTTGATCCAATCTCCCCTACCCTCAGGGGAAAAAGCTTATTCACAACTACTTTATCTATTCCCTTCATAATTTTAAATACCTCCATTAAATCCCCTCTCAACCTTCTACGCTCCAATTAATAAAGTCCCAGTCTACTCAATCGTTCTCCATATTCTAGATACTGCAATCCAGGCAACATTTCTGTGAACCTTCTCTGCACCCTCTCTACCTTATTTATATCCTTCCTAAAATTTGAAGACCAGAACTGCACACAATACTCCAAATTTGGCCTCACCATAGCCTTAAACAAATAGCTCTACATGTATTTTATACATATTTAACAGCTGGATTTTTGTTTTGAAAAAGTTATGCAAGACAATAATTGGAAACCAATCAATGTTTTAAATACTTTGAACACTCCAGTTAACTTAAAGGTTTTCAGTACAAAATTAAATCAATAAATGGCAACTTTAATGCAAGCTACTTGTTTTTGGTCCTTTTCTATATATTATTTATTTTCTTACTCACAGCATTGTGATATTTTATTATAGTAGGTGCATTTTACACATTGTACTTGTGTATATGTCAATAAACTCTCAATCACTCTCATTATAATATATCTAATGGGCTTCTCTCAAAACTTTCCTCACTGTTGCAGTAAGGATTTAAGCCTACGACAGACATGAACTTAGTTTCCTTCTCTCATCATTTTAAAATGTAGTTGCTTTTTTTGGGCTTCCTTTTCAACCAACGAAGCCCAGAACTCGTCTCTTGGGCAGAATAAGCCCAGAACTCGTCTCTTGTACAGAATGAGGGTTGCAACCTCATTTGTTTGACTAAGAAGACAAGAGTTTAATTGCTTTACCTTGCTGTTGAAGGTTTCCAATGTTGGATAGTGCTCCACCTGGTGTCCGACAAATGATCACTTGTTGTTTGAATGATACCAAGCAGAAAGTTTAATGTACAGTTCCATAAAAGCTTGGCTATCTTGCATGTGACAAACGTCACCCCTGTTGGTTACATGTTGCTGTTATACCCATCAATATGCCTGAATGAGTGCAGCTCTCAGAGCATTCAGAATAAAGCAACCTGCTTATTTGGTGGGAGAGTCGCTACCCTAAACATTCAATCCTCCACCAATGGTTCACTGCAGCTGCATTGTGTGCTATTTACAAAATAAATAGCAGCAATTTCCCCCAGGCTATTCCAATGACACCTCCCAAATGTACTGCCACCTGCTGTCAAGGAGACGAAGGCAGCAGGTGAATGAGGGCACCTGCTGATTCCCCTGCAAGACGCATACCCATCCTACACTGCCCGACCCTCATCATTGCGGGGCCTCCATCGTAGATCTCCCTCCCCAGTGCAGTGTGAGAGCACATTTTACCAGTTCAAGGTAGCTGCTCACCCCCACCTCCCTGAGGGCAGTTGTAGATGGACAATAAATGCCAGCTATGGCCCCGTCCTAGTGGCTGGTTTTATGCCCACCATTTATTACATCAGTGCAAATGCCTTCAAAGGCAGGGGCATGAACAGGCAGGGAATCAAGAGATACAAACCATGTGCTAGGTGATTAGATTAAGAGCGGTTTCAATGTGCTACCTCTAAACACCACTTACTTGGCTTTCGATTTGTGGTACAAGTGAAGTTCTCATCAGTCCCAGAGAGATGAGCAGGTGAGCTTGAGATTCCAATCTCCTGTACTGTCCATGATAGAAAATTGCAATTTAATTTTTTTAAAAATCTGGACATACAGCACAGTAATAGGACCATTTCAGTCCACGAGCTTGTGCAGCCCAATTGCACTCAATTGACCTATATAGCCCTGGTAGGTTTTTGAAGGGTGGGAGGAAACCGGCAGATAACCCACGCAGACACAGGGAGAACCTGCAAAGTGCTTACGTACAGTGCCGGATTTGAACTGGTGCTATAACAGCATTGCTCTAACTGTGTCACCCAACGTAGGTGGCTATGTTGGAACTGTTCACACATTGTTGCTTTAGTTCAAGTTTATTATCATTTGCCTGTACATTTAAAAAAAAAGACAAAACAGCATTTCTCTGGACACAATACATAGCACATATTAATCACACGAATATATACAGATATAATTTTAATTATATATAAATAAACATAAGTGAAGCATTTTGAGCACTAATATGTCATTGCCTGAATTACACATGCTAAATTCTGCCCAGCAATATAAACATGACAGGAATGGGTCAAAGATTTCAAATAGAAAAGACTAGAAACACTCAGCAGATCAAGCATTGTCTGGGCACAAACGAACCGTTAACTTTTTTGGGTTTGAGGCCCTTTGTGGTTCTTCACTTTTTTTGGAGCCTCTTGTTGAAGGTGCTCACTGTCAGGTCCAAGTGAATAACATCAATCATGTAGACTGCAGCTTCCTCTTGTCTTTTGTTGACCCATTGGGAAGCAGCATCTCCGAGTTATGCCCTCACACCTCCACCACCCCTCCCCCCACCCCAGTCCTGACCACGTGGGAATTCACGACAGTTTTACACCTTTCAGGCCCAAAGTGAGCAAAAGAATACTATCCAGGTGGGCAGATTGTTGCAGTTAATGTTGCTCAAATCAATTCTTCCACACTAGAGGGCAGCAAGGCATTAATGTTATCTTTCGATGTAGAAAGGTATATCAAGGAACAGACCCTTCAGCCTATGATGTCTGTGCCAAACATGATGCCTATCTAAAGTAATCCTATCTGGCAACATGTAGATTATCTCCCTTCGTTTCCTGACACTTCATATGGCTATCTAAATACAGTATCTCTTAAACGTTGCCATCATATCTGTTTCCACCACTCCCCTTGACAACATGCTCCAGGCACCTATCACTCAATTCAAAACTAAATTTGCCACACAAATCTCCTTTAAGATTTCCTTCTCCCACTTTAATTTAGTAATTTTTATTTTTTTAATTTTTTGACTTTAATTAATACATGCAGTATGGTAACAATTACATCCAATTAGCCTACACCCCTGCTACGTTTCAAACAGAGGAAACCAGAGTCCCCAGGGAGAACCCACTCAGACACAGGGAGAACGTACAAACTCCTTACAAACAGCATGGGATTTGAACCCTGGTCCCAACTGCTACGCTAACTGTACTGCCTTTAAACACAAGTCCTCAAGAATTTGACATTTCTATCCTTGGGAAAAAGACTCAGATTATCCATTCTATCGATGCTTCTCGTAATTTTATAAACATCTACCTTATAAAGGTTGCTCTTCATGCTCTGAAACTCCAGAGAAAGAAACCAAAGTTTATCCAGCCTCTCCTTGGAGCTAATACATTTCAATTCAGGGAACATCTTGTTGAACTTAAGAAATAAGAGCAGGAGGAAACCCTCTGGCCCATTGACCCTGGTCCACCATTCAAGAAGATCATGGCTGATGTGGCTGCAGACTCAGCTCCACTGACCTGCCTTTCCCCTTAACCCTTTGTTTCTCTCCTATGGAAAATCTTTTCACTGTGTCTTAAATATATTCATTTGAGGCAGCCTCTACTGCTTCCTTTGGCACACTACTCTCTGGAAAAAGCAGTTCCTCCTCACAGCCATCCTAAATTTACTCCCCTGAATCTTGACGCTATGTCATCTATTTCTAGTCTCACCTGGCAGTAGAAATAACATTCCTTCTTGCATTCCTTCAATAATTTTATGTTTCATTCTTTTGAATTCCACCAACTATGCTTCCAGGAGACTCAATCATAGACTAATCCCCTCATCTCTAGAATCAATCTGGTGAACTTCCTCTACACCACTTCCAAACCCAGTATATCCTTGCTGAAGTGAGGAGACCAGAACTATGCACTGTATTCCAGGTGTGGCCTTACCAGTACCCTGCACAGTTGCAGCGCAGCCTCCCTGCTCTTAAATTTTCTTTGCCTCCTCTCCAAACCTCCACATGACCAGAACGGAATGAGTGAAAGAGTTATCAGTCTGGGGCAGGGATGGGAATCATGAAATTCAGGCTGGTATCATGCTACTGAAAGAAGATTGATGCAGCAGGAAATAAAGAAACTGGAGGCAACTGATAGCACACAATACCATCATTACAGAAACAAATGACAAATATGTATTTTAAAGAAGTACCAAGATTTTGGGTGCTTAATGTAATGTAAAAAGAAATCCAGCCAATCCAAAGTCATTCTTGCTGGAGACTGTACTGAAAGGGGATAGGTACATAAAGCCTTGTCTCCAGCACCTGTGCTCAAATTTCCAGTAAAGCTAGCATAGTCAAGATGGGCCGAAGGGCATATATCGATACTATAGAATTCTATGATTCTAATACTGGAAATATCTTTCAAGATATACCATCCTCCAAGACTTTTTCATGCTATGTGTTGGAAAAATACATCCAAGTATATTTTTCTTTCTTAAAAACTCACATTTCATTAACAGATATAGGAAAAATACAAAATATAAAATAGAGGGTTACAGGGTAGGGAGGGTTTAGTATGTTTTTTTAGGAAGAAATATATGGGTTGGCACAACTGAGGGCTGAAGGGCCAGTACTGTGCTGTAGTGTTCTATGTACAAGTAATAGCCCAGAAAATTAACTGGCTGCAAATATCCTGCATTTCCTTTTAAATGAAGAAAGCCAGCCAGGGATGTGAGGAGGTGTGGTGGTGAATAGTTGCTGGCATTGACACTAATGAAACTGTGGCTGGGGGATTTCCTTCTCCCCAAGTCACATATGGCAAAAGTAGGTGGGAACAGAAGGATATTCTTTCCTGCCAGATTCAACCACTAGAAGAGTGAGGCCAAGATGGTCTGGGTAAGGATGCCAGGGTCCTTGTTAGGTTGATCTTGAGCAGCTATGTGACTTCGATCTCAAAGACAACCGTCGTGCTGCTGAAGATCATTGACAGTGAAAGACATACTTTGGTTTGCCTGAAACCTGGTACAACTTGATGCCCTTGAGGGAATGCTGCAGCCTGGCTCAGTACTGGCTGCAGCTAAGCCATGCACTGAAGCATGGTGCAGGCAATTCAAAGAATGTGCGGAGAGGACTGCAAACTGAGATCTTTCTACCACTTGACACTGTCAACCCAGGTTTTGTCTCAAGGCTTTGTAAATCCCTGAAGAGGCAGACAATGTCATAAAGGCCTCCATTCACCCTAGTCACAACTTCTTCTCACGGCTACCTTGAGGTAGAAGGTACAGAATCCTGATGTCAGACATCTCTAAATTTAAGAACAGTTTTTTCCAACAGCTAATCAGGCTCTTGAACCTCCCCATACTACCCTAATCCAAATAAAAACTACTCTGGGACCACCAAAAGACTGCACTATTTTTTTCTTGCACTAACTGCAATTATGAATATTTATCAATTTATATTAATTACTTTTTCTATCTTGGCATGTTGTAATATTGTAGTAGGTGCATCTGTACAATGTGTATGAGTATAAACTCTCATCCCATTTTTAAGGGGCTACATAAGTGGCAATGGTGCCTCATCTGTAGAATGGACTAACACTACAAATGCATAGACCTGATAATGGATTAATGTGTAGAGTGGATGGTGTCAATATAAAAAAAACCTGCATTTTTTTTTATTTTTTATGTATTTCTTGAATATATTCTCTATGAATGCAGTTTATTATTGAAATACCAAAAGAAATTCCCTGCTGGGATTCCAATGGCCTTGTTGCCTGTGACCCTTGGCATTTTGTAAGCTAGTTCAGTGTGGGTGTTGAAGTCTATAAAAAAACAGGAGACGCCTTTCTCAGACCATTGCAGATTTCTAACATCTGCCCTTTTTAAAATTTCATCCTTTAGTGGAGTTCAGGAAAAATGGCTTGTTTTGGGTTCATAGTTTGGAATGCCGAGAAGCCTTCCATTCAACTCCAGAAGGACCTCCCTTGTTGAAAAGGAGATGACTCAGCCAAGAGTCTCCTGCCAATCGGCCATTTTCAAATCCAAGTGGCTATCCCACACTACAATTCAATTTGGCTCCTGTCTGGTGAACACACTGACCTCCACAGGAGCAAACTATAACATTTGGTAGAAAGGTAAGCCAGCAACTGTAGTCTCAACACTGGGAAGAACAGTCCATTCTAATAGAAGCTCAATCAAAAAATGGTTTTAGAAAACAAGGAGTTGGAGCAACAACAGCTTATATTTCTATATTAGGCACTTTCAGGTGGCCAAATTCCCCACTTGTAAAGCCGCATACTATGGCAATATGCAGCTGTCGGGAAGCCACTTGAATGCGCAGGAGGCGCCTGCGAGGCGAACTTTCTCATCCTCCTCCGAGAGGGATAATCGCCGCGGCACAGTGGATCCCTCAGTGGCTGCTAAGGGGATGACCGTCAGCTGGCATTGCCAGACAGCTCCCCTCCCAGCTGCCCTTGCCCCCTGGCATGGGACATCAGGGCAGGGGCAGCTAGCGTGGTCTGTCAGCGTGGGACATCCCCACACTGATCCCGCTGCCCCGCTCTCTCCCTACAGCCCGATATCAGCCCCACACTGTGGGGCAGCCCGCGCCGGCCACCCGAACCTCTACAGCCTGCTCCGCCCACACCAAACCCTACAGCCCGCACCAGCCATTCCAACCACTGATGCCCACGCCGGCCTCTCCAGCCCCTACAGCCCACACTGCCTGCCCCAACCGCGGCAGCCCATGCCGGATGGCTCACACTGTGGGGACTGGTATCGGGCTGTTGGGAGAGTGGGCAGCGGGATTAATGTGGGGACATCCCCACGCTGATAGCCCACACCAGCTGTCCCAACTCTGATAGCCAGCCATCCCGAATCTAACAGCCCAAAGGAACAGGAGCCAGAGTGCGCTCAGAGGCGCATCCCATGCAGCTGACCCTTCAGGTGGTCACCTGAATGACAAGTCAAAGGGCTGCTTCCTCTACTTCAGGTGCATTCTTAGCGGAGAATGCACCTGAAGAAGCCCATTGACATAAGTGAGCATTCAGCACAAGGAACTTTGCAGAAACATCATCAAAGTTTAACACTGAGAAATTGATACGTAGCCACCTGGTACAAAGAAACACACACACACACAGAGGAGTCACGTGATGGAGTAGTGGACGGTAGGAGAATACCAGCCCTCTCCAGAAAAGATGAAATAAAGTGAAGAAAACGCAAAGTTCAAGAAACACAAAACACAACAAATAAAAGATAAAGATGAGGAGAAAAGAAAGAAAATGGCAGCCAAGAAGGAAAAAGCAAAAACTACGGGAAAAAATGAAGGAAAGACGCCGGAAGAGAAAGGAGAAGGCCTTACCTGCATGAAGAGGCAGGGAGCCACCGCGGAGAGAGGAGCCTGCTCCCCGAGGTTAGTAGCGACCCCGCAGAGTTGCGACCTCCCAACCGCGGGACTGCAAAAATGGCTCACTGAGCCAAACAGAAATGCGTAATGGGCACACCAAGGAAAAAGAAAATACCGACGGGAAGGGGGCCCAGCTGTGGAGTGAACTTACACAGCACGACCAGCTGAGAGATGCCGACAGCAGGGCTCTCAGCTGGAAGAAGAGGAAAGCAACAGGAAAGGGAGTGATAAGAAAAAGAAACAGCAACAGGAAGCCCAACAGATAATTAGCCCAGAAGAACAGGACCAACAGCAAGAAGCCATGCAAAAAAAATACCCAGCAAACTGAAGCAAGTAGCTTAATAAGAAAGTCAGAAGAGACACAGATACAAGGAAGAGAAGTTGAAGACACAAACACAGGTGCAGACACAGAAGAAGAAGAAGAAGATCAAGCTCTGCACGGAAGAATAGAAGGTAAAATAGATGGACAGTATATAGATTTTAAAAATTTCAAGAACAAATGAAAGCATTAAAAGAATGGTTGACATTAGAATTTAGTGAAATGAAAAGAAAAATGAAAAGTACAGAAGGAAAAGTGACAGAAATAGGGAAAAGATTAGAAAATGTGGAAGAATGAGAAACGGCTGTAGAAATGGAAGTGAATGAGTTAAGAAGAAAATTGGAAGACAGTGACAAAAATGTTAAAGAGTCACAAGAGTTATTAGCTCAGAAGATGGATATAATGGAAAACTATAGTAGGCGAAACAACATAAAGATAGTTGGCCTAAAGTAAGATGAAGAAGGCACAAATATGAAAGCATTTATAAAAGAATGGATCCCAAAGGTCCTGGGAATGCCAGAAATACAGGAAGGAATGGAAATAGAAAAGGCACACAGAACACTAGCCCCGAAACCACAGTCACAACAAAAACCAAGATCTATTTTAGTAAAATTTCTGAGATACATGACAATAGAAAATAGACTGGAGAGGGTAAGGAATAAAATTAGAGAAGACAAAAAACCATTGGAATACACGGGTCAAAAAATATTTTTTTACCCTGACTTAAGTTTTGAACTCTTAAAGAAAAAAACTCCACAGCAAAATCGATCCTATGGAAAAAAGGCTATAAATTTATGTTAAGATATCCAGGTGTGCTTAAAATATTTATCCCGGGGGAGCAAAATAGACAGTTCTCAGATCTGGAGAAAACATGAGAATTTGCAGAATGCCTGCAGGACAGAAGGAGAGATGAAGAGATGTAACAAGAACGAAGAACGACGACAAGCTACATATAAAGATGTAAAAATAATGTATAAGTAAGAACTAAAGAAGGGAAAGAAAAGGGAAGTAAGGGAGAGGAGGAAAAAAAGGAGTGGGAAAAATGAACAGAGGATGAGCTTTGTTAAATGTTAAGATAAAAGTCTTCTGGAGGGGGTTAGGTGGGAGAGAATAACAGTCACTGCCAAATCAGTTGATGCTTGCAAGCGGGTTCCCAATCTGAATGGAGAGGGGAGTTGTGGTTGCCCGGCAAGAGACAAGGGGCAACTCAGAGAGGGGGGGGGAACACTTGGGGTTAAGGGAATTTTTGATGTGGGATTTGTTGAAGTATTTTATGTTTTAAAAGTGTTGTCATACATTGAGTTCAAAAAGGGAAAACAGATGAAAATGGGGAGAAGGGGGATGGTGGTGGTGAGGAAGTGAAATGAGGTGTAAACAGAGTATGAGATGGCCATGTTGAACTATATGACTATAAATATTAATGAAATACATAACCAAATTAAAAGGAGGAGGCTATTAAATTTACTGAAAAAGAAAAAATAGATATAGCATTCATGCAGGAAATGCATCTAACTGAAGTGGAACATAATAAATTGAAGAGAGACTGTGTAGGGCACGTAACAGCAGCATCATATAATTCAAAAGTCAGAGGTGTAGCTATATTAATTAATAAAAATGTACCAATCAAAATAGAGGAGGAAATAATAGATCTAGCTGGGAGGTATATAATGATAAAGTGTCAGATATATTCAGAATTCTGGAATTTAGTCAATATATATGCACCTAATGAAGAGGATCAAAAGTTTATACAAGATAATTTTTTGAAGATTGTAGATATGTAGGGGAATATATTGACAGGAGGGGATTTTAACCTTAATTTGGACCCAAAGGTGGATAAAACTGGACAAAAGACTAGCAAAAAGAATAAAATGGTCAAATTTATGGTTAAATCAATGCAGGAAATGCAACTTATGGATATATGGAGGAGGAAAAACCCAAAGGAGAAGGAATACTCATATTATTTGAGTAGACATAAAACATACTCAAGGATTGACCTGTTCCTGTTGTCAGCCTATATCCAAGGGAGAGTTAGGAAAATGGAATATAAGGTTAGATTGTTATCTGATCACTCACCCCTGTTATTAGCAATAAAACTGGAGGACAACCCACCAAGAACATATGGATGGAGATAAAACTCCATGCTACTTAAAAGACAAGAATTTAGAGAATTTATTAAATGTCAAATTAAAATGTACTTTGAAATAAATATAGAATCAGTGAAAGACAAATTTATATTATGGGATGCAATGAAAGCCTTCATTAGAGGGCAGATAATAAGTTATGTAACTAAGATGAAAAAGGACTACAATTGGGAAATAGAACAGTTGGAAAGGGAAATAATAAGTACAGAAAAAGAACTAGCAACAGGGAAGATACAACAAAAAAGAAGAGAATTGGCAGACAAAAAAATAAAATATGAAACATTATAAACGTATAAAGTGGAGAAGAACATAATGAAAATAAAGCAGAAGTATTACGAGCTAGGAGAAAAAACGCACAAAATATTAGCCTGGCAACTTAAGACAGAACAAGCTAAAAGAACTGTATTGGCATCAAGGAAAAGGGACAATTAAATTACATATAACCCAACAGAGATCAATGAAAACTTTAAGGAATTCTATGAACAATTATACTGAAAGGAGAATGAAGGGAAAGAAGGCAAAATAGATGAGTTTTTAGCTAAAATTAAACTACCGAAATTGCAAGAAGAGGAGCAAAACAAATTGATAAAACCATTTGAAATAGAGGAAATGCAGGATATATTAAAAAAGCTGCCGAACAATAAAACGCCTGGAGAGGACGGATTCCCAATAGAATTCTATAAAACATTTAAAGACTTATTAATTCCTCCTCTCCTGGAAGTAATGAACCAGATAGAAGAAACACAAAACTTGCCAGATTCATGTAAAACAGCAATAATTTACAGTAATACCAAAGAAGGGGGAAGGATCCACTAACACCTGCATCATATAGACCAATATCTCTACTTAATTCAGATTATAAGATAATAGCAAAACTATTAGCAAACAGATTGGCCGATTGTGTACCAAAAATAGTAAAACTAGATCAAACTGGATTTATTAAGAAAAGACGAACAACGGACAATGTCTGTAAGTTCATTAATTTAATCCATGCAGTACAAAGAAATAAGATACCAACAGTGGCTGTTGCTTTAGATACAGAAAAGGCCTTTGACAGGGTAGAATGGAATTATTTATTCAAAGTATTACAGAGGTTCAACCTACCAGAAAAATATATTAATTGGATTAAAGCATTATATAAGGGACCATTGGCAAAGGTGACAGTAAATGGATATGTATTGAATCAATTTAAATTAAGTAGGTCAACTAGGCAGGGATGTCCACTATCTCCCTCACTGTTCGCTTTAGCAATAGAACCATTGGCGGAACTGATAAGAACAGAAAATAAAATAAAAGGGATAAAAATAAAGGAGAAGGAGTATAAAATCAGTTTATTTGCAGATGACATCATAGTATACTTAACAGAACCAGAAATATCAATAAAAGAACTACATAAGAAATTGAAGGAATATGGAGAAATTTCAACGCAAATAAAAGTGAAGCGATGCCAATGAATAATGCAGATTACACAGAGTTTAAAAAGAATCACCATTTAAATGACAAACACAAGTAATCCGATACCTAGGTATTAGATTAGATAATAATTTAGGCCACCTATACAAATTAAATTATCAGCCATTAATGAAGAAATTACAGGATGACTTAGAACATTGGAAAGAATTGCCACTAACACTGATAGGAAGGGTAAATTGCATTAAAATGAATGTCTTCCCAAGGATACAATACCTATTTAAACCATTACCAATTCCCTTAACGGAGAAATTCTTCAGTGAAGTAAAGAGAATAATAAGGAAATTCTTATGGAAAGGGGGGAAACCGAGGATAGCACTAGATAAATTAACAGAATGGTACAAACAAGAGGGCTTATAGCTACCAAACGTTAAGAATTATTATAGAGCAGCACAATTAAGGTATCTATCAGATTTTTATCAAACAAGGGAAAAACCAGATTGGACCAAGATAAAATAGGGGAGAAGGTACCAGAACATATACTTTATAAGTGGGATGAAAAACTGGTGCAATATAAAAGTTCACCAGTACGGCACCATTTACTCAACATATGGAAGAAGATTCACGTAGAAAGGAAAAAAAACAAATTGCCAACTACCAAAATTATTATTGACGCAAAATCAACTAATCCCTTTCACAATAGAAAACTTCCTTTAGAGAACGGGAGAGAAAAGGAATTAAAAGAATAGAAAATTGTTTTTTGGGAAATAATTTATTAACATTTGAACAAATGAAGTACAAATATTGAATAACTCATGGTACAATGTTTGCATACCACCAACTGAAAACCTACTTAAAGGACAAATTGGGAAGCAGACTAAGATTACCAGAAGGAAGCAGATTTGAATATGTGACTACAGAAACAACGATAATAAAAAGATTTATAACAAACATGTACATCAAGCTGCGAGAGAAGGAAAATGATGCAATAAACAATAAACTCAAACAAAAGTGGGAAAAAGATTTAAACATAAAAATAACAAATGAAATATGGGAAAAGTTATGCTCTGAAACCATGAAAAATATAATAAACACGAGATTATGCATGATACAATATAATTGGATGCACAGGCTATATATCACACCCCAAAAGTTAAATAAATGGGATCCAACATTATCAGATAGATGTTTTCTCTTAAGAAGGAAACGGGAACAACAGTACATGCAATTTGGGGATGTGAGAAAGTGGAAAAGTTTTGGGAAGATCTAAATCAGGTATGAAATAAAATCAAAAACAATAACATTCCAAAAAATCCAGAGATCTTTCTTCTAAGTAATATAAGATGTAAAGAACTAGGCCTTAAACTGGATGAAGCGCAAAAAAGATTTATTATGATAGCCTCAGCTGTAGCAAAAAAATGTATAATATCAACTTGGAAATCAGAGGAGAGCCTGAGAGTACAGCAATGGTACATGAAAATAAATGTATTCCATTGGAAAAAATAACATAATTTTAAAAATAAAGTCACATTATTTGAACAAATTTGAGAACCGTACATGGAACACAACAGAAAGGGCTTACTGCAGACCTCAATGATAAAATGAGGAGACAAAATGACCTGATCCAGTGTATAAAAGTAGATGACACAATTTTCTTGTTTATTTTCATTGTGTGATGACATTGTTTAATGGTTTTATTGTATTGTGTATGTTGAACGTTTAATGGGTTTGGAGGGGGCTGGGAAGGAGGGAGGGAAGGTAGGGGTAAAAAAGGGGGAGAAAATGCCATTGTGTATATTTAAGAGGGAAATGTTTGTATGTATTCTGATTGATATGGTTCATAGTGTGAAAATTTTTTTTAAAAAGAAACACACACACAGTGTGGCAGGTTAAACTCACTCCTTTATCAGGGCTGGAAAGGCTGCTTTTATACTGTTCAAGTTCCCGCTATTTTTGCTGATTGACTGAGTCATCCATACGAATAACAATAGCGGGCGGGACCATCCATGCATATGAATGCCCTTCTTCCCCAGCCTATTTCTGCCGAGTTAACTGGGCAACTTGACCAACGCCATTTTAAGGTTGTTGGTCTGATGCTGCCCCAGTTTCTACCCCCGCCGGTTTGTTGACCTGGGAGTTTAGCAATCTCTGTCCATGTCTGCTGCCAAGCGATGTGCTGGCCCGATCTCCACAATTGCAGGCTGCCACACACAAGTAATTAAATGGTTGGTTAAAGGGCTAGATTTTAGAAAGTGCCAAAAGAAGTATTGGGTGCAGGAATTGGGAGGGGGAGGGGTCACCGATGAGAAGAGATGGATTTAGAGTCAGAATTTGGGACTTTGATAGCTACTCGTGGTTAGGATAAGGGAGCTTATTGTTGAGGAGAGGATAGTCAAACATAATAGTAAATGGGTCCCATATTTTGGTACCATATCCAAAGAGGGGAGTGCTGATATTGAAGAGGGTTCAGAGGAGGTTTATGAAAAGTATCCTGGTTAATGTACAAGGATCTTTTGATGCCTCTGTACTATCTGAAGTTTAGAAGGTGGTTGGGGCAGTGGATCTCATTGAAACCCACCAAATTTTTGAAAGGCCTAAATAGAGAGAACACGGAAGAGATGTTTCCTGTAGTGGGAGACTCTAGGAACAGGGAGCACAGCCTTGGAATAATAGGACACCCCTTTAGAACAGAAATGAGGACAAATTTCTTCAGCCAGAGTGTGATGAATTTGTAGAATTCATTGCCACAGACAGGTGAGAAGGCCAAGTCATTGGGTAGATTTAAAGCAGAGTTTGATAGATTCTTGATTAGTAAGGGTGTCAAAGGTTATGGGGAGGCAGTAAAATGGAGTTGAGGGAAAATACATCCGCCATGATTTGATCAGCGAGCAGACTCAATGGGCTCAATGGCCTAATTCTGCTCCTACATCTCATAAGCCCCTTTTCCACTGGCATCCCAAATAATTGGCTGTGCAGTGTCCCGGGATAGGAAGCCCTTTGAGTTGTTTCCACTGGGCCCCCCTTAACTGGGACACTAATTGGTTTTCCACTGAACACACTCGTCCCCAGGGATCAGAGTGTTCTACCTTCAACTGCAAACGGGTAATTTACTGCTGTCCCTTTTCCACTGATTTTACCAGCACATCGGTATCAGCAAAGACTGGGGATATGGGTAGGGGTAGAGGTGGTTATGACATCATGAAATGACATCATTTAACGCCGGCATTCAGACAGTGTTCCTTTTCCAGTGGACCCTATCCCAGTTAATTCCTGGGATAGGGTGCCAGTGGAAAAGGGGCAATAGTGTGTGTCTTTGGAGAGGATTCTGATAGCAGCTTCAAGCAGCTTCAAGCTTTGTATCCTGGTTGGGTGTGAGAAACAGTGGTTGTAATTGATGTTTGCAGTGGAAGCTTGAATCTGGGGATTTATTTAGATTTGCAATGAGGAATTTTCAGGAGGAGATGTACTGTAAGTTTGAGCAGGGAGTTATTCCACAGCAGCCATGGAAATGGGATTTGTCTCTGCATACTACAACCAAAGGCATTCTATCCTAGCTGCTTTTTGAGCAAGGAAGAATTTTGGAATCCAAATTTATGGACAGTGCAATTATAAGTAATTGTTTCAGATGCGGGAAAATGTTGTGAAGAGATTTTAAATTTTTCAATGTACATGTTCTTTGCCTTCAGTGGAGAAAGTGGCGCTGGAAAAACAGAATGCACAAAACTGATCCTGAAATATTTATCAGCAATGAGCCAACATTTTTTTGAAGCAACAGCAAAAGACAAGGTCTCCCACGTTGAACAGGCTATTCTGGAAAGCAGGTAACACATCAAATTTGATTGAGGAACTAAAAATCATAAACTGCATGTAAATTTTGTCCTGACTAAATTTTAGTGGTGTGTAACATTAAGTCCCATGGAAAAAGACCCTTCAGCCCATCTTGTCTATGTCAAATAGGTTGTCTATCTGGGCTGGTCCAATTTGCCTGCTTTTTACACATATCCCTCTAAACCTTTGCCATCGTTGTGCCTGTCTAAATGGTTTTCAAACATTATAATTGTCCCAGCCACTACTACTTCCTCTGGCAGCTCATTCCATTTGCGCACCACCTTCTGTGTCAAAAATGTGCTCCTTCATTCCCACTTAAAATGTTTAATTCTATGGCCTTTAGTTTTAGATCCCTTTAACATGGGGAAAAAAATCCTATAACTATTTACCTATTGATGCTCATCAATGAAGGTTATCTTTCAACCTCCAGCATTCCAGAGGGAAAGCCACAGCCTATTCAACCCTTCTTAGTCAATCAAGGCTCCCAGTTTCAGCAACATCCTTACAAATCTCTTCTGCACTCTTTCCAGATTCTTGATGTATTTCCCATAGCTGGGTGACCAGTAAAATGCATAATTCTCCAAGTATGGTCTCACCAGTATACTGTACAGATGTAACATGACATCCCAATTCCTGCACTCAAAGCCCTGACCAATGAAGGCAAGCATCAAACACTTCCTTCATCACCCTTTGGAAATGCAAGTATGAGTTAAGCCAGTTCCAGTTTATTATCTTCTGACTGCACACAGACAACCAGATAAACAGACAAAAACAGATAATAATCACATATATCCAGAAAGCTTCAAGCTAAGATATATAAATGTGCAGTATTTTCACTCATATAACGTGCACACGCATATAACGCATAGAAAGTCATAAATTGTGTAAAAATATTTTTGTATAACACGAATATACTGTGCGAGTGTAATATTCTAAATTCCGACTGACAAAAGCAGTTTGCATTTAAATAGGGCATACTAGTATCTGCCACAGTTAATCTCCCGCTATTAACACCCAATCAACTTCCCCCAGAGGTGTCAAATGCCCATTAAATAGATGAGATCCTGCTGCAACACAGTAACAAACTTTGGAGAGGAATCAATGAAATAGATCAAAGACAGGCTTCAGAGTTAAGCAGGATTTTAATTCTAATATTGTCTCAAATCAGAGGCATTTGGTATGTTAATCCCCTCCCTGAGGGACAGGTCTGGGCAATTAACATTGATAAGGTGCAGTGCCCTAGCCAGAAGGTCCTGTTTATAGGAATACCATGGCATTCAGACCAAGAGATAGACACAAGATCAAAATTTCCAACGCCCGCTCTAAATTGTGCATGTTCTTTCATTGCCGCTGTTACATTCTCATACTTGTGATAATATTCCCACAATGGCTATAAATTTCTGGTGTGTCTTTCCCATGCCTGCTATAAATTGTGTGTGTTCTTTCAACCTGTAAAAATATTCTTGTATAGTGCACACACATGTATAACATGTGGGGCAGGGGGATGGGTTCACGGTTTGTTATAAGCTTAAAAATACATTAAATGTCATGGGCAGTGCAGTTAGCACAGCGATTAGTGCCGCGCCATTACACTGCCAGCAATCGGGAGTGGAGTTTGAATCCCGCACTGTCTATGTGGAGTTTCTATGTTCTCCTAGTGTCTGTGTTACTTTTACCTGGGAGCTCCAGTTTATTCACACCCTCCAAAACGTACTGAGTGTTGCAGGTCATTGTGTGTATTTGGGCGGCGTGGGCCAAAAGGGCCTGTTACCGCGCTATGTCTTAAAAAAAATTGAGGGGATTATTTACTCGATTACAGGATACTGTTTATCAATCTCACAGCCTGTGTAAAAAATCTATTTCCAAGCCTGGCAGTCCTGATGTTGATGTTCCTGTACCACCTCCTTGTTGGTGGTGGATCAAAGATACTGTGCACTAGTTGGAAAGGGTCCTCAATATTCCTTTGAGCCCTATTTAAGCAACACTCCCATTAAATACTGTCAATTGAGGAAAGGGAGACCCCAGTGATCTTTTTGACTGTTTGATGCCAATCTCACCTTTAACTCTTGAGTTCTAACCTGCACTTTTTTTTAATTACCAGCCCCATCATGGAAGCATTTGGTAATGCAAAGACCGTCTATAACAACAACTCCAGCCGGTTTGGGAAGTTCATCCAGCTGAACTTCTGTCAGAAGGGCAATATTCAGGGAGGCAGGATCATAGATTGTATCCTTCACTGTGTCTGACACCATGGTGCAACCCTGAGAAATGTTCCAACAATGAACCGTATTTGAAGTCAAATAATTGATTATTTAGTTTCAAAAACTGGAAAAATAAATCCTCAAAATGCGTGTGGTGTAAAAGATGTGTTCTCTGGCAGTTCTGTGTACCCATAAGCTCACTATGCAGATTTAAGCCTGCCCCATTAAAATGGTGTTACGCTAATTTCCTTTGTGCTCCAGAGTGGGGATTCAGGCAGGATCCAGGGAGTCACGTGGAGGTTGGTGAGGAGGGTTGCCATTTGGAGAGTAGATCAGGATTGGGCTGAGTTGTTGGAAGAGAAAGATTTCATTTTCACATAAGCTGGGGGGGTGGGTCTGAGGTGCTGAGGGGAGTGGTGAGGTGGGTTGGAAGTGCTGGGTGGGTCGGATGTGCTGGGAGATGTCGTTGGTCGGAGGTGCTGAAGGGGCGAGGTGGGTCAGATGTGATGGAGGATGCAGTGGATTGGAGGTGTAGGGAGGGCGCAGTGGTTCAGAGATGCTTTGGGGGTGCAGTGGGTCAGGGATACTGGGGAGGCGAAGTGGGTTTGGGGTGCCCTGGATTGGAAATGCTGGGGGATACCATGGGTCCGAGGTGCTGGGAAGTCCTGTGCTGGAGGGGATGCTGGTGGGGGAATGTTGTGGTACTCAGCCTTTGTAGTGCAAGCCGATGGTTGCAGGGGGTCATGCAGGAGATTTTCACTGTTCCTTTAGCTGGTTGTGTACTTGTGTGGATACAGTGGAGATGTTGAAGCTAATGGTGGGATTGCTGATCAGCCAAAGGAGAGAGCTCTGGGAGATCAGGTATTGGCACTTGTGTTGGTGAAGTTCTGCTCCGGAATATTCTGAGAGGAACCAATGTGGTCCATGAGGAACCACACATTGCTTTGGAAATGCTAGTATGAGTTAAGCCAGGAGATGGGACGACTGGATGCAAAATGACCCAAAATTCATCCTGGGATTTCCACACTGAGATAGGTCTGTTTTCATTTGAATAGGCCTGGAGATTCATGATCAAACTTCAAGGCCATAATCCTTTAACTCTCAAATTCAGTAAAAGTGAATTTAACCCAAATGTGTCCCCACTCTTTGTAAATTGACATATAATAGCATTATTGGTTTCATAAATTACAATATTGCATATTTATTTCTGAAAGGATGCTTATTTTGTTGCATGTAACAAACTTGCTTTGTAAGTTGTTTCTCTTGACTGAATTCCTCAAAGATTTATTAGAAAAGGTAAGAGCATTTTATGATTGAAATCCTTATCTATGATTTTCATGCTAACAAAACATTAGTCTCTTACTTGATTGTTTTGCATGGCACTGGAAATAAGAAGGTTCTTTTTACTTTTGTCTAGAACCGTGTAGTCAGACAGAATCCTGGGGAGAGGAACTATCACATTTTCTATGCACTGCTGGCTGGTACAGACAAAGAGCAGAAAGGTGAGTGGTGAGTGAACTCAACAAGAGGAATTGGGGACACTGCAGCCTCTCAGTCAGTTTGCAATCAGAAGCCTGCCTGCGCTGTTTTTTCTGAACCATTGTAGGCTGGCTAATTTCCAGTGGGTTTGCAGGCCTTTGGTTTGTTTAAGTCCTGCCATGCATCATGCTTTAAGAGAACAGGTTGGCAGAGCCCCTCTCCTGAAGGGGAAATGAATGTCAGAGATCTTCAGCAACAAATTATTTTTGCCAGTTTTTTAGATATGTGTAAATGGACAAAAGCTTGGCATGGATATTGTGGGTCAAAGGGCCTGTTTCTGCACTGTACCACTTGAGGACTATGAATTTAATGGAGAAGATAAAATGAATGGTACACTTTTAAAATTAAAAATAGATAAAAACCTAGTCAAAAGATGGACAGTAAACTTGATGGAAGTTGTTTTTCCAAGGGACTAAACCAAAGGTAGTTTGTTGAGATGCAAGAGACTGCAGATGTTGCAATCTGGAGCAAAATCAAACTGTTGGAGGAACTCAATGGGTCGAGCAACATCTGTGGAGGCAGAAAGGATGGCCAATGTTTTGGCTTGAAGAATGAGCGTATAGCAGGGAGAGAGCAAGTGTAAAGGGGTGAGAGAGAAGTGTGGGACATGGCTGGCAGTTGACAGGTGGAGCCAGGCAAGCAGTTGGCAGTTTGTTCACAGGTTGGGCTGGAGTGTTCTTTGATCCTGAATGTGAAAGATTAAAAGAGGTGGAGACAGGGAATCCATGGTAATGCAAAAAAGGCGCAGCATACACGAGATGAATCTCTGCTTTAATCCAGGTAGCAAGCCTTACTTCTTGCAACGATAGAAGGTATATTGTATTCTACATTATTGTGCAAATGGAAATAATTTGAAGTCTGATGTGGTTGTATGTGTTCTCTTTACTGAGAAAAGCCAGCCTTGTCTGCTGGTTACACACCCCGGTCAGTATTCATTGATTCAGGTCATCGCCAGGTCAGGCAATGGAGAAGGTACTGCACTGTCATTTCTGCTTCCTTTCCATTCTGATGATTCTGCTCACTCAGTTTAGCAGAGAAGATATCAGGCCTTTTCCAAGGGAAATTCCTGCAGTGACATGGCTGATCTTTCTCTCAGCCACATCAGTTAGCAAGTGACTTATCTGCTCATTTGTCCCATTGCTGTATGTGATTTAGTGTGAGCAACTCCATTGTTTGTGACAAGATGTTCTGAGTCACCAAAGATATAATCATACCTCCTCAGTCTGTTGTTTATCTTTTTCTCTCATCCTCCTTTTCCTTCTATTTGATTTCTTCTCTTCCTCGTTCTGAACGGTTTCCTCATTTTACCACCTCTTTTGTCCTTGCCTCCTCTTCCTCATCTCTCCATCACTTTCTCTTTCTTTCCACTCTCCCTCTCTCTTTCCATCTCTTTACCTCTCTCTCTTTCCCTCTTTTTCTCTTTTTTCTTTCCCCCTCTCTGAAGGTTCATTTAATAATGTAAAGTTACCTAATATTTGCCATTTGCCTCACACCACTTCTCTTCTGATGAATGGAAACACTGCAGACAGGAAATGGACTTCAGCCAGGTTCCCAATATAAGAGCCAAGTAATGCTGCAGACATGCAATCGGCCAAGTCTTTGTGAAAGAGTCCGACATGGAGCACATTTGGGAAAGAACAGGCATCAGGCTCGGGGATTTCCACATTCCCAAGTTCAGATTTCCCAAAAGTGAAAATCCCTGACCTTGGTAGTGCTCACATGAGCAACCATTGGTTGTCTCGTAAAGATTTGCTGACGTTTTCCTAAAAAATCCAGACCACTATGAAGTAATTACAAAACACTGCTACTGTTAGGATGGCTTGGTATTTCTCTTCAAATGAACTTGCTTTTTGTTCTCTTACTCTCTTGATATCAGCATTGCAAGTGAAAATGTCACAGACATTTTAAGTCCAAAAAGCATTCAGTACCACTTTGAGAATGTGGCACACAAAGACTCGGCAAGCAATTCCCACACAAACTTGGCTGTGCTCCCAGAGTGAATTAATCACTGCTAATAAAGCTCAAACTTCAAAAATGTTCCAAAACTTTGACAAGGTTTTTTGGACCCAAGAACATTGAAAGCTGGACTTTTAAAAAAAGTTTTCTTGGAATCAGCTGTATTTGCCCAATCTTACTAGAAAGTAGCTGGATTTATATTTGTATTGTATTTCCCAGTTATTTAAAATTTGGTTCTTTTCTGGTTAGCATTGTAATTATGTTTTAAAAATGTGCAATTTTTTGAGCTTTTAACTAAATTTCATTCATATTAAATAAACTCCACCATTACCACTCTTCAAGGACTATTAAAATTACAACTATGGTGGATGTGGGTCCAGTAGTAATGTTTAAAAGAAATATAGGCAGGTTCAAAGACATCTATGTTAGCTATTTCAGGTTCATTTTTACCTTTTGTTTTTCTACGGTTGGTGCAGCGGTTAGCACAACACCTTTATAGCTCCAGCGATTGGGACTAGGTTACGAATCCCGCACTGTCTATAAGGAGTTTGTACGCTCTCCCCATGTCTGCGTGGGTTTTCCCTAGGGGCTCTCTTTGCTGTCTTAAGCTAATCATATGGAAATAATACCTCGGGAGTTTCAGACACACTTTAAGCATTGGAATCCCACTTTCTCTTGTCTTTCCATCAAACACACTCATCAACGAAACACGTGAGCTTATAATAATTTCCCGTCAGGTTAGCTGAAAGATAAATGGGACAGAATGGAAGCAGGAAAATATTGACAGGGTCAAAAGGCTGCCATACTGGATGGGACTCTCCAAGTCTGGTGAAGAGATTTAGACTTGTCTTAATATAATTAGTCTAGCACTGCCAATTAATTGTCTAGTAGCATGGCAAGAACATACAAAAAAACTTCAAATTATTAAGAACAGTCACAAATCAAGAGCACTGATCATTGGAGATATAAATATGCTTTTATAACAGAATGAATAACCCTTTTCGACCATAAATTAAATATTCTTATTTTTATTCTGCAGAAATGTGTTATTTATCTGAACAAGAGAATTACTATTACTTGAGACAGTCTGGATGTATCATGGACAATACAATTGATGACAAGCAGACCTTTCGGGAGGTCATGGTAAGGTGTTCACAACTTGCTGCTGGGAATTTTATGCATGTTTTGATGTCCTTGGACATAAGTTGTGGTGATTTTGCATCAATCATGATACATTGGCATGATATTTTTCTCTCTTACTTGATATCTGCTTGTAACAACATCAAATATTAATATTCTTTTAATTTTCATGGAAATTGATTGCATGTGTAACCAAATAAGAGATTAGCGGCCTTACGCTGAATCTGTGAAATGATTCTGAGTGGAATCTCAGAATCCTTAACCCAGTTCTCTTATAATTCTGGTTCTTCACCCTTCATTAGAAACCCATCTCTTTTGTACCTTTCCATTTACAATCTTGTGAGCAGGAGGTCACTCAGCCCTTCAGACCTGCCATGTCATTCAAGAGCTCGATGTTGATCTGATTGTAACTCTAACTCTGGATTCCCGTCTACCTCCAGTATCTTTCACCAACCTGTAACCAACCCCACCCCTGCCCTTGTTTAACCTATTCCAAAACTCTGCTCCTTCTACCACACTTTGGGGAGGAACAATCTCCAAACTCATAAGCCTCAGAGGAACAACTTTGCACCATATCTACCTTAGTTGGATGACCCCTGGTTCTAGATATTTTAGAGATTATCCATTTCAAAGCACAGCCTCCAACTTCATCTTAAATCGAACATCCCTGCAGCAGTAAGCAATCCCTACAGGGTGCTCATCCTGAATGTGAAGAATTTGCCATCATTCGTCCCAAATTTGTCTTTCAGTAGTTTGAACTTGTAGTTCCTAATTCTATTGGCACAACCAACACACCACTTGAAACACAGTTATAATGTGATTATTATTCAACAATTGATTTTTTTTTTAATTTTAAAATGTACCTTTGTTCATGATATTTTTAATAAAATAGTAAGATTTATTTATAACTGTTGCAGTAATTGTCCTCACAGGAGGATCATGAGAAGATACCAAGAATAAAGTATTTCTGAATAATTACCTTTGCTTTTTATGCTATAAATTAATATTTAGGTACTGAATTATCATTATTACAACATGAATACATTATTACTTAAATGATGAGGGATCAAGGTGAATCTGCTGCCGAGAATGGAATGTTTATTGTCACTAAATTGTTTAAAACTTATTATAATTCATCTGTTTTGCATGTTCCTTTGACTTGTTTCCCTCTCTCTCTCTGCTCATCGATCCAGGCTGCCATGAAAGTCATGAAGTTCAGAAGTGAAGAGATTCGGGAAGTGCTAAAGCTGCTCGCTGGTGTCCTACACCTTGGGAATATCGAATTTGTAATTGCTGGAGGGGCACAAGTTTCCTCAAAGACAGGTACAAGTTAATATGTAACCAGATTTCTACCAGAGTTAAGTGTTGGCTAGTTTGCGAAACATTTCAGAACCATGAATGACTTATAAAAGTTCCTGCAAGCATTTAATTTAGGATTATGAAATGAGAATTTTGCTGAAACAAAGTCACTTCTTCTTCAATGGTATTCTAGCATTTTTCTCTGATGTATAGGATTAATGTATATGGAGGGGGCTGATAATATTTCTGATAAATCTTGATGCTAAATACTACCACTTATCTCTGAAAGAGCAGTGAAGTTCTTGACTTCTGTGTTTATATATGTCTCCACCAAATTTTCAGACTTAATGATAGGTTCCAGCTGATGAGTGTTGGTTCACTAGAGTTTCAAACTTAGGTTCTCCTGCACTTACACAGGGAATCCCATTCATTGCAATAGAGATCTCAAGCTATTAAGATGAAAACTACTTTGCAATATTTGCAATGTTTTCAAAGTACTTTTATTAAATATGATTGTTTATCTGAGTGTTGGGAACAGTGAAACATTTCATAAGCCCAAGAGCTTTAATAGACAAGCAGAGCCAGGGGATCTGGGCCAACCTATGATCTGATGAGAGGCTCTGGGAACATTCTGGATGACAATGTCCAGGATGCTCCCAGTCCCTAAGAATCTTTAAGATCCAGAACAAGTGAGTGCAGGGGCATGGCAACATTGGCCCTACTCTATTCTTCAATCCCAGAGGCTTGCTAAGGAACATGACTCTAGAGATTATGCATGATCTTATCAAGTGATTCTAGTTCTTAAATTGATCCTTGTCTAATTAATTCAAGCATTGAGTGATGTTATATTCTGCTTACTAATCAAGGTAAATGCATGAGCCAGACTGTTCAGCTCTCTGATTCTCTTTTATTAGCACTGGGGTGCACTGCAGACCTGCTGGGGCTGGACTCCCTGCAGCTTGCAGAGGTGCTGACACATCGATCCATGATTCTCAGGGGCGAGGAGATCAGTACCCCACTGACAGTGGAGCAGGTAAGAGTGGAGGAGTATTGAAGTGATGCTCCCTGTTGGCACAGAAGTTTATCAAGCCAAGCTTATCATCATCCAATTATAGAATTACGAATCTTTATCCCAAGGTAAAAATATTGAACTGTAAGAGGATGTGTTTATGGTAAAGAGGGGGAGAGTTTAAAGGAATGAGTTGCAAGGAGTAGTGGTGGAAGCAAATGCAACTGTAGAATTTAAGAGGCTTGCAGATAGTCTCATGAGTATACATTTGGAGGGATAGAGTGATGATGTGTAAGCAGAAGAGTTTCAGTTTAGTTTGGGCATCGTTGTTGGAGTAGACACCTGGGTCAAATGGTCTGTTTCTGTGCTTTACTCTTTCATGACTAGGTCCAGATAGTAACCCACAGATACGAGTCATAAGTTGGCTTTTAACCCTCAATAACATCATTAAACAAAAATAGGGACTGAGACAAAAACAGGAAGGCACACTGTTCTGCATGAGAAGCTGGGCTTGGGGGCTATTTCCGTGCTGTAAGAGACTATGACTATTAGTTCACACTGGAGAACCCTGCAACAGTTCATTGTGTTGGAACAAATCTTTAAGAACACCAATTGTAATTGAAAACTAAAAGTTTTAAAATGCATTTGCTGAAAACCTGCAGTAAAAACGGGATGCTGTAAATTTGAAAGCAGCATCCGTGGAGAGAGGAATGATTTAGTTTGAACTAAAAACATAATGCTGGAGAAACCCAGGCAGTAAAACAGTGTACTTTCCACAGCAAAGATAAAGATGCAGAGCCAATGTTTCAGACTGGATCCCTTCATCAAGGTATGAGAAAAATGTAGACAGTCTCCTGAACAAAATGGTGGGAGGAGGGGGAGAGGGTGGATAAAGGAGGGAGAGTACACTAGCAAGCAGGGGGAGGGGTAAGGCTCTGTGAATGAAGAGGGAAGGGGGGTGAAGAACTAGAAGCAAGAAGATAGAGGGATGGGGAAGAGATGGAGAATGGGGAATAGGCTATCAGAAACTGGCATATCTGTTAGAGAGTTCCCAGACAGAATATTAGCTGTTTCTCCTCCCTTTTACAGGTGGCCTTGGTTTGACAGTACCTGAGGCCATGACAGACATGTTGGCATGGGAATGGGGTGCAGAATTGAAATAGTTGGCCACTGAGAGATCCCTGTCATTGATGTGGAAAGAACAAAAGGGCTCAGCGAAACCATCTCTCGGTCTGCGTCCAGTCTCTCCGATGTAGAGAAGACTACAATGGGAGCACCAGACGCAGTCGATTATTTTCACAGAATCACAAATGAAGTGTTACTTCACTTGGAAGGATGAAGATGTCATCAGTTAGAGCCTGAAAAAATAACATTTTAATAGATAGGCAGTAGTCAAGAAAATAAGCAATAAATTCATCCCAATTAAGTACAAAATGTATCTGCTGTTTGAAGGAAAAAAATCAGTAAAAATACAAATATTGAGATGACATTTATAACAGAGATGTATAATTAACTTACAGAAAACAATTAGGCCCCAGTGAATGTTGCTCTTTAGTTCCAAGTACAGAAGAGAGTATTGAAAAATTATCTGAATCTGTGCCTTTTTTGTTCAGGGTAGGTGAGCTTTTACTTTATAGTATTTTTGCCTTTAATACAACAATATAGAAAAGAGGGTTTTCAATCTTCTTCAGCATGATGCTGAACCAAGCCATGAAAGACCCCAACAATGAAGACGCTGTTTACATCCGGTACCGCACGGATGGCAGTCTCTTCAATCTGAGGCGCCTGCAAGCTCACACCAAGACACAAGAGAAACTTGTCCGTGAACTACTCTTTGCAGACGATGCCGCTTTAGTTGCCATTCAAAGCCAGCTCTTCAGCGCTTGACGTCCTGCTTTGCGGAAACTGCCAAAATGTTTGGCCTGGAAGTCAGCCTGAAGAAAACTGAGGTCCTCCATCAGCCAGCTCCCCACCATGATTACCAGCCCCCCCACATCTCCATCGGGCACACAAAACTCAAAACGGTCAACCAGTTTACCTATCTCGGCTGCACCATTTCATCAGATGCAAGGATCGACAATGAGATAGACAACAGACTCGCCAAGGCAAATAGCGCCTTTGGAAGACTACACAAAAGAGTCTGGAAAAACAACCAACTGAAAAACCTCACAAAGATAAGCGTATACAGAGCCGTTGTCATACCCACACTCCTGTTCGGCTCCGAATCATGGGTCCTCTACCGGCACCACCTACGGCTCCTAGAACGCTTCCACCAGCGTTGTCTCCACCCCATCCTCAACATCCATTGGAGCGCTTACATCCCTAACGTCGAAGTACTCGAGATGGCAGAGGTCGACAGCATCGAGTCCACGCTGCTGAAGATCCAGCTGCGCTGGATGGGTCACGTCTCCAGAATGGAGGACCATCGCCTTCCCAAGATCCTGTTATATGGCGAGCTCTCCACTGGCCACCGTGACAGAGGTGCACCAAAGAAAAGGTACAAGGACTGCCTAAAGAAATCTCTTGGTGCCTGCCACATTGACCACCGCCAGTGGGCTGATAGCGCCTCAAACCGTGCATCTTGGCGCCTCACAGTTTGGCGGGCAGCAACCTCCTTTGAAGAAGACCGCAGAGCCCACCTCACTGACAAAAGGCAAAGGAGGAAAAACCCAACACCCAACCCCAACCAACCAATTTTCCCCTGCAACCGCTGCAATCGTGTCTGCCTGTCCCGCATCGGACTTGTCAGCCACAAACGAGCCTGCAGCTGACGTGGACTTTTTACCCCCTCCATAAATCTTCGTCCGCGAAGCCAAGCCAAAGAAAGACAACAATATAACTGAAAGCATCATACTCCAACCCCTGAACTTCTTAAGGACAATAGGCAAACTGCCATGTAAAAATGGAGGTAACTGGGCAATTTGCACAGTTAGTGCCCCAGTTACACGGCAGTTTGAAAGGGTCCACCTGACCTATCTCAGAAGTAGTCAGGGAACCCAGTAAAACTTACCTAGGTTTCGTCCACAACTAATTTGAAAATTAAAATGGCCGACCCGCTTATTCCAGTGATGTCAGCACTTGCATGTGTGCGTCACCGGGCAGCCAGCATCTGAACATTGGCAGTACTTACGTCATCACGGGTGCATGATCCACCTTAAATCACTGGGTTTGGCGATTTGATGGATAGATCCCCCTACGATTTGACAGGAGGAGGGAAGGGAGTGTGCTGCTGTATGGGGGGGATGAGGGAAAGGTATGGAACACCAATGTTGGTGGGGGGTTGATGGAAATTGGAGAAGTTGATATTGGAGACTGCCAAGATGGAATCCAAGATGTTGATCTTTCAGTTTGCAGGTGGCATTGGCATTTAGGTAGAATGGTTAGTAAGTTGCGAATGACATTAAAACTGGCAGAATTTGGTTTAGTGAAGGTTACTGAAGTTTGCCAATGGATCCAGATGAACTGGAAATAGCGGAAGGAATTTAACTCAGACAACTGTGAGGTATTGCACTTTTGTTGTCAGTTAAACCAGAGTAGGATATACATGGTTATTGATCAGGCCCTGGTGAGTGTTGCAGAACAAAGAAATTTGGAGGTACATGTGCATATTTCCATGAATATGGAGAAGAAGGTCGACAGGGTGGTGATTAAGTCTTCTGGCACACTTGCCCTCACTGGTCAGGGCACCTTTGTCCCAGTAATCGTACCTGGGTCCCAGGAAGGCTACCCAGGTGCTGCAGTTTGAAAGGGGTTAATGAAGTGCATTATAGTAACCTTCACCAACTGGAAGAACTGCCCTTCCAACTGTATTTGGGTTTAGTCTGAAGAAACTTTTTATGATGGGATTTTGTTATTTAAATTTGATTGTTGGTTAAAATGAAAGAACAGATTTCATGTCGATGTAGTATGAGAATTATGATGAGGGATATCCCAGTTTAATTTGTCAAATATTCAATTGTACATCCGGCTGAAGAGGAGAAGAAACCAACTGGAGAGTGAGGATTTTTTTTTTAAGAACTTAAGTGTTGAATTCTATGAATGATCATCTAATTAGGAAAATCAGAGAATGGTGCTTATAGCCACGTACTCTGGCACACTGACCTCTATCTTGCTGAGGCCAGATGACAGCTCTCAGGCACCTCCTACTTACACCTCCCACAGGACCCTACCACGGCACATCAAGCCACGGTCTCCAACACCATCTGGTCACCTCCCTCTCATGGCTGCCAACCTCACTGTCTCCCATCCCTGCACTGCTCGTTTCTACCTTCTACCCGGTACACAAACCCAACCACCCAGGTAGATCTATTGTTTCTGCTCACTCTTGCCTCACCAAAATAGTTTCATCTTACCTTGAGCTATCTTTTCTCTCCTGATCCAATCCCTCTCCACCTACATCTGTGATATTTCACATGCCCTCCATCTCTTCAATGACTTCAGATTTCCCGAACTGGACCACCTCATCTTCCCGATGGATGTCCAATCCCTTTATATCTCTATCGCCCCCCCATACAGAAAATCTTAAAGCACTTCGCTTCTTTCTGGTCCAGAGCTGCCCTCGATCCTCTCCCTGTATCACTTCTCCTGTGCTTTCTCTTCTACCCTCTGACCTGAATCCACCTATTACCTCCTCCCCCTTTCTTCTCCCCCTCTCCCCTCCTTTCTATTCAGGTATCCCCCTGTGTGGTGAATGTCTGCCAACCTGCCTGTCTCCCCTTTGGCGAGCCTTGCTGTACTAACATTAGCTGTGCATTATCTCTACTGTTAAGGAAAATCCCCTTAGATATAACTGTATATGCACCTATTGTCTTTCATTATTGTACCATGAGTTTCTGCTAATAAAAGCCATGATTATTGTTTGACCACATTGTCTTTGTCTACTTCATCAACTGGCACTTCACCCTGTTTTTTTCTACATTCCCAATGGACACAGGGTCGAAATGTCACTGCCTTTTATTTCCTATGGATGCTGTTTTGCCTGCTGAATTTCTTTTGCATCTTTGTGTGTTACACTAGACCCCAGCATCTGCAAATATTGATGACAAGCAACAGTAGGTCCAGCACTGATCTCTAACCTGAGTAATAACCCTGCTGTGTCACTTTATGTATCCAATTGGCAGCTCACCCTGGATCCCACATGATTTGACCTTCTAAACCAGCTTACCATGCATGACCCATCAAAAACCTTGCTACAGTCCGTGTCAACAATGTCTACTGCCTTGCCCTCACCAATCTTCTTTCACCCGTCTTCAAAGAAACTTTATCAATATTAATTAGCTGTTGCTATATCCCGAGGTTTGGTCACCATTTCTGTGGAGAGGAGAGCAAAGAACTTAACTATATATATCCCATACTTCTCGAGGATGGCTCAGACTGGGCCATAAAGGCTCTGGTTACACTCTTCAACATTCCCCCATTGGTTTATGTCCTCCAAAGAGGGAGAGTATAGCTGTTGGAAAAGTTGATGGAGTTTCCATGCATGTTCTAAAAAAAAAAATTATGAAACATAATTAAAAAGATTGTTGGCAAGTAGCTAGCGAGGAATGAAAATCTGCAGATTTTCTTTTCTTGAAAAGATTATTTTCCAAAGGTTAAAAAAAATGCTTTCAAGTTCATTGTGACATTGATGATGGAGGTGAACAAATAGAAGGAGATAGAATATTATACTGAGACCAGTGGGACAATTTGTCCATTGTTGCTGATGTACCCTCAAGCATTTTGATCAGATTTAATCAAACAATACCAAAGCCAAATACAGTACAGTGAAATAAGAACAGAAAATTCTAGAAATACTCGACATCAGACAGTTTCTGCGGAGAGAGATACAAAGGTAATGTTTCATGTGGATGATCTCTGATCGGGTCTAAACCTGAATAGTAAAATGGATTTTAAATCATGTTGTTTGCTCTACAGGCAGTGGATTCCAGAGATTCTATGGCCATGGCACTTTACTCCCAATGTTTCACATGGATTATCAGGAAGATCAATGGGAGAATAAAAGGAAAGGAAGACTATAAATCAGTGGGAATTCTTGACATATTTGGATTTGAAAACTTTGAGGTAGAGTAACCAGAAATGTATTTTTTATTCAGAAAGCCATTACTAAAATGTAGTTCTTCATTTACATTATTTCCCTCCTATTTTTAGCAAGCTTTTTGCTCACTTCGGCATTCTCTTTCACTGTTTTCTATCTCAAATGTACTCACTCCTTAATTTTTGTTTGATTGTATCATTATCAACAGATTAATCGGTTTGAGCAATTCAATATAAATTATGCAAATGAAAAACTTCAGGAGTACTTCAACAAGCATATATTTTCCTTGGAGCAGCTGGAATACAGCAGGTAAATAAGTTACAGTGGTTGTTCTTCAAGTAAGTAATTCACCTGAATGGTTAAGACTGGGTCATTGCTGTACATCATGGAGCAGTTACCTGAGTTGAACGTCCAGTTTTGAAATAATTTTGCATCCATTCCAAAATTGAAATGTGTGTGTGTGTGGGTGTGTCTGTGTGTGTGTGTGTGTGTGTGTGTGTGTGGGTGTGTCTGTGTGTGTGTGTGTGTGTGTGTGTGTGGGTGAGGGTGGGGGGGGGGGGAGGGTAAAAAAACAAAAATCTCCGGATGCTAGAAATCTGAAATAAAACCAGAAAATGATGGAAATTCTTGTCCAGTCAGACAGCATCTGTGCAAAGAGAAACTGAGTTAATGTTTCAATTCAAAGAAAAAAATGTTTGTTTCACAAATGTTAATACTGTTTCTCTTCTTCAACTTTGATATGGACCTTGGTTTCGTTTCAGATAAATGTGAGCAGCAAAGTAAAGTTTGAATCTAATTTTCACCTTATCATTCAATTATTTCAGGTGGCATTAGTCATTTTTGCAGATGCATTCTGACCTTTTTGTGTACATTCAAATTCACTCTTCATGTGACTTGTTTCAGGTTAAGAACTAGCAGGTAATTTAAAGATGAATGGAATAGTTAGAAAAGAAATGGGTAAAGCCTAGCTATTTGAGAATGCAATTGGAAATATGTGTGGCAACTTTTAACTGAAACTGATGTACATGCACAGTCCTTTTATTTAATTGATCAAAACTTCTTTTTTTAATCAGAGATGGATTGATTTGGGAAAACATTGATTGGGTCGATAATGGGGAGTGTCTGGATCTCATTGAAAAGGTAATGCTGACACATTTTTGTCATAATTGGATGTGAGCTTTGTGCAATTCACTGTGACCTAGGTCCTGTTGTGGAACTTTCCTTGGTTGGATTGTGGGTTGCAAGTTACATATATACAGCACAGAACAGGCTCTTCGGATCACAGTATTGTGCAGCCTATATAAACCTACTCAACCTCCCTCACACCAAAACCTATTTTTCTTGCATTCATATGCCTTCCTAAGTCTTCTAAACATCCCTTTTGTACCAGCCTCCTCCACATTCCAGGCAGCCACACCCTCTGAATATAAAAAAAAACTTTCCCTGACTTCTCCCTTAAATTTATCTCCACTCACTTTTCACAGATGTCCTCTGGCAAATTGTAAATCTATTAAGTTGGAACTTGCTGGGTAGATCTATGCTAACTGCCTGTAATTTCTTCCAATATGTCAGGATGTTCAAAAACTCCTGAACTGTTGTTGCCTGCTCTCTTCTTTTTTTAATTTTTTTTTCACACTATAAACCATATTGACCAAGATACATACAGACATTTTTCTTCTTAAATATATACAGTGTCATTTTCTCCCCCTTTCCCCCCCCCCTTCCCTCCCTCCCTCACCCCCTTTCCCATTTATTTGAAGTTCAATCTATAAGATACACCAAACCTGTTAAACAATGTTGTCACTTAATAAAAATAAACAAGAAATTTTACTGAGTCAGTTCTTTTCATTATCTTCTCCTTCTGTCATTTTAGGTGGTGGAATTCCATGGTAGGATTTCTCTATTGTATTTCATGTATGGCTTCCATATTTGTTCGAATATTGTGATGTTATTTCTTAAATTATATGTTATTTTTTTCTAATGGAATACATTAATTCATTTCTATGTACCATTGTTGTATTCTCAAGTTGTCTTCTAATTTCCAGGTTGACATAATACATTTTTTTGCTACAGCGAGGGCTATCATAACAAATATTTTTTGTGCTCCATCCAAATCAAGTCCAAATTCTTTATTTCTTATATTACTTAGGAGGAAGATCTCTGGGTATTTTGGTATATTGCTTTTTGTGATTTTATTTAATATCTGGTTTAGATCGTCCAAAATTTTTTCCACTTTCTCACATGTCCAAATTGCATGAATTGTTGTTCCCGTTTCCTTTTTACAGCGAAAACATCTGTCTGATACTGTTGGGTCCCATTTATTTAACTTTTGAGGTGTGATGTATAGCCTATGTATCCAGTTATATTGTATCATGCGTAACCTCGTGTTTATTGTATTTCTCATAGTTCCGGAGCATAGCTTTTCCCATGTTTCATTCTTTATCTTTATGTTTAGATCTTGTTCCCATTTTTGTTTAGGTTTACCGTTTGTTTCCTCGTTCTCCTTTTCTTGCAGTTTGATGTACATGTTTCTTACAAATTTTTAAATTATCATTGTGTCTGTAATCACATATTCAAAATTGCTTCCTTTTGGCAACCTCAGACTGTTTCCCAATTTGTCCTTCAAGTAGGTTTTCAGTTGGTGGTATGCAAACATTGTATCATGAGTTATATTATATTTATCCTTCATTTGTTCAAAGGATAATAATTTATTTCCTGAAAAACAATTTTCTATTCTTTTGATCCCTTTTCTCTCCCATTCTCTAAAGGAAAGGTTATCTATTGTGAAAGGGATTAGTTGATTTTGCGTCAATATTAGTTTTGGTAGTTTGTAATTTGTCTTATTCCTTTCTACATGAATCTTCTTCCAAATGTTGAGCAGATGATGCAATACCGGTGAATTCCTATGTTGCACCAATTTTTCATCCCATTTATATAGTATATGTTCAGGTATCTTCTCCCCTATTTTATCTAGTTCTAATCTGGTCCAATCTGATTTTTCCCTTGTTTGATAAAAATCTGATAGGTATCTTAATTGTGCAGCTCTATAATAATTCTTAAAGTTTGGTAGTTGTAAGACTCCTTGTTTGTACCATTCTGTTAATTTATCTAGTGCTATCCTTGGTTTCCCCCCTTTCCATAAGAATTTCCTTATTATTTTCTTTAACTCCTTGAAGAAATTCTCTGTTAGGTGAATTGGTAATGACTGAAATAGGTATTGTATCCTTGGGAAAATGTTCATTTTAATACAGTTTATCCTTCCTATCAGTGTTAGTGGTAAATCTTTCCAATGCTCTAAGTTGTCTTGTAATTTTTTCATTAATGGATGATAATTTAGTTTATATAGATGGCCGAGATTTTTATTTAGTTGTATACCTAGGTATCGTATTGCTTGTGTTTGCCATCTAAATGGTGATTCTCTCTTGAACTTTGTGAAATCCGCATTATTCATTGGCATTGCTTCACTTTTATTTGCGTTGATCTTGTACCCCGATACTTCTCCATATTCCTTCAATTTCCTATGTAATTCTTTTATTGATATTACTGGTTCTGTTAAGTATACTATAACATCATCCGCAAATAAACTGATTTTATATTAATTGTCTTTTATTTTTATCCCTTTTATATTATTTTCTGTTCTTATCAATTCTGCTAGTGGTTCTATAGCTAACGCGAACAATAAGGGTGATAGTGGGCATCCCTGCCGTGTTCACCTGCTTAAGTTAAATTGCTTTGATACATATCCATTTACTGTCACTTTCGCCAATGGTCCCTTATATAATGCTTTAATCCAATTAATATACTTCTCTGGTAAACTGAATTTTTGCAATACTTTGAATAAATAATTCCATTCTACTCTGTCAAAGGCCTTCTCTGCGTCTAAAGCAACTGCTATTGTTGGAGTTTTATTTCCTTCTACTGCATGAATTAAGTTAATAAATTTACAGATATTGTCCATTGTTCATCTTTTTTTAATAAATCCAGTTTGGTCTAGATTTACTATTTTTGGTACATAGTCAGCCAATCTGTTTGCTAATAGTTTAGCTATTATCTTATAATCTGTGTTAAGTAGAGATATTGATCTATATGACGCTGGTGCTAGTGGATCTTTTCCTGTCTTTGGTATTACTGTAATTATTGCTGTTTTCCATGAATCTGGTATGTTTTGTGTTTTATCAATCTGGTTGATTACTTCCAGGATGGGAGGAATTAATAAGTCTTTAAATGTTTTATAGAATTCTATTGGAATCCATCCTCTCCTGATGTTTTATTGTTCGGTAGTTTTTTTTAATATCTCCTGTAATTCTTCTATTTCAAATAGTTTTATTAATTTATTTTGCTCCTCTGTTTGTAATTTTGGTAGTTCAATTTTAGTTAGAAATTCATCTATTTCGTCTTCTTTCCCTTCGTTTTCAGTTTGATATAGAATTTGTTTGTCCTTTTTCCTTAATGCCAATACCATTCTTTTAGTTTGTTCTGTCTTAAGCTGCCACACTAGAATTTTGTGCGTTTTTTCTCCTAGCTCATATTTCTGTTTTGTCTTCATTATGTTCTTCTCCACCTTATATGTTTGTAGTGTTTCATATTTTATTTTTTTGTCTGCCAATTCTCTTCTTTTAGTTGTATCTTCCTTTATTGCTAATTCTTTTTCTATTTGTTATTTCCCTTTCCAACTGTTCTGTTTCCCGATTTTAGTCCTTCTTCATCTTAGTTACATAACTTATTATTTGCCCTCTGATGAACGCTTTCATTGCATCCCATAGTATAAACTTATCTTTCACTGATTCCGTATTTATTTCAAAGTACATTTTAATTTGTCGTTCAATGAATTCTCTAAAATCCTGTCTTTTAAGTAGCATGGAGTTTAATCTCCATCTATTGAATATGTTTTATGTCTGCCCGAATAATATGAATATTCCTTTTCCTTTGGGTGTTGTTTCCTCCATATATCCAAAAGTTGCATTTCTTGCATCGATTTAATTATAAATTTGGTTACTTTGTTCTTTCTGTTAATTTTTTCCCCAGTTTTATCCATGTTTGAGTCCAAATTAAGGTTAAAATCCCCTCTTATTAGTATGTTCCCTTGCGTATCTGCTATCTTCAAAAAGTTATCTTGCATAAATTTTTTATCTTCTTCATTAAGTGAGTATACATTGAGTAAATTCCAAAATTATGAATATATCTGACATTTTATCATTACATATCTCCCTGCTGGATCTATTATTTCCTCTTCTATTTTGATTGGTACATTTTTATTGATTAATATAGCTACTCCTCTGACTTTTGAATTATATGATGCTGCTGTTACATGTCCTATCCAATCTCTCCTTAATTTCTTGTGTTCCACTTCAATTAGATGTATTTCTTGTACGAATGCTATATCAATTTTTTTTCTTTTTGCAGTAAATTTAACAGTTTCTTCCTTTTGATTTGGTTATGTATTCCATTAATATTTAAAGTCATATAGTTCACCATAGTCATTTCATACTTTGTTTATCTTTCCTTTCCATTTCCTCATCACCACCTTCCCTTCTTATCCATTTCTGCTTTCTTTTTTTGAACACATTATAAGACAACATTTATAAAACATAAAATATTTCCACTATTCTCATATCTAAAATTCCTTTAACCCCAATAGTCCCTCCTCTTTCTGAGTTGCCCTTTGTCCCTTGTCGGGCAACCACATCTCCCCTCTCCATTTGGATTTGCGAATCCGCTCGCAAGCGTCAACTGATTTCGCAGTGACTGTTATTCTTCCCCACCCAGCCCCCCCAGAAAAGATTTTAATGTTCATATATAACAAAGGTCACTCTCTTAATTCCCTCCTTACTTCCTTTCTTCCCTTTCTTTCCCTTCTTAGTTCTTACTTATACTCTATTTTTTTTAATATAGTTTGTTGTCATTTTTGTTCTTGTTACATCTCTTCATCTCTCTGCCTGTTTTGTAGTTCTTCTGCAAATTTTAGTGCTTCTTCCGGATCTGAGAATAGTTTGCTTTGCTGCCCCAGAATAACTATTTTAAGTAGCGCTGGGTATTTTAACATGAATTTATAACCTTTTTTCCATAGGGTCGTTTTTGCTGCATTGAACTCCTTCCTCTTCTTCAGGAGTTCAAAACTTATATCTGGATAGAAAAAAAATTTTGACCCTTGTATTCCAGTGGTTTTTTGTCTTCTCTTATTTTTTTCATTGCCTTCTCCAATATATTTTCTCTTGTTGTATATCTTAGGAATTTTACTAGAATGGATCTTGGTTTTTGTTGTGGTTGTGGTTTAGGGGCTAATGTTCTGTGTGCCCTTTCTATTTCCATTTCTTCCTGTAATTCTGGTCTTCCTAGGACCTTGGGGATCCATTCTTTTATAAATTCTTTCATATTTTTGCCTTCTTCATCTTCCTTAAGGCCCACTATCTATATATTGTTTCTTCTATTATAATTTTCCATTATATCTATCTTCTGAGCTAACAGCTCCTGTGTTTCTTTAACTTTTTTATCAGATTCTTCTAATTTCTTTTTTAAGTCATCTACCTCCATTTCTATGGCTGTTTCTCGTTCTTCCACCTTGTCTACTCTTTTTCCTATATCTGTCATGATCATCTCTAATCTATTCACTTTTTCTTCTGTACTTTTTATTCTTCTTTTTATTTCACTGAATTCTTGTGACTGCCATTCTTTTACTGTTTCCATATATTCTTTAAAAAACTATATATCCATGTACTTGCCCTTCCCTTCATCTTCCATTTCTCTGTGTTCTCCCTCCTCTTCTTCTGAGTCGACTCCAGGATCTGTGTCTTTTACCTCTGTCTCTTCTGATTTTCTTGTTGGGTTGTTTATTTTGTTTTGTTGGGTATTTTTGTTCTTATTTTTATTAAAAGTGTCTTGGTGTTGGTCTTCTTCCTCTGGGTTGGTCATCTGTTGTTTCTTTGATTTCCTATTTTTATTCTCTTCCTTCTTGTTCTCGTTATTTTCTATGTTTTCCTGTTGAGAGTCTTGCTGTTGTGTTATACTTGTCTGTTTCAGCTGTGGAGATTTACTCCTCAGCTGGTCCCCCCCTCCCGTCGGTGTTATTTTTGTCTTGCGCAAAAATGGCTCGGTGAGTTTAGGGTTTCCACTGACCTCAGGGAGCAGGCTTCTCCCATTGTTTTTGGTTTTTCTTTCTTTGCTGCCATTTTCTCCACACTTTCACTTTCAATTTGTTCTGGTTTCTGTGTTAGTACCTTTTTTTTTCTCTACCTTTTTTTTTACTTTTCTGGAGAGGGCTGGAGTTCCCCTACCGGCCACTACTCCATCACGTGACTCCTCCCTCACCTGCTCTCTTCTGATGTTTCCTTACTTGTGCTCTACCCTTCGTCTCCTCTTGAAGTCTTATACAAATGAAGACAATGCATTTCATCAGGCAGTCACCAGGTGCTGTCAACTCAATGAACCTGAATCTGTTCTGATCAGCATCTGTTCCCCACAGCTTCAAAGGGGAAGGATAGCAATTTGTTCACATCTACTCAGATTCATTGATTTCCTTTAATTTTTAAAAAATGGATTTTATGCACTTTAACATTTTTTTTCACGTCTTGATTTTTAATATAAAAACAAAATATAGTGGGAGCAGGAGCAGGCCACCTCCACCATTCAGTAAGATCAAGACTGATGTGGCTATGGACACAGCTGCACTGACTTGCCTTTTCTCCAGTTCCCTTCATTCCTCCCAATGCAAAACTCTGTTCAACTGTATCTTAAATAGATTTAATGAGGCAGGCTCTCCTCTTTCCTTGGCAGAAAATTCCACAGATTCACTATTCTCTGAGCAAAGCAGGTCTTCCTTATCTCCATCCTAAAGTCACTCTTCTGAATCTTGAAGTTGTGCCCCTCATTCTAGTGTCACTAACTTCTCTTTCCTGACTCTGTTATCTTTAATTTTATATTTCTAAGATATCACGTCATTCTTCTGAATTCCAGGGGTTCTTAATGTCTCCTCATAGGTTAACCCTCTCATCTCTGTAATCAACCTATAATGAAGTGGCCTCATCTGTACAGTTACAGCAGAATCTGTCTGCTCTTCCATTCATTCCCTCTAGCGATGAAGGTCAACATGCCATTTGCTTCTCAATTGCCTGTTGAAAATGCAAACCAACCTTTTGTGATTCATGCAGAAGTATTTTAAAAACCATTTAGGTTTGACAGCCATTATAGAATAGTGGAGTTGAAGAACTTCAGATCTTCTTTGGTGAAGATGCTCCCACATATCTGTTGGGAAGGGAATTCCAGGATTTAGAATCAGAATTTATTGTCTTGAACAAGTCATAAAATTTGTTGTTTTGCGGCAGGATCACAGTGCAAACATTCATGTAAACCACCTAATCAAAACTGTACAAAATGTCAAAGTATTATTCAGGATGGCAGCAGGGAAGAAACTGTCCTTGTGCCACTGAGTGCTCATCTTTAGGCTCCGTTACCTTTTTCCTGATGGCCTGGGTGGTGGGGGTCCTTCAGGATAGAGGCTGATTTCTTAATACACCACCTCTTGTAGATGTCCTCACTGGAGTGAAGTCTGATGCCATGATGTCTCAGGCCAAGTTAACATAGAAACATAGGTATAGGAGTAGGCTGTTTGGCCCTTCAAGCCTATACTGCCATTCATTATGATCATAGCTAATCAATACCTGGTTCCTGCCTTCTCCCTATACCCCCAATCCCCTCAGCCATAAAGTCCAATTATAACCTCCTCTTAAATATTGATAAGGAACCGGCCTCAACTAGATCCTTTGGCAAAGAATTCCACAGATTCACCACTCTCTGAGAGAAGAAATTTTTTTCTCATCTCAGTCCTAAAAGACTTCCCCTTATCCTTAAACCCAGTATCGGAAACAACCTTCCTGCATCAAATCTCTCTAATCCTTTAAGAATTTTGTATGTTTCTATAAGATTCCCCCTCAATCTTCTAAATTCCAGTGAATACAGACCTAGTCAATCCAACCTTTCTTCATATGCAAGTCCTTCCATTCCTGGTTTTAATCAAGTGAACCTTCTCTGCATCCCTCCATGGTGAAGATGTCCTTCTTCAGATAAGGAGACCAAAATTGAACACAGTATTCCAACTGTGATCTCACCAAGGCCCTGTACAGCTGCAGTAGGACCTCCTACTCCTGTACCCAAATCCTTTTGCTACGAATGCCAACATACCATTCGCCTTCCTCACTGCCTGTCATACCTGCATGCCCACTTTCAATGACTGATGCACAGCGACACCCAAGTCTCACTGCCTTTCCCCTTTTCCAAAACAGATACTGTTACGAGTCCAGAGGACCCCAAAACCCAGCAGCAATAGATATTCACCAAGACAAATGGTTACTTAAACCAAAATTGCTTTTAAGTATCTTTAAACATGAAAACAGAATCACACGTTAACTTATCACTATTAACTTAACTAACCTAACTTAACCCCCTTCTAATTCTAAGCACACGTGTATGTAATGTGTGTGTAAGTTCAGAAAAGTTCTTTGATTCACAGTCCAATCTCACTTCTCATTCCTCCAAGTTCACTGGTTGCAGGAAATTCTTATTTAACATTTATAAAGTTCACCAGGCTTTGGTGCTTGAAAGGTAAATGGTAACTGCTCAGGAAGGTTCTTGTTGGTTTTCAGAGAGAGATTCATTGTACACTGATACCCACAACTGATTCCTTTTTTAATCAGCCACTTCAGTGTCTTGCCGAAGAAACTTGCCCCCTCAGGGTTCTCCAGATGATAACCTCTTTCTTTCAGGTCACCACAGAGATCCTTTGTGTTTCTCTTATTTCAAGTGAAACATTAGGCCACCAGTCCTCTCCTCTTGCATGAACCACAAGGGCTTTGACCAGGCTGAATTAAGCAATCACAACCTGTCTTCCAAATGGGGTTTTCCACAAGCTTTGCCAGCTTGTCCTATTTCCAGTCCCAATTGCTGCTGCTAACTGTAAAACTGATCTCTCACACTCTCTCTCTCTCTCTCTCAGAGAAAGCCTGTTTGACTCTCTCTGCTTGCAAAACCACAAGACCCTCCTAGAACAGCACGTTCCACTGCAGACAGACTGCAGCTCTGACAAGTTCTTTCATCTGTTGCCTTTTTTGTAAACAATCCATTAGTGAAGTCTCTTGTGCATCCTCCATAGTTATTGCAAAGGCTGTTTGCCCTGATGACATGTCTAGCATGAACAGAACTCCAGTATTTTAAATAAGATCTGTTTTAAGGTGTTTGTATGTGACCTTCACTAAAAAAACCTGCCCCATTTTATCTCCCAAAAACATATCTATATTCTGTCACAATACCATTTAGATAATAATCCTCTTTCCTGGTCTTACCTCCAAAGTGGATAACCTCACATTTATCCACATTATATTGCATCTGCCACTTCTTGGCCCACTCGCCTAACTTGTCCAAGTCAGCTTGCACCCTCTTTGAATCCTCTACACAGCTAACCCCGCTACCTAACTTGGTGTCATCTGTAAATTTTGAAATGCTGCTTTCTATTCCCACATCAAAGTCATTGATATACATTGTAAATAACTGTGGCCTCAGCACAGAACCCAGGAGTGCCCCACTAGTCACTGGCTGAAAAGAACCCATTTATTCCTATTCTTTGCTTCCTGTCCATCAACCAATTCTCTTTCCACCTTAATACCATACCTTCTATACCATGTTCTTTAAGTTTGTACGCTAGTCTCCTGTGCAGAACCTTATTCTTGAACTGAGCATTGGCACCTCCATACCAAACAGTGATGAAACCAGCCAGAATGCTTCCTCGGTACACCTGTAGAATTTTTCGAGTCTTCAGTGATATACTTAATTTCCTCAAATGCAGATAAAATCTAATGATCTATGACACATGATGACTATAATCCCTTATCCCACCCCCCCTCCCCCCACCCTCCCAAAGAAAGGAAAAGAGAGAAATAAGAAAGAAAGAAGAAATCCCATGGGATTTATCTTGAAGTCTGCAATCAACTCCTTGGTTTTGCTAACACTGAGTGCAAGGTTGTTGGTGTGACACCACTCAATGAGCTGATTTATCTCTCTCCTGTATGTTTCCTCATTCTGCTGACAACCTTGGAATTGGAATTGTGCCTGGCCACACAATCATGTAATATAGAGTAGAGCAGTGGGCTAAGCACACATCCTCGAAGTGGATTGGCTTTCCAATGAGTAAGTGAAGGATCCAGTTGCAGAGGGTGTGCAGGGGCTCAGGATTTGGAACTCTTGACCAGCACTGAGGGAATAATGGTGCAGTCTATGAAGAGTATGAATTTTGTGGTTTTTGAGGTGATCCAGAGCTGAGTGGAGAGCCAGTGAAATTATATCTGCTGTGGAGCAGTTGTAATGGTAGGCGAATTGCAGCGAGTCCAGACCTTTGCTTAGATACATGTTAATTCTGGCCATGTGACCAACTTCTCAAAGCATTTCATCACAGTAGATATTAGTGCTACTGGGTGATAGTTGATATAATTTCCAAGTAATGCTGGTATGTGACTTGAAGAGAAATCTGCAGGAAGAGGTGACCCCAGGCACCTGTGGCCTTGTCCTCCTTGGTGGCAGATGTTATCAGAGGATTGTAGGCTAGCAACTGCAGTGCATTGTTAAATGATAATCAATTTATTGTCATATCCATTGTGCAATATATGTGCATCAAAATTCTCACTGGCTGCAGCCGAATAGATGTTTTTTTGAAAACTATAAAAAATATATACATTTCATTCAATTAATAAAAAGACAATAAATGCAAAACATAGATGATAAATATTCAGTTATTCTAATGCAGACAGTCCTTTTGTGGTGTCAAAGCAGTACCGAATTAATGTACAAGGGGAGTTTCAGGAGCCTGATAACTTAGAAACAAACAGTTCTTGAACCTAAAGCTGTTGAGTCTTCAGGCTTCTGCACCTTCTGTCTGAAGGTAGTGTAAGGTAAAACATCATGAGATGGGAATGTGTAAGGAGTTACCCTGTGCAGGGCTGTAACAAGATGTGAATGCATCCTTGTACTTACAAGATAAGAGAGACATTGATGGATTGAGAGGCAGGAAGCTAGCAGGGAAAGGATAGCAACAGTTTTAGTCATTGGACAAGTAATGATATGATGATGTTCTAAGCACGTATCCAAGGGTATAAAAAATCACCATTTTGCTGATAACGGCAGAATGCATTCTCCGACTAACATTGTTAGTCGCAAGTGTTACAATCCGGTAATAAAGAACAAAGAACCCTGATTTCGACTCAGTCTGGTGTTTGTCTCACTCATTCATGAACAAAGCAGACCTAACAGTAGCAGTGAAAAGAAGTTGTGACCAGGGTGATAGAGTCCCTTTATGATGTTGACTGCCTCAGTCAGCACATGCTGCAGCCACCCTTCTTCCAATTTATAGCATGATGCTGCTCCCTTTGGAGTCAAATTCATAAGTGCTGGAAGAGCTTATTTTAATTCAAGCAGCAACAGAAGGGAACCGAGTTAACGTATCAGGTCAAAGAGTCTGGTTGAGTTTGGGGCTCGCTCAGCCTCTGGTTTGCATGGTCATTGCTCTGAGTGCCGGCTGTAGAGAGTGGGGTGAGGATAGTGAGACCACATTGCACAAATGCCACCAAGTTCCAAGCCTTGGGATCAAACTCTGGTCCCATGTTACATTCTATTATAGCATTATATTCTCTAATCTGCAGTGACTCATAACTATTTCAATTTGGGTTAAACAATGCACAATATTGAGGTTAGCTATTTGGAGCATTTGGATGGGGGAGTGGTTGATAAAGGAAAGATAATTAATTTCACATTTCTGCCAACAGTTAACTATAAACAACTATTACAGGAATGAATTGCATGGATATGTAATCCATTATTAAGTAGCATCTGGAGATCCTTATTTAATTGAATTGGAGACAGACTATAGACTGTTCTGCTTTGCCATGAAATTTTAACTCAGCAGTTTAATATTGAGGTATTGATGATCACTTGTCGTTTTGGGCTCTGGATGCTTCTTGAACAAGTGTTCTAAATATAAGAAATAGGAGCAAAAGGCCTGTTGAGCCTGTGCTGTTCTTCAGGAAGATCATGACTGATATGATTTTGGTATCTGTTGACCTTTCCCACCTGTTCCTCATAATCATTAAGGTTCCCCTGTAGTCCAGAAAGTGTCCATTGGTCTTTACAAAGTTCAGTAAAATTTCAAATCCTCTGAAAAGAAATTCCTCCTCGTAACTATCTTAAATGAAAGAATCTGTATTCTGAAATTCTCCCTCCTGAGTGAAAAATGAGATCATTTCTCATCCTTCGTGAATGTGGAGCCCAATCTGTTCAGTTTATTTTGGATTCAATCCAGTGATCCTTGTCAAAGTTCCCCTCGGAGAAGCATATACCCTCCTTAAATGTGATCAATATACCACTTGGTACCCTGCTGTTTAGCAGAGGAAAGACTTTTTGCTTTTGTCTTCCATCCTCTTTGCAGTAAAGGCCAGAATTCAATTTGTTTTCTTAATTACTTGCTGCACCCTGTGGCCCACCAGTTGGCAGAGATTTCCAACTAGCCAATATTTCAGTAGAACTCAGAAGACCATGCATGCCAAAGAGCCTTGTTTCCCATTGGGGCTCTGAGGAATTTAGAAATTCAGTGTATTGTTTTGCATCCATTTATTTTCATTCTTGGAGCATTAAATATGGGCTTTTTATTCATTTTAATTTGGAGATACAGCACTGTATCAGGCCCTTCCGGTCCATGAGTCCATGCTGCCCAAATATACTAATTAACCTATAAACCCTGTACGTCTTTGGAGAGTGGGAGGAAACCGGAGCACTTGGAGGAAGTTCACACGGACACAGGGAGAACGTACAAATTCCTTATAGACAGGGATGGATTCCAAACCAGGTCACAATAGCACTGATTTGTGCTCACCATGGTACCCTGAGTATCCTGGCACTTCATCTCCAGTGCATAGTGGGGATTCCAAGTCTTTTCCCTTATGAGTGGATGAAATCCTCACGCTTATCCCCAAGGGTTGGGAGGGAAGGAAACAAAATTAAAATGGAAAATTGTTTGATCTCATGTGTTTTAGAAATACAGCTGTTAAAAATGGAAGCAATCTTATTTCTAAGAAAATCTTAATTTTCATAAGTGGCTTTCCTGGTGGATTGATGCATCATGGAAAATAGCTGCCCAGTTGTTTAATTCTTCTTTGGCTTGGCTTCACGGACGAAGATTTATGGAGGGGGTAAAAAGTAATATTCCACCATTAAATGTGTAATCCAGAAGGTAAGTATTTGTTACACCATAAAGTTCTAATGGGTAAAGTGTAAGTTATTGGGCATCCTAACTTTCATAGTTTTTTTTACAGAAAATGGGAATTCTGGCCCTTATCAATGAGGAAAGCCATTTTCCAAAGGGCACTGATAGCACACTGCTGGAAAAATTGCACAGTCAGCATTCGGTAAGTGCTGACAGTTCTCTGGTGTCAATGTGTTATGTGAGTACAACTGAACCCATTCACAAGCCTACTACTTAGACAAACTGCAGGCAGAATTGTGCATAACAGCCTTGGTTTTGAGTGCATCAGATTAATTCCTCACCCCACCACCTCATTGCCAGCTCTTTCTTCCCCTGCCTCATTTCGTGCCACAAGCTAGTTTCTGATGCCATGCCTGTCCGATTCTGAACTATGGAAAGTTCAAACTTCTGGCATCGGCAGAAAGAGGAGGATGAGTTTTGTCTTGTGCATCCAGGACCTTGGCCAGGATAAGAAACTTGTTAGCTTCCACAATCAATAACGAGAACACAATTTAAAAAAATTTAATCTCTTACATTTTAAATTTAGACATACAGCACGGTAACAGACCCTTCTGGTCCATGAGCCCATCCCTCCCCCACCCCCCCCCCGAAAACACCAACTAACCTACAATCTGCATACATCTTTGAAAGGTGGATGAAACTGGAACATCTGGAAGAAATCCACATGAACACAGAGCAAACATACAAACTCTTTACAGACAGCAGTAGATTCGAACCCAGGTCGATGGCGCTGTAATAGCATTGCACTAGCCACTACTCTAACTGTGCCACCCTGAACCTTACTATTGTTTGAATTAGGTCCCCCACACAGTGAAGGTATTGTTTAAAAGTATCAATTCTAACCTTATCTGTAAATTGTATAAAATAAACCATTTAACTCTGCATTTCTGAATTTATTTCCACTAGGCTTTATTATTTCTGCTGTGCACAACTATTTATTCAAAGCAGTTCTTTAGAATAAATGATTTTAGTCTCTTTAGCATGGCATAGGAATAAACTTAGACTATCAAAAGAATACAGGTTTCCCCTGCTATCTGAAAGTAGAGCGTTCCTGTGAAACATTTTGTAATCCGAAATGGTGTAACGTGAAGAAGCAATTGAGCATTCCCAGACCCAAAAAAATAACCTATCAAATCATACTGTATTCATCTAATGCAGTGGTTCGAGGGGAAAAAGTATGATCGTAGAATAATGTTGTAGCTGATGGAAATTTTTCGAGCTGCTGCACCCTTGTCTTTCAGGCCACATCCCTAGCAACCCCCCCCCCCCCCCCACCCAAACATGCATAAATAATGAAAACATATGTCTTTCTTCTCCCTCACCCACTTACTGCCTCTCACCTCCAGCCTCTCAATCCTCAGCCTCTCTCCTGGGGACGACTCCTTTTGCCCCAGACCTTTCCATTCCGAGTCCCTTGCGCTTAGTACCTCCCTCGCTCTGTCCATCCTTCATGTTCGCTCTCAATTTATTAAAAGACCAAAGCCAAATACAACATGGTGGCCACCAAGGCCAGCTCTCACGAGACCTCCTTGACACTGTTTATTTTGTTCATTACTACCACCCTGATTCTGGCCACAGCAAATCTCCCTTCTGGAGACTGACTTTTCACTCATCTTTTTTCGTAAAAGCAAAAATCCCCTTCAGTTGAGCGAACAAGTGCTAATGTAGATCATTCGTAAAAGCGAAGTGGCGTAAAGTGGGGGATATCTGTCATTTAAGCAAGAAAATCTGAAGATGTTGTGATTGAGGTTGACATAAAATAACTGGAGAAGCTCAGCAAGTCATGTGCCGTTCTTTATGTAGCAAAGATAAAGATACATAACCAGCATTTCAGGCCTGAGCCCTTCAAGGAATGAGAAAGATGCAGGCAGGCACACGGGGGCAGGGGCAGGGAAAGGACAACAAGCCCACAGACAAGAAGTTATGTGGATATGAGAGGAAGGGGACAAGGGAAAAAAAAACTGAGAAGTGATAAGGGGAGGGGAAAGCAGTGAATGGAGAGGGAAGGGGGTGGAGAGATGGAGGAAAGGAGAAAGAAGGATGGGCAAGAGAGAGATAGGGGAGTGACTGAACAGAAATTGGAGGTCGATGTCAATGCTATCCGGTTGTAAAGTGCCAGACAGAATATTAACTGTTGCTCCTCCAATTTATGAGTGGCCTTGGTTTGGCAGTGCATGAAGGCATGAGCTTCATGCTCATGTGGGAGTAGGCACGGATTTGAAATGGATGGTCTTGGAGAGATTGTGCCATTACTACGGACAGAGCAAAAGTGCTCAGCTAATCACTCTCCCAGTCTGCGTCCAGTCCCTCCACTGTAGAGGAAGCCACAAAGGGAGCAACAGATGCTGATTCACTAGCAAAAGTAGTGCTTCATTTGGAGCCCGAATGGTGTTAAGGGGGGAATTGTAAGCACAAGTGGAGCATCACCTGCAGTCACAGAGCAAGATGCCAAGGGGGCGATTAATGGAAAGGGATTAGTAAACAAGGAAGTCGTGGAGGGATGGTCCCTGCAGAAGGTGGAGATGAAATGAGAGGGGAAAATGTGTGGTGGTAGTGGAATCATGTTGTAGGTGATGGAAATTGCAGATATATTGGATGTCGAGGTTGGTGGGGTGATAGGTGAGGACAAGGGGAATCCTGTCCTTGTTGCATCCAGGGGCAGAATGGGCCAGAGCAGATGTGGAGGAAATACCTTGTTTGTGGTAGAGGGGAAACCACATATTTTGAAGAAGATCTGGAATGAAAGACTTCATCCTGGGAACAGATACAATGGAGACAGGAATTGGGAGAAAGGAATAGAAGACTTACAGAGGACAGGGTGTGAAGAGGTGAAGTTGTGGGAGTTGGTGAGTTTGTAGAAAATGTCTGTAGAAAGCTTGTCTCCTGAGATGGAGACAGGGAGATCGCGAAAGGTAAGAATATTGCTATAGATGGATCATTTGAATTTGAGGTTGGGTGAAAGTTGCCAGCAAAGTGGATGAAGTTGCTAAGATCATTATGGTGCATGAGGCAGCACCAATGTAGTTGTCGTGTAGCAGAGGAAGAGTTCAGGGGTCTTGCCTGTGTAGGTGTGTAGAATGACTTGCTCCAAAAGGCAGGCATATCTGGGACCCAGGCAGGAACCATGGCTACCCATTTGACTTGGAGAAAGTGGTATGAGTCAAAGGAGAAGTTATTGAAGGTAAGGACTTGTTCTGGCAGCTGGAGGAGGGTGGTGATGAAGATGGGACTGGTTTTGTTGAGAAAGAAATTAAGGGTTTTGAGCCGTTTGGGATGGCAGTGTATAGAATTTGGACGTCAATAGTGAAAATGATGCAGTTAAGTTCAGGAAATTGGAAGTTGTTGAAAAATGTGGCTTCCCTTCTACCACCATCATCTCAGACATTACCCACACTGACTCCATTTCCTATATATCTGCCCTGGCCCCCTCTGCCCTTGTTTGTCCATTCTCCTGTCTTCCTCTCTTCCCCATCCCTCTGTCTCCATTCCTCCACCTCTGCACTCCCTTCGCTCTCCATTCACAGAGCTATCCCCTCCCCATCACAGCTTTTTTTCCCTTCTTCCCTCTCATCCCCACCCATATCCATCTATGACCTTTTGCCTTTGCTGCTCACCCACCATTTTATTCAGACACCTGCCTGCTGTTTGCTCACACCTTGATGAAAGGCTCAGGCCTCAAACGTTGGTTATATATCTTTGCCTTTGCTACATAAAGAATGCTGCATGACTGGCAGTATTTAAACTGCCAACAGAATCATTATAATTCATTCAAGTGTATTAACTTGATCTATCAATAATCTATTTTCCACCTTCTTCCCAGAGCAATCCATGTTACGTGAAACCCAGAGTCATTGACCATTATTTTGGAGTGAAACACTATGCTGGAGAGGTATTTATTTTGTTTCTCATTTACGAATAAAGTCATCTCAAACTAATCTTTTTATTGTGACAGTTAATGATGATGTAATGCAGAGGTGGGGGGGCAAACCTTTTTTGGTTGTGGGCCACATAGAGAAAAATATAAGGAGTCACGGGCCAAACAATATTTTTTTTTAAATTCGTATATTATTTTTTGTGATTTTGTTTAATATTAGGTTTGGATCTTCCCAGAAAGTTTTCACTTTTGTACATGTCCAAATTGCATGTAATGTTGTTCCAGTCTCTTGCTTACAGCAAAAGCATCGATCCGATGCTGTTGGGTTCCACTCTTTTAATTTCTGAGGAGTAATCTATAAATCTATGTAGCCAGTTATATTGTTTCATACATAATCTAGTAGTTATCATGTACCTCATTGTTCCTATACATAACTTCTATGTTTCATTCTTTATCTCTACATTTAAAATTTTTTCCCAACTTTGTTTCGGTTTATACTTTGTTTCAATATTAAACTGTGCAGTTTTCAAACAGAGACACTGCAAGAAAAATTGTGTTTCTTTGATCAGACACCCCTGTGCCATCAAAAAATTAATTTTGTATCAAAACTGAACAATTTAACTGTTGACATCACAGTAGTTCATTGATGCGCTCACATATTTCTGTATCTGCATATCTGTAGGCATTTCTGTATCTGCTGCTCTTAAATTGAAACGAATACAATAAAACTTTAAAACTCACTCAAAGAGCAGTGGGAAACAAAGAAATCCTGGGTGCAAAATAAGAATAGGAGAAAAGAGAAAGAAGGAAAGGGACAAAGCAGTTTCCAAAATTCCTCCTCAACTCTCAGTGAAAACAGTTCATGGTCCACGTGTCCACCTTAATGAGCATGAAGCAATGTGTAAATCTGTCGATGGACTATCAAGCAGACACACTTTCCCCTGATTTCTGTGAAAAAAATATTAATTTTCCCAATCTGTCTGAAATTTTCAGCACTCTTTTCGGTTCCACCATGAGGTAAACATTTTTTTTAAAATTGGAGTAAACATTTTTTTTTAACTGATGTATTCGTCTTTTTTTTTAGCTGAGATGGACATTTTTTTAACAGGTAAACTTTTTGACTGAGGTCAATTTTTTTTTAAAAACAGGTAAAAGTTTTCATTGATCAGTAACATTAGTCTAGTTGTTGATCAAAATGGCAGCGACATCTAGTGTTGAAACTAAGTTCTAATGGGCCATATTCCATTTGATATTTAAAACTTGTCAATGGGCCACAGTTGGCCTGGGGGGATGTAGCTTGGCCACCCCTGATGTAAAGGAATCTTCATAATTCTAGTTATTCTGGTTATGTATCTTTATCTTTGCCATATAAAGTACACTGTTTGACCAGCTAAGTTTCTCCAATGTTGTGTTTTAACTTCACAATTCTGTTATCGGGATTGCTTCATCAATGTCCCTCTGATTTTTCATTTGTATCCATCCGCTTTCCTTCCTGAGGTTTTGTATCATGTGAAGGGGATTTTGGAGAAGAACAGAGATACCTTCAGACATGATGTTCTGAATATGCTTCGTGAAAGCAGGTACCAACTTTTAATCTTTTTGCTGGGTTGCATTGAGCTAATTATGGAGAAGATGGCATTCAACCTGAAACTATGTTTCATATAACTTTGAGGGAGGCTGTTTGGTCCATCAAGTCTATGTTGGGCCCCAGAGCAATTCCATATATCTCAGTTCCTCACTAATTTTCCCTGTGATGTAGTCTCATCAAATCTCTCCAAATGCTACCACTCACTCACACTCTTGGGGCACTGAACAGTGGTAAATTAGAAAATTGGCAGATGCTAGGGGAGCTCCTTCACACAGAGAGTGGTGCAAGTGTGGAACAAGCTACCAGCTGAGGTGGTGAATGTGGGCTTCACACAGGGAGTGGTGGGAGTGTGGAACAAACTGCCAACTGAGCTCAATGCAGGCTCAATTTTTAATTTAAGAAGAATTTGGTCAGGTACATTGATGGGAGAGGTATGGAGGACAATGGACTGGGTGCAGGTCAGTGAGACTAGGCAAAAAAAAATGGTTCAGCACAAACCAGAAAGGCCAAAAGGGCCTGTTTCTGTGCTATAATGTTCTATGGTTCAAGTGCAGTGCACAAAGTAAAGGGTAACCAACATTTCAGACCTGAACCCTTCATCAGGAATTCCTTAGGCCTGAAACATCAACTGCCTTTTTATGAATGCTTTGTGACCCGCTGAATTTCTCTAGTATTTTTATGTGCTGCAGCTTACAGCAGTCAGTTAATGATCAACCTGTGTATCATTGTAATGTGGGAGGAAACAGGAGCCCTGAAGGAATCAATCCCATGTGGTCAAAATCCCAAAGGTGCAAAATCCACACGTCACCCAAGATCAAATCGAGGATATTGGAGTTTGGAGGGAGAGTCTCTTTCTGCCCCATCCAATCATTTAGTTTACCTTCTCCATTCCTGCATTAGCAAAACTTGGTACTGAATTCCAAAAATGTTGTAATTTGACTAAGTGGATCCACAGTGACTGTAGCTTGCCGCCTGTCATTCTGTCCCTCGGATGGAACTGCTGTTATGTCTCCTTGATGCTGGGTCTCACTGACTGAGGCTAGAAGTGACAGGCAGCCTAACTCCAAGGGGGTGTGGAGACCAGAGAGCCATCCTGAGCTCAGTATCACCAGAGTAAGAACCACATGACAGCACTGCAATACATGGACGTGTTCGAGAAAATCAACTTCCCATGGATGCTTCGTGAACTAAGTAAAGGATAATCTGGGCCCTTCATCAGGTACAAGAAAAAAAGCAGGCAGACTCCTGAATAAATGTTTTGTTGAGCACCTTTGCTCTGTCTGCTGCCACAACTAGGACCTTCAGTGATCAACCTCTTCAATTCAACACATCTTTTCATGGCCCCAGGCATTTCCAAACCGACGCCACCCACAAATCGAAGGTACAACACCTTTTATTCTGTCTCGGCATTCTTTAACTAGACGTTAAAATCAACTTCTCCAATTTCCAGCTTTCTTGTTTAACTCAACATGACAGCCCCATTGTTGCTGTGGACCCAGGAGGAGCAGGACTGTACCCTCTCATTGCTTTTCCTTCTCTGGTCAAGACATCCAGACCAATCGTCCCCTGTGCAGGTCTGGTTCTCTGTAGAATGGGGCCAGCCGTAGTATTTTCCTGTCAAAAATCTACAATCAAGATGGCAGTGCGCACCATCAAGGTGTGCGCGTGCAGAATGCGGGAGGACATCTCCCTCCTGCCACTCAGGCAGTCATCACCCTCCCCTCCACTCAGGAGAACATCTTCCTCTCCCACCCACGAAGCCTGCCCTCTGAATAGAAGCCTGCAGAGGATGAAAACCACTTCAGCTGACCAGGGCCACTGTAGTGCTATGTCCGGGGAGGCTTCTCTCACTCCTGAGTTGTAGTGTGGAATATGCAGCTGCAGGTGGCTACTGTCGGAGAATCCACCATGGGCTCAGCCACTGTAGGGCTGACAACTAGCTACTGGTGACTGGCTCCTGGAATCAGGATCTGGTTCAGGGCCTCATGAAGGTGCAATGGTAAACAGGCCTCCCAAGAAGCCTCTGGAAGCCATTGGCAGCCAACACGTCGAGGTTCTGGTCCAGGGTTGAATCGAGTTCAGTTTCACTGCTGATCAGGCTGTGCTGTCCTGGAGGTTATGGAGTTATGGGATCCACAGCCATCTGTTGTCTCTGAAGGGACTCTCTCTTGTGTTTCTCTTTCACATTTCAGCAATGGTGCTGGATTAGTTGGTGATTCTTTCTCTTTGCAGAGCAAATAAAGGAAATATTTTTGAGACTTATGTGTATGCAACAATAAACTGAATCTTGAAAACTGGAAATAGCAAGAATCAGCACAGGCCCTACAGAGAGAGTAACATTCAGGAGTGAATTGGAGGTATTGGCACTTGAATGATGTTAGGCGAAGTGAGTCACGCTGAATAGGAGAAGGATGGGATGGTGGAGGGAGACATCTTCCCTATTTTCCCTGAGGAGAGGAAGCAGAAGTTTTTCACTGACATCTGAGTAAGTCTGAGAAATAAACAGCAAAGGAAATGCAGATTTGATTGTGGGGCCTTTCCCTTGAGGCAGGTGAGGCCTTGCCCTTGAAATGTCATGGCATCATTTGTCAGATCCACGTTGCCAATATCTGGAGAGGAGACCTGGGCTATTCTCATTGAAGTTCATTTTCAAATAATGGTCACTTGGCTGAAGTAGACATCAAGTTTTAGGCCTCTTCTTCTCGTGTAATCATTGGTTTGGTGGGAGGAGGGATGTGGGATGAAATTTGGAGTTTGAGAGAAATTTGTTCTGCTAAGTTCACAGAATCTGAGTTATTGATTAAAATTACACCCTTAGTGTCACAGCAGTGTGGCTGTACAGGTACACAATCTTTTATCCGGACATCTAAAATTCGGAAAGCTCCAAAATCTGCCATGTGGGGAGAGAGACAGCAGGGCGAGTCGGGCGGGCGAGGGGGAGAGACTGGCAGTGCGAGTCGGGCGGGCAAGTGGGGGGGGAGACCAGCAGCGCAAGTCGGGCAGGCGAGAGACCGGCAATGCAAGTCAGGTGAGCAAGGGGGGGAGACCGGCAGCGCGAGTCGGGCGGGCGAGGTGGGGGAGACCGGCAGTGCAACTGGAAGGGGGTGGGGGTAGATATGACAGCACAATTTGGGTGGGCTTGAATCTGGCTTTCCAGAAATCTGAAATTCCTAACACATTGTCCCCCAAGGGTTCTGGATAAAGGATTGTGTACCTGTACTAAGACTACTTGGAAGCTTTGAAAATGTAAAGACCTATTGGCTCAACTCACCTTACAATTTTCTTGCACTCCAGAAATGTAGTGTAATGTAGGTCATTTCGTAAGGTACTGAAACAAATGGAAAGAACTGGGGTACTCTCCAAAGTTGGTTAAAGGCAGAGAGTGATGTGGACGTTAAAGGCAGAGAGTGATGTGGATGTGGGTGTGGAATAAAAGAGGGAATGCAAAGGAGTTAAACAAAAGGGTTGTCTCCAGGACCAAGACCACTGAGCACTCCATGCATATAGATGTTCATGCTTTTATGATTTTACAGTATATTTTCTTTAGCACATATCTCAGCTCAGTACATGTATTTAGAATGCTTCCCCGTGGCTTCTGAGCTTCTGCATCCGATACCCTACATCACATGCTCCCCCCTCACTGTAAACACAATGTGCTCTGCCTGAGCAGGAGAATATATTCTCATTGGATACATCCAAGAACGTAGAATGTCAAGAAATGCACACACTAAATCTTTAATTCTTTAATCCATCATAATTTTGAATTGCAGTACTTCTAAAAATTATTTTTTGATCAGAAAATGACAAAAATCTTTAACTGTTTTTGCATTCATAGCATGAAACATATTGTATATTTAAACTGCAGTTTTTCCTTGAAGCTCATCCTTCTCATGATCATACGAAGTTAATTGGTAGGGTCAATCCATAACAATAATTTAAAGTGTGACAAAGTCTCTATGGTAAACCACTGTTGTGCCATGATTGGCTACTGCTGGCTGGACATGCCTCCTGAGACCGATCCTTCCATAGCCCTTGCAAGTTCCCCTTTCTCTTTGCTTCGATCAGTTAATGAGGTTGATGGTTGTTCTAGTCTTTAGTTAATAAAAGCCTGATAGTTTCACAACTTCAGTCTTGTGATTATTGACGGTACATCAATCTCATAAATCCCAGCTGCTACTTCATCATGCCCTTGGGAAAATTTATCTTTAATTTAATTACCCATTGGCTTAATGAAAGGTCCAAGCAGAATTCAGTTTTGATAAGTGCAGGGAAGCTGCTGACAGCTGAGGGAATACGGTTCCTCGGGGATTAATTATAAATTATCCAATGTGTAGTTTACTTTGATCAACCATTAAGCAAAATTGCTGGCTGGAGTAGCTCATTTCTGCTTGCATTTCTTCTACTGGAAATATTTTTACATGGCCATTTATCAATGCCTGAATAATAATCCAAAAAAATGCTGAATAATTGCAATTTGATCCAATCGCTCCAATGCTGCACAGAAATGATTTGTGTTTGCACATTTCCTTTGAAGACAGAGTGAGCCATTTCAGCCCATCAAGTCCTTATTGCATCAGAGCAATCCTATTCCTCCAATGATTTTTCCTTGTAACCTCTTCTCTCTGACCCAACAACCCCCTCCCCAAATTCTCCCACTCAACCTTGAAAAATCTTCCAGACTCCATACGGACACACCAGAGGTCAGGATCAAACCTGGGTCATTGGAACTGTGTGGCAGCAGCTCTACTAAATTTATGGCACAAGGGAAATGTAGAAGAACTCACTAGTGCAAAAATGATGCCAGTCATAAACAATTTTCCTGTTGCAGTTCAATCTTCATAAATGTAATATGTTAGGCAATCAGTTTGAGTAACAGTTTGATTAATGTTGCATTGAAATTAAACAGTTATTTGGTTCTTTCATCGTGATATGGATAAGATGGATGTTTCTTCATGGTGCAGTGATTAAAATTAGTGATGTGATGGTTTTGTGTGGTTCAATTAGAAGCAACACTGCAGAGATGATTTATGAGCCAACTTTACTGGCCTTTCATATGGAACAGTTAGTGTCAAAGTAATGTTGTGATATAATCAGATTGCCTCACACACTGATAATTCTATTCATAATTTCAGACTAGATTTTGTCTATGATTTAGTTGAGCATGCATCAAACAAGAATAATGAAGAGACACTGAAGTCGGGGACCAAACATCGAAAGCCAACTGTAAGCTCTCAGTTCAAGGTCAGTATCATTTCTTTCATGTTCAAATTTAGTTTTTGTAATCAAAACCAATCTTTTCCATCAGGTAAAATGCAGCTGACTGATGGAGTTGAGTAAAAGACTGGATATTGCTGTAAAATGGAGGCATCACTCCATAATGTTTTAGCAGCAAACATCTTTCTAAGATCGTGTTGACTACACTGTCACCAATGCAGACCTTAAACCTGATTAATGCTCTACTTTCTGCAGTGGCCAATACCTACTGGTGCTTGCCAGAGACATCTCTTCAAGGGGAGGTGCACCATGAAAGCAGATCACACTGAGGGTACCCAACCCTCGGTAGATTGTTAGAAAGGTGACTGCTCTCTGTAGGGAGCAGAAAGTTTGTTGTATCTAGGTGCAGCACTTGGGCTATGAGTGGATAAGGCAGGGAGGTGGGAGACCCTCTGCCAGGGCTGGAGCATTGACTTCCTCTAGTGATACAGCAGTGGGAAGTGAATTTTGCAGCACAGACCTAGGCCCTTCGACCCAACTTACCCAAATGGTCAGCCCAAGCTTATCCCATTTGCCTGCATTAGTCCCATGTCCCTCCAAGACTTTCCCATGTACATTTCCTATCATATTTTATATTCAAAACTGCAGAAAGTCATCTTGTACAGCTAATCTTCATTCAACAGCATGGCGAGCACCAGTGACCAAGGTTCAAATCTGGTGCTGTCTGGAAGGAGTTTGTATGTTCTCCCTGTGTCTGTGTTGGTTTCTTCTGGGTGCTCTGGTTTCCTCCCACCCTTCAAAACATGCAGGTGTTGTAGGTTAATTGTCTGTATTTGGACCACATGGGCTCAAGGACTTTTAAGCTGCAGCACCTGGGTAGCCATCCTGGGACCCAGATGCGATTACTAAGCTGCAGGGTGATCAACCCATTAAATCGCCAACCCAGCAATTTAAGGGGGATCCCGCCCCCACGATGACGCGGTAAGTGATGCATTGCGCACTCGGGAACTATTGGTAAGTTTCCCCCATCCCCACTGGCTGTCAGTCAGTCCCCCCCCCCCGTCAGTCCCCCCCCCCGTCAGTCCCCACCCACCATCAATCACCACCCCCTCCAGTCAGTCACCCTCCCCCTCAGCAGTCGTAACCCCCCCCCCACCATCAATCAACACTCACCCCGTCAACCGCGCTAACCCCCCTCAGCAATTTCCCACTGCTGCAAACGTTGAACTGTCACAACTGGAGTGGAGCTCACACCGTGGATGAGCAGAAACCCACCAAAAGCTGTTGCCTTCCATTTTAAACAAGCAGACTTGCTCGGAGCCTGACCTGTTACTCTTTCTTTCTTTTAAAAATATTTTTATTGATGTTTACATTATGCACAATTGAACAGTACAGTTATATATTGTATAATTCAAGAGAAGAAATAAAACAAAAAAACCCTTATAATTCCGAACCCCTACCACTAACCAAGGTTAAAAGCTAACACGTAAGAATCAAGTAACAACAACCTGAAGATGGACAGCACAGCACCACAGCTTCAGAACAACCCAAATTCTTCAGGTTATGATAATAGTCCATAAATGGGCCCCACATCTTTTGGAAGTTAATATTTGACTACTTAATGGCATCTCTAATATCACTTACACATTATGTATGTGTAGATGGTTTATTGTCTTTCCATTTAATCAAACTGACCTGTTATTCTATGCAGAGATCTGAGCAGGTCAAATATGTCTGGATCCTCAGCCAGTACCAATTCACGAATGCACTTCCTGGACCCAGAGAGAAACTGGGTGGGGGGGGGGAGGCACTAACTCCCTTTCTTCTCCATCCAACTCTCCTTCCTGGAGGAGGCAAGTGACCAAACCTCTTTTCTTCCCAGGTTCAATGATGAACCCTCCGCTGACCTTGCACTCACTCTGCTCAGGAAGTGGTCTGATTGTGAGGTCTTCCTGTTCCGGTTACTTCCTCTGTGGGACAAGTTGACCTTGTACTCTGCCACAATTCCATCTGAGTGTCAATAATATGCTGCTTCCAGGAAGTGCATGCTTTGGAGCAGAGGTTGATTGAATTGGGTAGAGTGGTCAAGCGTGTCTTGGAGCTAAAACAGAAAATGCTGGAAGCACTCAGAGGGTGGTGAAAAGAGAAAATGATCAATGATTCAGGAGATCAATCCTTCATCAGAACCAGGAACTAAATGTGACATTGCAGAGATTGTGGAGGAGAGATGGTTAGGAAAAAGAAAATATCTGAAAGCATGCACCCCAGGGCTGCCCAGGTGATACTACGATGCTAGTGGGGTCATCTGGAGAATAGATTCATGAGGCCTTTTGGAGAAAGGGAAAACTGCAGGTCAGTGAAACTGAAACTGAAAGGAGAATGCTATAAATTCCGAACAAATCAGCCAGTGTCTGTGGGGAAAGAAAATCCGGGTTAACATTGCAAATAGATAACCTCCGGCAGAACTTCCCAGATGTTTATTGTGGAGCATGTCCAGGTGGAAAATGAGGTGTTCTTCCTGCAGCTTCAATTGGAATAATGTAGGAGGATGCAGGCAGAGTAGAGGTGAGATGGAGAAGTGAAAGGCAGCACTACATCGGAATAGGGGGAACATGAACATTGAAGAACAATACAGACCCTTCAGCCCACAATGTTGTGCTGACCAATGTAAACCTAATTAACAACTATCTAACCTCAATCCATAACTCTATTATTCTTACATCTATGTGTCTGTCTAAAAGTCTTTTGAATGTTACCATTGTACTATTCTCCACCACCACCCCCCAAAAATGCATTCCAAGCACCCACCATTATCTGAGTGAGAAAACCTGCCTCTGGTGTGTCCCCTAAACTTTACTCCGCTCATGGCACGGTACAGATTCAGATTTATTGTCAGAGTACATACATGACATCACATACAACCCTGGGATTCCTTTTTCCTGTGGGAGCAGCAGAGTTACCACTTATCGGTAGTGCAAAAATAAACTGTACACAGCATAAACATGTAAACAAATATAGAACTGTAAACAGATAATGGATGTAAACAAACTGACTGTGTAATAAGAGAGAACAAAAAGAAAATCAATAAAGTGCACAAGTAAGAGTCCTTAAATAAGTCTCTGAGTTTGTTGTTGAGGAGTCTGATGGTGGAGGGATAGCAGCTGTTCCTGAACCTGATGGTGCGAGTCTTGTGGCACCTATACCTGTTTCCCGATGGCAGCAGCGAGAACAGAGTGTGTGCTGCGTGGTGTGGGTCTTTGTTGATTGCTGCTGCTCTCTGACAGATGTACTCAATATTGGTAAGGGTTTTGCATATGATGTTCTGGGCTGTGTCCACTACCTTTTGGAGGGCTTTATGTTCAGGGGGTAATGGTGTTCCTGTACCAGACTGTGATACAGCTGGTCAGCACACTTTCCACCACACCCCTGTAGAAACTTGAACAGGGTTTCTGATGTCATTCCAAACCTATGCAATCTCCTGAGTAAGTAGAGGCATTGACATGCTTTTTTCATGATGTCATTGGTGTGTTGGGTCCAGGAAAGATCCTCTGAGAACTTAAATTTGCGCACCCTCTCCAGCTCCCCCAATGATCCCTCAATGAGTGTAGCAGTTAGCGTAAAGATATTACAGCTCCAGCGACCTGGGTTTGTAAAGTGTTTGTACATTCTCTCTGTCTGTGTGGGCTTCCTACGGGTGCTCCAGTTTCTTCCCACCCTTCATACAGTGAGTATAGGTTAATCAGTATATTTAAGGAGCATGGGACCATGGGCCAGAAGGGCCTGTTACCATGTTGTATTTTTAAATTCACCTTAAACCATTGTCCTCTGGTATTTGTTATTGTCGTCCCAGAAAGAAAGTGCTGGCTGCCCTCCTGATCTTGCATACCTCTCTCTGTTAAACATTAATACTTTGTAAATTAAAGTAAGTAATGTGAAGCATTAAGTTATTTTGAAAGATGTAACTCGTGTTTCTGAACTTTTCAGAACTCTCTCCACTCACTGATGGCAACATTAAGTACAGCAAATCCATTCTTTGTTCGATGCATCAAGCCCAATGTTCAGAAGGTAAGTTTTAAGTGATCTCACCAGCAGGACTGACCCCATTAATATTTTATGTGTAAAAGGTAACTCGGAATTTTTCCCTTGGCAATAAAGATGCAAGCTTTGCAGCAGCCACTTAAGCAAACATTGAATTTTCCAATTTTAGGTGCCCTTCACCTCTGATGCCCCAATGACCACTGGAACATATACCTCTGGTTTACCATTCCTTGGTATTGGTGACATTGAGTGGCAGATTGTTGTTAGTGTACCATTCAGCCAAGTTTTCAAATGACTTCCTGTATGCTGATTCATCAGACTTTTTCCGCAGCCCACTACCATGGATTTGCCAACAAATTTCTAGATGACATTGTCGTACCAAGCCACACAGTCATTGATGTAAAGCAAGTAAAGCAGGAGGCTAAGAAGTCCTATGGTGCTCCTGTATTGATGTCGGGTCACATTTTCCAGTGTTAACAGGAATATCACCACTCGGAAAGAACGGCATTTCTTTGGCATGCCAGTATTAGACTACTCTACTACTGACCACCTGCAGTTGAGAGCCGCCTGGCTCTTCTGGAAGACGTTACAATTTGGTAGTGGGACAACCCTGAAGCTTACTACACCTTGGCCATGTGTTTGACTGTGATGGTGTTATATGGTGGGCTTAAAGCCTGGTCAGAGCCAGGGGCAGAGATACCCAAGGAGGGAGAAGGTGGGGTGAGTTTCAGCCCGAAACTCCTGTATCCATCACAGATGGAATTTGTAAGGCTGTTGATGCCTATCCATTGAGGAACGGTTCAGCGAGCTCAGGCTTTTCTCTTTGAAGTGATGGCGGATGAGAGGTGACTGAATAGAGATGTAAAAGATTGATAGGCATAAGGCCCTTTCATGCCGGCATCCGATGGAGACCGGCTACAAGTGCAGAGGGAAAACTTAAAACTTAACTTTCATGGAGCAGCCCTAAAAGGCTGCTACTGAGATGCATTCATGTCAAGCGGCGCCTCCATAGAGCCCTCCGGAGCCGATGGAGGTAGAGCAACTGGTGCCTTCACGACTCCATCATAAACTATTCCCAGAATATTTCCAGCTGCGTGGGGGATTATGGGTAGGGGAAACAGCCATTGCTCTGCTGCTTTTTGAGCCACAGAGAGCAGTCCCGAAGGCCAAAGCAGCCCGGTGAGGCTGTCATAGCCCACACCAGCCACCCCCTGACAGACTATACCAGCCGACACTGCCCTGACAGCCCCCGCTGGCTGCCCCTGCCCTGACGACCCCGCTGCCCTGATGACCCCCACTGCCCTGATGGCTCCTGCTGGCCACCCCTGTCCTGTCAGCTCCTGCCGGCTGCCCCTGCCTTGAGGGGGCATGGAGGGAGAGGGATGAGTAGGGAGATGGGTCTCGGGGCTGACGGTGTCATCAGCCCGCTCCTAACCAGCTGCTTGCTGCGGCTGTACATATTATCCTTCCCCCAGAGGGATTGCAGTTGGCACCTTTGAGCCGGCTACAGCACATTCAAGAAAGTAAGTCTCCCGACGTAAGGGCAAAGAATGTCCGCCTTGATATTTGGGCTTTTTCTTTGGATGAAAGGGTCTATAGATAGAGTGGACAGCAAGCACCTTTTTCCATGGCCAATACCAAAGGACTGTTTATGGTGAGTGGAAGCAAGTTTAAGGAAGATGTCAGAGGGAGATTTTTTTTAAACAGTAAGAGGTAAGGGCCTAGAATGTGTTGCTAGGGGTGATCTTTAGGCACTTGGATGTGAGAAAAATGGAGGGTTAGGCTGTGAGGGACGGAAGGGTCAGATTGATGTTGGTTATGTTATATAGGTCATTTTAGACAGAAAGGCACAGTTTTATGAATAAAAACACATCAGGCTTAGTCGGCATGTAGATTTACAGGGACTGAGGGCTCAGGGGCAGTCAGCTGTGTTCATGTGGCGTCCCTTGAAATCTCAGAACTCTTTGTGAACTACTTGCTGCTATTCTCTGCACATGTGTCCCGTGGGATACCCTGAGGAAAATTGTCCCCTCCTCAGTACTATGAATTCACATTCAATGTTACTATGAGTGAGTTTTTTTAGTGAGCAGTTCAGCCAGTTAACCCGTAAAAACAGAAGAGTGCAGTGTCCTAGAGATCAGCTAAAACAGGCAAGATTCTTTTCCAAGTGAGAGGTTCACTCGAGCATCTGACAGCAGCAGAAAGAAACGGGATCTGGTGGTGTGCAATCTCACACTTGTGACTTCCTTTCCTTGACATGACTGCTGTTCAAGCCACAACTGAAGCAAAGGAGAGACTTCATAATAATGGCCCAAATGTCAGACCATGCAACTGTTGTCATCCTTGAGCATCCGCTTAGTGCCAATCTTCCAAGTGACTTTGCCTGGCTAGTAATTCCTTTGCAGTGTGCCCTAACGGTGCTGCGAAGGGCAACTGTGAGCAACTCTGGGACTTGTATTCTGTGGCCAGGTCAACGTAATCTCACCATGAATTTAAGGGGATCCCTGTAGTCTTGCAGAGATCGAGCCCATCATTTGAGCTCAATCCCATCCTTTGTGCCCCCTTTAACCGTGTCTGGAATCTACATCAAGCCAAGAAAAGAACTCTTCAAACCAGCATGAACCCCCTTCAGTGGATATTCTTTAGCTTGAATATGGTGAAAAGCTAGCAAAACAACTGAGGGATTTATGCCCCATGTTTAATCTCGAGGCTTGGGATTTTATGGTGATGTTTTCTTCTGCAGAGAGCCACAGCAGAGAAATTTCTCATATTTTAACTAGCATTGCACTTCCAATAATTTTAGATTCATGATGATATTTTTGGTGATCAAGATGAAATGGAGGGGGGAAAGGTCACCTGACTATTCATGATTTGAATGCAAAGTCATAGAAAGACCATAAATAAAAATGTGCCCTATATAAATACTTTAAACTCTTATTAAGCAAGTCTGTACTTCAAAGAATCTCTCATTTTCCAAGATGTCGGGATAATGAGACCAGATGCTAACCAAAAGGGAAAAAAAAATCTTTTTGTGTCTTTAAATTCCAGTTGAAATTTCTTGACACCAGATATGCTAATGACCACAATATTTACATTGTTCTTTTCTGTGGTTGCCTTGGGAACTTGAGGAGGTAGTTGTGCAGGTCTGTGCCAATAGTCCATTAGAAAGTGAAATGAGATGGAGCAGAAGAGTCTATTGATTGAGTGTGCTGTAAAACCGTGAGCTTGCACTTCACGTTTTTTTTAAAAAACTTCTCACTGTTGTGACTTTTGTCTGAGTGTCCTGACAATTGTTCAGGAGGTTCTTCTGCATTTGGTGCCGAGTTTAAACAGAGCAAGTGAACCTCAGGAGGCGATCCTGATTCTCACAAGCAGGGAAAGCTTGCAGCCATTTCCATTGAGCTGCTTTGTGCTTAAACAGTAAGAGAAATAATGAAATCAAAGAGACACAGCTGCTGATCGATAGAACTGCAGTGCTGCTACTTTATAGGAACAGATATTGAGCAAATCAAGGTATGTGAGTGTCCCTTTGTGCAAAGTTAATGTTATTGAATGACGAAGCTTTGAATGGGGGAGGGTGCAGAATACTCACTGCAGTCTTTGTGAAATGTGTTGTCTGTAACTTGGTAACTCCTGCAACAATATTGTTTGAAGTCACTGCAGGGCTAATTTTGCTTGCATTTTCTTTTTCAAATTCTTAACCATGAAATTGAGGTGCAGTAATCTGTTGTCATTTTGGTACATTTTTAACAGTACTAATCGTACTCTGGTTTCACGGCTTTATAAGCTGAAAAGTTGGTTGTATTTTGAGGTGTTGTAATCACACCACCACCAGTATCCAAAGAAAGAGTCACCATATTCAAAGCACTAATTTTTGGTAACCGATGTTTTGGAACATCAAAATTTGAATAAATTATTGGAGATTTCACTGTGACATTTAGCAATGCAAAGGCTCTTTACAAGTTCTTCATTGCAAAGCAGTTTTCTAAAATAGGTTACCACATCTTGGAAAAACTAAAAATATCCTAAGAAATGTAAATTAACTGCACAATTTAACTGAATAGAAAGTGCGTTCAGTGTCGGATTAACCATTAGGCTGAGCAGGCTGAAGTTTGGGGGCCCGAGACACATTATGGTCTGATTAAACGGACATCAAAAGTAATGAGGTTCATTACTCAGTCAATAAGATTTCATTTCAACTCGTATATCTCTCTCCTTTAGCTGATATCACTACAACATGTATCCTTATACTAATCAATTACTTTATATTTAAAATATGTGTATCTTCGTCCATTAAACCACATAAATGACCATTTCCTACCTCTCTATTAATCTATCAATTTATTTTATCTATGTAGGTATCTTATCTATTTCATTGATGTACCTTTAAATCTTTCTATATCATTGCATGTGTTTGTATGCAGATTGTGTAATCAAAATAAACTATTAAAATGTTGTTCTGGCAAGTTCAGGAGGAGACAAAGCCACGTGCAAACATTTAAGGGAGGTAAAGATTGTATTACCACTGTTTTGGGCCTGAGACCTTCTTCAATATACCTTTACCTCCAATGGAGACTGTGAGACTGTTTGAGTTCCTCCAGCATTTCTATGTTTTACCAGAGTCACAATGTCAGATGAAGGGTGGGGGCTGTGGGATAGGGGGGCAAGGTCAGGAGAGGCCTTACTAAAGCTTAGCCGAGGCCCGGGTGGTAGTTAATCTGCCATCGAGTGCATTATTTCCCAGCCTCTCTAATGCTGTTCTAAAAGCAGTCTCGACATTCGGGTTAACGGATTGGCTGGCTGACCATATTTTTTTAATTTAAGTTTTCTTTCAGTTCTTGAAAACACGGATTTTTAATCTGGGGAAAAAGTCCTAAGACACTGGTTTCCTCTGCTACTTTGGCATCATGTACAGTATGGAACTGTACAATAAGTACCAGTCAACAAATAAAACAATGGTCTTATCTTTAAACTTGTGACTATTGCTTGTAACATTCCAACAGAATTTGCTGGTTTGGACTCAGGAACTGCATGAATTGTGTCATTGTTAGTCTCTTAGCTCATTAGTAACTTCCCGACATAGCTGAAAGATGAAGTCAATGTCTTTTGATCTCATTCTCATTGCCCATTCATTTCTGAGACCAGAGCATCCATTAAATTAAATTTGGACATACAGCATCGTAGCAGGATCTTCCATCCCATGAGCCCATGCAGCCCAAATAACCCAATTGACCTACAACCCTCATACGTTTTGAAAGTGGGAAGAAACTGGAGCACACAGAAGAAACTCGCGTAGATACAGGGAGAAAGTACAAAATCCTTAAAGACAGCGCTGGATTCGAACTTGGGTCACTAGCGCTGTAATAATGTTTCGCTGACCACTACACTAATGTACAATCCCTGTACGTTTTAAGCTTCCTGGAGGAAACCCATATGGACACAGGAAGAACAGAGAAACTTTGAGCTCTGATTTGAAGCTGGATGACTGGTGCTTTAATAGTGTTGCCCTAACCACTATGCTAAATAACTTGCTTTCCTTCAGTTTGATTTTTATTTTTCTCCTTGAATTTTGTAGTTCAAAGTGTAACTCACCTTCAGAGATGTATTGAATTATATTGTTTACAAGGAAGCTATTCTGTTCAAATTCTTGGATGTCTCACATTTAAATGGAGATGCAAAGCATTGAGAGATAAGAGCTATCCCATTTTACTGCAATGTTGGCACTTTATATAGTTTAAGCACCATTTCTTTCCGATGCCCTTTTTGTGATTGCAAAACACAAAATAAATAGAGATAGACAAAAATAGAGATATTGCAGAAAAAATAAAAAGCAGTGATAAGAACATTTCATTGCAATCAATTCATTTTTTAGAGCAACTAATATCTTGTGAAAATCACCACTCTTTTTAAGGAGTTTATTCATTCTTCTGTTGACCATGTGGGTTTGCTCTGGTTTCTTCCTCCATTTCAAAGATGTACAGGGTTAGGAGGTTAATTGGTCATATTAGGTATAATTGGGCAGTGCTCACTCATGGGCCAGAGGGGCCTGTTACCGTGCTGTATCTCTATCATTCATAAGTTGTGTTAAGAAAACAAATTTCAGACTGTAGATGAAAAGGAAGATCAATTAGAACAAATCAAGGACAACATGAGAACACTGTTGTTGGGTTCATTCAGGAGCCTGATGCCTGAAGGAAAGAAATTGTCTTTAAGCCTATTTGGTTGCAGTGGGTCTGATGGATCCTTCAGTTTGTTGGCTGCCTTTTCTAGACACTGGGAGATATAGATGGAGGGGAGGTTGGTTTGCATTATGTTCTGAGCTGTATTGATACCACCTTTTGCAGTTTCTTCCAATCTTGAGTAAAGCAGCTCTCATACCATGTTATGCATCCCGCAAGTCTGCTTTCGATGGTACACCTGTAGAGGTTATTGAAGGATGTGAGTGACTTGTGAAGCTCTCCTGAAATTACCTGAAGCTAATATGCAATGGTAGGGATATCATTGGAATTGCTTGCAGCCTCTTCGATGAGTCCTTGCATAAGATATACAGACAAGAATACAATCATGTATGTAACTGTCAGAGTATATACATGACATCACATACAATCCTGAGATTCTTTTTCCTGTGGGTGCAGCAGAATTACCACCAATAATAATGCAAAAAAAACTGTACACAGCATAAACATGTAAACAAAGAACTGTAAACAGATAATGAATGTAAACAAGCTGACTGCAAATGTATTGCACAGAAAGTCATTTCTGGTATCTTTTGTTGCTGCATATTTGTATGAGTTTTCTTCCGTTAAATCAATGGTTTTCAAACCTTTCCACTCACATACCACCTTAAGTAATCCCTCTGCCATCAGTGTTCTGTGATTAGTAAGGGATTGCTAAAGTGGTATGTGAGTGGGAAGGGAAGGTTGAGAACCACGGCTCTAGACCCAACTATTACTGAAATATTTGGCTTGAGAAAAATTGTCATTGGCCCATTTTCTATGGAGTTATGAAACTGTGCACATAATGAGTCAATGAGGTTCGATTAAAACAGTGGTTTTCAAAACTTTTCTTTCACTCCCTTACTAATCACAGAGCACCTGTGGCATAGGGAATACTTAAGGTTGTGTGGGAATAGAAAGAAAATTTTGAAAACCATTCAGTGTTTTTTTTTAAATTGCAAACATTCAAGAATTTATTCATGTCTATGAGTGGACCAATATTTTTTGTGTACATCTGTAGAGCTCATTGAAAGAATCAAAGACTTGTTGATCCAAACCAAGGCTTTTATTAGCAAAAGACAGGAGCTCTTCACAGGTGGCCGACCAGTCCGGAATGATCCGACCTGGCTAGGGACACAACCCTTTAAGGCCCAGACAATAGGCATGGCTTAGCTCTCAGCCAATCGCTGTAAGCACAGTCTAGATACAGTAACTATATACACTATGTACATTGGTGATAGATTTGTACTATCACAACATCTTAATAGATCTTGATTTCACTTGCAGTTTAAGGTAAATTTCAGAGAGTTGTGTGAAAGAATCTTTATCCAAGTTTACCAAGGGTGGAAATACCCTGGCTATCAGTACTATTTGGCCTCCCGTTTCCTAGAAATGTGAGGTTGTTACGAGAGAATGTTTAAAAGTTGTCATACATTAAACATACCCCCTTTTGAGCGTGAGGATATGATTGTATTCCACTAACTTCCAGCCATCTGTCCTTTGGTGCTAACCTATTGAAAGGCCATTGTGACCACAAAGACTTATCATTGAAATGCTTTTAACTTTAAGATGTATTTGATTTAGAAAAATACCCTGGAAACTTTGAAACTAGCCATGACTTTTTCAAACTTGCAATCAGTTTAGAGAATAAGACTCCTTTAAAATGTGTTCCCTAAACGTCATTGCACAATATACACGTGCACCAAAATTCTAGCTGATACTTCGACAAAAAAACTATGATAGCAAGCTAATAGATTAAATTAAACAGAATGATAAATAGATAAGATAGATAATAAATATTCACAGTCATACTAGTGCAAAAAAAAAAGTGGTTTGCAACAGTGCCGGTAGTCCTTTCATGCTGTGGAAGCAGTCCAGATGAGGGAGAAGAGATTTAACAGGAATCTGAGGGGTAATTTGTTTTACACAATGGATGATGGGTGAGGCAGGTACTGTAGCAATATTTAAGAAAAAATTGAACAGATAAATGGATAGGTTGGGCTAGAAGGATGTGGGACAAATGCAGGCAGGTGGGACTAGTGTGGGTGGGACATTTTGGTTGGTGTGGTCAAGTTGGGCCAAAGGGCTGGTTTCCATGATGTATGATTAGTGAAACAAGGGGAGGTTGAAGTCTGATAGTAGCCTTTCTGTAGGGTAAGGTTAGTGCTGGAGAGGAACAAAAGTGCCTTACATTTTTTTTCCCCCCATGGCATTCTATCTTGCATCATACTTCAGAGCTTATTCCAGGTACAAAATGATGGCTCAGATGTAAAGTTGAGACATGAAATGGTGTGCAATCCCAGAACAGTACATACTACACAATAGGCAGGCCAAGGAAAATGGAGTTGTTCAGCCATACCCTGTTGATGCTGACTTACAAGCATCAATCACATATAGTTTTACACATCCGCTGTGTAACAGGAAATTTTCACAAAATTCCTGCAACACAGGCTGTGTAAAAAGTTTAGAACGGAAATTAGCAACACATTCTCATTATGAAATTTTTCCTATGGCAGCCCTAGACACTTTTTCAGACTGCCTGCAGTCTAAGCTAAACTGCAGGCCTTCTGCAACAATGGGCTAATGAATACAAAGTACACTGATGACGTTGACACAGTGACACTGCACCATGCATGCAGGGTCTATGTCTCGGTCGTCGTTGACCGACGTCCAGCCTTTGAAATTACCACAACTCAGGTAATTTAGTGTAAACATCTTTCCTGTGTGAACGGATACTACAGAGGGTAAGTGTGAAAAATATCAATGGGAAATTATCACAATGGCTGTGTAAAAGCCATAACAGATACACTGGCTACTCTGTGGTAGACACACCCACCTTGGACTCCAGCCAAGGCCAATTTTGCAATGGAGCATCAGTCAAAATTATACATTTTAAAACAGGCTTGGCAAGGCATTGCTACGTGAGGATCTGGTGTGGTCCTGTCAGATTTCGGTAAACTGAGTCTCTTAAAAAGAAAATTGGATCAAATTGTCTGTGCAACAAGCAGCCTTTTTCTTCAGCAAACTGCAAATCACTAGAAAACCTTGCCTTCTTGCTGCCCTCAGCAGCATTCCCAACCAGAATGGTCTTCAGGTAACTGCTCACCAGCTTTGTTTTGTTCCCTTAAAAAGCACAATTCTACTGTAGTGTCAAAAAGTACTGTGCGTTATTTGGTGTTGTGTATCTGTGTCCCTGATGGACAAGAGTTTTGTGGAATGCCTGCTTTGAAACAATGCCTCAATCAATGACAGAAGTCTGAGGGCACAACATCCTTTCAAATGGACAACTACATTTTTTTGATGTGTACTGCAGTGTTTTAATGCATTTGTGAAGGTTTCACACCAGAGTGTCCCATGAGGGATTATGTGAGCAGACCAAACATGAAAAATTCTCAAGGTTCCTCAATGCTTTGGAGTTTCTCTAACATTCAAAAGCATTCAAAATTTAATGAACATTATTACAATACGTATTTTTTGGGGAAAATCGAGTCGCTCTAAAATATTCTTTAAAAAAAATATTTGGTTTACCTTATTCATGCTTTCCTTTCTTTCAGTTTTAAACTCTCCATTATAACATGGGCTTCTGGGTCCTGCTCCAGGCCCAAATCCAGGTTTTATTGGTTTTCACTATTCTGGTACAGGGTCTATGCAGTATAAATGCTGGGCAATGTCAGCCAATTGTGGAGCATACTAAAAGTTATTTGCTTCTGCATTCAGTATGCATGAATCATGTCCCCAGTTTATTGGAGTGTTCCTTGGTAAACACTGACTCACATGGATCTGCAGGCATTTCTCAGAATAGTGTTTTACATACAGACAATGCAAGGAAGCCTGCCTGGTTATTTATATTGGTGCAGGGTTGCCTTTGGAAAATGATTTGAGTATCAACTCTTTCTGTTCAACACAAAAACCCCTTTCACACTTGCCAGTGATCTCAGGAATCGAATACCAATCGGCCTTTAAAGTGGCAAGTGTGAAAGCAAAATCAGATCAATCCCGGCATTAGATGACGTCATCTCACGCCGGGGATTGCCGGCCTCAACCCCTATTACAATCCCCAGTGTCTACAAACGTCGGCGTTGGGATCAAGCAAGTGGGAAATGGGCAGCAACATTGCAGACATTTCCGATTAAAGGTAGTGTTGGACTCTGGCTTTAACTTACTCTTAATTTAGTCTATGTGTAGTCTGAGTCCAGCGCGTTCTTTGAATGAAGTGATAGGAGAAGGTATTCGGTTCAACAGTCAATTTATTACACAGCACAAGAATAAAACTTAACAGAGCTCTGGGTCAGTCTGTTAGTTCATAGGTCACCTGCCAGTGAGCTACTCCCCGAGACTGACCCCTATTGTCCAGTTGGCACAGTTTATATAGGTCAATCTTATCACACAGAACAAAAGTTGTTTTGCCTGCTAGATCTTTTTGCATAAGGGTTATCACAAGTCATCTCCTGTTTTGCAGATTTCTGGGGTGTAGCATTCCCATGTTAATCCTCCAGGCCAGACTATCCTGTTGTTTAGATCTGAAATTAATTCATCCCCAGATATTTCTAATCACCATTTGGTCCCTGTCTGGCCAATTTCTGCTGTTCTCTTTAACACCTCCTCGTGCCTTAATCTTCCTCCTAGACTGGTTTTCCATTCCCTTTGATTCTTGTGGGCCATTCTTTGTTCTGATCTGGCCTGTGTCTCCTGTGCTACTTCCCACCTCCTTCAGTTGAGCATTCCTCCTAAATCGTTTTATGCATATCCTCTCCCTGTATCTTGGGAGCAGCCAATTTTGTTCAGCCAACTTTGCTCCATGCTGTGACAGCCACTTAGCCACATTCCTCTTTCCCTGACTCATGCAGTACAAATGAACTTATTGATTAATCATTTATTTCATAATGTTTTAACCCCTAGATTCCAACAGTAGAACAGACCAAACACCGGAGATAAACCCTTGCAAGTGTGAAAGCGTTCAGTGACCCTGTTAGGAGTCGTCTAGTGTGAAAGGCCAAACTCCCATTCCTATCCCGAGACACTGAATGGCCAATTTACTGGGATGCAAATGTGAAAGGGACTAAAAGTTTTCATAACAGTTCAAAGAAGAGTTGATGATGTGAGTCAGACAAAATGTAGGTCATCAGCTTCACTTTCATATTAGTGGAATAGTGTGCAAACTACAGTCTCTTGTTTCACTTCATTTTAATGGTGACAGAATTTAAAGTACCCAATTAACCACTATGGTTTGAAAGATTCTGATGTCATGGAAATGTGATTCCCATGAATAACATTAACCAGTGTAACTACAGAGGCTGAAGGATCAGACATGGGACTTCCTGCTACAGACTTCTGAAGCTTTACTTCGCAACCTGCTCTGATCATGACCAGTTTTGCTTTACAGTGATGATTGGGACACAATGAAGCCAAGAGGAGGAGGAGTCACGTGATGGAGAAGTGGCCGGTAGGAGAATACCAGCCTTCTCCAGAAAAGAAGGAAAAAAGTGAAGAAAAAACAAAGCCCCAAACACACAAATCATAAAAAATAAAGGTGTGAGAAAATGGCACCTAAGAAAGAAAAGCCAAAAACAACGGGAAGAAAAGAAGAAAGAAAGACGCCGGAAGAGAAAGGTGAAGGCCTTACCTGTACGAAAAAGCAGGGACCCACAATGGAAAGAGGAGCCCACTCCCCGAGGTCAGAGGAGACCCCGCAGGGTTGCGACCCATCAAACTCTGGACTGCAAAGATGGCTCACAGAGCCAAACAGAGCTGCGCAACCACGCATGCGCATGACAAAGACAACACCGACGGGAGGGGAGACCAGCTGTGGAGTGAAACTCCACAGCACGAACAGCTGAGAGAGACCTGACAGCAGGGCTGCCAGCTGGAAGATAAAGAAAACAATGGGAACGGGAGGGTTGAGAATGAAAAAAGGAAACTAGAGACACAACAGATAACCAACCCAGAAGAAGAGGACCAACATCAAGACACCATGGAAAAAATAGGAGGGAGTCACGTGATGGAGTAGTGGCCGGACGGTGAACTCCAGCCCTCTCCAGAAAAGTCGGGAAAAACAAAGAAAAACACAAAGGCACAGAAATAAAAGTTACAGAAAAGTGAGTATAAAGGTGGAAAGAAGATGGCGACAAAAAAAGAAAAATCGAAAGCAACGGTAAGAAGAGAGGAAGAGAAGACAAAGGAGGAAAAAGGTGAAGGCCTTACCTGTCCGAAGAGGCCCGCTGCGGAGAGAGAAACCCGCTCCCTCAGGTCGGTAAATAATGGACTACAAAAATGGCTCGCAGAGCCGAGTAAAAGTGCGCAACCGCGCATGCGCGATACTTCGCGCATGCGCGATGCGAATGAAAAAAAACACACCGACGGGAGGGGGGACCAGCTGGGGAGTCGATCTCCACAGCCGGCAACGGCAGCTGCAGAACACCTGCAGCAAGAAGAGACCACAGAAGACAATAGAAACAAGAAAGAAGAGGAGGAAAGGGCACCAAAGAAACAACAGATGGCCAACCCAGAGAAAGAAGAAGAGGAAGAGGAAGAGTACAGGGAAATAGAAGAAGAAAAGAAAGGCAAGGTAAAGGATATACTTGCTCTTATTAAAGGATACATGGAGTCATTTAAAGAATGGCAAACACAGGAATTTAAGGATTTAAGAAAAAGAATAAACAACACAGAAGAGAAAATAAATAAAATGGAGATGACCTTAACAGAAATGGGAAAGAAAATGGACAAGATGGAAGAGCGGGCAGTAGCAGCAGAAATGGAGGTAGAAGACTTAAAAAAGAAATTGGAGAAATCTAATAAAAAAACTAAAGAGACACAAGAACTACTAGCTCAAAAAATAGATACAAGGGAAAACCATAACAGAAGAAATAACATAAAGATAGTGGGCCTTAAGGAAGATGAAGAAGGCAAGAATATGAGGGAGTTTATAAAAGAGTGGATCCCTAAGACCCTAGGATGTCCAGAACTACAGCATGAAATGGAAATAGAAAGGGCACATAGAGTATTGGCCTCTAAACCACAACCACAACAAAAACCAAGATCTATTGTAGTAAAATTCCTAAGATATACTACAAGAGAAAAGGTACTGGAGAAGACAATGGAAAAAGTAAGAGAGGGCAACAAACCACTGGAGTATAAAGGGCAAAAAATCTTCATTTATCCAGATATAAGTTTTGAACTCCTAAAGAAGAGAAAAGAGTTCAATACAGCAAAGGCGATTTTATGGAAGAAAGGGTATAAATTTATACTAAAGCATCCAGCGGTATTGAAAATATTTATTCCAGGACAACAAAACAGACTATTCTCGGATCCAGAAGAAGCACGAAAATTTGCAGAACAATTACAAAAATAGACTGAGGGAGGAAGACGGGTAATGAGAGTTAAAATGATCACCATTGATATGTATGTGGGTAAAGACAAAAATGGACTGAGGGATGAAGACGGGTAATGAGAGTAAAAATGATCACGATTGATATGTATGCGGGTAAAGAGGTATAAGAGTGAATAGAGACAATGAGCATACATGAATGTATCTGTACTTAGAGGAAAATATAGATAGTATAGACAAGAATTAATAAGGGAAGGTAATGGAATAGAGAGAATAAGGAGGGAATTAAAAGAGTGACCTTTGTGACATATGAAAAGTGAAATCTTTTCTGGGGGAGGCGGGGTGGGGGGAAATAGCGGTCACTGCAAAATCAGTTGACACTTGCGAGTGGATTCGCAAATCCAAATGGAGAGGGGAGATGTGGTTGTCCGACAAGGGATAAAGGACAACTCAGGAGGTGAAGGGGAGATTGGGGATAAATAAGATAGAAATAGGAGAATAAGGAAAGTGTTGGATGTTGTAGGAATGTTGTCTTATAAAGAGTTGAAAATAAGAAAACAGAAATGGAAAAGGAGGAAAGGTAATGATGGAAAAACGGAAAGAGAAGATAAACAAAATATAAAAGGGCTACGCTGAACTATATGTCTTTAAATATTAATGGAATACATAACCAAATTAAAAGGAAGAAACTACTAAATTTAAATGAATAAATGTATTCCATTAGAAAAAATAACAGATAGGTTAAGAAATAATATCGAAATATTCGAGCAAGTATAGGAGCCTTACATTAAATACAATAGCGAAAACCTACCGGGGACAAACAGTACCTAAGTTGATGGAAGGAGAAGGAAAGAAAAGAATGGACTCAGTAGAATTTCTGGTGTAATTTTGTTGAATGACAACATTGTCTGACTGGCTTAATGCAACCTAGATTGTATACCTAAAATGGATGAGAGGGGGGGTGGGCGGGGTGGTTTGGGAGGAGGGGGGGGAGAAAAAGTCACTGTATATGTGTGAAAAAGAAATAGTGTACATCATGGCTAATGTGATTTATGGTGTGAAAAATAAAAAATTTAAAAAAAAAGACACCATGGAAAAAATAAATATCCAACAAAATGAGACAAGCAGCTCAACAAGAAAGAAGAGACGCAGATACAAGGAAGAGAAATAGAAGACACAAACCCAAGAGCAGACACAGAAGAAGAAGAAGAACACCAGCTCTGCACAGAGGAATAGGAGGTAAAATGAATAGAGAGTACATAGACTAAAAAAAATTTCAACAACATATAAAAGCATTAAGAGAATGGCTGACACTAGAATTTAGTGACATAAAAAGAAAAATGAAAAGTACAGAAGAAAAAGTGAGTAGAATAGAGCTGGTCATAACAGATCTAGGGAAATTATTAGAAAATGTGGAAGAACATGTAATAGTGGTAGATATGGAAGTGAACGACTTAAAAAGAAAATTGGAAGAAAGTGATAAAAAGTTAAAAAAACACAGGAGTTGTTAGCTCAGAAGATGGATATAATGGAAAACTATAGAAGGAGAAACAATATAAAGATAGTAGGCCTTAAGGAAGATGAAGAAGGCAAAGATATGAAAGAATTTATAAAAGAATGGATCCCCAAGGTCCTGGGAATACCAGAAATGCAGGAAGGAATGGAAATAGAAAGGGCACACAGAACATTATCCCCGAAATCACAGTCACAGCAAAAACCAAGATCTGTTTTAGTAAAATTCCTGAGATACATGACAAGAGAAAATATATTGGAGAAGGCAATGAAAAAATATGAGAGAAGACAAAAAACCACTGGAATACAAAGGTCAAAAAAAATCTTCTATCCAAACATAAGTTTTGAGCTCCTGAAGAAGATAAAGGAGTTTAACGCAGCAAAATCGATCCTATGGAAGAAAGCCTATAAATTTATGTTAAGATATCCAGCAGTGCTTAAAATAGTTATCCCGGGGCAGCAAAACAGACTGTTCTTGGATCCAGAGAAAGCACGAGAATTTGCAGAACGCCTGCAGGACAGAAAGAGAGATGAAGAGATGTAACAAGAACAAAGAACGACGACAAACTACATATAAAGAAGAAAAAATAATGTATAAGTAAGAACTAAAGGAGGGAAAGAAAAGGGAAGAAAGGAAGTAAGGGGGGAAAAAAGAGGGTGAGCTTTGTTATATGTGAAGATCAAAGTATTTTCTGGAGGGAGTTGGCTGGGAGAGAATAACAGTCACTGTGAAATCAGTTGACGCTTGAGCGGGTTCGCAATCCAAATGGAGAGGGGAGTTGTGCTTGCCCGGCAAGGGACAAGGGGTGACTCAGAGAGGGGGGTGACATTTGGGGTTAAGGGAATTTTAGATGTGGGAATGGTGGAAAATTTTATGTTTTAGAAATGTTGTCATACAGAGCATTCAAAAAAAAACTGAGAAATGGAATTGGGGAAAAGGGGAAAGATGGTGGTGAAGAAGCGGAAATGAGATGTAAACAAAGCATGAAATGGCCATGTTGAATTATATGACTATAAATATTAACGGAATACATAACCAGATCAAAAGGAAGAGGCTATTAAATTTACTGAAAAAAGAAAAAATTGATATAGCATTCGTGCAGGAAACACATCTAACTGAAGTGGAACACAATAAATTAAGGAGAGACTGGGAAGGGCACGTAACGGCAGCATCGTACAATTCAAAAGCCAGAGGAGTAGCTCTATTAATCAATAAAAATGTACAAATCAAAATAGAGGAGGAAATAATAGATCCAGCAGGGAGGCATGTAATGATGAAGTGTCAGATGTATTCAGAATTTTGGAATTATCTTCTTGAAGATTGCAGATACGCAGGGGAATATACTGATAGGAGGGGACTTTAACCTTAATTTGGACTCAAAGATGGATAAAACTGGACAAAAAACTAGCAGAAAGAACAAAGAAGCCAAATTTATGGTTAATTCAATGCAGGAAATGCAACTTATGGATATATGGAGGAGACAACACCCAAAGGAGAAGGAATACTCATATTATTCGGATAGACATAAAACATACTCAAGGATTGACCTGTTCCTGTTGTCAGCCCACATCCAAGGGAGAGTTAGGAAAATGGAATATAAGGCTAGATTGTTATCTGATCACTCACCCCTGTTATTAGCAATAAAACTGGAGGACAACCCACCAAGAACATATAGATGGAGATTAAACTCCATGCTACTTAAAGGACAGGATTTTAGAGAATTCATTGAGTGCCAAATTAAAATGTACTTTGAAATAAATACGGAATCAGTGAAAGATAAATTTATATTATGGGATGCAATGAAAGCCTTCATCCGAGGGCAGATAATAAGTTATGTAACTAAGATGAAGAAGGACTACAATTGGGAAATAGAACAGCTGGAAAGGGAAATAGTAAGTACAGAAAAAGAACTAGCAACAAGGGAAGAATCAACAAAAAGAAGAGAATTGGCAGACAAAAAAATAAAATACAAAACACTGCAAACATACAAGGAGGAGAAGAACATAATGAAGACAAAGCAGAAGTATTATGAGCTAGGAGAAAAAACGCACAAAATACTAGCTTGGCAGCTTAAAAAAGAACAAACTAAAATAACGGTATTGGCATCAAGGAAAAAGGACAAAGAAATTACATGTAACCCAACAGAGATCAATGAAAACTTCAAGGAATTCTACGAGCAATTATATCAAACTGAGAATTAAGAGAAAGAAGACAAAATAGATGAGTTTCTAGCTAAAATTGAACTACTGAAATTGCAAGAAGAGGAGCAAAACAAATTGATAAAACCATTTGAAATAGAGGAAATACAGGATATATTAAAAAAGCTTGGGAGAGGACGGATTCCCAATAGAATTCTATAAAACATTTAAAGACTTATTAATTCCTCCTCTCCTGGAAGTAATGAACCAGATTGAATAAACACAAAACATGCCAGATTCATGTAAAACAGCAGTAATTACAGTAATACCAAAGATGGGGAAAGATCCACTAATACCAGCATCGTATAGACCAATATCTCTACTTAACTCATTATAGGATAATAGCAAAACTATTAGCAAACAGATTGCCAACTATGTACCAAAAATAGTAAAACTAGATCAAACTGGATTTATTAAGAAAAGACGAACAATGGACGATATCTGTAAGTTCATTAACTTAATCCATGCAGTACAAGGAAATAAGACGCCAACAGTGGCTGTTGCTTTAGATACAGAAAAAGCCTTTGACAAGGTAGAATGGAATTATTTATTCAAAGTACAACAAAGGTTCAACCTACCAGAGAAAAATATTAATTGGATTAAAGCATTATATAAGGGACCATTGGCGAAGGTGACAATAATGGATGTATATCGAACCAATTTAAATTAAGCAGGTCAACTAGGCAGGGATGTCCACTATCTCCCTCACTGTACGCGTTAGAATACCAGCAGAACCCTTGGCAGAACTGATAAGAACAGAAAATAAAATAAAAGGGATAAAAATAAAAGAGAAGGAATATAAAATCCGTCTATTTGCAGATGACGTCATAGTATACTTAACAGAACCAGAATTATCAATAAAAGAATTACATAAGAAATTGAAGGAATATGGAGAACTATCGGGGTACAAGATCAACGCAAATAAAAGTGGTGATGCCAATGAATAATGCGGATTTCACAAAGTTTATGAAAGAATCACCATTTAAATGGAAACACAAGCAATCTGATACCTAGGTATTCAACTAGATAATAATCTAGGCCATCTGTACAAATTAAATTATCAGCCATTAATGAAGAAATTACAAGATGACTTGTAAAAAAATTTACCACTAATACTAATAGGAAGGGTAAATTGCATTAAAATGAATATCTTCCCAAGGATACAATACCTATTCCAATCATTACCAATTCCCTTAACAGAGAAATTCTTGAATGAGCTAAAGAAAATAATAAGGAAATTCTTATGGAAAGGGGGGAAACCGAGGATAGCGCTAGATAAATTAACAGAATGGTACAAACAAGGGGGCTTACGGCTACAAAACTTTAAGAATTATTATAGAGCAGCACAATTAAGATATCTATCAGATTTTTATCAAACAAGGGAAAAATCAAATTGGACCAGATTAGAGCTGGATAAAATAAGGGAGAAGGTACCAGAACATATACTTTATAAATGGGATGAAAAACTGGTGCAACTTATAAGTTTACCAATACTGCACCATCTGCTCAACATTTGGAAGAAGATTCACGTAGAAAGGAAAAAAACAAATTACCAACTACCAAAATTATTATTGACGCAAAATCAATTAATCCTTTTCACAATAGATAACCTTTCCTTGAGAGAATGGGAGAGAAAAGGGATCAAAAGAATAGAAAATTGTTTTTTTTGGGAAATAATTTATTATCTTTTGAACAAATGAAGTACAAATATGGAATAACTCACAATTCTTTCTTTGGCTTGGCTTCGCGGACGAAGATTTATGGAGGGGGTAAAAAGTCCACGTCAGCTGCAGGCTCGTTTGTGGCTGATCAGTCCGATGCGGGACAGGCAGACACGATTGCAGCGGTTGCAAGGGAAAATTGGTTGGTTGGGGTTGGGTGTTGGGTTTTTCCTCCTTTGCCTTTTGTCAGTGAGGTGGGCTCTGCGGTCTTCTTCAAAGGAGGCTGCTGCCCGCCAAACTGTGAGGCGCCAAGATGCACGGTTTGAGGCGTTATCAGCCCACTGGCGGTGGTCAATGTGGCAGGCACCAAGAGATTTCTTTAGGCAGTCCTTGTACCTTTTCTTTGGTGCACCTCTGTCACGGTGGCCAGTGGAGAGCTCGCCATATAATACGATCTTGGGAAGGCGATGGTCCTCCATTCTGGAGACGTGACCCATCCAGCGCAGCTGGATCTTCAGCAGCGTGGACTCGATGCTGTCGACCTCTGCCATCTCGAGTACCTCGACGTTAGGGGTGTGAGCGCTCCAATGGATGTTGAGGATGGAGCGGAGACAACGCTGGTGGAAGCGTTCTAGGAGCCGTAGGTGGTGCCGGTAGAGGACCCATGATTCGGAGCCGAACTGAGGTCCTCCATCAGCCAGCTCCCCACCATGACTACCAGCCCCCCCACATCTCCATCGGGCACACAAAACTCAAAACGGTCAACCAGTTTACCTATCTCGGCTGCACCATTTCATCAGATGCAAGGATCGACAATGAGATAGACAACAGACTCGCCAAGGCAAATAGCGCCTTTGGAAGACTACACAAAAGAGTCTGGAAAAACAACCAACTGAAAAACCTCACAAAGATAAGCGTATACAGAGCCGTTGTCATACCCACACTCCTGTTCGGCTCCGAACTCACAATACAATGTTTGCATACCACCAACTGAAAACCTACTTTAAGGACAAATTGGGAAATAGGCTGAGGTTACCAGAAGGAAGCAGCTTTGAATATGTAATTACAGACACAATTATAATTAAAAGCTTTATAACAAACATGTACATCAAACTGCAAGAGAAAGAGAATGATGAAATAAGCTGTAAACCCGAACAAAAGTGGGAACAAGATCTAAACATAAAGATAAAAAATGAAACATGGGAAAAGCAATGCTCCGGAACTATGAGAAATACAATAAACATGAGGTTACACATGATACAATATAATTGGTTACACAGGCTATATATCACGCCCCAAAAGTTAAATAAATGGGACCCAACAGTATCAGATAGATGTTTTCGCTGTAAGAATGAAATGGGATCAATAGTATGGGATCAATTTGGGTATGTGAGAAAGTGGAAAAGTTTTGGGAAGATCTAAATCAGGTATTAAATAAAATCACAAAAAGCAACATACCAAAAAAATCCAGAGATCTTTCTTCTAAGTAATATAAGAAGTAAAGAACTAGGCCTCGATTTGGATGAAGCACAAAAAGATTTATTATGATAGCCTTAGCTGTAGCAAAAAAATGTATAATGTCAACCTGGAAATCAGAAGAGAGCCTGAGAGTACAGCAATGGTATATAGAAATGAATAAATGTATTCCATTGGAAAAAAATAACATATAATTTAAGAAATAACTTCACAGTATTCGAACAAATATGGGAACCGTACATGGAACACAACAGAGAGGGCCTACCGCGGACCTCCACCCCCTAAAATGAGAGAATGACAAGAAGACGAAATGAACTGACCCAGTGTATAAAAGTAGATGACACAATTTTCTTGTTTATTTTCATTGTGTGATGACATTTTTTAATGGGTTTATTGTATTGTTTATGTTGAACGTTTAGTGGGTAGGGAGGGGGTGGGAAGGGAGGGGGGAAAAGGGGAGAAAATGACACTGTATATTCAAGAGGGAAATGTTTATGTGTATTTTGGTTAATATGGTTCATAGTGTGAAAAATTTTTAAAAAAATTTTAAAAATCTGGCTAAGAGGGTAAACTGCTTTCATTGACTCAGAAAGTGATCTCGCAATGTGTGCACAAAGTCATCATTGTGCTGACGTTTTGTAGATTGCACTCGGACAAGTATCATGGACTAAGTGCCAGTGTCAGTGAAAATTAAAGAACTGCAGATGTCGGACGTAGAACCACACAACATTTATAGCACAGAAAAACAGGTTCTTTGGCCCTTCTAGTCTGCCAAAGTATTATGTTGCCTAGTTCCACTGACTTTCACCATTTCCCTATCCCTCCTTACCCCACCCATCTGAAATAAAACTGGGACTTGTTGGCTAATTCATTCTAAAGAATAAACTGTACTCATTTGGTGTTGTAAGATCCAAACCTGAGGTGTGCGAGAATGACCCATGTTATTGAGCAACATCGCCTATTTGCCGCAGGATTCCATGAAAAAAATTGTAAAGGCAAATGATTGTAATCAGCATTATCAATATGTGGAAGGTTGTGCAAATGACTTTTTTTCTAAAAATAGATCTGAAATTTTTAATTACTAGTATCATTACTGCATGAGTTAAATATTTTTCTCAGGTCCTGTCATTTGAGTGAGCTTTTGTGATTGATTCTAACAATATATTTTCAGTACAGATCAACCCTCTTGTGGTGTTGGGCGATGCTTTAATAACACTCAGCAAGTCTGACTGCATCTGTGGAAAGAGAACAAGAATTTTGCTGTTGCTGCAGTATCTTCAGCCTGCATGTATTAACTCATCAGCTCTCTTCACAGAAGCTCTTTAACTTATTTTGGTTTTTATTTCAGATGTCTGGTACTTGTAGTTTCTTGATATTTGCCACTCATCCAGTTAATCCTATTTGTTTGTTGTATACAAGGATGGGAGCAGACTAGTAACCCAGTTTGGATAAAGTTTTAAAAGTGTAATCTATGTACTAGATGTTCTTTTTAGTCTGGTAATCTTGAATAAACTTTAGTTATTACAACTCCTTAGAAACATTGGAATATTTTTATGGAATTGCATATTTTCATCAGTGAGCTGCACAGACTAAAGTTGTCAATATTTTGCAGACGTAGAATAAAATAAAACATGATATCGGTGGAGGGTCTGTATACCTAAAATGCCATTGATTAACCCTCTTTTGTTTTTTTTTCAAGAGATAATCAGTTCTTAAATATATTGTTTTGTAAAGGGATCATTAATGTTGAAGATTGTTATGAAAGAAGTCAATTAATGTCATTTGAGCAATTGAGAAACAAATATACTATACCATGTAATACCCTTTTTTATTTTCGGTTAAGAGCATATTTGAGAGATAAGTTAGGACCAACAATATTTCTGTCTCGCTGTACTGAGGTAAAACTTCTTACTAGGAGTGGGATTGTTAAAAAAAATTATTTCTTTTATGTATTCATTATTACAAGCAAGAACTCCTAAATTAGGATGGTATAGATCTAGAGAGAGATGAGAAATAGATTTGAATATTATAATAGATCAACAAATGTGGGAAAATTTATGAAGGGATTGTATGACCAATACTATCAATGTAATTAGTTCAATGCAATTGTTTACATCAATTACATCTTGCAGCACATAAATTGAATAGATTGAAATCAAATTTATCAGATTAATGTTTTAGGTGGGGTGAAGATGTATACATTCAATGTGGTCTTGTCCCAATGTGATACCTTTTTGGGTGACTATATGTAACTTTTTGGAACAAGTTACACAAGTTGTTTTTTCTGCTAAGTCCTGATTTATTTTTATTAGGAAATATTGAAGGTACAAGTCCTTCAATTTTTCAACTGAAATTTGTTAAATTAGCATTAGCTGTAGCAAGAAAATGTTTTCCAGTTATTTGGAAATCAGATACATTTTTAACTGTGCCAAGGTGGCATGCCAAAATTCAAAGTTGTATTCCTTTGGAGAAATTACTTATAATTTAGGAAATAAATACTCTATGTTTCTCCGAATTTAGCGCCTGTACTCTCAAATAAAGGGATTAAATTTGTAGTGACATCCTTCTTATCCCTGCGGAATTCTCCTCTGTATGTTTATGTTAGAACTGATGAGTTGTACTGCACGACATCTCTCTCTGCAATCCAAAGTCCTTTTGTCTTTCTCTTTTTCTTTCTATACCTATAATTTTTTTTTAACTTTTCTCAATTTGTACTTTTTTGAGGGGAGAAGTTTTTGGGGTTGGGTGAAAACCATCCTGTATGTAATCAATTTGTTCTTTTTGATATCTGTAATATTATAATAATTGTAGTTACTGCATGCATGGAATATTTATTTTAAGAAAGCAACTTTTCTGGATTAAAATGAGGGGGCTTCCAGGGAGCAGTGCCTGGGGCTAATAGTGGAGTTGGTGGGAAATGGACTTGAGTGACTGACTTTGACCACTTGTATGAAATCATTAAACTTCCTTTGACGCCGCGTTTCTGTCCTTGAGATTGGACTCCTGTTGACCTCCACTGTCACCCCAGTAGACTGCTGTTGAGGAAGGACCCACTGGTTTACTGACTGTAAAGATGGAGCAACACACACAACCTCAGGGGAGGTGCAGCATCAGAGGGAGATAAGAGAATGATCAGCATTGCAGGCTGCAACCATTGTTGTAGGCCGCAAACATTCCAATCCTGATGAAAGGTTCCAGCCCACAACATTGACATCTCTTTTTTTTCTACCACTGATGCTGCTCAAACTGCCAAGTCTCTCCAGCTGACCTTGTATTGCTCCAGATTCCTCCCCACCCCACCTCTTTGCTCACCAAGGACACCAAGCAATTTAGAGTGATCGCTCTCATCCCGGCGTCAGCAATAATTCCATCCACGGAGCGTGTCTCAATAACAGCAGTAGGTTTGCGCGTGCACGCACACACACACACACACACACACACACACACACACACACACACACACACACACACACACACACACAAAAGCTGGGTTCTGTTCACTTGAGATCAGACTGTGGATGTGCTGTGAGCCAAAAGAGAGCATCAGCTAGTCGCTTGGGCGACAGCCATGTGGTTGTGATCCCTGCACTGGTGTCAAATGGCCATCAAGGGGTACTTTTTCAGTTCTGGCCAATATTCCCCTCAGTAATGAACTCCCTGCCACTTTTTGAATAGTTGCAACTAAATAAAAAATCAAACAGGACTTCTGCCACATCTGCCGAATGCTAAGTATGTTTGTGTTCAATTTTTGGTGATCAAACTCTTGGCTGTGAAAAGATAGATTAACCAGATGTTTCAATTTTCTGTGATGAAAATGCACAGGGATTGCTGCCCAGTTGCAGCCCTAACTGGACATTCAGTTAAAATAATGAAAATGTCTAATTCTGCTGGGAAATCAGCCATGTTTATTGTTAGTTTCAATGTGAAAACATAATTGACATGGATAGGCTTTCAATGCGGTGGTTCAGACATTGTGTCTTGGATTTATTCCCCCAATTAGCAGCAATAGTTCTTCTACTGACAGAAAAATGAAAAGAACATTTTCCTTCTTGTCACCATGTGCTTGCCAAGCATCTGTTTTTCCTAATGGGTCATTTTAAAGTAAGTGGGTTGGCTCTTTGTGTTTGCTTAATTGATTATAATGTTCTGTGAATATAAATTGGATGGGGAAATAAAAATGAAGGATAAATGGCTCTGAAAGAGTGAGAAGGAGATTGTTTCTCCCCACTATCACTCCCAAATTTAAGAAAAAATAGGAGAATCAGAAGCAGGAGAGACCATATGATCGTTCAAGTCTGTTGTGTCATTCATTAAGATCATAAAAGACCTCTTCCACTCTCTCCATCTCTATAGATTCCATGATTACAAAGAAACCTATCCACATCTGTTTCGAACATTTTCTATGACTGAGCCTCCACAGACCTCCAGAGAAGAAGATTCCAAAGATTCACTATTCTCAGTCCTATTCTTGCCCCAGCTCATTCCTCAGCTGCCTCCCCTGTTCTCACACTCTGGCTCCTGGTTCTCGTCCCTCAGACAGGGAAACATTCTCCCTGTATCAAGCCTGTGGTAAAAATTCATGAGACCGTTGCTCCTTGTGTGGTAAGCTTGCCATCCCTAGAACCCGTATAGTGAATCTTCAGCTAAGCCAAGTCCTTAGAGAAAGAGCCCAGACTACACACAATGGCTGCAGGAGCAATCTCACCAAATCCTGACATAACTGCACTGTGAACCTTCACTTCATCTTTTCATAATAAAAACCAATACACGACTTGTCATTTTAATTACTTGCTGCAGGTTGGCCTTCAGCAATTTGTGTACATGCTCACCCAGGTTGCTGCGAATATCAGCACCACCTGATCTCTCACTGTTTAACAAATACAGCGTTTTTCTGTTCTCAGCACCAAATTAGATCATCTTTCAAGTTTCTGTGTTCTGTTCAAACACTCACTCAGTTTGTCTATATCCTCTTGAAACTTATTCATCTCACAATCCTACCATTCAGCTCCTTCTCCCCAAGTTTAGTGTTAAACAAAAAAGTCTGCAGATGGTGGGGTCAAGTGCAATACACAAACATATGGGAGAAACTCAGCAGGTCACACAGCATCCAGTAAAGGGTAGCCAACATTATGGGCCTGAGCCCTTTTTCAGGGATGGTGGTGTTGCACATACTGAAAAATACTGAAATTATAACAGCAAATGATGGCAATACCCAGGAGGTACTCAGCTGAGTATTTACAGGATTTTCAGTTTCAATGAGTAGATATGCCCTTGGTCATAAATGTGAAATATTCACATAAAGTCATGGGTTCACTTTGTACTCCCCAGCCAAAGTATGACTCCATCAAAACCAAAAGTTGGTTTTCTTTATGGCTCCAGTGAACAGCAAAAATGACCGAGAATATTTTCCTCTCTCTGTGATTTTTCAAGAATTTTAATGTGCATTTCCAAAGCTGATGTTAAATATTAAAATATGGAAGAATCCCTTACCACCTCAAATACTGTTCATTTTACAAACTGGTGTCACCTTTAGCAGGAAGGTTTTATAATCCTGGTTTGGTCTGCTTTATGGCAACCTCGAACCCTCAATTATCTACAATTTGTTTTTGCTATTTTTACAATTCTGTGCAGCAGTGCCCTTCACATAATGTGTTGATTGGGCAAGGCATTTGTCATTTAAATTGACATCATTAATTCTAAGCACTACTGTGACTAGAATTCATCGGATAATATAAACTTAACATTGCCTCCTGTTCATTTCTTCAATTTTCAGATGCCGGATCAGTTTGACCAAACGGTGGTTTTAAATCAGTTGAGATATTCAGGAATGCTGGAAACTGTGAAAATACGACAAGCTGGATTCCCAGTTCGAAGGCCCTTCCAGGATTTTTACAGAAGGTATTATTTGCAAATCAAGATTAATGCACTTTGCTGTTTGATCATATTTTCTCATCTTTATCACATTCACAGATTCTCTGCTCCTCTTAGAATGATCCCCACTTACTTCCCTGCATTCTATTCTCTTTCATACGCTCATCAACCCACCTCCCTGCTTCTCCTACCACCTACACTTGGGCCAGTACAATGGCCAATTAAATACCAGCAGCACATCATCAGGATGTGAGAGGAAACCCACACAGTAAAACGGAGAAAGTGCAAACTCCATAAAGTCAGCACTGGAGACCAGAATAAGCCAGTCATTTGACCTATGAAACTGCAACTCTCCAAGCTGCACTTCAGTGCTGCCCTAAAGTAAATCAATAACTTACTACCTGTTTTGAAGATTTATTCCATAAAGTGGTATCTTAGTAGATAATTTGTCCAAAATGTAAACTAACTTGGACCATCCCATTTTACAATGCCTTGCATTTCCAATGATATATGAAGCGTGATAAGAATTCCCAAGCCCTTGGGGAACACCATCAGGCAGAATTTGGTGACCAAAAACATTATCAAAGAAATGGGTTTTAGGAACATTCTAAAAATAGGGAGTGTGGTTTGGACAAAGAATTCCAGAGCAGGGAGGAATTGGAGAGTGGAATGGTTAACACAATAATATTACAGCACCAGTGACCCAGGTTCAAATTCGCCGTAGTCTGTAAGGAGTCTATATATTCTCCCCATTTCTGTGGGGTTTTCCCCAGGTGCTCTAGTTTCCTCCCACAATCCAAAGATATACAGAGTTGAAAGGTTAATTGGTCACATGGGTGTATTGGGGAGGTGTCGTCTTGTGCGTCAGAAGGACCTTTTACTGTGCTGTGTCTCTAAATTTTAAAAAATACTGAATTAAATTAATCAGCAGAGCGAACGACAGATACAATGTCATTAATGTCACAAAAAACCTAAATTTGGAAGAGTGGAGAGATCCTGGAGGTTTGTAAAGGAGGAGAAAGTCCCAGATGGAAATATTCTCAAAATAACTTGCAAGCTAATTTTGATAAAACAATGTTTAAAGATTAAGAGATGAGTGTCGCTGAAGATTGCAAGCGATAATATTTCCCTGTAAAGATGGAATTGGGAGTATAGATTATCACATGGCAGTCTGCAAGATTTCATCACCAGCAGGCAACAAACGAGTGAGACTGCTGACAGTCACAGCTCCAGAGACCCAGATTCCATGCTGACCTCCGGAGCTGTCTGAGTGAAGTTTGCATATTCTCCCTCAATTGCGTGGGTTTTGTCTGGGTTAGTGGGTTAATTGGCTGCTGCAAGTTGCCCCCAGTATGTGTGTAAATTGTAGAATCTGGAGCTGATGGTAATGTGGGATAATAAAATGGGATTGATGTAATGGAGTTTGATAGTTGGCATGAACTCAGTGGCACTAAAGGCCTCTTTCCATGTTCTGTGACTCTATTTTCTATGTAAATCAAGTTTCAATGTATCTCAAGTCAAGTCAAATTCTTTGTTAGCTGATTGAACAAATCCAACCTGACAAAACAATCTTTTCCGGTCCTCAGTGCAAATCACGCAGACACACAACCAGACATAACACACATAGAGACATATAATACATATGCAAGACAGGTAGTCATATATACCAGTGGTTTTCAAATTTTTTTCTTTCCACTCACATACCACCTTCAATGGTGTTCTGTGATTTGTGAGGAATTACTGAAGGTGGTATAAAACCACTGTTTTAATTGTCCCTCATTGACACATTATGTGCACTGTTTCATAACTCCAAAGGAAATGGGCCAGTGGCAGTTTTTCTCAAGCAAAATATTTCAGTAACAATTGGGACTGGAGCAGTGGTTCTCAACCTTCCCTTCCCACCCACATACCACCTTAAGCAATTCCTTACTAATCACAGAGCATCTATGGCATAGGGATTACTTCAGGTGGTAGGTCAGTAGAAAGAAAAAGTTTGAAAACCATTTATATGTACAAATAAATAAATATTGTTTGTAAATATGAGAGTCATGGATGGTTTGTGTGAGCAGTTCCTTTGGTCGTTCAGCATTCTCACTGCCAAATCTATTTTGAGATCAAAGGATTCTTTTTTTTACACTTTAATTCATATATTAGTTTGTGAACTCATTGAGGAGCTATGATTTTTCATCCAAAGTTGATGCCAGTATTAAAAATAGAAACAAGATTTGGGTTTTTTTTAAAGCAAAAACCAATGTTGATAGGAAGTTTGAGGGGAAAACAGCATTAACCTGTACCTTTGCGAGAAAGCAATGATGGTCCCAACTGGGAAATGGTGAATCCAACTGTAATGCCCCATTCCTTTATGGAACAAGTCATGATCATGAAGTTCTACAAACTCCTGGTAAAGTTGCAGGATAATAGATTGGGAGGAAAAATCCATTCTTTATGTATATATCTTTTTCACCACCAGGTACAAAGTCTTGATGAAGTATCTCTCCCTCCCTGACGATTTCAAGGGGAAGTGTGCTGCACTCCTGTACTTCTATGACAACACCAAAACAGACTGGCAGCTTGGTAAAACCAAGGTAGGGGTGAAGTTAGAGAGAAACAATTGCTTCTCTGCATTACATGTAACCGTCCAAGGAGGCAACTGGACGGTTGCTGTGTGTTCCCCTCTCAAACTCATCACAAAGTAGATTTTTGCTTTATAATGCAGCTGGTCCCTAACATCAATTATTTATTTATTTACCCACATGCAACATAATCCCAGTAATTTTTTAATAAAATGCCTTTTATAGATCTCTTCATTTTGAAAGAGTTATGCATATGTAGTTTAAGTAAAGACCAGAACTATTCGAATTTTGCAAAATTCCTTTGACGTTTAAGTTTAACTTTATATTAATTTTATTGAATATTGGCAGGGTTTTATCATGTCATCTATTTCCTGTGTATTTATATAAATCATGTGTTCATACATATCCAACTCAGTGCACATTTCCAATATTTTCTCTTTCTAATGAGCTCCAGCAACTGTTTTTTTTATGTTTTGCTGAGAAGAGTTTAATTCAATTACAGTTATTTATAATTTATGTGATCCAGAGTAGATAGGTAGGTCGTGTGGTGGAACATTCCACCCTCTTTGTGCTCCTGCTGCATAGCCTCAAGGTTCTTAACATCATTCCAGATTTCCTGTCTCCACTGAAAGCAGTCACGGCCCAGGGATTCTCGGGATGGGGGTGGGGGGTGGGGGGTTGCCTTTCTTTGAGGACGCTGTTAAATCTTTTACTCTGAATGATATCTTCTTCACAAGATAGCTTGGAACAGAAGTATTTGTTTCAAGAATCTGATGTTGAGCTTATCAACCACGCGACTGCCCAAGTGCAATACACAGAAATGCTAAAGAAACTCAGCAGATCATGCAACATCTTCAGGAAGTAAAGGGTAACCAGCATTTTGGGCCTGAGCCCTTCATCGAGGTATGAGCAAAAAAACAGGCAAGCGCCTAAATAAAAAAAGTTGGGGGGAAAAGAGGAGGGAGGAAGAGATAGGCGTAGAGGACAAACAGGTAAGAGGTAATTGGAGGATACGGGTGGGAGGGTAGAAGAGAAAAAACCTGAGAAGTGATAAGGGATGGCAGCTTTCTGATAGGAGAGGGAAGGGAAGGGGTGAGAATAAGATGGATGGATAGGGAAAGAGAGAGAGAGGGTAGGAGGGGGTTAATGGAAATTAGAGAATTCAATGTTAATGCCGTCTAGTTGGAGACTGCCCAGATGGAAGCTTTTTCACTTCTACCCTCCCACCTGTATCCACCTATGATCTCCTGTCTGTTAGCCTGTGCTCCTCCCCCTGCCCTTTGCTCCCTCTTCTATTTTCCCCACGCCCACCTTTTTATTCAGGCACCTGTCTGTTTTCTGCTCAGAGCTGATGAAACGCTCAGACTCAAAATGTTAGTCACCCTTTCCTTCCTATAGATGCTGCATGACCTGCTGAGTTTTCCAGCACAACACTATATGTCACTTGACTCCAACGTGTACAGGCTTTCTTGTTTAACGATGTTCCAGTGAACCTGGCTGAGTATAACTGGGCTCTCGATGCCTGTTGACCTGGGAGAAGACACTGATATTGGTTTGCTCACCTATACAATCTTCTCTTAAAAGTCAAAATTGAGCCACATTCACCACCTCTGCTGGTATAGGTGCCACAGGTAAAGGTGTCACAAGTTTCACGCCACCAGGTTCAGGAACAGCTGCTATCCCTCCACCATCTGATTCCTCAACAATAAATTTATTTGTTTACATGTGTACATTATGGACAGTTTTGTTTGCACTACCAGTAAGTGGTCATTCAAATCATGTCAAGTTCATTGTCATCTGGTTATACAAATACAATCCAACGAAACAGCGTTCTCCAGTCCTCAGTGCAAAATATGCAGGTACACAAGCAGACAAAACACCCATACAGACAAAAAATACATAGTCAGGACAAGTATTTCATCAATACAAATGAATAAATAAATATTTTTTCATGAATATAAGAGTCTCAGATGGTTAGTGTGACCAGCTCCTTTGGTTGTTCAGCATTCACACTCCCTGTGGGAAGAAACTGTTCCTCAGCTGATGATGCTCTCTTCAATACTCCTGTATCTCTTCCTCAACGGAAGCAGCTGAAGGATGCTGTGTGCAGGGTGGAAGGGGTCCTTAATGATTTTGCATGCACTCTATGGACAACGATCCTGGTAGATCATATCGACGGGAAGGAGGGAGATTTCAGTAATCCTCTCTGCCACTCGTATGATCCCGTGGATTGACCTCCAATCCATTTCTCTGTAGCAACTGTACATCACTGTGAGGCAGCTGACCAGAGCACTCTCAGTGGAGCTCCTATAGAAAGATGACATAATGGTGACCAGTCACCTTGTCTGCTTCAGTCTTCTCAGGAAGTGCAGTCACCATTGTGCCTTCCTGTCAACTGAGGAGATGTTGAGTTTCCATGATAGGTCACTAGTTAAGTGAACTCCAAAGAACTTAAGTGTTCTCCACTCTCTCAGTTTGGTATAATTGTTCATAAAATTCTTTAAAGTTCTCATTAATCTCCATTGGGTTATATGTGATTTGTTTGTCCTTTTTCCTTGATGCCAATACAATTCTTTTAGCTTGTTCTGTTTGAAGTTGCCAGGCTAATATTTTGTGTGGTTTTTTTTCCTAGCTCATAATACTTCTGCTTTATTTTCATTATGTTCTTCTCCACCATATACATTTGTAATGTTTCATATTTTATTTTTTGTCTGCCAATTCTCTTCTTTTTGTTATATCTTCCCTTATTGCTAGTTCTTTTTCTGTACTTACTATCTCCCTTTCCAACTGTTCTCTTTTCCGATTGTAGTCCTTTTTCATCTTAGTTACATAAATTATTATCCGCCCTCTAATCAAGGCTTTCATTGCATCCCATAATATAAATTTGTCTTTCACTGATTCTGTATTTATTTCAAAGTACATTTTAATTTGGCATTCAATAAATTCTCTATATTCCTGTCTTTTTAGTAGCATGGAGTTTAATCTCCATCCATATGTTCTTGGTGGGATGTCCTGCAATTCTATCTTTATATTGTTTCGCCTACTATAGTTTTCCATTATATCCATCTTCTGAGCTAACAACTCCTGTGACTCTTTAACTTTTTGTCACTGTCTTCCAATTTTCTTCTTAACTCATTCACTTCCATTTCTACAGTTGTTTCCCGTTCTTCCACATTTTCTAATCTTTTCCCTATTTCTGTCATGACCAGCTCTATTCTACTCACTTTTTCTTCTGTACTTTTCATTCTTCTTTTCATTTCACTAAATACTAATGTCAACCATTCTTTTAATGCTTTCATTTGTTCTTGAAATTTTTTTTAATCCATATACTGTCCATCTATTTTACCTTCTATTCCTCTGTGCAGAGCTTGGTCTTCTTCTTCCTCTTCTTCTGTGTCTGCATCTGTCTTTGTGTCTTCTACTTCTCTTCCTTGTGTCTGTGTCTCTTCTGACTTTCTTGTTGAGCTGCTTGCCTCACTTTGCTGGGCGTTTTTTTGCATGGCTTCTTGCTGTTGGTCCTCTTTTTCTGGGCTAGTTATCTGTTGGGCCTCATACTGCTGTCCTTCTTTCCTATCACTCCCTTTCCTATTGCTTTCCTCTTCTTCCAGCTGAGAGCCTGGATGTCTGGCATCCCTCAGCTGGTCGTGCTGTGTAAGTTCACTCCTCAGCTGGGCCCCCCTCCCGTCGGTTTTCTTTTTCCTTTGTGTGCACATTGCGCACTTCTTTTTGGCTCAGAGAGCCATTTTTGCAGTCCAGTGGTCGGGAGGTCGCGACTCTGCGGGGTCATCACCAACCTTGGGGAGTGGGCTCTTTTCTCCATGATGTCTCCCTGTTTCTTCATTGCAGGTAAGGCCTTCTCCTTTCTCTTCCAGCTTTTATTCCCGTTGTTTTTACTTTTTCCTTCTTGGGTGCCATTTTCTTTCTTTTCTCCACAACTTTATCTTTTATTTGTTGTGTTTTGGGTTTCTTGAACTTTGTGTTTTCTTCACTTTATTTCTTCTTTTCTAGAGAGGGCTGGTATTCTCCTTCCGGCCACTCCTCCATCACGTGACTCCTCCACAGTCTCTACTACAAAGTTGAGACTTAGATTGTTGCTCTCGCATCATTTCCTGAGATTTTTCCAACTCTTCTCTGTCGTGGAACTCATCACTGTTGGTGATGAGACCAACTGCTGTTGTAACATCTGCAAACTTGACGACTCTGTTGGAGGTGAATTTGGCAATGCACTCATGGGTCAGTAACGTGAACAAGATCAGGCTGAGCAGACAGCCCAAAGGTGCACCAAATGTTCTGCTAACACCCCGGACAGACTGTAGACTTTCTGCTAGGAAGTCCAGGATTCAGTTACAGAGAGGGATGTTGAGTCCCAGCAAAGACAGCTTCTCCATCAGCCTCTGGGGAATGATCATATTAAACATCGAACAAAGTCAATGAATAGCAGCCTGGCATATGAGGCGTTGTTCTCCAGGTGGGTCAGGATGGAGTGAAGGGACAAGCCAATAGCCTCGTCAGTGAAACAGTTTTTTCTATAGGCAAATTGAAATGGGTCCAGCATCTTGGAGGCATGCTTTGATGTGTTCTATCACCAGACGCCCAAAGCATTTCATTATGGTGGAGGTCAGTGCCACAGGATGGTAGTCATTGAGGCCTGTTATTGTCACCCTCTTGGATACCAGGATAATGGTGGCTGTCTTGAACCCAGCGGGAATGTTGGACTACCTCGCCCACAGGAAAATGAATCTAAAGGTTATATGTAATGTCATTTATGTACTCTGACAATAAATCTGAATCTGAACTCATTGCACCCTCCACCTTCTGAGTAAAGAGGTTCTCCTCTAATATTCCCCTTAAACATTTCACCTTTCGACCTTAACCCATGTCCTCCCATTGTTGAGAGCCAACTTTAGTGGAAAAAGGCTGCTTGCATTTGTCATGTCTGTACCCCTCATAATTTTATATACCTCTATCAAATCTCCCCTCATTCTCCGATGGTCCAGGGAATAAATTCCTAACTTGTTTAACCTTTCCCTGTAACTCAGTTCCTTAAGACCCAGCAACATCCTAGTTAATATTCTCTTCCCTCTCAAATGTTATTGATATCTTTCCAGTAGTTAGGTGACTAAAACTTCACACAATACTCCAAATTTGGCCTTACTAATGTTTTGCACAGCATCAATATAACCTCCCAATTCCTCTACTCAGTACTTTGATTTATGAAGGCCAATCTGCCAGAAGCTCTCTTTACCATCCTATCTACTTGTGATGCCAGTTTCAAGGAACTGTATATGTGTACCTCCAGATCCTTCTGTCACTCTGCAGTTCTCTACCGTTTATCAGATACATATGTCCTACCTGGTTTGACCTCCAAAAGTGCAAAACCTCACACTTGTCTGCATTAAATTCCATCTGCCATTTTTTCCAGCTGGTCCAGATCCCTTTGTAGGTTTTAAAAGCCTTCCTTCGTGTCCACTAGACCTCCAATCTTTGTGTCACCTGCAAACTTGCTAATCCAATTTACTACATTATCATCCAGATCATTGATATACTGAACATCAGTGTTTCTCAAACTGGGTTCCATGGAAAGGCACAGAGGTTCCACAGAACAAATGGGTACTAATAACTAAAACTTGTAAAAACTGTTTTAATTTAATTTAAATTTAAATTACATTTTGCCTGTGTTTCTAAACAGTTACCTCGACGCTATCAAAACAAAATGGCGTCTTGTGGCCTGACATCAGCAGTGCAGACGTCAGGGCTCAAGACACCATTTTCAACCAATGAGACTTGGATTTCTTTTGTGCCAAGCTGGCCACAAGTTTAAAATTTAATCTGCCTCAGCCCCTCACTCGCTTGCTCCCTCCCTCCCCCCTTGCTCAGGGAGCGAGGTGCGGCGGAGGTGGTCTGGGCCACAGCCGGAAACGAGTGCAATGGAGGCGGCCTGGGCTGCAGTTGGGAACAAGCTGCAGTGGGGGCGGCCTGGGCTTCATTGGGGAGCAAGGGGCACCGGGCTAGCCTAAGCTCATGGGGGGGGCAAGGTTAAGGGGGGGCTTTACTAAAACTCATCCTATGGTCTGGGTGGAAGTTAATCCGCTATGGTGAGTTTATTTACTTTTTTATATGCATTATATTTATGTGTTTTCGTGCGTGCGTGCGTGCGTGCGTGCGTGCGTGCGTGCGTGCGTGCGTGCGTGCGTGCGTGCGTGCGTGCGCGCCAGGTCTTTTAAATTGTAAATTATGATTGGGATTCCACAATTTCAAATTGTTCCCCAAAAGAGTACTGTGAGTTTAAAAGTTTGGAAAGCACCGCTGCAGATGACAAACAACGTGGTCCCAGCCATCAATCCCTGAGGCATACCACTAGTCATAGACCTCCAATCTGAGAAGCCATTATCCACCACTATTCTCTGACTTCTCCCTTAATTTCAATCTGAAATCCTTTATCAAGACCTTTCTGCTCAAAAGATGGATCATTATTTTTCTCCCACTGATGTGGCTCAACCTGCTGAGTTCCTCCAGCAGATTGTGTTCTGGGTCCAAATGTAGAATTTAGGAGCAGGAATTAACCACTCAACACCTCAAACCCGCTGTGCCTTCATTCCACGTGGCTCAGACAAAGAGATCAAGGTATAAAAACAAAAAAAATGCAGATGCTTGAAGTCTGATACAAATGGAAGATGCTGGAAACATTCAGCAGGTCATTTGGTATTTGTGGAAGTGAAACCAAACAATTCAAGTTTGATGATACTCTATCAGCAATCTTTCTGCATTCTCGGTTTTTAAGATCAAATTTCCAGCTTCTGAGTTTCAATTTTATTGTTGGACTCAACTGTTGAATTCACTACCATTTATTTTTCAATGGACCCTCACTCACCTTATGAAATTTGCTCTTCCCTGTGCAGCTTTTGTTTGTCTCCTTTGCTTTCTTCACCCTCTTTGATTTCTGTTTCCCCTTTACATTTGGTCACTGGATGGTGATTGAAGTATGCTTCCATTACTACCCTCTCAGAGATGGCACCAACATCATATGTCATTTTTGATTCACTTGGGGTTCCCACCCTGCACTTTTTTGACTATTCCACCTTTTCTACAAATTAAAACCTGCTTGTTTTCTCACTTTCTCTCTGCCGACAAAGGATCTTTAACCTCAAATATTGACTCTGTTTTCTCTCCAGATCCTGCCTGACCTGATGAGTATTTCTGGGATTTTGTTTTGAGATGAGAAAATCATTTTCCAGTTGTTTGGTTGTGACATGCCCTGTATATGCTCTGCGTAGGTTTTCATCCGTGAATCACTGGAACATAGGCTGGAGAAGCACCGTGGGATTGAGGTTTACAAATCAGCCATGATCATACAAGCTCACGTGCTCGGCTATCTGGCCAGGTAAAAGTCTGGGAAAATTAAATATTGCAAGTATGCTTTATTTATGAATATCTGTGGGCTTAATTTTGGAACAGCGAGCCAGACTCCTGCCTCGCTTTTCCAGAGGAGGAGTTTGATCCTGCCCTTAAGGCACTGACTGTGTGGCACTTGCCTGCTCTCTCTCTGACCACATGGGTTTCCCCAAGTGCTGCAAATTTCTCCCACATCCCAAAGAGGTCAATGTGTTAATTGGCTGCTGTAAATTGCCGCAATATGCAGCTAGGTAGTAGAATCTGGGGGCAATTGAAGAGATTGTGAAAGAATAAAGTAGGGTTAACATAGGGTTTGTTTAAATGGATGCCTGATAATCAATTGGACTTGTAGAGCCAAAAGCTGAGTTGCCATTGCTGTATAATCCTATGGCTGCAGATGCAATGTAAATCAAAATCAGATAATGCAACATAATGGGAGTGATGAAAATGGGAACACAATTAGATAGGGTGGTGAGGAAGGATATGGCGTGATTGCTTTAATCAGATGAGGCATTGTGTATGAGAGTTGGGACGTCATGTTACAGTTGGGTACATTTGATGTATTGTGTCACCACATTATAGAAAGGGCTTGTTTATGCTAGAGAGAGTTCAGGGAAGATTTACAAGGACATTGAGTTATCGGGATGGGATGGACTGGGTCTGTTTTCAAAGAGCAACACAACAGAGGCATATAAAATAAGAGGTATAGAGAGGCTAGATAGCCTGTGTATATTCCCTCTGGAAGGAGTGGCATAAAATTAAGGGTGCAAATTTGAGGTAAAAAGGAGGAGATTTAAAGAGGGGCACGTTTTTCCACACAAAGAGTAGGTGGTATCTGGAATGAGTAGACAACATTTAAGAAGCAGATAGTTGAATGAGCAGGTCTGAGAGGGATATGGAAGTAATGTGGGCATGGGATTAGTATAGGTAGGCACAATGGGCTGCATAGACTTGGTGAGCTGAAGGGCCTCTATTTGATATTGTATGTCTCTGTCAGAAAAAAGTAATTGCAAAAATGATCTTCCTTGATAATTTTTTTTTTTGCAAGGTGAATATCTATCTCTCTCTCTTCAAGAAACTGATTTTCTCCCAAAAATAGGAAACAGTACAAAAAGATGCGGGATATGGTTGTGTTAATTCAGAAAAACTACCGAGCTTTCTTCTGGAGAAAAAAGTTCCAGCTTGTCCGGAATGCCACGATAACGCTGCAGACACATGGGCGAGCTCTGCTGGCACGCAGAGAGTACCAACGACTGATCGAATATAAAAGGCAGAAAGAAGAGGAGCAGAGAAGGAAAGCGCAGGAAGAAAGGTTAGCAGCTAGAGACATGAAACTCTCACCTCAGCAGCCAGCTTACTCATTATCATTTACTTTCAAAAATATTTTTCCAAGGAAGGGGTTAGTGCAATGATATTACATCACCAGCATCCAGGGTTCATATCTGGCAATCTCTTTCAGGAGTGTGTATGTCCTCCTCATGACCACGTGGGTTTCCTCCACATGCTTCCATATGCTGAAAATCATACAGGGTTTGTAGTTTAATTGATGTATTTGGGTGGCATGGGATCATGGGTCAGAAGGGCCTGTTAATGTGTTATATCTCTGAAATCTAAAAATATCTAAAAAAAAATAGTTGACCTTTAATGTGTAATTATAAATGCTACATAATAAGTGAATGTATCAGTTCTCTTTAGATTCTTCATTATCTTTCATAACTCTTCCTTGGTGTGACTAGTTACAAATAAGAATATTTAATGTAGCATTAGTCCTGCAGCAGCTATACCTCCATTTTATGAAGGCTGAAAAACTGACATTATTTGTAATGTACTATATCTCACATGGTGAGAAATGAAAACATATTAATCAGTACTTTGAGCTTTCAGATACTAATTTGCTGCCAGCTGATAGCAAATCATTCTCTTTACGATCTTAATTTTCCATCCACTTGAACAAAGTGATCCAAAACTAGTGTTTTGGACTCCAAACTCATCCACACACAAAGCCCTGAATCTGACATGTACTAAATTTTAAAACCATCTTTTGCAGAGAAAGGAAACAGCAAGAAGCAGAGCTGCTCAAACAACAGGTAATAAATTATGTTTTTCTCTGAAGACATTCCAAAAAAATGCTTGCATTTATCGGACATGAAATGGGGAATAATTTTTCAGCTAATTCCTACACTTGCTGCTTTGAAGGTTTTTTTCTGAAAAATGTTATGTTCAAACCTTGCATGATAAACCAGAAAAAATAATAATGCATTGGGGTCCTTCAATTTTAAAGGAACTTTGCATCTGAGTTCACACTTGTCTTCCCCCATATACATGAGATTTTTTAAAGTGGTGGAATGTGGTTTTCTTTACTTCCTGCCAGTAGTTTATGCCCATTGATTCACCTCTGTGTCCTCTGGTGTGCACATGTTATCTCAGCACCAAGACAAGAACCAACGCCAATGTGCCAAATGGTTTGTGAAGATCAAAATAAACTGCAGATGCTGGAAATCAGAACTAAAAACTGAAAATACTGGAAACACACAGCCAGTCAGGTAGCACCTGTGGGAAGAAAAGAATTAATGCTTCAGGTCAAAGATCCTTCTTTGGATCAGTTTCGATTAAGTTTCTTTGACCTGAAATGTTAACTCTTGTTTCTGTTCTCGCTGGTTTTATTTCAGTATCTTGGTTTTCTTGCTAGCTAATCACCCAAATGCATTCCTCTATTCTTAAACGTCTGTGCAATACTCCCTTGATGGCTGCAGTCATGCTGAGGGAAGCTAGCTCCATTTCAGTGGGTGAGGTTGTGAAAGACAGTTGTGATGAACTGCGGGCCCAGCCTGGCTGGCTGGTTGGCTAACGGGCAACAGCAAGGGGAATGGTGAAGGGACAGTGGCAGGAGCACAATGTCATTCTTAGAGAAGATGGCGGTTTTGATTCCACTTCCTTCCTATATTGGGTACTAGCTACCCTACAGGCAACAGCTACCTTTTCTCCTGGCCCAGATATCTCACCCTAGGCAGGTCACAACTACCCACTGAGCAACTGCAAGGATCTCCAAGTGGCCAACCACTTAATTTCCACACCCCATTACCACATTGACACGTCTGTCCAAGGATGTGTTCTGCCAAGTTGAACCACAGGTAAATTGGAGAAGCAACACCTTATATTTAGTTTCTATAGTATCCAACCAGACGGCATTAACATCGACTTCTCCTAAGCTCCAGTAATCTCCTACCCCCATTCACTTGCTTTCCCTCTCCCCCCCCCGTTCATCACCCACACCTTCCTTCCTCCAGCTCCCCACTCCTTTCCCTGCCTTTGTCCTATCAGAGCGTATCTTTCCCAGCCCTCTGCCCCCTCCCACCTGTATCTCAGTATCACCTGTTAGCTCATGCTCCTTCTCCTTCCCCGCCATCCCCACCTTATTCAGGCTCGAAATGTCAAGTGCCTGTTGCTTTCCGTAAATGCTGCATGACCTACTGAGTTTTGTGCATGGCTCAAGTCTACCTGTACTACCCTAACACCACTCCAAGACTACCAAAAACCTGCCTGCAGGTTATTGTCTGCAAAAATAGGGAACATTATTTTTGCACTACTGTTGTCATTTTCTTTCTCTCATGGCACATTGTTAATTTAATTTACATTTATTGTTCATGCATTTTACATGTCTGTGTAACTGCACCAATCAAGGCTTTCATTGCATCTGCACATTGTACTTGTGCGTATGATAATAAACTCTCATCTTTTCTCTCACCTGCCCTCCTGCCACTAAGCACGGCTCCCTGGGGAAGGGAGGACCATGCCTGAGCAGGCAGCCAAGAGCATAAAATGGTTACACAGGATATTGCCCTCTTATGTTTGAGATAGGTCACCTGCTTGGGAGCAGGCAGTGAGACTATGTGTATCTTGACAGGATCGGGGTACCTAAGAATTCCATAGAAGCCAGAGAAGACTAAGGAAAAGATGGGATGTGAGAAAGAGGATAAGCTTGGAGAATTCAAATTCCCCAACCCACTTAACCCTCCCCCAGGAGCCACATCCTTTAGTACTTAGTCTGAAGCTGATCATCACCCTATCAGCCCAGCTAATGTGTGAGTGTCTCAGGATTGGTGCTGACCACCTTCTATTGCAAGAGATGGGCGAGGGCATCAGCGAGGGCCCTGCAGTGTGAAATGCCTGTCATGATTAAATACCAGTGAGTGACAAGTAGGCTTGAAGCACATATCAGTGTTGGATTAAATGTGCTTTCACTGAGCTGTATAACTGTGAGGGAACATTGTTGATTGATGGATGTTGTTTCCAGCTGGGTGTGAGTCAGTAACATGGATGCTACTTTCACTGATCTCCTGTTGGTCATTGTTAAACTCCTTGATCTCCTGGGACTCACTCCTTTGCCCTTCATTCTGGGCACATCTCCCTGCCAATCTCTTCCCACTTACCCTCTCCCTGAAGCTGGACAGTGACCTGTGTTATGAATTAATAAAATCTTATTAGTACTAAAAAGGAACAGCAATAGAAAATTCACCAGACAATGATAAATTCAAAATAATAGTTTTTATTAAACTATTAATTACATAACATTTCTTACTTAACTCTATCTTAAACCCCACTGTGCACAAATATATGTGTATATATGATTAAATCCCAAACTATTACAGTTTAGCCTTAATTCTGAAAAGTCCATTTTAAATTTCAGTATCAAAGGATTATGTTGAACTGGAAGATTTTTAAATTGCAGATCAAAAGTAATTATGAAGTATTTTGAAACACCTTTTTAAGACACACAAATTTCTTTTGTAGACCCATTTACAGAGCAACGTTTCTTCATACAAGTGATTTTGAAAACTTCCTCTTATCTTGCCTAAGATTATACAGTCTGTTTTCCAGGACAATTTCCATCTTAATCAAGTAACCTTTTTCATGGACATGAGGGTACCTTCCTTTCTTAGAGGCCATTGGAGTGGCTATTTCTTTTTGAATACCACTTTGGTGTTCCTCCTTTTATTATGGAGAATACTGGCAGCCTTCCTTCTTTTAAAATAATTAGTGGCTGCTTTTCCAATCCTGTCGATACAGGATGGCCTTCTCTTCCTCATCTGATCCAAAAATGTCTGATTTTGATAATATATTCCATACAGATCTTTCATGTCACATGGTATGACATCATAGCATTCTTTGAAGTCCTTCTGAACCTCTTTAACATCTTCATGCTAAAAAGCATAATTTAATCTTTGTCTTCCCAAACTTAAAATCAAAGTAATTGTCTTTGTTTGATGTTTCTCTCCTGGTTCCGAGTAGTCTAGGATTGACCAGGCAAATGCTTCTTAACAGTCCATTGTTCTCAGTATCTCAAGAACGATCATAAACTCTTTCATCTCTCTGCTTCAACTGTAGTTACAGCAGACTTCTCTCTCTGAGATGATGTCAGCTGCCATCTTGAGATAATCTCTTACTATGTTTTTAAAATGCAAATGTGTTGTCTTTGTGCCACTGAAGCCAATTCCACAAAATAACCTTACTAAGTTGTATAAATATGAAATAAAATTTAAAATTAAACTAAACATTAATCATAGCACATTCATCATACTTGGCCCCTTGAATGTTCAAAGATGTAGAGGGTTCATGATTTAGATTGGTCACATGGGTATATTTGGGTGGTGGACACTCATGGGCTGCCAGGGCCTGTAACCCTGATGTATCTCTAAATTAGTAAAACAATAAAAACTCTCTCCTTGTGCTGCCCACCAGTACTTCCAGGACAGTGGCATTCCCACTGCTGTCTCACTGAGGATGATCTGAATAGCCTGTCCACTCTGTGCTTCGGGAGCATTTCCAACTGAAACAGCGCAGGCTTGACTACAATAACATGACTTGGCTACAAACAACTTTGGTGAGGCAGAGCATAGTCTAATTCTGGTCACCCCATGACAGAAAGGATGTGCAGGCCTTGGAAAGGGTGCAGAAGAGGTTTACTGGGATATAGAATGGATCAGAGGTGATGAGCTGTGGGAAGAGATTGGACAAACTTGGGTTGTTCATCTGGAGCAGAGGATAGAAGTTATGAGAGGCATTGACTGCATAGACAATCCTTCCTTCATGGGTAAAAAAAAATGCCACACACTAGAGGACATGTGAGAGGAGAAAAATTTAAAGGAGACGTGCGGTAAGTTTTTTTCTTATACAACGAGTGGAGAGGGCCTTGAACAGTCTGCCAGGTGTAGTGGTGTTAGCAGATGCACTGGTCGTGTGTTAAAGGTTTTGGGACAGAGGCTTGAATATGAAGGGTACAGGAGAGTATGTATCATGTGGAAATGGGGTGAAACGCGAAAGCCTGCAGATGTTGTGACTGTAGTAAAAATGCAGAAATGCTGGAGGAGCTCCTCAGGTTTTGCAGTGTCCGTTGGAGCTAAAGATATACAGCCCTTGAAGAAGAGCTTAGGCCCAAAACGTTGGTTATATATCTTGACCTCCTAGGAATGCAGAGAGACCTTTGGTGTTCCTCTAGTGTTTCTGTGTTTTAATTTATGATGTGGAAGCAGCCTAGTTTTAGTTTAATTGGGTCATCAAGTTCAGCACAAGTTCAGCTGTTGCTCTATACACCATAATCAGCACAGATATTAAAATGCGGCAAATTAAAAGATGTCAACTCGTTGCTTGTGAATATGACAAGAAGTTCAAATTTATTTTCATCTGACTGCACATGTATAACCAGACAAACCAGCGTTTCTCCGGACCACGCTGCACACACATACACACACAATACACAGTGCATTATAATCAGATATATGTATAAAGAAATCATTTAAAATAAATATATACAAATTATGTTCTTGCCTTCACAGGCTGAGGAGGCGAAGAGGCAGCAAGAACAAGCAGCTATTTTGGAGGCGCAGAAAGCTGCAGTAAACAGCCAATTGGTGAAGCAAGAGAACAGGCAGGTGGAGGAGATCCTGCGGCTCGAGAGAGAGATCGAAGAGCTCCAGCGCCAGAAGGAGCTCCATGAATCAACTCTCACCAAGAATTCGCTCGCACACCTCCAGCAGCTGCGGGATGAGGAGCTGAAGAGACTGGAGGATGAAGCTTGCAAAGCTGCTCAAGAGTTCCTGGACTCCCTGAACTTTGATGAAATTGATGAATGTGTCAGCACTATTGAGAGGTCTCTCAGTGCTGGCAACGAATACCAATTGCACTCCTCAACGGTGTCCGATCCTGTTGGAAAACCTACCTTTAACTTCAGCCAGCCCTACCCTGAAGAAGAGGAAGATGAGGGCTTTGACGCTGATGATGATGCGTTTAAGGACTCACCGAACCCCAGTGAGCACGGACACTTCGATCAGCGGACCAGCGGAATCCGCACCAGTGATGACTCTTCGGAAGAAGACCCTTACTTGAACGATGCATTAGTACCCACCACTGTAAAAGCTGAGAGTGCCCCTCTAGAAGTCACTGCCACAAATCTGATAAGCCACAGCATGCCAACCAATGATAACTCCACGTACTGCGTACCTGAGCAAATAGATAAAGAGCAGGAGAACCCAGAGCTCATTCCTCCTGACGAAGAGTCTGATTATGGAGATGGCGGTTATGAGGATGGACCCATCACATCTGGCAGCAGTGTAGCCTTCTCAAATCCTCGCAGCAGTCAGTGGTCACCTGACTGTCCGTATCGTTACTCTGTGGGGACCTACAACAGTTCAGGAGCATACAGGTTAAGCTCAGAGGGACCGCAGTCTTCGGTAAGTATTGTGAATACCTTATACCTGCAATGAATGAGATCAGTTGACAATCTGACCCTGAAAAGTGAACATCAGAAAAATAATTCCTGACAATCCTGGAAAACTCTGCAGGCCAGTCAGCATCTATGGAAAAGGGAAGATGGTTAACATTTCAGATCCAGGTGTGTGTCTGACCTGCTGTGTGTTTCCAGCACTTTATTGTTTATTTTTCAAAAGGCTTAACCGCTCCATTGCATGAGAGTGTCAGGTCACTTTTGTACCTTTGCATCCAGTGTGGTTGGAAGGATGAGACTGCTAATCCACATGATGTAAACTAAGAAGATTTGAGCTCGTATAGATGGTGAAATAATCATTTAAGTCTTTGTTTAAAAGTATCCTGGCTATGCTGGACGTGTACTGAGTTCAGATGAAGACGTGATCTGAATATACTTGCCTGAATATTTGATCCCTCGGTAACTTCAACTGCTGTATATGGTTCATTCTTTCTGTTATGAGGTTGGGAACTACACCATGACCACTTTGAATAAATCCTGACATAGAGTAGACAAAAAAAATGACCTTACATCAGGAAACCACTATTCTAGTGGTTTATGACTTTTTTCACCCATTGTGCTGGTAGTTTTTTGTGCTTGATCCACAAGCTGTGCAAATACAGCAGGTGTTCACTTCAAACATAGAGGGGCACAAGGCTCCTCTGCCCAGTGAAGAGGACACTTCTGTCCCCACTAATTGTAACAGTCCTTGAGGCACAAGATTCCGTGGCAGGAGTCTTAGCACTGCAGTGTATGCTCAAAGATGTACAGTACTTACCAAGTGTTATGTTTAACAAGGTTTGTAAAAAGAACAATAAAACTGCTATTTGTTAACAGCTAATTTTTGCTATTATCATCCGTCAGTCACAATTTCTTCCCCTTCTCTTTAGTTTGAAGAGAGTGATGATGAAGTTGATTCCAGATTTGACACTGATGACGAACTATCTTACCGACGCGATTCTGTCTACAGCTGTGTCAGTTTGCCATATTTCCACAGCTTCCTGTTTATGAAGGGTGAGAACAAATTTTTAGTAATGCAATTTTAACAAAATCTAATCAACATCCTCATCCTAATCCTGTTTTTTTTATTGTTTTCACGTATAGTACAAAGGTTTAAAAAAAATTGAGAAGTAACGGAACATGTCTCTGGTGTGACTGTTGTGGGTCCACTCTGAGACCATAGTACTCGTATGTAGAGCAGTTCTGGCCGATATGAAGCCTGGTTGAGTTCATCTCTGATTCAAAGAAATTGTGTTCAGTGCGACAAGAAGTTGTCGCACCTGCGTCTTGGGATAATGGCCCCAGGATCAAAAAGGTTCAGTTAACTCAGAGGAAGTCCCATAGTGCAAGAGATGCTGCTTCTGGATGAAATGTTAGCCAAGCCTTTCCTTCTACCCTTCGCTAAGATCAATTGTCCCATCTAAATTCTATGAAGATAACCTCCTGATATCTTGGTCAGCATCACTGGAGCAGGACTTTGAGACTCACACTTAGGTTATCAGACTGATTCCTGGGAGAGCCGGACTGACAGATGAAGAAAGACTAGATAGACTGTGGTTATGCTCATTGGAATTTAGAAGAATAAGAGGGGTCCTCATTGAGACGTTTAAAATTCTATCAGGAGTAGACAGTTTAGGCAGAAAGAATGTTCCTGATATTAGGGAAGTCCAGAACAAGGTGTCACAGACCCATTGGTAACATTAATGCCCTTGCACAGTTTTAACTACACTAGGACCTTGAAGTTAATTCCCTTGAACCTTGAGGGAGGTTACTGTACAAATAGTAGGGTCTCTGACAGAAATATTTAACAAGTCATTAGCTACGGGGCAGGTGCAGGAGGATTGGAGAGTAGCTCATGTTATTTCAATGATTAAAAAGGGCTATAAAAGTAAACCTGGTAATTATAGGCCTGTGACTCTGACATCGGAGGTGGGTAAATTAATGGAGAGTATATACAATTATTTGGATAGACGGAGATTGATTATGAGTGGTCAACATGGTTTCACGTGTGATTTTAACAAATAAAGTTTTTCGAGAAGGTTACTAAGAAGGTTGATGAGGGAAAGACTATGGATGTTGTCTATGTAGACTTTATTAAAGCCTTTGACAAGGTTCCGCATAAAAGGTTAGTTAGGAAGGTTCAATCATTAGGTATTAATATTGAAGTAGTGAAATGGATTCAACAGTGTTTGGATGGGTGATGCCAGAGAGTAGTGGTGGAAAATTGTTTGTCAAATTGGAGGCCAGTGACTAGCGGAGTTGTCTCAGGAATTGAATTGGGTCCATTGTTGTTTGTCATAATGATCTGGATGATCGGGTGGTAAATTGGATTAGTAAATATGCAGATGATACCAAGATTGGTGGTGCTTTGGACAGTGAGGAAAGTTTTCAAAGCTTGCAGTAAGAAGAGTGGACTGAAAGATGGCAGATGGAGTTTAATACTGATAAATGGGAGGTGCTACATTTTGGTCGGACTAATCAGCAAAGGTCATACACATTAAATGGTGGACAATCGAGGAGTGCAATAGAACAAAGGGATTTAGGAATTCTATAACATAATTCCCTGAAAGTGGAGTCACATGGACATAAAGTGGTGAAGAAAGATTTTGGTATGTTGGCCTTCATAAATCAGAGTATTGAGTACAGGAGTTGGGATGTTATGTTGAAGTTGTATAAAGCATTGGTAAGATCAAATTTGGAATACTGTTTGCAGTTTTGGTTGCCAAATTATAGGAAGGATATTAACAAAATAGAGAGAGTACAGAGAATATTTACAAGAACGTTGCCTGGGTTTCATGGTTTTAAGTTATCGGGAAAGGTTAAACAGGCCAGGACTTTATTCTCTGAAGTATAAAAGATTGAGGGGTGATTTGATAGATGAATTTGAAATTATGAGGGAGACAGATGGAGTAAATGTGGACAGGCTTTTTCCATTGAGAATGGGGGAGATTCAAACAAGAGGACTTGGATTGAGATTGAAGGGGGAATAGTTTAGGGGATACATGAGGAGGAATTTCTTCACTCAGAGTGGGTGGGAGTGTAGAATGAGCTTCTGGCCAAAGTGGTAGATATAGGCTGGGTTTTAATATTTAAGAAAAGTTGGATAGGTATATGGACGAGAAAGGTGTGAAGGGTTATATGCTGGGTGTGGGTCAATGGGACTAGGTGGGAGAAGGTGTTTGGCATGGACTAGAAGGGCCAAACTGGCCTGTTTCTGTGCTGTAATTGTTATATAGTTATACACTTTTCTCTGCATCCTCCACTTTGTCTTTATAACCCTGGACCCTACACTGTTTGACATAAAGTAATACTGCACCCTACACTTTGTCTTTATAAACCTATCCCCAACACTCTTTGACGCAATGTAATACCGCACTCTGCATTTTTGTTTCATTACCAGTACTACTTGCTGTTCTTAAGTAGAGGCTGACTTGCTTGGATTGCATGCAAAACAAACCTTTTCACTGTATCTTGGAACATGTGATGATAGACAATAAATACTGCCCATAGGGATCTTACTGCTTGACTGTGGAAGAACATGCAATTCCCATGTTCGCCTCATTGGTCATCTCAGAACTGGAGCGCAATAAGTCATCCTTGATAGTGAGGGACCTGATAGTCATAGTGGTTACACTTCAGAGTTAATTCAATACATGCAAAGTGGCTGCAGGATGTTCTGACTGTGAAAAAATGCTTCACAATAATTTTATTCCATCAATTTAAAAAACAAATTTGGTGTGAATATTGCAGAGGGAACATCTTACAACAGTGGCTCAGGTATGGAGGGAAACTGCTGGCATTTACCATCGCAACTGTTGATGTTTGCTCAAAAAACTATGGGCAACTTTGAGATTTCTGCTTGACAGCAGATTTCCTGAGTTACATCAATGTATCACTGCCAATTAACTGGCTGTGTCCCTTTGAACATGCTTAGTCCAGCAAAGATCTTCACATTTGTGCGAATTTCTTTTCAAATGATCTCAGGCTTCTGTATCTTCAGGCAGAAGCTAGAGAATCCTGAAGACCAGCACTCTCAGTTCAAGACTAGTCTCTTTCCAACAGCTATCAGGCTCTTGAACTGCCCCTTGTTACTCTGATCAGGGACTGCTCTAACATTACATTAGGACAGTCTGTACTATTGCAAATCACTAATTTTTGTACTAAGGTTGCTGTGAATATTTATTAGCTATCTTAAGTATTTATTGTGCATTTGAATTTAATTCATTTACCATGAAACTTTAGCTGCAGAAGTAAGAATTTTGGTGCATATGTACATTGTACTATGTGTATGACAATAAACTCATCATCATTATTAAAGTTTAGATGGCTCAGGCCATTGAACTGCCCTGTGAAGATGCAAATTGATATTGGTTTTGTGAAAAGTGAACATTATTTAGAATTAACTCCCTCCTCCCCCTCCCCCAGCCATCTTCCATTTCCAACCTTCCTCTGCAATTCTCCCTTATCCAAGCTGGCCACACACCTTGCTGCCCCCACCCCACTACCCCAGGGAAACTGTAGTCCAAAATCTTTCTACTTTGTACTGCTGGAGCAGCTCTTTCACAGTATTTGGCAGTGAACCTGTACACGTGTTTTCTCAGGAGGTCTGATTAACACATGGAAACGCCGGTGGTGTGTTTTGAAGGATGAAACATTCATGTGGTTCCGTTCAAAACAAGAAGCTCTGAAGCAAGGCTGGCTACAGAAGAAAGGTGGTGGTACCTCAACTCTATCGAGGCGCAACTGGAAGAGGCGTTGGTTTGTGTTGAAGGAGAACAAGCTTACCTACTTTGAGAATGACAGTGAAGAAAAACAAAAAGGAACCATTGATATCAGATCTGCAAGGTAGCATTCTTTGTAGCATGTACCCCCTTTGCAGCTCTGTCTAGCAAGTTCTGCCAATCCCTCACACACCCAGAGCCAGGTTCAGTCCTCACCTCTGGTGCTTCTGTGTGGAGTCTGCACCTTCTCCCTGCAACTGTGTGGGTTTCCTCTGGTTAAGTGATAGTTTTAAAGTGGGGGTGGGGATAGGGCGGTTGGGAGTATTGGAATGTGGGGAAGAGTACAATGAATTAATGTAAAGTGGATGCCTAATGATTTGCATGGAAGGTCTGTGTCTCTGAGCTGCATCAGGATAAGTTGCCTTGACTGTTGACATGTGAGAGACTGCGGATGCCAGAATCTGGAGCACAAGACACTCTGCTGGAAGAACTCAATGGATCGAGCAACATCAGTGGGAGAAAGGAAATGGTCAATGATTGAGGTCAGAACACTTTATCCGGAGTCTTGAGGCACAAAACATCGATCATGCTCTTTCTCCTTCCACTGCTCAACCCACTGAGTTCCGCCAGCAGTTTCTTGTCACGATCGTTCCATTGTTTCACCTGATCCCTTCATCTACGTTGATGATTTTAAAATAAGCACTTAACAGTTTTTTGGTACTAATCTCTATTGCTCTTATTTACATTTTCAGAGAAATTATTGATAATGCAGGAAAGGAAAATGGCATTAATATAGTGATAGAAGATCGTGTTTACTACCTAATTGCGGACACAGCTGAAGATGCCAGGTAAGATCAAATGCATTCGATGAACGGCTTTAAGCATATACATAAATAATACATTTCTTACTCTTCACATAATGTTCGCATGCATATGTAGAAGTAAACTAAATGAGTCTAATTATTTTTAAATAATTAACTCATTCATTAGTAAGAGACCCAAGGCTACAGGACACTATTCATCATGGGGGAAGAAGCTAGTAGGTGAAAGATACTATATAATGGATGGTGGGGATCCTCAATAATTCTTTGAGCCCTTTTTAACCAACGCTTATAGAGAAAGTTGTCCGTAGTAGAAAGGAAGACCCCCCGTGCCCGTCTCTGATGATTTTACAATCCTCTGTATTGACTCTGGTCCGTTGCTTTGCAGCTTCCACAATGAGAGCCACAAAGGATACTCTCAATTATGCTCCTGTAAGATGATATCAAGTTGGAGCCGGTAGTATTTCCCTCCTCAACGTGTTTACTCAACCTCCTTAGGAAGTGTAGGTGCTTCTGCACCTTCATGACCAATGAGGGGGTGTTGTAGGTTCAGGTTGTCCATTATATGCACACCATGGAACTTTGTGCTGTCCTGTTGCCTTCTGCTCAGCCTTGGTCCATTGCACTTTTTCTTTTTCCACTGCTTCTTTTACTTTCACATTTTCATTTCTTTCTCCATTTTTTTCCAGACTCCTCCACTCTTAATTCCTTCCCTCCTTCCATTATCACACTTCAGCACCAGTTGAACTTCTTCCAAACTTTAAAGGTCTATTTTGGTCTATAGCCTCCATCTAATCGTCCCAAACAATCCTCTTTTATAAAACTCTTTGTTCTTTCTCTCACTTTCTCACTCTGTCATACTGAGTGCTGGTGTACCCAGGGCCGTGCGCTCAGCCCGATCCTGTTCACACTACTGACCCACAACTTCATCTCCAGACCCAGCTCCAACTGAGTCACCTTTTGCAGATGACACAACAATAGTTGGCCTCCAAGGCAACAACAATGATTTGCACAGCAGACAAGAGGTAGAAAATCTCTTGATAGGCTGCAAGAATAACAACCTGAGTCTCGATGTGGACAAGACAAAGGAGATTATCATGGACTTAGTGAGGTCCAGAAATGACCACCCTCCACTACTCATCAATAACTTGGTAGTGGAGAAAGTAGAGTGCACCAAGTGTCTTGGAGACCACTTAACAAGTGATCTATCATGGACATATATCATATCCTCACTTGTCAGGAAGGTGCAACAGTAACTTCACTTCCTGAGAATACTGAAGCAGGCAAGACTACTGGCCACCATCATGTCAACCTTCCTCAGGAGATCTATTGACAGGGTCCTGACTAGCTGCATCACAGTGTGGTATGGTTGCTACAGAGAAATGGATCAAAAGTCAATCCACAGGATCATAAGCATGACAGAGAGGAGCACTGGAGTCTCCCTCTCCTTCATCAACGTGATCTACCTGGATCGTTGTCTGAAGAGAGGATGCAAAATCATTAAGGATCCCTTCCACCCATTGGGGAAGAGATACAGGAGTATCAGAGCCAGCACCCACTAGGCTGAGAAACAGCTTCTTTCCACAGGCAGTGAGAATGCTGAACAATCGAAGGATCTTCTCACACTAACCATCCGAGACTCTTAATAGTCACTAAGCAATATTTATTTAATATATATGTACTGAGTATGTATTGTTTGTCTTGCTGTGTGTTATGTCTGGTTGTGCATCTTTAAGTTTTCCACTGGAGAACTAGAGAACACTGTTTTGCTTAGTTTTTCTTGTGCAATCAGATGATAATAAACTTGAATTATTCATTCCTGACCCTACTTTTCTTTTAAACCACTTCTACTTGTGCTCACTTCCTCTGTACCTTTTGATTCATACTTGCTCCCAATTCTGAACTTCGACACCTTCTAATTCCCTCTCTTTCTTCCTCACTACAGATTCTCCCACCTCACATTGTCTTTTCGCTTTTTCCATCACTTCTTCCCCCCCCCCCACCACACCCTCTTTCCACTTCCCTCTTTTCCAATTATAACATCTTCCAACAATTTAAATAAATGCCAATTTTATTTTCATTTTTTTAATGCCTATAGGTGGGCAACCACACTCTTGGGGAGAGTGTAAAAAAACAATGCTGGAGAAACTCAGCAGGTCATTTATATCACAAAGGTTAAGATACATAACTAACGTTTTGGGCTTGTGCCCTTCATCAAGGTATCCTTGATGAAACACCTTGATGAAGGGCTCAAACCAGAAACATTGGTTATGTATCTTTATCTTTCTAATATTAAGTACACTGACCTGCTGAGTTTCTCCAGCATTGTGTTTTTATTTCAACCACACTGTCTGCAGGACTTCATGTTTTACCTCTTGGGAAGAGTGAGCAGTTTGAAGAATTTGGGAAGCAGAGAATGGGGAGACTGAGAGAGATCTCCTGGTTAATGTCTCTTCACTTTTTCTTGATACAGTCAATGGTTCAGTATCCTCAGTCAAGTTCATGGATCAACTGAGCAAGAGATTAAAGAGATGCAAGATGAGCAAGCCAACCCGCATAATGCAGTGGTGAGTGAGTATGGTCTATACAGGCAGTCCCCAGGTTAAGAACAAGATCAGTTCCTACATCTGTCCTTAAGTCGAATTTGTAGATAAGGGGAATAATTTGTTCATAAATACAAGTTGTCTGTAAGTTGGGAGTTCATAACCCAAGGACTCCCTATACTTGCTTGCTTTCAGTCACCAGTATCACTTTATAGGTAAATATTCAATTTGGCAATACAAATAGTAATGATATAAAGGCTGCCTTTGGTAGAGTCATTGAATGTCCATGGATTTGCCTCCAGTGCACCCACAACCTCTGTAGCTGCACACACTCCTATTCAAACCATCGGCAACCCAAGCTCCAAATCCAAACCCCCAATACGATCAGGAAGCCTCCAGCACCGAGGCCCTTCAGGAGCCCTTGACCTCTGCATCCTCTCAAATCCCAGTTCCGATACCTGGGTTCCCATCAACCAGTCACCGGCAGCCCACAGCTTGTGTGGGGCCTTCAACCGCAAATTCCCAGCAGCCCTCAGCCTGTATGAGTCCTAAAACCACATCACCAGCAGCCCTCAGCCTCTGCGGGTCCTTCAAATGCCGAATCCATTGAAATGCCATGTTCCATTGCCATGGTCATCTTCCTGTAGGGTCTTCACCCAGGTTTCTCCTTCTCAGCGGGAGTGGGGGTGTTCTCCCATTTCTGGTTTGTACTGGTCTGCAGCCCCTTGGAGTCTACAACTCCTCGGTCCACCTCCAAGCATGAGCAGCACCATCTTCAGCACTAACCATCTTGTTTACAGGATGTTTAAAAAAAATTGTTAGCTCCTCTTAAAAACCGTTTGAAGCCTGTAGGGAGCCGTTGGTATCACAACCGGACAGTGGGATTCTGCGGAACAGCACTGTGTATTCACTCCCCATTCTCCAGTCTTTGCAAGACTGAAACTGATTTAAAAGGTAATGTTCACAATGTCACCCCAAATGTTGAGGACGCATTCACACAGAACTCCTCACACATTTTGTATTATCCTACATTCTGCTTCTTTTTTGATAAGCTAAAAGTACGAGGAATAGGTCCAGAATTGAGTACTTCCAGTCCTCAATCTATATCATGGCTTATCCTCCATCTTCTCTTCTACTCCCCAGCCGGCAGCGAGCAGGTTCAAGTGTGCGGGTCAGATGCTGCAACAGCCCCAAGGAGCCAAATGACCCACTCCTATATATCCTTATTTGCACCCTGTCCAGTCACACAAGCCGCCTTCGTAGACACATTGTCCTTCTCAAAGCTCAATTTCCCACTGGCTTTGTATGTGCACGTATAAGCAAGCACAGATCACACTTTATTGACTCACACACAATGCATTCATGTTAATTTACTATAATCGTTTCTGTACTATTTTCAAAGCAATAATTGAACTAAAAGTTAATTGATCTTAATATGCATAATAAGTAATTATGATTAAAAATAATATGTTTAATTTAAAGGTATAATAATCTTATTCAAAATCTCAGCAGTCATTTCATATTGTTTAACTCTCCTTTCTCTCTCCCCCTCTTGTTCCCTCTCTCTGTGCTCTGTCTATCTTCCCTCTCTCTCTCTGCATTCTGTCTCTCTGCACTCTCTCACTGTGCTCTGTGTGTCTCTCTCACTCTTCTCTCTCTCTCTACACTCTTTCTCTCGTGTGTATTCTCTCCATATAGGGTACATTGGATGTGGGTCTGATTGACTCGGTGTGTGCTTCCGATAGTCCGGACAGGTAAAGTGTTTGATTTATTTTTCAAATATTCAGTTACTGAGTTTGCAATACTGTCTAATATCTGTCTGTCTCTGCCACTCTCTTTTTCTCTTTCTCCCGTTTATCTCTCTTTCTCTTTCCCTTTCTTCCACTCTTTCACTCTCTTTTTCTCCCCCCTCCCCCTTTCTCTCCCCCCACAGCATGATAGATTAAATAATATCTTTCTCTTTTCAATATTATTATTGAGTTTTATGTACGTGTGCGTGTGTGTGTATATATATATAAACACATACACACATATATATATTAACAAATAGGTGTAAAAACCTATGAAAGTCAAAAAAGACAAAATATATATATATATATAAAGCAAAAATTACTCTAATAATCTAACCCTTCCCTATGAAGTTATGATTAAACATGTATGTTCTATCAATACATGAATGAAAGGACAACAAAACCATAAAATAGGATCCAATAATCCTAGAAATTCTGAAAATATTTAAGGAAAGGGACCCATAAATTTATAAAATTAAGGTTCATTACATTAGTAGAGCATCTATTTTTTTTTTACAGAGCCAAGCATACCATCACACCAGATAACCATTGAGTATGTGTAGGAGGGACAGCATCCTTCTATCTCATAAGTATAGCTCTTCGGACAAAAAGAAGACCAAAGGCAACTACATGGGATTGTAGCCCAGACACATTTAAATCAGCTGACTTACTTGCTCCAAATAGGGCAAGAAAAGAAATAGGAGCCAAATTAACATTGAGAACTAAATACAAGGTATGGAAGATACTTTCCCAATAACTCAAAAGTGAGGAACATGACCAAAATATAGGAAATAGTGTACTGTAGCGGCCCATGCCTTGCATTGAACGCAACAACTGGCAAAGCATCGTGTGGGCTAAAATGCCCGTTTCCATAGACCGCCGGCAGAGTGGTGAAACTGGCCAATCACCGCCAGTGGATCGCAGGGGGCCCAATCGGGGCCCAGGCATCCAAGGTAACCAATCGGCAGCTGGCCTGCTCAACCCATGCCCCAGTGATGACTATAAAAGGCAAAGCTGCCTCTGGATAAACTCAGTGACGAATACACTCTACTGGTGTGTGTGTCTTTCTTCTTCTGCGGATTCGAGTTACAGCCTCAGGGCTATAACCGAGAGCTATAACCTAGCTGTAGCCATAGTGACCTCGCTACACTACCTTCTTCAGTCTTACATCAATCATGCTTTGATGGGAAATTAGAATAAAATTTTGCCAATTGAACTTTGGAAAAGTAAGCTCAATGTACTACTTTAAATTGCAATAATGAATGTCAGGGACATAAAGAAGATTAATTAACCAATTTCAAGGTAGAATCCCATATAGCATCAGAACATTTTTGTTGAAAATCTTGCTCCCATCATTTCTTAGTCTTGTCCAAGGAATCACGATTAGACATCAATAATGGCTCATAGGAGACTGCTAACAACCTTTTAGTATTTGGTTAAAGATTATAAATTTTCTCTATCATCTTTAATTCCAAATCTTGAGGGAGTTTTAATGCCAAGGAATTTAAAAAGCTCCTAATCTCTAAATGTCTCAAAAGAATAATGTTTAGTTATTTTAAATTTAGAAGATAATTGTTCAAAAGTGGCCACAATTTGGTCAATAAAGAGATCTTGGAAAGATTGGATACCAAAGTCTGATTGTTGACAAAACCAAAATCTTGTACCAAATATAGAAAAAAGAATTAGCTAAAAGGGGACTGATTAATAAAACTCTATGGCATCCAAAATGTTTCCTAAATTGAAACCAAATCCTCAATGTACATTTACCAACAAAATTATCAATTAATTTAGAAGCAGAAAAGGGTAATGAAACTCCAACTATCGAAATAAAGGAATACTTCTTGGTAGAATCAATTTCCAAATTAATCCAACTAATTTGTCCTTATGATGAATCCAAAAATTAATATATCTAATATTAGCTGCTCAATAATATAATCTAAAATTAGTTAATGCCAATCCCCCTTTCTTTTTAGAATTTTGAAGGAAACTTTTATTAAGACGAGGGTGTTTATTTCTCTAAACAAAGGAAGAGATTACACATATATTATGTTTTAGTCAAATATTTCACCAGTGCATTCATGTATGTGCTGGAGACTAAACGGGTAGTACGGAATAATTAATGGACCCAAGATATGGTACATTTTGTGTACTGCCTAAGGCCAGATTTCTTGTTTCATGATGTGTTAAAAGTTTCTGACTTGGAAAAATATAAGATAAATGAAGGCAAGAATTAATTCAATAAAACGGCCAAAGAGATGAAATTGTATTTCAGTCTACTCACCATATTGCTTCGTTGGGTTTAATGACTTTCAACTTGTGCTTAACTCAAATATTTTTGTTGTTGCAGACCCAATTCATTTGTGATCATTACAGCAAACCGCATTTTGCACTGCAATGCAGATACACCAGAGGAGATGCATCACTGGATAACTTTACTACAGAGGGTGAAGGGGGATACGCGAGTGGAGGGTCAGGAGTTCATTGTCAGAGGTGAGAACAGGACCAATAATTAACGCTGAGTCACCAGTCCAAGTTAGAAACATCAATGCATTTTGTAACCGAACTTCACCCAGTTTTCTTTTGCTATACTTAGACCTGCCTGTTGATGCGGTTCAGTGCCCAGCAATGTTTACTGTGTCTGTTTAACATCTGCTTTATGTAGTGTTTGTATTCTACAGTTAAATGTGAATCATAATGATGAATAGAGAGAGAGATAATGTTTACAGAACATTGGGACAACATACTGCACTAGTGTGTGAATACACATAGTATTACACTGAAATGGATTAAGAAGAGGTACAAGATGATCTTAGAGAAATTTACACTGTGTAGTGGTGCTATGGTGACACTACAACTCCCAGAAGGCATCGAACTGGCCATGTGACTTCAGTGCATGATGACGTCAATGTGTGTCGGGCATGTGATTTGGGCTTTTAAAAGGTTGCGCACGTTCTGACCAGTAAATCCATTTGATTCACTGAAGAAACGCCTTGCGTGGTTATTTCATCGTGTCCACTGTGATTCCAGTGGCCACAATTGGTGACTCAGACGAGTCCAAAAATGTATTTTTGAACAAACATGAACTCTGCAGCCGTTGCTTTGAAGCTGCCACCTTTCTGGACAGCAAAAATTTCTGGTGGACATGGGTTCAGAAGTTAGTGTATTTCCACCCACCAGTTTTGACATGCGCCATCCTCCCCAGACCTGCAACTACGAGCAGTTAACAGTTCCAATATTCTGACCTTCGGCACCAGGAAGATGAATGTCAAGTTCAAGAATCATCTCTACACTTGGCCATTCATTATAGCAGCTGTATCCCGACCTTTGCTGGGTGCAGATTTTCTTCGGGATCATTTATACCTCACCGACTTAAAAGGGTGCTGACTAATAGATGAAACTTCTTTTCAGACCATTCCTCTGGCAGATTCCTGTGCCCCTGCTCTACACCTCCGAACATTAAGTAAACCAGGAGATGAATTCTCCAAGCTGTTGGAAGATTTCCATGAGATTACTACAATCTTCTGCCTCCACTGCAAAGCACTGTGTTACTCATCACATTTGTACTAAGGGCCCTCCTATCCATGTGAAAGTGTGCCGCTTGCCGCCAGAGAAACTGTGCTTAGCTAAGGAAGAGTTTGCCAAGATGGAGGAACTAGGCATAATTCGTAGGCCAAACAGCCCCTGGTCATCCCAAAACGCAATGGAGGTTGGCGACCATGTGGAGATTACAAGCGGCTTAACGATGCCACCATTCTGGATCGTTATCCAATAACTCATATTCAGGATTTCTTGGCTAATTGGCATGGAGCAAATATCTTCTCCAAAATAGACAGTGCTTGGCTATCACCAAGTACAAGTAGAGCCAGAAGACTTCCAAAAACAGCAATAATTTCCCCTTTTGGGTTGTTCGACTTTTTAAGAATGCCATTTGGATTAAAGAACGCTGCTCAATCTTTCCAATGGGTGATGGACGCTTTAAGACATGGTATAACCAATGCCTTCATTTACCTCGACAACATTTTAGTGGCTAGTGGGACCAAAGTGGAACATTTGGAATATCTTTGTACACTTTTTATCCATCTTCAAGAATTTGGACTGACAATCAATCCAGATAAATGTGGTTTTGGACAAGAACTTGTTGATTTTTTGAGATATAGAATTACTCCAGAAGATGTGACCCAATTACCATTCCAAAAGTGACGCCATTATAAAATACTCAAAACCTGCTATGGTTAAAATACTACAGAAATTCTTAGGTATGGTGAATTTTTATCATTGTTTTCTTCTGGAAGCACCTCAGATCATGAAGTCTCTTTTTGATTTACTGTCTGGTAACACAAAAACTATCCATTGGACTGAAGAGGCAAACAACACCTTCTTGAAGACGAAAGATTTGCTGACTCATGCCACGATGCTCAGCTACCCAGTTTTAAATGCAGCCACTGCCCTTTCCATAGACACACTTCATCAATGGACAGTGGAAGCCATTAGTATTCTTCAGCTAGCATCTTCATGAAGCAGAAAATAAATACTGTGCTTTTGATAAGAAGCTTTTGGGCATTTACTTGTCTATTTGACACTTCCATTATTTATTTGGAGAGCAGAGATTTTACTATGTACACAGACCACAAGCCCTTAACATTTGCGTTTTCCAAGGTGTGGAGCCCTGGTCAGAATTCTCCACAAAAATACCACATATTTCCAGAAAAGATGATGTAGTAGCTGATGCACTTTCTGGCTCTGCTCCACTCGTCTGTAGATCAAGGTATTGACGACACAGCTTTGGCCATGACCCAAGAACATGACCATGAGACGAATGCTTATTGAATTGCAATCACGAACCTGCAATTGAAGGATGTCCAGTTTGGAGTTCATGACAAACTACTCCTCCGTGATATATCAACGGGACACCCACGCCCAGTAGTTCCATCATCATGGAAATGTTGAGTATTTGACTCTGTGCTTGGTCTCTCACATCCATCAATTAAATTGACCTTTTGTTTGGTTTCCAACAGGTTCATGTGGCATAGTCTTAAAAATGACATTACACAAATGGCGAGGTCCTGCATTGCCTGCCAGAAAGCAAAAGTTCAGCAGCCTACTAAGGCACCACTGCAGTCTTTTTGCTCATGTTCACATGGACATTGTTGGTCCTTTTCCTGTTTCAAGAGAATACTGTTATCTTTTTATAGTAATAGACAGGTTTACACGGTGGCCTGAAGCCGTGCCTATGGTAGATGCTACTACAGACACTTGTGCTTGGGTGTTCCTCAGTTCCTGGGTGTCTCGTTTCGGTTTACTTCGGATAGAGGACCACCATTTACTTCCTTGATGTGGATGCCCTTGACTCGCTTACTCGGTATAACAATTCATCATGCAAATGCCTATCATCCCCAGACTAATGGAATGGTGCTAAGATTTCATTGACATCTCAAGTCGGCCTTGACTGCTCGGTTAGTTGCCCCGAACTGGGCTGATGAGCTGCCCTGGGTATTACTGGGCATTGGAACAACTCCAAAGGAGGACCTCCAAGCTTCAACAGCTGAGCTCGTGTACAGCGCACCATTGGTGGTTCCAGGGGAGTTCACCCCTATCATTCCAACTCCAACGATGATCCTAAGGAACTGTTGACCAGGCTATGGAAGGAATTAGGAAAATTGACCCCTATACCACCATCTTCACATGGACAACTCTCTTCCTTTGTGCCCGAAGACCTCAAAAACTGTGGATATGTCTTCATCCATAGGGGAACAGTTAAGCAACCTTTCCAAATGCCTTATGAAGAACCTTATAAGATATTCAGACAAACTAGGTCAACCTGTATTTTGGACATTGGAGGGAAGCCAGTCTTTCATTATTGACAGGCTTAAAACTAGTTTATGTGGGTGTCTTCCTCACTGCAGCAGCTAACAGTCCGTCGCAGAGGTCGACAACCTAAGAGACAGACAAACCTTTCTGTCGGTTCTGGGTGGGGGGGGGGGGGTGGGTCCATGTTGTGGCTCTATGGTGGCACTACAACTTCCAGAAGGCATCAAACCAGCTATGTGATGACAGTGCATGATGACGACAATGCGTGTCAAGCGCATGATTTGGGATTTCAAAAGGTTGTGTGCATTCTGATCAGTAAATTCATTTGATTCACTGAAGAAATGCCTTGTGTGGTTATTTCATTGTGTCCACTGCGATTACAATAGCCACAACTGCATGATAAATGTGGAATTTTAGTTACAGGTATAAGAAACTGGATCGTAATTTTGTGATAAGAACAGAGACTGAATTAGGACAGGAGAGGGTATTAAATGTCCCCAGAATTCTGGAAGATTGCTTGACCTGAAAGGGTCGGCAGAAACTTTCAGGCTAGAGTAGCGTACAGTGCTGTTAACAGTCTGTGGTCCACTGGTCAGTCAAAAGTGTATAGATGAACACATTTGCAGGATAACTACAGGGAAGTGTAAGGACCCCAGAATGGCAATTTCAGGAGTCTTCATTTAATCCTAACTGCAGTAGTGCCAAAGAGTAGACAAAGAGAAAAGTTTCAGAAATGTCGGAAGCGTGAATGATCAGTCTGAACCAACTTCAATGTGGTACTGCTGGAGATGGCCCTGGACAATAAGGTCAGGCAAGCAGAGCAAGTGGCATAAGGCAAACATTTAAAGAACAGTGGTTATAATATTGTAAGGTTGAGATTAGCTGTGGAAAAGGAAAAAGAGCCAATGACTCAAGCTGCAGTGTTACAGTACACTGCCTTTGGATCATGGGTGGGCTTGCACAGTCTTACCAGAGCGAAAGGTAGGGCAATGACAGTCAGAGACACAAGAAAGAGAAATGAAGCAGAAAAAGGTGCTTCTGGAATCTATCATGCTGTAGACCCAACCTGAATGTAGTAAGATGAGAAGAAAATAAGAGCATGGAAAGAAAATGGAAAAAAAAATTTGTAAAAGGCCTAAAAGTAGCTACAGCAAAGCAGAGGTAGGCAGATTAGGGACTAAAGCTAATACCATCTCACAAAGGCAGAGGGCATATGCTAAGTATTAAGTGCTCATTTTGCATCTGGCTTTCTCACGGAAGCTGCTGCTTCCATGGACCCTGTAAGTGACAGAGCAGCTGACCTCTGCATTGGTTTAACTTTGCTGGAAAAGGCTGTAGAGGAGTTTCCTACTTTTAAACAAGTCCACAGCAATCTGAGGAAGCTCCTCAGATTGACATTGAAAATAAGGATGGAAATTAAGACAGCGCTGATTTTAATCTTCCATTTCTCCTTGGTTGTAGGGGTGACACTTGAGGACAGGATAATTGACTTCTAAAGTTATTTGATGAAATGTCACGATAGGTTTGATTGCAAAGTTTGAAGCCCGATGGAGAAAAAAATGAATTGGCTGAGTAACAAAATAGATCTGTGGTAAATGGATGCACAAAAGTGCTGGAGAAACCCAGCAGGTCACAGAGCAGCCATGAATGTAAAAGGCAGTCGACATTCCTGGTCTGAGCCATTCTTTAGGACTCCTGGCAAAGTGCTCAGGCCCAAAACTCCGAGTGCCTTTTACTTCCGAAAGACGCCATGTGAACTGCTGAGTTTCTCCAGCACATTTGTGAACTCCACTGGATCCCAGCATCTTGATGGGAGAAAAGAATACAGTGGTCTGCTCTGGACTTTGTCCTTTTGTGTATCCTGTGTTTTAATGATTTCTACTTTGGCACACCAAGGTCATTTTAGTAATTGCAGACATTTGAAGAGGATGCAGATATGCTGGCAAATTCTTTGAGCACGGGAATGAGGAAAGTGAAGGGGAAGTCTCAACCACTCTACCATTCTGTGCACATACCAATACAGCTGGGAGCAAGCTAAAGGATGGGATGAAACCATCCCATCCCAAGGATGGGGCAGTCACTTCCACCCTTAACTGTCCTAGCTGCAATATAAATGCATCATACACTTTATTTCAGTCAAAGTTGTACTTGTTTGAAGGATTTTTTTCATAAACTTCCAGATGAGCAAATTGTAAAAAGGCAGGTTTCATGGATCAAAAAAAACTCTACAGACCAATAACTGTGCTTTTCACATGGTGTAAGTGGGAGGCATGCTGCGTGCAATCTATTCCACACCTCACTGGATGCTTACGTTAGACTCCACTCCAAAAAGATGATGTGTGCCAGACTAAAATTATTGTGACTAAAACTGGTAAGATGTCAACTTTGTCCAATAATATACAAACCCAGTGAGACACTGCAGGAAGAGTACACGTTGCTTCATATATCACTCAGTTTGCCTCTCCAGATGGTCTGAGTCATCCATGTCCATCTTGCCACAAAATCCCCCCCCTTCTTCACAAGATCAGTGGCTTGTTTTCCCACTGCAAGGCAACTGATCTCAAACCGTAGTTCAGCAGATCCTATCTGGTCTGCAGAATGCTTCCAGCATTTCCTGTTTGTTTTTCCGCAGTTCTGATATCTGCAGTTTGTTTACATCTGGTGGATATTTGATAAGCCTCCAGGGAAATATTCACCAGAACCTTTTCCCTCTCACCTTAAAACTAAGCCCTCTTGTTTTTGATATCCCTACCATGGAGAAAAGATTCTGACACTCTACCCTATCTATGTCTCTTAGAGTTGTATGTATGGTACCTCTACCAGATCGCTCCTTGGCCTACCTTCACTCCAGGGAAGACAATCCCAGCCTATCCAATCTTGTCCCCATAACAAAATTCCTCCAATTAGACAACATACAATATTACAGCACAGTACAGGCCCTTCAGCCCACAATGTTGTACCAACCTATGGAAGCCTACTCCACAACAATCTAATCCTTCCCTATATTTTTCTAACATTCATGCCTATTTAGGAGTTATTTTTTAAAATCCCATTTGGACTAGTTTGTACCACAACCCCCAGCAATGCGTTCCAGGCACCCATCACTCGCTGTATAAAAAGTAACTTTTCTCTGACATCGCCCTTAAACATTCCTCCCCTCACATTAAACAGATGTCCTCTGATATTTGCTGGAAAAGGGTGCTGGCTGTCCACCTTATCGATGTCCCTCATAATGTACCTCTATTAAGTGACCTCTCATCTTTTGTCGCTTCAAAGTCCTAGCTCTGTCAACCTTGCTCATATGGCAGGTTCTCCAATCCAGGCAACATCCTCTTAAATCCCCTCTGCACCTTCTCTAAAGCATGTGCATCCTTCCTGCGATGCATCCTAGTGAATTTCTTTTCCACTCCAATGCAGACCGATTCTTCCTAAAATGTGATGACCAGAATTGTACACAATATTGCATGTTTTGCAAAGTTGCAACACAGCTTCCCAACTCATATTCCATACCCTGACCATTGAAGGATTTTCTCCAATAATTTCTCTAGCATTAGGTTCACTGGCCTATCGTTTCTTGGGCTGTCTGTGCTGCCCTTTTGTAATAAAGGAACAACACTACTTCTAATCTTCAGGCACTTCACCTGTGTTTAACAAAACTGCAGAAATTGCCATCAGAGCCCCAGCAGCCTCTTCTTTTGCAAATTGGGATAGATCTTATCTGACCCTGAGGATTTATTAACAGAGTTATGTGACAATTGGGTCATCGCTCTCTAGCTCAGATACTCACATGGGAACAGACGTTTGCCTGACCATAAACAAGTAGAAGCATGATACTTGTAGTCTATTTCTGTAGTGTTTCCTGCTCTCCTGTTTCTGAGATATGGCTAAGGCATCTCCAAGTACAGGAAAGGTACCCCCATGCAGTCTCTACAAAGTTCTTCCAATACACTGGAAGGGTAGGCAAGACAATGTCATTGTCCTCTCCCAAGCCATCACTCCAGTGTTGAGACTTGGGTTGCACTCAGCCACTAGGAGCTGGCCACATTGGTCATTTGCCTTGACTCCAAGCTCCCAAAAGAGACACTGTGCTTCAAATTCTGTAATGGGAGAAGATCACCAAGTGGACAGGGGTGAAAGGTTGAATGACTTACTCAAGACCTACTGGGAACCTTGGGTCCATGGTATTCCAAGTGGAGAGGGAACATTTGGAATGATTTTGAGAACCTTGACCCTGCATCAGGAGCACACGAGGAGCTCTGTAAAAGTGTCAGGAATGGTATGCCACACACTACCCACCATACCTCCTCCATCGAGCATTACCTGCCACATCTGTGGAAGAGTCTGCTGATCCCATGTTGGATTAATCGGCCACCACAACACTGAGTCATCACTGCCTTTGTACAAGTTTCGTTCCTCCCTGTCTGAACTGCACTTTGTATCTCAGATTATGGAAGCTTTAACATGATGGGAAAGGGTTAGAACAGGGGTCTCCAAAGTTTCAATATCGACCCCTTGGACCCCCAGGGGTCGATAAATACCAGGGGTCAAAAGGAGGGGGCATTGAACTTCTGCTGTGGAAAGCAGGGCCGGATCAACTGAAAATAGCACCTATGGCAGTGGTGACCACCTCTTGCAAGAGTGTGCCTTGGTGGCCACCATGTTATATTTGGCTTCAGCTTCTGAATATGTTGAGAGTGAACTGGAGGACGGACTAAGCGTAGAAGAAAGATGTATGTGTTCTTTGTACCTTTGATAGCACCCTCTGTCCCGCCCCACTTCATCACTCCCCGCCCCCATACCCCCATCCAGTGATAGGAGTTGATGAGGGATAAAGTAGTCCTTGAAGGGATCCATGGTCTAAAATGTTTGGGGATCCCTGAGTTAGATGGATATGGACCAAATGCAGGCAAATGGAATAAGCTTGGGTGAATATCCTGCAGGGTATTGAGGAGTTTGGCTGAACGGCTTGTTTCTGCTCTGTAAAAGTCTGCGACCTAATGTCACACTATCCTCCTCTGCTTTGAAAGGGTGGCTACATAAAGAAGTGAAGAATGATGGGAAAGGCAATCCACTGAAGCTGAAGAAGCGTTGGTTTGTGCTAACCTACAACTCCCTGGACTACTACAAGAGCTGCGAGAGAAACGTGACCAAGCTGGGCACCTTGGTCCTCAACAGTCTCTGCTCAGTTGTGCAGCCCGAGGAAAAGATGTTTAAAGAAACTGGTAGGTGTTCACTGCTTCGAATTCTATGCAATACACAAACGTGCTGGAGAAAGTTAGCAGGTCATGCAGCATCCTTAGGAGGTAACGAATGACCAATGTTTTGGCCCTTCATCAGACCTGAAACATTGGTTACTCTTAACTTCCCATGGAAGGCGATGCAGCTGAATTCATGTTGACATGCTATGCCTTATAGACGTATGTTAAAAGAGTTAACAAGATCGTATGGCACCTACACCAGAATTATTGCATTCTTTCTATGAGACCAATCACTGCTGGCTCAGCAGTAATTAAGGTGCACGTCATTGGAGGTGCTCTTTAAATTCCATTCACGAGTCAGGATTAAGTGCAATGCCAGTTTTACACTCCACCCAATGTCAATCTCCTTTCATTTCAAAGGGTGGGGTATAAAACTGGAGATGCACAGGAGTCTGCAGATGCCGGAATGTAAAGCTAAATATATTCTGCTGGAGGAACTGAATGGGTCAAGCAGCATCAGTGGAAGAGAAAGAACAGTTGACATTTTGAGCCAAAGCATCAAGACTAGAGAAGTGTGGAGAAGCCAGTGTAAAGTGGTCTGAAAGGGAGAGGGCTAGCATGTGAGATTGGTGAGCCAAACAGAGATGAATCACGATGGTCAGAGGCAGTAGAGAGGCAAGAGAAACAAAGGGTTCAGGTAAAGAGAGATGAGTGATGCAGAGTAGAGTGGGGGATGGAGGCAAAGGCTGTCAGCGCTGGGATCTGATCAGAAAAAGGTGAGAATGGTGAGAAACCAGGTGGAACCATCGGTGGGGAGGGATGAATGTGGATGGAACCAAAGTGAAAGGGAGATGAAAATGGATATGGGGCTGGGCAGGGAAGAGAACAAAAAAGAAAACAAGAGATTGATATTACAAGCCCAAAGGACCCCAAAACCCAGCAGCAATAGATATTCACCAAGACAAATGGTTACTTAAACAAAAGTTGCTTTTAATTATCTTTAAACATGAAAATAGAAACAAACTTTAACATTATTATTAACTTACTTAACTAAACCTAACCCCCTTCTAATTCTAAGCCCATGTGTGTGTAATGTGTGGTAAGTTTAGAAAAGTTCTTTGGTTCACAGTCCAATCTCACTTCTCATTCTTCCAAGTTCACTGGTTGCAGGCATTTCTTATACTGTGCACAGACTTTAACATGTATTAAAGTTCACCAGGCTTTGGTGCTTGAAAGGTAAATGGAAGGTTCTTGTTGATTTTCAGAGAGAGATGTGTTGTTCCAGGACATTCACAACTGAGGTACTTCCCTTAGTCACCTGTGTCTTGCTGACGAAACTTGCCCCCTCAAGGTTCTCCAGATGATAACCTCTTTCTTTCAGGTCATCATAGTTCCTTTTTGTTTCTCATATTCCAAGTGAAACATTAGACAGCCAATCCTCTCGTCTTGCATGAACCGCAAGGGCTGACTAGGTCATCTTCCACTCTGGAGCTTCTTACTAACCTTTCCTATTTCAATTGGCTGACACTGCTCTCTCTCTCTCTCTCTCTCTCTCTCTCTCTCACATACACACACACTCTGAGACTGAAACAACCTGTTTGACTCTCTCTGCTTGCAAAACCACATGACCCTCTTACAACAGAAAGTCTTCTGTAGACAATAGGGCATCAGCCTGCTCTTTCATTTGTTGCTTTTGGGTAAACAAGAACCCCTCAGTGAGCTCTCTGGAGCACTCTTCATAGCTCTTGCAAAAAGGTGTGAAAAGTCACTATGTCTCCAGTATTTCAAATAAGATCTGTTTTAAAGTGTTTGTGTGCGACTTACTCTAACAAGCCTTTCCCAATTTATCTCCCAAAAGCATTTCTATATACTCTGTCACATTGGGAAGTAAAGAAAGGGTGGAGAAGAAGAGAGGAGGGACTTTACCTGACAGTAGATTTCACATTCATACCATTGGCTGATGACTATCCATGCAGAGTTTGAGGTGTTGTTCTTCTAGTTTATGTTGGGCCTCACTCTGGCAGTGGAAAAGGCCTAGGATAGTCCAGTTGGTGTGGGGATGGGAAGGAGGGGTTAAAATGGCAGAAACTGGGATCTCAAGATGTCCATTGCAAACAGAGTGCAGATGCTCTGTGAAACAGTCTCCAAGTCTGCATTTGGTCTCACTGATGTAGAGAAGGCAACATCAGGAGCACCAATTGCAGTAGCTGAGGTTAAAGTGGGTGCATGTGAATCTTTGCCTCACCTGGAAAGGTTGTTCAAGTCTCTGGATAGTGATGAGGGAGGAGGTATTAGAGCAAATGTTGCACCTCCTGTGTTTGCAGGGGAAAGCATCAGGGGTCACAAAGAGGTGACTGGGAGGGATGAGTGGACAAGGGAAACTATGTGATGCTGCAGAAGGCACAAAGGGATGGGGAGAGGTAGATGTGTCTGGTAGAGTAGCAGCTGACAGAGATATCAGAAGATGATGCGCTGAATCTAGGTACTTAAACAACTCTTCCAGGTGAGACAAAGGATTGCGAGCACCTCCTCTAACCTCATCTACTGCATTCAGTGCTCCTGGCATGGCTTCTCCTACTTCGGTGAGATCAAGCACAGACTGGGAAACCATTTTACAGAGCATCTACACTCTCTCCACAATGGCTATCCTGAGCTCCTGGCTATGTGCCTTTTCAGCTCGATTTCCCATTCCCACACCCACCTATCTGTCCTGGACCTTCTCCATTATCAGAGTGAGGTCCAAAGTAAACACCTACATTCTGCCTGGTCAGCTGACAGCTGAACAATATGAACATAGTATTTTCCAATTTCAGGTAATGATCCCTCTCTTCTATGCTCCTTTTTTTTAATTCCATGCTGGATTAGTGATTTGTAAATTCTGTCAGGAGAAATTTCCTGTGATTGAATAAACTTTGTACATTGACATCTTTGTTTCATTGATGTACTTTCCCGATTATATCAATTGGAAGGTTACTGGAATATTACAATATATGGCCGTAAACATTGTTATCGCCTTCATACAAAGCTGTTAAATGAAGCAACCAGGTGGGCAAACGCCATCCAAAACGTCATTGACACCAAACCACCGATCGACACACCCACACAACAGCTTATTCAGGACATCAAGGTAAGGAAGTGTCTGAATGTGAATGAGTGAAACACCTGCTCTTTATTGTTGCAGTGGAAGTGATGTCTGTCATATCATTTACATAGCTGCCCCTCCACAAAATGTTTCACCTGTAAATTTTGAGTTATGCATGTGTGATTGGGCATAATCCTTTCATGTTTGCTTTGGTCTTGTCTGCTAACAACATAAAATTGTGAATGTATTTTGCCACACCTTCCACAGGCCACAAATGCTCCATTCGCGGTCATGGAGTCATAGTTTCACAATACAAAACAGGCCCTTCATCCCAACTGGTCCATGCCAACCAAGATGTCTTCCCAAGTTAGTCCCGCTTGCCTGCATTTGACCCACATCCTTCTGAACATTTTCTATCCAGATACAATAGACAATAGGAGCTGGAGTAGGCCCTTCGGCCCATCGAGCCAGCACCGCCATTTTACAGATCATGGCTGATCACTACCATCGGTACCCCTTTCCAGCCTTATCCCCATAACCCTTAACTCCTTTGCCCACTAGAGTCTTATCTAACTCTCTTTTGAACATAATCAGCGAATCTGCCTCTACCACCCTCTGTGGCAGAGCATTCCACAGATTCACACTTCTCTGGGTAAAAAAATGTTTTCTCCTCTCCGTCCTAAAGGGTCTACCCTGAATTCTTAAACTATGCCCTCTAGTCCTTGACTCCCCCATCATTGGGAACAAGTAATCCGACTTCACCCTGTCTATCCCCCTGATAATTTTGTATACCTCAATCATGTCCCCCTTCATCCTTCTAAATTCCATCGGATACAAGTCCAGTTTTTCTAGCCTTTCAGCATATGTCAACCCCGCCATCCCTGGAACTAACCTTGTAAATCTGCGCTGCACACCCTCTATAGCTAGTATGTCCTTCCTCAAAATCGGAGACCAGAACTGGACGCAATACTCCAGGTGGGGTCTCACCAGGGCCCTGTACAACTGCAGAAGGGTGTCTCTGTTCCTATACTCCAATCCCCTCTTTATGAAAGCCAACATGCCATTTGCCTTCTTCACAGCTTTCTGAGCCTGCATGCTAGTCTTCAGTGACCGGTGAACAAGTACTCCCAGATCCATTTGCTCCTCCCCACTCCCTAGCTTGTCTCCATTTAAATAATACTCAGCTTTCCTATTATTGCCCCCAAAATGGATAACCTCACATTTTCTTACATTGAACATTATCTTCCATTCAGCAGCCCATTCCCCCAACCTGTCCGTCCCTCTGCATTTTCTTGACATCCTCTTCACACCCCACACCGCCACCCAGTTTCGTGTCATCTGCAAATTTGCTCAAGTTATTAATAATCCCCTCATCCAAATCATTTACATAAATTACAAACAACTGAGGATCCAATACCGATCCCTGCGGCACTCCACTCGTCACATCCTGCCATCCTGAAAAAGACCCGCTTACCCCAACCCTTTGTTTCCTATTTCTTAACCAATTTCCTATCCATGTCAGCACCTTACCTCCAATACCATGCTCCCTGATCTTGCCCACTAGTCTCCCGTGAAAATTCCAGAAGGTTAGTCAAGCATGACTTACCCTTAAGGAATCCATGCTGACTAGCCCTTATACTATTATTTCTGCCTAAGTGTTCTGCTATTACTCCTTTTATGATAGACTCCAATATCTTCCCCACCACCGACGTCAGGCTGACCGGTCTATAATTTCCCGTTTTCTCCCTCCCTCCCTTCTTAAAAATCGGCACCACATCAGCCACTCTCCAATCCTCAGGGACCTCCCCCGAATCTATGGAACTTTGGAAAATGTCGACCAGTGCTTCCACAATTTCCATAGCAACTTCTTTAAGCACCCTGGGATGCAGCCCATCAGGCCCTGGGGATTTATCAGCCCTCAGTCCCAACAATTTACTCACAACCTCCTGTTTCTGGATCCGGATATCCATTAGATCCCCTACTTCCCCAGGAAAGTTCCCCAAGTCTCTTGATACCGCATGACCACTACCCCCTAACTGACCATAACCTATATCCTCCTTGGTGAAGACAGTTGCAAAGTATTTGTTAAATTCCTCAGCCATCTCCTTGTTTCCGGTAATAATTTCACCCTTTTCCATTCTTAATGGACCAATTTTAGACCGAACCAATTTCTTCCTCTTCACATATTTAAAAAAGCTTTTGCTATCCTCCATTATATTATTTGCTAATTTCCTCTCGTACTTCATTTTCCCCTCTCTTATGACTTTCTTAGTTACCCTCTGATGCTCTTTGAAGGTTTCCCAATCCTCTAACTTCCCACTCCGCTTCGCTATCCTATACTTACTCCCTTTGGATTTGATATTACACATAATTTCATTAGTTAGCCACGGCTGCCATTTGCATCTCCTAGAGTCTTTCCTCCACTTTGAAATAAATTTGTCCTGAAACCTGTGAAGGTCTTCTGAATATTACAATTATCCCCACATCTATCACTTCCTCTGGCAGCTCGTTCCATATACCCACCACCTTCTAGGTGAAGGTGCCCCCTTGGGACCCTTTTAAGTCTTCACCCTCTCACCTTTGCTGTCTAGTTTTAGATTTCACTACCTGTGAAAATGGTTATGACTATTTACTTCAACTATGGCACCGCAATATTTTATAAACCTCTCTATGGTCACCCCTCTGCCTCCTATTCTCCGAGGTGTAAAATCCCAGCCTATCCAGCCTCTACTTGTAACCCAAGCCCTCCAGTCTTGGTAATGTCCTTGTTTTCACACCCTTTCCAGCTTATTGACATCCTTCCTATAATTGGGCAACCAGAACAGTGCACATGACTTCAAGTGTGGTCTCACCAACCTCTTGTAGAGATATAATATGACATCCCAACCCTCATTACTCAAACAGATGAAGGCAAATGTGCCAAGTGCCCTCTTCACCACCCTGTTCACCTGTCTCACCACCCTGGGTTTACTGCCACAGGTACAGATATGAAAGTGACACCCTCCTGCTGATCACCAGTGACTATAGGAATGGTCCCTGTGCTAATCCCATGGATGAACATGAGGTCTTCTTCTCCAGCAAAGGAATGTGACATTAACAGCAGTGGGGATGTGGGAATAACATGGTTGTCGATCAGGACGATCGATCCATTTGGGGTGATCGTGAAAGTCCCACAGCTTTACCTTTCCCAAAAGCTCCACTGAATGTAGAACACTACAGCACAATACAGGCCCTTTGGCCCTCGATGTTGTGTCGATCAATATATTCCTTAAAAAAAAGTACTAAACCTACCCTACCCCATTACCCTCTATTTTTCTTTCATCCACGTGTATGTCTAAAAGTCTCCCTCTTCATTCAACGTAAATAAAGTTGGAATGCAAGCATCCCCTTTCATGTCTAAGAAATGGAGCCATCTATCCTGTATTCTGCCATGAAGCTGAAGCTTTAATGGTCTCAAGTGCAGTTGAAGTGCGGGAATGCAAACAGTGATGTTGCGGAAATTGCATTACATTCCTTTTTTGTAATGCTCCAAGATGTAAAAAACTTCTTGTTATTCACTGTAGCTTCAGATGCCTGGAGTGCTTTTGGGTAACTGGGGAAAAAAAATTAACTCTTTCTTTATTTTAGGAAAATTGTCTGAATATTGAAGTTGTAGAACAAATCTACAAAAGGAACCCAATCCTGCGTTACACACACCATCCTTTGCACTCCCCACTTCTTCCACTACCTTATGGAGACATCAATTTAAATTGTAAGTCCAAAAGAAAATGTTCTTGTGTCCACTGTATGAAGAGTTTTCATTTATTTGTTTATTTTCACTGTAATTAACCATCATAATTCATAAATAATCTTTGGCACCAAGACTTCCAACATGGAACTCAAAAAGAAACAAATTACAGATGCTGGGATTTGGAAGATCAATACAGAAAGTGCTGGGAATACAGAGTCTGTCAGGTAGCATCAGAGGAAAAGACATGGTTAACGTGTCTGGTTGATGCTCATTCATCAGAACTCACAACATTTTCAATTGTGGAGAAGAGGGGAGGTTGGCGAATACAAGGGAATATTGAAGAATACAAGGAATCCTATGTGACAGGGTGAAGAGAGAAAGGAGTAGTGCTGCTTAGAGGGTGATGAAGGCAGGCTGGTTTCTGCTAATTTGTCTGGAGGAGTTGTAAATCGGAGATGAATGAGGATGGTGGGGAGAAGGACTAAAAAAGATTGGCACGGTTAACGCAATGCTATAACAACACCAACAACCTGGGGTTGAATCCAGTGCAAGGAATTTGTACGTTCTCCCAGTGACCTCCATAGGTTTTCTCTGGTTTCCTCCCATCTTCCAAAAATGCACAGAGTTAGTGAGCTAATTGTGTGCAATTGGGCGGCTTGGGTTTCAAAAGTCAGAATCGGCTTTCCCCGTAAATAAAATTGTATATTTACATTTCAAACTGTGTGATGCTGTGAGGAACTGTGATCGTTTGGAACAAGTGATCAAAAGCTGAGAAAATGAATGCAATTAAAGGAAATATCTCATGTAGAGAGAGGTAATAAGGGTTAGGGGTTAGAGAGGGAATTCACAGTGTATAAACTAGGCACAGACACCAGTAATAAAGCAACAGAACTTTGATATACAAGAAGCTGGAATTGGAAGATTGCTCATGTTTGAAGATTGAAGATGGTCACATATAAAGGTTCATTACCCCATTCAAATTGTAAACAGAGTTCCAAATGCAACAAAAGGCTCCAAGTGTGTTTTACCCTTTCTATTGTTCAGTGGATTATTGAAACAGGAGGAGGAAATCATAAATATTGTGATTTCCAGTTGTGCAATTTGGTCAGTCAAGGCTTCTTGTAAGGAACCAATAATTTAATTCACATGGACTCCATTAAGATAGCAACAGGGGTTAACTTTCCAATTTGCAGTGTGAAGCTCCCCCCTCTAATTGTGCAGATTGAAGAACCACAGGCTCTTCAGGCCTTATCTGTTCATTTGAGCCCAAGGCATGTTCCTTAATAAGGTCTCACACAGCCTATTCACTCCATCTACATTGTCCAGAGTTCTGGCTCAATAGAAGTGCAGCCATAGACTGAGATTGGTACAAGGGCTATGCAATGATATTTATAACCTGTGTTACCTTTCTTCAAAGAACTAACTCTTCATTTCTGTTGAAATGTTTTGATATCCAGTGCTGAAAGAAAAGGGTTACACAACCCTGCAGGAAGAAGCCATCAAACTCTTCAATTCTTTACAGCAGATGGAGTCAGTTTCTGATCCTATTCCCATCATTCAAGGCATTCTGCAGACTGGGCAGGATCTGCGACCTCTGCGGGATGAGCTCTACTGTCAACTCATCAAACAAACAACAAAGGTGCCTCAACCTGGGAGTTCAAGCAATTTGCGCAGTTGGCAGTTACTCACTTGCATGAGTTGTACATTTCTGCCCTGCCGCGCCATCCTCCGATACCTCAAATTTCATCTCAAAAGGTACAATCCCTATCCATTTGCTGGAAATATTTGCCAATCAGTTGATTCTGTATCTCAGCTGTGTAACTGGTGAGCTCCATTAAAACTGTTAGCATCATGCTGTATAATTGTTTTCTTCTGGTTTTTAATGGAAAATGCTCAGAATCAGATTTGGATATTTCAGTTTTTCCAAAATGTGGATCACTTTATAGTTCCTCTCTGGTATTGGTCCCATGATTAAATCTGCACAAGGTAATCCAAACATTGGGATTTCTTTTTGTGTCTAGGATTAGAGAGCAGTTTCCAGGGGACCTGGAGAAATATGCAATATTTATACACGAGTCACTGAAGAAAACTAAAACAAGAGAGTATGTGCCATCTCGAGAAGAAATAATAGCTGTGATCAACAGGCAAGAAATGATGACAACAGTTTATTGCCATGGAGGAGGTTCCTGTAAAATCACAATTAATTCCCATACCACTGCAGGGGAGGTAAGGATTCATATCGGAAGAAAACATCCACAGTCATCTGAAATGGACATCACTGAACTTTGGCACAAATTTATGTACCAATCTTGTGGTGGGAGAACTATCTGCAGGGCATATAAATTAGCCATGAGTGCCCTGTTTGAGAATCTCTTGTCTATACCTCCAGTGGTAGAAGTTAGTAAGCATGTTCCTTGTCTATGTCTCATGGTATCCTGAGGTTCTTCTCCTTGAGGGCGTATACACCTCATGACTGTTTCTTGATAGCAAGGGAGAGGGGTTGGGTTGTTGTCTCCTATTTGTGTAATCTCATGGCCATAAATTCTAGCAGTAAAGAGTAGGATCACCTCTTCAAAGTTATAAAGTGTAAAGTACAAAATGACACTTGTATTATAGACTTTTGCTTTTTGTTTCAGGTTGTCGAGAAGTTGATCCGTGGGCTGGCTATGGAGAACAGTAGAAATATGTTTGCCCTCTTTGAGCACAAGGGTACTACTGATAAAGCAATTGAAAGCAGAACAGTTGTTGCTGATATTTTGGCAAAATTTGAAAAGTAAGTCGGGTAATCATGTTGCATTGTAGCTCATTGGAAATCTCCTGAGCAATGATCACTTGTTATTTTAATCAGGTAAGTTAAGTACAACCTGATTGGTTGAAGTAATTGCAGAACATGTTTGGGCAGCTCATGGCAGTTATTACAGAATTACAACGCCAGTAACCTCGGTTCGAATCTGGCACTCTCTGTAAGGAGTTTGTACGTTCTCCCAATGTCCACGTGACTTTTCTCATTGTGCTCCAGTTTCTTCTCACTCTCCAAAAGGTATGGGGCTGGAAGGTTCTTTGGTATATTTAGGTGGGACGGGCTTGTGGGCCAGAAGGCCTGTTGCCTTGCTGTATCTCTAAATTATTTATATTAAAATTAAATTAAGCACTGAAAGATGGCAAGAGAGGTCAGGGTAGAGGAGGACTGGGGAACAGCGAGACATTTGGAGCATGGCAATGAGCTGATTATTGATGAGTTTGTGAAGCCTCGAGGAGACATTTTTGCTCCTCTTAACCCACAGGCATTGGTGAAAAGGCACTTACCACTTGGATATCACCAGTCTCTCCTCCTTTGGCCTCCAGAGGCTTGGGAAACCTGGCCAGCAAGTTAAACCTAGCAATATTGTGAAAGTAAAGGCCATGTGTTACACAAACATGCAGGTGAAACTCAGTAGATCATGCAGCATTCAAAGGAAGTAAAGGGTAACCAATATTTCGGACCCAGGATACTGTGTGACCTGAGTTTCTCCAGCACACTTGTGTATTGCACTTGACCCCATCATCTGCAGATTTTCTTGTTTAACTTCAAAGTAGCTGTGACTACTTTAGAAACTTTTGATGGGAGTATGTTGTTCACTTCTCATCCCAGCAAAGTTAAATAGGTGAATTTCGGGCAGATTGGCTTCTCGCTTCTTACTTTTTAAAAAACTTTCCTCCCACTTGCCACCCGCCTACTTTCGGGATTAAGAACATTGTCATGCCTCAATGCACCAATGCAGTTTGCATATATGCTTTGACTGCAATACTTGAAGAAGATCAAACTCAGTGCATTTATCATTAACTGCGACATTGGTCAACAATGGAGAACAAGGAGTGAGGAGTTTTGGATATTCATGCATTGTCGAGCTAACGCTGCTCTTTCTGGGAATTTCCTCTTTGTATTGTGAAGGGTGGACTTCCTGTGGTAAACAGCTGCAGAGAGAGTTGGGAAGGTAGGAATATATCAGTAGCTCACTCAGCTGGGACATTCTCATCCCAAGCCAGGACATAGAACAGCACAGTTCAGGCTCCACATCCCACAATGACCTATGTGAACCTACGCCACAACAATTTAATTTTTCCCTACCTCACATTTTCTTACCTCCATTTGTTTAAGAGTCTTGCACCAGCCTCCACCACCGCCCCTACCTCTGATATCACCCCTAAACTTTCCTCCACTCTCTTTAAACATTTGCAGGAGAACATTAATTCTTCAGTGAAGCCCAGCCTGCTGGAACTGTTTAGCAATACCTACCTTTTACTGAATTGGTTGTCCAGTCCAAACCAGGCAAGAATTCTTGGACATCAGAAGACGTCAAGATTTAGGACAGAGAGAAAAAACTTAGTTTCCAGAAAGTTCAGCAGGCTGTGAGCAGAGTGGTTGCAAGGTGAATAGAAGGGAAGGGGAGATTTGAAATCAACTTCAGGTTTAACCAGTACCACAGCGTTTGGCTGCGATCACTTGTGTGGAGCGAATGCAACCTGAGAGGTTGATGCACCTTGTGGATGTGTGGGAAGGAAGTGTCCTCCCACTGACACCTGGACTGTTGAATAATTACACAAAATTTCTTCCCATGTCTAGAGCTGCTGCCATTTTAGGAGTGTCATGGAAATTCTACTTCAAACTCTACTGTTTCCTTGACACTGAAAATGTGCCAAAAGACAGTGTGGAATTTGCCTTCATGTTTGAACAGGTATGGTCAAATGAAACCTCAGGTTCTTACCCTGGTAAATCAGCAGAAGGGTAAAGCGATGCTTCTCCAAACTAAATGTTGCTCCATCAATAATGATATGATTGTTACATTGTTTATCAGTCGACCACTGTAAATGCCTCATATATGTTCATGAGAATCAGATACAAAGGCAAGAAATTTAACCAATCACAGCCAGCAAAACAGAAAAGCGACAAAAATCCTGCCAATTGCATCGGATGTTTAAAACATGTACAGAGCCAAAGTGAAGATCTGGAAATCTGAACTAAAAAAAACAGAAAATGCTGGAAACACTCAGCAGGTCAGGCAGCATCTTTGGAGAGAGAAACAAGTTAATGCTTCAGGACCAGGAACCTTCCTCAAATCCCTGAGGAATCCCAGACCTGTTTCTTGGTTTTCAGATGCAGTCTGACCTGTTGAATGCCCCCAGCATTTTCTGCAGAGGTGGAAAGGTTCTGCTGCTTAAGAAATTCCTAGCCTGTTCCTCCCTGCCTGCCACCATATTGAGCGGACAGTCCAAGGGAGACCATGGTGCACTGTGAATCTCCAACATCCCAGAGATGTGCAGGCTGGTAGGTTAAATGCCCACTTTAAATTGCCCCATGGTATAAAAATGAGTGATGGATTCTGGGAGGGGGGGGGAAGATGATAGAATATGAAGATAATAAAATAGGTTAATGTAGAATGTGTGTAGTTGGATGTTTGATGGTGTGGCCTGTTTATGTGTTTTCTGAACCTGTTGAGAGACTTCTCTGAAGTGAAGAACGATGGAATGTCCAATGCATTCATAAATGCAAGGTATGCTTACTTAAAATCATTATTTCAGCAGTAAATTTGTTTTGTTTTGACCTTTAGGCTCATGAGGCAGTCATTCAGGGTCACTACCCTGCGCCAGAAGAAACCTTGCAGTACCTGGCAGCTCTGAGACTTCAATTCGTGCAGGGAGATTACTCCTCTCACGTTGCACTGCCAGAAATGGAAGAGGTATTCCCTATGGAGAGACTGAAGGCGCGGATCACCCAATCAACCAGGAACTTTGCTCCTTCTGGAGACAGGAGCGACAGGAAACGATCCAGCTTCCTGGAGGGAACGTTGAGACGAAGCTTCCGAGCTGGCTCCATCAGCCGGATGAAATCAGAGGATGAACACATGATGGACATGTGGATTAAGGAGGAGATTTCATCTGCCAGAACCAACATCATTGACAAGTGGAAAAAGATGCAAGGATTGGCCCAAGAGCAAGCCATGATCAAGTACATGGCTTTAATCAAGGAATGGCCAGGTTATGGCTCAACTCTGTTTGATGTGGAGGTGAATACAATTTGAATAATTTCAGATGTTGAAACATAAATTGCAGATAATTAAGTCGGCATTTCTTTTAAAGGAGTCCCCGAATATATCAAAGTGTACGCATTTGTTTTTTTGATAAAATGCATTGCTAAATTCCCCAAATGTTACCACAACACGAGATATCAGAGCGGAATTAGTGAGGCTGCACCGCCATTCTATCATGGCTGAGTTCCAATAATTTTCATTCTCCTGCCTTCTGCCTGTAACCTTTGACTCCCTAATCAAGAACCAAATAAGACCATGACACAGGAGCAGAATTGGGCATCTCAGTGCAAAGCAGGAAATAAGTCTTTCAAGCACATATGTGTTGTGAGCAATTAATAATTTATAAATGAGTTTCAAATATATTCTGCTTAGAAATCTAAATTTAAATAGACATACATACAGCATGGTTACAGGCCCTCTCAGCCCATGATCCCATGCCACCGAATTACACCCAATTGACCTACGTTTTGAAAGGTGGGAGGAAACCTGAGCCTCCAGGGAAAACCCACACAGACACGGGGAGAACATACAAACTCATTACGGACAACGAGGGATTTGAACCCCGGTCCCGATCGATGCTGCTGCAACAGCATTGTGCTAGCCGCTAAGCTAACTGTGCCATTCCATCTTTTTTTCACATCCAAGCAAAGTTGTCCCCCTCCCTTCAAGCAGTTTCAGAGAGAACTACTGAAACCGAAATGAAATGTTTTGTTTTCCAGTGCAAGGAAGGTGGCTTTCCCCAAGAACTGTGGCTGGGTGTTTGTGCTGAATCTGTGTCTGTGTACAAGCGAAGAGAGGCCAGACTGCTAGAGACATTCCCATACGAAAGTATCCGGTCATTTGGAGCTCCTCAGCCAACCACCTACAAAATTGTGGTCGATGAAAGAGAATTGTTATTTGACACGACTGAGGTAAAAAAAAAGGCCATCCTGGTATATGAGTGAATTGCATTGATATCGGACATGTGGACATGTCTTGGGAGACATGGAAAATGGGCATTTGTCATGATTCAAAGTTCCTTTATTGTCATGTTCCTACAAAAATTTGTCAACTTTTGCACAAAAATATGCGCCTCGTCCAGCACCCCCACCAATAAGACAAAGAAAACTAAACAAGAGTCCGTTCAGTGTCTGTGGATTTGCCTCCAACCCAACCTCTGCAGCTGCATGCCTCACGCCGAATCTCTGATACGATCATCCTGTCCATTCCAGTGATGACACCAAGCTCCTCGTTCTGAGCCCCCAATAAGATTAGGAAGCAGCTGACACAAGGTCCTTTGGGATCCCTGCTCACGATCGGTCCCCTCATGAATCATGATCCCAATATCTGGCTCCCAAGAGCCTGTCTCCAGCAGCCTGATTCGTCCCAATTGAGAGGATTGATAAGATTTGGAGCATGTGATCAGAAGTGATAATGCTACTTGATTCCACAGGAGCTCTCTAAATTCACTTGGCTGTGTGATTAGAGTCACATAATGTGGAAATAGGCCCAGTGACCCAACTTGCCTATACTGACCAAAATGACGCACCCACACATCCTATCTGCCCACATTTGGCCCATATCCCTCTAAGCCCATCCAATCAATGTATCGATCCAAATGTTTCTTAAATGTTGCAATCCTACCAACTTCAACCACCACCTCTGGCAACCTATTCCATACACCCAGCATTCTCTGTTTAAAAATAAATAAATAGGAAATTCTCCTTGGGTTCCTGTTAAAAGTCTTCCCACACCTTAAATCTATGCCCTCTCATTCTCTGTTCCCCTATTTTGGGCAAAAGCCTCTATGCGCCCTCTCATGATTTTGTACATGATGGAAAAATAACTTGAAGAGCAAGGGGTAAAAGACTGGAGCAGGTTGGACAGTCCTTCAAAGAGTTGGCATCTTCCATTCATTGTTGAAATACAAAGAGAATTTGTTTACATACAGTCACTGTGCCTGGTTTAATGCTAAACTTTATTGTGATCTAACTCCTTTAAACAACTTTTGTCAAAATTAAGTGTGCATTAGTTGAAGGAAACCACAGTTTCTCCTTTTGTTTTGACATTGAAAGGCTAGTTAGGCTTCCAGTGGCAGGGGTACCTGCGGTACTGAGTAGCTTGCAGAGAGTGACGTACCACTTGACACCAAGACCTTTCTCCATTTACAAGGCACAACTCAAGGGTATGATGAAATATGGTCCTCAAGAGGCTTGACCCTGCCAGAGACAGAGCAACCCACTTAACTTCTACCCCAACAATCAATATAAACCATTCTCTTCACCGTTAGTTCAAAGTATCTTCAGTGTGTATCGCGTACAAAATCCACTGTAATTGATTGTATAGGCTCCTCCTATTCTTACAACCTTTCACCACCAAGTAAGAGCATTGGATCACTCCATGTTCACTCCAAGTCATGGACCATCCTGTCTTGGAAATTTATCGCTGGTGCTTCATTGTCACTGGGTGTAACTCCTGGAATTCTCTCCCGACCACACCTTCACCAGGAGATCTGAGCAAAGACAGCACACCACCATCCTCTCAAAGGCAGTGAAGGGTGGGCAATAAATGCTGGCCTCATTCACATCATAAAAGCAATAGAGCAGTGGTTTTCAAACTGCCTCCCTAAACTCACATTCCACCTTAAGCAATCCCTTACTAATCACAGAGCACTTATGACATAGGGATTGCTTAAGGTGGTATGAGGTGGTATGTCAGTGGAAAGAAAAAGGTTTGAAAACCTAATCATACCTAATTGACTCGTTATGTGCACGGTTTCATAACTCCAAAGGAAATGGGCCACTGACAATATTTCTCAAGCAAAATATTTCAGTAACAATTGGGTCTGGAGCAGTGATTCTCAACCTCCCCTTCCCCATTCACATACCACCTTAAGCAAACCCTTACTAATCACAGAGCACTTTTGACACAAAGATTGATTAAGGTGGATTGTAAGGGGGCAGTTTGAAAACCACTGCAGTAGAGCATGAGGTTTCTTCACAATCATCACTTGCACCAACAGGGAATTTTATTACAGTTTGGGATAACCAACCTTAACTGTTCCCCCTTCAGTTCAACTATTTGACATAATTATTGAACCTTCAGTGTATGTGATTCAAACTTGAGATGAACCTGTGGCCTGTAAGACTGCATTGATTAACATTACCAGCACGGCAAGTTGTAAAAATGGGGAAGGTCTAAGAAAAATTCACTTTTGCGTCTGTGTCTTCAGCAGCTAATATAACTGTGCTGTATTGTCTTGTGCAGGTGGTGGATCTGGCCAAGCTCATGAAAGCTTACATCAGTATGATGGTAAAAAAGCGCTATAGTTCCTCATGTTCAGCAAGCAGCTAGCACCATCGGGCCCAGGCCCACGCCGATTCCACCAGTGATGCTCCTTCCATGAATTGCCTTCACATCCTTTATATGTGGCCTTCATTTGCAGACTCTCTCATTCAAAGGTGCTCCATACAAGCCATAGCAGTGAAGTAGAATAAAGAGAAACTCTAAGGTCAGCAAGCTTGCTCCTGCGGAAAATGCTGGGATTTGCAACTGTTCCAAAATGAGGGTCATATTTTTGTCACCGTTCCTCAGGATCCTGACCTTCATCAGCACATATACCTTATTGCCTTAACACACAACTGCCTTTAAGCAGAGAATGTGCCTTCACACTAAAAAGTTACCTTGACGTGAACAATGACTTGCATACAAAGGCTGCTTTAAACTACGAGTACTGGGATTAGGACGTTTGGGTTGGAGCGAATGACAGCTTTAACTATTAACCTGCTGAAGTGAAGAAGCTACAGTATTTCTCTGCACCCTGCCTTTGGAGGAAAGACAATCTGGCTCTCGCTCTGAGTTGAGGAATAAAGTTGACAGCTGGAGCAACTTCCAGCTAAATGTGTCAGCTACATTTCTGCACTAAAACAATAGCTTGGCCTAAGATTAATGGTTGTGATTAGCTGGGGTGCTGCAGGCAGCTTCCCTCAATCCTAGAGTCATATTGGCGATCTGTATCTCCTCAGCATTTACTTTGTGAAGGGAACTTGAATGTGCAATGTTGAATTCAGTGTGTATTTGTGTGGATTCACAAGCAGCTTGATCTGAATTTCTAATTGAGCATTCGTTCCTGAACTAAATCCAGAGCACGTAACATTTTCTTTATTTGATATATATGAATCTCTGGGCTACAATCAAACTGCAGTTCTTTACACGTCGTAGCTTGCTCGGCCCTCAGTTCCAACCAGATTTTCCCAGATGTTGTAGCTAACATAAATAAAGTATTTATATGTTTGCCAACAATTTTGTATGCTTAAATTAAACAAAAGTATATAAATGAAGGAGATTTTTGTTATTATAGCTTTTGATACACGCCAAGAGGGACCTGTTATTTTGACAATATAGAAGCAAAAAATAGAATGCTGGAAATCTGAAATAAAGCAGAAAATGTTGGGAATATTCAGTGGCTCAGGTAGCTTCTGAAGAGGGAGTTAACATTTCAAGTCAATGACCCTCGTGATGAAACAAATCCACTGGCTGACGACACATCTCTCAGCATCTGTCCTGCCATACTCTCTCAGAATCTAAAATGTTTCATAGAGCAACACAGAGACAGGCCCTTCAGCCTACATGACTGTGCTGAACATAATGTCCAAACAGCTCTGCTGTTTGCATCTGATAGATATCCCTCCATCCCCTTCATATTCGTGTGTCTGGCTAGAGGTCTCTTCAATGCTTCCAACACTGGCAGCCTATTCCAAATGCCCACCACTTTCTGTGTAATAAAATAAGTTGTCCAAAACTTTCTCCCTATCATGTCCTCTAGTGTGTAATACCATTGACCTTCGAAAAAGATTCTGACTGTCCACCCTATCAATGTCTCTAATAATTTTATAAACCTATCAGGTCACCCTTTGGCCTCTACCTTCCAATAAAGCCCCCCCCCCTTATTTTTCTAAATACTAATATATCTTTGGCTTGGCTTCGCGGACGAAGATTTATGGAGGGGGTAAAAAGTCCACGTCAGCTGCAGGCTCGTTTGTGGCTGACCAGTCCGATGCGGGACAGGCAGACACGATTGCAGCGGTTGCAAGGGAAAATTGGTTGGTTGGGGTTGGGTGTTGGGTTTTTCCTCCTTTGCCTTTTGTCAGTGAGGTGGGTAATATATAATACTAATAAAAATAATAATTCCAGGAACAATATGCTCTATATTTCTCTCTAATAGCTCCAATGAATGAGCTGGACATCAGAGAATCTAGAGCAAAGGAAAAAAGAAGACCACTCAGTACCACACATGTAGTTTCTCCAATGTCATCTTTAGTTGGAGCAAGGCTTTTGCATTCTATCCCCTCTGTAATTAAGGTCCATGCTTTCCAATGGTTTCTTGTGTCTGCAGACTAACCTTCCTTTGGACACACACTGGTCTGCATTTTGTGCTCTGTTTCCATTTAAAAAGTATCATACAGTCAAACAGCATAGAAACAGGCTCTTCAGACCAACTTTCTCACATGACCAAAATGTCCCACCCACACTGGTCTCACCTGTCTGCATTTGGCCCATATCCCTCTAAAACCATTCTGTCCATGTATCTGTCCAATTTTTTCTTAAACTTTTCAATAGTACCTGTCTCAGCTACCTTCTCCAGCAACTCAATCCATGCACCCACCAGCTTCTGTGTGATTAAAATCAGCTGTTAAATTTCTCCTCCTCAACTTAAGCCCATGTCCTCTGGTTACATATTGTGGGCAAAAATCTCTCTACATTCACCTAATCAATTCCTCTCATGATTTTGTGCACCTCGATGAGATCACCCCACATCCTTCTGCACTCCAAGGATTAAAGCCCTAACCTGCTTAACCTCTCATTAGAGCTCAGGCCCCCAAGTCCTGGCAAGAACCTCGTCAATTTTCTCTGCAGCCTCTCCAGATTGACAACATCTTTCCCATAACACGGTGACCAAAACGGAATGCAATGTCCTGTTCTTCTCTTCTGGAAGTAATTTGCCTTCCTCGGATGGTGAGCTTGCTGAGTGCCAATGAAGGTCTTCCTTCTCAAGCAATCCAGTCTGACCCACTTCCCTGTTCTATTCCTATATTCCTCTAAGTTCTTCCATCATCTACGCAATGCCAATTCCCCGAAATCAATGTTTAAATCTGAATCCAACACGCTGCCAATCCAATATTAAGGTAGAAGTTTTTCCTCATTTCATCTTCTCGATTTATTTGCATTGTGCCTGAGCACATTTAAGGCGGGGAAATGTTGCTTGGTCCCCAGTCAAGAAGTAGACTTTTGGATGTGCCGGAAGCCTTTCAATAAGATGGTGATACCAGGGGGAATGGCTTCTGCATTGCCTTGCCTTCTTCTCAGTGGACAGACCAGGGCTTGGGAACCAGGCCATGCTATGAAACAGCAGCTGAGATGTCCTGTCTCTCATTGATCACTCCAACTTGGTCACCAGGTAATCCCACCTTTGCAGACCCCAGTTGATGAAGGGGAATCAGCTGAAGAAGAAGGGGTTTCGCTAGATGTGACCTGCCCTGCACAGAAGCTGGCACACAGTGGATGAGGGCAAGGAGCTGGAGGCTGGATGTCTGGTGCAGAGTTACTGTCTGGTATGGACTGCAAGGAGATGGGGAGCAGGGAGCATGATTGCATGCTCCAGATAAGCACTAATGCCCGTGAAGCTGTTTGTGCACTGGGTTCTATTTGTACCAGAGACTATGGGGTGTGGGGTCACCACAGAGCTTTTCTGGAGCCTGCCCATACCAGGAGGGAAGTGTGGTCAGCAGTGCATCAAGACTCACAGAACAACATCTGATGGTCAGGATCCCTACTGCCATCTCTGTGAGTTCTTGAAAAGGGCAGGAGCTCCAACCCCTGTCCACCTCAACAGAGGCAGCTTTAAGTTCCTTAGGGTAAACATCACCTGTCCTGGTCCACCCCAATGGCAGGGAAAGCACACCAGGACCTCCACCTCTTCAGAAGCCCTCTGACCCCTGTTAAAGTCAGTACAATGATAACCTAGCCATTGTGACAGGGGTACACTGAAGAGTACATCTCTGACACAGACTTTACAACAACTGGTAGCAAAACAGTTCCAGTGGCATGGAGGATTATGGGTAAGGAAGATGGTCATTGCTCCTGCACTCCCGCATTGAACCATCGCCACGAACTGGAGCAGCATGTCATGGCAGCAACCACTCCACCCCCTCCCCCACTCCCGTTTGCAGCACATTGCTGGGGGGGTGGTCACTGACATGGGGGGGGTACTGATGACCAGTGGGGGGACGACAGGAGACTGACAGCTGAGACTTCCCATGAGTGCATGACACATCACTCATCGCCGAGGCAGGATCCCCCTTAAATTGCCAGGTTGGCGATTTATCAGATAGGTCTGGCTGCGATTTGAAAGCACCCATGACCCATTAATCGCCCCCAGGTCCCAGGAGGGCTACCTGTGAGTTGCAATCTGAAAGCACCTATGTAGATTTTTCACCGTCTCCCTGAGACCTCCCTGTGCCATTCCAATGATGTGCTTATTGGTAGGTTGATTTTGCTTAGTGTTAGTGGGTAGAATCTAGTGGGAGTGGTGACGGAACTTGGGGAGGGTATATAAAGGGTTTAATGTAATGCTTAGATCAGCCAAAATCCTTGCTTACCTGATGTATTTCTTGATGCGTCTGTGGTCCCTGACCCCGTGGATCTGCTTGGGTGGGCTACCTGATCCTTACCTCCACCACCTCCAGTACGCAAACCAGCCCAAGAACTTGCATGGTCTTTTTGATACACGCACGTTACATGTCTGAGTCCCAACAGGCTAGGATCTACAGTGGTCCATATTACAGAGCATCTTGTCCCAAAAGAAACCAGAGTTTTAGTAAAGATGGAACTAACTCATTGTCAGAATGGGCTGGTACCAGACTGGGACATTTACTACTTCATCCTCCTGTGAAAGAGCCTATCATCAGTGGACAACAGATAACCGACGATCACAATCTGTCTCCTCACTCTGCCCCAGTCCCTATCTATCAGCGCAAGTATTCCCAGTTGTAGATCTGAATTGAATAGTTTATTGTCTTTTTTTTCCTTTTTAAAATAGTTTTATTGAGTTTAATAAAGAATTTCTACAAACAAAAAAGGTACAATTGAATAAGATGATATGGGCAGTTGTGCAAATAAGGCATTTTGTATGACACTAACATACATAAATTGTAAATCATATCCATAATTCATATTCTAAATAGTATATGCTTTTTAAAAAAAAATAATTCCAAAAAGAAAAAGGAAAGAAAATAGTTTATTGTCCTGTGGCAGGACAGGGTGGAAAAGCTTTGTATTGTGTGCTGCCTCACAAGTCGACTCATAACTAAGTGCAGTATTGAAATAAAAGTTCAGGGTGAGGTGTTTCAGTAAGTCAAAGAATGCAGCGTATAAAGAAAAGTACAGTTAAAACAATGCAAGGGCATCATCCTTCTTCAATAAGAAGGCCATTTTGGAATCTGATAAAGAAGGAAATAAACTGTTCTTGAATCTGGAGCTTTGTTCTTTTAAGATCACGTGTACCTTCTGCCCAACAACAGGGGGAGCAGAGAGTTTTACTGGGTGGGATGGCTCCTTTAATACTGGGGTTAAACAGGAAAGTTTGTAGATGCAGGGATTATAGTGGAATATAGAAATTTGCTGGAGAAACTCAGCAATCGCTCAGCATCTATTGGACGTAAATGGGTAAACCACACTTCTGGCCTTAGCCCTTCGTCCAGGTAGGAGCAAAAAGCAGCCAGGTACCAGAATAAAAATGTGGGGCCAGAAAGGGACAGGTGGGTGAACACAGGTCAACAGATAAGAGGTATTAGGTCATAAGATACAGGTGGGTGGATAGAAGAGGAAAAAAGCTGAGAAGTGATAGGGGGAGGGAAGTCATTCTTTGAATGGAGAAGGGAGAGAAAGGGGTGGGGAGCTGGAGGAAATGACACAAAGGGATAGGGAAGAGGGTTTTAATGAAAACTGGAAAAGTCGATGTTGATGTTGTCAAGTTAAAGAGTGCTCAGGTGTTGTTCCTTCAATTAGCAGGTAGCTTTGGTTTGGCAGTTCATGAGGCCAAGGATAGATATGTTAGTCAGAATGTAATGTGGAATTAAAATGGTTGGCCACTGGAAGGTTTGTGTATTGCAATGGAGGTATTGAAGGTACTTCTCCCTATCTGCATCCAGGCTCTCTGATGTAGAGGTCCCCTAATATGTTGGTTCCAAATTAGCAATAACTATAGACGGAGTTTATGGATGGGGAGTTTGTGTGATGGACAGAGCTGTGTTCATAACTCTCTGCAGCTTCTTGAGGTCTTGGGCAGAGCAGTTCCTGTACCAGTCAGTGATGCATCCAGACAAGATGCTTTCTGTGGTCAGCAAGCTATATCAAATAATGAGCAGAACATTTAAAACAGGTCCCATTTGTTAACTTGAGCTACTTGTGTGTCAATCTAACAAAGAGAGCTGTGTGCTTTCATCAATCTCCTAGCTGCACTGTTCGCAGCACTGGAGAAACTCAACGTGTCGGGGAGGTCCATAGAGAACAATTGGCCCTCGACGAAACCCCTTTATCAGGAATCTCAAGAACTTGGCAGGTGCCCAAATAAGAAGCTGTGGGTGGGTGGGGAGGGAGGAGGAGCACATGCTGGCAGATGACAGGTGGGTGCAGGTGATAGAAAAAGGAAGGAGTTGAGGTGATGAGGAAGAGGCAGAGGATTGTGAAAGGTGCACTCCAACAGAAGGAGGAAAGGGAAGGAGAGCTGGAAGGAGGAAGGTGTGTGTGACAAGCATGTAGGGGAAGGTGGAGAAGGAAATGGGGCCAGAAAGATAAGGGTATGGGGGGAAGGGATCAACTGGAAATTAGAGGTTGATATTGATGTTATGTGGCTGGAAACTGCTGAGATTGAATATAAGGTGTTCCTCTAATTTACATGAGGCTGCAACCTGGCAGCGTACAAGGCCATGGACAGACGTGTCAGCGTGGAAATAGTGTGTGGAATTGAGATAGTTGGTCCCTGCTAGTGCAGCAGGTGCTCAGAAAAGCAATCTCCCAGTCTACATCCAGTCCCTCTGACATAGAGGACGCTACAGTAGGAGCAGTGGGTGCAGTAGATGACCCATGCAGGTTCACAAGTGAAGTGCTGCTTCACTTGGAAGGACTGTTTTTGGAAACACTACCCAGCAACAAAATAATGGTCAATGCTTTGGTGATTGGTTTCTGCAGAGAATAAGGCAGCCAATGAGGCGATCATTCCCCTCAAGTCAGCTCAATGTTCAATGTGAGTTTATTGGCAATTTGGACAAGTACAATGTACAAACACCAACTTTTTTTTACTGGCCACAACCACCCAGGTAGGTAAAATACACCAACCACCATGGTAAAAATTATCACAAATATAAGAATGTCAAAAGATAATAAGACTGAGAGTGCAGGGGGTGTGGGGAAGTTAGCCAGTATAATGAGACAGGGTGGGATAGATTGACAGGGAGCAGTAGGGGAATGGTGAGCCAGTGAAGGGTGAAGAATGCCAGGCAGAATCTGTTGATTTGGTAAGTGTCAGGCAAAGGGAGAGATAGGCAAAAGGAAACAAAGGGATCAGGTGGGGGAAGATGAGCCACACAGGGCGGAGGGAGCATGGTAAGTGAAGACAAAGGCTGCCAGTGCTGGAATCTGATAAAAAGAGGTGCCAGAAGGAACCAAAGGTGGGGGACCGGAGGAGGAAGAATCCTGTAGGGTGCAATTCCTGACCATGTGCTTTATATTTCCTGCTGCTGTAATAAATTGATATTTATAATTCGGTGAATGATGATCAACCCCCACTATCACCTGTGTGGCTGAAATACTGTCAGGATACTGTGACAGAATATAGATATGTTTTTGAGAGATAAATTGGGGCAGGTTTTTTTAGTGTAGGTCACATACAAACACTTTAAAAACAGATCTTATTTAAAATACTGGAGCTCTGCTCATGCTAGACATGTCGGGGCCAACAGCCTTTGCAAAAGCTTTGGAGAGTGCCCAAGAGACTTCATTAAGGGAATGTTGTTTATAAAAAGGCAACAGATAAAAGAACTTGTCGGAGCCGCATTTTGTCTGGAGTGGAAGTTGCTGTTCTAAGGGGGTCATGTGTTTTTGTAAGCAGAGAGAGTCAAACAGGCTTTTTCTCACAGAGAGAGTGATCAGTTCTACAGTTTTACAATCAGCTGCAGCAACTGGAACAGGACACGCTGGCAAGCTTGTGGAAAGCCCCATTTGGAAGACGGGTTATGAGTGCTTAGTTCAGCCTGGTCAAAGCCCTTGTGGTTCATGCAAGAGGAGAGGTCTGGCTGTCTAATGTTTCTCGGATAGAAACAGAAAGGAACTCTGTGGTTACCTGGAACAACAAATCTCTCTCTGAAAACCAACAAGAACCTTCCTGAGTGGTAACCATTTACCTTTCAACCACCAAAGCCTGGTAAACTTTATAAATGTTAAATTCTATGCACACTATAAGAATTGCCTGTAACCAGTGAACTTGGAGGAATGAGAAGTGAGATTGGACTGTGAATCAAATAACTTTTCTGAACTTCCGACTCATTACATACATGTGCGCTTAGAATTAGAAGGGGGTTAAGTTAGGTTAGTTAAGTCAATAGTTATAAGTCAAAGTGTGATTCTATTTTCATGTTTAAAGATAATTAAAAGCAACTTTTGTTTAAGTAACCATTTGTCTTGGTGAATATCCATTGCTGCTGGGTTTTGGGGTCCTCTGGGCTCGTAACAATACATTAACTCAAATTCCACAGAGACTGGCGTTCTGCACTACGGATATCAGGGAAATGTACACTTGGACCTGGAACATAGTGTCCTGGGAATTTTTCACCTTGCCTCCCAATACCTAGTTGATTTTCCAGGTGAATTTAACCACCAATGCATGGGTTTTCAAGTCAGACGCACACAGAATCCAGGTCACTCTCCTGGATGTTAATGCCGAGAGCCTACAACAAAGGATTTAACCAGAGCCCAAAAACAAATGTAAACCTCAGAGGTTCAGGAGGCACCATCCAAGTGAAACTTGCTCAACAATGTGCTCTGTAGTGGCACTGAATCGCTAGTGATTGGAAAGTTTGAGAACTGCAGACGTTGTGCAAGATGAGAGGCCACACTGACAGACTCACGGTTCAAATTCAAGTTCATTGCCACATGTGCAAAGACGCAGTGACAGAGCTGGTTTGCTTTGTGGGGATTGAGTAAACTTCTCACTTTTGTCACCAACACATTGCTTGTAACCTCTCCCATTATGACTGAACCGGTGAACATGCGAGAATGTACGTCTGGGACATTTTGTCATGTCTGTTTACAGAGAGTGGCCACAGTGAAGGGCAAGAAACAGAGGTGTTGTGGCTCCACTGTTGCTTCTGCAGATTGCATTTTGTGTGATCAACGTTGCGCAGATTCCTGCTGAGATCCCACTGTCATAAAAGACGGTCTTTCTTTGACCAGTTCAATTCCTTCGACAGGATATTGAGAACAGTGGGTTCAGAAAATATTAAGAGGGCAGCCAACAGATCCTTGGCACTTATTGACAAGGTCCATCTGCACCAGACCTCATCACTGCCTTGGTCCAAACATGGAGTCATACAGAGCATTCTGCATCATTTGAAACTTTTTATTAGAATCTACCACTGGAAGCCTTTCAGTTAAACAGTGAGCTATGGAAGAGTTGTGCAGATTTTTTAATGCATTTTTTTTGGCCATTTCCATTGTTCAGTTATAATACTTGCTATATCTGGATTTATCTTGCTTTTGCAGTGAAACTATTCAATATCCAATGCTTTTTTTTACACAATAAAACAATCAGGATTATTTGGAACCTTTTATTTCAAAGTCAAGGAATGTAGATACAGACCTTTCAGCCAACTTGACCATGTCCCACTCACCAGCTCCAGCTGCTTGTATTTAGTTGATCACATGCATATATCTGTTCAAATTTTATTAAACATTGGAATAGTACATGTCTCAGCCACTTCCTCCAGCAGCCCGTTCTATACATACACCCTCTGTGTAAAAAAAAAGTTACTCCTCAGGTTCCTGTTAAATCTCTCCCCCCTCACCTTACCAATTCCTGGTTCTGTGTTCACCCCATCTATTCCTCTCATGATTTTGTACACCTCTATGAGATCATCTCTCATCCTCCTCTGCTCCAAGGAATAAAGACCCATCCTGCTCAATCTCTCCCTATAGTTCAGGTCCCTATGTCCTAGCAACATCCTTATAAATCTCTGCACCCTCTCTGGCTTTGTGACAAGGTCACAGTGTGCGCCACCTTCAAAGATGCATTGCAGTTATTCACCCAGGTCTATTCTGACTACCCAGGGCTATTCTGACTACACCTTCCAAGCCCATCACTTCGACCCCCAAGAAGTATAAGAGGAGAAGGCACAGGGTCCCCTCTGAGGTACACTTCATTCTGACTTGGAAATATATGGCTGGACCACCATTGTCACTGGATCTAAATCCTGAACCCCCATCACCATTGGGTCTAGATCCTGGACCTCTATTGTGATTGGGCCTAAATCATATTTTTCCATCACTATTCCGTCTAAATCCTGGACCTCCATCGTCATTGGTTCTAAATCCTGGTCCTCCATCATCTTGGGTCTAAATCCTGGTCCTCTACCATCATTGGGTCTAGATCCTAGACCTCCCTCATCACCAGGTCTAAATCCTGAACCTCCATCATCATTGTGTCTAGATCCTGGGCCACTCACATCAACCACACAGTGGGAGTACTGTATGTTCACAAGAAACACTACAATGGTTCAAGAACAATTCACCATTACCTTCTCAAGGGCAATTACAGGTAAACAGTAAACGCTAGCATTACCAACAATTAAAAAGTATATAAAAAAGATAGATTCTGATGAAAGGTCATTAATTATTTCTCTTGTTACCACTTTGCTGAGTTCAGTTTTTAAATTTGATTTGCAGCATACGTAAGATTTAGCTTTTAAATCACTGAGCTGAAAATCACTCGGATGGGTGGAAAACAATGTTGGCTAAACTCAAAGCCCATTTATCACTCTTGTATACTAAAGAACTCTTATCATATTTATATGGATTATACCATGGGTTCAGGGAAGGTTGTATATTTGATGACATATTTATTAAACTGAATTTTGAATCAAATTTGTACCTGGGTCATCACCTTGCCAACATGTTTGTTTGTCTGTAAGGACTCAATATTACATTGTAAAGCTGCAGCAGAAATATTTTATCTATGATGCTTAATTAATTAATATTAATAAAATCCACACTACAATAATAAGTACAACAGTCAATCATTTTTGGGCCCAGCACATATAATGCTTTATTCTCAAAACAAATGCAAAGATCAGAGAAAATTACAAAATATTGAATGAAATGAAACATAAAACAACAAAATTCATTTAATTACCACCAGAGGATTACTTAATGTGGTTAAAACTACAAGACAGTGATTGTATGGATTCCTATCTTCTGAAAAAGAACTAAAGATCATTCCTTTAATCTTCCGTTTCCTCTGTCACAAGAGGACGAGAGGGTGGGAGCATGCCATTCAGACTCTCTATCCTGCTCTAGATGGTGACTGATCTGCCCCAGGATTTACCTCCTTTTTGCCAGGTCCCCTAGCCCTCAATCGCTCCTGATCTCTCAGAAATGTGTCCACCTCTACTTCAAGTATTTCTGAAGTGTCATCTCCTCAAGTCTCTGGGGCAGAAAATTCAACAGCTACTGAATAAGCAATGTCCACATCCCTTGGTTTTAAATAACCAGACCTTTACCTTGAAGCAACTTATTCTGGTCTAGGTCTCTCTCACACATTCTGGCATTTTGCAAAGGTTACAAATTCAACTCATTCCCAACAAGCATATTGACAGGAAATAAAATATGCCAAAAATGTCTTTTCACCCAACCAATAGAAATCACTATTGCAATGATTAAACACATTTTAATGCATGAAACTTGCTGAGGTTTAAAATAGCTGAGAACTTAAATTCTTATTCAGACATTCTAATGCCAAAACAAACAAAAACTTTTTTAAAATTGTCACTATAATGCTGATAAATGTAGTCACAATTGCTTGCCTGTGTTTCTGCTGACCTTTCATTACCTTGGCTCACTCTCTAGCTCATTCACTGATTTTCTCTGGTCTCTGTTTTCATTGGACTGGTTGTTGGGGTTTGGGTGTTTCAGGCTCTAGAATGATGACCATTCCCGGCAAGAGCAAGCACACTTCTTTGGATCTGCAGAGGCTCCTGTCAACACAGTGTAAGGATGGCAGGATTCCCTCCCTGTAGGACAGCAGAGCAACAAATAATAAGTACAACTACCCGTGGAAGGGGTTCGCGATGCTTTTGCTTACATCAGAGAACCCACAGGGGCCAGTGCCCAGGATGCCTGTGCCTATGCCCAGAAGCCCAGACCACAATGGCAGTGGGCTCCGGGGGAGCAGCAGACCAGCACAGGACACCAGAACAGGAGAACACCTCCACCCAAGAAGGAAAAGCCTGGAACACGATGCCACAAGGAAGGAGGCCTCAGCAGTGGACCAACAAGGGACTCGGCAATTGAAGGATTCACACCAGGCCGCGGGCTTCTGGAGGCCAGCTCATGGGGACCAGGATCTGTGAAAGTGACGTGAATGGGCTCTCGAAGAGCCTCAGATCTTGACACCTCCCTGATCGTTTTGGGGGTTGGGAACCAAGGGCTGAGGAGGATTCCTGGAGCTTGGGTTCACCACTGACCAAGCAGGAGACCACATGGCCAGAGAGGTTACAAAGTTGCAGGAGGTGATGGCAACATTGGAGGAGGTGGTGGAATAACACTCAGAGTCTCTAAAGAGGTTCTCTTTTGCTTCTCTTTCTCTATTTGGCATGGGCTTGGTGTACCTTTACAGGGCAAACAAAAGTAAACAAATTTGAGTAATTGTGTATGCAACGACAGAACCTTGTACCATCATGTTCACCATCACTCTTTCAAGGAGGGAAATTAGCAGAAGGATTTTGATTGATGAAACCTCTCCCTGGGAACCACCACAGACAACAAAACCCCCCTTTGTGTTGTAATATGTGTGTGCATGTAACTCCAGATTCTTAAATGTCCTCATCTACATTGCCATTTTGGGATTTAGACTAACACCTGCATTCCAGATTTCATGCCTTACAAGACCAAATCAGCATCTCTCTCCCTCACTTCTTTGAACGATGCCCTGCCCAGTGAGAATGTGAACCTGGCATATGTTGTGATATTGCTGGTTTATTACTCGGGCAAGGTGACTCCACCCATTTTAGAACTCAAACTTCAGCACCAGCTCTTTGTGACTCATTTCCCTAATAAAAATAAGTACATTACTTTCCCTCTTAATGACTATAAAACTATTTCATCTTGAGTCAAATAGTAAGTTGGTTGTAAAGTAGAAAAATATGAACAAGATTCTTTTCATGGGTGCAATGCACAAAAGGGCTGAGCAACTCAGCAGGCCACACAGCATCCATAGGAAGTAAAAGGCAGTCAACATTTCGGGCACTTCTTCAAGACTGTCAAAAATCAGGCCATCACCTGAATAAAAAGGTTGAGGAGGGGGAAAGGAAGGGGAGCCCAGGCTAACAGGTGGGAGGGTAAAAGAGAAACAAGACGAGAAGCAATGGGAGAGAAGGCAGACGGTTAAGAAGGATAGTTCTGCTATAGGAGAAGAAAGAGAAGGGGTGGTAGTTTGGAGGAAAGGAGAGAGAGGGATGAGGGAAAAAGAGGGATCAGGTGAAGGGTTTAATGGAAATGTGGAGGTCGATATTGATGCCGCTTGGTTGGAGACTGTCAGGACAGAATGTGCGGTGTTCTTCCTCCAATTTATGCATGGCCTCAACTTGGCAGGACGTGAAGCCACAGACAGGCATGTAACAATGTTACGTGAAATTGAAAGATTGAAATGGTTGGCCACTGTGAAGTCTTTGCTATTGCAGCAGACAGTGCAAAGGTACTCAACAAAATTACCCCCCTGTCTCCATCCAGTCTCCCCAATGTAGAGGATGCCTCATTTGTAGCACCAGATGCAGTAAATGACCCCTAATGAAGTGTGGTGGAGCAAGTTTCCTAATGAAGTGCTCAGGCCTTTTACTTTCTGTGGATGCTCCGTGAGCTGTTGAGTTTCTCCAGCACTGTTGTGCACTGCACTAAGCCCCAGCATCTAGAGACTTCCTTCTTCATCTCTTTTATTGGTTCTCTCTTTTTCCAGTTTTGCTGCAAAATCAGTATTTCAACACCCTGCCTCTGTAAACTGAGGGTTACAATAAAAATGACCCTGTTGTTTCAGTTTGTGATGGAGAAGATAATTTCAAAGTGCTCTGCTGTGGTTTGATCAAAGTCCTGATGCAGCCGAAGCCTTTCAAGATTTTCAACAGATCTTTTCGGAATGTCACCCCTACAAATGCATACAACAATGGGTTCAGGCAGGAGTGCAGGAAAGCAATGCTCTCCGTGATCTGTGTGGCAATATCCAGGTTCTTGAGGGTTTGGCAATCAGTTATTGTAATGTTGATGGCATCCATGGCTTTCACAATGATAATACTGTTGTATGGTAGCTGTGTAGTGACAAAGACGCCCACCACTGCCCCAATCACCTTTATAGCTCTGTGCTTTTGAAAGGTTTTGGCCTGGAGAAGCTTCCAAATGATCATGGAGTAGCAAAATATCATGACTGAAAAGGGCAAGAAAAACCCAGCTGTCACCTGCACTGCAAACCCAATGGCCTTCACAGTTTTCTCCGGATAGACTGTGGAGCAACTTCTTTGGGCTTCATCTTGCAAGCTAAAGCAAAATTCTGGCAAAGACAACAGCACTGCAGACACCCAAACAACGAGAGAGGTTAGTTTGCTGCGAAGAAGTATTTTTTTCTTTGAAGCCCTTGCCTTAACTGCTTTCACAATGGCAATGTAACGATCAATGCTGATGCAAGACAACAACAAGATACAGCTGAAAAAGTTGATCTTATAAATGCTTTTAGCAGTTTTGCACAAAAAATTTCCAAATATGCCTCCAAAAATTGCTTCCAGAGCCCAAAATGGCAGAGTGCAAAGGAAGAGGATGTCAGCAATCGCCAGGTTCAGGAGATAAACATCTGTCATGGTTTTTATTCTCTTGTAGTAAGCATACAACACCACAATCAAAATGTTCCCCACAATGCCTAACAGAAACACAGTGAAGTAGAAAGGCGGAAGAAAATATTGGACAAATTGTCGGACTTCTGATTTTCTACACAATCCACTCGATTCTTCATCATAGTCAAGGTAATTGGAATAGTCAGGGCTGTAGTCTTTGGTTGTGAAGGTGATAGACTGACTGTCATCAACTCTTGACATGCCTTTGCCTGATACTGCTTCCTGCAACTGAACACATCACCAGTTAATTTAACGATAGAAACAGATGGAATCAAATCATTTGGAACAACAGTGACCACTTAAGGAAAAATATATCAAAAAGTCTCATGTATTATAATTTCTTGAGGTGACTTGGTAAGTATGCAAGGTCTGAACTAATGAGAGTGAAAGGCTTTGCTTTGAGTGCTATCCAGGCAAGTCAACTTGTACGGCAGATAGTACAATAATAAAACAAAAGTGTAGGGTGCAGAATTGCAGTAAATCAAAGATTGCTACAAATATGAAGTGCAGGGCGCAAAGTAAAGCTTATACATTTCACGGCCATTGAGGCCAATGAGAGGACCATTTAAGAGTCTGATCAAGACTCAATGATTCAAACATGCAGATGAAATTCTGTACCATCCAGAGAGTAATTGTAAATTAAATTACAACTTTCTACGTTATGTCAGATTGATACTATTTTTACCAGATCTAAAAAAAAGTGCTGTCGAAATTCAGGATGCGGTGGTATTAACTGGACAAGACGTAGAAATATTTGCATTCCATTTCTTCAATGAGCTCCTCATTCATTGATAATAACCATGTGCTATCGGTCCTCTCTGTGATCACCCTATGAAGACAAGTGCTTGCTGTTCCCTATGCAGGAGGAAAAGCTCCAGGTCACAAAATTGTGGGATGTGAAATATCTGGTCCAGGTGATTACCTTTAGAAAACTAGCAAAATAATGTAATTTTTAAAAAAAAGATATAACAGGCCAATTCAGCTCTACAAGTTCCCCTTACAAGGGGGGAAGGGACTTCTCCTGCCTTTGCCAGCCCCCTCCGTCATTTTGTTCAGATACCTGCCGGCATTCGCTCATACCTTGATGAATGGCTCAAGCCAAAACGTCAGTTATGTTTTCTTACCTTGGTTACATTAAGGACACCATTTGACTTGCTGAGTTTCTCCAGATTTTTGTGCTTTTACTTCAATCATGGTGTCAACAGATTTTCATGATTTACTTCTGCTTTAAATATACCCAATGACTTGACCTCCACATCTGTCTGGGTCAATGAATTCCACAGATTCACCACCCTCTGACAGAAGAAATTTCTCTTCATCTCTGTTCAAAAGCAACGTCCTTTTATAAATGTATACATTTATATGTACAGCACAGTAACACGCCCATCTGGCCCACAAGCCCACGAGCCCGCATATATCAATGAACTGGTAATGTGGAAGTATTGAGCAGGTGCGAGGTTCTGTGCAGATGGTGGAACAGCTTTTGATGAGTCAGTGGTGAGGCTTTGGCAAGGCAGCCTTCAGCGGGTCCACAGGCTTCAGCAGGGCAGCCTTTGGAGGATTGGCAGTGAGGCTTTGGTGAGGCGGCCTTCAGCGGGTCGGCAGTGAGTTGAGGCAGGGCAAGGGTTGGCAGGATGGCCCTAGGCAGGTCAGCAGTGAGGCTTCGGCAGGGCAGCCTTTGGATTGATAGCTTGGATCAATATTAGGAGTAGGTAATGGAGTCAGCTAGGGCAATGGATTGTTCTGAATGCAAGACATGGGAAATCTGAGACAGCACTATTGTCCCTGAAGACTACACTTGCAAAAGATGCATCCAGCTGCAGCTCTTGACAAACCAAGTTAGGGAACTGGAGCTGGATGAACCCTGGATCATCTGAGAGGCAGAGAAGGTGACAGAGAGGAGTTTCTGGAAGACAGTCACTATTGGGCACTACCAGTTGCCCCAATAATCACAAGGACAAAGACTGAGGGGAATGATAGGTCTTATTGTACAGAAGAATTGAGCTGGTCTGGATCCAAGCGAGGGAAGTGTAGGGAAGGGAAAGGTGGCTCAACTTTTATGGCCTAGGCCACAGGGGCAGAGTCCAGGGGAGAGTGTCATCAGGGGGCGGGCCAGCTCGTGCCTTTACTGGCCAATGACTATATACAATCCATACCCATTACATTCACCCCTTAATTTTAAACACCTCTTTTCCGAGGTGGGACCCACAGACAAAAAAAAATTCTTGTCTAACTAGAGGTTCAGTCACACTGGCAACTTACTCCTTCTGCAGGACAGACAGAGGGCAGGTGTGTCCGTGCTCTGCTGTTTAGGAGGGTAAACTGTCCCGGGGGGGTGGGGGGACAGTCTGGGTTGGGGGTGATGATTGAGGGCTCCCAGGAGGAAGGGGGTGGTTTTGATGTCTCCCGGGAGACCGACTCCTGGAGAGGAGAGCCAGGTGGCTCGGCCTCTAGTATTGTGTTCCCATGTGGGGCGGTCTGCTCCGTGGGGTGCTCGATGGCGGGCAGGGAAGTTTTGGGATCTCCATCTCTCACCAGGTCTCGGATAGGCACAGTGTCCTCATGGCCATCAGGGCATCTCACAAACATGTATTGAGGGTTGGCGTGTATGAGGTGTACCGCTTCCACCAGTGGATCTGTCTTATGGCCACTCACGTGTCTCTGGCCCTGGGGTTGCCAGCCAAGGAGGAATGGAGGAACCATTTGCCAATCTCCTGGGGAAAGCAAACAAGTGATCATGGGGGGTGGTGTTAGTTGTGGTGCACAGGAGTGATCAGATGGCGTGGAGCGCTTCAGGCAAAATGTCCTACCAGTGGGACACTAGCATGTTTTCGGACCTAAGAGCCAGGAGCACTGCCTTCCAGACGGTGGCATTCTCCCTTTCCACCTGGCCATTACCCGTGGGGTTATAGCTGGTGGTCCTGCTGATGGCTATGCTTCTGGCCAGGATGTACTGTCGCAGTTCCTCACTCATGAACGAGGACCCCCCGATTGCTGTGGATATAATTGGGGTACCCAAACGGGTGAAAATGTTGTGCAGTGCCTTGATTACTGTCGCTGAGGTCATATCCGGGCATGGAATAGCAAAGGGGAACCTGGAGAACTCATCCACTACCGTCAGGAAGTAGGCATTCCTAATTGCGGTGGATAGGGGGTCCTTGAAATTGACACTGAGCCATTCAAAAGGTAGTGTGGCCTTAATGAGATGTGTCTTTTTGGGTTGGTAGAACTGCGGTTTACATTCAACGCAGATCTGGCAGCGTCTGGTCATGGACCTGACATCCTCAATGGAGTATGGAAGGTTCCAAGTCTTGATAAAGTGGTACAACCTTGTGATTCCAGGGTGGCACTCTCTGTCGTGAAGAGCCTGGAGGCAGTTGAGATGTGCTCTGGGCAACGTCCCGCAGGATAGGGCATCTGGGGTATCGTTGAGTTTACCTGGTCGGTACAAGATGTAATTATAGGTGGAGAGCTCAATCCTCCACCTAAGAATCTGGTCATTTTTGATTTTACCTTGCTGTTTAGTATTAAACATGAAGGCCATGGCCCTCTGGTCTGTCAGCAGGTTAAACCTTTTACCGGCCAGGAAATGTCACCCATGGCACACTCCCTCAACAATCGCTTGGGCCTCCTTCTTGACCGAGGAGTGACGTACCTCGGGACTGAGCAGGGTGTGGAAGAAAAATGCTACTGGCCTGCCTGCCTGGTTAAGAGTGGCGGCCAGTGCGCAATCAGAGGCATCGCTCTCCACCTGAAAAGGGAGGGACTCGTCCATGGCAGCATCGTGGCTTTTGCGATGTCCCCTTGGATCTGATAGAATGCAGCTTGGGCTTCCGCTGATAACGGGAAGGTTGTGGACTTAATCAGGAGGTGGGCTTTATCAATGTAATTGGGCATCCATTGTGCATAGTAGGAAAACAGCCCCAGGCACCTCTTCAGCGCCTTCAGGGTGTTTGGGACTGGGAGCTCCTTAAGAGGTTGCATGCAGATGGGGTCCAGGGCAATGATACCATGTGCCATGACACATCCGAGAAGGGCCAGGTGATCTGTATTAAACACACATTTGTCCTTGTTGTACGTCAAGTTGCGGGACTTGGCTGTACGTAAGAACTTGGCGAGGTTAGCGTCATAGTCCTGCTGATCGTTGCCGCAGATGGTGACATTGTTGAGATATGGGAATTTCACCATCAGCTTGTGCTCCTCCACCATCCAATCCATAACCCTCTGAAAAACTGAGACACAGTAACACCGAAAGGCACCCACAGGAAGCGAAAAAGTTTGTTGTCTGCCTCAAAGCCCATGTAGAGCCAATCGCTTGGGTGAAGGGGGAGTTGGTGATAAGCCAACTTGAGGTCAATGGTTGAAAAAACTCTGTATTGTGTGACCTTGTTGACCAAGTCGGCTATCTGGGATAGCGGGTACGCATCCAACTGGGTGAAGCAGTTGATGGTTTGACTGTAGTCAATCACCATCCGGGGCTTGCCTGACCCTCTGACCACAAGGGCCTGTGCCCTCCAGGGATTGGAGCTAGGGGCTATGATCCCCTCCACCAAGAGTCTCTGAACCTCGGCCCAGATGAACACCATATCCTCAGCACTGTAGCGCCTGTTCTTGGTGGCGATCGGTTTACAGTCCGGAGTGAAGTTCGCAAATAGTGACTGAGGGGCCACCCGCAGGGTGGTGAAGCTGCAGGTCGGTGCCGGAGGCTGGATACTCAATTGGGGGGGGGGGGTCCCACAAGCTATGGGTTGCAAACAGTGAGCGACAGTTGGGGGCCCCCGAATGCCATCGACACACTCCTGTATTGACTCTGGAAGTCGAGGCCCAGGAGGATCAGTGTACAGGGCTGGGGCATGACTAACAACAAAAAGTCATTATAACATTCCACCCCCCCCCCCCCCATCCTACTGTCAGAGATGCCTCACAGCATCCCCAGGTACGTCTGCTGGTCTTTCGCCACCATTGACACCGATCTGGTCATCGGCCAAATGGGGATCGAGAGTCTACGGGCCACCTCAGGGTGGATAAAACTTTAAGTACTGCCACTCTTGAAGCGGCAGTTCGACTTGTGCCCATTCACCTTGATCTGCATCGTGGAGTTCGTGATCAGGTGAGGGCTGGCTTGGTCCAAGGTGATCGATGCCAGGATGGGTGGTTGCCCAAGATGAAGGCCTCCATCCTCCATGTTGACCACGCTGCCAATGTCGATGAAGAAGGCAGAAGTGATGACATCATTGATGAGGGCTGCTGCTGGGTAAAGCATGGGGATGACAGCGAGTAAGATGGCGCACCCCCCTTACCCCATATGCAGCCGGCACCGGAAGCTCCTCAGCCATACACACCACACTGCTCTGGGACAGGGCTCTGGACCTACAGACACGTTGATAGTGGCCCTTTTTCCCGCAGCCTGAGTAGATAGCTCCTTTCGTGGGACAGAGACGTCGTAGATGTCTTGACTGCCCACAGAAGAGGCATCTCGTGGATCCCAGCTCCACTGCAGCCACAGCCGGGTTGGCCGTCCCTGACGCCAACTCCCAGGATGGCGGCCCTCATTGCAGCGCATACTGGATAGGCCCACTTCTGCCCGTGATCGACTCCGCGTGGTCAGTTGGATCACCCATTTCAATGGGAGTTGATCCTCCTCGAGGAGACATTGTTGGATATAGTCTGACCTCAACCCTGACAGGCAAACATCCCAGACCAGGTCTTCCATGAACTGGGCCCCCAGCACAGGGACCATGGGGTTCCCCAAACAGTCTTTTTCCAGGGTGATCGGGGCTCCGACGAACTTTTCTACCGACTCACCAGGCTGCTGTTTTCTAGATGCCAGGAGGTAACGGGAGTAGACCTCGTTGATTTTGGGCTTATATAGTACCCGTAGCTCAGCCATCACCTCTGTGTAGGTCGTGCAGCTTCTGATGGCCTGGAAAGCCCTCTGGCTGATTCTTGCCTGTAGAACTTTCAGCCAGGTTGACCACTCTGGCAGTGGCCTCAAAAAAGTTGTTAAAACAATTGATTCACTGTTCAAAGAGTTCCGATGCACCCGGGACTTGGGGATCCACCTCTAGTCAATCGGGGCGCAGCAACTTCTCCATTACTGGAGACGTTAAAAATTTATGTACAATAAATTGTTGGGCATTACCAGTTGCCCCAATAATCACAAGGACAAAGGCTAAGGGGAACGATAGGCTTTATTGTACATAAAACCTGAGCTGGCCCGAATCCAAGCTAGAGAAGTGTAGGGAAGGGAGAAGTGGCTCGACCTTTATGGCTTAGGCCACAGGGGAGGAGTCCAGGGGAGAGTGTCATCAGGGGCCGGACCAGCCCATGCCTTTACCGGCCAATGACTATATACAATCCATACCATTACAGTCAGCCCAAAAATTAAGGAGCAGGTAGCTGGGTGACTGTCAGGAGAACAAAGGGGAATAGACAGAGAGAGCAAAGCACCCCATGGGCATTCCCATCAACAATAGGTATACTGTTTTGGACACTTTTGGTGGGGATGACTTATCAGGGACAAGTTGTAGTGGTCATGCTTCTGGCACCGAGACTGGACCCTCAGCTCAGTAAGGTAGGAGGGAAAAGAGGAGAGCAGTAGCGATAGGGGATTTGATATTTAGGGGGACAGATAGAGGCTCTGCGGGAGAGATCGAGGATCCCAGATGGCCTGTTAGCTCCCTGGTCCAGGGTTCATGATATCTCAGATTGAGTTCTTGGTATTCTCAGGAGGGAGGGTGAGCAGCCAGATGTCGTGTCCATGTAGGGATCAATTACATGGGAAGGAAGGATGAAGAGGTCCTGCAAAGAGAGTTTGGGGAGTTAGGTGCAAAGTTGAAGGATAGGGTTGCAATCTGTTAGGTCTGCTTTGTTCATGAATGAGTGAGTCAAACACCAGACTGAGTCGAAATCAAGGTTCTTTGTTCTTTATTGCCGGATTGTAACACTTGCAACTAACAGTGTTAGTTGGAGAAGGCGCATTCTGCCGTTATCAGCAAGTGGTGTTTTTTTTATACCTCAGGATACGTACTTAGTAAATATCATACCATTACATTGTCCAATGAATAAACTGTTGCTATCCTTCTCTGTTAGTCTGCTGCACATCATTCTTGTTAGTGCAAAGCTTATCTTGAGCATACAAGGTCACATCTGCATTCTGTTACTCCTTAGTACTGGGTGACTCCTTCTCCGGTCCCATCTCATGATGTTTTAACCTTACAAATCTCAGGAGTGCTACCCATGCCTCGTGCCAGTGAGGCCTGAAATAGGAAGTTAATGCAGCTAATTACATGGCTTGAGTGATGGTGTAGGAGGGAGGGTTTCATGATTCTGGACAATTGGGCTCTGTTCCAGGGAAGGTGGGGCCTGTTCCGACGGGATGGTTTGCACCTGAACTGGAGGGGGACTAATATTATTGCTGGTAAGTTTGTTAGTACTATTCTAGGTGGGTTTAAACTAGATTGGCAGGGGGAGGGGAACCAGAATGTTAGAGCAGATAGTGGGGTGGGGGAGGATAAAGGTGATACAAGGACTGCATGTACAGACAGAAATTAAAAGTTTGTACATGATACAAATGTTCTCAGGTTGTATTTATTTCAGTGCAAAGAGTACTGTCGGAAAGGCATGGATTGGCATGTTGGATTACGACATTATTGTTATTAGTGAGACTTAATTGCAGGAGGGGCAGGACCCCACCTCAACGTTCCAAGATTCTGTTGTTTCAGGCATGATAGAGGGGGAGGGAGGAAAGGGGGAGGAGCGGCATTGCCAGTCAGGGAAAATGTCACAGCTGTGCTTAGACAGGACAGCCCAGAGGGCTTGTCCACAGAGGCCATATGGGTGGAACTGACGAACGGGAAAGGTGTGACCTCACTGATAGGGTTGAATTAGTATCAGCATCATTATCATTCAGGTACCTTGCTCTTCAGCCTGGGCAATCATGTCTCTCCATCCATCACGATTTCTGTCCCTCTGTATTGAGTTGTTGCCTCCTCTGTTCTCCTTCAGTGAAGGGTCCATCTTTGAGCTGAGACTGTAGTCAATATTGAGTTCATGATTGTACAAAGGAAAAATACTGAAGTGGTTTCCCATTGACTTCTTCAGTTGCAGTGTCCATAATGGACGGGTAAACCTGGCCATCGATCAGCAGGTTCATCTGCCCAGCATTTTTAGTTTTACAACCATAAATTCCAATTCATAAAATCTGCTTGTAAAACTACAGGAAGGATATCAAGAAGGTTGAAAGAGTGCAGACAAAATTTACTAGGACGCTGCCAAGTCTTCAAGAGTTGAGTTGAAGGGAAAGATTAAATAGGTTAGGATTTAATCCTTGGAGCATCAAAGAATGACAGGAGATTTGATAGAGGTTTACAAAATTATGAGGGGAATAGACAGAGTAAAAATGAGTAGACTCTCTCTACTTAGATTTGGAGAGATAAATACGAGAGGACATGGCTTGAAAGGGGAAAGACTTTGGGGGAGAATTGGGGGGAACTTCACAGAGAGTGGTGGGAGTTTGAAACAAGCTGCCATCTGATGTGGTGAATGCAGGCTCACTCTTAAAATTTAAGAATAAATTGGATAGATAAGTATGATGGGAGAGTTCTGGAGGGTTATGAAATAGGTACAAGTTAGTGGGACTAACGGAATGATGTTTCGGCACAGGCTAGAAGGACCAAATGGCCTGTTTTCTGTGCTGTAATTTTCTATGATTCTAACCTACTAACTCCATCTGTCTTTGGAACATGTGAAGAAACCAGAGAACCCAGAGGAAACCCACAGAGTCACAGGAAGAACGTACAAAGTCCTTACAGAGAGCTAGATTCAAACCCAGGTCGCTGGTGCGGTAACAGTATATACTAACTGCGCCATCCATTTATTCTGAGACTGCGTCCTCTGGTAGTTGCCACTTATCAACCCATGCCTGAGTGTTGTCTCAGTCTTGCTGCATGCAGACATAGCTTTGGAGCTCAAGATGGAACTGGATCTTGTATTATTGTCAGTGAACATTGGCACTTCTTATCTTTTGATGAAAAATACAGTAAGGTGGCCTTGGGGCACTCCCCTGCAGGATCCTGAATGAAGCCCTGGTTTCCATGGTTATTGGAGATCTCTTCCTCAACCACCTTTTTATGTGTGAGGTAGGTCTGCAACCATAGTAGTTCTATCCTTCATGCCCATTGACTTCAATTTTACCAGGAATCCTCAATGCCACTTGCAATCAATTGTCAAGGAAACACACCTCTTGCCTCTGAAATTTAGTCCTTTCTAACCAAGGATGCAATGAGACTGGAATGGATCAGTCCAGGAAACATCCACCTACAATATGCTGGTGACTGAGTGTTGTTTGGTTGACCGTGCCTTCCGATCCATTTTTAATCAGCTCAGTTGGCAATGGATTCCCAAATATAGAATGGTCCTTAACACTAGCACCAGGTTCTGTGTCATGGATACTCATTAATTTCCTAAAATCAAAATCTTTCTGATTCATAGCTTTTGATATGTCCACTAATTTAAATTCCAAATTTTGCAAGAAATCACTTTCACCAGATGAAATTACCATTATGCCACATTAAGCAGAGATTAGCTTGTTCCTTCCATAATTTATTCTTAGCCTTCCAGTTCTATGATACATTTGTCCTCATATAAGTCCAGCTTGTTTGCCAAACATCTGCTGCCAATTTAATTCTGGAAAAATAGTACAACATGCATTCTTCATCTAGTTGAAGTGTGAAATGCCACCATTAGAGATTAATTTAGGGTCTTAGGTATGGAGGACAGCCAGCTCACTTTCCTGGGGCAACAGTAGCAAATACCAGAGGACATAAGTGGAGGAAAGTTTAGGGGAGACAGCAGAGATCATTTTTTCTTTTCTCAGGGAGGAGTGGGTGACTGAAATTCATTGCCAGGGGTAATGGTGGAGGATGGAACAACAGCGACATTGAAAGGACTCTTAGATAGGCACATGGATGTAAGAAAAATAGAAGGTTTTGGGTTTAAGGTAGGGAAAAATTAGATTGTTGTGGAGTACGCTTACACAGTTTGGCACAACATCATGGGTCGAACAACCTGTACTGTGCTGTAATGTTCTATGATTTTATACTAACAAATGGAATATATTAAACCCCTCCTGTGATTGGCTGGAAACAGCAACTACTTTGGAAATCGTTCTGAAATATGATTGAAGCCAAAATCATAGTAATGTTATTTCAGAGAATATTTACTTTATAATTTTAAATGTATTTTTTACCTATTCTTTTATTCTTACTTATTTAAATTTTTAATATTTATTTTCCTCAATTCTTTTTGTCGGTTGCTTGAATTCCTCCAGCTCCAACTGACGTAGAGCATTCCTTGGTTTTTTTAGGGGGGAGGGGCGCTTGCAGTTTTCTTGAGATGTCCTATAAGTTTCTGATTTGCTTGCACTTTATGAGAGGAATTCATGCAAAGAACTTCTCTGGAAGTTCTAGCTCCCTGCTTTATTGCACTAACTGTATGATGAGGCTGCTACATTCATCCATTTGAAGTTATGGAGCTAGTTAGATGACTGTCAGAGAAAAATGACTGTCTTGCCTGTCTGTGCAAACTTCTTTTGGCCATATAACGATGCTCGCCTTGTGAAAGTGCAGTTTGGGTGTGATGCAGGGTTGAACAGTCAGACCCTGGAGGTTCAGGTATAGGACATCTCAATAATTAATTAATAAAACTATTTGAGATGTTTGCAGAGCTGAGTCTCCCAGCCAGAGACTCTAGCCTGTTCCTGCTCAAGCAGCTCTTGCCACCAGCAACCCTAATGTCTCAGAACTGAAATATAGCCCTCTGCATACACCCAGTTTTCTTTGAGCATTAGCATGTCCAGATGCAGACAACCCAGTAGCCTGCATGCCACCAACAGTAAGTTCCCAGTCTTCACTTGCTCTTCGTTAAAGTTGATTTGCAAAGCATAATAAAACATGCCTTGGCATGATGCACCAGAAAGCCAGGGGTAGGCAGTGAGGAAAGAGTTCATTGCCAGAACAAATCTGGCACAGTAACAGCCACTTGCAATGTTCTCTGCATGCTGTTTCAAAACACTATCAGTGCATTTCAGTCACGCCATTGCAGAAAAATCTACCTTAAATGGTCCACCCAGGCACTTTAATCAGTTTTATCATTGAGGTTAAGTCTCTAACAGATCATTTGTAGAAGTGTGTTCATTGGGTGGTTTTCAGTTAAACATTGTGTTTTTCATTCAAACCACTGACAGTCAAAGATTTACATCAGTCAGGTGCAGAGCTAATGAGCACAAACCGCATCCTTAGTCATTTTAGAACTGATCATCATATTTTGCAACTCTTAAATGTAAACATGAAAACAACCTTAATTTGGCTTCAGCGTCACACTTGCAAACAATTTGATGAAAATTACATCCATTCTCTATTTCATGAGCCAACTCCAACAGCAGAATGTTAATCTACTATTATTACATAAGGCACTTTGATTGCTGGAATCTAGAGGAACTCTGGAGAAACACAAGACCTACACCTATTTTCCTTTCCCCACTCTTTTTTCCCACAGTTCTAGAAGCATAGGACGTAGGGGTGTGGAAGATGAGGGACCACGCCAGGCCGTGGGCTGCAGAAGGCTGGGAACCAGGTATTGGGACCAAGATCCACGCAGAAGTCGATGGTTCCCTAATGGCCTCGGGCGACAGCACCCTTCCTGATTGTATCAGGTTTTGGGAACCGAGAGTTAGGCGCCACAGCTGGAATGGATTGAGGCCATGCGGATGCAGAGCTTTACTGGAGCACAGGAGGTGAATCCACAGGCACTCGATGTCTCTAAAGGAACTCTTCTTTTTCTTCTCTTTCTCTCATTGGTGGAGGCACTGGGCTAGTGGCACCTCTTTGTGTGCTTTTTCGACAAACACAAGTTGACAAATATGTGTATGTGACAATAAAGGAACCTTGATAGGTTTAAGATGAGAGGAGAGATATTTAAGAGGAACCTATGGGGCAACTTTCTCGCTCAGCCGATGGCCATATCTGGAAAGAGCTTCCAAAGAATAGAAGGGTATATTGAACCTAAAAGCCTGTTGTATGGCTCCATGACTATGGTAGCTGAGAAAGGTTGGGCTTAGACAAGGCCTGGAGAAACCCCTCACTAATGTCCTAATGGGCTGAAATAACAACATCAAATAACTTTGATACACGTCATCTTAGGCTCGAGGAACATTTTCCCCTTGATCAAGTTCAAGTTTGTCTGGTGCACAGTGATAGTCTGCATCGACTTTGACCAAGCCCTTTATGCTTGACCAGATGTTGTTCTGGTATCCAGGGCAGTCACTCTCTCCTCACCTTTGGACATCAGCTCTCCAGTCCATGTTGGCACCAAAGTCGTGATGATATCAGTAGAGTCATAGCATCATGAAGTGTGAAAAAGGACCCTACAACCCAATTTGCCCATCCCAACCATAATGTCCCACCCACACTCATCCACTTGCCTGTGTTTTCCCTATATTCCCCCAAACCCATCCTACCTATGTATGTGTCCAATTTTTTTTCCCAGTACCTGCACCAACCGCCACCTCCTGGTGTCTGTTCTAAATGCCCACTGCCCTCTGTGTAAAAAGGTTATCCCTCAGGTTCGTATTAAATCTTTCCCCTCCGCCCCCCACCTTAAACCTATGTCCTCTGGTTACTGATTACCCTCCTCTGGGCAAAAGACTCTGTATTCATCCAATCTATTCCTCTCATGATTTCGTAGTCCCATTAAAACCCAAATGAGGCATTCGAGGTTCCCTCGGGTGCAGCCAGGCTGATGAGTGGTAATTAGAGGGGGTATCCTCAGGTGGAAATCTGCAAGCATCCTCCCCAAAGTTGTACTAATGGTGGTGGGGGGGGTAACATTTTGTAAGTGGGAATGTGCAGGTGATAGTTAATGGTTATAGGAGTGAGGGGTGTGAATGAGGTGAAGACAGAGCTCTAACTGAAGGCAGAGCAAACTCGGAAGGGTGACTGTTGTTTTCTATATATTTCTTCAGTGAGTGTGCCACAGGATTCCTAATTCACATCAACCACTGGAAATTTCTTTTTAACTTCCTCTTTTTTTCCATCTCACTCATCACTCATCTACCACGAGTTACTGCATGTAACTTTATAACCTGTGGAGAGGGAAGCAGAGGTGACATTTCAATTCAATTACCTTCTTAGATGTGTAGAAGGCTAGAAAGGTTACAGCACACAGAGGGGGCCATTCAGCCCATCAAGTCCATGCAGCTCTCTGCCAGAGCACCTCTTGTTCTGGCCCTTTATGCTTGACCGTATATTCTCTCTTGGAGGCCACAGTGGGACCTATTTCCAACACACCTGCAGGGTGTTTCAGACTTCAGGATCTTTCTCAAGTCAAGTCACCTTTATTTATCGTTCATACCATGACTATAATGCAGTACACAGTAAAGACGAGATAGTGTTTCTCCAGGACTATTGTCCTCATGTCATTCTCTTAAGTCTCTTCCCCTTTGTTTTATCCCTGTGACCACTGGTCTTTGACCCCTCCTCCAATGGGAACATATCCCTCCCTCTAACAAATACTCCACTCAGCCTTCCCTGAGGAAAAAAACAGCCCCATCTTCTCTAATTTATCCTTGAAACTATCATCCCAGGGCAGGAATAGCAAACACCAGAGGACATCTGTACAAAGTGAAGGGAGGAAAGTTTAGGGGAGACATCAGTGGTAAGATTTTTTACACAGAGTTGTGGGTGCCTGAGATGCTTTGTCAAAGGTGATGGTGGAGGCTGAAACATTAGGAGCATTTAAAAGACTCAGACAGGCAAATGGATGAAAAAAAAAATAGAGGGTTATGAGGTAGTAAGGGTTTAGTATTTTTTTGGTTGGCATAATATTAGAGCTGAAGGATTTGTATTGTGCTGTGAAGTTCTACGAATGTTTCGTGAATCTTTTCAGGACCCTTTCCTATGACCAGAACTGATCACAACATTCCAGTTGAGCCGGACTAGTGTTTTGTCAAGGCATGCATGACTTCTCTGATCCAGTACTTTTGGCCTCTAAAGTGCCCTATTACTTCCAATGAGCTCTACTGCCACAACCACAGGAACCTCCACTCCTGCACTACTTTTAGAACAAATTCCTGTGTTCCGTGTTGACCCTGAAAGAAGGTCATTGACCATAAACACCAGCTTCAATTTTCTTTCTCCACAGATGCTGCCTGACCTGTTGAGTATTTTCTGCATTTTTGTTTTATTTTAGATTTGCTATTTAGTAATCAATAAGATTCTTCTCAACTCTAAGTTCTCAAACTTAAGGTATAATACAGGGGTGTCAAACTCAAATTCACGGAGGGCCAAAATTAAAAACTTGGACTAAGTCGAGGGCCAAACTAAATATTTATTGAAAATTTTCAACAACATCTGCATGTTTTCTCTTCTTTCAACATATGTAATGTTAAACTTTAGGATATAACTTTAGGAGGATAATGTTACAGGTTAGGAGTAGGTAGCTCAAGTTCACCCTTTGCTTGACCTGAGGGAAACATATTTGGTCCCTGTGGAGATGTAGTCAGCATTCAGAGGCTGTGTCCATTTTGGCCTGCATTTCCTGCTCACTCCTCAGGCTCTAGGCCTCTATTCACCCTCAACCCACCATCCCTCTACCTGACCAGTCCTTTACCCAACCTCTACTCACCCCTCACTCCACTCGCTCTGCCTCTACCCACCCCATCCTATACACGCCCCTCTACTGCCTCTCCCCTCAACCTGTTTCTCCCTCTACCCGTCTCTCACCCTCTAATCACCCCTCCCCTACTCACCCTGCCCCTCCCCTTTTACCTCTTCCCTATCCACCCCTCCTTCTACTCATCCCTCCCTCTAACTGCCCCTCGCACCACCATAACTTCCCCTGCCCATTACTCCTCATCTATACCCTCTGCCCACCCCTGCTTACCCACCCACTCAGGCCCAGCGCGCTGCCGATCAGCCTTTGCGGACAGCCACCATCTCTCTCTTCACGTGCAGGGCCGAACCAGCCGTCCCTGGGGTCCGCGCGGGTGCAAGCGCTGAAGGCCATGGCGACTGGGAGAAGTGCGCTCGCGCTGTGGAAGGGCTGTCCGGTACCAGTCGCGCGGGACTCACGCTGCCCAGGGGCCGTGCGCAGCCTGCCATGCCCGTCGTGCCGACAGGAAATCACAGGCGCTCGCCAATCCGCCGCACCGCTCGACAAGTGGGAGAAGTGACTGGTTGTGCGGGGAGCCTTCCAACTGGCTTGCCGGCTGATGACATCGACAGACTTCTCGTGTTACAATTTCTCGTGTTACAATGGAGAAGGATGTGCAATGAAGGGGGAGGATGGTGGGGGTGACATTCCCAAAAATCAGCATCGGCTCTCGCTGCAGGGCGGGCCACTTCTAATACATTTTTGAAATGATCTTGCGGGCCAAATATAATTATATCGCGGGCCAAATTTGGCCCGCGGGCCAGAGTTTGATATGTGTGGTATAATATAACTGTCTGTTGTAGTATCCCAATACATCCAAGTGCCCTTAGCTACCATGTTTACTATTTTTGTTTGCAAGTTCAGAACAGAAACTCCAATTTCTCAGCCATTTTTATCCCAAAAAGCCTGATGGGAGTTTTTTTTCACAAGATTTTGAGAGTGAGTAAAATCTAATGATTGGTGTGGTGCCGGATGATAACACATCAAAGAGGTTTCAAGGCAAGTGTTAATCTCGGGCCTTTAGTCTGAAGATGCCTGGGCCACCTTCTCCCCCTTCCCTCCTCATCAATGACTTCTCTCAGCTGCATAACGGCATAAACATCTTACACCTTTAGTAAATATGTAGAAATCTCATATTCCTTAAGAAAATTATTTTGTGTTGCATTTAAAAGATTTCTTTCAAACCTCAGCAATATAAACACACAGAAAAAGAAAACATAAAACTTAAATGGTGACACAGAATGTATTTTCTTTGCCTGTTAATTAACTCTGTTCAAGGATTTATATAAAATACTTTGGCATGGCAAGTATAAATGTGACACTTTGTTTAAAGAGTCCATGTCGATACCTGAACTGTTCTTGACCCTTTTCAACTCTCTCTCCTTGTTTATCCAATTTCCCTCAATCTATCTGCTCCAATCACATTATATTGCAGAGACCTCCTTCCTTCCCCAGGTGAAGGCATTGAAAATGACTTGTCTCATGGATTTATTAATGATGATCAAATACTTATGACCTTTAATTTTATTTCACCCATAAATGCGATATTATTTCTACATTCTTCTTGTCGAACGCTTTGAGTTCAATCAGACCACCGCTTGTTTCTTTGTCCAACCTGTTTAAACTCCATAATCTCTGAGTTCTGTGCATTATCTTTCTCTATTATTTATGGTCTTCAATCAGTTCGGATTAAACTAAGTTCCCGATTGTTTCTAATTTTAATCATCATCCAGGTTTTTTGCTGATAATTAACTCAGTGCTATTGGGGTAACACATCTCATAATATTCACAAATATCCTGCTTCTTGAGAATTCTCCAATCACCTTTCGATGTTTGTGCTTAACCTTGTTAATGTTATTTATGACCATATTACATCAGTCAAATGCCAGAGGACATCTGTTTAATGTGAGTGGAGGAAAGTTTAGGTGAGATTTCAGGTTTAAGTTTCTTTATATAGAGAGTGGAGGGTATCTAGAATCCATTGCCAGGGATGGTGGTGGTGGCTGGTACAATAGGGACATTTAAAAGTCTCTAAGATAGGTATATGGATGCAAGAAAAATAGAGTAGGTTGGTACAACTTTGTGCTGCAATGTTCTCTGTAGAAACCTCAAGTCGACTCCACCATTAATTTAAATCAAAGCTGCACTTAGTCTTAATTCAAGGTGTCATATCCTTTCATCACCCTGTCTAACACCTGTGAAGTACAGATTCTATCACCAATGTGTATATGTACAGATTGTAATGTAGGATGACTGTGATTGGCTGAGAGTATAACCACACCTACTGGCAGGTCTTAAAGGATTGCTCCAAACCAGACCAGAATGCCTATTCCTTCTCCCCCAGGTCATGTGCTTGAACAGAGGGACCAGGACCACCCCACCAGCTCAGGCCAGACTGTCGACAACGCCGTCAGGGAATTGAGCGAAGCAGTGACCGCACCCTACGGGCCTGCCGGCGACACAACTCCGGCGACCCCAATCCCGGCGCCACGGCAGTCACGCCGGATGGTCAGGCCCCCTGACCGGTACAGCCCCTAACTTCCATCCACCCTGGGGTCGGTTCTCAAAGAAGGGGTGAATGTGATAGTACAGATTCTATCACCAATGTGTATATGTACAGATGGTCGTGTAGGATGACTGTGATTGGCTGAGAGTGTAGCCACACCTACTGGCAGGACTTAAAGGATTGCTCTTAGCCAGACCAGGTCATTGTGGACTGGTCGACCTACTTGTGATATGCTCCAGTCTGTTAGTTAATAAAAGCCTTGGTTTGAATCAATGTCTTTGGTTCTTTCGACGCGCATTACAACACCTCTGGTGTTTCTTTGTTACTATTATCCCTAGGATTTCCCCATCCCAATTCCCACAGGGAGAAGCTGAGTGTGGTCTCTCTGAAGACATGACCTTTGACATCAGATAACACAATCATAGAAGGGTGATTGGTACTGAGACTGCAGCCACCTAATCAATCCATGAACCAGGTGGATCGATATGGCACTCCAGGGATTAGAGCCTGCTGCCTCAAAAACCCTAAATGCTTGGGTTTGATCCTGACCTCAGGTGTACTCTCTGCACAGACTGCAAGTTCATGCAGAGAATGGTGAGACCGTGGAATGAACTGCCAGTTTAAGTAGTGAATACAGGTTCAATTTCAGCATTTAAGGAAAATTTGGACAGGTGGGAGGGGTATGGAGGGCTATGGACCTGGTAAAGGTTATTGGAACTGAGCAGAATAATAGTTCAGCACAGACTACATGGGCCAAAGCCTGTTTCTGTGCTGTGGTATTCTATGGTTCATCCAGTGACTACCTGAGCTCCTTTCCACCCACATGGATGTCATAGACACACACCGTGGAAACAGGCCCTTCGGCCCAACTTGCCCATGCCTACCAAGATGTCCCACCCACACTAGTCCCACCTACCTGCGTTTGGCCCAATTGTTCAAATATTTCTTAAACATTGCAATAGTACCTGCCTTGACCACCTCCTCCGGCATCCCCTTCCATATACCCGCCACCTTCTGTATCCATTTGCATCCCACATCCCACAGACGGGAAAATGGAGGTTAACTGTGCATTGCTCCTGGCACTCAAGAGAGTGGTAGACTCTGGGGGGTAGTAGACAGGGAGTGTGGGGAGAATAAAATGGGATTAGTGCAGTCTGCATCAGCAGTAATCCAGGATAATCCTCACCTTTTACCAGCCAGATTGGCTCTTCCATAGGACTGCTATAACAGTGAGGCCTTAGAACTTTCTCCCTGACTCCAGAAACCCATAATTAATTGGATTCTGAACCAGGAGTTTTGATGCAGGTGTTTAGGGTTAAAGGATGAGAAGTGATTTAATAGAGGTATATAAAATGATAAAGGTATTAGATAGGGTGGACAGCCAGCATCTTTTTCCTGAGGTGACAAGAGCAGGTATGAGAAGGTATGTATAAGGTGAGTTTTGGGGTGATGTCAGAGTTATGATTTTTACACTGAGGGCAGTTGGTGTCTGGAATGCTTTGCTGGGGGTGATGGTGGAGGCTGGTGCAATAGGAACATTCAAAACACTCTTGAATGCAAGAAAAATAAAGAGTCCTGGATATGAGGTTGGGAAGGATTAGATTGTGGAGGAGTAGGTTTACGTAGGTCAGTACAACATAGTGGGCTGAAGGGCCTGTACTGTGCTGTGATGCTTTATGTTCTAAAACAGAATGTTTGATGTTAATGTTCTCATTTTGTTTCACAAAAATCTGCTGCATGTAGATGAAGAATTCACACATGAAGATGAAGATCTCCCCAGAGATTCCTGTATAAAGATGCCCTATAAATTAAGTTAATATGATAAATATTCAAGTAGTAAAGACCTGTCAAAAAAATCTTCCTATTGATATTGGAATTAACTCATTGTTAACTCCTGCTATTACTAAAAACCTATCATTGGATCAGAGAAAGTTGCAGCACACAAGTTGCCGTGACTTTGTTACTTCACTTAGATTACATATTGTTTAGCTCCTTTTCAAGCAATTTTTGTTCAAGCTGTTATAATACAATATTGAACATACAGCACAGGAACAGGCCTTTTGGCCCATTGTGTCTGTGCCCAACATGATGCCAAATTAAACTAAATCTCTGTTGCTTGTGCATGATAATATTCCTCTATTCCTGTACATTCTCCAATATGGTGAAAAGTACGCAATCTTTTTTTAAAAAACAAAAATATTACAGTCAATTTCTGGCAACTACCACTCTCTAAAAATAACTTCTTTAAATTTCTTGTCACCTTTTGTCCTTCATCACGCCAAAGAGAAAAGCCAAAGCTCACTCAACCTTTCCTCATAAGACACCTTCTCCAATCCAGGCAACATCCTGGTAAATCTCCTCTCCACCCTCCACATCCTTCCTACGATGAGGCAACTAGAACTGATGCAATGCTCCAAGTGTGGTCTAACCATATTTTATGGACCTGCGTTATTACGATAAGCCCCCTTCCTTTTATTGAATGCTTTGAATGGGCTCTCACTTGCTGAAGAACTGTGACTAGAACTGAACATTGTTCAGCCCCACTCCTTGGTCATTGGTGAAGTGTCAGAGAATGTTTGGGCCAAGGACACTGGCTGGCGAGCTTGGGCTGGCGGACACATCTTCTTTAAATTTCCCCACTCCTCCAGTCACCTTAAACATGTGTCCTCTAGTAGTACCTCTTTACCCCAGAGAAAAAGATTCCAAATGCCTTCTCTGTCAATGTCTTTCCTCCTCCTATAAATTTCTATCAGGTCTCCCCTCAGCCTCTGATGCTCCAGAGAAAACAACCCAAGTTTCTCTAACCTCTCCCCATTGTTCATAACTTTTAATCTGGTAAGTTTTTTTCTGCACCCCTTCCAAAGCCTCCACACCTCTCCTATAACAAGGCAGCCAAGAATGGATTCAATACTCCCAGTGTGGCCCAAAACAAAGTTTTGTGCACATTAGCAGCTGAGAATTCCTTGGTTAAACCATCTTCCGTGTAAAGAGATGTTTCCTTTGCAGTCTTGCAGCATTGCAGTGGGTTAAATTACTGATAGAGAACCCTCCGAATGTCAAACATGAAAACAGAAAATGCTGGAAATATTTCTGATGATGAGGCACTAGCCTGGACTGCTAACTCTCTCCACAGGTACTGCCTGACCTGTTGAATAGCTCCAACACTTTCTGATTTAGATTTCCAGCACTGACTGCTTTATTTTTGTTTTTCTCTCTGATTATCACCCATAATTACAAAGCAGCCCCTTTGCCATCAGTTCTACAAATTAACACTACTTATCAAGTTCTATATTAAAAATTGACAAATTGATTATTACCTTGAACAAGCAGAGAACTGGTGTGTCTATGCAAGTGTAGCACTCGATACCTGGCACTCTCTGTTATACACTAGCCTCTCGGTTGGTGCCAGTGGGTTTAGCACACGCCCCTGTGAGACTGCTCTTTAAATTTCCTCTTTCTGTCTTCACAACATGCCGGTTCACTCATAATTTATGTATTCACAAGTAACCGCAATGCATGAGAGAGCTTCTCCACTACAATAACATCACTGCTTTTTATTTCTTTTGTTTTCAGAAAGTTGCATTAAACCTGAGGAAGTCTGCAGTCGAACCTCTCATGAAGGTAGAAGGTTGTGATGGTTGGAAGTCAGCCATCCCAAGATATCACCACAGCAGCTCGCCAGCCAGTGTCCTTGGCCCAAACATTCTCTGACACTTCACCAATGACCAAGGAGTGGGGCTGAACAATGTTCAATTCCAATCACAGTTCTTCAGCAAGTGAGAGCCCATTCAAAGCATTCAATAAAAGGAAGGGGGCTTATCATAATGATGCAGCTCCATAAAATATGGTTAGACCACACTTGGAGCATTGCATCAGTTCTGGTTGCCTCATCGTAGGAAGGATGTGGAGGGTGGAGAGGAGATTTACCAGGATATTGCCTGGATTGGAGAAGGTGTCTTATGAGGAAAAGTTGAGTGAGCTTTGGCTTTTCTCTTTGGTGTGATGAAGGACAAGAGGTGACAATATAAGATTATGAGAGGCTAAGAGAGGGTGTACAGCTAGCACCTTTTATCAGGGAACATAGCAAAAACCTAAGGACATTAGTTTAAGGTAAGTGGAAGAAAGTTAGAGTTAAGTTTAACATACGTCAGAGTTAAGTTTTTTACACAGAGAGTTGTGGGTGCTGGAGTCTGGAACAATGGGGACATTTAAGGGATACTTAGGCACATGGATATAAGAAACATAGGTTATGGGTGTGAGATAGGGAAGGGTTAGATTGTTGTGGACTGAAGGGCCTGTACTGAGCTGTAATATTCTATGCTCTATGACAGGGTCAGTTATGTGCAAGAGAAGAAGCATTAAGGAATAAGGGCAGGATGGGATCAGCTGCCCAAATTGAAGTACACACACCTGTAAACATAACCTAATAAATAAACCAGAATCAGACACACAGTGACGATGCCTGAGACCTGGCTACAAATGGGCAATAAATATTTCGGGTTCTAATTGTACTGACAATAACCACACCAGCAGTGCGAGTATAAGACAGCTTTAATAAACTAATATGTACACTAAGAGGTCTTGTCTCTCTGCAAGACGAACCTGGAAGGCTAGTCTGTAGCTCTGGACTTCTTTATATACAAGGTCACCGGGATGACCCCTGGTGACCTAGTGGTGTAATTATATATCACCACACTCTTTGGCTTGGCTTCACGGACGAAGATTTATGGAGAGGTAATGTCCACGTCAGCTGCAGGCTCGTTTGTGGTCTGTAGAAAGGGCAGAGAATTCGATGTCAGGGAAGGGTTAACAGTCTGTAGGAACTCTCTGGATAGAAATGAGAACTAATAATTAATGTGGAGAAGTGCCAAGTTACATAAAGACTGAGAGGTTTGATGAAAAGATCAAGTGGTCTTAACATCCATAGACTGAAGGAAGCAAAAAAAGTCACAAGGAATCCTTGGTAAAATTTTCCGGGACAATATAGGTTTGAACCAACAAGAGCTCAAAGTTTTCGTGGAGGATTAGGAAATTGTATGAACCAGCAATAATCTAGCCTCAAGTGGGCATCAACTGATTAAATCAGACTTGAAGGGGAAAGGGTGTGTCACAAACCAAGATTTCAGATTCAGCAAAGCTGGTATTGAAGAAATAAGATCGTAAGTTGATTGAGGTGGTTAATGAGTGATTGATGGTAGTTTCAGAGACATGGGGGGGGGGGGGGGAGAGGAGGTGCTTTTCAAATGTTTGTGGTGTTTATGAGTGACTTAAACGTGGAAGTTAGAATAAATTAAGTCAGCAATGAATAGAAATATTTCCCATGTAGTTGATGAAAGAGGTATTTTCAAATTGCATTCATCCTGTTTGGGGTTTAAGGGCTCCCCTGGAGGGGATTTTGAGCAGTTCACAGAGGATGGTGTGATGTACAACCCTCTCACTTCAGCCCATGTTCATGCAGGGATCCTGCCAGTGGGAGAGAACTGGGGAGGTTTGCCCATCCAGAGCCACAGCTGGGGGTACTGGCAAGAAATGGGACATCTTCAGATATGAGGAACCACAGAAAGTGGTCATCATTACTTCAGAAGGACAGTGAACATCCAACGGCTTCCTCTACCTGAAGCACCGAACCACTTGGCTGTCAGGTGTCGATGCAGCAAACTCACTGACAGCCAGACAGAGCCATGGTCTTCATTTAATCAAGCAACCAATTCATGACGCCAACTTGCTAATAAGCCACTTGACCTTGCAGCGTCTGAAAAGTTTGACAGTTCTGGAGAATGGAGAAGGGCCATCCTGGCCTCAGGGAGTGGTCAGCCTGGGTGAGAAGCTAATCCTCCCAAAAGCAGCTCAGCCCCAACACCCAGGAATCACATGCAGCACCTAATAACCTGCTCTAGCAACTGCCTAGAATTCCTCTACTGCATAACCCTCCATTTTTCCCAACTCTATGTATCCATCTAATAGTCTGTTAAAAGATCCTGCCTTCACCACTGTTGCTGGCAACAGTATTAGCCTCCCTGTCTCTTCCACTGATCCTGCTTGACCTGCTGAGTTCCTTCAACAGCTGATGCTTGCTTCTCTCCATGCTTGGCATTTTTCTGCTTCCTGACGTGATCCCTTATGGACGTCTTTCCGCCGCCTACCTCAAAACGTAGGAAAATTCCACAGATGCTGTGATTGCAGTGAAATACATAAAAAAAGTACTGGAGAAACTCAGTTAAGTGTCAGGGAGTGAAGCAGAATTCTCCAACCCATTCCCACTTCAACCTCCTGCATTGTTACAAATGAGACCCATTGCAAACTGGAATATCAACACCTCATCTTTTGACTGGGCACATCGCAGCCAGCAGGTCGCCCTGTAGAATTCTCCCACTTCAGTTACCCACTTTGTCTGTCTGTGTCAGAACTGGCCATTTCTGCTGTAAGTCACCCCTCTGTGATATTGGATCTTAGCTCAGTTTTCTCTTTTCATCAGTACTGCCTGACCTGCAAGGCATGTCCCTACTTTTTGCAACATTTTGCACTTCTTAGTCTGTATTGTTACAACAGGCACCATTAACCCATCAACCATAACTTATCCCACAGCAAACATGGCCTCACCCTATCTCTGAAATTCCTTTAGTCCTAATCACCTTTTCCTCCACCTTCTCTACATCTTAAAACTAACAGGCTCCCTTTTTCCCCCCAGATTTAATGAAGAATCTTTGATTTAAAGGGTTATAGTTTCGATGTATTTGTCACAAAAAGCACAGTGAAAAGTGTTCAATGTTAACTATTTCTCCATCCACAGATGCTGACAGACTTACATTGGACCTGTTCACATTTTGCCTATTGTCCAAAGCCGTCCATAGATGATCCTATAGCCTTGATCCTCCACTCCAACCTGACCTACCTAGAGAATAATGCCTCATGCACCAGGCTGTTGTTCTTGCTTGGCATTCAACATGATCATATCTCAGAGGCTGGTGGATAAACTGTCCTCACTGAGACTCAATGCCCCTCTCTGCAATTGGATTCTGGATTTCTTGGCCGAAAGACTACAGTCATTCCTGGTTGCTATCGACACCTCTAATGCCTCAGGCTTGTGTGCTCAGCTCACTACTGTTCACTACTGTTCACACTGCTGACTCATCACTGTACTACCCCGTTCAGTTCCAACGGAATCATCAAATATGCAGAAGATACAATAGTAGTCAGTCTCACTGGCAACAATAATGAGTCAGTTCACAAAGAGGAGGTTGGGCGGCTCGTAAAATGGTACAAGGATAACAACCTGAGTCTCAATGTAGATAAGACCAAGGAGATGATTGTGGACTTCAGGAGGATGAAAGTCCATCACTCTCCATTATTCATCAATGTATCCATCGTGCAGAGAACAGAGAGTAGAAAGTTCCTTGGTGTGCATATTAAAGGATGGCCTATCCTGGACCCACAACATCTACTCATTATTTAGGAAGGCGCACCAGTGCCTACACTTCCTTAGGAGGTTGAGGAGGGTAAGTCTACCAGTCCCCATCTTGACAACATTTTACAGCAGCCCAACTGAGAGTGTCCTGTCTGGCTGTATCATTGGGAGGGATAGTAGCTGCAAAGCATTGGACTGGAAGTCAACATGGCGGATCATCAAAGTGGCTGACAAGATCACTGGGGACTCTCTTTCCCTCTATTAACAACCTTTAATGGGAGCATTGCTTAAACAGGGCTCAAACATTGTGTCAGAACTCTTTACATCCACCACACAGCATATTTGACCCACTACCATCAGGAAGGAAGTACTGGAGCATCAAAATCGGGATGCCAGGCTGGAAAATATTTTCTTTCTGCAGGCTGTGATTTTGATGAATGGTATCCTATAACTGAGTAAATTATCCCAAAATATTTAAATATATTTATTTTAAATTATTTCTTTATGTATATCTATGGTTATTATATTCTGTGTATTGTGTGTGTATGTATGTGTCACATTGTCACACGCTGTTTCTTGGCTTGAACTTGAGTGTTTCCTGCACTTTATTTCAAAGGTGCATTCTCTCTATCTGTAACCAATATCAGAATTTTATTCCAAGCAAGTTATTTGTTCTAGTTGTTTCAATGAAGATACTATCTCACCCACTGGTAATATAGATTAGTAAGTGGCTGAAAGGCAGGAGGTAAAGGAAAACACCTCACAGATTGATGGTCCAGAAGTCATTGATATGGAAACATCTCTTTTGGCCACCAGGTTCACATCATCCATCAAGTACCCCTTTACACATAGCCCATACTAATTTCATTTTTATTATAACATACACCAAGCTCTTCTTCGACACCCAAACTCAAGTTCCAAAAAATGTGCCTTTTTGAGTGCAAAATCAACTTTGCAGAGGCAGCTCAGAGCTATAAAAGACCAGTGGTGGGCGAACAAGGCCAAGGAGTTACAAGCTTTCACTGACTATTGACTCAAGAAGCTTTTGTGAAGCAATCAAGGTTGTGTATGGTTCAGCAAAACAAGGTACCTCACAACTCCTGAGAAAAGACAGTATATCTATCTTCACTGAGAAGTCAAAGCACATGAAAAGATGACAAGAACATTTGCTTGAGCTGCTGAATAGACCAGGAGCCATCACTGATGAAGCATTGGGCAGAGTACACCATCAACCCATATTGTTTTAGCTAGATGTTCCCTTTACTCTTCATGAGGTCATCAAAACTACCAAACAGCTAAAACCCAACAAAGCACCAGGGCCTGACAGTATTGCAGCCAAGATCTACCAGTATGGTGGTAACACACTGATATCATGCCTGCACCAGCTGTTCTCAAAGTTATGGGGAGCTGCAGACTTCGAAATGCATCAATTGTAGCCATCTACAAGAACAAGGGAGGCAAGAGAGATAGCAACAATTATATTTTTTTTTAATTTTTTATTTTTCACACCATAAATCACATTGACCATGATACATGCATTTTCCTTTTCAAATATATACAGTGTCATTTTCTCCCCCGCTTCCTCCCATCCCACCCTCCCTACCTCCCCCCCATACATTTAAGTTCAAAATCTAAGATACATTAACCAGTCAAACAATGTTGTCATTCAATAAAAATAAGCAAGAAATTCCACTGAGTCAATTCTTTTCATTTCCTTCTCCTTTCGTTAACTTAGGTGGTGAATGTCCCCGGTAGGTTTTCTCTATTGTGTTTCATATATGGCTCCCATATTTGTTCAAATATTTCAATTTTATTTCTTAAACTATATGTTATTTTTTCTAATGGAATACATTTATTCATTTCTATATACCATTGTTGTATTTTCAAATTATCTTCCAATTTCCAGGTTGACAATACATTTTTTTGCTACGGCTAGAGCTATCTTAACAAATCTTTTTTGTGCACCATCCAAATCAATTCCAAATTCTTTGTTTTTTATGTTACCTAGGAGGAAGATCTCTGGGTTTTTTGGTATATTATTTTCTGTAATTTTATTTAATATTTGGTTTAGATCTTCCCAAAATTTTTCTACTTTCTCACATGTCCAGATTGCATGAATTGTTGTTCCCATTTCTTTTTTACAATGAAAACATCTATCAGATACTGTTGGGTCCCATTTATTTAACTTTTGAGGTGTAATGTATAGCCTGTGTATCCAGTTATATTGTATCAAACGTAACCTCTTATTTATTGTATTTCTCATCGTTCCAGAACATAACTTCTCTCATGTTTCCTTTTTTATCTTTATATTTAAATCTTGTTCCCATTTTTGTTTAGTTTTACCATTTGTTTCCTCATTCTCCTTCTCTTGCAGTTTAATATACATATTTGTTATAAATCTTTTGATTATCATTGTATCTGTAATCACATATTCAAAGTTACTTCCCTCTGGTAACCTCAGACTGCTTCCTAATTTGTCCTTCAAGTAGGATCTCAATTGGTAATAATCCAGCACTGTATCTTGAGTTATATTGTATTTATCTTTCATTTGTTCAAAGGATAATAATCTATTTCCTGAAAAACAATTTTCTATTCTTTTGATCCCTTTTTTCTCCCATTCTCTAAAGGAAAGGTTATCTATTGTAAAAGGGAGTAACTGATTTTGCGTCAATATTAGTTTTGGTAATTGGTAATTTGTTTTATTCCTTTCTACATGAATCTTCTTCCAAATATTGAGCAGATGATGTAATACTGGAGAACTCCTACATTGTACCAATTTTTCATCCCATTTATATAATATGTGTTCAGGTATCTTTTCCCCTATTTTATCTAGTTCTAATCTAGTCCAATCTGGCTTTTCCCTTGTTTGGTAAAAATCTGATAGGAATATTAATTGTGCGGCTCTATAATAATTTTTAAAGTTTGGCAGTTGTAAGCCTCCTTGTTTATACCATTCTGTTAATTTATCTAGTGCTATCCTCGGTTTCCCCCATTTCCATAAAAATTTCCTTCTTATTTTCTTTAACTCCTTGAAGAATTTCTCTGTCAAGTGTATTGGCAATGCCTGAAATAGGCATAATATTCTTGGGAAAATGTTCATTTTAATACAGTTTATCCTTCCTATTAGTGTTAATGGTAAATCTTTCCAATGCTCTAAATCGCCCTGTAATTTTTTCATTAGTGGATAATAATTGAGTTTATATAGATGGCCGAGATTTTTATTTATTTGTATCCCTAGGTATCTTATTGCTTGCATTTGCCATCTGAATGGTGATTCCTTCTTAAATTTTGAGAAATCCGTGTTATTCATTGGCATTGCTTCACTTTTATTTACGTTAATCTTGTAACCCGACACTTCTCCATATTCAACAATAAGGGTGATAGTGGGCATCCCTGCCTTGTTGATCTGATTAAGTTAAATTGCTTAGATATATATCCATTTACTGTCACTTTTGCCAATGGCCCCTTATATAATGCTTTAATCCAATTAATATACTTCTCTGGTAAACTGAATTTTTGTAGTACTTTGAATAAATAATTCCATTCTACTCTGTCAAAGGCCTTCTCTGCGTCTAAAGCAACTGCTACTGTTGGCGCTTTACTCCCTTCTACTGCATGAATTAAGTTAATAAATTTACAAATATTGTCTGTTGTGCGTCTTTTTTTAATAAATCCAGTTTGGTCTAGATTTACCATTTTAGGAACATACTCTGCTAATCTGTTTGCTAATAGTTTAGTTATTATCTTATAATCTGTGTTAAGTAATGATATTGGTCTATATGACGCTGGTGCAAGTGGATCTTTCCCTTGCTTTAGTATTACTGTAATTATTGCTGTTTTACATGAATCTGGTAAGCTTTGTGTTTTGTCAATCTGGTTGATTACTTCCAGGAGGGGAGGAATTAATACATCTTTAAATGTTTTATAGAATTCTATTGGGAATCCATCCTCTCCTGGTGTTTTATTATTCGGTAATTTTTTTATTATCTCTTGTATTTCTACTATTTCAAATGGTTCTGTTAATTTATTTTGTTCATCTATTTGTAATTTTGGTAGTTCAATTTTAGTTAAAAATTCATCTATTTTGCCTTCTTTCCCTTCGTTTTCAGTTTGGTATAATTGTTCATAGAATTCTCTAAAGTTTTCATTGATCTCCGTTGGATTATATGTGATTTGTTTGTCTTTTTTCCTTGATGCCAATACCATTTTCTTAGCTTGTTCTGTCTTAAGCTGCCACACTAGAATTTTGTGCGTTTTTTCCCCTAGTTCATAATATTTCTGTTTTGTCTTCATTATGTTCTTCTCCACCTTATATGTTTGTAGTGTTTCATATTTTATTTTTTTATCTGCCAATTCTCTTCTTTTAGTTGTATCTTCCTTCATTGCTAATTCTTTTTCTATATTTACTATTTCCCTTTCCAACTGCTCTGTTTCCTGATTATAGTCCTTCTTCATCTTGGTTACATAACTTATTATTTGCCCTCTAATGAACGCTTTCATTGCATCCCATAGTATAAACTTATCTTTCACTGATTCCGTATTTATTTCAAAATACATTTTAATTTGTCTTTCAATTAATTCTCTAAAATCCTGCCTTTTAAGTAGCATGGAGTTTAATCTCCATCTATACATTCTTGGAGGGATGTCCTCTAACTCTATTGTCAATATCAAGGGTGAATGGTCCGATAATATTCTAGCTTTATATTCTGTTTTTCTTACTCTATCTTGCATACAAGCTAATAACAAAAATAGGTCTATTCTTGAGTATGTTTTATGTCTACCCGAATAATATGAATATTCCTTTTCCTTTGGGTGTTGTTTCCTCCATATCTCCAAAAGTTGCATTTCTTGCATCGATTTAATTATAAATTTGGTTACTTTGTTCTTTCTGTTAATTTTTTCCCCAGTTTTGTCCATATTTGAATCCAAATTAAGGTTGAAATCCCCTCCTATTAGTATGTTCCCTTGCGTATCTGCTATCTTCAAAAAAATATCTTGCATAAACTTTTGATCTTCGTTAGGTGAATATACATTGAGTAGATTCCAAAACTCCGAATATATCTGACATTTTAACATTACACATCTCCCTGCTGGATCTATTATTTCCTCTTCTATTTTAATTGGCACATTTTTACTAATTAATATAGCTACTCCTCTTGCTTTTGAATTATACGACGCTGCTGTTACATGTCCTACCCAATCTCTCTTTAATTTCTTGTGCTCCAATTCAGTTAAATGTGTTTCTTGCACAAATGCTATATCATTTTTTTCTTTTTTCAGTAAATTTAGCAGTTTCTTCCTTTTGATTTGGTTATGTATTCCGTTAATATTTAAAGTCATATAGTTCAACATAGCCATTTCATACTTTATTTATCTTCCCTTTCCGTTTCTCCATCATCACCTTTCCTTCTTATCCATTTCTGCTTTCTTGTTTTGAACACTTTATAAGACAACATTTCTAAAACATCAAACATTTTCCTTATTCTCCTATTTAAAACTTCTTTAACCCCATTCTCCCCTCCCCCTCCTGAGTTGCCCTTTATCCCTTGTCGGGCAACCACATCTCCCCTCTCCATTTGGATTTGCGAATTCACTCGCAAACGTCAGCTGATTTTGCAGTGACCGTAACTCCTCCCTAACCAGCACCCCCCGGAAAAGATTTCAATTTTCATATGTAACAAAGGTCACTCTTTTAATTCCCTCCTTATTCCCTCTATTCCCTTTCCCTCCCTTATTAATTCTTATCTATACTCCATATACATATATATATATATATATATATATATATATACACACATATACCCATATACACATATATATATAGTTCGTGGTCATTTTTACTCTCATTACATGTCTTCATCTCTCTGCTTGTTTTGTAGTTGTTCTGCAAATTTTCGTGCTTCCTCTGGATCCGAGAATAGTCTGTTTTGTTGCCCTGGAATAACTATTTTAAGTACTGCTGGGTACTTTAACATAAATTTATATCCTTTTTTCCATAAGATCATTTTTGCTGTATTAAACTCCTTCCTCTTCTTCAGGAGTTCAAAACTTATGTCTGGATAGAAAAAATTTTTTTGACCTTTGTATTCCAGTGGCTTTTTGTCTTCTCTTATTTTCTTCATTGCTTTCTCCAATATATTTTCTCTTGTATATCTTAAGAATTTTACTAAAATGGATCTTGGTTTTTGCTGCGGTTGTGGTTTCGGGGCTAGTGTTCTATGTGCCCTCTCTATTTCCATTTCTTCCTGTAATTCTGGTCTTCCTAGGACCCTGGGGATCCAATATTTTATAAATTCTCTCATATTCTTGCCTTCTTCATCTTCCTTAAGGCCCACTATCTTTATATTATTTCTTCTATTATAGTTTTCCATTATATCTATCTTCTGAGCTAACAGCTCATGTGCCTCTTTAACTTTTTTAATAGATTCTTCTAATTTCTCTTTTAAGTCCTCTACTTCCATTTCTACAATTATTTCTCGTTCTTCTATATTTTCCACTCTTTTTCCTATCTCTGATATGACCATTTCTATTTTATTCATTTTTTCTTCTGCATTCTTAATTCTTCTTTTTATCTCATTAAATTCTTGTAATTGCCATTCTTTCACTGATTCCATATATTCTTTAAAAAAAGATATATCCATTGTCTTGCCTTTCTCTTCTTCTTCCATTTCTTTCTGTTCTTCTTCTTCTTCGTCCTCTGGGTTGACCATCTGTTGTTTCCTTGTTTTCTTTTAACCCTCTTCTTTCTTGTTGTCGTTATTTTCCATGTTCTGCACCTGCTGCTGTGTTGCAGGTGTCTCTCTCAGCTGTGGAGATCGACTCCGCAGCTGTTCCCCCCTCCCGTCAGTGTGTTTTTTTTCATGCGCGGTTGCACACTTTTACTCGGCTCTGTGAGCCATTTTTGTAGTCCCAAGCCCGGGACTTCCACTGACCTGAGGGAGCGGGCTTCTCTCTCCGTGGCAGGCCTCCTCGGACAGGTAAGGCCTTCACCTTCTTCTTCCGACGTTCTTTCTTCTTCTCTTCTTCCCGTTATTTTCGACTTTTCTCTCTTCGCTGCCATTTTCTTCTCACCTTTATTTTTACTTTGTTTTAAATTTTAATCTTGTACTTTTGTGTTTTGTGCTTTTTTTAAAAACTTTTCGGGAGAGGGCTGGAATTCCATGACCGGCCACTACTCCATCACGTGACTCCTAGATAGCAACAATTATCATGGCACCTCTCTTCTGTCAGTTGTGAGAAAATGCCTTGCAAAGATCATCCTTAGATGTTTGGTGTCCAACATTAGTGATAACATCCTTCCAAGAAGCCAGTGTGGTTTTCGAACAGGCCGTAGTACAATTAATATATGATCTCTCTGAAGCAACTCCATGAGAAATGTGTTGAGCAGCAGAGAAGTCTCTGTGTCACATTTGTTGATCTAACCAAAGTGTTTGACGCTATTGGTAGAGATGGCCTGTGGAAGCTCTTACCAAAATTTGGTTGCCCCCTCCCCCATGCCTAATCAACATCATCTGTCAGTTCCACAAAGGTATGGAAGGCCGCATTAATATGTGTGGTGAGTTGTCAGACCCATTTGCCATCACCAATGGCATAAAACAGGGTTGATTTTTGGCTCCTACTCTGTTTGGACCATTCATCACTGCTGTTCTTCAGGATGCCACATCAGACCTGAAGTTGGGGGTCTTCCTACAAATGAGGGCTGAATGGCAGGCTCCTCAACCTCAGAAGACTGAGAGCAAAATCAAAAGTCAGGGACATTGCAGTGCATGAGCTACAGTTTCCTGATGACTGTGCATTGGTTGCTCCCTCTCTCGAAGATTTATATGAGATCACCAGTCACGAACCAGAAAGGCCTACTTTGCCTTTGGTCAGCTGAAAGATCAGGTTTGGTCACAGAACATCAGGTTGGCCACCAAGTGCAAGATATACAGGGCCATTGTCATATCAGCCTTGCTATATGGATGTGAGACTTGGTGCCCATATCAGAATCATTTATGTGAGCTTGCCCAACTGCAGCACCATCATTTACATTCTCTGTTGAGGATCACCTAGTGAGACAAGATCTTCAATACTGAGGTTCTTTCTCAAGATGGAATCCCAGCATTTTCCACCATGGTGATGTCAGCCCAACTGTGCTGGGCAGAACATGTTCTCAGAATACCTGATGGAAGACTGCCCAAGAAACTCTTGTATGGCCAACTGTCCAGTGGTACCCAAAACTGAGTAGGCCAGAGTCAACGGTACAAGGATATTCTGCACAGGATCATCAAGAAAGCTGACACGCCCCATCAACATGGGAGGATCTGGGTTAATATTGCTCACAGTGAGAACAAGGTCAAAGAGGCAACAGAGGAAAGGCAAAGGAAGTTCCACAACAGAGCTTTTGCCCCTGCTACCCCTCCAGGCCTCACCTGCCAACTATGTGGAAATTAGAGCCTGTCAAGGATCGGCCTGTATAGCCACTCCAGGACACACAAATCAAACCCCACAAACTGACTGAAAGGAACCATCGTCATTATACGGGATGGATAGCCGGAAGAAGAAGATGACCAATCGCATTTTTGTTACTAACATAGAACATTACAGCACAGTACAGGCCATTCAGCCCATGATGTTGTACCTACTCAACAACAATCTAAATTTTCCCTATTTCACGCCCATAACGCTCTATTTTTCTTCCATCCAAGAGTCTTTTCAATGTCCCTATTGTACTAGCTTCCACAAGCACTACCCCACCCTCCACTCTTTGAGTAAAAAATATCTTACCTCTGAGATCTCCCCAAAACTTTCCTCCACTCACCTTAAACTGATGTCCTTCTCCCTACACTTCCATTAATTCCCCCCAAATTCTACCACTCTCCTACATGGTAAGGATAATTTCCAGTGGTTATTTATCCTGTTAATCTGGACGTCCTAGGGATGTGGGAAGGAACCAGAGAAAACCCACAGAGTTACAAGCAGGGCACACAAACTTCACCCAGACAGCAGCCAAGACTGTGATCTAACCCTAGCCACTGGAGCTCTGAGCTGGCAGCTCTACCAACTCTAACGCTGTGGGGCTGCATTGTATCATTTGCACAGTGTGCCCACCCTCACCAAGACACACTCGCAGAGCAGTTCAACTTCATCACCCACTGTGCAGCAATCCCAAACACCTCACCTCATCTTACTCACCAACCAGCGGGGGGGCGTGGCAAGATGGCGTAGGGAACAGACGTGCCTTCCAGACCTCTCCTGACTCTGATTTATTGTTTTGTCTTTAAGTGCCCGTTAAAGTTCTTTTAAAAGTTTATAAATAATAAGAGGTGCTGGATCAGTGCCTAGTGGTTTATATGCAAAAAAAAGGTAAAAGAAAACATCAACAGACTGTTAAAAACTACATTTTCCGAAATTGTCTGGGCCTGTTTGTTTACAAGAAGCCAGGACTCAGTGTGGAATGGATCCAGAAGAAGACGTACAGAATTCGGCATTGAAACTCCGTTTTATACCGGTAAGGCTCTCTGAAGGTTGCATTCAGCAGCTTTCAGAACAAAGGGCTGGCCGGGTGCCAGTATTTCACACAATGACCACTGTGAGTGCTGTTACTGAGACGTTGACAGTTGAATCAGCTGGGGCGCCACCAGCTGGAGAGTTAAAGAGCTGTCATTCGACTGCTACAGTGGTGGCGCTGCAAAATGCATCTTCAATTACAACGGTTTTTCCAGACATCGATTCAGTGAAGATGATTAAAGAGATTTGGCTTAAAGATAACCCTGATCTTCAGTCTCCTGGTATTGCTGGGGGGACTGTGAGAGGGATTTTTATACGAAGTCAAACTGCTAGAAAAGATACTAAATTAAGGGAAGAGACAGAAGATCCCATGGTCTCTAAGGAACAGCAAGACCCCATTATGCCTGAATCTACTTCTGTTGAAATGTTTGTTAAGGATCTTGAAGATAAGATGTATTCTGTATGGAGTCACTTAGCTAATTTTGTGAACCCGTTTATTTCCAAGATTAATGCGATGGCGGAAGCTTTTAAGCTTGAAACCATTGAAAGATTTGAAATGTGTGATCAAGGTTTAGTCGATGTACAGGATCAACTGCAAGATGAAAATAGAATAATTGAAACATTGCAGATCCAAAATAAAAATTTAGCAAAAAATGGTTGATTATTTGGAGAATCAATCTAGACGGAACAACGTGAAAATTGTTGGTTTGCCAGAAGGCATAAGGACCAAATCCAAGAAAAATTTTTACTGAATGGATTCAACGAGTGTTAGGACAGGATAAATTCCCTGAAGGTTTAATTCTGGAATGTGCTCATAGAGTTTTAAGAAGAAAATCTTTTTCAGGACAGAATCCAAGACCTGTTCTGATCCGTTGTTTAAAATATTGTGACAGAGAGACAATTTTATGTACGGCTATTAGAAATGCCCAGCAAAATAAATCTCCTTTGATGGTTCAGAATAATCCTGTTTTCTTCTATCAAGATTTGAGTCAAGAAATTATGTTTCAACGACGCGAATTTAATTCTGTGAAAAAACAGTTGTGGAAAAAAAGACATAAGGCAACATTCAGGTATTCTGCGGTACTGAAGATTTTTCAGGATGGAAATCAGCCAAAGTTCTTTGACAATCCTAAAGAGGTTATGAACTTTGCTTTGTCTCTACCAATCATAGTTTCAGGAATGAAGTAATCCTTTAAGGTCTCCAAAGAGAGTAGAGATGTAAGGTGGGATCCAGATTTTTTAAAAAAATGGAAGCAATGGTGACCGAAGTGGTAATGTTGATTTAAAAAAATAAACCTTTTATCTTTTTTTTGAGAAGAGTTTAAATAGTTTTAAATAATGATGATAGTTTAATGAAATGGGAGTTGGGAGAGGGAACTGGGTGGGCACTAGTTTCCAGAAGTCATCAGCTACCTGTGAGTTATCTCACACCCAATATTTTGGGGGAGTTACCGCTTTGGGCGGTTTAAACAGGAGTAGGTAGTCGTGACCTCCGACCTGTTGTTTTTTTCTTTTTAATTTTTGGGTTAAGAAGTGAAGGGTTTTTTTTATTATTTTTTAAATATAAATAATTTTTTTTAACTCTTTTTGTTTTCTGATTATAATTGAGAGGGAATTAGGAGGTTATTTTTCTCTCCTTTTTTTCTCTTTTTTTGGGGTTTTTTTTTCTCTCTTTTTTAAGAGGATGATGTCACAGAAGATAATAAGTCAAAAATTGAGGATGTTGAATTAGATGAAGAGGAAGATGAGGGGAAAGGTGATAAGAAGAAAAAGAAGAAAATCAAGTACAAATACAGTGAGGGAGAAGAGTTTAATAAAATTAAGTTAATTTCGATAGAGAATTTTGAAGATGATATAAATGAAGAATATGGAGAATTTTATAAGAGTTTGAACTTTTTTTTCTTTTTTTTTCTTTTTTATATAAGGGGAGGGGAAGGGAATAAAAAGTTTATCTGATTGTTTTTCTAAGGGATGCTTTTGTTCTCTCGGTGAATTATAAAGGAAATGGTATTAATTGAAATTCTGTATTTATGTATTATTAATTATGATTTTTTGTATAACAGATATGTGGTTGATATATGATTTTAATATTTGAACTTAGTTTTAAAGTGGATTTCATTTGTTAAATACATGTATTATGTTTGATTTAAATATATGTTTAAGGGTATTATTTTAGTATTGATATTTTTTTTGTTGTTAGTAATTTTTTTGTTGTTAAGTTTTATCCTTTTTTTTGTAAGTGGGGTTTTTTCTATTTTATTTACAACATTGTTAATTAATTCTTCACTCTTTATTTTGGGGGGGAGGGTTGGACTAATTTTAAATTAGACGATTAATGTTGTGTTATAATTATTGGAGGGGTTAATTTGTGTAGTTTAATGATGTAGTATTCTAATTTTTATTATCTTATTTTTTATTATCTCTTTAAATGTAATTTTTATTTTATTCATGTCATAAAATTTTAAATAAAGTTTAAAAAAAAAACCAACCAGCACACTCTTTACTTCCAGAGAGTAAACAGAAACAAAGGTTCAAAGGTTCCTTTTATTGTCACATAAAAATGTAATATACATGATATTCTCCAATTTCTGTCCTCTGTGAGACAAAGAAAGATTTGCCATAAGCATTGCCTGGTGCCCCAAACAATAAGAGAAAGAGAAGCAAAAGAGAGACCCAGGATCTTACCCAACATATACAACTTTTAATCAGCAGGGGAACAGAATATAATTCAGAGTTCATTGCTGGATCTAGGAAACCCTTGGGTTGCAGTTTGGGTGCAATCTGGGAAAGGGGAGAGAGAGCAGGAGGGGTGGGGAATTTTAACAGGAGCATCTGCCTTGGTGGGTGCTGCATCCTTTGGGACCAAAAGCACCACAGGAAAGATTTAAGTGAGGCCCATAAAATTTCAAAAGACCCGGTCAGGATGAATAATAATAATTATGACAGGATGGACAGCCAGCACCTTTTCTCTTGGGTGGCAAGAGGTAGGTTTTTTTTTGCACGGAGAATGATGGGTGCCTGGAAGGCATTGCTGGGAGTTGAGGTGGAGGCCAGTACAATACAGACCTTCAAAAGACTCTTGGCAAGTGGATGTAAAGAAAAATGGAGGGCTATGGGCTGTAAGAAAGAGTCAGAATGATGTGGAGTGGGTTTACAACATCATGGGCTGAAGGACCTGTTCTGTACTGCAATGTTTAATTTTTCCATGCATTTTAATTTGATAGAAGAGTTTAAGGTGGGGGGGGGGATGGGTTGGTGGTGTCTGGAACTCTCTGTCTGAAATGGTGTTGAAGGCAATAATCCTCACACAGTTCAATGGCCACTGGAATCCACAAGGCTGTGAGTTGAGTTTTGGGGAGTCATCTAAAATGCTCTATTTTTGGTGGTTGGCACAAATATAATTGGATGAATGGTCTTGTTCTGTGCTGTAACTTCTATAATGTGTATTTGGGAGAAGGAATCAAAAGGGGCCAAATGGGGATCAAGAGGTCAGAGATTGGGGGAGGAGAGATGGGAGACTGGAAAGGGATAGGGGCCAGATCAGTGTATGGGAGATGGGGGAGTCAGAGGATGAAGATTAGAGAGTTTAGGAGTGAGAGTTTAGGGACTGAGAAACAAGGGGTTGGAATTACCAGGTAGGAGACATCAGAGATCATGGAGTAAATTCAAGACTGAAGATCAGAGACTGGGAGCTAATGGCAATTGTGTAGCCATCATGCTACTGGAATAATAAGTCATAGTCTTGGATCAACAACCCAGAAGCATAAGATAAAATTCCACCATGGCAGTGTGAAATTTATATTCAGTTAGAAATCTGGAATGTAAATATAAACATCATTCCTCATGATGTAGCCAAAAATCTGGTTTATTAAAAACTTACCAAGGCACACAGGGTTTACTGCTTAATTGGTGTATTAAGGCGACATGGGCTCACGATCCAGAAGGACCCAAAACTGTGCTATCTCTAAATTTAAAAATTAAACCCTTGCTCTGCAATGATAAAGACCAACTCTCTGTTTTTACTCACAATGGTTTCCTGCTCAGTACTTTCTGGGTTTGAAAGACCCAATAAAATCTTGTAGCATTTCTGTCAAATGGCGAATGCAACTATTGGACAGTCAATTTATTGCATATAATTCATAATTTTCAAACTGTGGCTAATAAAACTAGTCATCCATTGGAAACTTACGTTAACTTTAACCACGAGAAATGACTTAACAGCAGCTCCAGTTAGGATCTGCAGTCTCACTGTTCAGCCTAGGAAACCACACGGCAGCCACATGGTGGTAAATGGAGACTTGGGGGAGACACTGGTTGGTTGTTGAACTGCAGGAATGATTATGTCTCCGCCACAGCTGAAACACAGATGGAAAGGGCTGGATTTTGGGCACTCGATGATTCAAGTACCAGGACTTCAGAAAAGATGGAGAGAACATAAAGGAGAGAAGCAGTACTGATTAAAGAGAAACAATGGAGGAAGAGGATGTTCCAAATACATCAGAAATAGAAAGCAATAAAAACACTCAGCTGCTCAGGCAGCATGTGCAGAGAGAAGAAATCAATGTTTCATGTCCAGGATCTTTCCTCACAACTCGTCATCTCAAGGGCCCTTCATCAGGACAGAATGCATCTGGTCAGAGCAAACAAGAATGAAGAGAGCTGTGTCACTGTTGGGGATTTCCAAACAATGACAAGTAAAATCTGCAGGAAGATGGCGAGGGATTTTCAACCATCCATTGCGGATTGAAGCGCTGTTAAAGAGAATGAAGTGGGAGCCTTTCTAAGATGAGTTCTGAAGAACATGCAATGAGAAAGGGAGCATTCTTGCATTTGCTTTTGGGGGACAGGGTGAACCAAATGTCCAGTGGGAAGACACTTAGAGAGCAGTGATCAGGAGACTGCAGATTCTGGAATAAGAAGCCAAACTCAACCTGCTGGAGGAACTCAGTGGTTCGAACACATCAGTGGGAGAAAAAGAATGGTCAACATTTTGGGATGGAGATCTTCATCTGGACCAGTGATCATTGAATCATAACAGTGGGGAGAGGCAGGGAGAAATCTGGAATAGAGCTTCTTAATTAGAGGAGGTTAATTTCAATGGTATGAGAAGACACCTCTCCAGAACAAAGCAGAGTGAAGTATTGGCAAGTAAAACAGCAACAGAACCTTTAAAGAGGCAGCAGTGCAGGAACAAGGGAGGATACAAGAGAAATAAATTAAAGGCAAAATTTCCTGCATGATTATGGGAAAGTGGAGATGAGAGATGGCATATATTTGGTGAATCACTCCAGTGAGAACCAGGCAGAATATGGGAAGATAATAGGAGAAAATAAACTGAGGAGAATATGAACAGAGAATGACAATGAACAAAGAGTGCAATTGCTGGTGTTGCCAACTCCCCCACAGAAGGATGGTGCAAAAGATTCTGGAATGGGTGCAGTGCAGAAAGGGTAGATGGACGGCAAAGGTTACTTGGGCTTCTCTGATGGTGGGGGTTGCAGAAGGTTAGGGAGGGGGCTGCAGACTTTGGGAGCTGCCAAGGGGGAAGCAGGCATTAGACAAGTAAAGCTCATGGTTACAGTGATGGTGGGATTATGAACGATGAGGGTCAGGTATGGAGGGAGTATCTTATGAGGGCTGTGAAGAAAGAGGGTGAGGGCAGGATTGTAATTGTGGGAGTTGCAAAAAGACTTGCCTTAATGCTCCTTCAGTTCAGGGAAGGAGAAAAGGACTGTTTGTAGGGTGCAGGATTTACCTGGTAGCACAGGCCAGTCATTTTAACCTTGATTGTGGGAAACTTCTAGAACTGTTAAACAGATGGCATTTTAACAGCATATGGATCCATTTAATCTATCAAATAGAAGTAGTAAAGGCAAAATTCATCTAATTAATCTGACGATGTACTTGCTGAGGTACAGGTGAAAGATTGATTAATGTTGATGTTGTCATAAGAATATTTAGACAGTATTTGAAGTCCCACACAAGAGGCTAGTTCACCAAATTGAGGCCCTGGAACTAAAGGGCCAAGAGGAGCAGGGACTGAAAACCAGAAAGCAGAGGGTCGTGGTGAACAGTTTTTGACTGGCTCCATCTCTCTTTCTATCCTTTAAGATTCAAAAATGTGCCTTTTAGAGCCATAGAAATGGAAGCAGGCCCAACTGCACAACTTGCCCACACCCACCAAAATGCCCCTCCCACACTCATCCACCTGCCTGTGTTTGGCCCATAATCCCTCTAAAACCATCCTATCCATGCATCCGTTCAGTGTTTATTGCAACAGTACCTGGCACAACCACATCCTCTGGCAGCCCGTTCTGTATACCCACCACCCTATGTGTGTAAAAGTTACACCTCAATTTCTGCTAAATCTCTCCCCACTTTCTCAGCTAAAACCTATGTCCTCTAGTTACTTATTTCCCTAGTCTGAACAAAAGTTCACCTAATCTATTTCTCTCATGGTTTCGTGGACTTATTTTTTTTTAATCTTTTGTGTTAATTTTTAGAGAACTACTAGGTGTACCAAAACATTCAATGTGTGGTTTCCACACACAGTGCATCTGTGAGAAATACACTGCAGTGAGATCAGCTGGCTTACAAGATGGAGGAAAGAGGAGGAAAGCACTCAAACTATTCACCCAGCTTCAAGAAGCCCGCGGATGAACTGTGGCTTCCCAAGAAGTGGGCCCACAGCTTCATGGACCACCTTCCCTCGGGTGACCCATGCTTTCCGGAGTCACTGCGGTCACCTCACTGCCACCTGCCCCACCCTCATTCAATCTGTCTGGGGAGCCGTGCTCGTCGAACAAAGGCTCAGCTTGGAGTCTGATCACCGAGGGCCAGCACTTCCCTCAAAGCAAGCGATCGATCATCTGCTTCACCCCCCCCCCCCCCCCGACGGTGGGCCTGAGCCATGCCCATTGCCCTGGCTTCTCTCCCTCCTGCCTTCTCATGCTGCAATGATCCCAGCATGCTTGTTAATCAATTGGCATTTGTATCATGGGAGAAACAACCTTAGCCTCGGCGTGTGGCGTGCTGGAGGATGTGATGCTGCATTTGTTCCTGTGCAAGGAGGCTTCAGCATCTCTGCCATGCAAGGCAGGAGGGTTTCCCTCGAGGTGAGTGAAGATAAATACACTAAAACAATTTTTTCTTGAAATTTCATGCTAAAAATCAGGGGGAGGTTGTGGTAGGTCTTATATACCAGTGGGTCCTATATGCGGTCAAATACGGTCTGCCTTACTCCTTCACTCTGCCTCATTGATTCAGTGGCCCATATTGTCTGTTCTCCGCATCCTGGGTTCTCCAGTCACTTTTATAGGGTTTCCCCAGGTCTCCAAATTCTCCACTACTACTCTCAAACCCCTTATCTCTCCAACTATCCTTTCCCCCTCCATCCCACCCCCGTCTCAGGGCTTCCTCTCTACTACTCCAGCAGCAAACCTCTGAGCAACACTTACTGCTGGACTGGTGCACTGAGCTCCAAACCATACTGCAACAGGGTTTAAGCTTAGTTGTAACAAAATACATAGTGAGAAAGTTTCTTCTGCGAGCAGTCTAACAAGTTCTCTCTAGGATTCATAAGCTGAGTAAAGGTCCACATTTTAGTGCAGCATTGCAATGAAAAGTAAGATCAATGAGCATCAAATAAGGGCAGCATCAGAGCACTGTTGTGGGGTTCATTCAGGAGCCTGATAGCTACAAGAAATAAACTTTTATAGCTCAATGGCAGGTATTTTCACATTCTTAAGCCTTCTGCACAAAGGAAGGAGAAGGGAGTGTGCCTGTGGTATTATGGGCCTTTCAGCCTTTTGGCTGCCTTTCCTGAACAGTGGGAGATGTTGATGGAATCCATGGAGGGGATGTTCAGAACTGCATTCAGCACCTCCTGCAGCTTCTTCTGATCTTGAGCAGAGCAGTCCCGTCCCATGCTGTGATACATCCAGCAGCAAGTGTGTGGGCCCTTAGAATTAATTGAGGGAGAAGGGGGGCATTCTAACCATCATTAATCTTCTGATAAAATAGAGGGGTTGTTCTGCTTCGTTGTATCAATGTGCTTGTCCCAGGTCAGGTCATTGGAGATAATTATTCCAAGCTATTTACCCTTTCAAATTGATGAAGGAGGAATGGGGTTGATCAGCTACAGATCCCTTTGTAAACATTTCTCAATGGCCCAGCATTTACCCCATTCAGGAGGACATTTAGAGAAGGGAAATAAATGATGTTCTGGCCAATGGCATTCAGATCCTGGAAAATTAACAAGGACAGGAGAATATATTTTAGACATAGAAAAGAAGGAACTGCTTCTCTCAGAGAATTGTGTATCTGTGGCATTCTCTGAACATAAGAAACAGGAGCAGGAGAAGGCCGTACGATAAGATCATGGCTGATATGGTCAAGGACTCAGTTCCATTTACCTGCATGTTCCCTTAACTATTAATCCCCCTACAAAGCAGAAATAAATCTATCTGGGTTTTAAATACATTTAATGAGGTCAGCCTCCACTGCTTCTTTGGGCAGAGAAATCAACAGATTCTCTAATCTCAGCAAGAAGTTCCTCCTCATCTCGGTCTTAAATCTACTCCTCCAAATCTTGAGGCTATGTCCCCTAGTTCTAGCCTCACCTGACAGTGGAAACAACCTCCCTCTATCTTGTCTATTCCTTGCGTAATTTCATATCATTCTATTAGATCCCCTCTCATTTATTAAAACTCCAGTGAGTCTAGTCCAGTGAGCTCACTGACTGCTTCACTCACTCCTGTCTGCCTCACTCCTTCAGTCTGCCTCATTCCTGTCTGCCTCACTCCTGTCACTCCTTCAGTCTGCCTCACTCCTGACTACCTCACTCCTAACTGCCTCACTCCTTCAGTTTGCCTCACTCCTTCAGTCTGCCTCATTCCCCTCACTGCTTCAGTCTGCTTCACTCCTGACTACCTCAGTCCTGACTGCTTCACTCCTTCAGTCTGCCCTACTCCTATCTGCCTCACGCCTTCCGTCTGCCTCGCTCCTGTCTGCCTCAGTCCTTCAGTCTACTTTGCTACTTAATATTGGTCTCAATTCTTGATACTCAGCCTAGTAGATGGTAGGAAATAACATGCCAATTTAGTACATATCATGCCATCGAAATGTAGAAAAGATTTCAAGAGTAAATTATTTACCTTCCACAGATCTCCAGAAAGAGAACCAGATAACTTTTCATGTCAAATAGCCTTCATTGGATCCTTAATTGATTGTTGACCCTGTTTCTGTCTCCACAAATGCTTCCTGACCTTATCCAATATTTATTGCCCCTTCATTATAAACTTGGACTTGTTTGATCTTTGTTTTCTTCTTTTACAAGATGCATTCAGTTTCAAAGAGGAAGAAGTACCAAGTTCAAAAAACAGTTCTCAATTTATAAATACATTTTGAGAAATGAGAGACCAACGTAAGTTAAAATCAGTTGAAAAATTACCTACGTTTGTTTACTGCTGAATGTTCTGGTGTTTGTCACCCTGAAGAAGAGGATGAGTGGAGAGGATGAGGAGGCTCATTGGCCACGGAGCTACAAACGACCTCAGAGAGCAGTCAAAGAAGAAGCAGTGCTCAAGGCACCAGCCAACTCACAATGGAGATGAACAAGAAAATCTGCAGATGCTGGAGTCAAGTGCCATACACAAATGCAATGGAGAAACACAGCATCCACAGGAAATAAAGTACCTGATGAAGGGCCCAGGCTTCCTCTGAATGCTGCAAATCTTACAATCATGTCCAAAGCCCCATTCCCCTATCTCTTTCCAGCCTCATGCATTTTGTTCACCATTGAAAGCAAATCCAGAAGCAAAATAGTGGAGGCAAGTGCTTAAAAACTATCTTGAGCATCCTTTTAATTGCCAAGCCATAGAAGGCTGCAGAGATAGTGAATGGAATAGCTGGGGAGAATGCTCAGCCTGGACAAGATGGGCTAAAGGGCCTGTTTCTGAGCTATTTACTATCTGATACTGTAAAAACTCAGATCCTTCACAGCTAACAGACGTGAACAATCATCACCATTTTGCACATCTCCAATATTTGTCTGCTTATTCTCATGCTTGGGATTCCTTCCCAGTTCTTCCCCCAGAAGCTGCGACATGTTAGGCTGCAGGTGTCCCAGCCAAGTGTGGATCTAAAGGATAGAGCTGCATCTCGACATGAACTGCATCAGCCTGGCTCATCTGGCTGTGCGGTGCACCCACAGGTGGAACGGGGTGGCTGATCCCACCACTGTCCCAATGGAATGTTGCAAAAACCTTCCCCTGTCTTTAGGTCAGTGCCTCAGTGCCAGAGCCAGCGAGAGCAAGCTGCAGGACTGGCATGATACCCTGTAAGAACCTCATTCTGAGATAACATAAACATTATCAGAATCAATCCTTGTGCATGGCTGACCATCACCCTGCTAACAGGGCAGCACAGTTAACGTAATGGTTAGCACGATCCTATTACAGTGACCTGGGTTCAAATCCGTCGCTGCCTGTAATGATTTTGGATGTTCTCCCCATGAGTGTCCACCAGGGGGCTCCAATTTCCTCCCGTTCCATAGATATGCGGGGTTAGTAGATTGATTGGTCACGTGGGTGTATATGGGCAGCACGGACTCGTGGGCCTGTTACTGTGCTATATCTCTAAATGAAAAATGAAACCATCTTTTCTCATTGCTACCCTCAGGCTGAAAGTTATAGAAGCCTGAAGTCCTTCACCTCCAGTTTCAAGAACAGTTTTCTTTCTCAACAGCTATCAGGTTCTTGAATCTCACAGTACTACACTGATCCTAACCACAAATTCCTCCTGGAACACCAAGAGACCTCTGCACAATTGTAATATCACTTTTCTTGCAATAACTGCAATTGTGAATATTTTATTTGTCCTTTTACATTTGTTGTCTCTTTCCCTATCTGTGATAACTTCCTTGTGGTAATTTAATGCATGCTATTGAGGTTAGTTCATCATGTGTATCTGTATGGCTGCTGCAGGTAAAAATTTAGAATTGCAGATTGGGCGACCACTTCGCCGAACACCTGTGCTGTATGTGGGTCTAAACTTGAGTTTCCTGTAGCCAATCATTTCAAATTCCCCCTGTCCTCAGCCTTATCCATTTGTCAGGGTGAGGCCAAACATAAATATGGGGAGCAACGCATCCATGTTTGACAAACTTATTCTTTGAAGAAATGACAAACAGGCTAGATAAAGGAGATGCAGTGGATGTTGATAAGATCACATTGTAGCAGCAGCTACACTGTTCCTGAAAGAACACACGCAACCAGACAGGTTGAGCTCAGTGAGCAGACTAGTTTATTGCAGGCTGCTGGGCTGCACTTATACTCCCAGCCCGGATCTGGCTGAGAACTGCATTGGAGGGCGCTGATGTCACCCGAGCATCACGTGGTCCCCTAGCGCGGGCTTCTGAGCCCCATACTGGGAGGAAGGGAAACCCCCGACGGTGCCATTTTGGCCAGCTGCCTCGCCGCGTGGCTTACAAGCGGGGCCGGTTCGCCTGCCTCATGGTGAGCCGCCACAGCATGGTATAACTGGAAACCTACTAGCCTGTGGAGAACATTGGCTGATTGGCAGGAAACAGAGAATCGAAATACAGGGATCATATCTTGGTGGTCCGCCAGTTGCTGGTGGTAATGCTCAACAGGGGCCAGTGTTGTGGCTGGTTCTTTTTATGTTGTATATTAATGATTCAGATTATGGAATGAATGACTTTGTGGCCAAGTTTGCAGATAATACAAAGGTTGGTAGTGTTGAGGAAACAAGGAGTCTGTAGAAGGACTTGGACAGATTAGAAGAATGGGCAGAGAAGTGGCAAATGAAACACAATGACAGAAAGTGTACGGTCATGCACTTTGGTGCAATAAACAGACAGACTATTTTTTAATGGGGAGAAAATTGAAAATACTCTGAGGCGAAAGGATTTTGGAGTCCTCGCGCAGGATAGCCTGAAGGTAAACTTGCATGTTGAGTCAGTGGTAAAGAAGGCAAGGGCACAGCTGACATTCATTTCAAGAAGAATAAAATATAAGATAATTATAGGAGATTTTAATATGAAAGGGGATTGGGAATGTCAGGAAGGTACAGGATCTCAGGGGAAGGAGTATATAGAATGCCTAAAGGATGGCTTTTTGGAACAGCTAGCCGATCAGCCCACCAGCGGTTTTGGATTGGGTGATGTGCAATGAACCTGAGGTGATTAGGAATTAAAATGTTGTGGAGCCCTTAGGAAGTAGTGATCACAACATAAAAGATCCTGCCTGACCAACCTAATGGAATTTTTTGAGGGAATCTCAAGAAGGGTGGACAAGGGAGAGGCTGTGGATGTAGTGCATTTGGATTTTCAAAAGGCCTTTGATAAGAAGCTGCATAAAAAGCTGCTTAATAAGATGAGAACGCATGGAATTACCGGAAAAATAATAAATTGGGTAGAGCATTGGCTGATAGGCAGAAAGCAAAGGGTGGGAATAAAGGGATCCCATTCTGGTTGGTTGCCTGTTACTAGTGGTGTTCTGCAAAGGTCAGTATTGGGGCCACTTCTTTTTACAATATATATTATTGATGATTTAGATTGTGGATTAAATGGTTTTGTGACAACATTTGCAAATGAAATCAAAATAGTGTATGAAGTGTAGAAGAATTCAAAAGCTTACAGAGAGACTTGGACAGCTTAGGAGAATGGGCGAAGAAATGGCAAATGCAATGTAATGTTGAGAAATGTACGGTTGTACATTTTGGTAGAGGAAGTAAAAGGTCGGATTATTATTTGGATGGGGAGAAAATTCAAACCTCAGAAGTTCTTATCAGTTCTGCCAAGGTTTCTATAGCTAAAGCAAACAGTGAGGGAGATAGTGGACATCCCTGCCTAGTTGAACTATTTAATTTAAATTGGTTCGATTATATATCCATTTACTGTCACCTTCACCAATGGTCCCTTATATAATGCTTTAATCCAATTAATATATTTCTCTGGTAGGTTGAACTGCTGTAGTACTTTAAATAAATAATTCCATTCTACTCTGTCAATGGCTTTCTCTGCGTCAAAAGCAACCGCCACTGTTGGAGTCTTCTTTCGTTGTACTGCATGGATTAAGTTAATGAACTTAGAGATATTGTCCATTGTTTGTCTTTTCTTAATAAATCCAGTTTCGTAAAGTTTTACTATTTTTGGTACACAGACAGCCAATCTGTTTGCTCATAGTTTTGCTATTATCTGATTCCACCTGCATTGAATTCGCCCATCGTTATTGAATGAAGATCTACCGGGACCAATGCCTGAAAAGGGTGCACAAAATCACTGAACCGGTGCGGACTCGAAAGGCCAACATGGCCTGTTTCCGCTCCGTAAATGGTTATAAGTACAAAAGGACTTGGGGGTACTCGAGCAGGATAACCTGATAGTTGACCGCCAGGTTGGATCGGCGGTAAAACAAAGCCAAATACTATGTTAGCATTCGTTTAAAAGGGGATTGTGTATAAGAATAAAGAGGAATTGGTGAGACTCTATGGGGCACTTGTGAGACCTCATTTGAAGCATTGTGTGCAATTTTGGGCCTCAGATCTTAGAAAGGATATAGCAAGGTTGGAGAGGCTACAGAGCTTTACCAGAATGATTCCAGGAATGAGAAGGCTAACCTATGAGGGAAGCTTAGTGGTTCTTGGACTCTATTCATTGGAAAATAGAAGAATAAGAGGGAATCTCATAGAAACATTTTGAAGAATGAATGGATTGGACAGAGTAGATGTAAATGTTTCCCCTGTTGGGTGATTCCAGGACAAGAGGGCACAGTCTTAGAATTAAAAGTACCAATTTACAACAGAGATGAGGAGAAATTTCTTGAGTCAGAAGGTAGTGGATTTGTGCAATTCGTTGCCACATGCAGCTGTGGAGGCGGGATCTTTGGGGGAATTTAAAGAGGAAAATGATAGGTATTCAATTAGTGAGGGTATCAAGGGATATGGGGACAAAGCTGGACAAAGCTGGAACAGTTTAGCTCAGGGAGGTTTCACGGAGCAGACTCGATGGGCCAAATGGCCTGGTTCTGTACCCTTTTCTTGTGATAGGAGCAGGGATATGATGTTGAGGCTTGAAAAGGCACTGGGGAGACCTCACTTGGAGTATTATGAGCAATTATGGGCTCCTTATTTAAGAAAGGATGAGCAGAGTTGGAGAAGGTTCATAAAAGGTTCACAAGGATGATTCTGGGAATGAAATGATTATTGTATGAGGAGCATTTGACAGCTGTTAGCCTGTACGCTTGAATAAGGAGAATGAGGGGGGGGGGGGGGGGGGGAAATCTCATTGAAATATTTTGAATGTTGAAAGGTGTGGACAGAGTAGGTATAGAAAGGTTGTTTCCCATGTTGGGAGAGTCCAGGACAAGAGTAGGATTGAAGGGGTCCACTTAGAACAGAGATAGCAAGGATTTTCTTTGACCAGAGTATGATAAATCTATCATCTCTGGACCCCAAATCCAGCTTCATTCCCCCTTTATATATGTAATTTATATTATTATTACATTTTTATCTTAGTCTTGATAAATGGTTTCAATCTGAAACACTGGCTGACCATTTTTACCATGGATGCTGTCTGACCTATTGAGTCCCTCCAGCAGTTCTTTGTTTGTTCAAGAAATTCAATGTCCCTGCACATTGTACATACGTATTAGTGTTAGTGAATTCCAGAGGTTCACCACCCTCTGGCCAAAGAAATTCCTCTGCATCTCAAGATATTCTAGATAGAATTCGACCAGTATTTGGCCACACAGTTTATCAATGAAAAGGCGGACAGGAGGAGACTTAGTGCACAGCCTTATCGACACCGCTGTTAAGGGCTACCATGAAGGACGTTTTGTCACCAATCCTTACTGCTTGAGGCCTTTGGGTTCACAAAATGAGGAGTCAGTTGTATCAGAGAGCGCTAATGCATGGTTTTCTAACATGGGGTCAGGATAATTTGGAACAATTCAGTCTAGGGTGGAGCCTGTAGTGATTAAATTAGAGTATTATTGTTCTCCAGGTCTCCCACGGTAGAGTGTGGGGTAAAACTTGTTGCAACAATCAGGGATCGATTGTTGTGGATCAATGGGGAGAGAAATGTTTGACCAATTTTTTAAAGCACTTCATGATGGATGTTAGAGCCATCAGGCACGTGGTTGGTATTTCAGGAATGCCGGTCAGGAAGAGGTATGGAGGCTTATAGAGTGGGTGCAGGTCATGGGACCAGGCAAAAAGTTCAGCACAGACTAGAAGGGCTGAAGTGGCCTGCTTTCTGTGCTGTAATGTTCTATGTTTTTAATGACAATACACTTTGATACTCATCCATAGTGTTAGTAAGGCAGCTAGTAAGCATCTCCAGGGCAAAATTGCCCAACCCTTTCAATGCACTTGAGGAACATTTGGATGCCAGTCGAGAAGAGCATGACTTCAAAGCCAGCTGAAAGCTCAAGATCAACCGGGCAGCAATGATTGCCACCCCCGTCAACCTCTTCTCCCAACACTCTTCACTCAGCATTGGAGTCGATTTGTCCAATTCTCCATACAGTACTCCCGGGCACTAAACCAAATCAAATTGCACTTTTGGAGTGTCCTTTAAATGCTGCATTTGGAGTAGGTAACAGGGACAAAGAGTGAACAAAATGGGTGCCTTATGAGCCAGCACAGACGTGAGGGGCTGAAATAGCCTCCTCTTAATTTGGATGAAATATTCGAGTTATACTTTCCTCACAGGAGAAAACCCCTTGCTGGCAGAAGAAACATCTTTCCCAGTGACATTTCCAATGAGGTTTATGAGGAGTCCAGATATTAGATTTTGTACCATCAGCCCTCTCTGCATTGCTCATGTTGGCTCCTAGCCCACTAACAAATTATTAAGTTCTCATCCTTCTGTTTAATTCCATGCATGGGTTCTTGTGCCCCTCCCTATCTTTGCAACAGCCTGGAATCACCCGCCTGCATAGCAGCATGGTTAGCACAACACTATTGCAGCGCCAGTGACCTGGATTTGATTCCGCCACTGTCTGTAAGGAATTTGTCCTTTCACCCCGTGACTGCGTGGGTTTCTTCTGGGTGCCCCAGTTTCCTCCCATGTTCCAAAGGCCTACAGGATGATAAGGTTGATTGGTCACGTAGGTGAAATTGGGTGACATAGGCTTGTGTGCCAGAAGGGCCTGTAACCGTCGTGTATCTCTAAATTATTGACTTCTCCACCAAATCCATCCTGCACAAACCCCATCTTATCTGCCTCCCCATTGAACCCATATTCTCAGGTCCAATGAAGAGTCTTGGACTTGAAATGCTGTTTCTCTATCCATACATGCTGCTGACCCTGTCGAACTTTGCAAATGTTTTCTGATTTTATATCCATGTTTTCAGACTCTGATCTTTAATGTTCTCTATTAATATCTCCGCCACTCTTTCCCCCTCTTTCTGTCTCTTTTAAGGCACTCCTTAAAACTGTGGAAGTGAATAACGAGTTAGTTACCTGCTCCAATTTTATCCTCCTTTGCACCATTGCCAACTTCAGGCTGATGGTTTGCCTGCAAACTGTTTTGTATTCGTGGTAGCTTTTGACAAGGTGTTAGTGATCTATTGAGCGTACACCGTAGGCAGTGCTGTGCCACATCCTCTTCAAACCCTGGGTAACAATCAAAGATGCAGTCACAATGTAGGCGTCATCAAGTTTGCTTGGGCTTTTGATGCCCTCTGCATAGACATCTGCAGCCTACATGTGTGCAGAATGTGGCTTCCCTCAACAGTATTTTCACCGAAGCAGGAACAGATGTTTCCTCAGCACTTCGCCAAAATATATTATGTGACACTCTGAAGTTGGTTTTAAAGCCTGACAACTGATCCAGGAGACCTGTCCTTCCGCTGCAGAAAGTGTTCCCACACTGCATCAGCTCAAAATGGATCGGTGAGTAAACTGTGAATCCTGTCTGAGTTGCTGCAGGCTTGTTTGATGTCACTATACCATTTCCTGTTATCTGACATGGGTGACATGGTTAGGTTGAACTCCAACATGACTGCTGGAACAAACTGCAGGTCATTTTTAGCTGTCAATCTTTGCTGCCATATTGGATGGTCAGCCAAGGAACCCTGATGGGTAATTGTGGGTGTGTTGTAAGGGGTTATGTTGCAGAGTGATTGTAGAGCCTGCCAGAGCCAGGTTAGTCACCATTCTGGACCTCTTTGGCCACTGATGTGCAGCTAGTGTTAGTATTACAGTTTGTCCTCTGTGCCCAGAGGAGGACACAATAGAGAATACTATGTCCGCTATCATGTCCGGGGTTGAGGTAGGGTGGAATGGAGAGAGAATCAGAATTTAATGTCTTGAACATATCACAGAATTGATTGTTTTGTGGAAGCAAAACCACCTTACAAAATAAATAAAAATAGTCCAATAGAAAGAAAAAGACAATGTAAGGCAGGTTCGGTGGTTCATTGTTCATTCAGGAATTTGATGGCAGAGAGGAAGATACTGATCTTACTCCACAGAGGAAGAGGCTCCTGTACCTTTTTCCCTGGGTGAGAGAGAGAGAGAGAGAGAGAGAATAAACAGGGTGATGGAGAACAAGTAGAACTTTGGAGGATCAGTACGATTGGAGGGGGGGGTTGATTTGGTATTTGGGCATCAGAAAATTGGGCCTGGAGGTAGGGGCTTTGGTATCAGATTAAAGCCTTGGTAGGCTAGGATTGGGGAGGTCCATGGACTGGAGGTACTGCACCTTCCATAATGTTTGAGACAAAGACCTTTTTTCTTTATTTGACCCTGTGCTCCACAGTTTTAAATTTGTAATCAAACAATTCACATGTAATTAAAGTGCACACTCCAGATTTTATTCAAGGTTACATGGACTGATGATGTAGAAATTGCAGCATTTTTTATACATAATCCCCTCATTTCAAGGCACCATTTTACTTGGGACATAGCCATATTAAAGTATATTAAAGCAATCATGTTTATCACTTTAATTTAAAATTTTAGTACAGGCTTTCTCGGCCCACAAGCCCATGCCACCCAATTACACCCAATTGACCTACAACTCAGTACATTTTGAAGGGTGTGAGAAAATTAGAGCACCCAGAGGAAAAGCATGCAGACACAAGAAAACATACAAACTCCTTACAGACAGTATGGGATTTGAACCCTCGTCCCAATCGCTGGCACTGTAACTGTGTTGCGCTAACTGCTACAACAACTGTGCTCTGTTTTTTTTAAATTTTTTTATTTTTTACACAATAAACCATATTGACCAAAATACATACAGACATTTTTCTCTTGAATATATAGTGTCATTTTCTCCCCTTTTTCCCCCCTACCTTCCCTCCCTCCCTCTCCCCCCTTCCCATTTATTCAAAGTTCAATCTATAAGATACATTAAATCCGTTAAACAATTACTGCTTGAAGTCTGTGATTCACAGACATCACCAAGTGCTGAGTATCTTCTCTAGTGATGCTCTGCCAGGTCTTGACTGCAGCCATCTTCAGCTCCTGCTTGTTTCAGGGGCTTGTCCCCTTAAATTTTACATTAAATTTAAAATTTTGACACAGACCCCTTCAGCCCATGAGATCATGCTGCCCAATTGCACCCCATTAACCTACACCCCTGCTACAATTGGAACAGAGGGAGGAATTTGGAGCCCCTGGAGAAAACCCACACAGACAAGGGGAGAATGTACAAACACCTTAGAGTCAGGGCGGGATTCAAACCCCTGTCCCATTCGCTGCCACTGCAACAGCATTGAGCTAACCCTGTTGCCCCAATTCTCTTCAGCATATGGAAAACATGCTCAATTGGATTTAGATCAAATGACTCCTTTATTGGCATCATTGTCCTGCTGTATGATGAAGCACCATCCAATGAGTTTGGAGGAATTTGCTCAAATGTGAGCAGATGTTTCTATACACCTCAGATTACATGTTCATCACCTCAAGTTCATCAACAGTACATCATCATTAAAGATAAGTGCATCAGTATCTGTGGTAGGGTTAGGGTTACATGCCCAGGCCATAATATCCCCACCACCATGCTTCACAGATGAGGTGGTATGCTTTGGATCTTGAGGAGTTCCTTTACACCTCCACAGCATGGTAACAGGCCATTTTGGCCCACAAGCCTATGCCACCCAATTTACACTCCATTGGAGCGCTTTCATCCCTAACGTCGAAGTGCTCGAGATGGCAGAGGTCGACAGCATCGAGTCCACGCTGCTGAAGATCCAGCTGTGCTGGATGGGTCACGTCTCCAGACTGGAGGACCATCGCCTTCCCAAGATCCTGTTATATGGCGAGCTCTCCACTGGCCACCGTGACAGAGGTGCACCAAAGAAAAGGTACAAGGACTGCCTAAAGAAATCTCTTGGTGCCTGCCACATTGACCACCGCCAGTGGGCTGATAACGCCTCAAACCGTGCATCTTGGCGCCTCACAGTTTGGCGGGCAGCAACCTCCTTTGAAGAAGACCGCAGAGCCCACCTCACTGACAAAAGGCAAAGGAGGAAAAACCCAACACCCAACCCCAACCAACCAATTTTCCCCTGCAACCGCTGCAACCGTGTCTGCCTGTCCCGCATTGGACTTGTCAGCCACAAACTAGCCTGCAGCTGACGTGGACTTTTTACCCCCTCCATAAATCTTCGTCCGCGAAGCCAAGCCAAAGAAAGAACTTACACCCCCAGTACATTTTTAAAGAAAACTGGAGCCACTGGAGAAAACTCACACAGACAGCATGGGATTTGAACCCTGATTCCGATCCCGGTTGCTAGCACTGTAAAGGCGTTGTGTTAACTGCTATGCTTGCAGTCGGTTTTCTTGCGACATGGTATCAGTTTTTCTGCAGCAAGTAATAATTTCAATTGCATCCATACATTGTACTTGTGTAAGACAGTAACCTCATTATCATTAGCCTCCCTGGCTTAGTTTTCTGTGTTTGAACTCTTGAGGACACTAAAATTTTATTTACACATTCAGCACAGTAACAGGTTCTTCCAGCCCAACAGCCATGCTGCCCAAATACAACCAATTAACCTACAACGCCCATATGTTTTGAATGGGAAGGTAGATTCAATGGGCTAAAAGGCCTACTTCTGCTCCTATTTTCTTGCCTCCAGATTATTTATCCATCAAATCGGGCAGAATTTCACCAAAAATATCAAAATCCAATTGCATAGTACACAAAAGAACAGAGCACCTCCAATGAATTTCCCTGCCAGACTATTAAAAGCATAAATCAAAAACACCTACTGCTGATACAGAAAATCTCCAAAAAAATGAAAAATGCTGGACACACTCCACAGATCAGGCAGCATCTGAAGAGAGAGAAACAGAGAACACTCTTTGTCAGAACCATTCTCTTTCTCCAGACAGACACAATCTTTTGGAGGAACTCAGCGATTCAAACTGCATGGGCTGCGGGTGGGTGCGGGGGGGGGGGGGGGTGGTGGTGGGAATAGGAACTGTCAAGATTTTTGGCTTAAACCCTTCATCAGATAATTTCAACAATACCTTCCCTCCCACCTCCCAATAATGCTACTCAATCTGCTGAGTTCCTCGAGCAGTTTGTTTCTCGATCCAAATTTCAGTGTCTGTTGTTCGTGTCTCCCCTGGCAACATGTATTTGCTTGACCTTCCAGCATTTTCTGCAGATCAGGCAGGCGTGCGTTGGGAACGGTTGATCAATGTCCTCCCTTTACATGAGTCTTTGGAAGTTCATATTTCCTGTCACAGTTAGTCAGAACTGATGGTCTGTGCTGATCCCCTTGTCTCACCCTTACCTCAATTACTCTCACTTTTCCACAAGGTTGCTGTTGCCCTCTTAGTGTTCACTGAAATAAAAAGATCAGTTGGTACCAAGCAAAGGCCACATCATTTTCATTCAGGAGTCTTAAAGCGACAGGAAGGAAACTGTCCTTGAATCTGGTGGTATGCAACCCCTGATGGGAGGGGGAAATGAAGAGAGTGTGGCTGGGGTGCGATGGGTCTTTTAATATGTCGGCTGCTTTTCTAAGGCAGTGGAAGTTATGGATGGAGTTGATGGATGGAAGCGGTGTGATGGTTTGAACCACATTCACAACCCTCTTGCAGCCTTGGGTGGTGTTGTTCTCGTACTACTTGATAATAATATTTCATACATATAAAAGAGAGTCAAAGGAATCTAATCGCAATAAAATGGACCAACAAGTCATTTGCAGCTTCCATAAAAGCCAATTTGTTGAAATACTCATCGAAATGGCAAGTCATTTTCACATCAGCACTTTGTCTTGGGGTCATGTATCTGCAGACACCTGTTCAGTTGGCTGAATATAGATTGCCAAAGGCAAGTGCTGCAATGGAGAGCTTGATTTATCCATGGGCTTTGATTCATTAGCACACAAGATTGAAATAAAGTACATTTATATTAAATATTGGTTATGATACCAGGAGAATTCCACTCCCCTTCCTTTAATATGTTCTAATTGATGCAGCCTTGGGACAGTGCCAGTATTTATTCTCTATTTCTTTTCTTTTTAAAATATTTTTACTGATGTTTACATTATGCAAAATTGAATAGTACAGTTATATATTGTATTGTAAGATTCAAAAGAAGAAGGGGAAAAAACCCTTATAATTCAGAACCCCTACCATTAAGCAAGGCTAAAAGCTAACACATAGGAATCAAATGACAACAACCTGGAGTTAGACAGCACAGCATCACTACTTCAGAACAACCCTAATTCCCATCTCTCTCTTGACTTAAAGGCTTCCACCTCAATTAAGAAATACATTTTTGAGATAAATTTCTTTGTGATCCCCTTTTGAATCAGTCTCTATTTCAGTGCATTGCAGTAAGGTCAGCGTTGGATGTAATTTATCCCTTAACTGAAGATAGCAGTAAAAGGATGTATCTAAAACTCAAAATTTATTCCTGATTTGTTCAAATGTCCCTGAGACAAGTTTCTAGAATTTTCTAGAATTTTATTATCAATTGTTAATGGAATTAATTTATTTTGAGCGAGGGGTGTTTTGGGTGAGAGCCCCCCCCCCCCACACCAATTTGGCCATTGAGTTTATTCCAAATTGTAATAATATATTTTAGTTAAGGGGGCTTCCTTAGGACCAAATAGTAATTTAGAATTCCATTTATATATAAAATTTTCTGTCATCTTCTAACCAACTTTATGCAGTTCCAATTTTACCCAAAATGACATGTCTCCTCTGTGAAAAAGGAAGACGATGGACTTCATTTGGGTTGCCCAAGATTTTTTAAATTCTGGGAGCTTTAATCCTCCCAGATCATAATTTCAGGTTAATTTATCGAGAGACACTCCAGGAAACTTATATCTTTTTCAACCTTCGTTAATGGCTTTATTGTCTTTAATGGCTGCAATAGATTGGGTATTAAATGTTTTAAAAATCTTTTTATTCAAAACAGTTTTGCTTCCTTTGAACAATTGGTGGTAAAATTTAACAGCAAACACTCTTTTTTTTAGATATTTGCAAGTTAGACATTATGTTTAATCTCAGATCACTGACTTTCCGTGAATTCCTGAGGCAAGCATCCTTGATACACTTTTTGATTTACAACTTTCTCATAAAGGTTTAATATCTCTTATTTATAATAATTTGCTTGATTTAAGGATAGTCTCATTAGTTAAAATCAAGAATGATTGGGAACAGGATTTGAAACTTTCATTCTTAGATGAGGTGTGGGACTCTATTTTATTCTCTATTGCTAAATGTTCCACTGTAAGGCATTGAACCATCATCTTAAGTGTTGACCAAGCAAGTCAATGACTATAGACTTCTTTCTCTGAATTAGGTGAGATTTTACAAATTACAATTGACGGATTACTATTTTTAAATTTACAAATGTATTTAATTATTGGGAGATTAAATCTCCAGCTGTCACAATGGCTTCTAACCTTACAGAACTCATCTAATAACTTTGCTATAACTGTGTGCAGAAAAGAAAGCTGGAAAGAGATTCATGAGAACATTACTAGGCTGGTAAGCTTGAATAACAAGGAGAGGCTGGATAGATGGTGACTTTTCTTTTTCCAGTGTAGGAGTCTGAGGGTGGGTTTTATCGAGATTGACAAATCACGAGGAGAATAGATAAGATGAATTGTAGGTTTTTTTAAAACCCAATGAGAGGAACTAAAACTAGATGGCATGGATTTAAACTGAGAGGTACCTTTTCTTCACCCAGAAGGTGATGGGCATGTGGAACAAGGTATCAGAGGAAGTGGTAGTGGCATGGACAATTCAACATTTAAAAGACATTTGGACAAATGCATAAGTCAGAAATGTTTAGAGGGATGAGGGCCAAATGCAGCCAAATGGGTCTAGCTTGGTCAGTTTATACACGTTGGGCTGAAGGGGCTGTTTCTGTGCTGTAAAACTCTAAGAGACTATCTTCTTTGGCTTGGCTTCGCGGACGAAGATTTATGCAGGTGGTAAAAAGTCCACGTCAGCTGCAGGCTCGTTTGTGGCTGACAAGTCCGATGCGGGACAGGCAGACACGATTGCAGCGGTTGCAAGGGAAAATTGGTTGGTTGGGGTTGGGTGTTGGGTTTTTCCTCCTTTGCCTTTTGTCAGTGAGGTGGGCTCTGCGGTCTTCTTCAAAGGAGGTTGCTGCCCGCCAAACTGTGAGGCGCCAAGATGCACGGTTTGAGGCATTATCAGCCCACTGGCGGTGGTCAATGTGGCAGGCACCAAGAGATTTCTTTAGGCAGTCCTTGTACCTTTTCTTTGGTGCACCTCTGTCACGGTGGCCAGTGGAGAGCTCGCCATATAACAGGATCTTGGGAAGGCGATGGTCCTCCATTCTGGAGACGTGACCCATCCAGCGCAGCTGGATCTTCAGCAGCGTGGACTCGATGCTGTCGACCTCTGCCATCTCGAGTACTTCAACGTTAGGGGTGTAAGCGCTCCAATGGATGTTGAGGATGGAGTGGAGACAACGCTGGTGGAAGCGTTCTAGGAGCCGTAGGTGGTGCCGGTAGATGACCCATGATTCGGAGCCGAACAGGAGTGTGGGTATGACAACGGCTCTGTATAAGCTTATCTTTGTGAGGTTTTTCTGTTGGTTGTTTTTCCAGACTCTTTTGTGTAGTCTTCCAAAGGCGCTATTTGCCTTGGCGAGTCTGTTGTCTATCTCATTGTCGATCCTTGCATCTGATGAAATGGTGCTCTACTGCTCCAATAATCATGCTAAAGCATATCTTATTATTTACGGTCTGATCTGGTTAGTTTAAAGAATGAGATACCAAATAGAAGGTGTTCAGAATTAGAATACAAGATGACAGGGAGATTACAGTCAGCAGAGACATCTCTGTGCAGGTAGGCATTGAATGAGATAAGGCACAGGGATGCAGCAAAGACACCCATTGTTAGTTAGGTTAGATAGAATCTCAAAGGGCAACATCATCTCATTTTGCAGTAGATTTAAACTGTGAGCTGGATGGTGACTATAGATGCTGGAATCTGAAGCCAAACACAATCTTCTGGAGGAACTCAATGGGTCGAACATCATCAGAGGGAGAGAAACAATGGTTGACATTTCTGGCCAGAACCCTTCATCGAGGCTGGTTAAATGTAGTAGAGAAGCCAGTGCAAAGGGGACAGGGAGAGAGAGGTTGGAGACCAGGAAGCCTGGGACTGCTAAGCATAAGGGCAACCCTCCACTCCAGGTAGGTCCCAGGCTCTGGCTAGCTGCATACCACTAGTGGGCTCCTCTTGGCTTGGAGTCCAGTGAGGCTACATACATCTCGGCAGATTTTCCAGCTATCAATACCTCCTACTTAAATAAAACCCACCAGGTAACACCGGTGATCCCCATTCCCAAACTTCAGAAGAAGTTCAGCCAGCCACTTACAGTGAGGGGCTGCACCGCATTGTGCTGGTTAATGGTAATCCACTAGAAACCAGCCTCCTGGTGGAGGTCTGTGACCTGGACTTTGCTGAGGATAGCAGGCTTGATGTAAAAACCTATCTGGTTCAATGTGAGTCATGAGGGAATGAGAGCTGCTGTGCTCAGCCAGTTCAGCCTAGATGTGACCCCTGGCCCACCAACTTGGTTGTCTCCTAACTGGAGACATGTAGAAAATTGCAGATGATAGAATATGGAGAAGCAAACAATCCACTGGAGGAACTCAAATCCTGACAAAGAGCTCCAGCCCAAAACATCGACCATTCTTTTTCTTCCACTGAATCTGCTTGGACTGTACTCCTCCAGCAGATTGATTGTTGTTCCGAACTGTCCTAGGAAATTAATTAGAAAACCAGTTTAGGACCAATAATCCTCAACATTCATTGGAGCGCTTTCATCCCTAACGTCGAAGTACTCGAGATGGCAGAGGTCGACAGCATCGAGTCCACGCTGCTGAAGATCCAGCTGCGCTGGGTGGGCCACGTCTCCAGAATGGAGGACCATCGCCTTCCCAAGATCATGTTATATGGCGAGCTCTCCACTGGCCACCGTGACAGAGGTGCACCAAAGAAAAGGTACAAGGACTGCCTAAAGAAATCTCTTAGTGCCTGCCACATTGACCACCGCCAATGGGCTGATATCGCCTCAAACCGTGCATCTTGGCGCCTCACAGTTTGGCGGGCAGCAACCTCCTTTGAAGAAGACCGCAGAGCCCACCTCACTGACAAAAGGCAAAGGAGGAAAAACCCAACACCCAACCCCAACCAACCAATTTTCCCCTGCAACCGCTGCAACCGTGTCTGCCTGTCCCGCATCGGACTTGTCAGCCACAAACGAGCCTGCAGCTGACGTGGACATTTACCCCCTCCATAAATCTTCGTCCGCGAAGCCAAGCCAAAGAAGAGAACGTTGCAGTACAGTACAGGCCTTTCAGCCCATGATGTTAGACCTACCAATGTAAACCTACTCCCCAGCAATAGAATTTTCACTACCTCAGACCCACCACCCTCTATTTTCCTTACAACCTATCTAAGAGTCTTTTGTATGTCTCTATTGTACTTGCCTTAACCTCCACTCCCAACAATGCATTTCAGGCACCCACCACTCTTGAGTCAAAAAGCCCACCTCTGACATCTCCCCCAACTATTCCTCCATTCATCTTAAACAGATGTCCTCTGGTATTTGCTATTGTCGCCCCAGAGAAAAGATGCTGGGTGTCCACCCCATTTACAATATGTCTCTTCTACTCTTACAGACCTCTATTAAGTCACCTCTCACTATTCTCCGCTCCAAAGAGAAAAGCCTTAGCTCTGTCAACCTTGCTTCATATGAGATGTTCTCCAATCCAGACAGTGTCCAGGTAAATCTCCTCCATACCCTCTCCAAAGCATCTGCATCCTTCATAATGATAATGAATTTATTGACTTATACATTGTACGATGTACATATGCACTAAAATTCATTCTTGCTGCCTATGAACGAGTACTTTGTAAAGGAATAAAAACAAAATTATATATTAAATTAAAAAGACATCATAAAGACATATGATAGTAAATATTCACAATTTCTAGAGTGCATGGAAAAAATGTGGCATTACGATAGTCCAGTCAGTCCTTATGTGGTACTAGAGCAGTCCCTGATCAACAAGGGGAGGTTCAAGAGCTGTTGGAAAAAAAATTGTTCTTGAACCCTGAGGTGATGGCTTCAGGCTTCTGCACCTTCTACCCAAAGATAGAGTGAGAAGAGGTTGTGACCAAGGTGATGGGGTCCTTTATTATGTTGACTGCCTTCTGAATAAAGAGTCCCCAACCTGAACTGATGACTAACCATTTGTAACCATGGATACTATCTAACCTACAGAGTTCCTCCAGCAGCTGGGCCATGCAAACGTGCACACAGCAAGCTGCTGAAAGTTTCTTAGAACTAGGAGGACCAGCAGCCAAATTATTTGACTCATGCTTCACTCAACAGGAGGTAACTTATAGTTAATGTAACTAAAAGCCAAAAAATGCTGGAAACACTCAGTAATCCCAATAGCATCTGCGGAGAGAGAAACAGAGTTAAATTTCAGACTGATGATCTTTCATTTGAACGTCAAACATTACTGAGCTGAAGCTTTAAGCCTTGTGGTCTCTCTGCAGATGGTACTGGACCTGCTGTGAGAGATCTAAGCTGCACCTGTATGTTAAATGTCAATAGTAACCTAGTTCTTTCTGATGTATGGGTGCATGCTGATTGGCCACTCTGAGCCATCTGTCTATCTAGGTTGTAAATTCCATCTCTTTGTTTAGGATTTACACCTTTAAATCAGATAGTTGGCTCAAGTTCTAACCAGTGACTTGACTGTGTAGTCATTTCTGACAGAATGCTATGCCATAAGAAATGACACCTTCAGAACAAGACATTAAACCAGGCCACATCTACTGCTTTGGTATAAGCAAAAGGTCCACAGGAAATTTTTAAAAAGTGGTGGGATTATTTCAGTTCCCTCTCCAATCAGAAACACAGACTGGTTAGCTTACAGACTGAACCGGGGAACTGATTCAGTTTAGCTCAACGCTGCAGTGACTCATTTGCTAAACTTGACAGGTATTTTGAAACCAAAACGTGGTTTCTAATGAAAGCAGACTTTGAAAATGAGTCAGAACTTGTTAAACGATTCTGTGATTTACCAGAAAGAAACACACAAGTATAAACCATAAAAAGGCTGAATGTGCCACTTACATCTAGAGTTCTAACTGTTGGACTCTAAAATTAAAAATCCACAGAATTGCTGGCTTAGAAATGTATTACTTCTGGCCAAATTGTAATCTGTCCACTGATGCATTATTATGGTTGAAATTGCTCCCTACATTTTCCATTTGGAACCCCCCCCACCCCCCCACCCCCCCACCCCTTTACAGCAGCAATCCTGGACGGTAAATTTCATCAAGGACAAATCATGGAAAGAACACCCGCCAGCCCCCCACATTGAGAAGGAAATGCCTGTGAGATGACCCTTCTGGGAAAGGACCCACACTGGTGGTGATTTGTGGTTGAAGGACCCACATAAGCCACGGGTCGCTGGACACTGGTTCATGGGATCCAAGTATCAGAACTGGAATTCAAGAGGATGCCAGTGGTGGATTAACTACCACCTGGCCCCATAGCCTGACCTTTCCCCCACCTCACCCTTCGTTGAAATAGAATAAAGAATTAGAATCAGGATTTATTGTCATGAACAAGTCATGAAATTCAGTGTTTTACAGCAGCACCATGGTGCAAACATCCATATTATAATCATCTTACAACATGACTATAAATAATAAAAGTAGTCCACGAAAAGTAAGGCAGTGGGAGGAAGCTGTACTAGTGCCACTGAGTGCTCATCTTTCAGCTCCTTTTCCCTGATGGTAGCAGAGTGAAGAGGGCATAGCCTGGGTGGTGGGGGGTCTTTGAGGACAGAAGCTGCTTTTTTAAGACATTACCTCACATAGATGTCCTCAGTGGAGTGAAGTCTGGTGCCTGTGATGTCACAGGCAGCGTTAACCCTCTGGAGTTTATTGTTGAACTGAGAGTTGGTACCTCCACCCACAGCACACCTGTAGAAGTTTACGAGAGTTTTCAATGACATACCGAACCTCCTCACCAAGTATAGCCACTGGCAAGCCTTCTTTGTGACTGTATCAACATGGATGCTCCAGGACAGATCCTCGAAGATGCTGTTAGTTGTTACATAAAATAACATATCATTGTACTATGTATAATGTATTACGTGTGTAATATCATAGTTATATGAATCAATTATAACGCTTTTATTTATTTATTTTTCATTATCTTTACAAATATTGTGCTTTTTGGTTTACAAAAGTGTCAATAACAACAGATCGAAGCATATTTGATTCAATGTGCTTGAGTGTCATATAACTAAGAATCTCATCACTCATTGTTGAGCACAAATAGGTTTTGATCCTCTTCAGTGCCAAAAATGAACACTCATCTGAACAGTTAGTGGTCATTAAAGACAAATTCTGAAATAAATGTATTATATGTATACACCTCATGCAGTCGATCTCTTCCCAGAGCCCCATACATCCTAGTTACAGTGACATCATCATCAGATTGTCCTGGAATATACTTCTGAAAGTGGATGAGTTCTTCCACAAGGGCCAAGTCAAAGTCGTCCAGATAATCTTGTATGAGCGTATTTGCTGCCTTTAAAAGTGTGTTGACGTCAATATTGCAAATATGAGAAAAAAAATCCAAATCAGTTGGGCACAGATCTATTTACATCAATGAGGTTTTTAAGCTCTGCTGATAATTTGTCTAAGATCGGTAAGTACACATCTTGAAACGTCTCTGGCGAGGCTGCTTTTCACAAAGCTGAATTCAATGTATAATAGATCGGTGCCTGCGATGGATTTGACTGTTTGTTACCTTCTAGAATCTTCTCTATTCAGAGAAAGCCAAATTCTATAACCAGTTTGTGATGCAATCAGTCAGTATACTTTCTACAGTGTACCTGTAGAGGTTTGATGGAGTATTCGATGACATGCCAAATCTGCTCAGATTCCTTAGAATGAGGAGGCGTTGGTGTGCCTTCTTCATGGTGCCTTAATGTACTTGCTCCAGGAAAGTTCATCGGAACTATGGGCTCTAAGGAACTTCAAGGTTCTGGCACTCTCCCACTCCATCCCATCAACGTGGAAATGTGGATGATCCCTTGGCCTCTCTTACCTAAAATCAGCAATAAGCTCCTTGGTCTTCTGATACTAAATGCGACTCTGACCCCCCCCCCCACCCTATAATTAACATGATCTACACTTTTAGGGATCGAGTGGGTAAGGGCATTGGGATTGCGGATGGAGGATAACTTGCCTCTCCTCAAGTTTTATGGTGCTGAGGTGCCTGGGGGTGGAGATTTACAAGGTGATGCTCTCCCATACAGGGATTACACGGGTGACCATGCAGCTGCAAAGGCTGTGGAAGCCCTGGAGGCGAATCCACAGGAATTGAGTGACGCTGAAGGGACTTCCTTTAGCTTCTTTAGGCACTGTCAGGTGGCGAAAATCCCCGGTTGTACAGCCGCTTATTATGCCTATATGCAGCTGTCAGGAGGCCACGTGAAAGCACAGGATGCGTCTGCGAGGCAAACTTTGTAACCCTCCTCTGGGAGGGATAATCGCCGCAGCACAATGGCTCCCCCCCCACCCCAGCCATCTGAATCCAGCTGGCTGAAAGCGGCAGGCTGCTGAAGTGGCAGTGATGTCATCAGCCTGAGACACCTGGTGCAAATTTTTAAGCACATTGTGCAGGCAGGCTAGTGCAGGTACAGTCGATGTTATAATCGAATGATGGCTCCAAAAAAGGCTTCAAACTGGTATGAAGAAGAGGTAAGACTGCTGCTAGACCATCTGTCTCAGGAATCCCAGGAAAGGGAGCTCACTGGGACAGTGAGGGATGGTCCCACATTTGAGCGCCTGTCTGGTGTACTCTCAGCACATGGGCATAGCCGCAGTAAAAATCAGGTGGTCATGAAGATGAAGAGCATGAGGATGAAATTCCATGCAGTGCTAGACCACAACAGGAGGAGTGGCAATGGGCGCAAGGAGTGGCAGTACTTCGACCAGTGCCACACTCTCTGGGGGGTGCTAGCTGCTCAGCTACTCCCTTGAACGTAGCCAGCACTCTGGAGAGTCCTGAGGGAGCTCAAGGCTCACCCAGCAGCAATGATGGAGGAGACATGCCGGTCCAGGAGGAGCAGGATGCCGCTGAGGACTCTGCAGCCACGGATTTGGATGCCCCTGAGAGAAGCAGCGCAGAGGTCACTGTCCTTGGAAGTGGCGAGGTGGTACTCTCACCACAGAACACAGGTAGAGTACCATTGAGGTTGTGTTTATGGAGAAGCACACAAGTCCAATACTGATGCACTTTTCCTGTTTCCACCCACAGCCTCTGGTCCCAGACGCAAGCGCCAGCGACTGACCAAGGGTCAGGTTCTCGCAAAGGAGCTGCAGGCGATGATGATGGCACTTAACAGGGAGGACAGAGAGGGACATCCCCAGCGTGCAGAGGAATTGCTGGATCAGGAGAGAGCCATGCTCGCTGACCTGAGAGAGGAGAAGGAAGCAATCCGCCGGTCCGAAGTGGACAAGCATGCCCAGTCGGTGACTGGGTTGTCAGCTCCTTGCAGGAACTGAGCGCCACAATGGACAGGCAGATTGCCATCTTCAACAGATTGGTCACGCGAATGGAGGCCTATCCATCCTCATTCCCACAGTCATACGGTCATCCTAATCCCATGTACCTGGCCCCTCCAGCAAGCATGCCATTTCATTCCACCCCAGAGCATCACGGTAGTGGATGCTTGGACATGACTGAGATGCTGGGATCCAGGACAGGTTCGTCAACCACCACCCCCCCCACCTCATTCCTCTCAATGCTGGAATGAGGTGTCCGTCAGACTAAACTTTCTTAATGCTGCTAACTTACTGTTTACTTTTGTTGTTCATGAAGCCTTTATATGTGCAATGCTCTCTGCAACACTTTAAGGATTGAAACACTCAGTAGTGAAATGCTATGGTGCCGGGTGGAGGTGTTTCTTGTGTTTATCATTTTTTGTGTTTGTTCTGTGGTGTTCAGGTGTGGAGTGGATTTGCACTGTGTTTTGTCCATTCCATGGTTTACATCTGTGTTTTGTCCATTCCATGGTTTACATCTAGTTTAAGCATAATTTGAAATGTTTACGTCGTGTTATCTTCCTCAGATATTTATGAAGTGATAAGGTTTCTTGAAAAACTATTTTTATGGGGGGAGTCACGTGATGCAGGAGTGGCCGGTGGGAGAATACCAGCCCTCTCCAGAAAAGAAGAAATAAAGTGAAGAAAACACAAAGTTCAAGAAACACAAAACACAACAAATAAAAGATAAAGGTGTGGAGAAAAGAAAGAAAATGGCACCCAAGAGAGAAAAAGCAAAAACAATGGGAAAAAAAGAAGATAAGACGCCGGAAGAGAAAGGAGAAGGCCTTACCTGCATGAAGAGTCAGGGAGCCGCCGTGGAGAGAGGAGCCCGCTCCCCAAGGTTAGTGGCGACCCCGCAGAGTCGCGACCTCCCGACCACGGGACTGCAAAAATGGCTGTCTGAGCCAAACAGAAGTGCACAATGCACACATTAAAGAAAAAGAAAACACCGACGGGAGGGGGGCCCAGCTGACGAGTGAACTTACACAGCGCGACCAGCTGAGGGATGCCTGACATCAAGGCTCTCAGCTGGAAGAAGAGGAAAGCAATAGGAAAGGGAGTGATAGGAAAGAAGAACAGCAGCATGAGGCCCAACAGATAACTAGCCCAGAAAAAGAGGACCAACAGCAAGAAGCCATGCAAAAAAACGCCAAGCAAAGTGAGGCAAGCAGCTCAACAAGAAAGTCAGAAGAGACACAGACACAAGGAAGAGAAGTAGAAGACACAAAGACAGATGCAGACACAGAAGAAGAGGAAGAAGAAGACCAAGCTCTGCACAGAGGAATAGAAGGTAAAATAGATGGACAGTATATAGATTTTAAAAATTTTCAAGAACAAATGAAAGCACTAAAAGAATGGTTGACATTAGAATTTAGTGAAATGAAAAGTACAGAAGAAAAACTGAGTAGAATAGAGCTGGTCATGACAGAAATAGGGAAAAGATTAGAAAATGTGGAAGAACGAGAAACGGCTGTAGAAATGGAAGTGAATGACTTAAGAAGAAAATTGGAAGACAGTGACAAAAATGTTAGAGTCACAAGGGTTGTTAACTCAGAAGATTGCTATAATGGAAAACTATAGTAGGCGAAACAACATAAAGATAATGGGCTTAAAGGAAGATGAAGAAGGCACAAATATGAAAGAATTTATAAAAGAATGGATCCCAAAGGTCCTGGGAATGCCAGAAATACAGGAAGGAATGGATATAGAAAGGGCACACAGAATATTAGCCCTGAAACCACAGTCACAACAAAAACCATGATCCGTTTTAGTAGAATTTCTGAGATACATGACAAGTGAAAATATATTGGAGAGGGCAAGGAATAAAATTAGATAAGACAAAAAACCATTGGAATACAGGATCAAAAAATATTTTTTTACCCAGACATAAGTTTTGAACTCCTAAAGAAGAGGAAGGAGTTTAACACAGCAAAATCGATCCTATGGAAAAAAGGCTATAAATTTATGTTAAGATATCCAGCTGTGCTTAAAATATTTATCCCGGGGGAGCAAAACAGACTGTTCTCGGATCTGGAGAAAGCATGAGAATTTGCAGAATGCCTGCAGAACAGAAGGAGAGATGAAGAGATGTAACGAGAACAAAGAATGACGACAAACTACATATAAAGATGTAAAAATAATGTAAGAACTAAAGAAGGGAAAGAAAAGAGAAGTAAGGGGGAGAAAAAAAGGAGGGGAAAAAAAAGAAAAACGATTTTTATTAAACTCTTGACAAGCATAGAAGTCTCAGGTTTCATTTATATGCAACCGTTCCTTCACAAGAACACATAAGATGCCAGGCAGCAGGCTCATGTCGCCGCATTGGTGGGGGAATTGGGGAGCTGGGTGGCAGGGACATACCCTTACAGGATGGACATAATGGCAGAACAGATAGCCTGGTGCCCATGGGCCTGCTGATCGTGACAATCTGGGCTATTGGGTGCAGGGCCATCTGCTTCAACCAATGTCCACTCTGACAGGAAGTCTTCCTGTTAATCTCACATATGTTGTGCAGTACACAGCAGGCAAACACAACATCTGGGACTAAGGTGGTAGAGATATCCAGACGCTTGGACAGGCAATGCCAGTGGCCTTTTAGATGGCCAAATGCATGTTCCACCACTATCCTTGCAGAATTAAGGGCCTTGTTAAATCTTCGCTGATCCAGATCCAGTACTCGGTGCTGTGTGAACCCCTTCATCAGCCAGGATCATGGGGATATGCCGCATCACCCACAAGATGCGCTGGAGCCTCCACTCGATCAACATCCTTGGACTCCTGCAGACACACAATGCAGAAATGTAGTTAATTCTTAAACCTGGCCGTTGACACAATAAGCATGCATAACATTGACACACGGAACTTTGAAGGGTGAACATTCAGTGGGAAGAGGTACCGGCCTGGTCTCTGCCTTTCTATACAGAGGAGAGTTGGCAAGCACTCGGGCATCATGTGTGCGGCCCAGCCAATCCACAACACATCTGGGAAGCTGTTGACATGAATTGAAAGCACATTGGAGTGGTGTGATAAAGATCAATAAAGGCTTAACTCACCAGAACCTGTGGTCAACCACCACTTGCAGTACCACTGAGTGCCACCCTCTGCAATTGTAGTAGGCTGCAGCATCCACACTGGGGGCGACAATGGGAATATGTGACCCATCAATGGCACCAGCACACATTGGGTATCCCCTTTGCACAAAGCTGTCAATGGTCTCCTGGAGACGTGTTCCACTTGGCAGGGAGATGAAACGTTTACTGAAGAACTTCCTCAAAGCGGCAGTCAACTCCTACACCACCATGCACACGGTGCTGACGTCTATTCCAAAGATGGTACTGATGGATCGATACTCACAAGGGGTGGACTACCACCACAGGGCCACAGCTAATCTGGCTCCAATGGTCGCTGCAAGTCTGGTCTATGTGATTTCAGGTGAGGTTCTATGAGTTCCAGCACAAAGTGAAAGGTGCCACACAACATACGAAAGTGTCTCCTCCACTCAGCATCATCAAATTTGGTGAGGGCATTACTCCAGAACTCAGCACCCTGGGATCAGTTCAACCTCCAGAGAGACCAAAGCTAATTGACTGACAAGCAGCATTCGCCCTCGTCTGCGGTGCTTACGCTCCGCGCACCTTTCAGCCTCTAACTGCCGCCTTCTTGCCCACAACTTTTGCAGGAACCTTCTCCTGATTGCACCTATACGATTTTCAGATCTCAAGGATGTTTGAAGAGCTTCAACAGCATTGATCGCCTTACCAAGGATCTGACATATCTCGTTCTGAACACTCAGAAAGGCTGAAACCATCATCATTATGTCTCTTGCCTGCTCCAGGCCCGCCATCATCCTGTGTTCCTTCTAGTCGCGCTCAAAATGACATCACATCAGTGGGCGGGAGTACAGCTGACACTGGACAGGAACCAGAGTGTGCTCAGAGGCGCATCCGGTGCAGCTGTTCCTTCAGGTGCCCAGTGCTGCGCTTTTAGTGCTGCCACTTTAACGGCAATTCAAAGGGCTGCTTCTGCTTCTGCAGCCACATTCTTAGTGAAGAATGCACCTGAAGAAGCCTTTTGTCTCTTACTGTAAAAGGTTCCAGGCAACACTTTATATGCCTTATGGCAGGCAGAAGGGAATTTCATGTAATATTACATGTTCTGTCCAGTTAAATGACAATAGAGGTATCTTGAATCTTCGGTATGCTCCTGCATGGAATCAAAGTTCTTGAGTCCAAATGATCCTATTCCATAGGCTCCTGCCTCCCAGTACCATGAAGTACTAATCCCATTTGCACTATGCTGCAGGGATAGCAGTGTTGCCCGTCAAGAATGTGAGGCTCAAGGCTGAGCCCAGCCAGCAGTGGTAAGTGCCAGCCATTGGTGGGGGCCAGCTATATCTTCTCCATGTGGTGGAAGCTCCTGCTGGACTTTTCTTTAATGATACAGCATGGTAGAAGGCCTTTTAGATTGAGACATACAGCACAGTAACAGGCCCTTTTGGCCCATGAGCCCATGCTGCCCAAATATGCCAATTAACCTACAATCCCTGTATGTTTTGAAGGATGGGAGGGGCACCCAGAGAAAACCCACACAAGTCACAGGGAGAACAGACAGAGAGCAACAGTTTTGAACTCAGATCTCTGGGATTGTAATAGCGTGGTACAAATGCTGCTGATCAGACCTGCTATCTTTCCCTATCTCCCCTGTTGGCTACACATCTCGCTCCAGCCCAGCACTCTCTCTGTAGCAACAAGCTCAACCATGGTTGTGATCGGAGGTAATGAGAGACACCATAGGCATCGATCCCCATAGCCTGCTCGACCCCATGTCTCATGGGCAGTCTCTCCTCAACTCGCCTGAGGCAATTCAGCACCAGAGGGTATAATTTCCTGCCAGCTCCAGCATCCATGTTCACAGCATAGCTGTCAGTAACAGGAGCGGAGGAGGATAAGAAGTGGCTTAACGGAGATGTGTAAGATTATGTGGGGCTTAGATAGGGCGAAGAGCCAGCATCATTTTCCCCCAAAGCAACAACAGCAAAGGCCATTTTTACATCATGGGCAGCATTGTGGTTTAGCTCAATGACATTATAGCACCGGTGACTCAAATTAAAATCTCACACTGTCTGTAAGCAGTTTGTACATTCTCCGTGTCTGTGTGGGTTTCCCCCAGGTTCTCCAGTTTCCTCCCACCCTTCAAAAACGTACAGGGTTTGGAGATTAATTGGTCACATGGTTATATTTTGGAACCACGGGCTCATGGGCTGTAAGGGCCAGTGATCGTGCTATATTTCTAAATTTAATTTATAAAAAAATTAAATCCTGATTAAGATTAATGGAGGATCATTTAGGGGAGATGTTGGAGGTAAGTTTTTTTACTCAGAATGGTGGGTACCTGGAATGCACTGCTGGGGATGGTGGTGGAGGCCGGTACAATAGGGACATTCAAAATACCCTTGGACACATGGATGTAAGAAAAATAGAGGTTTGTGGGCGTGAGGTCAGGAAAAATTAGATTGTTATGGATCAGGTTTACATAGGTCAGCACAATGTTGTGGGATGAAAGGCCTGTACTGTGTTGCAATGCTCTATGTTTTATTTTCTGATATTATCATTTCTATTAACACAATTTATCAACTTTTGCCTTCCATTAAGGCACTGAAGAAGTGCCAATATCCCAGCGCCCCACCAATAAAAGAGATCACTATCTTATCATGATAATATGCAGGACAGCAAAAGGCATTTTAGTCTGGCCTTGTAAACACCGGTTGTGAAGCCTATCCATCCTAATCCCATACTCTATGATGTACAGAATTCAGTAAATAAAAGAATTCATTATCATGAACATCATAATTAAAACTTGTGACAACAGCACCCTCTAAAGCATTTGTGTGTCATTGTGGTCAAACCATATATTTGAACACAAAAACTGCAGACGCTGGAATCTTGTGGGAACAAAGAGAAGGTGAAAGAACTCGGTGTCCTTCAAGGACTCAGAAGCTGGAAGGCAGCATCCTTGGGCAGAAATGGTTAGTTAACGGTTCAGGTTGGAACCCTTTATTGAGAAAGGTTTCTAACATCAAATATTGACTGACCATTTCCACCCAAGGATGCTGCTGCCTCTCCAGTACCCATATTTTGGCTGGAGGCTTAAAAGCCATTTTCAGTTTCTATATTTCTACATCACCTTTGTTGACCTCACCAAAGCCTTCGACACCTTGAGTAGGAAAGGGCTTTGGCAAATACTAGAGCGCTTCGGATGTCCCCCAAAGTTCCTCAACATGGTTATCCAACTGCACGAAAACCAACAAGGTCGGGTCAGATACAGCAATGAGCTCTCTGAACCCTTCTCCATAAACAATGGTGTGAAGCAAGGCTGCGTTCTCGCACCAACCCTCTTTTCATTCTTCTTCAGCATGATGCTGAAACAAGCCATGAAAGACCTCAACAATGAAGAAGCTGTTTACATCCGGTACCACACGGATGGCAGTCTCTTCAATCTGAGGCGCCTGCAAGCTCACACCAAGGCACAAGAGCAACTTATCCGTGAACTACTCTTTGCAGACGATGCCGCTTTAGTTGCCCATTCAGAGCCAGCTCTTCAGTGCTTGATGTCCTGCTTTGCGGAAACTGCCAAAATGTTTGGCCTGGAAGTCAGCCTGAAGAAAACTGAGGTCCTCCATCAGCCAGCCCCCCCCCCACCCCCACATCTCCATTGGGCACACAAAACTCAAAATGGTCAACCAGTTTACCTATCTCGGCTGCACCATTTCATCGGATGCAAGGATCGACAACGAGATAGACAACAGACTCGCCAAGGCAAATAGCGCCTTTGGAAGACTACACAAAAGAGTCTGGAAAAACAACCAACTGAAAAACCTCACAAAGATAAGCGTATACAGAGCCGTTGTCATACCCACACTCCTGTTCGGCTCTGAATCATGGGTCCTTTACTGGCATCACCTACAGCTCCTAGAACACTTCCACCAGTGTTGTCTCCGCTCCATCCTCAACATTCATTGGAGCGACTTCATCTCCAACATCGAAGTACTCAAGATGGCAGAGGCCGACAGCATCGAATCCACGCTGCTGAAGATCAAACTGCGCTGGGTAGGTCACGTCTCCAGAATGGAGGACCATCGCCTTCCTAAGATCGTGTTATATGGCGAGCTCTCCACTGGCCACCAAGACAGGTGCACCAAAGAAGAAGTACAAGGACTGCCTAAAGAAATCTCTTGGTGCCTGCCACATTGACCACCGCCAGTGGGCTGATCTCGCCTCAAACTGTGCATCTTGGCGCCTCACAGTTCGCGGGCAGCAACCTCCTTTGAAGAAGACCGCAGAGCCCACCTCACTGACAAAAGACAAAGGAAGAAAAACCCAACACCCAACCCCAACCAACCAATTTTCCCTTGCATCCACTGCAACCATGTCTGCCTGTCCCGCATCGGACTTGTCAGCCACAAACAAGCCTGCAGCTGACGTGGACTTTACCCCTCCATAAATCTTCGTCCGTGAAGCCAAGCCAAAGAAAGATTGTGATTTCATTGTGCCTTAAGCCAAGTCTGGTGACACCAAAAAAAAAACAATCTGCTGGAGGAACTCTGTGTTTCAAGTGGCATCGGTGGGAGAAAAAGAATAGTCAAAGTCTGGCAGAACGCTTCATTTTGACTGATGCTGGTTGACCTGCTGAGTTTCTCCAGCAGATTGCTTTTTGCTCCATATAACCATTTACGGAGTGGAAACAGGCCATGTTGGCCTTTCGAGTCCGCACCAGTTCACTGTATTTGCTCCAGAATGAACATTCACAGTTTCTCATGCGTCCGAAGTTTAGTATGGCTACCTGGCCACTGATGTGAGGATGAAAGAATACTGCTGATAATAGCTTGGAGAGACAGGGTGGCACAAGATCGACAACTCTTGAAAGTCTCATGGGACGACAAACAGACTAACGAGGAAGAGAATGTAAGAATACAAGATAAGCTTCATCTGAAATGTACAATCAAAGTTCTAAAATCTGGACTGCTCCTGGGATCAGTCAGTCCGATCTTTCCGGATTCTCAGAAATGCACACATGCATACACGTAATCAATGCAGTGTCAAGGCCTGCGGGGGTGGGGGGGGGGGGTAGGACACTTATCTCAGTGCCAGTGTCAACCAGGAAACACCTGCCCGACAAGCAAGGAGTCCTAGATGTGGAGGAGGATATCACGTGGGCCAACTGCCACAGCCATCAACGATGGTTAGCCAGGGTGTTTCCCAGGGTGGAGAGGCCAGCATCGATGATAGCAGCAGACTGTCTCAGGGTATGTCATGGAAGATTTAAACCATGTTTTTTTACTTTTGCAGCCTTTGCTTCTACAAGGCTGAGAACCTGCTTGTTTTTAAGAATCAGCAGACATAAGCTAAATTCCACCATGGGGCCCAGAGATGCTGTTATCTGACAAAAAGACATCTGTGTACCAAGAACATTTAATCTTCCTGCTTGTTTTGGTCACAGTCTTGCAAAACAAACCATTGTATTCAAAGTGATAAGCTGAACATTATGTTATTGATCGAAGCCTAGGCATGCTAGCTTGCTTGCTTGCTTATCTTTCTTTCTGTACTGGGAATAGGTGCTTGAGTAAACAGTTTTTGGGTAATATAAGCCATGGTCCTGCTGCTGAAGTTTGAGACTCTCCGAGAGATGGCAACATCTCTCAGCAAGAAGAAGAACTGCTAGGGTCCAGCCAATGTCCCGGTCGGGGGAGGTGGAGAAGCTGCTACCTACTACAAGTGTGCGGTCGTTGCCCCGCTTCAGCAGTTGGGACCAGTCCAGGCGTTGATAAGTATAATTGGGAAGGGCTTGCATATTGTAGTTTGATATCAGCTTTAGAATTTGTAATAAAGATTTGTATAAACTGAAGTGCTCTCGGCATGCTTGTCTATTTTCTTTTGGTAGCTCAAACACTGTGACCAATCTAAAACGAACAAAGAGAGAGGTACAAGTTTACCCAGGACAGGGTATTAACGCCTCTCCACTGGTCTTGGTCTTGCAGATGGCTGTTCGTGGGGCTTGCTGATGTGGTCTACGATGGCAGCTGCTCCAGAAAGATCTGCTCAAAGAGCAAGCAAGGTTTGTGGCCCTTGGTCAAAGCAAACATCTCGCTCATTAGGGCAGAAGGGGTCCTGTCCCCCAATCCATCATATACAGCAATTGGGTGGCACATTCGCGCCAAGAGAGGCTAAAAGTGCAGGTTAACAGGTCTTTGAGGCCTGTGTATTTGCCTTGCTCCAAACATTGACGTAGGAAGTCCATGACCCTTGCCGCTGTTTTCTGATTGAAGGCGCTCACAATGTAGAAGTAGCAAGTGTCATCGGCGGCGATGTGTCGAAGCTGGAACTGAGCCTCCCCCTGCTACAACATCCAAAATATTGACTGGTTTATTGCTCTGGCCATTGCGTTTATATGGTTCCCTGGCGCTGCTGTCAGGGGCCCATGTCATTGGAGTGCTGGCCTAGGATTGGCTGGCATTCCCGCCAGAGTTCCCCACCTTCCTGCCGTGTGGAGGTCATCTGGAACGACGGCTGGTGTCATCAGGTCCACGCGTTCATCAACCATATAAGAGCAATGGCCAGAGCAATAAACCAGTCTTGATTCCAAGGCTTTTGCGTGTGTGTCGTTCTCCATGTTCACGTAGTACAAAAACTATATTGGACCCTAACAAATCCAACCGACCCAAAGATGATGGATCAAGTGAAGCCAGTGACCATCCACATGGTCTCACTCAGGCTCCCAACAGTTTGGGCGTCGAAACCACACGCATGGTTCGAGCAGGCGGAGGCTCAGTTCCAGCTTTGACACATTGCTGTCACCAACACCTGCTACTTCTATGTTGTGAGAGTTCTCGATCGAGACACAGCGGCAAGGGTCATAGATTTCCTATGGCAACCTCTGGAGCAAGGCAAATACAAGGGCCTCAAAGAGCTGTTAACCTGCACTTTTGGGCTCTCCTGGTGTGAGCTCACTGCCTGATTGCTGCATATGGATGGATTGGGGAACAGGCCCTATTTTGCCCTAATAAATGAGATGTTTGCTTTGACTAAGGGCCACCAACCTTGCCTGCTCTTTGAGCAGATCTTTCTGGAGCAGGTGCCTGAGGACACCCAACTCTTGATCACAGACAAGGACTTCAGCGACCCTCGGAGGGTTGTAGCCTGGGCAGACATGCTCTAGAAAACAAAAGACACCAGTGCCATCGTAGACCACATCAGCAAGCCCTATGAACAGCCGCCTGTGAGACCAAGACCAGCGGAGAGGCAAGTTAATACCCCAGGTCAGTTCTGCTACTATCATCAGTGATGGGGTGTGGAGTCCCATCGATACCACTTACTCTACAGGTTTCCAGGAAATGCCCTGGCTAACCATTGTTGATAGCTGTGGCAGCTGGCCTACATGATGGCCTCCTCTACACCTGGAACTCCTTGTCGGGCAGGCATTTCCTGGTCAACACTGGTGCCGAGATAAGCGTCCAACCCTACCCCCACCCCCGCAGGCTTTGACACCCGCAACAGCAAGCAGGGCCCAGCAATGAGGGTAGCCAACAGTTCCTCCATTCAGACTTTTGAGACCCACACCATTCCCCTTCGGATCGGCAACAAACGCTTTACATGGACCTTCACCCTCGCACCAGTACTCCAATCGCTCCTGTGGGCTGACTTCTTTCGTGCTCACTGCCTGCTGGCCGATGTCAAAGGATGGCATTTGGTGCATGCCAGAACATTAAGACTCTCCTCTGGTGGAAGCAATCTACCTGCCCCCACCTGGACTCTATAACACTCTCGGACAATGAATTTGTCCGCATCCTGGTGGAGTTCCCCTCAATAGTGACACCATAGTTCTTTGTGGCTGAGCCAAAGCACAGGGTAAGGCACCAGATTCTAACTTAGGGCTCCCCGGTCCATGGCATGGCACTCCAACTCCCTCCTGAAAAGCTCAGCCTAGTGAAGGAGGAGTTTAAGAAAATGGAGGATCTGGGGATTGTATAGCGCTCTGAGAGTCCTTGGGCCTCTCTCCTCCATATGGTGCCAAAACAGCCAGAAGGTGGAGACCATTTGGCAATAACCACCACCTCAACGAGGCCACCACATCCGAGAGATATCCTGTGCCCCACATCCAGGACTTTGCCACCAACCTACACGGGGCACGGGTGTTTTCCAAGATGGACCTCATCCAGGGGTACCACCAAATCCCAGTTCACCCCCAGGAAGTCCCCAAGACTGTAAATATAACCCCTTTTGGCTTGTTTGAATTCCCCCACATGCCATTCAGTCTAAAGAACGAGGCACAAACCTTCCAGCAGCTGATGGACGCAGTCAGCTGGGATCTCCCATTTGAGTTCATCTATTTGGACGACATCCTCATCGCCAGCTGCAACCAGAAGGACCACATCATCCACCTGAGACAACTGTGCACCTGGTTGAGTGAGTTCGGACTGACAATTAACCCAACGAAGTGCCAATTCGGCACAGACACTAGTGACTTATTGGGGCACAGGATAGACATAGGGATACACCCCTTCTTGAGGTCGAGCCAGTCCAGCACTTCGCCTAGCCAGTAAAAGGGCTACAGGAATTCACTGGCATGACAAACTTTAACCACAGATTCATACCACAGCAGCACACATCATGTGCCCCCTCTTCGCGCTGATAGCAGGCAAGTCAAAGGGCATTACCTGGGACGATGAGACTTTAAAGGTATTCCAGAATGTCAGATGAGCTGGCCAACGCTACCCTCCTGATCCACCCCAGACCAAAGGCATCTACCACCCTGACGGTTGACGCCTCCAGCACAGTGGTAGTGGTAGCTCATTGAAGGCCAGTGGCAACCCTTGGCCTTTTTCAGCAGGCATCTCTGTGCCCCCACCCCCTGCTCAAATACAGCGCTTTCAACAAGAGCTATTGGCACTGTACCTGGTGGTAAGACATTTCCATTACTTTTTGGAAGGTCAGCAATTCAAGGTCTTCACTGATCACAAGGCGCTGACTTTCGCCTTCCATAAGGTATCGGACCGTGGTTGGTCCAACAAGAGACACTTGTCCTGTGTCCAAATTTACCACAGACATACAGCTCATCGTGGTGAAAAGCAACGTGGTAGCCGACCCTCTGTCATGTCCAGTGATCAAGTTCGTACTCGCCCTGTCCCAGGAGGTCAACTACATGGCCTCACCAAAGAGCAGCAGCAGGACCCTGAGATCCCCATGTATAGGACAGTCATCTCCAGTCTCAGGTTGGAAAATGTCCCCATCGGCCCAGGTAACCTGACACTGCTGTGCGACGTCTCTACCGGCAGCCCTCATTCCATCGTTCCGGCCTCAAGGAGACATCATGTTTTCGATGCCATCCACAACCTGGCACATCCCGCAATCAGAGCCACGGTCAAGATGGTGGCTAGTAGGTTTGTCTGACACGGCCTCCGCAAACAGGTCAGCCAGTGGGCCAAAATTTGTATGAACTGTCAGTCCTCCAAAGTGCACCTTCACACGAGGGCGCCTACACGGACTTGAACCAGCACGGTGCAGGTTCAGCCATGTACATATTGATATAGTGGGGCTGTTACCATCACACAGTATTTTTGACCTACATCCTTCAAGGAACATCAAAACCAGGACTGCCAGGCTGGAAATAGCTTCTTCCCGCAGGCTGTGAGATTGATGAACAGTATCCTGTATCTCAGTAATTCAACCCCAAATGTGTATGTGTAGTCAGATGATAATAAACTTGAACTTGTAAAAAAAAACCTCCCTGTTATTGTAAACGTGCTCTGACAGGGCAGAATGCAGTTACCACATGCATATCATAAATAGGACATTGTTTTCAATTCAAACTAGGTCATATATTGCCCTGAGGAGGCAACAACCATTTGTTGATTCAATAGGATGAAGCACACTATTACCAAGTACTTAAACAATAACAAAACAGCTCTGAAAATGTTTAACTTTTTAATACATTTTAACCTTCGTTGATGAATACAGAGGCTGCTGTAAAGGCAAACTTTCAAACTAAAAGTTATTTATTATTTAGAGGTGTGACTATATTCCATAGTAAATTGCATAGAATTTAAAAATAAAAACCATAATAATACAAAAGTCTGTTGGGGAAAAAAAGGCTTGATAATATCTATTTAGTAGCTCTTGACAATACCCTTAACCACTTAACATATGACAAAATAATAAACAGATTGAGTATGCCTTATCCAAAATGCTTGGAACCAGATGTTTTTTTTTCAGATTTTGGAACAATGGAACTCAGTTGCATCAGCAGAATACATCAGCAGTTAAACAGCAGGCTTTTTGAGCACCGACATGAAGCCACAAATGGAAAATTCACATGAAATAATATTCAGTATTTACCAAAAATTGATCTCTGCTTACAAAAGATCACCTCCCTGGCACCTCCCCACTGCCGCCACCAGTGGTCCCCAACACCTCCCCATTGCCGCTGCCGCTGGTTCCCGACACCTCCCAACCACCGCCACCGTTCCCCAACTATGGTCCCCACTTCTGCCCAGGAGCCTGACGTCCCCACTCCTGCCAGGAGCCTGAGGAAACTTCTTCAATGCAGACGGCACTGCACCCAATGTTGAGAATGGAGTTGCTGTCGCCAACCCTGGCTGCACCCAATGTTGAGAATGGAGTTGCTGTCGCCAACCCTGGCTGCACCCAATGCTGAAAACTTGGATCCAGTTCCATTTGGCATTTTCTCAACCAGAAGCGAAGATTTTGTTTTTTTTAAAACTGTTATTGTAATCAAACTGGCACCCACAGTGTGTCAGAGCCCCACATGGTCAAGTCAGGTGTTGAATTTTTTTCCACTTCAAATGTCATGTTGGCGCTAGAAATAATTTTTTGGTTTTCCGATCTTCGGATAAGGGGTACTCGACCTATACAAGATATGCGCCGCTTGACGTCCATGATACGTTCTGTGAAATTGGGCATTATGCGATGCGGATGTTGTGCGAACACCACATTACTGCATATATTTAGCAAGATAGATGGGACACTGAGCTAACGATAAATTAAACTGTTTAATTTTTTTCACTTTTTAAACTTTTATGTAAACATTTTCTTAGCCGATATCACACACGATTTAAGAAAGAGGATGAGGATCATCCACATCACTGTTCTCAACTTCCTCATTGTGTTCCACTGGAAGAGTTTCAGGTTGAATAACCTCCATTGGTGAATTGTCTCTCTGTAGTGCCTGAAGGACCTGGCTGAGGCTCTTCCTGGGGAGGTCTTGGCTTCTTCAGGAATATATCCAGGGTTGTTTGCCTAGTTTGCTTTTTCTTTTCTTCACAAATTTCTTTATATCCAGCAAACACTCCATGAGCATTCCTCTCTATCAGAGAAAAGCGCTCAGTCCATCTCTTCAGCAACCTGTTAAGATCTGCAAAGAATTTGGGTAACCCCTTAACAATGAACCTCTTCTGCACCTCTTCTTCTCCTTCTGCAGTTTCCTTTTCCCCTGTCTCTTCACCTCTTCAGTCTTGCTCTAGCTCCAGCTCCAGCAACTCTTCATTTGTTAGTTGCTTAGGAACTACCTCTAGGAATTCTTTAATGTGCTCATCATCTATGTCAAGGTTCAGGTTGTTGTTTACCATGTCAACACAGCTCTATTAATCTTTGCAATCTCACCATCTTTTTCAAATCTCTTAAAGTCATGCACATACCGCTTCAGTATTTTTTTTCCATATGCCATTCATGCACTCATGGGTCACATCATCCCAGGCCTAAGTAAGGTTCTTTATGCAGTGGAAATTGTTGCACTCCTTCCAGAACTGCATCAGCGTCTTGACAGTGTCATCAGTTGCACCAATAGCCTGAGCAAAGGTCCTCCTCATGTAGTAGGCCTTGAATGCTGCAATAACCCTTTGGTCCAGTGGCTGGATTAAAGAGGTGGTGTTTGGTGGGAGGAACACTACTTTGATGTTGGGCTGAAGATCACCAATGAAAGGGGGATGTCCTGGAGCATTGTCTACAATTAGCTAAATCAAGAAAGGTATGCCTTCTTCTAAGCAGTACTTCTCCATTTCACTGGCATAGCAATCAAGAAGGGCATCCTGAAACAGCATTTGTCATCCAGGACTTTTTATTGCTCCTGTAATAAACCAGTAAGGTCCGTTTGTTAATGTTCTTGAAAGCTCTGGGGTTTTCACTATGCCAAATAAAAAATGGCTTAAACTTGTAGCCAGCAACATTGCCTCTTTACAACACTGTCACTCTGTCTTTTAAAGCTTGGCATTGACTTGGCCTCCTTAGGGATGAAGATCCTTTCAGGCATTTGTTTCCAAAATAAGGTTTCATCCATGTTAAAAATTTGTTGGGGCAAATAAACCTCTCTCCACAATTAATTTATCTAAGGTTTCAAAAATTCTTCTGCTGCCTTTGCATCAGCACTCGCAGACTCACTGCTCACTTTCACATAATGCAATGAAAAATGTTGTTTTAATCACCTGAACCACCCAGAGCTAGCACCAAAGTTAATATCATAGTCTGGTCTGGCTTTTTCTTTAAGCATCTGGAACAAGCTTCATGCCTTAGCAGTGAGCGTCAACATGCTGAGAGGGACTTGTTTACGTATTTGGGTCCTCAATCCACTTCATTAGCAATTTCTCCATATCTGACATAGGTCCCTCTCACATTTTCCTTCGCCTTATTGCTTTCAGTGGAGCCGATCCTTTAACTGCTTGGAGAACTTTTGGTTTTTGAGGATCATCGTGATTATCAAGTGTAATGTTCCTAAATCGAGAGCTACAGCATTCATTGATTTTTCACCTTTGTGTTGTTTAATAACCTTTGCTTCTTTCTGCTGCTCTCACGAGCACTGGTTTTGCTGCATTTGGGAGCCATGATAGATAGAAAGTAACAGTACCTACATACATAAGCCTTTGTGTGCAAAAGGCACGAGATACACGTGTTGCGTGCGGGAAGTTGTTGAGTACATCTGGTTACATCTGCTACGTCCTGATCTCTGATCAGGATTTCTGAACTTTATTATAACCTTATGGGACCACGGACAATGGGCGTATATGCCATCGGGTGTTGCCCGACAGATGTTAAGCAGCGCACACCTGTAATAGGTGTAATGTTCATTTCTAAGAAGGTTTTACAAACATTTTCCTTTTGTGAAGCAGGATCTGCAAAGTAAAATAATTACAAAAGATTTGGTCAGGTTACATTTAATCACTATGCTCTGATTAGTAATCAGAACTAAGTCATGACCATGAAATCTTCACAGGTGTCAACATGAAAAATTGACACTTGCTTTTCTCTCAATTACATAAGTGCCTGCACTTCAAGAAGAATCACTGGATGTAAAATAATTTGTCTGAAAATATAATAAGGTGTTGTACACAAGCATATGTTGAGATAATTCATTGTTTTGATTTAATCTTTATGACAACACTGTTGTGCAAATAGAAAAAGCTACCGATTCATGATTATTGGTTGCAACATCGCTAGAAGTAGGTCTTTAAAATTAAATGGACAGAACAAATTCAAATATATGCAAGTTTTTAATTTAACACAAAAATGTTAAAAGAAACAGTTCTGAATAAAATCTGCCAAATATGAAAAAACACATAATTAAACCTTATTTTCCAAAACACCTTGACAAGAGTCTAATGATGCCTTTAGTCTTCTGCTTCGTACCTAAAAGTATGAAACGCACAGTTAGTTCCATCTTCAAGATAGAGTAACACCAAGAAATTAAATTAAATGTCCATAGTCTAAGTTTTACACAAGGTTATTTTAAATCTAATGTTGTTGCTTTAAAAAGATAATTGAAGATTTTCTACTTGGAATCTATAATTTTTAATTATGTGGTGGTGTACTTTTTGCTTTAAGCAGTATGTAAGCATTAAAAAAAAACTCAAACATGCATATAACATTGAAAAACAGAAAAGAAGCAACTGGTTATGAAAGGAGTATTGAGCACCTTCACCAACAATATCAGAATAACAAAAAGCATTGCTTGGAAAGCTGTAGGCCAAATGCTACAAAATGGGATTACTTAGGACAGGTGTTTGGTGGCTGGCATGGACACAGTGGGTTTAACAGCTCCCTTCCATATGACTAAAAAGACCAATTCCAAGGGAACGAGAGTTAAATAGGAAAATCAACAGATCCTGTCATTGTAAATCAATACATAAAAATGCTGGTTATACAGTATCTACACAAAGCAAAGGGTAACCTATGTTTCGGGGTTGAGCCCTTTGTTAAGTTATGAGCAAAAAGCAGGCAGACGCCTGAATAGAAAGGTGGGGAGAGGAGGGAAGAAGGGGCAGGGGAAGGAGCACAGACCAACAGGTCATAGGTGGGTGTGGGTAGAAGAGGGGAAAAAAAGCTGAGGTGTTAAGGGGAGGGGGTCGCTCTCTGTTTGGAAAGGAAAGAGGATGGGAAGCTGAAGGAAATGAGATAAAGAGAAAGATATGAGGGAGGATCCTAAAGGAAACCGGAGAAGTTGGTGTTAATGTCATCTATTTGGAGAACGGCCAGATAGAATATTAGGTGTTCTCCCTCCAATTTGCAGTAACAACCTCAGTTTGACAGTGCATGAAGAAAAATTATGGGAAAAGCCCTGCTGACAATTGTTCCTCACTTCGTAACATCCCTCCCTTACCTCATTTCACTTCAAAGGTCACAATCAGAATTTATTGTCATGAACAAGTCATGAAATTCGGTGTTTTGGAGGAAGGCGGGGTTAATTGGGTAAGCAAATATGCAGACGGTACCAAAATAGGGGGAGTGGTGGATAGTGAGTAAGGTTTTCTTGGATTAGAGAAGGATTTGGTTTCTTTGGAAAAGTGGGCTGAAAGATGGCAGATGGAATTTAGACAAGTGCAAGGTGCTGCATTTTGGAAAAAATAACCAAAATAGGACATATGCAGTTAAGGGGAGAGCATTGAGGTACGCAGAGGAATAGAGGGATCTTGGAGTTATGGTACAGATTTCTTTGAAGGTGGATTCCCATGTAGACAAGGTGGTTAAGAAGGCATATGGTATGCTGGCCTTCATAACTCATACTATAGAGTATAGGAGCTGGGAAGTGATGCTGCGACTGTTTAAAGTATTGGTGAGGCCAGGTTTGAAGTATTGTGTTCAGTTCTGGTTTCTAAATTATAGAAAGGATATAGATAAGGTGGAGAGGGTGCAGAGAAGATTTACAAGGATGTTACCTGGCTTACAGCATCTCGAATACGGAGAAAGATTAAGGAGACTGGGACTTTATTCATTGGAACGTGGATGGTTGAGAGGTATTTAAAATTATGAAGGGGATAAACTAGACATGAGTAGACTCTTTCCCCTGAGGGCAGGGGAGGTTGGAACAAGAGGGCATAAGTTAAGGGTAAGGGGGCAAAACTTTAGAAGAAATGTTAGAGGACGCTTCTTCACTCAGAGAGTGGTAGCAGAATGGAATGATCTTCCAGAGGAGATAGTTGCGGCAGGGTCCTTTCTGTCATTTAAGAGAAGGTTGGATGTGTACACGGATGTGAGGGAGTTGGAGGGTTATGAGCGGAGAGCGGGAGGGGGAAACTAGTGGAGAAGTGAACTGGCGTGGACTTGAAGGGCCGATATGGCCTGTTTCCGTGCTGTAAAAAATTATATGGTTATTTAACATCCTAGTGCAAACATTCATATTATAACCATCTTACGATATTATTATATATATAATATATATATTTTTTTTTTAAAGTGCACGAAAAGTAAGACAGTGTCTTTGGCTCATTGATTATTTAGGAATCTGATGGCAGTGGGGAAGAAGCTGTCCTTGTGCCACTGAGCGCTTGTCTTCAGGCTCTTGTATCTTTTTCCTGATTGTAGCAGAGTGAAGAGGACATGGCCTGGATGGTGGGGGTCTTTGAGGATAGAGGCTGCTTTTTAAAGACACTGCCTCATGTAGATGTCCTTGATGGAGTGAAGTCTGGTGCCTGTGATGTCACAGGCTGAGTTAATAGCTCTCTGGAGTTTATTCTTTTCCTGAGTGCTGGCGCCTCCATACCAGGCAGTGATGCAACCAGCACAATGCTCTCCACAATACACCTGTAGACATTTATGAGAGTCTTCGGTGACATACCGAATCTCCACAGACACCTCACAAAATATAGTCACTGGCGAGCCTTCTTTGTGACTGTATCAATGTGGAACTCCAGGACAGTTCCTCAGAGAACAGCATTCACAATTCCAGGAGTGAAAAGAAAATAGAGATCATCATCCAGAAAACCACTTATTCTTTGAATGTAGCTTTCTGCAGTCTCGGCCTTTTATCTTTAATATGCCTGAAAATGCTTCATATGAAAATGAAGAACTTTTAAAATAGTCAATATTGTAAGTTGAAACAAAAGTCAATTTGCACAGTGAAGACCAACAGAAAGTAATGGTAAACTCTCAAATGTTTTAAAACACTAATGTTTTAAATGATATTGGCTGTGAGATAACTGTGGAATATTAGGCAGAGTACACAAGTGTATGAAGCAGAATACAAAAGTGCTGGAAAAACATAGCAGGCCACGCCGCATCTTTTGGAAGTTAATGGAAACTAACATTTTAAGTCTAAGCCTTTTGTCAAAAGTATGAACAAAAAGCAGGCAAGCATTTGAATAAAAAGGTGGGGGAAGGGAGGAGAGGAAGGGGCAGTGAGAGGAGCACCGGCTGACAGGTAAGAGGTCAAAGTTGGATATGGATGGGAGGGAATAAGAAAAAGCTGAGAAGTGATAAGGGGAGAGTGCAGCTCCTGAATGGAGTGGGAAAGGAAGAGGGTGGGGAGCTGGACAAAAGAAGCTAGAGGGATAAGGAAAGCGAAACATTTCGGGGAGAGGTTTAACAGAAACTGGAGAAGTCAATGTTAATGCCTTCTGGTTGGGAAGTGCCCAGATGGAATATTGAATGTTATTCCTCCATATGTGGTTAGCCTCAGTGTGGCAGTGCACAAGGCCATGAATAGACATGTCAGTATGGGCATGGTGCATGGGATTGAAATAGTTGGCCACTGGGAAATCCCCACCATTGATGCAGACAGAGTGAAGGTGCTTAACAAAATGCTCTCCCAATCTGCGGCCAGTGTCTCCAATGTACCGGAGGCCACAACCAAATTAGGCAGGACACTAGGAAAAACACCCTGCTCCTCCTTAAATGGTGCCATGGAGTCTTTTAACTCAGCTCAATTAAATAGTTTAATGTCTTAAGGGAAAGCCCATTTATCTGATAGAATACTGTTCCCTTCTTGTTGAACATCTAATCGTGAATTCCCTTGGTATTACAGTAGAGTATTGAGCCTAATTTTGTGTTCACCTTTGATGGATAGCATGGACTGTGAAGTGTGCTGCTCTAGTGGAAAGGATTGATAATATTATTTCATTGAGTACCCAAGTATCAATTAAGACACAAATAGATGCTGAAATTGAAGGGATAGAGTGTAATTGAACACAAATTAAAATAGCCAAATGAAGCCCAGACTGTAACAGTGGAGTATAGCCAAGCATTGCAATCTTTACAGATCTAAATTTAAAATAACATTGTACTTCCCAGATGTCAACCTACTGTGAAAGGCGTTTACGTAGCTCCTTCACTTGCTCATTCTTCTTTGTTAATAATTCTTTCATATTGCGGTAAGCGGCTGTTTCCTGGAACTTTTTCTCCAATTCCTGTGAGCAAAGTGAACATTTCATTGAAAAGTAGCACAAAGTGTCAGGGAGACAAAATTTATGGCTGAGCAAGACTTTCTAACAAAAAAAAACAAACAATGTCCCCAGGACATTGAGAGAAGTGAAGGAGGAAATAGCAGAGGCTCTGGCGGTAATTTTCCAAATGTCATTAGATATGGGGATAGTGCCGGAGGATTGGCGCATTGCGCATGTGGTTCCGTTATTTAAAAAGGGTTCAAGGAGGAAGCCTGGCAACTATCGGCCTGTAAGTTTGACGTCTGTGGTAGGTAAATTAATGGAGAAAATTCTTAGAGATAGTACTTATAAACATCTGGATAGACAGGGTCTGATCAGGAGCACTCAACATGGATTTGTGGGAGGAAGGTCATGTTTGACCAATCTGATTGAATTTTTTGAAGAGGTGACTAGGAATGTGGATGAGGGTAGCGCAGTGGATGTTGTCTATATGGACTTCAGTAAGGCCTTCGATAAGGTACCACATGGAAGGTTAGTTAAGAAGGTGCAGTCTTTAGGTATAAATTTTGAGATAGTCAAATGGATTGAACATTGGCTGAAAGGGAGAGGCCAGAGAGTGGTAGTGGATAATTGTCTGTCAGGTTGGAGGCCGGTGACCAGTGGTGTGCCTCAAGGATCTGTATTGGGCCCATTGTTGTTCGTTATATACATTAATGATCTAGATGATGGGGTGGTAAATTGGATTAGTAAATATGCAGACGATACTAAGATAGGTGGAATAGTGGATAATGAAGAAGGTTTTCAAGGATTGCAGAGGGATTTGGGCTGCTTAGAAAAGTGGGCTGAAAAATGGCAGATGGAATTTAATGCTGATAAGTGTGAGGTGCTTCATTTTGGTAAGAAGAATCAGAACAGGACATACGTGGTAAATGGGAGAGCATTGATGAATACAGAAGAGCAGAAAGATTTAGGAGTAATGGTACATCGTTCCCTGAAGGTAGAAACTCACGTGAATAGGGTGGTGAAGAAGGCTTTTAGTATGCTGGCCTTTATCAATCATTGCATGGAATATAGGAGTTGGGAGGTGATGTTGAGACTGTATAAGACGTTGCTGCGGCCTAATTTGGAGTTCTGTGTGCAGTTCTGGTCGCCTAATTATAGGAAGAATATAAACAGAGTGGAGAGAGTGCAGAGAAGGTTTACCAGAATGTTACCTGGGTTTAAGCATCTAGAGCATAGGGAGAGATTGGACAGATTAGGTCTTTATTCTTTGGAGCGTAGAAGGTTGAGAGGGGATTTTATAGAAGTATTTAAGATTATGAAAGGGATAGACAGAGTGGATGTGGATAGACTATTTCCGTTCAGAGGAGGAAAGATTAAAACAAGAGGACATGAGTTAAGAATTAAGGGGCAGAGGTTTAGAGGTAATATGAGGGGGAACTTCTTTACTCAGAGAGTGGTAGACGTGTGGAATGAGCTTCCGGGAGAAATAGTGGCGGCGGAGTCAATTGTATTATTTAAGAAAAGGTTGGACAGGTATATGGATGAGAAGAAGATGGAGGGTTATGGGCATTGTGCAGGGAGGTGGGACTAGAGAGGGGTGTTTGGTTCGATGCGGACTAAAAGGGCCTAATTGCCTGTTTCCGTGCTGTAAATTGTTATGTTGTTATGTTAAAACATTTTATCTGTCACTGCTTGCTAGACAGTTTGTAATGATGAGAGACTACTATTTTCTCTGGACAGAGTTCACTTTTACACAAAACATGAGACGAGTGACTGGCTACCCCATTAAATAATGGATCTTTACATTCCATAGAAGAGCAAATCAGGCTAGGTCATAGCAGCCAGCCTGCTCCAATGACAATTATTGAGTAACCAGGGCTGAATCATCTGCCTTTTGATCTTTGTAAAGGTCACCTTCAATAGGATCAGGAACCAGAAAACATGATAAATCGCTCAGAGTCAGAGGTGAGAGAGAGGGTGTGGTGAACTAGCACTGATGGTGGAACAGGAATTATTAACAAAACTGCAGCTTTTACAAGTATAAACCAAAAAATAGGATTGCGACTGATTCAATGCAATACCGTTTGTAAATATCACCATCAATAACTTTTCCAGTAGGCATATATAGATGTTATGCTATTACTGTATGCATGTGGTCTGAAATATGTCCATTAACCAAATTTTTTATACAAAATTTGAGGAAATGTATAAGTGATATAAGATGATTTTATATGGTGGCTGCATTTCATCATTTTCAGCAATCAACATAGAATACCACAGCATGGTACAAGCTCTTTAGTCCATAATGTTGTGCCTATGGAAACCTACAAAACGATCTAATGCTTCCTGACCTCACTCCAATAACTGTCCATTTTTCTTACATGCAGGTGCCTATCTAAGATCCTTTTGAATGTACCAGCCTCCACCAGCATTGCATTCCAGGTGCCCTCTACCATCTCTCCTAAATTTCCCCCCCCCCCCAACTCATATTAAACATCCACTTGCATTTGGCATTGTTGCTCCAGGGAAAATGTTATATCCCTTTATTAGATTACCTCTTACCCTTTGTAACTCCAAAGATAAAAGTTTCACTTCATATGACACATTGTCCAATCCGAGCATCAGCCTGGTAAATATCCTCTGCATCCTCTCCAAAGCATCTACACCCTTCCTGTAATAAGGCAACCAGTACTAAACGAGAACTTCATGATAAAAAAACCTGAGAATTCTAGGTTTCTGTTTTTCAATGTAGAACATAGGGGCAGGTGGTGGCCTGGTCCACTCAACCTAATTATGCCTGATCCACTACTTCAGTACCCTGTTCCTGCCTGATCCCTTTATCCCTTGGCACTTGTAGCACTATCCAGTTTCTAAATTGGCACACCATTTTTACACATAACCGAACTGATATTTTTTTTTCCTGGTGCTTTATAACTTCTAAGCTAATTTTTAAATTTATCCTCAATGAATACTACGTTTTATTTTCCCAATGAACTATCTGCTGGAGAAACTCAACGAGTCAAGTAGCATAGTGGGAGGAATAGAGCAGTCAACGTTTCAAGCTGAAATCCTTCAAGACGTTGAATCGTTCTGCAAAGTCTCCACTATGTTTTTTCCCTAACGCATCATAGAAGAGCTTCTTTCCAGTCTTGCCGCAATCAAAGGAATCTCATTAATTCTGCCTTATAATTTTCACATTTCGGATGCGATCATTTCTGACTCCAGAAACACGCTTCCCATTGATACCCATACCATCATGCTTTTGCTGGTCCAAAATTGAACTACTTGGGTGAAGCCCATCTCTCAGCTCCCTGACAAGAGCTAACTGGGCCACAGAGTTTCTCATATATTTCCATTTTCACTACTTTTTTTTCCGCACATGGTTCAGAACCTCCTATCAGTTCTTTGGATGTAAAATGTTTCCCCAGCTCTCCTTAAATCCTTATACCCATGACAGCTATTGATTTTTCTGCCAAGGGAAAGAGGTAATTCCTGTGTTAGTGCATCTCAATTAAATCCTCATTCCAAAAAAAAAACTGCCCCAGCCAAATTCTTCTTTCTTTGGCTTGGCTTCGCGGACGAAGATTTATGGAGGGGTAAATGTCCATGTCAGCTGCAGGCTCGTTGGTGGCTGACAAGTCCGATGCGGGACAGGCAGACACGGTTGCAGCGGTTGCAGGGGAAAATTGGTGGGTCGGGGTTGGGTGTTGGGTTTTTCCTCCTTTGTCTTTTGTCAGTGAGGTGGGCTCTGCGGTCTTCTTCAAAGGAGGTTGCTGCCCGCCGAACTGTGAGGCGCCAAGATGCACGGTTTGAGGCGAGATCAGCCCACTGGCGGTGGTCAATGGGGCAGGCACCAAGAGATTTCTTTAGGCAGTCCTTGTACCTTTTCTGTCACGGTGGCCAGTGGAGAGCTCGCCATAGAACACGATCTTGGGAAGGCGATGGTCCTCCATTCTGGAGACGTGACCCACCCAGCGCAGCTGGATCTTCAGCAGCATGGACTTGATGCTGTCGACCTCTGCCATCTCGAGTACTTCGACGTTAGGGATGAAAGCGCTCCAATGAATGTTGAGGATGGAGCGGAGACAACGCTGGTGGAAGCGTTCTAGGAGCCGTAAAATAACAGCAACACCCTAGCTCAGCAACATACATGTAAATTTCCACTGCACTCTTTATAATTCAGGGATCTAAGGACATACACTCCAAGATCCCTTTGTTGTTCCATACTTTTTCATATCCTGATGTGCCCATTCTGTGTGTGCCTCAATGTTGATGCATCAATTACAACGCATATTCAACCCTTCTAGTTGAGGCTGAGCATTACCTGTAGCTGCCATAGCAGTACCAATTTCTGTAGCACAATGAAACATGTTATTTGATCTGAATGGACTCATTTCACTGTGTTCAGAATTATTTATCCACTGAAGTTAAATAACATTGAAAATCGTAATATTTTTAGTAAAATTGTTGCTTTGTGCTTCTCCTTCTCCTATTTCACTGTGTCATTGGGTTTTGACATCGTCCACCACAGTGCTTCAAGAAACTCTCTAGTACCATGTAGGAGAGTCCCACTAAAGCTGCAGTCTTTCCGCTGAAAAGCTGTTCCCCTTCACTTTCTGCCTGCAGAGATGCCTACAAAAAAAAAGGGTAAGCTTCATATCACTTTTCAGGGACAAATGAAGGACCAGCTGGGGATGATTAGCTGTGGGACATGGGTGAGCATGCTCTCTCAAAGATGACTTGGTACACTTGCAAGGAGGGGGGGGGGTGGGCGCAGGAGGAAATCAATGCTCTCAACCTGTAGACCAGGGTTTCCTCATTAATATATACTCCACACCATATCTCTTCTCACATAGGACAGCAATCTGCTCAATGTGTGGCATCTTTCTGATCCTACAGCATCAATCTGCTGACATTCCATGCCTCACTGATGGTACAGATCAGATCATTGCTAACATGCAACCATGAGCTGCTCATGTCTGTGTGCATATTGAAGTCTTTAACTCTGAAAATAGATCGAGAAGTTTTTTAGTAGCAATTTATGAGCAGCTGGGAATCCACTCACCAAAAGGTGGATGTAAAGAGAGTTCAAGTCAAGTTTATTGTCATCAGATTGCATAAGTATAACCTGACGAAACAGCGTTCTCTGGTCCTCAGTGCAAAAAACTCAGGCACACAACCAGACAAAAAATACATGTGCAGGACAAGTATTCATATATACAAATAAAGATGGTTTCGGGAATATGAAGTATGTGCAGATGATAATAGTATGAGCAGTTCCTTTGGTTGTTTAGCATTCTCACTTCCTGTGGGAAAATCTGTTCCTCAGCCCAGCTGGCTCTGATACTCTTGCATCTCTTTCCCGTTGGGAGCAGCTGAAAGATGTGTGTGCAGTGGAAGGGGTTCTCAATAATTTTGCGTGTTCTCTTCAGACAATGATCCTGGTAGATCACATCGATGGGGGCGAGAGAGACTCCAGTGATCCTCTCTGCCACTCTTATGGTCCTGTGAAATGATCCATTTCCCTGCAGCAGCTGTATCACACTGTGATGCAGCTGGCCAGGATGCTCTCGATAGAACTCCTATAGAAAAGTGACATAATGGTGGCCGGTAGCCTTGCCCACTTCTGTCTTCTCAGGAAGTGCAGTTTTTGCACCTTCCTGACAAGTGAGGAGATGTTGCATGTCCACGATAGGTCACTTGTTAAATGAACTCCAATGAACTTGGTACTCTCCACTCTCTCCACTACAGAGTTGTTGATGTGTAGTGGAGGGTGGTCAGTCCTGGTCCTCTTGAAGTCCATGATGACCTCTTTCGCCTCAACGATGTTGAGACTCAGGTTGTTACTCTTGCACCATTTCACGAGATTTTCCGCCTCTTCTCTGTCATGCAACTCATGGCTGTCATCTGTAACCTTGATAATATGTTGGAGCTGGATCCGGCATTGGAGTTGTAAATCAGTAGCATGAACTGGAGTGGGCTGTGCACACATCCCTGAGGTGTGCCAGTGCTTGATTTGATTGTAACTTTAAAAAAGAAATTGATGCAAATGGTAAGAAAATATTTGCAGCACCACAAGGAAAAAAAACAAACAGGGCTAATTGGAATTACACTTTCAAAATTCTGACATAGAGGTGTCATTTTAAGAACCATCTGAATAATACTATTATTTTAAATATGCATGCATACTTTGGAAGTGGGCACTGCTAACAAATCAGGATTTTTTTTTCAAACCATCTCTGGAAGACACAAACTTTATTCAGAAGTAAATCACAAAAGTCTACAGACACCATGGTTGAAGTAAAAACACAATGCTGGAGAAACTTAGGTCAAACAATGTACTTTGTATAGCAAAGATAAAGATACATTACCAACATTTCTGGCCTGAGCCCTTCATCAAGATCCTTTCTCTGGAGCAACAGAGACTGAAGCCTGATAGAAGTGTATAAAATTATAAGAGGTGTAATATAATCAGAATCTTTTTCCCAGGATGAAAATCTCAAAATATTAGAGGGCTTAAGTTTAATTAAGTTGAGAGGGGAAAAATTTAAAGGAGATTTTAAACAGGAAGTGGTACATTACTGGAAAGCATTGTCAGTGAAGGTGGAAGCAGAGATGATAACAATGTTTGAGAGGCATTAAGACAGACACATGAACAGGCAGGGAGGGTGAAAGACAGTAGGCAGGCAAATAGGATTAGTATAAATTGTCATTATGTAGGCACAGGCATGATGAGCTGAAGGGCTTGCTCTTATGCTTTAATGTTCTATGTTCTTACTCTTTTTTTCTCTCTCTGTCTGTTGCACTTTATCAATTTCTTAATCCCAATTACATCCATTTTGATGCCCATTCAATATTCCTTTATTGTCATGTTATAAATACACAATTCGTTAACTTTTGTTTGCACACAAAGAAACACTACTAGCCCGGCACTACCACCAATAGAGAAAGAGGAGCAACAGAGAGTCTCTCTGGAGACAATGAGTATTTGTATTTCGCCTCCTGCATTCCCACAACCTCTCTAGCCATAAAGCCTCCTGTCTATTCCAGCAGTGAACCCAAGCTCCTAGTTCAAAAACTTTGATACAATCAGGAAGCTGTGGGTGCCTGAGGCCTTTCAGGAGCCCTGCTTGCCATCAGTACCCTCATGAACCCCAGTTCTGATGCCTTATTCCCATGAGTCAGTCTCCAGAAGGCTGAGGCCTGGTGTGAGTCTTTCAGTCTTCAGGTCCCTCACTGGTCCACTGCTGTGATCACCTTTCCTGTTGGGTCATCTCCTAGACTTCTCCTTCTCAGCAAGGAAGGTGGAAAAACAGACGGGTATTCTCCAGGGTTGTTGCAGGCTCCCCTGGAGCCTGCAACTCTCTTGGTCTGGGTTGTCAAGCATGGGTATTGCCATCCGTGGGTTCACCAATATTATAAAAATAACACTGCTCTCCCCATCTAAAGGCCACTTAAAATCTCTACAGGGCTGTCAGCGTAATGAATAGGCAGTAGGATCTCGCAGAAGAAAGCAATATCTCCACTACCCACTTTCATAGGACCGATCCAGTGGCAGCGCTGCCATTTAAAAAAATCTTTGTTCATAGATTATCCACAATATTGTTAGGCTGGACCATTAATATGTTTGTTCCATCATCTACAGTACCAACATTAAAACTTTCTTCCACCTTTGCTAACACAATCATTTGCAGCCCAAGTACTGACATGCTATTTATCCTTCTCCCTCAGGCCTAGACTGTTCCCACTTGCTAGTTTCAGTGCTTTTATTTGGAGCTAAAATCAGTATTAATATCTTAAATTATGAGGGAGATTGAGTAGTCTGGGCCTAATTGGAGAATTCAGAAACAAACAGAAGCAGGGTTATCATTTCCACTGCCAGCTGAGACTATAACTAGGGGATATAGACTCAAGGGGAGTGGCAGTCGATTAAAGACAATGAAGAGAAACTGCTTCTCTCAGAGAGTAGTGAATGTGTCAAATTCTCTGCCCAAGGAAACGATAAAACCTGCCCCATTAAAAGTTTGGATAGATTTTTGAATAATAGAGGAATTAAGGGGAAATATGTGGGTCAGTGGAGCTGAATCTAGTGCCAGATTAACCATGATATTGAATGGCAGAGAAGGCTCAATTGATCAGATGTCCCACTGCCTGCTCCTTATTTCTTATGGACATATATCCATTTCTATTTAGCAAGGAGGTATACAATACAAACCTTCTCAGCCAACAAGAGATCTTCTTGTACTCTGAGCAGATCATGTTTTGTAGCAATAAGATTATCTTCTAAACTCTTCTGGTTCTCATTGCTCACATTCAAGCTCTTCTCAAAATCAGCCTTCAATGTTGCCAACTTTGCTTCAAGATCAGCAGTCTCCTGGGATTTAAATTTGGTCTAAAAAAGGATTGAAACGTCTTGATACAAGAAAAGGCTATGAGAGAATTAAATGCAGTTGATTATTACATCCACTGTATATTTTACACCAATGTAAGAATATTAAATAATACATACCAAAGTACCATTCAGGCAGGCAACAGGAAGTAAGTAAATTTCAATTAAAATATGACTCTATCCCTACATGCACCAGACAAAAATAACGTACAAAAACACAGGTTTTTTTAATTAACATGATCAAAACAAATCCTTCAAAATTTTAAAAAAAACATTGATCTCCTCAACCCCAAAAGTTGGCATTTGGACTTTTTAAACCAGAATTAAGGCTTCAATAAGAACAAAGAATAGATTGCTGAATGTGAGACCTCAGAATCATCATAATTTATGACATAGGAGAAGACCATTTTGCCTGTCCAACTAAGAAGAAACACTATTCTGACTAGTTAACTGACCAGGTCTTGGTCAGTAATTGTGCGGGTTACAATTGTGCAAAGTGGGGCAGCTGTTAGAGCTAAACAAGAAAGTCTGCAGATACTGGGAAACCGGAGCAACACACAGATTGCTAGAGAAACTCAATAAATCAGGCAGCATCTGTGGAGGGCAATAGTCAGTCAACTTTTCTGGCAAAAAACCCTTCATCAGGACAGGGAAGAAAGTGAGTATCGTACGTGTGGAGTTTGCATATTTTTCCCATTTCTTTGTGGGTTTCCTTTGTGTATGTTTCAATGGGATTCTTTGAAGCATAAGAATATTCCATTACAATCACAGAGTCTATATAGACTTCTTAATTTCTTCTGAATGAAGATCCTCCCACCCTAACAATTCATCTGGTGAAGATTTGTTACATGCATTCAATTACAAATACATTGCTCGTTAGGTAGGGAGACCACATCTACGCACAATACTCCATATATAGTCTCGGCACTTTCCTACAGGATAGTAATAAGACATTCTCAAATCTTGCAATAAAGATGTAATTACAAATTTGTTTCCAAAATTGCTTATTATACCTGGATTTTAACTGTAATTCATTTGTCTAAACAGAATCCAGGTTCCTCTGAATATTTTTGAATCCTTCACTATTTAAAAAAAACAATTTTTCTAACTTTTTTTTAACCAAACTGTCTCAGCCATGCCTATAGTCTCTTCACATCCTCCTCACAGTCCACACTGCCACCTAGCTGTCATCAATATTCTTTCTTTTCTTCTTCTTTCTTTCTTTGGCTTGGCTTCGTGGACGAAGATTTATGGAGGGGTAATGTCCACGTCAGCTGCAGGCTTGATTGTGGCTGCGGGACAGGCAGACACGGTTGCAGCGGTTGCAGGGGAAAATTGGTGGGTTGGGGTTGGGTGTTGGGTTTTTCCTCCTTTGTCTTTTGTCAGTGAAGTGGGCTCTGCGGTCTTCTTCAAAGGAGGTTGCTGCCCGCCGAACTGTGAGGCGCCAAGATGCACGGTTTGAGGTGATATCAGCCCACTGGCGGTGGTCAATGTGGCAGGCACCAAGAGATTTCTTTAGGCAGTCCTTGTACCTCTTCTGTGGTGCACCTCTGTCACGGTGGCCAGTGGAGAGCTCGCCATAGAACACGATCTTGGGAAGGCGATGGTCCTCCATTCTGGAGACGTGACCTACCCAGCGCAGTTGGATCTGCAGCAACGTGGATTCGATGCTATCGGCCTCTGCCATCTCGAGTACTTCGATGTTAGGGATGAAGTCGCTCCAATGAATGTTGAGGATGGAGCGGAGACAACGCTGGTGGAAGCGTTCTAGGAGCCGTAGGTGATGCCGGTAGAGGACCCATGATTCGGAGCCGAACAGGAGTGTGGGTATGACAACGGCTCTATATATGCTAATCTTTGTGAGGTTTTTCAGTTGGTTGTTATTCCAGACTCTTTTGTGTAGTCTTCCAAAGGTGCTATTTGCCTTGGCGAGTCTGTTGTCTATCTCGTTGTCGATCCTTGCATCCGATGAAATGGTGCAGCCGAGATGAAATGGTTGACCGTTTTGAGTTTTGTGTGCCCGATGGAGATGTGGGGGGGCTGGTAGTCATGGTGGGGAGCTGGCTGATGGAGGACCTCAGTTTTCTTCAGGCTGACTTCCAGGCCAAACATTTTGGCAGGTTCCGCAAAACAGGACGTCAAGCGCTGAAGAGCTGGCTCAGAATGGGCAACTAAAGCGGCATCGTCTGCAAAGAGTAGTTCACGGACAAGTTGATCTTGTGTCTTGGTGTGAGCTTGCAGGCACCTCAGATTGAAGAGACTGCCATCCGTGCGGTACCGGATGTAAACAGCGTCTTCATTGTTGAGGTCTCTCATGGCTTGTTTCAGCATCATACTGAAGAAGATTGAAAAGAGGGTTGGTGCTACACCAGTAGCAAATGCGGACATCATACTTCTCATAAAAATTATTGATCGTTGAATAGCTGGGACCCTAGCACTGATCCCCAGTGGCACTCTATAGTCTCCCAACCTAATCAGATCAGCCATGATCTTAATGAATGGCAGAGCAGGCTCAAAGCACCAGTTGGCCAATTCCCACTTCTATGTCTTATATTCTTATTTTGAGCCAAAAATAATTAATGTCAATCCTTGCTCATTTATCAATTTTCAACCTAAGCCAGTACGCTACCCCCCAATCCCATTCACACTAATTTTCTTCAATAATCTCTTTATTGGAGGCCTATTGGAAGCTTTCTGAAAGTGCAAATGAGCTATATTGACATTTTATGGTAGAAGGTATAGGAACATCAAAATCAAGACTGACAGGCTGGAGAATAGCTTTTTCCCCAAAGCTGTGAAACGGATGAAGAATATCCTGTACCTATGTACATCATCCCAAACATTTATAGGTATTTAATTTGATAATTTGTGGGATTATTACGTACTGTGCATTGTGTGTTTTTGTGTGTGCACCGTGGTCAGGAGATACATTGTTTAATTGGGGTGTATATATACAATCAGATGATAATAAACTTGAACTTTATTCCCAATTCCCTCTGACAATGGGATTGGACCAGCCTAGACATTGGAATCTCATGCAATGCCAGTATCTCTGACAGGGTAGTTGCGTTGTATGCGAGTTAGTATCTGGTCACAGGTTGGTCTTGAAGGCCTCGTGATATCAGTCCCTCCACTAGTTACTCTTTCATCTCACGCAGTGCCCGGCCTGCCCACTAGCCACTCTGAAAATTTAACCCCCCCACTCCTTTTAATTCAGGTGCCAGTCTGCTTTTTGTTTATTTCCCTCCTCCCCCCACCTTTTTATTCAGGCACCTGTCTGCTTTTTTTCTCATACAGATTTTCTCTCCCATTCTCCTGTCAATGAACACCTATGCTCCTCCCCTGTCCCTTCTTACCTACCCACCCCTTCACCTTTTTATTCAGGAGCCTGCCTGCTTTTTGCTCCTATCTTGATGAAGGGCTTGGGCCCAAAACGTTGGTTATTTATCTTTGCTTCCTTACAGATGCTGCGGCACCTGTCGAATTTCTCCAACACTTTGTGTACAGTATTATCTACAACCACAACATTTGCAGACTTTCTTGTTTCAACCCTAAGTAGAAGCTCCTTGCACTTGTAATTACTTGGCCAACCAGACCATAGTACATGCCTTCTTAATCACTTATGAAGGCATCCAGTTAGATTCAGCAATCTGTGGATGCAAGTACCAGGGACACTCTGTGCATATGGAAATTTCAGTATAAATTTATGGTGAATTCCCTGTTTATCCTCTCCAAATGGTCAAACTTGCAATTCTCCACACTGAAGTCCACTGTGCTAATCTGGCCACTTGATCAAGACAATCCAACCCAATTGAAAACACCAGATGCTTGGGATCTTCAGTAGACAAAGAATTGCTGGCAGACCTCAGCAATGTATTACCCTTTTATTATGACTAAGATACAAAGATGAAATTACATATATAAATGGAGAAAAGAAGCAAGAATTGGGGCCCAGAGATGAATGGCTGCAAAGAGAGGGAGGTGGAGAAACAAGTAGAGGGAGAAACCATGAAGAAGGAAGTAGGGAGGAAGAAAGAAAAGTTAGAAAGAGGAAAAAAGTTCTGAAGTGGGTGAAGAAGAGGTGAAAATAGTGAAATCAGATGGTGGTGGGGGTTACTTAAAATTACAGATATCATGTTCATGCCATTAGGTTTAAGGCTGTCTAGAAAGAATATCATGTGTTCTTCCTCAAGTTTAAGTTTAGCAACACCCTGTCAAGATGAGGTCAGACATGTCTTTGTAGGAATAGTTGGCTACAGGAAGCTCAAATTTACACCTACAAGTATTGGCATTCATTCAAGCAGTCATTAAATCTTCATTGCGTTGAGTCCAGCCCACTGCCACCTACCATCAACCAAGTTGTTTCAGCCACAGCATGTGCTGCTCAGCAACTCCAGCCAAATCCCAGCTGGGTTTGGATGAGTAACCTTGCAGCACATCCTGCAGTACATGGTCTAAATGTCACAATGGAAGGTTATGTGATCACGCCTCGTATGCAGTCATGCTAGCAGCATAGTCCAAAAGTCTGTTCTTCCATTTTAAATGGATGAAAAACTGCAGCCTTTCAGTAATCAGCAATTTCCAGTTTCAGTAGAATAGGTTACAACATCCTGGTTGCATTACTTAAGAACCGTGGATTCTACCCAAGCTATTCCAATATACCTGTAACATTAGCATCTCTCCAATAGTTATGAAAATGGCTCTCGATATTTCACCTGTCCAAAAAAGATAGTCAAATCCAATCCAACTAATTACTATCTTATCGGTTTACTCAATCTTCAGCAAAGTGATGATACTAGTCAATGACTCCATTTTCAAACCATCTTTGCTCTCTAATACTCATTGATGCCGATTTGGACTTCACCTGGCTCAAGACCTTTTAACTGCCTTGTTAGACTTATTACAAGAATATTTTGGAGAATGGACAAAGGCAGGCAAATGGAATTAAGATACAAAACAGATGAATGAATAGCAGAACCAGTTCAAGAGTAGAATTCCTTCAAAGGATATCCCATTAAAAATTAAATTCTCAATTTTGCAGCTTTGTGAAGTAAATAAGGAAGTCCACAGTTTACAAGAGTCTCCCAAACAACAAGTAACATAGCCAGACCACAACATTTTTTGTTCAGGATAACTCAATACAGCAGTCTCCCTTTCCAACTCCACCAATAATAATATTTTACCAGGCTTAAAATCAAGTATATCAAATATATCTATTTTGTAAACTCTAGGATGCAATGATTGATCAATATATCAAATACTATATGATTACATATTTCCAATCACTTGTACAGTATTAGAAAATTTTGTAAATCAGGCATCTAGTTATAAACTTTAAAATTTGCCTTACCTCTTGATTCCCTTGGGCTTTTTCTAGGTCCTTAAGAACTCGCTCTAAATTGAACTTTTCATCCAGTGCATTTGTAGCCTATAATTCCAGTGATCAAAAAATGTTATAGGTTTCAGTTTAAAATTAGGAAACTGTTCTTAGGTTCTCAACCATCAGGGATCACACCAATAGTCACATTACCTGTACTTCTACAGTTTTTAGTCTAGCCTTCAGTTTGTCATTCTCCTCTTGCAGTCGTGTAATTTCCTGTACAAATAAAAGTAAAACTCATGCATTTTCACAGTTTGTATTACAGATGAAATCCAGAATTTTCACATTGTATCTGTTTGGCTGAAAAAGTGAGTCTCCATTACAAAGATAGCTTGCTGATGAATCAGTGGACTTTCATGTCTGCGAATCACAGTGTGGATGCACCCATGCAATATCCTGCTCTCTCTAGCTTACTGAACCTTTGCATCTGGTCCTCCAGCTTTATACCAAAGGGTGTGGAGCAAAAGAGGAGTAGATGCAGTTGGGATATGGCATGGTGGAGGAGAGGGAGTGAATAAAGAACCAGGGCTTTTGCTTGATTAGCTGCCGGTTTGAGGCAATTGTCCTAGCATCACGACTGGATTTAGCTTCTTCCTCACTCATCTTATACTCCAACTCTGAATCTGCAAGCGGCACCTGCCTTTAGATCCAACCTGGTGCTGAGTTGCATCCTTGGCAGCACTCAGAAATTGATGCTTGTAGGTCAGCCATGTCATGAACATCTGTTGAGTGTGGGCCTGGTAAACCTGGACTGGACTCTGACCCTCCAACCAGGTTCCTTATGCCATCTCCCCTGTGACATTTCATCCAAAAAAAAATTATATATAACCAAAACATTGGAGAATGGGCTACACAGATTCCAACAGTGGAGGGAAGGAATTAGAGATCTGCAAGAGATGAAAACTAATGGCAGCTCAGATAGAAAGAGGCAAAACTCAACAAAACAACACAATTGCTATAAACAGACAGAATTCTAATTGAACTATTCAGAAATATTGGCATTTATTTGTAAATGCCATTGCTATTTTTAAAAAGTATTTTAATTACTTGAATATATATTTCAGTAGCACTTTCTTCAGACAAGTCTCACCTTACTCAGGAGCTCAGAAACTCCTTCATTCAACGGAGCAAGTTTCGGTTTACTGATTTCTGTGTTGGCCTGTAGGGGTAACAAGAGACCAAAATTAATATGTTATAGAGATCAACATATTGATTTAGTATCAATCTAGAGATAAAGTTTTCCTCAGTTGGAAGCCATCAAGGTAAACCTAAAAAATGCTGTTGAAAAAGATATTGCAAATGAACCATAAAGAATGGACTTGTGGCAGACAAAGAACAAAGGCAATAAAACCAAGACTCTTTAATCTGCACTTGTTAAGAAATAGTGGGGAAGGTGGGCTTCAGATTCCTGAGGTGATCTTTGCACTTTACAGGTGTTAGAATCCAAAACATGGCAGATGGTTTCATGTCAATATTCTTGTGGGGATGATTGTTTGTGTTTTTGGTGTGGCGTAAACAAGCTCCACATGGAGATGGGAACTTGAGTGAGGACTCTGAAGGGAGAGGAGCCAAACTGGAAATGCAAGGCAAGAGGATAGAGAATGATTTGTCGGAAGAGAAAACAAAGGTTATAAAATAAACAACATGGGAGTCTGGCCAGATCTTATTGTACATTCACCAATACAAGGAATTGGTGAGCTATGGGCATAAATGGGCATGTGTAAGGACAGTTTCCCTGTTGTGTGTGCCATGAATTTCCAAAGAATCAGGTGAAGGCTGAATTGCAAATATGAGGGCAAATTTCTAAAATCCAAAAATACAAGACAGCAATGGTGGGTAATTTCAACTATTGACTGGAATGTTAATGTGTACAAGGCATAGAGAGTGGAGAATTCTTAAAATGCATTCATCTGAACTTTTCAAAGGAACTGATCAAATGATACAATACTTAAAATTGATCAGCAAAAGATCCAGAGCAACTTGGAAAAATATATTTTTTTAATAGAGTAGTTATCATCTTAAAAGTACTGTGTAAACAAACTGTGGTAGCTGCAAAATCAATTCCAGGTCTCAAAAAGGGAATTTTATAATATATTTCAAGGTTAAAAATGCACGGCTATGACAAAAAAGCAAGCGATTAGCACTGAATCATAGGTTGGAACAACATTGTGGGCTGAAAGGCCTATATTGTGCTGTCATGTTCTCTGTTGCATGAATTGGCAAATCTTAAAAGAATCAGCAAAAAAAAACACAATAGACTTAATTGTTTCCTTTTGTGCTGTAATGAATTAGAGTACATGCACGGTTGGAGAAATGTTGTGATAAACTCTTCCATTCAAAACGAGAAAATGGGTACTTTTCAATCGCAAAACAAGTAAACAAAATTTACTAAGTTTAAATTACACTTACTCTTTTTCCTGATGAAAGAAATTCTGCCTTTTCAAATTCTGCCACTTGTTCCAAAAGTTCTCTGAAGATAAAATAAAAGCCCTTAGCAATACATTCTTAAAATATTTAAAAAGCTGGAAATGTGATTGTTAAAAGATTAGTGGAACAGCTTTCACATAAAAATGCACAAGAATGGGCATCCAGCTCATACCATCTTTTTAACAGGGTACAGATACCAATTTTAATGATGCAAACATGCTGTCACAAGCAATGTACAACAATGATCAATTTGTTTATTCACAGACCTCAAGCCTGGTTATCACAGGACTTGTAAATCTTCCTAAATTATGTTCCCTAACTTCAGTGTTTATTTTAAATTTACAGGAACCACACTACTTATTCTTAATAGAAATCAAGAGCCTCCCTAATGTACATAAAGGGCTACTTCTGCATTTTTTTGTTCTATCAATTACACGTGCTATGTTATTTCTATCATGGAAAGCATAATGCTATTATAGTGCCAGTGGCATGGGTTTGAATCCAGCACTGGCTGAAAGGAATTTGTACATTCTCCCTGTGTCTGCATGGGTTTCCTCTAGGTGGTATCCTCCCACCCTTCAAAATACACTGGGGGTTGGAGGTAAAATCGGGCAGCATGGGCTCGTGGGCCAGAAGAGCCTTGTTACCATGCTGTATGTCTAAATTAAAATTAATACACCTTGATACTGTACCAGGCATTCTGGGGTTTTTTTCATATCTTGTAAACTTACCTTAAGAATTACCAGTACTTCAATTGATCTTTGATGACAAGTGTTTTCTTCCTGGATGAAACCACATTCTTCTTATTAAATTGGTTTCCCCCCCAAAAAGTTGGTAAATGTTGGTAATATTTTAAGTGGAATACTTATTGTTTCTTGCTGTCCCAATCACTGAACTTCAAAATTAACATTTCACTGCAGGCAGCATGAAGAGGAGGCTAGAAAGGGTCGATTCAAAAAGGGTAACAGGAAGATGAGGATCATAGGGAGAAGGCTTGGGAAAATGGATTTAGAGCTATTCTCCACGGATTTTTTTTTTCCAATCTGTGCCTTGGGCAAACTCAACGCAGAAAACAAGCGGCTGGAGGAACTATGACGTCAGGCAGCATCTGTGCACAGAAATGGATAGTTGATGATTTAGGTCAAGATACTTCATCTGAAAAAGTAGAGGGGAGATAGCTAGTACAAGGTCTCATCCAGACCTGCTAATGCAGCCTCATGCTCTTCCTCAGTAGTTATCCTTGCTGGGATCTTGTCGCATGTGTTTCCTGCTTCATTTCAAGGTGAACCTTTTTGGTCCTATCCCGGATCTAAGATATGTAAACTTCTCTTTACTCTACACTTTCAGTCCAAATAATTGCCATGTAGCCTGGCCATTAATGTGAGAGAGTCCATTTTTTAATAAATTTGTTTTCCCATCACCTTTGATTTGTTTACTACATTTAATCAGAAATCTAATCTTCTTCCAACCTTTAATTTAACTTTCACTTGGAAGTAATCAATTGATGAATATAATATTCAAATTTAAGATGTGACAAATTTACTTGGGTAATTTTCACAGCAAATAAAATGAATATTTTCTACAGAGTAGCGATGATGAATTTAGATTGCCGGTTTTGTACTTAGATGAATACAATGCACCTACACTATTAAAAACTTTACACCTACCTGTTTTCCAGATCGGAAATCTCCGTTTGTAACTTCAGGTACCATTTCTCAGCCTGGTAGAATAACTGACGCAGCAGCAGTACATTAGTGTAAGTAGTGTTGATGAGCTCAGACTCTACCTCACTGTGAACAACAACCTTCAGTCCATCTAGAATTTCTGTCACTTCATCCACAGTGAATGTATCTTCAGTCAGTCTAATGTATACAAAAATAATAAATATTAGACAACAGTATTTCCAAACATCACTTTTATACATTAGAACTGAAATTAATTTATACATGCATGAAGCTGGCACCATGATTTTGACAGTTGAGAATGGTAGAGGAAGAAGATCCCATTGTCAATATTGAACAAGCAACCAGAATAAATCCAAGAAACTGTTTCATTCAAATGAGCCTCAATTGAGTACTTTTGTACAAAGCAATTGAACTTTGGCTCTTATCTAAATATGTACAAAACTGACATCACAGAAGTGCCATTTAGTCCTGGGAGCTTCAACAACAATAGCATTCATATGTAAGCCCAGACACCTTAAAGCTTTATCTGGTAGTTTCTCACAGTGACATAACCAAGCAATGCAAATGATAGTATTCTCTTCCCAAGAATCTCTGCTTGACTGAGTTTTAGTGTAACTTTTCTTAATCAGATGCCAAATTTAATGCATTATTTTGAAAAACAGATATTCTCATTATATGGACAATTGTCCTCACATGATAATGGGTATCTTCCTTTGGACCAGTGCCATTTTTGCAGCGATGGTTGTGGCAATTCCAAGGCAATGACCCATTGAGACTGAACAAACAGGAAAATAGTTTTACATTTTGATAAAAAGGTTTGTTCTAGACATTGGTCCTAGTTTATCCTCAGTATTAGAAGTCACGGAAGGATGTGGTGTCACTCTCAATAGCGTATCCAATGAAACAAAACTACAACAGCCCTTCTCCCCCCTGAGCCTGTGTTGGCCAAATAACCTAATTAACCTACAATCCCTGTGTTTGAAAGGTATGAGGAAACCGGATCACCTGGAGGAAACCCATACAGACATAGAGAGAACATACAAATTCCTTACAGACAGGGCCAGATTCAAACCCAGGATGATGGCGCAGTAATAGCACTGAGCTTTGTGTTAATCGTCTCAAACGCGCATGGGATAGATATGACATCGAAATGATACAGATCAATCAAACTCTTGGTAATAGAGGAATGTTATGGTTTATTGAATGTATATTTAAAATATTATTATTTTTAATTTGATAGAGAGAAATATTACATGTATATATTGTTTAGATATTAATTAATTATATAGCTTTTATACAGTATAATGCAATACAGAATGGGTCTTATATAAATTATACATTGTCTTATATAACTCTTGAAAAGTGAAAAATCCTTATGAAAATTTCACTTCATAATCTAATACTGAGATATAAATTATGATTATCTAAATAGACCTATCTCCTAGTTGGAAAAAAAAGAATAAACAAAAAAAGTTTTTTTTTAATTTCCCCACCCCATACAAATCTAACCCCTCCCACTAAACACGATCACCAGCATAAATTGTAAAGAATTGACTATTGGCTCTAAGAAATAGGATAGAAATACCCCCAGAGCACCCCGCCTAAGTATTCAAATTATGACAATTGTCCACGAATGAGCCCCATATCTTGTCAAATTCAACCTTGATCTCTTTAACATTATATCTAATTTTATCCAAACTCAAGCAAGACATAACATCCTGTAACCATTGCATATGAGTTGTTGCTAAGTTGTCTTTCCATCTTATCAAAATTGGTCGTCTCGCCATCAATGAAGTAAAAGCTACTATTCTTTTTTGAGTTGAATTCAAGGAAATCCTCTCTTCTAGAGAATAACTAAACAAAGCAATAAAAGGATATGGTGTAGCAGCCGTGTAGCGGGCCGAGCGGGTGCACAGCGTGGCAATACGAACTGTTGCCAGCATGATTATGTGGGCGTGCGGAACCATAAGACGATCATCTGCCTACTTACCTAATGGACCGCACGCGAGAGATACCAAATGCCGAGGAACGGCACGTTGAGCTGTTGAGTCTCCTGCCGGAAGGCATGGGATACTTACAAGGCTAAATTGGATCATGTCGGGGTCACCAATTGTAGCGGCTACTACGGTAGAGCTACTAAAGAAATACAAACACATGGCAACTCAAGACTGATTTATTCAAGGTTTACTGGCTTCTTTTATATGCTGTACGCCCCGGGCTCCACAAGACAAGGTGGGATGTCACTATGAGAATGCTGCTGATCCACGGGACCGGCAGGTTTAAATTTAGCCTTGTAAGTGACCCACGCCTTCAGGCAGGAAACTCAACAGCTCAACATGTCATTCCTCGGCACTTGGTATCTCTCGTGTGCAGTCCATTAGGTGAGACATCTGTATTATGGTTCTGCACGTCCACAGACCCGCTGTGCGCCCGCTCGGCCTGCTACAAGGCTGCAAGGTCGGTTCTAATTTAATCCTAAGAATCTGTGATAGAGTTTTAAAGAATTGTTCCCAATATTCTTGTAGTTGAGGAGACTCCAAAAACATATGAATCAGAGAGGCCTCAACAGTTTTACATTTGTCACAAAGTGGATCAACATCAGCATCTTATTATTGCTATTACATTTTGATATTTCAGATTATCAACCCCCCTTGGCTAAAAATGAAACTGAGTTTTCCAAAAGATATTAGCTATGTTGGCAGTTTTAGGCAATTCCTTACCCTTTTCCTTTTCAAAATTTACGGACAATCCGATAATGAGACATAGACTGAGAATATGGGCACAGTTTAGGAAATTCTTTGGCTATCTTCCTAGCCCTATTATAAAGAATCATCTTTTTCAACCTTCTGTCTTAGATGCAGGTTTTAAGGAATGGGTTAGATTGGGAATAAAAAGTTTTAAGGATCTATATATTTGAGGCAATTTCACTTAATTTGAACAATTAACAATTAAATTCAACCTTCCAAATAGGCATCTTTTTAGATATCTACAAATTAGACAATTTCTTCAGTCTAAATTCTTTAATTTTCCTCAAATTCCCAATACCAATGTTCTTGATTTATTTTTTGATTTAAATTTTTCCAATGGTGGATTGATAGCTATTATTTATAACAACTTTATAGACCTAAGAAAATGTTCAGGGACTGGAATCAAGAACGAATTGGAATGTGATTTAAAAACATCAGTTTCAGATGAAAATTGGGATAACACGGTTGATCTGATTAATAATTGCTCATTCTGTGCATTACATTGTTTAATACAATTTAAAGCTGTACCTAGAATACATACATACAAAGTTAAATTATCTAATTTTTATCCTGATGTTGATCCACTGTGTGACAAATGTAAAATTTTTGAGGCTTCTCTGATTCATATGTTTTGGAATGTTCAATTTCAATCTATTTTTTAACCCTTCTAGCCTGGTCTATCACTCAATTATATGATTGGGATTAGTTCAAGAAAGCTAGGCTGAGGTAAAAGATTCAGAGCAAATAGGTGCTGATTGATCTACCTCTGATTCTATTGCTTGTGTTCCTACCTGATCAGTGACCCAACTTCATGTCATTATGTTTGCACTTTATCCCTTAATACCCTTGGTTAATAAATCCCAAATATTTCATTTTGAATTGATTGAATACTGACTGCCATTAATGGAAGTGTTCCAAACCAGTTTGCCTCAAGTTTGAGGATGGATTTCCTCCAATATACCTGACTTATTTTCCCAACTACATTCAGCTCTTCTTTGCTACAAAGAATTAAACAAAGCAATGCCATTAACTATTTTCATGAGTTCTAACTTTTTTTTCTCTAATATAATTGTAAAACATTTTGGCATTAATTTTTCTTTCCATATTCAATATTTAAATTCAGATTGTCTTCTTTTTTCATATAACACTCTGGATCCTTGCTGAATTCTGCATTAATTTCACATTGTTTCTTATTTATTCAGACTTTCATATATGATTTTTTTTAAATTGGCAAATGGATCTCATGGTCCTTGATAAAATGGTCCTGGGTTTTAAAACAAAACTTTTTGAATACCTCCTACTGATATTTTGTTATTTATCTGGATAACAGACTTTTCCAATATCAGGAATATAAGGAAGCCTCTGCTTCATACAATGAATGAAGAGTTTATTGTCATATACACAAGTAGAATGTACAAATGCAATAAAAGGTCTTACATGCTACAGCCTCCCAGGTATGTAAAACACAGTCACAATAATTTTAGTATAATTAACACACAAGACACTCTGAAGAGAAGTGGGCAGCAAAGTTAGCTTAGCAGTTAGTGCAACGCTGTTACAACACCAGCGATCGGGACCGGGGATCTGTCTGTAAGGGGTTTGTATGTTCTCCCCACATCTGCATAGGTTTTTTCTGGGGGCTCTGCTTTCCTCCCACCATTCAAAAAGTACCAGGGGCTGTAGGACAATTGGGTGTAATTGGGCGGCACGGGCTGATGGGCCAAAAGGGCCTGTTACCGTGCTGTATGTCTAAATTTTAAATTTAAAAAAATAAAAGGGAAGGAAGGAAGGATAAAAGGTAGTGCAAAAAATGTGCCATATCAGTAGTGCAGACAGGTCTTGAAGTAGTAGAGCTAGGATAGTATTCAGCTTGTCATGTCTGGACAACTCATTAGCTCCACTCCCTGGCCTCTTTTCTCTCTGACCTTCCAATTATTTCCTCAACATACATTTATCCCATTTCCTTTTGATGACTACAATGGAAGCTCCCTCCACCACATCTGCATGAAGTCAGTCTAACTCAAATCAATTTTTGATGAATACTCTACTCTTTTCCTCTTTGTTCTCCCCCAAAACCCCCATTAACCAATTTTAAATTTTCGCAATGATTTTACTTGTCCTTTCAGCTCAAACTTTTTGCAGTCCATCTGGAACCAGTTCCAGATATACAAAGGACACAGTTCCTACTTATCTCAGTACCCCATACCTGTCAGTCTACCATTTTCCACATTCTCTTTCACATGACAAATTACTTGAACTTGACTCCTTTTGGACAATCTGCTTCAACATGCCAGGTCAGCATTCTGCCCACTCTTCAGACTGACTTAATTCATAACCTCATAACACACCTCTTACTCTTATATTATTAGTCAAGTATTCTCTTGGCTTCCTCACTTGAGTTGTGCTGTTATTATGAGAGGTTTGATGGGATGCCATTTGCCCCACTCTTCTGGCTGAAGACTAGGATCTCAGTATTATTGAAGGATAACAATCAGAATGCTCAGCATTCATTACTTCCTTTGTTCAGTGTTTGCTGCTTAAATACAAAAAAAGGTTAATCTTCATTTCTATACATTCATTTCTGCAGGGTTTCTATGGAAATAACGAAAAGTATTGTGATGTACGAAATGGATGGATCCCAAACATGTAACAGATGCTCCCTGGCCTGCTGTGTTCCAGAATTGTCCACTTTTATGAAAGGAAATGGGTTTACCAAGTTCAGATAAATGGTCCGTGGCCAACATTATTACACTATTTGTTTTCTGCAGAAATGTGATCTCATTTCTGAAGTGCCTAAGAGCTCGTCTTTGTCTTTCGTTCAAACTTCCACAATTTTCAGCTGTTATATTTTACCCATTGTTCATAATACATTTAAATTATCTAACTGAAGCATTTTACAGAAAGACATGGACTCAAACATTCCACAATCAGTGTGGAGGAATATCAACAAAAAAACCTCTTGTTACTAGACAATAAAAAAAGATAACAAATTTTGAATGGCAATATGAAATAATCCATAAAGGGTGCACCAAAGATTTGTGGAATAACAAAACCTAGCATAGCTGAATGTGTTATTAATTTGCTGCTTACACATGACACCAATTCCTTTTTTCCCTGCATATTCATATGTCTATCTAGAAGTCTCTTAAACTCTACAATCATTGGTTGTATGTTAAATGCCAGTATTGGGAAGTGAGAAAAAAGTCTTCACCAACTAAACTAAATCTAATACAAAATAATGATACTGATACCCAAAAATGGGAAAATTAATATTCACCTCTGAGACAGTATTTATGATAACCAAACAAGATGAAGCAATGTTTTGTTTGTATTTATCAAACTCTTTAGTTTTACATCTTCATCGAAAAATAAACTGATGATATTGAACCATTTTGGCAACAGATAAGCAATTACACACAATATACAATAATCTGTTTCTTCTAATCAGCAGTTGATAAATGTGATATTCACCTGCTGTCCTTCAGATCTTGAAAGCAAGAATCAACCGTTTTTAATCTCAGTGCTCTTTTTGAACGAGCAAATCGCATGTAGCTGATTACTGCATTCTGATGGTGTTCATTTAATCCCAACTCTGCCTGAGAAAAAATATAAAGTTGATTTCCTACTTGCAGAAAAATACTCAATGATGAATTATTTGCTTCAATGTGAAAAATGAAAGCAATGAACACAAACAAACACTTTTTGGAAAAAAAAGTGTTTAGGTTGGAAAATTCATCATTAGGTACACTGATTTAAATTATGCAAAATTGAACAGTACCGATATATATTGTATTGTAAGATTCAAAAGAAGAGGGAAAAAAACCCTTATAATTCAGAAACCCTACCACTAAGAAACATTAAAAGCTAAAACATGGGAATCAAATGACAACAACCAGAAGATGGATAGCACAGCACCAAAGCATCAGAACAACTCTAATTCTTTAGGTTATGATAATAGTCCACAAATGGGCCCCACATCTTTTGAAAGTTAATATTTGACTCTTTAATGGCATATTTAATTTTTTCTAAACTTAAACAAGACGTTATTATTTAAACATTGTGTGTGTGTGTGTGTGTGTGTGTGTGTGTGTGTGTGTGTGTGTGTGTGTGTGTGTGTGTGTGTACATACACATTGTCTTTTCATTTAATCAAAATTGCACGTCTGGCTATCAATGAAGTAAAAGATAAAATTTGGTTTTGAGTTGGAGTCAGTAAAACATCATCATCTTGAAATGATCCGAATAACAATTCTAATTTGAACGTGAGAATCACCTATAATGTTTGAAAGATATCTTTCCAAAATTTTTCTAAACTCGGGCAAGTCCAGAACATGGACCAAAGAAGCATCAGCAATTTTACATTTGTCACATAGAGGATTTATCTCAATAAAATACGAGACCAGTTAACTTTAGATATGTACTTTATGGACCACTTTATATTGCAACAAACAGTGTCGTGCACAAAAGGTAGTATTAATCAGACTACAAATAGAATCCCACAACTCATCTGAGAATGAAATGTTAAAATCCTGTTCCTAATCATTCTTGATTTTAACTAATGAGGCTATCCTTAAATCAAGCAAATTATTATAAATAAGAGATATTAAACCTTTATGAGAAAGTTGTAAATCAAAAAGTATTTGCGTCGGAATTTGCGGAAAGTAAGGGATCTGAGGAAGAACATACTGTCTAACTTGTACATTCTTAAAAAGTGAGTCTTTGGAAAGTTAAATTTTATCACCAACTGTTCAAAGGAAGCAAAATTGTTTTGAATAAAAAGGTCTTTAAAACATTTAATACTCAATCTGTGCCAGTCATTAAAGACAGTATCTTGTAAAGAAGGTTGAAAAAGATGATTAGATATAATAGGGCTGGCAAGAGAAAAACTCTGAAATCCAAAAAACCTTCCAAATTGTGCCGATATTCTTAAACTATGTCTAATTATCGGATTATCAGTTGATTTATATAAAGAAGAGGATTTTAAAAAAAGACCATAAAATTGCCAACATAGAAGTACTTATAATAAAATTCAGTTCCATTTCCACCCATGGAGGGCGGTCAAGTAGATTATCGAAGTAGAAATATTTCTAAACTGCTCTGACAAACAATTCATAATATTTCAGTACATGTGATTTCATCTGCAACCCACCCATGCTTTGTGTTAGCCTCCCATGGGAAACAGATGCCACCTTGCAGCTCCCAACAACCAAATAATAATTATGACAGCTATTAGCTGATCCATGATGTAGAGTGGTCCTCAGATAGCCATTAGTGCTCACACAGCAGAAATCAAGGCCCTGTCATGGACTACTGATGGCTTCTGCTAGATTGAGGCATTTTCTACTGTTTCTAATTATCTCTGATGATCAGATACATTTGGAAACAATATACGGGTGCTCCCCGATTTACGACTGTGATTGAGACCGAAGGATCGATCATATCTCAAAATGAACCTAACTCGGAATTTTGCCCACGCGTAGGAGTTCCGAAATCTTCGAGCAAATTTTTTTTAAATTAAATGTTGTATTTGACAAACTATAACAGGGATACACGGCACACTAGCTAAAATGTGCATACTTACTTTGTTAATTGGCGTCCCGGGGTCCATAGGCTGGGCGCGGCCATCTTGATTCCCGTGCGCATGCGCAAGTCTTTAGTTGGTGTATGTGCAGTGAGTTTGCATAAGTGCCTGATGATGTTGAATTTGCACCATTAACTCTCGTACATGTGCCAACCAAACTCCAAAACACGAACCCACCACGCAGGCACACAGGAATCAAGTTGGCCACACCAATGGACCCAGGGACACCGACTAATAAAGTAAGTATGCACATTTTGGCTCTTAAATGCCCCGTATCCCTGTTTTAGTTTGTCAAATACAACATAAACCACGTAAATTTTACATTTTTTCTTATATATATTTTTTATAAATTCAGTCGTACGTGTGGATTGTCGTATGTCATGTAGGTCGCAAGTTGGGGAGTATCTGTATATATTTAGTTGAATGAAAAGTAAAATATTTGGAAAAATTATAACAATTTTGTAATTCATTATTTTGATTAATTTACAAAGTCTTGGAAAAAATGTTTTTGGGACAAACAACCCCATTTAAATGGACAGAGATACTGTTTCGTTGGCATAAAGCTGAGGTGCAAGACGCAAAGTCCATTCAGTTCTGCAACTCAGCAAGGTAAGAAACCTCTGTTGAAACTTCACTGAGAATCAAAGGAGAGAGCAGAGGTCAGATATACCAGCATCAGCCTGCTCCAGACTCCGGCATTACAGTCAGTGCAAAAGCCTGGAACTTGCTGACTTACTGACTGCAGACAGTTTTACTTAACAAGATCACCAACAAGATCATCATTAGTGTCCAGTTCAACAAATGGTTGGTATGGTAGCAATAGGCTAAAGGGATGAGAACTTATTTTAAAGCAACAAACAAAATCATGATCATTTCATTTTGATTATTTTAAAAAGAACTTTGAAGCATTTTCACTCATTCAACATTCTTCTCTAAATTGAACTGTTTGACATCCCAGTAACACAAGGGTAGGTGACAATTTTCTTCATGAACACCAGTCATAAGAGGTTATGTGGACCATGCACCATCCAATCAAATAGGACTGAAAAATGTCAGCATTAATTGTACCTTAATGTATTCTATTAGCCCTCAATTAAATTTGTCATCAACATCACAGCAAGGGGAGGAGTCACGTGATGGAGTAGTGGCCGGTCGGGGAACTCCAGCCCTCTCCGGAAAAGTTTTAAAAAAACAGAGAAAATACAAAGGCACAAACACGAAAATTAAAATAAAGTGAAAGTAAAGGTGGGAAGAAAATGGCAGCGAAGAAAGAAAAGTCGAAAGCAACGGGAAGAAGAGAAGAAGAAAAGACATCGGAAGAAGAAGGTGAAGGCCTTACCTGTCCGAGGAGGCCCGCTGTGGAGAGAGAAGCCCGGTCCCTCAGGTCAGTCGAAGTCCCGAGCTCAGGACTACAAAAATGGCTCGCGGAGCCAAGCAAAAGTGCGCAACCGCGCATGTGCGAGGAGTCGCGCATGCGTGATGCGCAAGACAAAAAAAACACTGGCGGGAGATGGGACCAGCTGAGAAGTCGATCTCCACAGCTGAGAATGACAGCCACAGCACAACAACAAGAGAACATAGAAAACAATGAGAACAAGAAAGAGAGTAAAAAGAAATCAAAGAAACAACAGATGACCAACCCAGAGGAAGAAGAAGATGAAGAACACAGAGAAATGGAAGAAGAAGGGAAGGGCAAGACAATGGATATATTTTTTTTAAAGAATATATGGAATCAGTAAAAGAATGGCAATCACAAGAATTTAGTGAAATAAAAAGAAGAATTAAAAGTACAGAAGAAAAAATGAATAGATTAGAGATGGTCATGTCAGATATAGGAAAAAGAGTGGACAAGGTGGAAGAATGAGAAACAGCCATAGAAATGGAAGTAGAGGACTTAAAAAAGAAATTAGAAGAATCTAATAAAAAAGTTAAAGAGACACAAGAGCTGTTAGCTCAGAAGATAGATATAATGGAAAATTATAATAGAAGAAATAATATAAAGATAGTAGGCCTTAAGGAAGATGAAGAAGGCAAGAATATGAGAGAATTTATAAAAGATTGGATCCCCAGGGTCCGAGGAAGACCAGAATTACAGGAAGAAATGGAAATAGAAAGGGCACATAGAACATTAGCCCCTAAACCACAACCACAACAAAAACCAAGATCCATTTTAGTAAAATTCCTAAGATATACAACAAGAGAAAATATATTGGAGAAAGCAATGAAGAAAATAAGAGAAGACAAAAAAACCACTGGAATACAAAGGTCAAAAAAATTTTTTCTATTCAGATATAAGTTTTGAACTCCTGAAGAAGAGGAAGGAGTTTAATACAGCAAAAGTGATCCTATGGGAAAAAGGATATAAATTTATGCTAAAGTACCCAGCGGTACTTAAAATAGTTATTCCAGGGCAGCAAAACAGACTATTCTTCGAACCAGAGGAAGCATGAAAATTTGCAGAACTACAAAACAGACAGAGAGATGAAGAAATGTAACGAGAGCAAAAATGACCACGAACTATATGTATGTGTGTATATGGGTATACATCTCCATCGGGCACACAAAACTCAAAACGGTCAACCAGTTTACCTATCTCGGCTGCACCATTTCATCAGATGCAAGGATCGACAATGAGATAGACAACAGACTCGCCAAGGCAAATAGTGCCTTTGGAAGACTACACAAAAGAGTCTGGAAAAACAACCAACAGAAAAACCTCACAAAGATAAGCATATACAGAGCCGTTGTCATACCCACACTCCTGTTCGGCTCCGAATCATGGGTCCTCTACCGGCACCACCTACGGCTCCTAGAACGCTTCCACCAGCGTTGTCTCCGCTCCATCCTCAACATCCATTGGAGCGCTTACATCCCTAACGTCGAAGTACTCGAGATGGCAGAGGTCGACAGCATCGAGTCCACGCTGCTGAAGATCCAGCTGCGCTGGATGGGTCACGTCTCCAGAATGGAGGACCATCGCCTTCCCAAGATCGTGTTATATGGCGAGCTCTCCACTGGCCACCGTGACAGAGGTGCACCAAAGAAAAGGTACAAGGACTGCCTAAAGAAATCTCTTGGTGCCTGCCACATTGACCACCGCCAGTGGGCTGATAACGCCTCAAACCGTGCATCTTGGCGCCTCACAGTTTGGCGGGCAGCAACCTCCTTTGAAGAAGACCGCAGAGCCCACCTCACTGACAAAAGGCAAAGGAGGAAAAACCCAACACCCAACCCCAACCAACCAATTTTCCCCTGCAACCGCTGCAATCGTGTCTGCCTGTCCCGCATCGGACTTGTCAGCCACAAACGAGCCTGCAGCTGACGTGGACTTTTTACCCCCTCCATAAATCTTCGTCCGCGAAGCCAAGCCAAAGAAATATATATAAATGTGTATGTATATATGTGTGTACATGAGTGTATGCGTATTTAAAAGAAAATATATAGAGTATAGATAAGAATTAATAAAGGAAAGAAAGGGAAGAGAGGAAGTAAGGAGGGAATTAAGAGAGTGACCTTTGTTGTATATGAAAATTAAAATCTTTTCTGGGGGGGCTGGGTGGGGAGGAGTTACGGTCACTGCGAAATCAGTTGACGCTTGCGTGTGAATTCGCAAATCCAAATGGAGAGGGGAAATGTGGTTGCCCCGACAAGGGATAAAGGGCAACTCAGGAAGGGGAGGGGATAGTGGGGTTAAAGAAATTTTAGATAGGAGAATAAGGGAAATGTTTGATGTTTTAGAAATGTTGTCTTATAAAGTGTTCAAAAAAAGAAAGCAGAATGGATAAGAAGGAAAGGTGATGATGAGGAAATGGAAAGGAAAGATAAACAAAGTATGAAATGGCTATGTTGAACTATATGACTTTAAATATTAACGGAATACATAACCAAATCAAAAGGAAGAAACTGCTAAATTTACTGAAAAAAGAAAAAATTGATATAGCATTCGTGCAAGAAACACACTTAACTAAAGTGGAGCACAAGAAATTAAAGAGAGATTGGATAGGACATGTAACAGCAGCGTCATATAATTCAAAAGCTAGAGGAGTAGCTATATTAATCAGTAAAAATGTACCAATTAAAATAGAAGAGGAAATAATAGATCCAGCAGGGAGATATGTAATGATAAAATGTCAGATATATTCGGAGTTTTGGAATTTACTCAATGTATATTCACCTATTTTATGCAAGATATTTTTTTGAAGATAGCAGACACGCAAGGGAACATACTAATAGGAGGGGATTTCAACCTTAATTTGGATTCAAACATGGATAAAACTGGGAAAAAAATTAACAGAAAGAACACAGTAACCAAATTTATAATTAAATCGATGCAAGAAATGCAACTTTTGGAGATATGGAAGAAACAACACCCAAAGGAAAAGGAATATTCATATTATTCGGGCAGACATAAAACATACTCAAGAATAGACCTATTCCTGTTATCAGCTCGCATGCAAGACAGAGTTAGAAAAACAAAATATAAAGCTAGAATATTATCAGACCACTCACCCCTGATATTGACAATAGAGTTAGAGGACATCCCTTCAAGAATGTATAGATGGAGATTAAACTCCATGCTACTTAAAAGGCAGGATTTTAGAGAATTCATTGAAAGTCAAATTAAGATGTACTTTGAAATAAATACGGAATCAGTGAAAGATAAGTTTATACTATGGGACACAATGAAAGCGTTCATCAGAGGACAAATAATAAGTTATGTAACCAAGATGAAGAAGGACTACAATCAGGAAACAGAGCAGTTGGAAAGGGAAATAGCAAATATAGAAAAAGAATTAGCAATGAAGGAAGACACAACTAAAAGAAGAGAATTGGCAGATAAAAAAATAAAATATGAAACACTACAAACATATAAGGTGGAGAAGAACATAATGAAGACAAAACAGAAATATTATGAACTAGGAGAAAAAATGCACAAAATTCTAGCATGGCAGCTTAAGACAGAACAAACTAAGAGAATGGTATTGGCATCAAGGAAAAAAGACAAACAAATCACATATAATCCAATGGAGAATAATGAAAACTTCAGAGAATTCTATGAACAATTATACCAAATTGAAAATGAAGGGAAAGAAGACAAAATAGATGAATTTTTAACTAAAATTGAACTACTGAAATTACAAATAGAGGAACAAAATAAATTAACAGAACCATTTGAAATAGTAGAAATACAAGAGATAATAAAAAAACTACCGAATAATAAAATACCAGGAGAGGATGGATTCCCAATAGAATTCTATAAAACATTTAAAGATTTATTAATTCCTCCCCTCCTGGAAGTAATCAACCAGATTGATAAAACACAAAGCTTACCAGATTCATGCAAAACAGCAATAATTACAGTAATACCAAAGACAGGGGAAGATCCACTCGCACCAGCGTCATATAGACCAATATCTTTACTTAACACAGATTATAAGATAATAGTTAAACTATTAGCAAACAGATTAGCCGACTAATGTACCAAAAATAGTAAATCTAGACCAAACTGGATTTATTTAAAAAAGACGAACAACAGACAATATTTGTAAATTTATTAACTTAATTCATGCAGTAGAAGGGAATAAAGCTCCAACAGTAGCGGTTGCTTTAGACGCAAAGAAGGCCTTTGACAGAGTAGAATGGAATTATTTATTCAAAGTACTACAAAAATGCAGCCTACCAGAGAAATATATTAATTGGATTAAAGCATTATATAAGGGGCCATTGGCGAAAGTGACAGTAAATGGATATATATCAAAACAATTTAACTTAAGCACATCAACAAGGCAGGGATGTCCACTATCTCCCTCACTGTTCGCGTTAGCTATAGAACCACTAGCAGAACTGATAAAAACAGAAAATAAAATAAGAGGGATAAAAATAAAAGAGAAGGAATATAAAATCAGTCTATTTGCAGATGACGTTATAATATACTTAACAGAACCAGAAATATCAATAAAAGAATTACATAGGAAATTGAAGGAATATGGAGAAGTATCGGGGTACAAGATCAACGCAAATAAAAGTGAAGCAATGCCAATGAATAATACGTATTTCTCAAAATTTAAGAAAGAATCACCATTCAGATGGCAAATGCAAGCAATACGATACCTAGGTATACAAATAAATAAAAACCTCGGCCATCTATATAAACTCAATTATTATCCACTAATGAAAAAAATTACAGGACGACTTAGAGCATTGGAAAGGCTTACCACTAACACTAATAGGAAGGATAAACTGTATTAAAATGAACATTTTCCCAAGGATACAATACCTATTTCAGGCATTGCCAATACACTTGACAGAGAAATTCTTCAAGGAGTTAAAGAAAATAATAAGGAAATTTTTATGGAAAGGGGGGAAACCGAGGATAGCACTAGATAAATTAACAGAATGGTATAAACAAGGAGGCTTACAACTACCAAACTTTAAAAATTATTATAGAGCCGCACAATTAAGATACCTATCAGATTTTTATCAAACAAGGGAAAAGCCAGAATGGACTAGAGTAGAACTAGATAAAATAGGGGAGAAGATACCCGAACATATATTATATAAATGGGATGAAAAATTGGTACAACGTAGAAATTCTCCAGTATTACATCATCTGCTCAATATTTGGAAGAAGATTCATGTAGAAAGGAATAAAACAAATTACCAACTACCAAAACTAATACTGACGCAAAATCAGCTAATCCCTTTTACAATAGATAACCTTCCCTTTAGAGAATGGGAGAAACAAGGGATCAAAATAATAGAAAATTGCTTTTCGGGAAATAAATTATTATCCTTTGAACAAATGAAGGATAAATATAATATAACTCACGATACAGTGTTGGCATACTACCAACTGAAATCCTACTTGAAGGACAAATTGGGAAGCAGTCTGAGGTTACCAGAGGGAAGTAATTTTGAATATGTGATTACAGACATAATGATAATCAAAAAATTTATAACAAACATGTATATTAAACTACAAGAAAAGGAGAATGAGGAAACAAATGGTAAAACTAAACAAAAATGGGAACAAGACCTAAACATAAAGATAAAGAAGGAAACATGGGAGAAGTTATGCTCAGGAACTATGAGAAATACAATAAATACAAGGTTACATATGATACAATATAACTGGATACACCTCAAAAGTTTAATAAATGGGACCCAACAGTATCTGACAGATGTTTTCGCTGTAAAAAGGAAATGGGAACAACAATTCATGCAATCTGGACATGTGAGAACGTGAAAAAATTTTGGGAAGATCTAAACCAGATATTAAATAAAATCACAAAAAGCAATATACCAAAAAACCCAGAGATCTTCCTCCTAAGTAACATAAAAAACAAAGAATTTGGACTTGATTTGGATGGTGCACAAAAAAGATTTGTTAGGATAGCCCTAGCTGTAGCAAAAAAAATGTATTATGTCAGCCTGGAAATTAGAAGATAACTTGAGAATACAACAATGGTATATAGAAATGAATAAATGTATTCCATTAGAAAAAATAACATATAATTTAAGAAATAATATTACAATATTTGAACAAATATGGGAGCCATACATGAAACATAATAGAGAAAATCTACCGGGGACATCTACCACCTAAAATGACAGAAGGAGAAGAGAATGAAAAGAATTGACTCAGTGGAATTTCTTGTTTATTTTTATTGAGTGACAACATTGTTTGAAGGGTTTAATGTATCTTAGATTCTGAACTTTAAATGAATGGGAGGAGAGGTAGGGAGGGTGGGAGGGGAGGAGAAAACGACACTGTATATATTTGAAAAGGAAAATGTATGTATCTTGATCAATGTGGTTTATAGTGTGAAAAATAAAAAAATTTAAAAAAAAGGAAAACATCACAGCAAGGGAGCAATTTAAATAATTTGGCCCAATATTTTCTTAAAGAGGGGTGTAACATTAAGATACGAAAGGAACTGCAGTACACCTGCAATATATACTTCAGTAATCACAGTGGCTCAGAAACATAAATTTTAATAATAAAGCATTTGGTCGATCATTTCTATAAATACAATCTCTTTTAACCCCCACTGCTTCTAGCATTATTGTAATATTTCAAAATCTTTTGTCGTTTTCCTAAAGCATTCCACCTACTCAAATTTGCTGGTGTTTAAATTGTGACATCAAAACTTTTGACATTCATTCTTTGGTCTCAAAATGCCTCAGATTCATATGAATCTTACTGATCTCTGTTGCCTGGCAACAGTTTAATTTCATTAGAAAATTCCATATTAATATATAACACATTAACTCTCCTCAAGGTGTTTCATGAGCCCCAAAAGAGAAAACCAGAACAAATCCTTACAGAATATCAAAGGTCACCTCTGTACACAAGAAGGGCATTTTATATTTAATTTACTCATTGACAAGAAAGTTTTCAGTTCACCAGCCAATTTTGTATTAATCCTAAGTTAAAATGTTCCATAGTAAGTTATACATATGACCTTTCCAAGTTCCAAAACTCCAAGTAAAATACAACTGCTGGACAAGGTGAGGGCACAATGGATTTATTGCTATCTCTATGGGATTAAAATTGCTTTTCTATTCCCTTTTAGAAGCTTTTACAAATAGAGAAATGAGTGTGCAAACAGCTGTTAGTCACTGTTGCAAGGTGACTGTGAACCTACCCCACAATCTAATTTTTCCCTACTTCACCCCCATAACCCTCTATTTTTCTTGCATCCATGTGCTAATACAAAAGTCTTTTGAATGTCCACCACCAATCCACAGCAATGTATTCCAAGCACCCATTTTTCTCTGAGGAAAAAGACATCTCCCCTAAATTTTCTTCTTCTCACCTCAAACAAATGTCCTCTGCCATTTGCTATTGTCACTCCAGAAGAAAGGTACTGGCTGTCCACTCTATTCAAAGCCCCTCAATCTTACATATCTCTATACTACCTCTCATTTTTTGTCACTCCGAATAGAAAGGCCCAAGCACTATCAACCTTGCTTCATAAGACATGTTCTCCAATCCAGGCAATGCTCTGGTAAATCTCTGTTGCTCCCTCTTCCAAGCTTCTACATCCTTCCTGTAATGAGGGGACCAGAGCTGAACCCAATGCTTATTGTTGATGAGCTAAGGGTTGCTCCAGAGGTAATAATCAGGTGGACTTCAAAACAGTCCAGATGCTGACAACACTTTGCATCACCTGCTGGTTAGGGTTTGATAGGCTGCCTATTAAGTGATATTTGGAAACATCTATGATTATTTTTGTGGAATTATTCAACTGTCTTTCTTGCAGCAAAATTTCTGCTGTCGCAGCTGTTTTGGTGTCAGAATGGTGATAATGGAGCAGATAAGGAGATGGCAATCAAACCCCCATCATATGATGTGGATGGACATCCTTGCAGTCTCTTGCTTAGGCAATTGCATAATTTAACAAGTTTCTGTGCCAGGAAAAGGGCTGTTACCATGAGATCTTGTGTTTGTCCCTCAGACAAAATAAGATATTGGCTTTGACAACATTAAGTACAAGCATTTTTTGTCTAGATCTGTTTTGTTACATTTCCTTATTCCTTCCTTCAAATTGTGCTTTCCCAGAGATTGATTTTCTGCAGAAAAGTGTTTGAAGATTAATAGAAAAGCTTTTTAAAATGTACTTGCCTTAGTTGGACATGGTAATTAAACAATAATAGTAGATTTAAAAAGCTTTTATATTTGCCATAAACATTAATAAGTTCAACAATTGAGAGACTTTTGAAAACTCAAAATATTGAACAGGGAAGACACGCTGTGAAAGCAAATCAGCAAAGAAGAGGAAGAACATCTATAGCTCAGTAAAACAAAGAGCAGCAAAAATATACTTGGCTGCCATACTGCCAATGCTCAAAGAAATTGAGGAATTAATAAATGGCCAAGGTATCATGCAACTATTTTACATCCATCATCACTACTGAAGGCGCCAAATATAAACCAATGGTTAGAGAGTGCAAGGAACTTAAAGTCATTCCTAATATAGTTAAGAGAAAGTACTGAAGAAATTAACAACTCCTTAGGATCTGACATATTTTGCTGAAAAAAAGGCACCAGCAAAGATAGCAAATAGATCCTCAGTGATAATTCTCCAAAGTTCCCTGGATTCTAGAGTCATTCCAACAGATTGGAAAGTAGCAAGGGCAATGCCATCATGCAAGAAATTAGAAAAATCAGGGAACTAAAGACCAATTATAATGCCATTTGATGGTGAAAAAATGCTGAGATCCATTTTTAAAGATGTAACAACAGTACACTTGGAAAAATCATGCAACTGAGTTAATTAGATCTTATCAAAACTTATCAAGGAAGGGTGATTAAAAGAACCAGTAAGTTCAGCACATCTTTATTTTTAGAGACATTTGATATGATACTGCATAAAGGCTGTCTCATTATCTAATTTATACTATTGTTATTGGCTTATTTAACATACCTGTACAATAAATCCAATTTTCAGTTCATCTGTACATGCACATGACCATTGTTGTTTGTTGTCTATATCAATGATCTGGATGATAATGTGGTAAATTGGAGCAGCAAGTTTGATGATGTCACAAAGGTAGGTAAAATTGTATGCAGTTCTGGTCACCTAACTACAGGAAGGATATCAAAAAGACTGAAAGAGTGCAGAGAAGATTTACTAGGATACTGCCGGGTCTTCAGGAGTTGAGTTATAGGGACAGATGCTGTGGACAGTGAGGAAAATTTTCAAAGGTTGCAGAGGGATCTGGACCAACTGGGAGAATGGACCAAAAAATGGCAGATGGAATGTAATTCAGACAAGTGTGAGGTGTTGCATTTTGGAAGGGCAAACCAAGGTAGGGCATACACAGTAAATGGTAGGGCACTGAGGTGTGCGGAGGAGTAGAGAGATTTGGGAATTATGTATAATTCCCCGAAGGTGGCATCACAGGGTTGTAAAGAAATATTTTGGCATCTTAGCCTTTATAAATCAAAGTATTGTGTATAGGAGTTGGGATGTTATGTTGAAATAGTTTATTGCTGAGGCCCAATTTGGAATATTGTGTGCAGTTCTGGTCACTTAACTACAGGAAGGATATCAAAAAGACTGAAAGAGTGCAGAGAAGATTTACTAGGATGTTGCTGGGTCTTCAGGAGTTGAGTTATAGGGAAAGATGAAACAGGTTAGGCCTTTATTTCCTTGGAGTGAAGAAGAATGAGGGGAAATTTGATAGAGGTTTACAAGATTATGAGAGGTATATACAGAATAGATGCAAGTAGGCTTTTTCCACATAGATTGGGGGAGATAAATACAAGAGTTTTAAGATGAAAGGTTTCGGGGAATATTAGGAGAAAGCTCTTCACTCAGAGTGGTGGGAGTGTGGAATTAGCTGCCATCTGATGTGGTGAATGCAGGCTCGTTCATAAGTTTTAATAACAGGTAAATCCGTGAATGGGAGGGGTCTGGAGGGTTATGTAATGGGAGCAGGTCAGTGGGACTAACAGAATGATGGTCAGCCCAGACTAGAAGGGCCGAATGGCCTATTCTCCATGCTGTAGAGTTCTATGACAATTCACTCATGTCATAATGTTAAGCAATTCACAAAGCTGCATTTAACATTAGTGTTGCACCTCTGACATTTATTTAGTGATTCCTTCTCCACAGGTGTTAATCTGCTCATTATTCACGGCATTATCTTTGATTTCAAATTTCTGGAACTCTGCAGCTCACAGCTCCAGCACTTCTTTTCTGCCAAGCCGCCTCATTCAAGTTCCTCAATTGACACTCCACCAGACAGCTAATCTTAGATTAATAAGCATTAATCGCCCAGAAAGCATCTAACAGCACTGGCTCCTGGACAATAATTTTCCTGTGCTCTACTCTTTCACCTCCAGTTCTGATTGAAAGGCGGAGGACAGGCTGGTGCCGCTTGGCAACTCCAACATTTCCTGTTTTATTTTAAATTTCATGCATCTGCAGCTTAGTTTTTCGCAACATATTCTCGGGCCATTTTAAGGACTAAATCGTCCATTGATAATGCTTGCAGCCCGAGAACACACTTCCATGGGCGTGCAACGCAGGCACTTCCACGCCTCACAGCTGGGCTGGAAGCGACCCCAATCCCCGGGCTTTCCTGGAGTGGCCGGCCCACGACCCTCAGCACCGGATCGGGGACCCTTCGGCCGTTTAAAACTTCCGATCCCTGTGGGAGCAGCGTCGTCGGCCCGCGCCTACCATGTCGGCTTCGGATAACAAGGATCCCCGACTCGATGCAGCCGCTGGTTCCTCCTCACCCGCCGTTCAGCCAGCCCGAGGCCCCACAGACTCATCACCTCGGCAACGGGCGTACGTCACTCGCCACGTGCCACCGTCCACTTCCAATCATGATTCCCGCTCTCAGATCATTGTAGCGGGAATGAAGAGGCCGCAAATAATCTGCCGGAGGAACCCAGGGGGTCCAGCAGCGTCAGTGCGAGAGAAACAGTGGTCGACGGATGAAAATTAAAAAGAGAGTCTGAAATCCACGGTTGGCAGAAGCCAAACCTGCTCTTAATGCACAGTGGTCGGACAGGGTCTGTGGTGCAAGCAGCAAGGTTAATGTCCTTCTAATAGAAAGTAATTGGCGTGAAATGTTCATTCTGCGACAGCGCTTTCAGCTTTTGTGTACAAGAGGGAGCTTGAAGACTTTCATTGCGTGAGTGCGTGGAGAAATTGAAAGTCCTAATAAATTGGAAATAGAAACTAGGGTCTAATTATCCTCCCGAATGTCGTGGAAATGATAGAATACGTTTGGCCACACAAGAAGTTGGACAGAGTCAAGGTGGTTTAACAGATTTCAGGGTTTTTTTGGGGGGTGATTGGCAGAGCAGATAAAGATCTCTGGCTGCAGTAGGTATATATTTTCAAAAGGTATTTGAGAAACATGTTAGCATGTCATGCTCATGTTAGCATGTCATGCTCATGTTAGCATGTCATGCTCATGTTAGCATGTCATGCTCATGTTAGCATGTCATGCTCATGTTAGCATGTCATGTCATGCACATGAAACATTAAAGAACAAAGAAAAGGAATTTTTTGTTGGGTGGGCAGACTTACTGATGGGTGCCAATTTACATCTCCTTTCCTTTGGCTTGGCTTCGCGGACGAAGATTTATGGAGGGGTATGTCCACGTCTGCTGCAGGCTCGTTTGTGGCTGACAAGTTCGATGCGGGACAGGCAGACACGGTTGCAGGGGAAAATTGGTTGGTTGGGGTTGGGTGTTGGGTTTTTCCTCCTTTGTCTTTTGTCAGTGACGTGGGCTCTGCGGTCTTCTTCAAAGGAGGTTGCTGCCCGCCGAACTGTGAGGCGCCAGGATGCACGGTTGGAGGCGAGATCAGCCCACCGGCAGTGGTCAATGTGGCAGCACCAAGAGTCCTTGTACCTCTTCTTTGGTGCATCTCTGTCTCAGTGGCCAGTGGAGAGCTCGCCATAGAACATGATCTTGGGAAGGCGATGGTCCTCCATTCTGGAGACGTGACCCACCCAATTTACATACTGACAAATGAAAAGACAAAATGTGACCTATTCCAGCTTGCTGGTGTTTTGAACCTCGGCGGGGAAATCGACTGTAAAAACTCAAGGTCTGCAAAATGGACACAAAAACATCAAGCCGGGGCAAGACGCGGAGAAATGAAATATTGTACATATAGCAAAACATGATGTTGAACACTTTAGCAGCAAAAGGCAGAATAATTTAAGTAAAGAGAAACAAATAAATTTTGTGCACAGATCGATGAGTTTGGTTTCAGAAAATAGATCATCATTTCGGTCATCGGGATACTACTGGCAAGGATGCATAGGGAGGATTTATGCACATTTGGAAAGTTAGAAGAGGGACAGTTAATGTGAGGGATAGCATATGTCTTACCAATTTGAATTTTTTGAGATAATATCAAAAGTGGTTGTTGAAATTAGGGAGGTGAGTGTTGCCTATTTGGATTTTGGAAAGGTATTTGACAAAGTCCCTCATAGTAGGCTGATTCAGAAGATACAGGTGCATGGGTCCCATGGAGAATTAATTTTGGCTTGCCCAGAGAAGACAGAGAGGGTAATAGCATTATTTTGGCTGGAGTCAATGTTGGCATTTGTGTTGTTTGTAACATTAGAAACAGAGGTTGAAAAAGTAGATAGAGGGTTAATAAATTTGCAAATTAAGATTGAAAGAGTATGATGCACACATCATACAGAGCTATCAAAAAAAATAACAGTTACAGATTGATGGGTGGAGAAAGGGCAAATGGAGGTTAATCCAGGTAAGTGAGGGGTGTTGAACTTTTGGAGGTTAAAATGTAAGGAAAAGCCTTTGAAAAGGGTATAGAAGAGGTTTGCCAAAATAGTGCCAAGTTTAGAATGTATGATTTATCGGAGGAGGTTGAACAAACTTTGGGTGGTTGTCTCTGGAGTGTAGGAAGTTAATAGAAGGTGAAAAGTCACAGGAAGCATCTATAGATGGACTGTCAGAATATTTTTCCTCCAGAATAGAAGCATCACTTACTATAGTTTAAGAAATTTAGAAGTATAAGAAATATGCTTGGTGTATTTTTTTCCCAGAAATAGTTGCAGAAGCAGATACAATAGTAGCATTTACTAGGATTTTAGAGACATGATTCTGAAGGGGGTAGAGGGTATTGATCAAGTGCAAGCAGCAGAGTTTTAGTTTGATTTGAACTTCATGTTTTGTACAGACATGCAATCTGGAAGTTATATTCATTACTCATGACTGATCAAGGATTATTCTTGCATATATGGGAAGGAGTTGACTGACAAATTTTTGACATTGTCTGCGCCTTCCTGATGTATGGCCTCAAGCTCCTATCCTAACTTATGCACTTTGGTTGTGGGTCAGATGAAGCATTTCTTTACGTAGGCTTTGAACACATCCATAGATTTTTTTTTATTTGTCAGCCTTATAATTTCTTCCTGTGAATATCTGTTTCACCAGTCTAGTAGTAGGCTTGCAAACACAATGGCCAGCTCAACGTGGTTGAGTAAAATAAGGGCCTCAATATTCGGAATGTTGATCTGTTTGAGGGCACTGCCTCTGGTCTGCTTGGCCTTCCAATGAATTTGAAAATTTTTGCAGAGTTTGTGCTTTATCTTCCAAACTACTCAAGGTGCCTTGTAGAGCTAGTTAAAAACACAAAATGCTAGAGAAACTCAGCAGGTCAAACAACCTTGAAGAGCTGTTTCTCTTCTCTTGCAGAAGAATGCAGTGGCTAATGCAGGAATGCCTTAACTTTCCACTGCAGTTAATTAGCTCTTGGTCGATTTCCTGGTCATGCTCATGAAACTGTGCCTTAGTTCTTCCAATCTGGGAAGCCAAGAAACTCTTTGTAAAATCAGTACATTCCAAAAGCTATGGACATTTTTCAGCTCCTGTAGACAGGAATTTTTTTTTAAAACTGCAGATGATGGGAGTCTGAAATAAAAACAGAAAATGTTGGAAATGTTCAGCAGCTCAGCCAACATCTTGGGGAAAAAAGTTAACATTTCAAGACAAAGACCCTTGGTCAGAATGAGGAAAGAGACAAAAATGTTTGTTTTAAATTGCAGAGAAGATGGGAAGAGGGATGGACATGACAAAGGTGAAAGTGTAAGACCAAGGTTGCTGTAGAGATAAGTTATGGAGGACCTTTGGTCAGATGGGTAAAAGAGGGCATTAGAGAGTGATAACAAGGTTAACATGTGGAAACAGCAGGACTGTGGGACACGTCCAGTAGGTCAGACTGATAAGAGAAAAAAACTAAGCCAGAATCACAAAGGGATGACATAAGAGTTCAGACATTTAAAAAAACAAATAACCTGAAGTTAGGAGAATTCATTGTTGAGTTTGGAAGGCTGTAAGATGATGAAGTATTTTTTCTCAAGATTGACATATAGAAGACCATAGACGGATAACTTAAAGTGGAATGTGATAGATGACAGACAACGGGAAGATTCACTAAATTCACTGCTATGGACTGCAACAGGTGGTTTGCCATGGTCACACAGTCATTGGATGTCTTTTCCAGTGTGGAGGAGACAACAATGTGAACATCGAATGCAGCACACTACCAGAATCACACGTAAATCGCTGCTTCACCTGAATCGACTCCTTGGGGTCTCTGGACAGTTGGAAGAGGTGAAAGTATGTGGACCAATTCCCATAATCACTTTAGTATGATCTCTTTGGGTTGGATCCAGTGACAGGCATACAAACAATATGGCTTGCCTTAGGAGATAAAACAAACATTGGTTCGTTTATCTTGGCAATTAAGGCTTTATGCTGACCAAGCTAATGTTACCTCAGCCATACTTTGTGGCTGCTATTGGTTGTCCATATCTGAGGTATTCAGGTAACTCTGTATTTCATCATCTTTGTCTCGCTTGGCTGGGATAGGAAATGTGGCTCACATTGTGGACCTTTATTATCGAAGGACAGTATTGTGCAATGGGAGCATGGTAATAGAAGACTTCTGTTTTGGGGGTGATTGGTGTATACTTCAATATTGATAATTTGGGTTTTGGCAATTTGTAGCGTCCGTGTTACCGTGAAGTGTGGAAAGAATGACGCACACCCAAGAAGTCGAAGACTGATTTATTGCACTGGCAGCTCTCCTTATATTCTATCCCTGTTGCTGACGACAGGAGTGACATCACACTGGTGCTGGCCTTAGATTGGTCAGCGTTCCCATCTTTGCTCGTTTCCCACCATGCGGTTGTCATCTGGGACGAAGGTCGTTGGATCCCGCGGGATCTGCGCAGTTGCAGCGTTTGTCGGTCATCTTGTGTACTGGGTTGCATCCTGGTTAGCGAACTGCTACATAACTCTTTCCCCCCCCCCCCCCCACCCCCAAACTGGCGATCAGAGAGTTGTTCACCACTTTTGGTGGGCTACCTCTGCACTATGGGGCTGAGTGGAAACCGTTGGCTAATGTCCAGATGTGCTGGCTTGAGGCAGTCAATAGTGAAAGTCCCTTCCTTACCGCCGATATCCAGCACACAGGTTGATGATCCATTGTGTCTGACAACTTTATTTGGCCCCTCGAGGTGTCTGGTGTTTCCCTCCCAATGAAAGTATACTCACAGGTCTCTAAACTTTTGGGGACATAGAACTTGGCCTGGTCATGTGGTGGAGGCTGCAGAGGGGCTAGAGTACCCAGTCTTTCCCTCAGCTTAATCAATGAGGCTGTTAGGTCCTCTGGGTCCTTGGCAGCAGCCAGGAACTCCCGATATCACTAACAGCATGCTGGACACCATCTCGGCTGCTGAGGCATTGAAGTCTTCTTTTGGCATAGTGTAAATCCCCAGGAGGACCCAGGATAGGTTGCCTGACCAGTTCAGCCCCTTGAACCAAGCTATCAAGGCCACCTTTAGATGCCAGTGGAACCGCTCCACCAACCCGTTGGCCTGTGGAGGTAAGCCATGCTATAGTGGAACTGGGTTCCCAGCAAGTTGGCCAACTCCACAAAGAGTCCCAAAGTGAACTGTGTACCTCCAACAGAAGTTGTATGCTCCAGGACTCTGAATCTCGACACCCAGGTGTTAATCATCTGGCACAAGTTTTGGTGGTTGTGTCGGCCAGCTTGACCACTTGCAGCCACCTTGTGGAATAGTCTGTCATGGTGAGGAGCTATCTCGCCCCGCGGGAGACCGGTAGCGGCCTTACATCATGGCTGAACTTACATTGTGCTGGCTCAAAAGTCTGACTGGGGTGGGTGGGTGGTGTCTTGACGTATGTGCACTTTGGATGTCTGGCAGAGCATGCAGGTCTGACCTGTTTCCAGAGGGCACCATCTGAACAGTTCTGATGGCTGGGTGTGCCAGATTGTGCACTACATTCGAAAACCTGCCATCTCCATGCTGCCACCAGCATGATGGAGTAGTGTTTGACAATGGAGGCGTCACAGAGGAGTGTATGGTTACCAGGACCAATGGCGACATCCTCCAGCCTGATCCCGGAAACTGCCATTCTGTATGCCGGGATCTTGGTCTTCCTGCTGTTCCCTGGCTAGGGTTGAATAGACTGCCTGGATGGACTTGATCGCGGGGTTGGACAGTGGGTCAGCCACCATGTGGGTCTTACCTGCGATATGCTGAATGTCCGTGGGGAACTCAGACACATATGAGAGGTGATGCTGCTGCCTGGCTGACCACAGGTCCGACATTTTATTAAAGGCAAAGGTTAACTGTTTATGGTCTGTGAACAACCTGAATTGTCTATCTTCCAAAAAATACCTGACTGCCAGGTACAGCACCAAAAGCTCCCAGTCAAAGGCACTGTATTTGAATTTGGGTGGCCAGAGGGGTCTTCTAAAGAAGACCACGGGTTGCTATTGCCCTTCAATGAATTGTTCCAGTATGCCCCCTACCACTGAACTGGAGGCATCATCAGTGTGAGCAGTTGGCTCCTCTTGTCTGGGGTGTACCAGAAGAGTGGCGTTGACTTGTGCATCCTTGGCCATCTGGAACACTTCTGAGGCCTCACTGTCCCAGGTGATGTCTTTACCTTTCTCCACCATGAGTGCAAAAAGGGGGCACTTGATACGGGCTGCTGCCGGTATGAACCGGTGATTAAAATTAATCAGACTGGTGAATTCTTGCAACCCCTTCACTGTGTGGAGCTTGGTGAAGCGCCAAACAGTCTATACCTTTTTGGGTAGGGGTTTTGCTCCGTGCCTGTTGATTCGATGCCACAGGAAGTCTATTTCCAACCTGAACTGGCACTTAGCAGAGTTTATAGTTAGTCCAAATTCCTGCAGCTGGGTGCACAGTCGCTTTAGATGGGCAATGTGCTCTGGTTGATTATGGTTGACAATATCATTCAAATAGGTGAATACGAATGGGAGATCTTGGCCCACGGCATCCAACAGCCTCTAGATGGTTTGGGCTGTGTTCTTAAGTCCAAAGAGCTTTCTCAGGAACTCAAAGTCCAAAAGGGGTAATGATGGGAGTTTTAGGGATGGACTGGGATCTGGTAATAGCCTCTGATGAGGTTGACTTTTGAAAATACCCATGCCCTTTGTAAGTGAGCAGTAAAGACTTGGATATGGAGTACAGGGTACCTGTCAGGTGTGGTGGCCTTGTTTAGGTGGCGATAGTCTCCATATGGCCTCCACCCTCCTGCTGCCTTCAGTACCAGAGGCTGTTGGAATGCTGCACTATCCCCAACTCTTCCATCTTTTAACACTCCTCCTTGGCGAGGGTGAGCTTCTCGAGGGGAAGGCAGTGCGCCCTGGCGAGGAGCAGGGGGCCTTCAGTGAGAATGTGGTTCAGTGGAGGAAAACTGGCACTATGATCAAAGGAAACTCCGCTAGGATCTATGTAAATGTGTTGTTGGAAAAAGTCATGGTAGGAGTCAGGTAACATGGCTTCCCCTAGGGGCATTGTTTGAAAAGACCTGGCATATGCCAAATGCCACCCTTTAAGGTCCACCAGCAGGCAGTGGGCTCACAGGAAGTCTGTTCCCAGGAGCGGTTGCGCCACAGCTGCAATTGTGAATGTCCACGATCCGGTTGCTGCCAAAGCTGAGAGGGACGGTGCAGATGCCGAAAACTTAAATGGTGGTTGTTCGCTGCCCTCAATGCCAAGCCTGGCTTGCCATTCCAGGTGTCATAGGCCAAGGGAGTGGAAGGACACTTTTTTGGTGCTGGTGTCAATGAGGAAGCGCCTTTCTGACAGAGAGTTCCATACGTGGAGGAGGCTTTCACATTGGCCAACAGCCACAGCCATTATGGCATTACCCTGAAATATGCAGGGTGGGCGGCATGGATATCCCCTGCACTCCATTGTTGGTGATAGTAACAGTACTGTTGGGTTGTGGGGGGGGGGGGGTCCACTTGTCTCTCCATTTGTTATGGCCTTTTTGCCGGCATTGTGTAGGGCCCAGCGATCTGCTCCACTGAGGCGCCATTTTCATTCTTCATTCTCTTTTTTTAAAATTTTTTATTTTACACACCATAAACCACATTGACCATGATACATACACTTTCCTTTTCAAATATATACAGTGTCATTTTCTCCCCCCCCTCCCATCCCACCCTCCCTACCTCCCCCCCTCCCTACCTCTCCCCCCATCCATTTAAAGTACAAAATCTAAGATACATTAAACCAGTCAAACAATGTTGTCATTCAATAAAAATAAACAAGAAATTCCACGGAGTCAATTCTTTTCATTTCCTTCTCCTTTCGTTAATTTAGGTAGTGAATGTCCCCGGTAGGTTTTCTCTATTGTGTTTCATGTAAGGCTCCCATATTTGTTCAAATATTTCAATATTATTTCTTAAACTATATGTTATTTTTTCTAATGGAATACATTTATTCATTTCTATATACCATTGTTGTATTTTCAAATTATCTTCCAATTTCCAGGTTGACATAATATATTTTTTGCTACGGCTAGAGCTATCTTAACAAATCTTTTTTGTGCACCATCCAAATCAATTCCAAATTCTTTGTTTTTTATGTTACTTAGGAGGAAGATCTCTGGGTTTTTTGGTATATTGTTTTCTGTAATTTTATTTAATATTTGGTTTAAATCTTCCCAAATTTTTTCTACTTTCTCACATGTCCAGATTGCATGAATTGTTGTTCCCATTTCTTTTTTACATCAAAAACATCTATCAGATACTGTTGGGTCCCATTTATTTAACTTTTGAGGTGTAATGTATAGCCTGTGTATCCAGTTATATTGTATCATACGTAACCTCTTATTTATTGTATTTCTCATCGTTCCAGAACCTAATTTCTCCCATGTTTCCTTTTTTATCTTTATATTTAAATCTTGTTCCCATTTTTGTTTAGTTTTACCATTTGTTTCCTCATTCTCCTTTTCTTACAGTTTAATATACATATTTGTTATAAATCTTTTGATTATCATTGTATCTGTAATCACATATTCAAAGTTACTTCCCTCTGGTAACCTCAGACTTCTTCCTAATTTGTCCTTCAAGTAGGATCTCAATTGGTAATATGCCAGCACTGTATCTTGAGTTATATTGTATTTATCTTTCATTTGTTCAAAGGATAATAATCTATTTCCTGAAAAACAATTTTCTATTCTTTTGATCCCTTTTTTCTCCTATTCTCTAAAGGAAAGGTTATCTATTTCTTTCTTCATTCTCCAGAGCACGTCCGCCCAGGTTGTGACTTTCCTGGAGTCGCTGAAGTCCTCATCGGTGAGCAAGAGTCAGATATCCTCAGGCAGCTGCTCCAGGAAAATCTAGTTGAAGAGCAGGCAAGGCCAGTGTCCCTCAGCAAGGGTAGGCATTTCACTTATGAGGGCAGATGGGGCCCTGTTCCCCAATCCACCCATATGCAACAATTGGGTGGCACTTGCACCGTGAGAGCCCAAAGGTGCGGGTTAATAGCTCCTTGAGGCCATCGTATTTGCTTTGCTCCGGAGGCTGCCGCAAGAAGTTGATGACCCTTGCTGCTATGTCCTGGTTGACCGAGCTCATCACGCAGTAGTAATGTGTATCATCAGCGGTGATCTGTCAAAGGTAGAACTGGGCCTTGGCTTATTCAAACCACGTGTGGCTGTGACTTCCAGAATGTTGGCAGCTTCAACAAAACCATGTGAAGAGCCACTTGGTCTGTCATCTTCAGGTACAATTGGCGGTTGGACCTGCTGGGGTCACCGATGTAGTGTATGTGCTATTGTGAAGTGTGGAAAGAATGACACACACCCAAGAAGTCAAAGGCCTCATATTGGTTGGTTTTCCTGCTGTTGCTCATACTTTCCTACCATGCAGGTCGTCACCTGGGACAAAGTTTGTCGTCCCCTGCGGGGTTTGCGCAGTCGCTGAGCATCTTATGTATTGCATCCCAATTAGCAGGCTGCTACAAATTGAATGTCCATATCCACAAATATTGTATGTGTACTGCAGTTTGATATTCCTGGCTAGAGCCAGTCCTTTCACTCTGCCGATTACTTGTGGGTTGAACTGGGTAATTTATCGGGTCCGTGCCCAGTAATCGTGCGGTGTGAAACATCCCAATCTGGCAAGATGAGTTAAATTCAACCAGGCTGATACCTGGTGGGACAGGGGTCAGAGCCTGGCTGAGTTAACTCACTAATTGCCTTCTGGTGGTGTAAAAGCACAACCTACTCTTGCATTGTCCCCGCTAGAGGCGGTGACACCTCTCGCACCTCCTAGGAGGGTTGGCAGTGTGAAAGGGGTTGATCTGGAGAAGAGGTGACATAGCTTCCCATAGATTTTGTTAAATTTATTGGAAGTGAGGTGTAGTATTGTGAAAAGCAATTGAGGCAGTGACACTGTTCAGACATTCTAGAAAGTGGGAAAATTTGGCATGCTGCACTAAATAATCTGCCCAAATTATCCACAGAGGGTCATTTTTTAAACAAAGTCCACCTGATTCCGATTTATCAATTTAGGTAAATATTGCCCTGGTCTATTAGCTAGGGGTTTAGCCAGAATCTTGTAATCCACATTTAATAGAGAAATGTCTATATGAAGTCAGTTTTAATAGATCTCTGTATTTTTTTTGATAGGGCCGTGATATTAGCTGTTGAGAAGGATTCTTGGAAAGTCTGAGTCTCTGTCGCCTTGTTTACCACATCCAAGGCTTTTTCAATATTTGATCTTTACTTTCCAATTTTGGCAATTCAATCGATGAGGGAAATTCACCCATCTCTTGAGAATTACCTAGTAATTCTGACTTGTACAGTTTTGTATAATATTGTTTAAAAGTATAATTGATTTATTTTGGATTATATATTAATTTATCAGGCTGTTTGGATAACATTAATCATCCTTGATGTCTCTTCTGCCACGACAGAACTTTATTTGCTCAATCTCCCAATTTATAATATTTCTTTTAATTTTAAAATAGTTCTTTCAATTTTATATGATTGTAACTGACAGAGGTGCACCAAAGAAGAGGTACAAGGACTGCCTAAAGAAATCTCTTGGTGCCTGCCACATTGACCACCACCAGTGGGCTGATATCGCCTCAAACCATGCATCTTGGCACCTCACAGTTCGGCGGGCAGCAACCTCCTTTGAAGAAGACCGCAGAGCCCACCTCACTGACAAAAGACAAAGGAGGAAAAACCCAACACCCAACCCCAACCAACCAATTTTCCCTTGCAACCGCTGCAACCCTGTCTGCCTGTCCCACATCGGACTTGTCAGCCACACACAAGCCTGTAGCTGACGTGGACATTACCCCTCCATTAATCTTCGTCCGCAAAGCCAAGCCAAAGAAGAATGTATTATAGTTGTTTTTTTATTTTCCAAGATCTTGTATTTATCTTTCAAACCTGCTCTTCGTTACTCTTTTACCAGTTCTATTATTTCTTTCTTCAGACCATTAACTTTGGTATGTGTTCCTTCTTTTTTTTTAAGTATATGAAATTATCTGTCCCCTTTAATAGGCCTAAGTGCATCCCATATTCTTTTATAAAAATAACTGTCATTAGTAGAGGGACAATTTGTTTAACAGAACAATTCTAATTGTCACAGAATAAAATTACAGAAATCTGTCCTTCTCAACAGTGTAGGATTTAGACGCCATCTATAGACACTCTCTTGTTTTTCTGGCATCAGTATTGTTAGAGTCAGCGGTGCATGATCAGATAGCAATCTAGTCAGGTACTCTGTTTCAACCACTCTATTTTCCAATTGCGCAGACATTAAAAAAATCAATTTTCATAAGAGTCATGAAACTTTGAGTAGAATGAATAATCTCTCACCCTGGGCTTTGACTGTCTCCATATATCTCAAATTGAAATTCTTCATAAAAGATAAAGTAACTTTCACACCTTTTGCTTTTGTCACCATCTTTGCTAATTTATCAAGGATGGGATTCAAGCAAAAATTAAAAACTCCTCTTACCAATATATTTTGTCTTCTTTCCACTGGTTTATTGAAGACATTCTGCATAAAGGATTCATAATCAAAATTCAGAGCATATTCAGAAGTGTCCAGGATTCTGTGTATATTTGACAATGTGCCATTACAAATGTTCCCGCTGAATCAATGGATATGTCCTCGACCAACACCGGTACATTTTTGCATTGGAGTTGAAAGAAGACAAAATGATTGTCCCACCCAATCCCTTTTTATTATATTCCAATTTTATAAGGTGCATTTCCTGTGGGAAAACTTATGTTTGACTATAATTTTTTCAAGTGTTTCTTCCTCTTTGGGTCCGCTTAACCCATTAACATTATAACTAATAAACGTTAATGTTTTACTCATAATCATATCACACATATCCAACTCTGCCATATAAGCCTTCTGGTTATTCATACAGTACAATGATTTTTCCCTTTTAAAAAAAAATGCAATGCCCCTGCATTGACGATGATGTAAACAAGAAACTGCAGAAGCCAACAAAAAAAAGCCCATAGTACTATCTAAAAAAAATTTCTCCCCTTAACTTCAGTGCCATATAATCCAAAATAAATCAATTATACTTTTAAACAATATTATACAAAACTGTACAAGTCAGAATTACTAGGTAATTCTCGAGAGATGGGTGAATTTCCCTCATCGATTGAATTGCCAAAATTGGAAAGTAAAGATCAAATATTGAAAAAGCCTTGGATGTGGTAAACAAGGCGACAGAGACTCAGATTTTCCCAGAATCCTTCTCAACAGCTATTATCACGGCCCTATCAAAAAAAATACAGAGATCTATTAAAACTGACTAAATATAGACATTTCTCTATTAAATGTGGATTACAAGATTCTGGCTAAACCCCTAGCTAATAGACCAGGGCAATATTTACCTAAATTGATAAATCGGAATCAGGTGGACTTTGTTTAAAAAATGACCCTCTGTGGATAATTTGGGCAGATTATTTAGTAAAAACTCTCCTTCTCTGACATCATCAACCCCCTTAAATTGAGGTATCTGCATATTCAACTGCTGCTCTTAGTGTTACCTCCCGATCCCAATAACTCAAAAATCTTACCAGGACTGGTCATGGTGTTTGACCATCTGGTCTTCTGGGACTGAGGATCCAGTGGGTTCTCTCAATAAGCAAGTTTTCTTTGAATCTTCCTGTTCCCAACACTTGTGGAATCCATTCCTCAAAGAACCCCACTAGGTCATTCCCTTCAGTCCCTTCTTTTAATCTGCTGATACAGACATAATTCCTTCTGAAATCCTCCATGTGATTATTTTCATCCAGCAGCAGTTGTTTATCCACTTTCCATGCCATTGCATTTTCTTCCAGAGTATTCAGTTTTTCCTGAGCCATTGTCAGGTCATTTTCAACCTGGTCCACCCGAATCATCAGGTTTTCAAGTGTTGTCTGCCACCTCGCTCAGTACATCTTCTACCTTAGAAAATCATCTACTCAATGTCTCCATTGTTTCCAGCAAATTTTGCAGATCGGGTGTCATTCCCCGCCCCCTTCCCCGGTTGATTTGAGTCTCCTCCAACATCATGGCGGCACCTTCTTCACCACTCCATTCTGGACTTTCTGTCGATGATCTCAGCAACTTCTTCACCCCTTGTTTTTTGGGTCTTATTTTTCTTAACCGTTATTTTCTATTTTTCGCACGCAAATCTTTAATCTGGTAACTTTGAATCATCTTTTTAATCACTCTTCATAAAGAACTCTTCTAATACAAGTTTGACTAGATTCTTCACGTGGGCACGGCCCCATGTTTAACAATCTTGTAGTTTTTCAAGGTTACCAGGAAAGTAGATGAAAGAAATGCTGTGGATATTGTCTACATGAACTTTAGTAAGGCTTTTGACAAGGTCCTGCATGGGAGGTTAATCGGAAAGGTTCAGACATTAGGTATTCATGAGGATGTAGACAACTGGATTTGACAATGGTTACGTGGAAGAAGCCAGAGAGTAGTGGTGAATGATTGCTTCTCTTGCTGGAGACCTGTGACTATTGGAGTGCCTCAGGGATCAGTGCTGGGAACATTGTTTTTTTTATATATTTTATTTATGATGTTCTAGTCTTGAACTCCAACAGTTATCAACATTATCACCATCACTGTTAACATAGTCAGCATTGACAACAATTTACAGTAATCCATAATAGTTTCCGTAGAGTTCAAGCACCTTGTATCTCCCTTCCATCCCACCCTCCCTTTAACACTGAACGCATAAGCAATCACACATACACAGGACACTAAAAACATACGACTATTGTTGTTTGTCATCTATATCAATGACCTGGATGAAAATTTTGTAAATTGGATCAGCAAATTTGCAGATGACACAAAGATTGGAGGTGTTGTTGTCAGTGAAGACAGCTTTCAAAGCTTAGAACCATAGAATATTACGGCACATAAACAGGCCCCTTCATCCCTTCTAGTCTGCGCTGAACCATTTTCTTTGCGTAGTCCCACTGACCTGCACCATAGCCCTCCGTACCTTTCCTATCCATGTCCATGTTCTTTTTAAATGTTAAAATTGAGCTCATATTCTCCACTTCAGCTGGCAGCTCATTCCACACTCCCACCAATCTCTGTGAAGAAGTTCCCCCTCATGTTCACTACATTACAAGCTCCTGTTTCACTTTAAAGGTTAAAACAGGCTGCAAACCATTCACAGCTCAGACTCAGAGGCACCATTAAGTGATAACTATAAATAAAGTTAATGCTCTAAAAGAAGACAAAAGAACAATGGTTGTTTATTCAGAAAAACAGCAAGACGTGTTTGGGACACTTAAAGAAAGTTTCATTATTGATCAGGCAATCATTTGATGAACACAAATGTGGAGTGACTTTGTGTGAAATGGACAATTTTGCTGATTCTCCTTGTCAGGAGAATTATTGAACCACTGTAACCATTGTACTATTCCTTTTGATTGCCCCATTCTGGGTAAAGGAAGCAGGATCATTCCTGCATTTGGATCGTGACCATTTTGATGGTCATTTCGTCTGACCCATGCCTGAGCTTTGAAAGCATTAAGGAAGTTACCCCATTTTGTTTCCCCTATGCAAGGAAGAGGGGAGAAGTGACAACCATTCGTATGAAAAGACATTTCTCTGGAAGCAATTCAACAAGGATTTTTATGTTTTTGGCAGTCTGATCACCAGTGTCTCACCTCCTTCATAAATTCAGTCTGAGTTTCAACACAGGATTTCTAAGTTTGAACTTTGGGAATGACTTTCCAGAAATGTGCATAAACTGTAATGGTTTGGGTAATTTTCCTCCCCCCCTCCCCACACACACGCAGTGATTATTAGTGATTATTAATGTATTGTTTTAAAATACAATGATTTATGAAGGCCAATATTCTAATATCTCTATAACCCTCTTTATAACATCTTCCTGAGACACCAATTTCATGGAATTATGAATATGTATTCCCAGATCCTTCTGTTCCATCACATCCTCAGTGCCCTACCATTTACTGTGTATGTCCTTTCTTGGTTTGTCCTTGGAAAATACAAAACCTCATACTTATTTGCATTAAATTCTATCTGCCGTTTTTTTCCAGCTGGTCCAGATCCCTCTGCAAAGTTTTCAAAGCTTGTTGAGGGATCTGGACCATCTGGGAAAATGGGATTGAATAATTCCCCGAAAGTGGCGTCACAGGTGGATGGGGTTGTAAAGAGAGCTTTTTGGCATATTGGCCTTCATTAAATCTGAGTATATGAGATGGGATGTTATGGTAAAGTTCTAGAAGACATTGGTGAGGACAAATTTGGAGTATTATGTGCAGTTTTGGTCACCTAACTACAGAATAGATATCAAAAAGATAGAAGAGGGCAGAGAAGATTTAGTAGGATGCTGCCAGGAACTGAATTACAGGGAAAGGTTAAACAGATTGGGACTTTATTCCCTGGAGCGTAGAAGAATGAAGGGAGATTTCATAGAACTATTTAAAATTATGAGGGGGGATAGACAGAGTAAATGTAGACAGGCTCTTTACACTGAGGGTAGGTGTGATACAAACCAAGGACATGGGTTAAGGGTGAAAGATTTAGGAGTAACATTAGTGGGTACTTCTTCACACACAGAGTGGTGGAAGTGTGGAACGAGCTGCCAACTGAAGTGAATGAGGGCTCAATTTTAAGAAGAATTTGGACAGGTTCATGGATTGGAGGGGTATGGAGGGCTATACTTGGGCTACAGGTCAGACAAACTAAGGAGAATAATAGTACGGCACAGAAAGCCTGTTTCAGTGCTGTATTGTTCTATGATTCTAATCCCATTCCTTTATCCTTCCCTGTCCCCATACCTTCACCCATCTTATCCTTCTTCCCCTCTGTCCCAACTCCTTCCCCAAATCCCATCTCTTTCTACTTTCTGACCCCATCCCCGCTCCTGCCTCCTTCAATATTCCCATCCCCGCTCCTGCCTCCTTCAATATTCCCATCCCCGCTCCTGCCTCCTTCCCCACTCCTGACTGTATGCCTTTCTCCTTCTCCCGTCCCCTTGGTGCTTCACACACCCACCTTGTCCCCTCCCCTTGCTCCTTTTCGTCCCATCGGCCCCACCCCTTTCTCATCCCCGTGCCCACCCCTTTAGTCCCCTGTCCCCTCCTCTCCCCAACCCACCCTTTTCCTCCAAGCCCCACCCCTTTCTCAACCCCTCGTCTCCATCTGTCCCCGCCCGTTTCCCCTTTCCCCATCCATGCTGGCCTCGCCATCTTCTCGTACTCGTGCCGGAGGGAGGCACCCAGCAGCTGCTCTCACACACGCCACCATCCATCATCACTAGCTTCGAATCACGCTCTCCTCTTCCACGCAACCAAACCTGGCGGAAAGGATGTGCAGCCCCACGCTCTGGGTCTCCAGCGGCCGTGATTGGCCGGCCCCGAAGTGGCTGCCAGGTCTGATTGGTTGCGGGTGCTGACGATCTGGGTGGGTTTCCAGTTCCGGCGACGGCAAGTTCGGCTGCACCGAGGCGGCATGGGCGCGCGGATGGGCTCGCAGTAGTCACGGTGCTGCCTACTGGTAACCGCCGTCATGGCCGAGCGAGAGCACAAGAGCCTCGACGATTTCTTTGCCAAAAGAGATAAGAAGAAGAAGAAAGATAAAACCAAAGCGGTGAAGACAGGGCCGTCCGCGCCGCCTAAGGTTGTGCTGGCGGCAGAACCCGTGGCCTTGTCCGCGGAACCTGTTCCGACCTCGGCCCCTGAGCCGGCCGCAACTGCGGCTTCGTCCACCGATCCGGGCGCGGTGTCCGCCGAAACGGCGCCGGTATCTGTCTCTACCGCCACAGGAGTGACCAGGAAGCCCAAGAAAGAGAAGGAACGGGCGGCGAAGGGGGAGAGCCAGGACCCGCAGCAGGAGCGGCCCAGGGTGAGACACGCAGCCTGTGTAGGCCGCACCGGGCCCCTTGCCCCAGTGGACGTGGCCTTATCGACGAGCTGCATGGCCGAGGTGTAGTCGTCGATGCTGCCTCTGTTGGAGGATAAGGGGTTGGTGGGGTTCCTAAACTAGGGCGGAAACGGAGGGGCGATATGTGGTAGACAGTCGAGCTTTGTGTGTGGTGGGAAAGGTAAAACCACAAGTTTGTTGAGATGGGAAATGTAAAGGAAGATTCAGTACGGTTCTTGAGTGGCGTGGATGATAGAAAAAATGTTTCTCCAATTCAGGTCTGTTGTACACCATTGGTTTCGTTTGAACATGCTTTTGGCAATTTTACATCCAACATTCTTCAGTGTTTCCTCTTTCTCAGTTGTTTTAAAATGCCTTGAATGTTTGGCTTTAGTTTTTTTTCTGACTAGTTTTGAACTTGACTTAGCACTTCTAATGTGGTTTTATATGCGTGTTATATGTATGTTGGATCATTTCAGCCTGTGGTATGTCCAGTTTATGAAAATTAATTGAGCTTGAAGCATTCAACAGGTCAGGCCCTGTCTGGGAAGAGAACTGGAGGCTGAAGACTCTTTGTCAGAAGTGATCGAAATAAAAAGCTTTTTAAGCTGCAGAGACTATATGGAAGTTTAGATTTTCAGCACCGACTATTTTCATTCCTAAGGTTTTGTGTGCCATGAAAAGTTGATTTTAATTGGGTGGTTTTAAGCAGAAACTGGTCATCCAAGCCACTTCTGATGTGCTTTGTATCACTTGCAGAATAAATGTGTTTTGAGCTAGCCTACTAACTACACTATGCAGCTATCCACTTAAGTTTGTGGATAAACATCAATCCCCATCCTCATGTTGGTCGTTGTGGCGATCCCTCGAGGTCAAGAATGATTACCTTCATTCCATAGTGACCATGAGGGGGAACTTCTTCACAGAGAGCAGACGCCGGTGCATGTATTTACCGTGTAGTCCAAGAAACACATGCTACTTCACAAATCAACCAACTAATTCTAATGGCACGGAAACCATGACGATTGGAGCTGATGGATTTGTTGCCATCGAGTTCAGAGTAACTTTGCCTGCCTTTTCCACCATTGAGTTCTTTTGGATTGTTCTTGGAGGGACCTCACCCTCGACCTTACTGCCATGGGTGGCCCTACCAGGAGCATAACTCCAGCGGGATCTCATGACCACACAAGCTTCTCCACCGTGACAAGGTGACAATCCATGGAGAAGTCATGTTGATAAAGGTGCATTCAAAGACATTATTATCAGTCAGGAGAGATAGAGAATCATCATTTGCATTGTGTATATGACTTGTGAAATTAAACCTTATTTGCGCTGCAAATTATGAATGAGTATTTTCATTTCTGCCATTTAAGCAGTTGAAGTTGGTTAAATGTTGAAGAATCTTAGGAGACAGATCATTAAGTTGCACCAGTTCATGCTGTTTGAAAGACTATCAGTTCCACTAACTTGGCGGCAAAAGGGTGTTTACTGTTTTGGGTTGTGATTCTACTTCAGGACTGAGTGTTTAAAAGGCACTATCATAGGTGAGAGGGAGGAGTAAATGGGCTGACATTGAAGAGGTGGAACCAGGTGAAGTGGAGGATGATGGGCAGATTGAACCATTTGGGGAAAGTTTAGAGACAAGGCATTGGATGATAGTTAGAAATGGGAGTTAAAGGCAGGTTGGGTAGACAGAGGCTGATAGGTGACAGGTGAAATTTGATGTTGATGGACAGATGTGGAAGGAATAGACCAAGGGGTGAAAAACCCTGTGTGTGTGTTAAAATAGGTTATTTGTATGTATTTTCATTTGACCATGTAGAAATTTTAGCACTTCTTTATACACAGTTCCTCCATTTCAGGGCACCACAATGTTTTGGACATTTGGCTTCACACATGTTTGTGATTACTTGGGTATGTTTAATTGCTTAATTGGTGCAGATATAAGAGCTGGGCTTGCTTCTAAGCTTTTGATCACCTTTGTAGTCTATAGTTGTCATTTTTCAACATGAGGACCAGAGTGGTGACAATGAAAATCAAACAAGCCATTATGAGACTGAAAAATAAGAATAAAACAGTGAGACATTGCTCAAACCTTACCAAAATCAACTGTTTGGAACATTATTAAGAAGAAAGAGCATACTGGTGAGCTCAGTAATTGCAAAGAGACTGGTAGGCCAAGGAAGAAATGCACTACTGATTCTAATCATAATGAAGAAAAATCCCCAAACGCCTCTCCAGACAGATCAGAAATATTCTTCAGGAGGCAGATGTGGATGAGTCAATGACTACTATCTGCAGAAGACTTCATTAACAGAAATACAGAGGCTGCACTGCAAGATGCAAATCACTAATTAGCACAGAAACATATTGGCCGGATTACAGTTTACCAAGAAGTATTTAAAAGAGCCTGCAGAATTCTGGAAAAAGCCTTGTGAAAAGATGAGAACAATATTGACCTATATCACAGTGATGGCAAGAACAAAGTGTTGTGGCATATGCCCAAGATCCAAAGCATATCACTTCATCTGTGAAACGTGGTGGGAGTGTTATGGCCTGGGCACATATGGCTGCCAAGGGTACTGGCACATTTGTCTTCAGTGATGATATAACTGCTGATGGCAGACAATTATCCCAATGTACTGCGCAGTGCTTCTCAAACTTTGTGTCTGCTGCCCCCTTGGCCTCAAGGCCACATCCCAAGCAGACCCCCCCCATACAATGGCACTGGGGGTGGGTAGTGTCAGCGTTGAGTGGGGTGGGAGGATAGTATGGCACTTAATGGGGTTAAGGGGGAGTTTAGAGTAGTGGCAGCGCTGGAAGGAGGGGGTGTAGTGGCAGCGCTGGGAGGAGAGGGTGTAGTGGCAGCGCTGGGAGGAGAGGGTGTAGTGGCAGCGCTGGGAGGAGAGGGTGTAGTGGCAGCGCTGGGAGGAGAGGGTGTAGTGGCAGCGCTGGGAGGAGAGGGTGTAGTGGCAGCGCTGGGAGGAGAGGGTGTAGTGGCAGCGCTGGGAGGAGAGGGTGTAGTGGCAGCGCTGGGAGGAGAGGGTGTAGTGGCAGCGCTGGGAGGAGAGGGTGTAGTGGCAGCGCTGGGAGGAGGGGGTGTAGTGGCAGCGCTGGGAGGAGGGGGTGTAGTGGCAGCGCTGGGAGGAGGGGGTGTAGTGGCAGCGCTGGGAGGAGGGGGTGTAGTGGCAGCGCTGGGAGGAGGGGGTGTAGTGGCAGCGCTGGGAGGAGGGGGTGTAGTGGCAGCGCTGGGACGAGGGGGTGTAGTGGCAGCGCTGGGACGAGGGGGTGTAGTGGCAGCGCTGGGACGAGGGGGTGTAGTGGCAGCGCTGGGACGAGGGGGTGTAGTGGCAGCGCTGGGACGAGGGGGTGTAGTGGCAGCGCTGGGACGAGGGGGTGTAGTGGCAGCGCTGGGACGAGGGGGTGTAGTGGCAGCGCTGGGACGAGGGGGTGTAGTGGCAGCGCTGGGACGAGGGGGTGTAGTGGCAGCGCTGGGACGAGGGGGTGTAGTGGCAGCGCTGGGACGAGGGGGTGTAGTGGCAGCGCTGGGACGAGGGGGTGTAGTGGCAGCGCTGGGACGAGGGGGTGTAGTGGCAGCGCTGGGACGAGGGGGTGTAGTGGCAGCGCTGGGACGGAGGGGGTGTAGTGGCAGCGCTGGGACGAGGGGGTGTAGTGGCAGCGCTGGGACGAGGGGGTGTAGTGGCAGCGCTGGGACGAGGGGGTAGTGGCAGCGCTGGGACGAGGGGGTGTAGTGGCAGCGCTGGGACGAGAGGGGGGGGGTTGGGGGGGTAGTGGCAGCGCTGGGACGAGGGGGTGTAGTGGCAGCGCTGGGACGAGGGGGTGTAGTGGCAGCGCTGGGACGAGGGGTGTAGTGGCAGCGCTGGGACGAGGGGGTGTAGTGGCAGCGCTGGGACGAGGGGGTGTAGTGGCAGCGCTGGGACGAGGGGGTGTAGTGCAGCGCTGGAGCGCTGGGGTCGAGGGGGTGTAGTGCGCAGCTGGACGAGGGGGTGTAGTGGCAGCGCTGGGACGAGGGGGTGTAGTGGCAGCGCTGGGACGAGGGGGTGTGTGGCAGCGCTGGGACGAGGGGGTGTAGTGCAGCGCTGGGACGGGGGGTAGTGGCAGCGCTGGGACGAGGGGGTGTAGTGGCAGCGCTGGGACGAGGGGGTGTAGTGCTAGTGGCAGCGGCTGTGGGCACGAGGACGGGTGTAGTGGCAGCGCTGGGACGAGGGGGTTAGTGGCAGCGCTGGGACGAGGGGGTGTAGTGGCAGCGCTGGGAGGAGGGGGTGTAGTGCGCTGGGAGGAGGGGGGTGTAGTGAGCAGCGATGGGAGGAGGGGGTGTAGTGGCAGGGAGGAGGGGGTGTAGTGGCAGGTGGGAGGAGGGGGTGTGAGGTGGAGGATGGAGGTGGGTGGATGAGCTGGGAGGAGGGGGTGAGGAGAGGCTGCTGTGAGGGAGGAGGGGTGTAGTGGCAGCGTGGGAGGATGGGAGGGGGTGTAGTGGCAGCGAGTGGGGTGAGTGGAGGGTGTATGGGCGAGGAGGGGTGTAGTGGCAGCGTGGGAGGAGGGGGTGTGGCAGCGCTGGGAGGAGGGGTGTGGGCTGAGAGGGTTGTGCAGCGCTGGGAGGAGGGGGTGTAGTGGCAGGATGGGAGGAGGGGGCGTAGTGGCAGCGCTGGGAGGAGGGGGCGTAGTGGCAGCGCTGGGACGAGGGGGTGTAGTGGCAGCGCTGGGACGAGGGGGTGTAGTGGCAGCGCTGGGACGAGGGGGTGTAGTGGCAGCGCTGGGACGAGGGGGTGTAGTGGCAGCGCTGGGACGAGGGGGTGAAGTGGCAGCGCTGGGACGAGGGGGTGTAGTGGCAGCGCTGGGACGCCACCAATATGGCGGCTACCAAGTTCAGCTCTCGCTAGAATGCCTTGTCGCTGTTTATTTTGCTCACTACTGCCACCCTAAATCTGGCTAGAAAATTACTGCACTAGCAAATTGAATAATAAAAAGATGGAAGGTTCAGACTGCCCTCTACTCGCCGCCGCCTAACCCACAGATGGGCAGCAGTGTCCACTTAGGGAATCACTATGCTAAAGCAATAAAATCTTTCAAAGCTTAAAGACTAGAAAATTTTTGAATGGCCAAGTCAGTCACCTGATCTAAATCCACTCGAGAATACCTTTTATATGCTGAAGAGAAACTTGAGGGGAAAAGCTGAAACAAGCAGGAGCTGTAGATGGCTGCAGTAGAGGCCTGGCAGAAAGAGCATCACCAGAAAAGATACTCTGCACCTGTTCATATCTAGGGATCACATTAGAGTAGTTATTGCATGCAAGGGATATACATCGAAGTACTGAACGTGACTACTTTAATATACATTCCATTGCTATGTCTCAAATATTAAGGTGCCCTGAAATTTGGTGGTGGTGGAGGGAAACTATGTATAAAAAGTGCTGTAATTTCTACATGGTTAAACCAAAATTTACACAAATGACCTTTTAGAAAATTTGGTGAATTGTTTAATTACAAATTTAAAGCTGAAGAACATTGGGGTAAATAAAGAGGAAAAAAAAAGTCCTAAACTTTATGGAGGGCATTGCAGGTGAGTGGGTGATGGGGAGATGGTGTAATGTTGGGGGGGGAGGGGGTGGTGGTGGTGAGGGTAACTCATCTAGGTAAAAAGAAAAAACAAAATGTGAACATAGGGTGAAAACTTTTGGAGAGGCAGCTTGAGAGGACAGTTATGTTAGTCCCTAGGCTAATTTGTCATACGAGAAGAGAACAAGTAGATGGTTCTGTAATTTTTTTGTCAAATATAGTCTTTATTCACAATAAATTATTTACAATAAAAACCATTTCAAGTCTTATCACACCATAGTGTCAATTATATCTATACATTCACATCAATGTACATTGTTACATTTGATTTTGGCAGAAATTGCCTGAAATGCTTCCTACAGTCAGAAATAGAAGCAAAAGAGAGTCCCATCAGGAGTCCAAGATCACTACCTCAATCAGGGTAAACAATTTAGGATGAGTATTTTTTGTCACTTTGGATGATGATTCTTCATTTTTTTTCCTGAGTCATTTTAATGATAGTTCATTCAAAACATGAAACATTACATTACTGTGTTGATGGAACAGGTTAATCAAGCTAATATAATTGGTCATGATCTTGATGATTGGTGGCCCAGGCACCATATTCTAATTGCCACAATCTGTAAAATTAGTCACTCTATTCCCACAGTTGGAATTTATTCATCTCATCCAAAGGAATAGATTTCAATCTTTTAGGTCCTCCACTTGTTCTGCATTTTATTTGAAACTTTGCAGATAATAATTGCATTTTATTTTGTTTAGTTGGGAAAAAAAATCATCTGAAGTTTAGAATTGAGGTAAAGGTCGGTGTACAGAATTAAATCACAGTTCAGCCATCTCTTCGATAGGGACAAATGAAAATTTTGTATCCCTGTTTTGTAGTGAAACCCTAGATTGACATTTCAATAGGCGCAGCTGACCCAACTTGTTACTAGCCACATGTTTGATAAAGATGAATTTTTGAGAGTATAGCTGATAAAATACATAAGAGAAATCAAATTAATGTAAGATTTTTGGTAAGACTCTGATAAATTTCCACATGCTGGAATTCAAGCAACTGGCAAAAAAATGAGGAAAATACATTTTAAAAATATAATAGGTAAAAATATGCAAGTTTAAAATTATAAAAGTCAATGTTCTCTGAAGTAACATGTAAACCTTTGGTGAAGCTGGGAGCAAATGTTTAGCCAGCAGGGTTCCTTGGTCATGTTTTGTTCATAACAGCTGTTGGGATAAAGTTGTGTGAAACACCAATGGTGCTGCCCAAGATGAAGTGTTGATTGATGCCGCTCGCCGTGGAGTGACTGTCTTAAAGTGTCTCCTTATAGTCAAATTTGCTCCAGTCAGAGGGTTTGTTTGTAAATTTGGAGAGGGTGGGGGGGTGGGTGTTAATTATCTACAATGTTACTGTTTGCCTTTTGGGTGGGAGGAACCTTCAGATGCAGACTATTTTCAAAGAATCTTACTGAAAATAAAATAAAATGCTTTAATGCTTACATATTCATGCAAGTGAAGATTGTTCAGTGTAAGTGTAGTATTTTTGTCTTTTAAATGGTTTATTCAGATGTTGGGCATTGTCAGAACAAGTCTCAAGCAATCGGAAAATACATTTATCCGGTATCTACCAACCTACCAACCCCCATATCTACTGGATTCAATGGTTTTTACTAATTATTGACAAATTAGTTGACTACATGAAATAGGAGGGAAAATTGGATCTTTTTTGTTGGCAGTAGTTAACTGGAAGTATCAATGATTGGGCCTTAGCTATTGAAAGGTAAGAACAAAGTTTTTTCAGCAAAATTAAACTGGAATGTATTATGAGGCTTGAATAAAATGAATGAATAAAGAAAGAGCTGCAGTTTCGTGTGGAGAAATGCAAAGTTTTACACTTTGATAGGAAAAAGGATGCACATTATTTAAATAGTGTTAGACGGGGAAGTGTTGATGTACCAAGAGATTTGGATATCCTTGGACACCAGTCACTGAAAAAAAAATGTTCAGGTGCAGCCAACGGCCAAGATAAATTGTATTTAAAAGCAAAGATGCTGGAGGAACTTGCAGTGTCTGTAGGCAGTAAAGATCTATAATCAATGTTTTGGGCCTGAACCATTCTTCACTGTATGAGAGAAATGATATGTTGGCTATGAGCACGAGCATTTGAGTGAGACAACATGAGTATTGTTTGCATTTCTGGTTTCCTTTCCCACAAAGGCTATACTTGCTATTGGAGTGCAACAAAGCTTACAAATTAAACTGGTGGCATGGAATGACTGCTTGTATGAAGTGTGATTAGGACAACTTGGTGTATTTTTTTTAACCAGAATTTAGAAGAATACAATACCTTATTAAAGTGCATAAAATTCAGGTGGGGCTGGACAGTCTGGATTCAACATCTGGTGGGATGTCTAGTACATGGATGAGGTTGTAGTCTTGGGTTAGATGTCAAGAGATTTAGGATGAACAAGAGAAAATGGGTGATTAACCTGTGACATGCACTACCACAGAGTAACTATGGAGTCTAGGGGTAAAACACAGGATTCTGTAGACACTGTTAAATGAAAAAGCACACAAATGTTGGAGAAACTTAGCAGGTCAAACAGCTTTGATGAAGGGCTCAAGCCTGAAACATATCTTTACCTTTGCTACATAAAGGCACTGTTTGACCTAAGTTTCTCCAGCATTGTTTTTTTTTCAACTATGGAGACTACGTAACTGAATAAACTTGAAAATAGATTTTTAGATATAAGGCATGAGGTATGTAGAGAGAATGGTGTGATGAAGGACAATCAAGCATGATTGTATTAGATGGTGGAGTCAAGAGGCAAATAGCTTACTCCTAATTTCTATGCATCTTTGTCGAGTAACCTCTCTTCCTTGAAACCCATTGATCTGGTCTTTCACCCTTAACTCCCCAATAGCTCAGTATTGTGGTGTTCTGGCCTTTTTGACATTCATACCTTTGTAGGTATACCCCCATCCACCCATAACATGACTGACTTGTTTTTTTCTATTATTGTGTGGAGTAGCCTAATTATAGGAGAATGAAGGAACTCGTTATGTCCACTTTACTTGTGTAGATTTTTAAAAGAGATGTCAAATTAATTCTGTTCTCTCCTTTCCCCCCCCCCCCCAGCCCATAACAATGGACGTTGACATTGAATGTAGCAATGATGTCCTCTTGGAATCTCCTTTCAGATAACATTCTGTGTTACTATGCATGAAATAAGTTTTAAAAAAAACCTCAATTGTCATGCTCCTTTTTTATTTTGCCAATTAAAAGTTTTCCTTGCAGCTTGCCAATTGAAGTACTTTCTCCCTATTTTCTCAATAAAATTATCAAATGATTTGGATTGTGGACTATCTGGTTTAAGGTGACATTTTTGTCCCCTGGTCCTTCCATGTTGGTTATTTTTAAATTTAAAGTTAAACATACAGCATGGTAACAGGCTCTTCCAGCCCACAAGCCTGTGCACCCAATTAACCTACAACACCTGTACTTTTTTGAAGGATGGAAGGAAACTGGAGTACCGGAGGAAACCCACACTCCTTATAGCGCCGGGCTATGTAACAGCATGGTGATAACTGTTATGCTAACTGCTACCCTCAAGCCAATTACTAGCATGGTGATAACTGTTATGCTAACTGCTACCCTCAAGCCAATTACTGATCAGTCCCATGTGGTTTCTGGCTTAAAATTGCATTACTATTTTAGTAAATCTCTTTATTTTCTCTAAATCTTAGACATCTTTGATAAATACAATGGTCAAAATTGATAGATTAGCTGAAACCTCCTCTTCAACACAACTTTAGCATACTTTTTCATATTGTTCTTTGTGCATTTTGTCCCTTTTGCAATGGCATTTGACCACTCTCTTTTCGTGAAGTTTAAATCTATCCCATTGTGCATTTTGCTGTTCATTTTTACTGCAAAGTATGTTACTTTGTACTAGATGTGGTGTCTGAGTATATAGAGGTGTTTGGGAGATAAATTGGGAAAGGTTTGTTAGAGCAGGTCACACACAAACACTTTAAAACACAGAATTTTGGCAGGAGCTTTTGCGAGAGTGCTCAGACTCATGATGGACTGTCATTTTGCAGAAGGCCACAAATGTAACAATGGGCAGTAGCAGTTTTGTCTGGAAAAGAGCATTTACTGCCTGGAAGGTCATGTGATCTTTGCAGGCAGAGAGGAAAAAAAATAGGCTCTGCTCTCAGAGGGAGAGAGAGAGGAGAGACAGACATCAGTTCCAGAGGGACAAGCTGGCACTCTTGGGAAGATGGCTTGGTCAAAGGAGAACACTGGCTGTTCGATGTTTCCCTTGGAATAGGAGAAACAGAAAGGAACTCGATGGTGACCTGAAACAAGAAAAACTCTCTGAAAACCAACAAGAACCCTTCTGAGTGGTAACCATTTACCTGTTAAGCACCAAAGGCTGGAGAACTTTATTAATGTTAACTTCTGCGCACAGTACAAGAATTGCCTGCAACCAGTGAGATTGGACTGTGAACCAAAGAACTTTACTGAACTTAAACACACGTGTACTTAGAATTAGAAGGGAGTTAAGTAAGTCAATAGAGATAATTTAAAGTTTGATTCTATTTTCATGTTTAAAGATCATTCAAAGCAACTTTTGTTTAAGTAACCCATTGTTGTGGTGCATATCTATTGCTGCTGGGTTTTGGACTCGTAACAATGTTAAAAATCTGACACGTCTGTAAAATTAATTTATCTATATGAAATCTGCTTTTGACCTCATTGCTGCTACAGTTTCTATATTGGAAAGGGGTACTGATGGTAGTGATCAGCCATGATCTGTAAAATGGCGGTGCTGGCTCGACGGGCCGAAGGGCCTACTCCAGCTCCTATTGTCTATTGATTTAAAAAATTCTTGTTTCTGAGTCCAGGCTCTCATAGACAACTCTCATAGGCTTCGGGTTGCCATACTTTGGCAAGGAATGTTGGATAGTAGCAATCAGGCCACTGGAGTATATAGAATGCAGTTAACTAGATATCTGTGGTTGAATTGTTATTTTCTAGAAGGACGAATGGCTGTTATAGAATTTTTTGGGGGTGCTTTAAATCACATTGTGACAAAAGACACTGGCCTTTCCTTGATTTTTATTTCCCTTGTATTCGACATTTAACGCAGATCATGAGGCTTTTGCAAGTTTATCACTGATTATTTTATAAACAGACAATCTATTCAAGTGTACAAACTAACCTTTAGATCTGTTACAGGAGGATGAGGAATGGAAGGAGTTTGAGCAAAAGGAAGTTGATTACAGTGGTTTAAGGATCCATGCTTTACAAATAAGGTGAGCAAAAAAATTAAATATGCACTTTCAATAAAAGATCTTTTCATTAAACTTAAGCCATAATTATATGTTTCCACTGGCTGTGTGATTTTGTTTGCTTAGTGTTCATTGAGTAGCAAGTAACATTTTGGTCATCACTTATTAACTCATGGCCTGTGAGGGAGTCTAACTACCTGCTCTTGACATGCAATAGCTTTACCATTGCAAGAGTTCCCCATCACCTTCTGGGAGTTACTACTGAAATAATCAGGCCAATTACATACATTTTCTGTGCAAGGGCAGATCAGAGTCTGGGTATCTTGCAGCACTTTCCTTCTGATGCCCAGAGCCTATCACCTGCCCACAGTGCATAAATCAGAAATATAATTGATTTCTTAATACTTTTCTTGATGGGAGCTGGTCCTTGACACCATGTAAATCAAAGCATCCTGCTTGACTGGTACTCCACCCTAAACATGGAATACCTCCACTGCAGCTACTTGCCTAGGCTCCTTCGACAGCATCTCTTGTAACCATGAACTTTGCCACTGAAATGAAGAAGGGCTTCAGGAATACATGAGCACCACATCATGCTATAATGTTGTGTAATTACAGTTGTGAATAATTCTGAATTAGTATGGCCATGGTTTTGGCTACTATCTTTAACAGTGGATTGTGACAGACGTGTTTGTACTTACTAGTGTCTGATTTGAAAATGTCACAGTTGCTCATCATCCTGAGACTCTATCCCACATACCATTGTTGTTACCTTCGTTAGAACTACTTTTTATTCCAATGAGATCAAAAACCTAAGAAATACAAGAGAAAATTTGGGTCCATTAGTTTCTGGTGTTCGCCTGATCATATTGTGACACAGTGAAGTAAGAGAATATTTGATATACGGTGCCCCTTTTGTTGTTCTATCACAGTTATTTTTATTCCATCTTCTAATATTTAACATCTGAAATGTAGCTGTTGAGTCTGCTGTCACCTTATCAGGCAGCAAATTCCCTATTACAGTTTGCTGCTTTGTTTCTTCATGCTACCCTCTTGTACTTTTGTGAGTCATCTTTTCATCAGTTCCATTTTGCTGCTAAACTTCCTAATAGAAAAGGTTTTTCAAAGCTGTGCATAATTTTTAACAAACAATTTTATTTTTATTAAATTATTTTCATCAATACCTTTTCATCCACTTTACTTTTGTTGCCTTTACTATTTTTATCCCTAGCCTTCATTGTAACTGGAGCCAGCATCCTTGATCTAGTAGTTAACTTGTGTAGACTTCAAACTCTGTGTCTCTCCTACAGCATGGTGCCCAGAATTCTAGCTGAGTATTCAGCATTATATATAGATAATACGATAATTCCATGCTTTTGTACTCTGCCTCTTGATGGTTTTTTTTGGTTATAAAACCTTGTTCTGCTTTTGCCAAAGATTAATAGGATTGATGGATGCAAGAAGTTAAAGATTATCCATAATGATCAGATAAGAGGACTGGGAAAATGGCTTGCTTCTGCTATTACTTACGATTTGTGTCTTTTAACATTTTCATCCTTCAACTCATTTGAGGAAAGTGCTGTAGTATTAGCTTAAAAAAGTTAAGCATCTCAACTTCAAGAAAATACTTGAGGACCTGACCATTTTTAGCTGCTTGTAGAATAGAAGAGATTGCAACACCTGACTCAGTTGAGTATGTTATGTGCATTTGCAGCTGGGCCTGAAAAATATTAAGGTGAGGTTTAAAGGTAGTGCTCTAGCCACAGTAAAGCCAAATACCCAGCTGTAGGAAGGATATCAATAAATTGCAAGGGGTGCAGAGGATATTTAGCAGGTTATTATTGGGACTGGATGCATGAGTTATAGGGATTGGATAGGCTGGGTCTTTATTCCCTAGATAAGAAGCTGTTTTATAAAATTATGAGGGATGTACATAAAGAGAATATTCAGTCTTTTCCCCAGGGTAGATGATTCCAAAATTAGAGTGGGTTCAAGGAAAGAGGCAAAGATTTTAAGGGGAACATAAGAGGCAATGTTTTACTCATATTGGCCAGCATTTGGAATAAGCTGCCAGAAGAAACCATAGAAATGGGATACAATTTTGACATTCAAAAAACATTTGGACTGTCATGGATTGGAAGACCTTGAAAGGATATGGACCAAGCACATTGGACTAGCCCAGAATGCCAACTTGGTTGACCTAGACAAGTTGGGCAAAAGGTCTGTTCTGTGACCATTTGTAGGAAAATAATGTGAGAAAAAATGCACAATACAAATGTGTTGAGGAAATTCAGCAGGTCACACAGCATCCATAGGAAGAAAAGGGTAGCCAATGTTTTGGGCCTGAGCCCTTAGGGAGAAGCAAAAACAGGCAGGTGCCTGACTTTATAAAAAAAGGTGGGGGAAGGAAGAAAAGCAGAGAGGAAGGGGGAGGAGCACAGACCAGCAGGCAAGAAGTCATAGGTGGATACAGGTGGGAAGCAGGAGAAAAAAGCTGAGAAGTGATGGGGAGAGAGAGTGGCTCTCTGATGGGAAGGGGATGAGGAGCTGGAGGAAAGTAGATAGAGAGATTTGGGGAGGGGATGAATGGAAATTGGAGAAGTCAGTTGTCTGGTTGGAGAGTGCCCAGAAGGAATAATGAGGTGGTGTTCCTCCATTTTGCACGGTCAAAATTTCCTTGGTTTAAAAATCCATTGGTGACTGTTCTATTCATGAATTATCATAGCCCAAAAGTTCCTGTGTCAAAAGGCAACTTAATTTTGGTTTTGCTCAATTAAGTCCAAAGTATGTCTTACATATATGCATATCTATATATAGCTCCTGTGAACTGCTTTGACAATGAGCGTTGTGATTTTCATTACTAATTCTAGTGATGAAAGGGAGGAAGAAGATAATGAGAAGAAAGAAGATCAAGATGAGAATGGAGAAAATGTTTCTTACAGAGAAGGAGACCGGACCTTTGGACCTTGGAACAAGATAACACCAGTGCAGGCACCTGTCACTGTGGGTAAGCATAGACATAAAAAAAAAAGACGTTTCCTCCAGTACTCCCACAGTGCTAAATAGTTAGAATCGTCAGGCAGTGTGCACCGGCATTCTTGAAATGTAGACAGAAGTTATTTATTCCCAGAATTTTATGAAATTCTTGTAGGACATTTACATTCACCTCTTAACCACAGGATCATGAAATAGCCATTAAAGCAGATTTGTGTTTGAATGTTTTTTATTATGCCACTACATTTATTATGTGGAACACTTTTTAAAATAAAACAAAAATCACTACTTGAAGACTGCATGCTTATTGAACTTGACCCTTATTTCCTGAGTTGAATGATTTTGTGGCTTGAATGAAATCTTCAGCATATAGGGGTCTTAATATGAGAGCTGAAGTGGGCTTGAGTGTCTTTTATCTGAATTGTAAAGCCATTATGCTTCCTTTTCCCATTGATTTTCAAGACTCATTAGATATGGAAATTATTTCCATTCTAAATCTCTTTGCCAAGGAAAAGGAAGCCATCTGATTGATTTAAATTTAGCGTTTGGTGTGCAGCTCTTAAGAAATGCCTATTGCCCATTCTAGCATCTTTAAGTTTAAAGAGTTGTGGTTGAAGTTTCCATGCATTGAAGGAGGGCTTACTTTTGTGTTCACAAAAGAAATATGTAACTTTTGAATGTGGAGGAATCAGATGTTATAGAGAATAATATCAATGTGTTGATTCATTATTTTTTAAGCAATGCTTTCTCCTACCTTTGCTATTTTGTAAATCACTCCATGAGCTAAAGGATCAGAATAATTCTACTTGGCTTATTGCTACTTATAAGTCAGTTGAAATTGTCATTCTTAACCTTAATTCTCTTTCTTCTAGAACAGGGTACAGTAAAATCCCTGGTATCTGGCGCCTAAAGGGATTGCAGCTACTGGAAATCTGAATTTTCTGGTTGCCTAGACATGCTTTTACAATGCCAAATTAAGCATTAAGAATAAACAGTATAAATGACAAAATACAGTGAAAAATGAAGTTATTTGATTAAAACAAATCAGTATTGTAGTCTTTATTATGTAAAGTTCACTTTAATCAGGTAATTCCCATAATTTAAATTCATACCCTAGACACTAACAGTGTTGAGCTAACCATGCCATTGTTGTACTTAACAACCCCCCCCCCCACCCCCCCCAAAGTTTACAGATAAAGCCTTACTAAAATACCAATGCTAATAAAGATTAAAAACTAGTCAGGGATAGGGAGACACTTTGGGAGAGTCACCACAGCTGCAAGTGGCATCAATTGACTCTTCATACTAGGTGCCACCTTTTAATTCAAGCTTAACTTTATTCAAAATGCTGCTGCAGGCAGGGCATGATCAGGTCACTCCACTGGCTGTTTTGTGTTGCTTTGGAGAGCATTTACTTTTACGATTTAAAATTTTTATTTACATTTTTATTTAATCTTGTTTAGTTATTTTCTTTTTTTTTGCCAGTTGCTTGGGTTGCCGATTGCTTGAATTCAGGATACCAGGAATTTTACTATATTCATATAATCATACGTTTTGTATGGTTAATCTTGGATTTAACACTGGAGGCATAGGGTACGATTTTTGATTTCCTTACTGTGTAAACATTTGAACTGCCTGAGAAAATTTACTTTTTTGTTTTCAGTTGAAGAAATTCCAGAAGCAAAACCTGCTGGTGTCTATCGACCTCCAGGAGCCAGATCGGGTAATGTGAGAAGAACGCAATCACAAGGACCGCCCGAGATCTTCAATGATGCACAGTTTCCATCCCTACAGGCATCAGCGAAGCACGTAGAAACCAGAAAGTAAGCCTTGATATCTTGCCGTTGGTGATACCTACTTATTTGTTTGAAAAATGGTTTCAACAAATTGTCACCTTTGATGACCATGTTCTTTGCTAACATTTTCTTAAGGTTCTTCATTTTCATTTTTTTAACTGATAGATTTGATGGCCTGCCAAATGTTAATCAATATTGTACGTAAATCTTGCAGATTATACTGCAATAATAGGTGGTCCATGAAGATGATATTGTCTTGGCTTATTTCTATCAATGCAAAACGTGCAATATTTGTAGTTTTAATTTCAAAATGGTTCTGACCAGACACTTAAAATTTTTGTTTAACAAATGGGAGTAAGAATCTGAAAAAGGATGAATGAATAAATACAGTGCAATACAAGTGCTTCACCTTTTATCCGGGATCATTGGGACCGGATGCCTGCCTTTGTTCGGAATCTTCCAGATTTCAGAATCATTTTAAAATGGCAATCCCCTTAAGCAAATGTTATGTTTCAAAATCGCACAAAACGGGGTGGGGGGGGGGGGTGCGGGGGTTGTTAAATAAAGTCCATAAAAGACTCTAATATCACTAGCTTGTTTATTTATTTTAAAGTAAAACTTCAAAATAAAACTGGCTCAGACCCCCCCGTACCTATCCCTGCCATCCTCATCCCTGCCCTCTCTTAGTTTCAGTGGAAAGGTGACTCTTGGTCTCGAGCCCAGAGTTTAGAAGTCGCAGTGGCTGACTCAATGTGGGAGTAAAGGCTGGCTTCCTTATCCATAATCCACCACTCAGCTGGAACCGCTCTGGTGCTGGCAGAATGGTTCCAGCTGTGGGGATTATGGGTAATGGAAACAGCCATTGTTCCCCCATTAAGCTGTCGCCAGCCACTGCCACGAGTGAGTTCCGGGTTCGGCAGCACGGCACCCCTGCTGCAATGTCAGGAATTAGATTGGGAGGGGATGACGGCTGGGGTGGAGGGGGGAACAGACAGACAGCTGGGGGCAGGGGTTCGACCGGCAGGTGGCTAGAGGGGGGGGCGACCAGCAGCTGAGAGTTGGGGGGAGACGAGGAGCAAGGTGGTCGGGCATTTTCATTACCAAAAATAGTGCCGGCTTTTGGAGGTTGCCGGTGTTTGGAATCCTGGATAAAAGGTTAGGCACCTGTTTTATACTTTCACATTTTGGAGGGTTGCTTATAAATATTTACATTTCAATAATCTATTTTTTCATCTTTTTGTTCAATCTCCACATACAAATAGGCTGCTATGATTGAATTGTTTTCTGGACTAAATCAGCTAATCTAAGCATGGTTGCAGTGACCCCAGCACAGGAGCCAAATGGTTTGACAACTTGGGAGTGAGCTAGCTAGTCAAGCAAAGTTCAGAATCTTGCAGTTCCAAAGAACTTTTGTGTATAGTTATACTTGGATTCATGCCGTCTTATTAATTAAACACCCCATTTGACAGTTTCATTGAACAAGCATGTATTTCCTGAAAAACAAGCAATTACAAGCTTTCTGAACTGTGGTATGCATTGCCTGGATGCCTGAACATGCAAGTTTCCTTTGGAAACTGCACAGGCTACACATTTGAATTCAGAAATTGAAAACAAATATCCTCACTTTCTGTTCAGACTTGAGTGGTGGATTGTGATTTAAAATAAAAATTGGACAGGAAATTTTTAGTTGAGAAACTTGCTTAAGAATGAGGAGTTCTTGGATTTTTCCAAAATTTAGAAGAATAGCCATGGAATAGGCAACGTGATTAAAAATCCTTCAGTCTTGTTTCAAGGATCTGGAAGGTAAATTTTAAATTTAGATATACCACACAGTAACAGGTCCTTCTAGCCCCTGGGCCTGTGACCTCCGAATACACTAATTAGCCTACAACCCTAATAGGGGGAATCTGGGTCATTGGCATTGGAATAGTGTTGTGCTAACCATACTGTCCACTGTATTCAAGACTTTTTTTTACTAGCGAGTAATATATGTTAATGTGATTCCAGGGAACTGAATAATAAAAAATCAAAATTTAGTATTGAATTTGTGTGAGTTAATGTACATGGATGTTTGTACAGAGCAAGAAGTTATCACTTTTATCTTTTTAAACTGGGTACCCAAGTTTTTGGTGATCTTTTGCATTGAATCATTCCTGGGCCAGCTATTTGTAGAAGTGCTAGATGATCCCAATAGATTGATGTTTGAATAGGAGCAGGCTGCGCCAGAGGGCCTCACGGCCTGCCCCGCGATTCAGTGTGACCATGACTGATCTATCTTGGGTGCAACAACTCCCCTGTCAGATCTCTATAGCCCTTGATTCCAATTTTCAAAACTATCTACTATATCTCCACTTTAAATACTTCATAAAATTCCAGAGATTTGCCACTTTCTGTGGGAAGTGTCTAGACTGCTTGGGAGATGAACAATATCATAATATTGCTTCAACATCTGAATTCACACTCCTTTATGGATTGCATGGAGCCCTGAAATTATTAAATTTTCAGCTAATTCTGCAGGGTGCATCAACTGTATGCCACCAATCTAACAGAAAGCATCTTTTCATTTAATTTTGAGAGAAATTAGCTCAGATTGAGCCAGAAATTGCCCGCCATTTTAAAACACACAGCAGCTATCTTGTTGGAGATGATGCATTGAGTCAAATTAATAAAGTAGCTTGAGCACCACCTGTATCCATTGCCCAGATGTTCTTGGGTATTCCACCTGCAGGATCTCCAGTATGTATAATCCTCATTAGGAAGTATATCTGCCTGTATTTGTCACTGGGTCAAAATTTAATGTGTGTATATATCATATGTGCCACACAGACTTTGAAGGGCAAAAAGGGATGGGAACAGATGAGCAAATTCTGGGCTAGCGCAGTACACGAAAGTACCTGGAGAAGCTCACCAAGTCGTGCAGCATTCATAGAAAGTAAAAACTGGTCATTTTGGGACCAAGCCCTTTGTCGAATGTTGAGAAGCAGGAAGAAGCCTGAAAGTGTGGAGTGGGAGGAGCAAAGGCGAACAGGCAAGAAGTTATAGGTGGATGCAGGTGGGAGGGTTGAAAGGAAAGAAGCTGAAAAGTGATGGGAAAGAGGGCAGTGGACTGAGAAGGATCTTTTTATGAGTGGATAGCTGGAGGAAGGGAAACTGGGTGGGGGGGACAGTAGAGAAAGAGAGCGTGGTGTTTATACTTCCTGTGCTTAATTTTCAAATTTATTTAATTTTGTCTTTCCCTATTCCTATATTTGTTTACCAGTCCATTGATTCCTGTACTGGCTTCTTGAGTCAACTCACTCCATTGATTCTAATTTTATCTGCATTGGGCTTGAATACTCAAATTTTTCCTTGAATCTTTGTGTTTCCAGTTTTAAGCCGATCAACACATCTCTGGCCAAACCTTTGGTTGTCTGTCCTAATCGTGTCATCACTGGTCTAATTTTAGGAGAATCTGATACTCTTTTGGAGGGGGGGGGAGGGAGAAGGAATTTCATCATCCTTTCCTGCTCTGGTGTGTATAATTCAAGATCCATTAATGTGAGTGAATTTTCCTACTATGCCCAATCAGGGAAGACAATAAATACTGGCCTTGTTACTCTCCATGCCAGAAAAGAGAAATTAACTGAACATTTGCACTGTTGTTTCGTACACTGTTGTCATCTTTGAAACTCGATGACAATAGTAGAATTTGTACATATTCCATTTGTACTCTGGTGTTGAAATAGAGTACCTCGTGTGGCTGAAGCTCAATCAGATTGGACTCTAGTGAATCTATCATTTTGATATTTGTGAAGCTTTCATGTACTGACTTAGTTTAGAAAATTTCATAACAAAAAAATTTGTAATCAAGATGTGTATATATATGTGTGTGTATGTGTGTGTGTGTATATATATTTATGTATATGTGTGTGTGTATATATATATATATTTATGTATGTGTGTGTATATATATATTTATGTATGTGTGTGTATATATATATTTATGTATGTGTGTGTATATATATATTTATGTATGTGTGTGTATATATATATATTTATGTATGTGTGTGTATATATATATTTATGTATGTGTGTGTATATATATATTTATGTGTGTGTATATATATATTTATGTGTGTGTATATATATATTTATGTGTGTGTGTATATATATATTTATGTGTGTGTATATATATATATTTATGTATATGTATATATATATATATTTATGTATATGTGTGTATTTATGTATATGTGTGTATATATATATATTTATGTATGTGTATATATATATATTTATGTATGTGTGTATATATATATATTTATGTATATGTATATATATATATGTGTGTGTATATATATATTTATGTATGTGTGTATATATATATTTATGTATGTGTGTATATATATATATTTATGTATGTGTGTATATATATATATATTTATGTATATGTGTGTATATATATATTTATGTATATGTGTGTGTATATATATATTTATGTATATGTGTGTATATATATATTTATGTATATGTGTGTATATATATATTTATGTATATGTGTGTATATATATATTTATGTATATGTGTGTATATATATATTTATGTATATGTGTGTATATATATATTTATGTATATGTGTGTATATATATATTTATGTATGTGTGTGTGTATATATATTTATGTATATGTGTGTGTATATATATTTATGTATATGTGTGTGTATATATATATTTATGTATATGTGTGTGTATATATATATTTATGTATATGTGTGTGTGTATGTGTGTGTATGTATGTGTGTGTATGTGTGTGTATGTATCTGTGTGTATATGTGTGTGTATGTATCTGTGTGTATATATATGTATATTTATGTATGTGTGTGTGTATATATATATTTATGTATGTGTGTGTGTATATATATATATATTTATGTATGTGTGTGTATATATATATATTTATGTATGTGTGTGTATATATATATATTTATGTATGTGTGTGTATATATATATATTTATGTATGTGTGTGTATATATATATATTTATGTATGTGTGTGTATATATATATATTTATGTATGTGTGTGTGTATATATATATTTATGTATGTGTGTGTGTATATATATATTTATGTATGTGTGTGTGTATATATATATTTATGTATGTGTGTGTGTATATATATATTTATGTATGTGTGTGTGTATATATGTATGTGTGTGTTGTGTATGTATCTGTGTATGTATCTGTGTATGTATCTGTGTATGTATCTGTGTATGTATCTGTGTATGTATCTGTGTATGTATCTGTGTATGTATGTGTGTGTATGTATGTGTATATATATTTATGTATATGTGTGTGTATATATATTTATGTGTGTGTATGTGTGTGTGTAAAGATGTGTGTGTAAAGATGTGTGTGTAAAGATGTGTGTGTAAAGATGTGTGTGTAAAGATGTGTGTGTAAAGATGTGTGTGTAAAGGCGCGTGTGTGTAAAGGCGCGTGTGTGTAAAGGCGCGTGTGTGTAAAGGCGCGTGTGTGTAAAGGCGCGTGTGTGTAAAGGCGCGTGTGTGTAAAGGCGCGTGTGTGTAAAGGCGCGTGTGTGTAAAGGCGCGTGTGTGTAAAGGCGCGTGTGTGTAAAGGCGCGTGTGTGTAAAGGCGCGTGTGTGTAAAGGCGCGTGTGTGTAAAGGCGCGTGTGTGTAAAGGCGCGTGTGTGTAAAGGCGCGTGTGTGTAAAGGCGCGTGTGTGTAAAGGCGCGTGTGTGTAAAGGCGCGTGTGTGTAAAGGCGCGTGTGTGTAAAGGCGCGTGTGTGTAAAGGCGCGTGTGTGTAAAGGCGCGTGTGTGTAAAGGCGCGTGTGTGTAAAGGCGCGTGTGTGTAAAGGCGCGTGTGTGTAAAGGCGCGTGTGTGTGAGGGTGCGCGCGCGTGCATACATGTTTGCAGAACAATCTTCAAAAATCCAATGTTGACATGCAGTATTTAAATGGATGCAAAGATGTTCAGTAAGAAGGTGGGAGAGACCACTGTGACAGACTGTTATAAACTCATGAAATCCTTGTTGAGGTGCTTCCAGATAAATGTCCCTTTCAGACAAGTGGCAATCATAACTCCCCTTCTCTTTGCGTAGGGATGGGTCATCCGAAATGCAGTATTTCTTCTGCTTCCAAAACCCTTTCATGGGTCAGCTGTTCCAAGTGACCTTCACAATGGCACAATCCAACTTCAGAATTCCTCTGCTTCCAGAACCATTTTGTGGATCAGCTATTCTAAGTGACCTTCCCTTTTGGCCACGGTGTGGCATACTCATTCTGCTGTAACACAGAAACCACTTCAGAACTATTATTTTCAAGAGCTTTGCTCCAAAATGGCCTCTGAGCAAATAGTCTTTAATCTGTTGGTCACATGTTCTTTGCACTTGTGTTTTCCATGGCCTTCCCCTCTCATCAGAAGTATCCAATTTGGGTATACACTGCCCCCAGCCTGTCGACGCCCAGTCAATCTCCAAAGCCTGCAGGGTTTGCAGTTTGATTTGTTCTCTTAAAGTGACAGTCCCACTCAAATGAAAAAAACTGAAAATGGGACCATGTAATACCTGCCACCAACAAGGAAAATTTTGAGTTGCAAGAGCAAAATTTTAACTGCAACCTACAATGTTTGAAATAACACATTCACTATTTCCATGACATAATACAAATATAACATTTTCCAGTAATGTTAAGTTCGCAACATTGAAAGGCAATCTTTTTCTTTAATATGAGTTATCATTAAATCATATTCCTGTAGAACTAGACTCCAGTTTAACAAATATCTATTTGTATTTTTCATTTTACTAAAGAAAACAAAGGAATTATGGTCAGTATACACAAAAAGTGGTTCCTGAGCTGTGCAGATGTACACATTGAAATGCTGCAAAGCCAATACAGGGCCAATAATTCTTTCTCTATAGCAGAATAATTCTTTTGATGTTTATTGAATTTCTTGGAGAAGTAGCTACTGGATGATATATACCAAGATGACCACCCAAGGATTGCTATGGGCCAAGATTAAAATTTTGTCCCTATAGGAGGAACTACAATCTGGTGAACAACTGTCCATTCTCTATTGGTAGGGATATCAGGTGGTCTCCACTTCCTCATTATTACCCCCTTCCTTGTAATAGTATCCAGCTGGCACTTTCTTAATTTCATCCTTAGAGGCTTATCTCTCACCTTGGCAAATCAGGATCTCTGTTCTACCCACTATAAATTATTTTCAGGCAGGGACAAATCCTTGCTCTCAGGTTTAACACCAGAACTCTGTCCTAACAGTTGGTATTGGCAAGCTTCTTTTGGACATAGCTCACGTAACTGCACAGGCCAGATATATATATCTGAATCTGTCTCGGCAGTCAATCTCACCACAGGGACAACTTTACCCTCTGCAATTTGTTTCCTGCAATTCCCTTTGGAGAAATTGTTTTGCCTCCTCTTCTCCGAACTTCCCTTTCATTACATAATAGTCACCTAAAATTTTCATAGCGTACCACTGCAAGTTCAAACTTTTTTGTGATGGTCAGTTAATTATTCTTTCTTGCCCCCTGGAAACCTGCAAAGGTGGGCAATTCCAAAAACTTATCAATGTCTTTTGCTGCTATCATTCCACACACAAGCCTTTAATTTGGCTCAAAAAAATCTAATCACTCAAATTTTGACAATTAATTGATCATCACCTTCAAATTTAGTGAGATCCCAGACGATTATCCCCCAATTTTGTTATGTGCCAGACAGCAGCAGTAAAAATGAGCCCAGTGTTATATTTAAAGTAATAAGGTTTTATATTATTGCTAATAATTTAAAATATCTAATTCATCTGAAATTATCTACTTAACTCCCAACTATGCACGAATATACTAAAGTGTATGGGGAATACCACAAGCCACTACAGCTTGGGCATAATTCTGGAAAGGCAGTTCAAAGCTCAGACTCAAAAAATTTAATGTTGACATGCAGGCTTTAAATGGATGCTAATTTTTTGTCCCATGCCAGAATGAACACACTTGTGTGTAGAGTTTGAACAAAAGTGTAAATGATAGATAACCTGCTACTGGTAAGGTTGTCCATTAAATGTAGTTCAGCCTCCACATACAAAGCTATGTCTGGTGTATTAAGTTTCCTTACTTCTCTGAAATATTGAGTTTAATATTTTGCTCTCACTGCTATTGGCTTCAGAAGAACCAGATTACATTTGTAGAGTGTGTCCTTTTCTGGGTAGGGGGGAACTCTGCAACCATTCTGACACCTTTTTAAACTTTATAAGGGTCAGTGACCTGATGGATCTCCCTCATTGAATGCTACTCTGTCCATTTGTATGTGGCGGTTGAACCATTCAAACAATGAGGAAGGCCACAAGTATGGTAGGTAAACTTACTCTTGTTTGGACACGTTTCCTTATCTTTGTGTTTAAACGTTTGACTAGCTGATCGTAACTTGTTTTCCCCCAGAGATAAAGAAATGGAAAAGACCTTTGAGATGGTGAAATACAAAAACAGAGCCAGAGAGGAAGGTTCTAAAAGTCAGTCCGTTCAGCTAGAACTTGGCAACCAGTTTGCTGTTCTTGAAGAGCAGTAAATATTGGTGCATATTTTACAGACTGCTGCTCTGTTCCATCCCAGGTAATTAAGCAACATGGAACCCACCTGTCTTCACCACATTGCCAGAAAAATGTTTAATTGAGGTGGCATCGGCTTCCGTGGACAAATGAGGCACCTGCAAGACATCATGGGAATATTAAGCTTGAAGCACAATAACTGCTGTCATCTGCTTTGGATACGAATTGCTACAAGGGTTTGAATAAAGTGTCAGTCTTGGAATGACATTTTTTGGATAAAGATTGAAATTGCAGCCATTAAGTGGTCCATTTGTTTTCATCCTGCTTTCTAGTTGAATGTTGAGCCTCACAGGTGACTACCTCAATTTGGCAGTAAGAACTGTGGACACCATTTTGACTGTTCCTCATTTGCCATCACATTTTTTAGAGGAGTGTTACACTAGTTCAACATTACAGACCATTAATCTGCTAAATTCCTGGGAGCTGAAGTAGAAATATTATGACCATCAACAAATTGAAATTGCAACAGAATAATATTAAGTGACCTTAGTGTAAAGTAAAAGTTCCGTATGGGATTTATTAAAACATTTGGTTTTCAAGTTGGAGCAAACTGGCTGCATACCCTGGCTTGGGCTGCATCGCCTCCTTGATGAAGATCATTTCTGTGTTTCCGGAAGTAATGCAGAGATGTAGTACATAGCATCGTCCTCCAAATTCTTGATGCTCAAAGAATCTAACTTGGACCTTGGATAAATATTCATTTCAGATTGACATTCTAAGCGGCAACACCGTTAAAATCACACAGTCGTCAAATCTTCAAACTTCTTAAGATGGTCTTAAAACTAAAGTGGTGACCAACAGTAAAAACCTGGAAATGGGGAATGGAAAATGGGGATTTGCAAACAAGTGTTCCTTTTAGAATTATTTGCATAATCTCATCTGAACAATCAAAATCTAGTGTTTGTTACGTGGCATGAATGATGATGACATGTCACACTCTAAAGGTTGAATTTAATTCATCTAACTTTTATGTATTTATATAATTAACTATTGTGAAACCTTAACATGGGGGTGGGGGGTGGAGGGGAGTAAAGCTCAAGGTTACAATTCAAAAATTACAACTATTTATGAAGTCTGGTACAGTATTTTCCTAAAGCTTGAAGACCATCTGTAAAATTGGGCATATTGAAATAAATGCATCAGGCTCTGGCCCATTGCATTAGAAATTCCATTCCTTTTAACCCTTGCAATAAAACTAATTCTCTGTTCAAGAACTAACAGCAACACTTGGTCGACATTATTGAGTTGTTTTAAGATGCAGATTTAGAACCTATTTTGTGCTATACAAATGGAACAGCAGCTATTGTCTGAACATAAGTAAATCCTGGGCATGTATTATGGCTGTACTGGTGGAAACATTTAAATAAATCAATAAATCTGCAACATGTGCATATTTTGTTTCTTTTATAATGACTAATGTAGGAATTATTACTTAATATTTATTGGGTAACAACTTTCGTATTGCTGCAGGACTAATTAGAGCAATACCATTGAATTTTTCTGAATTTTACCTTAATCTTTTCCAGTAGATGATCTGGTGTTTTTTTTGGGGGGGGTGGGGGGAGAAGTAGAGTATTCCACAGATAGATGAAACTGGCCTGTGTCATCTACTAAAAGTCTTGTCTATTGGTTGCAGTTCGCATTGGGATCCAACTTGTTTTACAATATTTTTTTTAAAAGGAAACATTTTCCATTTTGTGCTGTATCCAAAATCTTTTATTTTGGTCATGAACTTGGTCAGAGAAAATGTGTTCTGACATGTCATATTTTGTACTACGAAAAGATGTCCCTCCCTGAGGATAGTTGCGGTGTTCCCATTGTAATTTTCTGGACTGTGGTAACCATGCATCTTTTGCTGTTGAAAGTAATTATGTAAAGTGCTTTGTCCATGAATGTTAGTGAAAAAACACTCATTTTTTAAAATTAAGTTTTTATCTAGATTATCAGTTAACCTTGTGACAATCATTTGCCATGGTAGTATCTATGCATGCATTTATTCTCAAGGTTTAGTGGATATTGGGCAAAATGAGCCAAAATGCTAAGTGATCAGTATTGAAAGGGACAGTAAATCAAATAGCAAGACAAAAAAAAGCTACAAGTAGAAGAACAAGCACCGAAGCTCAAATGGCAATTTTAATAAGATTTAATGGTACGAAATACCTGTGAGACTACTACCCTCCTGGTCAGATCGGATTCCGCATCCAGCACTTGCTGTCAGCCTTTTTATAAAAAGGCCTTGCATTTAAACAACAAGGGAAGGCTGTTTAAGCATTAAAATAATGTTTCATTCTCATCAAAACAAATGCTAGCTGTAACACCGCCGCAGACCACTGCCACCGCCAATCCCCTACATGTCCCCACTGCTGCCGCTGATCCCTGGGGAGGCTTCCTGGGCCAGTGGAACACTCAATGGAGAGTCACCAGGCTCATGTCTCTGAGTTCAGATTCCAAATCCTCCCCTCGGTCTACTACCGCACACACACTGGAAATCTCGTGTACGATTGTTGGCCAAGAGGAAGGTTCGGAGTTGGTGTCGGGAGCTCTGGTGTGCTGAGGAGGGAGGAGAGGGAATGGCACTGAGCCCAAGGTCCCACTCCTGCTCGGGAGGCTGCTCTCCTTGATGATGCGGCTTGTGGCTGGGAGGCAGTTTGAGAGGGAGAGTCAATAGGGGAAGGTAAAGAAGAAATGGAAAGGGAGAGGGAAGGGAGTTACCTGAAACAAGGACAATTATTCTAAGTTCATGTTGAGTGAAATCATTTTTCAACCTGTGAGGTTATTTTGGCTCCAAAAATATTTTAGATTTGTTTTGGATATCCTCATTTATCGGAAATTATTTTGGAGAATCCAATTTTGGATAAATGGAATTGTACTACTTTTGACTGCAGTAAGTACCTGCGTCGTTTGAGGTGTCAGGAAATCAGATGGGCGGGTAGCTGGCTGGGAGCAGATGGAAAGTTTGAGTTTGGGGTGTTGGGAGCTTGGTTGGACCGGCAGCGAGGGTCTAGGCAAGAGCTCACAGTCAGGGCTTTGGGAGCTCCAGTGGGTGGGTAGCCTGTGCCAAAAATGGGGAGGTGTCGATTTTTGCATGTATGAATATGTATACATGCAAACCCAAAAAAGGGGAGGTGTCGATTTTTGCATGTATGAATATTTAAAATGGATGATGTACAATTTTTCCCTGAAAGTCTTGACTCTTCCTCAGGATGGTGGGAACAGAGTAAACATTTTCATGTTGAGTAAGACTGGTTACTGTCATTGGAGGGGGAGGGAGGGGAGAGGGAAAGAAGTACTGATCTGGCCGCAATGTCAACCCTGTCTTGATTTATTGAAAGAACAGGTTCCAGGGGCAAAATTAACTAAAGTAGAAGAGATTCTGAAAAGATCTATGCAAGGCAATAGTTGAGGTCACAGTGATGATAAAGCAGATTAACTCATTAAATTTAGTATAGTTTGATCCATTAACAGGAGCTGGCCTGATTTCCCTATTCCTTGCTCTGCCTGGGATAAGTTCCTTTGGGATTTAAGGATGTCCCACTTTGTCAGTAGCACTCGTGTAAGAACAGCTCATTAAGGACTTGGTTAAATTTAACCAACAACGCTGTTTCAATAATCTAATAGCATTTGGGCTATAATCATGGCCTCTTGCCTATTCTTAAGAGCTAAGGAAATTCAGCTGTCTGGATAATGGAGACCTAAGAGATGGGCTGCAAATCTCATACTGCATTTGCAGTCTGATATGTGCTTCTGTGTACTCCTTTTCAGAGGTGAGAGCTTCAAACTTGGTGATGAAGAGGCTGATGGAGATTGAGGAATGAGATTATACTGTGGGTTCTGTGCTATGACCGTTTTCTGACTAACACTGTTCTTGGTGTGCAATTTTAGCAATGGGAAGTCGAGTCTTTCCACAGTGACTTTCTTCTCTCTCTTCTTCCCTTCTACCCCCCCCCCCCCACCTTAAAGCTTTTAAGAACATCTTTGAGATGTTTTCATTGCTATCTAGGAAGTGTTAGTGAAGTGCCAAGGTCACACGGGGGGCTGCAGATGGTGGAATCTGGAGCAAAAAAAAAATCTAACCTGGTGGAGGGGCTCAATATGTCAGGCAACATCAGTGAGAGAAAAATAATGGAACCCTTTATCAAGGTGCCTATCTAGGGTGCTGGGGATAGGAACAATGTCACCTGCCCATAGGAGCAGGCTGAGTGTACTATATAAGCTTTGATTCTGAAGCCATCGGCATGGGAAAAGGTGATAACTCTGATTTATTAGAGCTGCATTTCTTAAGAACGTTTCCACTCTAAGATTGCCTTGTGTTGATGGTTAATTAGTTCCTGGTTATTCTCATCAAATCAGTCTTGGGGTTTTTGATAGCTCGAGTGGGTGCACTGACTTCTGGGAGTGATGAAGCCATCTGATGCACTGATGGAGATGCACTTTTGTGCCACAGTATATCTGTTGCTGCAGTTGTTCAGGGGCTAAGGTGAAGTTTGAGCATGAGGACAGGTAATGTGATGCCCTTGTCAGTGATGTAGTTTCATAATCACCCGCATTTGGAGCAGCATGTTGCGCTTGTCTTCACCACAAGGAGATCAGCTACTCACGAGGGATTTCTCCTCCCCTTCCACCCCCCCCCCCCCCAACCCCCCAACTTTCCCTTTGTCAATCACACATTCCCAGAGGTTTGCATCCTCTGGCGCTGAAATATTGTAGGAGAATCAGTTCTATCACTGTGACTTGGGCTAGCCACTGGTCAAGTTGGAGTAGAGTTTTTTTCCTTCACCTCTTCACTAGTTTTTGGGATTGAACTTTCTACACCAGTGGTTCTGAACCTTTTTCTTTCCACCCACATACCACTTTAAGTATTCCCTATGCCATCGGTGCTCTGTGATTAGTAAGGGGTTACTTAAGGTGGTATGTAAGTGGAGAGAAAAAGTTTGAAAACCACTGTTTTAATCGTACTTAATTGACTCGTTATGTGCCCGGTTTCATAACTCCAAAGGAAATGGGCCAATGACAATTTCTCTCAAGCAAAATATTTCAGTAACAATTGGGTCTAGAGCAGTGGTTCTCAACCTTCCCTTCCCACTCACATTCCACCTTAAGCAATCCCTTACTAATCACAGAGCACCGATGGCATAGGGATTACTTAAAGTGGTATGTGAATGGAAAGAAAAAGGTTGAGAACCACTGTTCTACACTGACTCCATTTTGGAATGCACTGGAGCATCCTGAAACATTAATTTATCCCAAAACAGGCCACCCATGAAGACCTCATTCTTATCACTTCTTTCATTCAACTATCCTTTCCCTCTGCATTACCCAGGGTAGTTGTCTCCATGTGTGTTCCTGCAGTAAAGTGTTCAGGTCTGTCACTAGGATGTCCATGAGGTAACTGGCATTCTCTTCTCCTGTCTTGCCACATCAGGCTCTTGTCCTTTTGCCTTAGCTGTAGAACATCACAGAGTAAAGGCAAGAGTAAATGCCTCATTTAACTTAAATTTTTAATTATAGAGAAGTAGCATGGTAGCAGGCCCTTCCAGCCCATAACCCAATGCTGCCCAAATACACCCATCTAACTAATGAACATACTATTTGTCTTTGGAAACTGGAGCACTAAGGGGTGAATGTACAAACTCTTTGCAGTCAGCAGTGGATTTAAACCTGGGTTGCTGATGCCATAATAGCAGTGTGCTAACCATGCCCTAACTAGCTGGAAAAAGCCAAGTACCAAAAGTATTAAAAGAAGAGAATTGTTCTCTGACACTTTGTCTTTTGCACTGGTTTTAACTTTAGTAAAGTGCTCATCAACTTGTGAAAGAAATGTCCCATTTCTATCCCAAGGTTCATCTGTCTTAAACCAAAAGGCATGGGTTTCGGGTGGTTAGAGAGGATCGCAAGAACCCTTTCACCCAGAGGACGGATGCAATCTTCAGCACACTGCTGGAAAGGATGGTGGAGGCAGGAGCTTGCAACCAAATACTTAACTAATCATCTTTTCTAACCCTCTTTGTTAGAAACAAGTTTTAAGGAATGGTATAGATTAGGCATTAAAAGTCTGAAAGATCTTTTAATCAAGGTGAGGGGGTTGGAGGGTTATTGGCAGAGAATGGGAGGTTTGAGCAAGTGGAGTTGTTCTAGTGAACCGGTGTGGACTCAAGGCTGACATGGCCTGTTTCCGCTCTATAAATGGTTATATGGTTAAATCACCAAGCATAGTTGGTCATGTGCTCAGTGCTACTATGTGAGATTAATGTGGATTGGTGTTGGCATGGACAGATTGAGCTGCATTAATCCATGACTTGAATTAATCTTAGTAAAAAAGACAGCTTGCCTCCTGCAATGTGTCTGACTCTTGGGCACATGGATGTAAGAATAATACATGGTTATGTGTGTAAGGTAGGGAAGTTGTGGAGTAAGGCATGATATGGTATATCCAGCAAGTTGGTGGGGAATATGATGCTGACCACTGCGGAATATCATGGGCCCAAATGTAATATTTTTTGTATCCCGTATAGATCAAGGGATTAGAGATGTTTTACCATCACGCATCTCTGGGGTTTTTCTTCACGTTCTTTCTTCTTACTACTTTTCTTTTTTTTTGTTCAACACCTGGATTGTGAATGTAGGGGGTTGAGGGGGACGCTGGATGGACACATGGTTTAGTATTGGTCTTTAATGGCAGGTAAATTGACTTTTATTAGTATTAATATTAACAGAATTCAGAATCCGATAAAGAGAAAAAGGTTATAAAAGAAAAAAAGCCAAAGTGGATTTAGCTTTTTTACAAGAAACTCATTTAATGAAAATAGAACATGCAAAATTAAAGAGGGATTGGGTAAGAATGGTATTGTCTTCATTTAACTCTAAAGCCAGAGGGGTAGCGATATTAATAAGTAAAAGTTTATCATTTAAAATATTGGATATATTTATTGATAAAATAGGAAAATATGTGATGATAAATTATAACATTTATTTGGAATATTGGACATTGAATATATATGCACTGAATATAGATGATGGAAAATTTATACAAGATGTTTTTATGCAGTTACCCAATGCAGAGTTTATCTTACAAACTCTGAAATTTCATTAAAAAAGTAAATGTTCGATTGACAGAGTATGATTCAATATCAAGTTATAAAGTAAATATTGAAAAAAGTGAAGTGATGCCCAATGATTGAGGCTGATTCTACTCAAGCTAAGAAAATGACAACATTTAAATGGCAGAAGGAGGCAGTTAAATATTTAGGAATCAATATTGATAAGGATTTGAATAATTTATTTAAATTAAATTATATACCTTTACTGAAGAAAATTAAAGAAGATTTAATATAAAGGAAGGATTTACCAATTTATTTAATAGGAAGGATAAATTGTGTGAAGATGAATATCTATTTTTGTACCAACAACCTTTTTCAAGATTTAAATAAAAGTGTAAGAAAATTTATTTGGTGAGACAAAGCCCAGGATGGCTTTGGAAAAATTAACATGGAAATATGATCAGGGGGACTACGAATGCCTAATTTAAAAAAAACTATTATAAAGCAGCTCAACTTAGATTTTTGTCTTTCTATTATCAGACTGGTGAAAAGACCACATGGGTACAAATTGAAATGAATAAAATAGGGGAAAATAATTCTGAACACATTTTGTATAAGTGGCACGAAGAGCTGTTAAAAGGGAAAATAAATACGCCAATTTTTAAACATAAAGTATGGAATGGAATTCATATAGAAAGTGGAATGAAAAATTATCATTTAGCTAGAATGTTAAAGCAAAATCCTTTAATTCCCACTGCAGTTAATAATTTTTTTTGATATTTGGTATAACTAATAAAAAGGATAAAGGATTGTGTTTTGGGTTATTTTTCTTTTGACCAATTGAAAGATGAGTATAATGTACCAAATAATACTTTTTTTCTTATTATCAACTTAAATCGTATTTAAAAAGAAAGTTAGGACTGAATTTTAGATTACCTGAACAAAGTCAATTTGAATATATAATAACTGAAAAGATTTATTACTAATATATATATATATATATATAAAATTGCAAGAGACTATGCAATAAAAAAGATCTATTTAAATCTAAATTGAGATATGAAAGAGCTTTAAATATACAAATTCAAGAATAAGTATGGTCAAAACTTATGAAAGTGTTACCAATACAATTAATGTCAGATATCAAATTTTACATTAGTTATATTATACTCCACATAAACTACATGAAGTTAATTCAAATTCCTCTGATTAATGTTTTAGATGTAATAAAGAGGTAGGAATCTTTTTACATGCAATATAGCAATGTGAAAAAGTAGAACAACTTTGGGAAGATAGAAGTATTTTATTGGGATGTTGTGAAAATGCAACTTTTGAAAGACCCAAAAATATTTTTGTTAGAGGATATTTATGATTTGAAGTTGGATATTTATCAGAGGGAATTTTTAAGTATAGCAGTAGCAAAGAAATGTATAGCCGTAATGTGTAAACTAGATAATTGGGGTTGAACAGATGGCAAATGATGGCAGATTACAAAATTGTATACCATTAGAGAAAATAACGTATAATTTGCGGAATCAATCAGAAAAAAATTATTAGATTTGGAAACCTTATATGGATTTTATTGGTAAGAGTTCATCTACAGAGACTACTATTCTTGCCCCAACTCACTCTAGTTAATTTAAGGTCTAAGATTATATTTGTAAATTTGAAATTTAATTAATCAATGAAGGATATATGATTAATTCAGACAGGTTTTTTCTTACTTTTCTGGGGAGGAAGGGGGAGGGTAGGAGGAGAAAATATCAAATGATGTATTCTTGGATTGTTTTTTAATTATTCTGTATGATTACGGATAGTACTGTATTTGTTATTGATGCAAATGAAAAATAAAATTTTCCCCCCAAAAATTCCCCAAGTCCTGTAGATCAGGATTCTTCACTTAATTCGATGGTTTAGTTCTGTCTGTGCCCCAGTTTTGTAACGCTAGCTGCTTGACCTTTTTGAATGAGTTACTGGACTGATTTCTCCACCTTAAAAGTGGAAAGCTGGTTTGTTGGTAATTGTGTTTACCATGCACTTGAGTGGGGATCCTGCTCTTATTTTCTTTTGTTTTCCTGTTGAGCTCAATACAACTATGCAATGTTTAAAAGAATATCTTGCATTTCACCTATGTTTATTTTCCTTTGTCTTGTGTTCAAGTAAACATTACGAAATAAATAGTGCAAGTTAAATAGTTTTACTGAACAATAAACAAACTGTATTCAGTACAGTGGAAACCAAACTGCTTTGCCTACTATTGTTTGGAAGTTCAAACATATGCTAAGTAAAACGAGAAATTGATCTGCAATAGCAGTGGTGAAAGGCAGTAGTAATCAGTTTTTGGGATAATGGTTTAAACAGCAGTGAAACATTGATAATTTTTTTCTCCCACTAATGCTACTCAAACTACTGAGTTCCCACAGCAGTTTGTTTTTTTGCTTCATATTCCAGCAACTACGGTCTTCTGTGCGTTTCCAATGAAATCTGATGCTGTATGAAAGATGGCTTGATCCTTTGGATGACCAGAGCCTTAGCCCATAGTGGACGTCTCCTCCATTGTCGTCTCTGGCAGTGTATCGTTCCCTCATTGCGATGTCAGTCTGGATGGGAAGGAATAGTTTGCTGGTTCCCTGCCAACTATTACCATTGTCTAATCCAGCCATACTCCATGTGGGCCCTAAGCCCTCCCTGGAGGCCACAGGACATTTAAGTAAAAGCCTTATTTTCTTTTCACCTTGCATAACATTAATATTGTTTTTTTATGTAGTTGGAAGGAGAGAAGTGTGGAAGAAACCAAAACTTGACTGGTTCACAGTAAAGGGGACCCATAAACTTTGAGTAGAGTCTTAGGGGGCCATAGCTGATACAAGGTTGAGAATGGCTCCTTTAAATCTTTCTAACAATACATTTAGTTATTAGTCCATTGGAGAGTAATGTGTTAATGATTTGTCATATGGATTGCATGATGTACATATGTACCAAAATTCATATTGCTGCAGCTGAACATTAAAAAAAAACTTTCATATATTAAATTGAAATGAGATAAATACAAAAGATTATGGGCCCAGATAACCCCAAAACCTAGCAGCAATAAAAATTCACCAAGACAAATGGTTATTTAAACAAAAGTTGCTTTTAATATCTTTAAACATAAAACAGGATCAAACTTTAACTTATTATTATTATTAGCTAACTTAACCCCCTTCTAATTCTAAGTACGTGTGTGTGTGTGTGTGTGTGTGTGTGTGTGTAATATATATATACACACACATATCTTTTTTTCTTTGGCTTGGCTTCGCGGACGAAGATTTATGGAGGGGGTAAAAAGTCCACGTCAGCTGCAGGCTCGTTTGTGGCTGACAAGTCCGATGCGGGACAGGCAGACACGATTGCAGCGGTTGCAGGGGAAAATTGGTTGGTTGGGGTTGGGTGTTGGGTTTTTCCTCCTTTGCCTTTTGTCAGTGAGGTGGGCTCTGCGGTCTTCTTCAAAGGAGGTTGCTGCCCGCCAAACTGTGAGGCGCCAAGATGCACGGTTTGAGGCGTTATCAGCCCACTGGCGGTGGTCAATGTGGCAGGCACCAAGAGATTTCTTTAGGCAGTCCTTGTACCTTTTCTTTGGTGCACCTCTGTCACGGTGGCCAGTGGAGAGCTCGCCATATAACACAATCTTGGGAAGGCGATGTTCCTCCATTCTGGAGACGTGACCCATCCAGCGCATATATATACACATATATACACATACATATACATATATATGTGTGTATATGTGTATGTATATATATGTGTGTGTGTGTTTTTATATAAGTTCAGAATAGTTCTTTGATCCACAGTCCAATCTCATTTCTCATTCCTCCAAGTTCTCTGGTTGCAGGCAGTTCTTGTACTGTGCACAGAATTTAACATTAATGAATTTCAGCAGGCTTTGGTGCTTGGAAGGTAAATGATTTCCGGTCAGCAAGATTCCTTTTGGTTTTTAGAGAGAGATTTGTTGCTCGTTGGACACAAACTGATTTTTTCCGATCAGCCACATCTTAGTCTTGCCAGAGAAACTTCCCCCATCAAGGTTTTCCAGATGAAAACCTTTCTTTTAGGTCACCACAGAGCTCCTTTTCTGTTTCCTTTATTTTAAGTGAAACATTATGCAGCTAGCCATCTCCTCTTGTATGGACCACAAGGGTTTTAACCAGGCTGAACTACGAACTTACAACCCGTTTTCAAAATGGGGTTTTTCCACAAGCTTGCCAGCCTGTCCTGTTCCAGTCCCAGCTGTTGCTGCTGAACTGTGGAACTGAATTCTCTCTCTGTCCCTCTCTGTCACTCAGAGAAAAGCACAACCCTCTGAGAAGAGCCAACTGCACTCAGATTGTGGCTCCGGACCTAATCTTCTGAGTTTGTTCATTTGTTATTTTCCAAAACAATAATTCATTACTCCACAGCATGTCCAATTAACAGCTAATTGTGAAGTCCTTATAGGTATTCTTTGCAAGTTTTTGCAAAGGCACCTGGGAGCCTGGACTATCTGGCTTGAGCAGAGCTCTGGCATTTTAAATGAGCTCTGTTTAGAAGTGTTTGTATGTGACCTACACTTAAAAAAAAACTGCCACAATTTATCTCCTTTTTAAAACATAACTATATACAATATAAAGCAACATAATCTGTCACATCAGAACATAGAAAAATTTGGTATTACAGTGCTTCTGTGGTGTTGAACCAGTCAATTCCTTTTTTAAAAATGTTCCTCAGGCATTTGTAAAACATTTGCCAAATTTACCCTCATCCAAAATCTATTATGTCTTAGGTAGAATAATCTAAAATATTGTCCCTAGCGTTTAGAACTGTGTTGAACTGGCTAGGAAAATGCCAGCTTCCAACCTCTGGACTTGTTTCTCCAAGAAAGAGTTTGAAATGTACAAGGGTGTTTGTTGCAGTAACCATGCCCTGCTCAAAAATCCTTGCGTGTGTACACGCCACATTTTGAAATCTCCTTCAGTTTGTTTCATATTTGCAATGATCTTGACTAAATATTATTCCATTTCAGATCACTATAAATTGTAATACCTTGCTTGAGGCCTTGCAAGTGAATTCACAGAATTCCCCTGTAGGAGTTTGAATTTAATGCACCGCATTCATTTTTCCTTGAAGCATATAAATTTTTTAACTTGCAATGTACGATTGAATCAAGTGATTCAGTAAGTGCGGTGTTTGACCTTTTGGCAATGTCTGTTCACATTTTCAGTGTTACGTGTGTAAAGTATGTCCACATTTGCCATAATTTTAACTTTTTATTGGAAATCAGAGGGGCTTGAGTAACTGGAGCAGGATACTGAGGGAGTGCTTCTTGTGGCTGATTTGGGCTTGCTATTTATGCAGTTTGGAATTCTTTACCCTAATGGTGATGTGGATCTTCTTGTACATTTAAGGGTGACATTGATTTTCTGGGAGGGGGGAGTAGTGAGGATCATATGTATGACCATAACTGATTCTTTATCTCGACACCAATTAGTGTTGAGTTAGAGATTTGGTCATTATCTCATTGAATGGCAGTTTCCTTGACAGCTTGATATTTCTATTGGGGTTGAGGTGATAAAGGTTTCCTTTAAAGTGAAATAGGGATCAGATTGGAAATAGAACAGCTTGCAACATTGGAATGTTATTTTATCCATATGGGGAGAAGGGATATGGGGAGAAGGTGGGTAGGTGGAGTTAGGTCATAAATTAGATCAGCCATGATCTTATTGAATGGCGGAGCAGGCTCGATGGGCCATTTTTGGCCTACTCCTGTTCCTACTTCCTATGTTCCTATTCTCTATCGATGTAAGACTGTAGACTAGGTTTTGATGCAGAACTTGGGTGCTATTTAGCTCTGATACATTTCATTGGGTGGGGTTGATGCTATCTTGTGCATTTTAAATCTTGGACTCTGGTGCTCTGCACAGTTGAAAGCACAGCCACCACATTGAGGGTCGTTAATGACTCTATATTTGAATTTAGTGCGCACCCCTTTAAGAACAGCATGGGCTCAGTCACCACGTGTGTGGTGACATCATAATCGCTGCCCAAGGCACGCACTGAGAGGGAGGTTTGAATCAGGAAGAACCCCTGATGGCGCCATCTTCCCATGGCTGCCCCACCACACGGCGTTACATGCGGGGCCGGTTCGCCATGAGAGAGTGCGTCGCCACACAATCTTCCCAGATCAGGCTATGCGTCCCACCGCTTGGTCAGGCAGCCTCGGCGCTTGGCCATGGCTGTCTTTACTGGCTGCGACGTCCAGGTGGGCCACTTTCCAACTGTCCACTGTAAAAAGTTCCTCTTTCCCCCTCCCACCATGTTTAGAGTGAAAGTTCTGCTGGATCGCTGGAGGACCTTATGTGGATCTTCATACAGGTGCTGTAGTGGTGCCCGCTGGCCGGGTGCTATGGCGTGATGGGGATGGAGGGGCCAGGGAGGCCAGTTTCCTGTGGAGAACCACCAGCAGGTTCACGTCCTTGGGTGCTGTGCCCGTTTCTGAGCTGAAGAACTTGCCAGGCAGAGAGAGTGGTACGCTGTATACCAATTCTGCCAAAGAGGCTTGCAGGTCCTCTGGTACCATTCTGAACAGAGGAGGACCCAGGGCAGCTCGTCTGTCCATCCGGGCCAGTGAGACTGGCCATGAGAGTGGACTTTTGGTGCTGGTGAAACCTCTCCACCAAACTGTTGGATTGTGGGTGATAAGCAGTGGTGTGGTGGTGTTTAACCCCCAAGAGTCTTGCCAGGTGGGCCCATAGTGCGGAGGTAAACTGGGCACCCTTGTGTCAGGTGATGTGCGCCAGCATGCCAAAATGAGCGATCCACTGGCAGACGAGGATTCTAGTGCACATCTCGGCCAAAGCCTCTCTGATCGGGATGGCCTCAGGCCATCTCATGGCTCAGTCCACTATCGTAAGTAGGTAGCGCGCCTCTCTGGATACCGGCAAGGGGCCTGACGACATCGTGGAAGTGCTGGAGCATCCGCACTGATGAGTCAAAAGGTTGGATTTGGGCCTTTGTGTGCCTGTGGATCTTGGAGGCCTGGCACTTGGTGCAGTTCCTCGCCAGCTCCGCCACCTCTTTCTTAAGTCTGTGCCACATGAATTGCTCCGCCACCATCCGCACAGTCGTCTTCAAGGGAAGAGCAAGGTTGTGGACTAGACTGAAAACTCTCACCCTCCACTGCAGTGGGTCTACTGGGCGTGGTGGTCCTGTAGAGACGTCGTCCGGGCTGTTGGGCAACTGGATGTCTTTGAGGTCGAGGCCCGAGATGGCGGTCCAGTGGGCTCGTGTCTCTATGTCATGCTGCTGAGCCTGGGCTAGCTGTGTGTAGTCCAGGCTGGGGGCTAGAGTATTGATGGACGGGTGAGAGAGTGCGTCCGCTACCATGTTGTCCTTGCCTGCCCTGTGCCGGATGTTGGTAGTGGCACTGTTGTCTGACTGACTATGGGTCCTTGGCCATGGCGAGTGCCTGGGTGAGGGGCTTATGGTCCATGAAGGCTCTGCCCTCCAGGAAATAGTGGAAGTGGCAGATGGCCAAGTACAACACCAGGAGTTCCCGATCGAACATGCTGTACTTGAGCTCCGGTGGACGCAGCAGCTTACTGCCCATCCAACCATTGCTCCAGCACTACCCCGACCGACATGGCTGAGGCATCCACTGAGAATGCCGTGTGTGCCTCCGGGCATGGGTGCACCAGCAGCGTCAGACTGGCGACGGCTTCCTTTGTCGCAATAAACGCCTTGTCCGCCTCCTCTGACCAAGATAAAGTTTTTTCCTTCATGACGATCAGTGTGAACATTGGACACATGGTACGGGCGGCGCTGGGGATGAACCGATGGTAAAAGTTCATCATCCCGTTGGGTGGCGGGTTTGGGGAAATGTTGGATGGCCGCCACCTTTTACGGCACCGGAGTGGCTCCAGCCACCAAGATGGTGTGCCCCAGTAACTGCAGCGACTGCTTTCCGAACTGGCATCTGGCTGCGTTGACCATGAGGCTGAACTCCGCCAGCCGGGCAAACGGTGCGGAGATGGGCCTTATGTTCTTTGCGATTGCGACTGGCGATCAGGATATCATCTAAGTAGATGAACACAAAGTCCAAGTCCCTTCCCACTGCATCCATGAGGTGCTGGAATGTCTGGGCCATATTCTTTAACCTGAATGGCATACTGAGGAATTCAAAAAGGCCGAACGGAGTGATGATCGTATTCTTTCCAACATCGTTGGGGTGCACTGGTATCTGGTGATATCCTCGCACCAGGTCGACTTTGGAAAAGAGCTGCGTGCCATGGAGGTTGGCCGAGAAATCTTGTATGCGAGGGACTGATACCTGTCTGGAGTTGTGGTGTCGTTTAGCTGTTGGTAGTCTCCACAGGGACTCCAGCCTCCTGATGATTTGGGGATCACGTGGAGTGGTGGGGCCCAGGTGCTGTCTGAACGGCGGATGATCCTCAACTCTTGGAGCCTTGAGAATTCCTCCTTCCCTGCTGTAGTTTTTAGCGGGGGTAGCCGCCTGGGCTTGGCGTGCAATGCGGGCCTTGCTTGGCGATGTGGTGAAAAAGTCAATGTGTGGGGAAAGCGGTATTGAAGCATGGCTCCAGAATGGCGGGGAATTCGTGGAGTATCTCGGCGTACTCATCCCTGGCGGTGGCCATGGTGGCAATTTCAGGTCTGCAGGCGTCCGCTGTGTCCAAAAGCACGGAGTGGAAGGTGCGGGCGTTGACCAGCCTCTTGGCCCTCATGTTAACCAGGAAGCATGAGCCCTCAGTAAGTCGGCCCCCAACAGCGCAGTGCCCACCAAGACCAGCACAAACCTCCAGTGGAATTTTTCTTTGCCATTCTGGATCTGCGCCCTGCAGGTGCTGAAGGTCTTGATGGTGGAAACATTGGCCGCCCACAGGGTGATCGGGCGCGAGTCTCTAGTGCCATGGGGGGGTAGGACACTCAGTTCAGCCCCTGTGTCCACCAGGAAAAGCCAGCCGGTGGACTTGTCGGTGACATAAAGGAGGCTGTTCACATGACCAGCCGTCGCAGCCATCAAGGGCGGCTGGCCTGGTCGTTTCCCTGGAAGCTGCAGGGTTGGCAGCACTTATGGGCTTGGGCTCCCTAGAGCTGGTAGAAGCACCAGGTCGGATTGCTCTCTTCTGGCTTGTGCTTGGAGGTGGCTTGCGGTTGACTGGTTCCTAGTCTTGAAACCTGGTTGAGGGCGGCCTCGTTCTCCCTCTTCGTGCGCCAGAGGTCATCCGCTCGGGCTGCGACCTTGCGTGTGTCCACGAAATCCTTGTCTGCCAGGTGCAGCTATATATCTTCTGGCATTTGCTCGAGGAAAATCTGGTGGAAGAGGAAGCAAGGCTTATGATCCTCTGCCAGGGCCAGCATTTCGTCCATTAATGCCGATGGGCTGCAGTCCCCAAGCCCATCCAGGTGCAAGAGCCTGGAACCCCGTTGCTGGGAAGAGAGACCAAATGTCCCCAGGAGCAAGTTCTTGAGGGCGGCATATTTACCCTCAGCTGGGAGATGATGGATGAGATCGTCCTCCCTGGCTGCTGTGTCATGATACAAAACGCTCACGACGTGGTAGAACATCGTGGCGTCTGCTGATATGTTTCTAAGAAGGAATTGTGCTTCCGCCTGCCAAAATCACGTCCGCGGGCAATGAGTCCAGAAGGGAGGCAGCTTGACTGCCACGGTGTTAACCTCTGCCAAATCCATACTTTTGAGTTCAGAAAGCCGTCTGGGCTTGTCGGGGTCACCACTGTGGCGCTCTGCACAGTTGAAGAAAGCATAGCCACCACGTTAACGACTATATATTTGAATTTAGCGTGCGCCCCTTTAAGGGCAGCACAGGTTCAGTCACCAGTTGTTTAGTGACATCATAATCACTGCCCAAGGTGTGCGCTGAGAGGAGGTTTGAATCCGGAAGAAACCCTGATGGCACCCTTCCCATGGCTGCCCAACCACGTGGTGTTACACGCGGGGCCGGTTCGCCATGAGGGAGTGCGCTGCCTCAGGACCTTAGTTCTTTTGGAGGTTGAAGAAGTGGGAAACCATCTTTCCCAGGGCTTGGTGTTTGAGAAATATTTTATTTGTGACAGTTTTCTATATTCTGATGTTGCTATAAAATAATCAAAAGTTCGGAATAAGTGTTGCCTGCGATAGTTCCTGATGTAACTTGGCAGTTATCAGAAGATGGATTTCAGCTTTTACCTGCATCTCAAAGCCTCTATCTCTGAGGTTCTCTATTGTTTTGATGGGAAACTCCAGCAGGAAACATTCCTTTGAGGCAGCAGCTACTCTGCTCCTGCAATAACACACACACAGACGGGTTGAGCTCAGTGAGCAGACTAGTTTATTGCAGGCTGCTGGGCTGCACTTATACTCCCAGCCCGGACCTGGCTGAGAACCATGCTGGAGGGCGCTGACATCACCCGGGCATCACGTGGTCCCCCAGCACGGGGCTTCTGAGCCCCGTGCTGGGAAGAAGGGAAGACCCCTGATGGTGCCATTTTGGCCAGGTGCCCCACCACGTGGCTTACAAGCGGGGCCAGTTCGCCTGCCTAGTGGTGAGCCACCACACAGCACCCCTCGCCCTCCCCTCCGATGTCCTTTTTCGCCGGGCAGCCTTGCTTCTTGGGCTGGGCTATGACCATGGGCTCAGTGGGATCAAGGTGCGCTGGCTTCAGCTTGTCCATGGTAAACAGCTCCCGCCTGCTGCCAATGGCAAGTGTGAACATGGAGCTGGAACACTGAACAACCCTGTACGCCCCCTCGTATGGTTGCTGCAGAGGTGCCGTGGTTGGGCCCTGCCGATCGAAAACTTACTCCGCGGAAAGCAGTTTGCCAGAAATGTGACGGCGGTGGGGGTTCGAATGAGTCCAAGCATGTTCTGAGGTGAGGAAGTAGTTTGTGTGGCGACCACTGGGGATTGTGAGGTGCGTTGACGAATTCACCAGGTAGTGCTCAGCAGATGATGCCTGCAGATCTTCCTTGGGAGTAGGGCGGATGCCCAGGAGCACCTAAAGAAGTTCATCTGCCTGTTGAGACCGGTAAGGCGGGCCATGAGTGCCGACTTAAGGTGGCAGTGCAGACGTTCAACCAGTCCATTGACCTGTGGGTGGTAGGCCATGGTGTGGTGTAGCTGGATCCCCAACCTGTTGATGAACTGTGCCCAGAGCGCAGATGTGAACTGGGTGCCCCGATTGTTGGTGAGGTGACCTGGGACGCCGAACCGGGTGACCCAACCATGCAACAGTGCTCGGGAGCAGGAGTCGGTGGAGGCGTCTGGCATCGGGATCACCTCGGGCCAGTGAGTGATGCGGTCCACCATCGTAAACAGGTAACTGTGGCCCCGGGAAACAGGTAAGGGCCCGACGATGACCACGTGAATGTGGCTGAACCGTTCCCGGACGTGCTCAAACTCCTGTACAGGTGCCTTGGTGTACCTGTGCACCTGGGTCGTCTGACAATGGGTGCATATTCTGGCCCAGCCTGAAATCTGCATACGCAGCCCATGCCATATGAACCGTTCTGCCGCCATCTGGACCATGGACCTGATGGACGGATGTGAAAGGTCGTGGATGTGATGGAAGACCTGCCTGTGCCACTGCTGGGGAACCACTGGTTGTGGGGTGCCCATGGAGATATCACACAGGATGATGCCTTCGCCACTCGGAGTGAGGAGGTCTCGGAACCACAGGCCCATGATGGCGGTCTTGAAGGCCCTCGTCTCCTCATCAGACTTCTAGTCCTGGGCAAGCTGGTCGAAGTCGAGGCCGGGCGTCAGTGCGCAGATGGTGGTCGAGAGAGTGCATCGACAACCACATTGTCCTTCCCAGCCTTGTGCCGAATGTCGGTGGTAAACTCCGATACGAAGGAGAAGTGACGCTGCTGGCGGGCTGACCAGGGATCCTTTGCCATCGCGAGTGCCTGGGTGAGGGGTTTGTGGTCGGTGAAGATGGTAAAAATAGCGGAAATGCTGCACAGCCAGGTACATGCCCAGTGACTCGCGGTCAAAAGAACTATACTTGCATTCTGGCGGGCGGAGCAGGCGGCTGAAGAATGCCAGCGGCTTCCAATGTCCCTCAGGTGCCTGCTCCAGGATGGCACCGACAGCTGTGGCAGAGCCATCAGCAGAGAGTGCCATATGCAGGTCGGTGTGCGGGTGGGCGAGCATCGTGGCCATCGCGAGGGCATCCTTAGTGGCCTCTAATGTGGTGCAGGCTTCTGGGTTCCAAGCGAGCATTTTGTGCTTGGCTGCGATGAGAGCGAATAGCGGCTGCATGATGCGCGCAGCTCCCGGGATGAAGCGGTTGTAAAAGTTGACTATACCCGGGAACTCCTGCAGCCCCTTGAGGCTGTCCAGGCGTGGGAACTCCCTGATAGGAGCGACCTTTGCAGCGGCAGGCGTGGCTCCTTCGGCCGTGATGGTATGGCCCAGGAGCTGTATGGACTTTTTCCCGAAATGGCACTTGGCTGGGTTGATGGTAAGGCCGAAGTCAGCCTGCCGGGAGAAAAGGGCGCGTAGGTGGGCCTTGTGTTGTGCTTGGTCCTTGCTGGTGACAAGGATGTTGTCCAAAATGTCGAAATGCTGCACAGAGGGGTGGTCCATGAGGTCGGTTCCTAGACTCGACGACCGTGGCCAGGATGATGCTGATCTTGGCTCCAGTGTCAATGAGGAATTGCCAGCCGCTGACTGACTCCGATAGGTAGAGGAGGCTGTGTCCTTGCCCACCCGCCGCAGCCATTAACAGTGGCCAGCCTGGTCATTTCCCTGGAACGAGCAGGGCTGACGACACTTCCGAGCCTTGGCTCCCCAGTGCTGGTGGTAGAAGCAGAGGCCTGGAGCGGATGCTGTGGCCCTAGGGGCGGGCTCGCATGGTCGTGCCCGTGTCTCGTGACCTGCTGGACCGCTGAGCCCTCCGGGAATCGTGTGAGCCATAGCTCTTGGGCCTTCTGGGCGACTCCTCGGGGTGGTGAAGCTCTCCTGGACCAGCAACAGGCGGATGTCCCCAGGCATATGGTCGAGAAAATGCACTCGAAGAGTGGGCAGTTGGTGTGCTCACCCATGAGCGTGAGTATCTCGTCCATCAGCTCCATCGGGTCCTGTCCCTCAGGCCATCGAGGTGTAGCATCTGAATCGTCTGAGGGATCTGGTAAGCACTCGCTTCATGGTCTCGTAATTGTCTTCGGTGGGTTGGTGCTGAACGAGGTGCAGCATGCATCTGGCGGTGGCCTCGTCCAGGGCAGTGACCACATGGTAGAATTTGGTTGTGTCGAACAAAATCTGGCAGAGGTGAAACTGAGCCTCCACGTGGCCGAACCAGGTCTCCGGCTCCTGAACCCAGAATTCAGGCAGTTTCGCAGCTATAACACTGATCCCAGGCTCTCTCATGATGGGTTCAAAGATGTTTGAACCAGTCGGGGTCACCAATTGTAGCGGGAGCTACACCTGCTCCTTAAAGAACACACACAACCAGACGGGTTGAGCTCAGTGAGCAGACTAGTTCATTGCAGACTAGTTTATTGCAGGCTGCTGGGCTGTACTTCGTGCTGGAGGGTGATGACATCACATGGTCCCCCAGCGCGGGCTTCTGAGCCCTGTGCTGGGAGGAAGGGAACACCCCCGACGGCGCCATTTTGGCCGGGTGCCCCGCTGCGTGGCTTATGTGGGTCCGGTTCGTCTGCCTAGTGGTGAGCCACCGCACCTTAACATTTCTATTATTTTTCATGTGGGGGAACAAATGAGCATTTTTGCTTGTTGACATTTGTTCAAAATTTATTCTCTTTCGCAGACTAAATTCCCTGCTGTAACTTTGAGTTGATCAATACATAGGATTCTGAATAATTTATTTGAAGTATAAAATCTCGGGTTGAGTAGGGTTGTGTTTTGATTTGTGGCTGAGGGATAGTTGCCTCCTGCAGGGACTGCATCACCTGACCTGTTTGTTTTCTCCTCCCTTTTTGTTTTCACTTTGGCCTTTCCCACCTTTGGCTAACCCTGAACTATATGGAAGCTTAATATGAAGAGTGAGAAAAAACCTCTGCCAAGGTAGGTCATATTTCTATATGGTATCTTAAATCTAGTAAAAATCCACATTGAATCTCATTTTATGTCATCATGTGGGTTCTCAAGTGGTGGTAATATTTGTAATTAGGAGTGTTTTCAAGCAAATTACAAAGCAAAGACATTGGTTGAAATGATTACTTTGTTTTGGTATATTTTCAGTGTTTAGTTATGTACACAAACCAAAATATTTCTTCCAATGTGATATGTGCAGAGTTCATGTCTGACCAGTCACTGCTCTAATGGAATGTCATGACCAAGTTATAATGATGCAAAAGTGAGGTAAATGTAAAGCTGTTAAGTGTGAGTTCATGAACAGAATGAAATTACTCAGTGTTTGAAAAAGGCTTGCTTTTACATACAGTAAGACTTCAGCCATTGAAACACTTTGAAGTTTAGTAAATGCATCTGTTATCAGGACTGAAACTCACTGGGGAATAACTCCTATTTCTGCTTAAAATAACACCACGCCCACCAGGGAACTCAAGTAATGCCTCTTTAATGTCTCATAACTGCACTGGGAGAAACATCCTGGGTTCTTGTCTTCGGGTCTCTGAAGTGAATTTAAATCCCATTCTTTTGTTTTAGTGAGCCAGTTACCACCTAACACACGGGAAACATAAATCAGCAAATATCCTCCCACAACAGAGTTTAAAAATGCAAGAAGCTTATGTTCAACAAACCATCTAGAATAAAGAAATGCATCAGTTCTGTTCGCTGGAATGATGAAAGAATGTGACATAAAGATCGCAGTTTGAGAAGGAATCCCCAGTCATCCTAAGTTTTGTGTTTAGGAAATTACAAATGCTATATTGCTCCTGTTTTATGACACTTTTAAAGATGATTAGGTGTTGAAGAAATCACATTGCCTGTGTTAATCTAATTGGGGTATAACAATTGTGATGTGCATTGAGAGGATGCAGACAGTCTTGCAATCCATTTATTGACTTTTTAAATTTAAAATATTCTTCACAACCGAGAGAGTTTCCTAGAAGGGAGGACAAAAGGATGCAGTCCAGTGGAAAAATAAAATCAGGAAAGAGTGGACAATACCCAATGTAGGATTTACCTTGCCTTAGTATCCAAGACTTGAAAGATTGTGTTTAAAACATTCTGCAGGACCAACGATGAAGCTGGTCGGTGGCATGGTTAGCCCAGCTGTTAGCCCAACATGTTACAGCAGCAACGACTTGGCTGAGGTTCAAATCCCGTGCTATCTCTAAGGAGCTTGCACATTCTCCCTGACTCTGCGTGGGTTTCCTCCCACCCTCCACAAATGTAGGGTAATTGGATATAACTGGGCAGCATGGCTCGTGTGCAGAAAGGGCCTGTTACCATACTGTAGGTTTAAATTTAAAAAATAAAATTTAAATGGTAAAACATGCACGACACCTGCAGCTATTCTTCAAGTACATCCAAAATACCGCAGATGCTGGCAAATCTGAAGTTTAAAAAAAAAACTGGATAAATCTCAAGTGCTTAGACAGGATCGTCAGAGAAAAATAGTTAACCTTTCAAGTCTTTAATTAAACGTACAGCACATTCTAATGAGTTTGTTAACCTGAAAAGTTAATTTTTCTTTTCTATACAGTGAAAACTAACTCAGTTTGGGGGCACAAAATATCATCCAAAGAGCTTCAGAAGAGGCAGTTAAGCAGCTGTTGTTACAATGCTTCAAAACATTATACATCCTTCCCAGAACACGCTGAGAGACAACGTGTTTTAAGATGGAATAAACACCAAAACCACTTAGTTTTTGAGGCAGGGTATATTTTAGTGCTAAAATTATTATAGATAAAATCTGTTCAATAAAATTCATGTTAGTAGCCCAAGGATTGTCTTCTACCACACCACAAGATGAGGATTTAACAGGCAGTAGATTGTGAACCTTAAACATTTCCAGACCTTTTTTTTTGCAAGCTATTATAACGGTTATTCTTAAGAAAGATAGGGATCCTTTGAATCCAGTCATATAGACCAATTTCATTATTGAATGTTGATTATAAACTTTTGATTAAGGTTCTAGCTAATAGATTAGCTCAATTTTTACTGACGTTGATTCATATTGATCAAGTGGAGCAGGTTTTATTAAAGGTTGTTATTCTGCAGATAATATAACTAAATTAATTAGTTTAATTAATATTTCACGGGAGAAATCCAACTTACCAATAGTCTTAGCATTAGATGCTGAAAAAAGCATTTGATAGGGTTGAATGGTGTTTATTTAAAGTGTTGGAAAAGATTCAATTTGGACCAATGTTTATAAGTTGCATTAAGGCAATATATAAATATCCATAGGCTAGATGACAAATGGACTTTTATCTGAGTCCTTTAAGTTGAAAAAATCAACTAGACAAAGTTGTCCTTTGTCACCTGCATTATTTGCATTGGTGATAGAATAAGGCAGGATAGTGATAGGTATTAAAACAGGATTGGATGAATTTAAGATTAGTTTATTTGCTGATGATGTCTTGATTTATTTAACAGAACCACAAGAGTCGTCAAATGTTTTACAGGAAAGATTAAAACAATATGGAGAATTATCGGGATATAAAGTTAACTGGAAGAAAAGTAAACTTATGCCACTGTCTGAGGCTGATTCTTCTTCTTGTAAAGATGTAGCTTGGTTTAAATGGACAAACAAAATTAAATATTTAGGTATTAAAATCAATAGATATATAAATAATTTGTGTTTTAAATTATTTACTGTTATTTTCTAAAATTAAAGATGATTTATTTAAATGGAAAGACTTACCGATAACTTTAATAGGGAGAGTGAATTGTATTAAAATGAATGTATTTCCAAAAGACTTCAATATATTTTTCAATCTATTCCGTGTAAAATCCCTAAATTTTTACAAAAAGATTTGAATATGGTAGTTAGGAAGTTTTTAATGGAAGGGTAAAATGAGAGTACCCATTCAGAAATTAACATGGAAATATGAATTAGGAGGTTTACAATTTACAAATTTTCAAAATTATTATAAAGCTGCTCAGTTAAAATTCATTAACAGAATGTATGATTCTGATAATTTGTAGACTTTGGCAGATATAGAATTAATGAAAATAGAAGGGATCAATTTGTTTATAAATGGAAAACAAAATTGCTATGCCCATATAAGTTGCCAATATTATCTCATTTGATAGAAATATGGGATAAGATAAATGAAGAAATTGGTACTCAGGTAAAATATCTAGCTAGACTCTTCTGTATATCAGAATAATTTTTTTCCTTTTTATAGTTAATCATCATCATAAAATTTGGGATCAGAAAGGCATTAAGATAGTAAATGTTATGAATCAAATTGATATCAAACACGACCCATTCGCTTTTTTGTTATTATCAAATTAAATAGTTGTTTAATGATTGTGGTAAAAATTTGGAACTTCCAAAGGAGTCGAAATTTGAAATGATAATTCGGGAAAGTGAAAAGAAAGGATTTATATCTGAAATGTATAAATTATTGCAACAGAAAATGTCTAAAATAAATTTACAAAAGTCAAGATTAAAATGGGAAAAGGATTTGAATTTAATATAGATCATTGGAAAACTATTTGTAAAGATAGCAGGATTATAGACTTGGACATTATAATTTTATACATCAATTACATTTAAATCCCAGAGAGTTTAAAAAGATATAATTTGATTTATTACGATTTATGGTTTATGTGAAAAAGTTAAACCTTTTTGGTCTCGGGTTAAGGAATTTTTACAAGATATTTTGAAAATTAAGTTTTCTTTGGACCCAGGAGTCTTCTTAATTGGTGATATAAGTACAATTTGTTTGAAAAATGGTTTAGATAAATTTCAAAAAGCTTTTTTAAGATTGGCTTTAGCAGTAGCGAGGAAGTGTATTGTAATTATGTGGAAAGACCAGATAGAACTTAATTTAGAGATGGCATTCAGATTTAAATCTTGTATTCCTTTAGAAAAAATAACATACAATTTGAGAGATAAATACTCTGCTTTTAGGAAGGTTTGGAGCCCTTGTGTGGATTATTTGGATTTGAAATTTTAAAGATTTGGGCCTAGTTGTGGCAGGGTCTCCCCATCACATGACTTGGTTATTTCTCTTTTGCTCCTCATTTTCTTTCTAGGGGTTAGTGAGGTTTTAGATAAGGGTTGTGATGTTGGGAGGAGGCTAATGTTAATATAAGGGGATATGAGTTGATTTAGAGGTGTTTTTATTATGTAAACCATGTTTTAAAGATATATTTTTGTATTGTGTGTAATCATAGTTATTTAAATTTTAAATAAAATATTTAAAAAAAACAGGTAAAAATCACGGCTTCGTATATAAGCAAGATCAGATAAATTTACCATTCAAGCCACTATAATTACTGTTTCTCACTGATCTCTTCCTTTGATCATTTCTTCAGAGAATTAGATTTTGTTTTTTTAAGCCACCAGGCATTTTATAATTTTTGATTTATATATCTTTTCTGTCACGTTTCTTTTCAGGCACTGATGGATAACTGGAAAAGTGCAGCCAGATCCAGTGTGCCACCATTTTGTTAAATCGATGCTGGAAAACCAATGCGGATCAAACGATACTGCTACCATTTCTGTAGGAAGAGTGACAGCACTTAATGCATTCAACTGTTGAGTTAAAATTGTTTTGTATGTAGCATAAACCATTAAATTACAAAACTAATTACTTCTATTGACAAGCTTTCTGATTATTTGGTGAAACAAATTGTATGAAAATGCAGTAGAATAGGAGTATGTGGAACTTTTCTATTCTATGTCAACCAATTCTAGAGTTGCATAGAGTGTATCTTTTTTGTTTGAGGGGATTGTTAATGGGGCAGGAAATAATTCCATAATGTGGCCAGGGTAGAGAGCAAAGGAGACATTGGGAACAAGGGGCTCACTGTGGGTAAACTGATAATCTAGAGCTGTAGAATGTAATGCATTTAAACAATATTGGTGGGAATATGAAATAATTAGAATAGTTTGAGTTGAGTGGGACTCTGATGAGGGGAAATGTTTATCCAGGGAAATACAAGAAAATCCACTGGACATTGAAACTTTCATCTGTCCCAGATCAAACCAGGACCCACTGGGGTCAGGCAACTTTCTTAGCAGAGGTAGCAACCTGATAGAACTGCTAAGTCATGTTTGAAATGTTTTTTTCTATCCCTTACAGTACATAATTCTGGCAAAAATCCATCCCTTTTGGTCCTTGGCAACTGTTAATATCTTCCAATGCTTTTCCAAAATGTGGGATTGCATTTGCCTTACTTCAGTCAGAAACTGGTGTCTTGAAAGATTGAAAGCACAACAGCCCAAGTCACTGTTGTGACTATAAGTGTGGGTGAGACATTTTGGTTGGCGTGGGCAAGTTGGGTCGAGGGATTTGTTTCCACACTGTCTCTGTCAACACTTCTGCACTGAACCCTTTACCAATTCATTGCCCATTTACTTGCTCAACATATTGCCTGTGTTTTAATTTAAAACTCATTTCACTCTTCCCTTGACAAATGAAAGAAGCCTCAATACAGATAGAGGAGACACCTATCACATACTGCTTAAAAAAAATTACTTCTACAATTTGACGGCAGCATTCCCTGTAGATGTTTGCAATGGCAGAGAGGGTTTTGCCTGTGATGTACTGGGCTGTGTCCACTACGTTTTGCAGGGATTTCCACTCAGGAATATTGGTGTTCCCATATCAGACTGTGATACAGCCAGTCAGCACACTTTCCACCACACACCTGGAGCAATTTGCCAGGTTTCCAATGTCATACCAAAACTCTGCAAACTCCTGAAGAAGCAGAGGTGCTGACATGCTTACTTCATAATGCCATTAGTGTGTTGGGTCCAGGAAAGATCTTCTGAGTTGGTGACTCTCAAGAACTTAAATTTGCTCACCCTCTCTTCCTCTGATCCCCTAATGATCACTGGTTTTCTCTTCCTGAAGTCAATTGTCAGCTCCTTGCTTTTGGTGGGTGTAAAGTTGTTAGTACATCATTCAGACACATTAACAATGACCCTCTTCATACAACCCACTACCATGGTATCGTCAGCAAATTTGTAAATGTTGTACCCAAGTCAGTCGTAGGTGTACAGCGAATAGAGCAGGAGCTAAGAACGCAATTTTGGGGAGATGTTCTTACCAATCCTCACTGATTGTGGTCTGGAGGCGAGGGAATGCAGGATCCAATTACACAGTGAGGTGTTGAGGCCCAGAGCTTGGAGTTCACTGATCAATTTTGAGAAGATGTTGGTGTTAACTGCCAAACTGTAGTCAATAAAGAGCATCCTGATATATGCATTGTTTGGCCTGGACGTCAGTCTGAAGAAAACTGAGGTCCTCCATCAGCCAGCTCCCCACCATGAGTACCAGCCCCCCCACATCTCCATCGGGCACCCAAAACTCAAAACGGTCAACCAGTTTACCTATCTCGGCTGCACCATTTCATCGGATGCAAGGATCGACAACGAGATAGACAACAGACTCGCCAAGGCAAATAGCGCCTTTGGAAGACTACACAAGAGTCTGGAAAAACAACCAACTGAAAAACCTCACAAAGATTAGCGTATACAGAACCGTTGTCATACCCTCACTCCTGTTCGGCTCCGAATCATGGGCCCTCTACCGGCATCACCTACGGCTCCTAGAACGCTTCCACCAGCGTTGTCTCTGCTCCATCCTCAACATTCATTGGAGCGACTTCATCTCCAACATCGAAGTACTCGAGAAGGCAGAGGCCAACAGCGTCGAATCCACACTGCTGAAGATGCAACTGCGCTGGGTAGGTCACGTCTCTAGAATGGAGGACCATCGCCTTCCCAAGATCGTGTTATATGGCGAGCTCTCCACTGGCCACCGAGACAGAGGTGCACCAAAGAGGTACAAGGACTGCCTAAAGAAATCACTTGATGCCTGCCACATTGACCACCGCCAGTAGGCTGATATCGCCTCAAACCGTGCATCTTGGCACCTCACAGTTCGGTGGGCAGCAACCTCCTTTGAAGAAGACCGCAGAGCCCACCTCACTGACAAAAGACAAAGGAGGAAAAACCCAACACCCAACCCCAACCAACCAATTTTCCCTTGCAACTGTGTCTACCTGTCCCGCATCGGACTTGTCAGCCACAAACGAGCCTGCAGCTGACGTCGACATTACCCCTCCATAAATCTTCGTCTGCGAAGCCAAGCCAAAGAAGATCTAGGTGTTCCAGGGCTTTGTGTAGAGTCAGTGAGATGGCATTTGCTGTAGTCCTGTTGCTACATTTCAAAACAGTTCACAGGATAATAGTCATTTAGGCAGATTACCACACTCTTCTTTGGCACACATATGATTGACACTTGTTTGAAACAGGTGGTCACTTCAGAAGGAGTATTAGTATTCAGTCAAATTGTCCAATAGGCAAGTCTGGGAGCAACTGTTGGTACTTTGTTTCTAGGCAGATGATGAGGTATCAGTCTGTTTTGTGAGGTGCAAGCTCTTACAGAATACTTCCACCTTGTTGACTAGAATTTTTGGCACATATTAAAAAAAAACAGGTAATTGAAGACAGAAAAAACATATTCAACTTACAGAGTTTGGCTGGATTGCTGCAGGGTTATTTCCTAATCATCACTAATAAACTCTTGCATATACACTGAGAAAATCAGTGTTAACAATGTTGGACATGTTATTTTCACAACACACCACACTACTTCTCACCAATTGTTCTCTGTCCCAGCAACAGATTCTGGTAACAACCATACAAGTTAACAATTTCCCTTGGGTAGTTTTCAGACCAAAAGATAGCAAGTGCCTGCTACTTCCCTGTGAAAAGGGATGGAATGCAAAGAATGTAGATGAGAGCTAGTAGGCCTCTTATCAGAAGCCGCAAGGATCTGGTTCAGGCTGGTAGAGTGACCTAAGGTAGTGTTATAGCTAGTACTGCGCTTGCTTAATAGATGCCTCTAAGGAGGGAATGAACTAATTAACATAACATGTGAAGTATGAAGAGGAACTGAGTGATACCTGTATTGATGGAAGGGAAAAGGAGAATGTTGTAATGTACTGGGATACTGATTGGAAGAAGGTAAATGAAGGTGGGGTGATGTTGAGCGCGGGACTATACAAAAGAGTGATGATTCTGAACCTCCGTCTCCAGACCAGGGACACCCGACTCTGCAGACTTGAAATAAAGCTGAACCTGTTCTCCAAGACTTTATCTCCACAGTAGGGATTGTGAACACTTTATATTTCACAAATACCCATATTTGTCAAGCTGCCCTCTGCATATTTTTTTAAAAATAATCGCTAGATTATTTAACAAGAAACAGTAAGCTTACAGCCACTCAAAACAAAGCTCGAAGCAACTAATGGAGGATCAGATTCTCTGTTCATTACTTGATCACTGTATATTTCAAAAGGTGTAGTACCAGCTGGGGGATAAATTTTAATACATCGAGCACAGGTAGAGTTTGTAGAGCCCATCAACATGTTTCATGTAATCTAGCCTATACATGAAGTAAAAGTTTTGGATGTATTTATGTTATGGTTGACTCTTCCTACTGGAGTTTTATCAATTACTGTTCAGCACATCAACTATGTTATGGAAATAAATAACATTTATCAAGGTTACTTTTCACTTTAATGGTGTGAGCTCCTTGGAGTTTTATCATCTTAAATGGGCTGAACCATGGGTACCAGTAATTAATGGTCTCTAGAAAGTGAGAACGTGAAATAAAGTGTTTTAGATTGTGCAAACCACAAACATTAAAAGATACTCTTAAAAATAATTCAGTCTGCAGTCAAGATTTTCTAGGCAAATAGATTTATTAAAAATACAAATGAAAATGTAATCAAATAATCATTTTCTAGTGGCCTTGGCAAAAAAAGTTTAGTATTATTTCAAATTTTCCAGCTTGCACCTCTGAAGCAGGTGGAATTTAGATATCTGATGGCTGGAAAATACATCTGGCTTTAGAAAGAACTGCAGCTCGGTTCTGCAATATATTTTTGTAAAGTTTATCAAAAAGGGAAAATTGAAATTCACGTTTTTTTACTCCTTTTTGAATTTGCATGATCGTCAGATGATTTCCGTTTCCGTGCTCCATTTCCTGCCTCAGTGAGGTAGTAATTCTCGATCGGAGGGGGGCGGTCCTGAAAAAAAAGTAGTTTGAAACTTGATGCCTGAAAGAATAGTTCTCAACAACTGCCACTAAATATGAAGTTTGTCTCAGTTTTCCCAGAGCTACATTCCTTGGGTAAACCTCTCCAATTAATTAGACAATAGACAATAGGAGTAGGCCATTTGGCCCGTCGGGCCAGCACCGCCATTTTAGATCATGGCTGATCATTACCATCAGTACCCCTTTCCAGCCTTATCCCCATAACCCTTAACTCCATTACCCACAAGAGTCTTATCTAACTCTCTTTTGAACATAGTCAGCGAATCCGCCTCTACCACCCTCTGTGGTAGAGCATTCCACAGATTCACACTTCTCTGGGTAAAAAAATGCTTTCTCATCTCCGTCCTAAAGGGCCTACCCTTTATTCTTAAACTATGCCCTCTAGTCCTCGTCTCCCCCATCATTGGGAACAAGTAATCAGACTTCACCTTGTCTATCCCCCTGATGATTTTGTATACCTTAATCATGTCCCCCCTCATCCTTCTAAACTCCAATGGATACAAGTCCAGTTTTTCTAGCCTTGCTGCATAGGACAACCCTGCCATCCCTGGAACTAACCTTGTAAATCTGCACTGCACACCCTCTATAACTAGTATGTCCTTCCTCAAGTTTGGAGACCAGAACTGGACACAATACTCCAGGTGGGGTCTCACCAGGGCCCTGTATAACTGCAGAAGGGCGTCTCTGTTCCTGGTTCATCCAGTTCAATCCAATGCCAAGTAAGTGTACCACAATCTCTATTTCCTTAGAAGCCTGAGGAAATTTGGCATGTCACCAGCATCTCTTAACAACTTTAATAGGTACACCACTGAAAGCATCATGTCAGGGGGTATCCCTGTGTGGTACAAGAAATTCCAGAAGGTTGTGAGCGTGGCTCAGTCCATCACACAAACCCCATTCCCCTCAATCAACTGCAAACCTCCCATCTTGGAAAAGCAGCCAACATATTAAAGACTCATCCCACCCCAGTCACACTCCACCACCACCCTGTCAGAAAGAAAATTCACGGAGTTTCCTTCCTGCCATTTTCAGACCCCTGAATGAACCCCAAAATAGTAAAATGATGTTGCCTTTGCACTGGACCAACTGATCTCTTTATAACTGCACTTTGTCCTGTCTTACTTGCTGTACTATGAATGAGGTATCTCACTGATCTGCTTACACATCTCTGGCACTGATTCTTAGTACCTGTGACAATGAACTTGAAGATGTCAAACCATCATTCTCCAGTTAAAGCAAATTTGTAACTTACCCCCAATTAACGTAGATCCACTAGGTAGCAATAAATAAACATAAAAGACCCTTACATCATGGAAAGAGGCCAAGTCTGTCCATGCCAAACAACGTGCCCCCCTGTTTTAGTCCCACTTGCTTACATTAGACCCATAGCCCACCAATCCCCTCCCATCCACAGAGTTATAAAAGTGTTTCTAAAAGGAAGCTTATGTACCTACCTCCAGCACTGTCCCATCATATCCCTTCTAAATCTATAGATTCATCATAAATTCTCCTTCTCTGGGAAGATGACGGACACTGTTCACTTTATCGACACCCCTCTGATTTTATAGACCTCAATATGATCCCCTCAAAGCCTCCTGCACTCCAAGTAAAATTTCCCAGTCTCCCTCAATAATTCAACTTCCCTATTCCCAGCAATAGCTCCATCAATTCTTCTGTTCCAACTTTATAAAATCCTTCCTACAGCTGGGCAACCAAAACGGCACACAATATTCTGAATGTGGGTTCAACATTGTCTTGTATAACTTCAACATAAAATGCCAACACTTGTACTCAATACCACCATCAAGACCAGCATTCCAAGCACTCTACCCTACTGCTTACCTCTGCTGCCTTCTTTAAAGAGCTGTGTACCTCCTCCCCATGGTCCCTAAAGTCTGCCATTAATAGTCCTGCCCTGGTATGATATACCCAAATGCAGCACTTCCTACTGGTCAGAGTTAAACTGCATCTCCCATCCCTTAACCTGAGTTTCTCATTTAATCTAGGTCCTGTTGCAAATCCAGGTAACCTTCACTGTAGCACATAGTTTCATGTCATCAGCAAACTCAAACATCCTTGTCCATCATTTACATATATTACACAAGGCCTAGTACTGAAACCGAGGCAATCCACTGGTCACTATCCTCTGGTCCGAAAAACTTTCCTCTACCACCACTCTGACTCCTATCACTGAGCCTATTTTTAAATTTTAATCTAATTGGCCTCCATGTGGGACCTTATCAAACACACAAAATCCATATAAATAACATCAACTGCTTTGCTCTTGTGTACCCTCTTCAAAAATTTTTATCAAATTCGAGAAGCATGATTTTGTACATACTGGCTCTCCTTAATTTTTCCCTGGCCATTCAAATATTGATAGATTCTACCTCTCAGAATCCCCTCCAGCAATTTCCCTGCCACTGATATCAGAGTTACAGGCCTGTAGTTACCCAGATTATACTCACAGCCCTTTTCAAATAATAGCACATGTGCCATCTTCCAGTCTTCTGGAACTTCTCCTGCCCTTAGTAATAATGACTAATGGTATCCTTTTCCAAAACTATCTTAAAACTAACAGAATTGTGGTTCCCCTACTGATAGTTACCTGAACAGCTTCATTCCCTAGTCAAGGTCTAATATTGCCTCTTCCCAGTAGTCCTATCCAAATATGGTGAGAGAAAGATATCCTGGACACATTTAACAAAGTTTATCCCATCCAAACCCCTAACACTTTGACATTTCCAGTCAATGTTGGGGAAGTTGAAATCCTACAATAACAGCTCAGCTACTTTTAAGGACATCTGCAATCTCTACATATTTGATCCTCTAACTCCCAGTGACTGGTGGCCTATTTGTATACACCCATCAAGGGGATGACACCTTTTCAGTTCACCACACTGCCTCACACCACAGTTCTCTGGCTATAACCTCTCTACACTACAGTGACTAATATTGCAGCCCACCTCTTGTCCACTAATCCAATCGCACCTGTAACCCTGGATCATTAAGCTGCCACTCCTGATCCTCCTTTAACCACGTCTCCATTATGGCTGGAATATTCCACTTTTCTGTATCTGTCCAAGCCCTAAACTTGTCCACTTTTCCCTTCTTACATTAAAATAAACAAAATTGACCTCTCCTACCTCGATGCTTGACCTCCACTAAGCTATTCTGCTTCAATGCACTTCCTTTCTCTCCTTAATCCATTTTTTTTTGCAGGCTCTAGTTTTGACATTTATAAAGAGTGGCAGCCTACACTATAAATCATTTTTATGCAGATCAAGAATGTAGGACAAACCTGTATGAGATAGTCTGCGATGTATTCTGGCTTGAGGCACAGGACATTCTGCTCCAAGGCCTCAGTCAAGTTCACTCTTGGGTCCTCCGGTTTAAGTTTACTGAAGTCAGCAAAGAGATGAGTGGCCTCTTTGTATTCAGCAGACAGGTGACCAGGAAGGACCTTAAAAGCACAGTGACTGGTATATTAATCCCAAGGACAGCCACACTTGTTTTACACTACATCCAATATCCTTCAAATAGAATTCAGAAGAGTGCATTCAGACTGTTCTATAAGTTAGGAGTAAAAACGTAGAAATCCTAGAGAAACTCAGCAGGTTCCACAGCGGCCATAGGAGGTAAAGATATATTAACAACAGTTCGGGCCTAAGCCCTTCTTCACGGTTTAAAGTAAGGGACGTTAAGTTACTTTATAACACATAAAAAATAAAAATTTCTACCATAAAATGCTAAGTGCATCTAAAGGAAAAATGCTTCCTAAATGACAGGATGTCAAGAATTTTATTTTTGTTTTCTATTTCTGTGAGAGGATGGGAACTTCATAAATTGGATGCACATTCCTGGAACTAACAGAATAAACATTTAGTTGATTCGATATTTTGAAGAGCAGATGGTTTTAATTGAGAGGATATGTATGAAATGCAAGCTAATGAATTCCCAGTCAAGATGTACAAATGTGAAACACCACAATCAGAAAAAAGGACTGACCTTGGCTCCACCAGAGAGCAGAAGTCTCCTGAAGCCTGCCTCCTTGGTGTGATCAAAATTTAAAATAACTTCCCAGCCACTGAATGCACCAATCTGCAGAAATAAGACAAAGTACACAACTTACAAAAAATATACAGAGTACAAACAGGCCACATGGCCGAAACTGTCCACTCTGGTATCCCATACTCCACTTGAACTTCCTCCCATCTTTACACCTCCAAGTCTATCAATGCAAAACTCCAATACCATTTCCCTTATAAATTTGCTCAGTTTTGCAACCTGTGTGTGTGTGGTGTGTAAAACACAAACATAATGCCGTCCTGTATTGTACAGAACAATTCCCATACCACGCCGAAATACTGTGTCAGCACACTCTCAACAGTAAGTCTATAGAAATCCAATAGTATTCGAGGGCAGGCGGAGGTGTAACTTACTCATACGTCTCAAAAAATAAAGACATTGTGTGCCCTTTTGATCAACATTGATGAATTCAAACACCATGTGAGATCATCAGAGATATGGGCGCCCAAAAATTTGAAGTTCTGTAAATGCACCATTGATGTAAATAGGGACGTGCTTATGGATTCCCGCCCGTCTAAAATCCACAATGATCTATTTTGTCTTTTGGGTATTAAGTAACAAATTGTTCTCAGCACACCACAGGTGCTCAATCTTACCCCCTATAGGCCTTTTCATCGTCTCCTGTGATCAGGCGGACCACCATGGTGTCATCTGTGAACTTTATAATTAAGTTTGAGTTGTACATGGGAATGCAGTCAGTAAAGATGGAATACAAAAGGGGGCTCAGTTTGCAATCCTGGGGCATCCCAGTGTTCAAGATGATACTGGAGGAGAAAATATTGCCCAACCTAAGAGACTGGGGTCTGTTAGTAAGGAAATCCAGAATCCAATTACAAAGGGATGAACTGATACCATACAAACAAAGTTTGGTTATCAGCTTTGATGGTACAACAGTGTTGAAAGCTGAACTATAATCAATAAATAGTAATCTTACATAAGAGTTCGATCTATCCAGGTGACTCATAGTAGAGTGTCGCACTGTGAAATGACATCCTCTCTCGTCCTATTTGCTTGGTAGGTGACTTGATGTTGATCCATAGTGGCAAGATTTCAGATGAAATAAAACCACTCACATGAGATATATACACACACAAATACACTCACACTTGTATGTACTGTGTATATACCGTATTTGGTGGCATGTAAGACCCACATTTTCTCCCCAAAAATTGTTCAAAAACATCCCCCAGGTCTTTATGTGAAGTTGAAATTGGGATGAGTAATGCCAAGTGATCATCGTAGAACATAGAACACGACAGCACAGCACAGGCCCTCAATGTTGTGCCAACCCATAGATTCCTTCCTTAAAAAAAAGTACTGAATGCTCCCTACCCGTAACCCTATATTTTTCTTTCATCCAATTGTCTAAGAGTTTCTTAAAAGCCCCCAGTATTTCAGCCTCCACCACCATCCCCAGCAAGGCATTCCAGGGACCCACAACTCTGTGTAAAAAAAAAACTTAACTCTGATGGATCCCTTAAATTTCCTTCCCTTCACTTTGAACATATGTCCTCTGGTGTTTGCTGATCCTGCCCTAGGAAATAGGTGCTGGCTGCCACCTTATTGATGCCTCTCATAATCCTGTAGACCTCTATCAAGTCTCCTCTTGTCCTTCTACGCTCCAAAGAGAAAAGTCCCAGCTTTGCTAACCTTGCCTCATTTGTTTCGCATTCCAGGCAACATCCTGGTAAATCCTCTCTGCACCCTCTTCACAGCTTCCACATCCTTCCTATAATGAGATGACCAGAACTGAACACAATACTTTAAGTGTGGTCTCACCAGAGATTTGTAGAGTTGCAACATGACCTCACTACTCCTGAATTCAATCTCCCTATTAATGAATCCCAGCATCCCATAGACCTTCTTACCTATTCTATCAACCTGTGCGGCGACCCTGAGGGATGTATGAATTTGAACCCCAAGGTCCCTCTATTCATCCACACTCTTAAGTAACCGACCATTAACCCTGTACTCAACCTTCTGGCTCGTCCTTCCCAAATACATCACCTCACATTTATCTGGATTGAAATTCATCTGCCACTTTTCTGCCCAACTTTGCATCCTGTCTACACCCTCTTGTAACCTTCAACAACCTTCAGCTTGATTCACAACTCCTCCAACCTCTGTGTCATCTATAAACTTACTGATCCATCCTTTTGCCTCCATCCAGGTTATTAATAAAAATCACAGGGAACATACGAAGTAGGAACAGGAGTAGGCCAAAAATGGCCCATCGAGCCTGCTCCGCCATTCAATAAGATCATGGCTGATCTAATTTATGACCTAACTCCACCTACCTGCCTTCTCCCCATATCCCCTAATTCCTCTATCATGTAAAAATTTATCGAACCGAATTTTAAGTATGTTTAATAAAGCAGCCTCAACCACTTCCCTGGATAGAGAATTCCAAACATTCACTACTCTCTGGGAAAAACTATTTTTCCTCATCTCTGTCCTAAATCTACTCCCCCGAATCTTGAGACTGTGTCCTCTCATTTTAGTTTCCCCGGCCAGCTCAAAAAACCTTCCTACATCTATCCTATCCATACCCTTCATAATCCTATATGTTTCTATAAGATCTCCTCTCATTCTTCTGAACTCGAGGGAATACAATCCTAGACGATTTAATCTTTCATCATAAGTCAACCCCTTCATCCCAGGGATCAACCTAGTAAACCTCCTCTGGACCATCTCCAAAGCCAGTATATCCTTCCTCAAATATGGAGACCAGAACAGGACACAGTACTCCAGGTGCGGTCTCACCAGTACCTTATACAGTTGCAACATTACCTCCCTACTCCTGAATTCAATTCCTCTAGCGATGAAGACCAACATTCCATTTGCCTTCTTAATAACCTGCTGCACCTGCAACCTAACTTTTTGCGATTCATGCACAAGCACTCCCAAGTCCCTCTGCACAACAGCATGCTGTAATTTTTCACCCTTTAAATAATGTTCAGCTCTTTTATTTTTCTTGCTAAAGTGGATAACCTCACACTTACTAACATTGTACTCCATCTGCCAGACCTTTGCCCACTCATCCAGCTTAACTATATCCCTCTGCAGACTCTCCACATCCTCATTACAATTTGCTCTTCCACTCAATTTGGTGTCATCCGCAAACTTGGCTGCACCACATTTTGTCCCCTCCTCCAAGTCATCAATATAAATGATGAACAGTTGTGGGCCTAACACTAACCCCTGCCAACCTGAAAAACTCCCATACTTCCCGACTCTCTGACTCCTGTCAGACAACCAATTTTCAATCCAGGGCAATATATTTCCCCAGACTCCACTTTCCTGTAACTTACTGATAAGTCACTTGTGCGGCACCTTATCAAACACTTTCTGGAAATCCAAATATACAACATCAACCTGTTCCCCTCTATCCACCGCACCCATTATATCCTCAAAGAATCCTAACAAGTTTGTCAAACAAGATCTTCCCTTTCTAAAGCCATGCTGCGTCTGCCTGATTGAACCCTTACATTCCAAAAGTTTCACTATTTCATCTTTAATGACGGCTTCAAGCATTTTTCCAACAACAGACGTCAAGCTAATTGGCCGATAATTTCCAGTCTTCTGCCTACATCCCTTCTTAAAAAATGGCGTTACATTTGCTGTCTTCCAGTCTGCTGGGACCTGCCCAGAATCCAAGGAATTTTGGTATATGATCACCAATGCATCAACTATAACTTCTGCCATTTCCTTCAGAACCCTTGGATGCATATCATCAGGACCAGGTGATTTGCCTGGCTTTAGTCCCATTAGTTTCTCCATCACTACTTCCTTTGTAACAACTATTTTATCAAGGCCCTCCCCAACATTTGCATCCTTAACTCCGCACTTGGGCATGCTGGACGTGTCTTCCATCATGAAGAGTGACACAAAATATTTGCTCAATGCCTCGGCCATTTCCTCATTTTTTGCTACCGGTTTTCCTTTCTCATCCTCCAAGGGTCCTATATTAACTCTGGCCACCCTCTTCCTTTTTGTATATTTATAAAATTTTTTGCTTTCTGTTTTTATATTTTGTGCCAATTTACTTTCATAATCCTTTTTCCCATTTCTTATTATCCGCTTTGTAACCCTTTGTTGTCTCTTAAAGTTATCCCAGTCTTCCAGTTTCCCCCTGCTCTTTGCAGCTTTGTACACCTGCGCCTTCAATTTTATACTCTCCTTTATTTCCTTTGTTAACCACAGTTGATTTTTCCCTCCCTTGCTGCCCTTTTTCCTAACCGGAATATATTTTTGTTGAGCATTACAAAATATTTCTTTGACAATCTTCCATTTTTCATCAATTAGCCTGTGCTCCCAGTCCACTCTGCCCAATTCCTCCCTCATCCTATGGTAGTCACCCCTGTTTAAGCATAATATATTAGTTTTAGATCTAACTATTTCCCCTTCCATCTGAATGAGAAATTCAATCATACTATGATCGCTATTTCCCAGATGGTCTCTGACTATTACATCATTTACTCTACCTATCTCATTGCACAACACTAGATCTAGGAGAGCATATTCTCTTGTGGGTTCCTTAACATGCTGCTCAAGAAAGCTATCGCGGATCCATTCTATGAAGTCCTCTTCCAAACTCCCATGACCAACTTGATTTTCCCAATCTATGTGGAAGTTAAAGTCTCCCATGACTACTGCCGTATCATTATTACATGCCTCACTTATCTCTCTATTTATTTCCTGTGCCACTAAACTATTGTTATTTGGTGGGTGATAGATAACACCCACCAATAATTTTTTCCCTTTGTTATTCTTTATCTCTACCCAAATGGACGCAACATTATGCTCTTTAGATCTTATATCATCCCTCACTATTGCCTAGAGCGCATCTTTGATTAAGAGTGCAACTCCACCTCCCTTACCATCCTGTCTATCTCTTTGCACCATCTGATACCCTTGAAAGTTTAATTCCCATTTAGTGTCATCTTGTAGCCATGTTTCCGTGATAGCTACCAAATCATAGGCATGGGCACCGATTTTCACCTCAAGTTCACTAACCTTATTTCTAATACTGCGGGCATTCAGATAAAGTGCCCTTATGCTCTTTGTCCTTTTAATATCTAGTGACTTCTGTAACCTTTTCTTTTGATTTTTCTGCCCACTATTTTTCTTTGTAATTTTCTTAAGACTATCATTGACCCGAAAACTCACTGCACCATCTGATTTTTTTTACTTTCTCCTCCCAACATTACTTTTCCTATTTTACTTTTCCTGGCCATTACTTTATCTTCCCTACCCTTTTCCCTATCACTCAGGTTCCCATACCCCTGCCAAATTAGTTTAAACCTTGCCCCATTGGTGTTCCAAACATACTTGCCAAAATGTTGACACCTTTTGGATTTAGGTGCAACCCATCCTTCTTGTAAAGATCATGCCTTCCCCAAAAGAAATCCCAATGATCCAAGAAGCCAAATCCTTGCCCTATACACCAGTCCCTCAGCCACACGTTCATTTTCCTTATCCTTACATTCTTTTCATCACTTGCATTTGGAACAGGTAATAATCCCGAGATCACCACCCTAGCGTTCCTGTCTTTCAGCTTTTGTCCCAGCTCACTGTAATCCCTTTTCATTACCTCCTCCCTTTTCCTGTCAATGTCGTTTGTACCCACATGTACCAAGACATCAGGCTGCTCTCCCTCTCCTCTCAGAATATTTTGGACCCGATTTGTGATATCTCATACCCTTGCACCAGGGAGGTAGCACACCATGCGGGTATACTTATCTGGCTCACAGAACCTCCTGTCTGTACCCCTGACAATAGAGTCCCCAATAACTACTGCATTTCTCCTTTTCTTTTGCACCACTCTGCCAGGCTCATTGCCATTGACCTGGTGCCTGTGGCCATCTTCTGTCTGGTCATCTCCCTCAACAGAATCCAACACAACATAACTATTGCTGAGTGGGATAGTCACTGGTGTGCTCTCCATTTTTCTCACTTTTTTCTTTCCTCCCCTGACGGTTTCCCACTTACCTGACACGGGTTCTGGAGTATTTATCGCCCTGAAAGTTGAGTCGATTAACTCCTCACTCTCCCTTACAAGCCGCAGGTCATCAATCTGGAACTCCATATCCCTAATTCGCACCCTTAGTAACTGCATCTCGGTACACCTGGTGCAGATGTGGCCAGTTGGGAGGGTGGAGGTCACCCATTGTTCCCACATCTGACACCCAGTACAGAGCACTAACCCTATTGGTATGACTCTGAATACGAAGGCAAATAACTCAGCTTACCTTTTCTCCTTGCCTGCTTTTGCCGAAGCCTGATGAGCCAAAGCCAGGAAGTCTCACTCCTTCACTGCTCCATTCACTCACTGAGCCGCTCCTCGCTGGCCGCTCCCTCCCCTTTCACTCCTTTTATTGGCCCCTTGACCAATTAACCCCGTCACTTTCACCAAGCTCCTCCTCCGACTCACAGTCCGACTCTCTCCAAGCTCCTCCTCCGACTCCCAGCCGAACCAAGTAGGCCCAAGCCCCGGTAAGCCCCCGACTTTAATAGCTTACCTTCTCGTCACTTTCACCAAGCTCCTCCTCCTCCGACTCACAGCCCGACTCTCTCCAAGCTCCTCCTCCGACTCCCAGCCGAACCAAGTAGGCCCAAGTCCCGGTAAGCCCCCGACTTTAAAGGCTTACCTTCTCGTCACTTTCACCAAGCTCCTCCTCCTCCTCCGACTCACAGCCCGACTCTCTCCAAGCTCCTCCTCCAACTCCCAGCCGAACCAAGTAGGCCCAAGCCCCGGTAAGCCCCCGACTTTAATAGCTTACCTTCTCGCCACTTTCACCAAGCTCCTCCTCCTCTGACTCACAGAACAGATCCCTGTGGCACTCCACTAGACACTAAACTCCAGGCAGAATACTTTCCTTCCACTACTATTCTCTGCTTTCTTCTTACAAACCAATTTTTTATCCACACAGCCAAAGTTCCACTGATCTCATGACTTTCTGGATGAGTCTCTTGTGGGGAACTTTGTTAAATGCCTTGCTAAAATCCATGTAGACCACATGTACTGCTCCACCATCATCAATTTCTTTTTTGTTACCTCCTCAAAAAACTCAATTAGACTCATGAGGCATGACCTTCCCTTCACAAAGCCTATCCTTGAGTGGACTGGACTTCTCCAAATACTTGTAGATCCTATCCTTAAGAATCCTCTCTATTAGTTTGCACACCACTGACGTAAGACTCATTGGTCTATAATTCCCAGGATTCTCCCTATTACCTTTTTTAAATAAGGTGTCTTTATTTGCTATTCTCCAATTCTCCAGCACCTCCCCTGGAGCCAAAGAGGATTCAAACATCATTACAGCAGTTTTGTTATTAAAAAGATTTTTCCAGTTGTTCTTCTTGCTTGTTTTGCCCAAGTTTTAAATGCTGACCCATAAATACACTAAAAAAATTCTTAATATTCTCTGCTAAAATGGGGGATGGGGGATGTCTTATATCTCTGTCTCTCTATATTTGTGTGTGTGTTATATACTCACTCATCTACACAGAGAGATAGTGAGCTAGAGTGAGAGAGAGAGACAGACAGAAAGACAACACGCGAGACAGAGCGCAAAAGAGAGAGCCCTAAAAAAATTCTTAATGTTCTCCACTAAAATGTGGAATGGGGAAGTAGTGTCTTATCTCTCTCTCTCATTGTAAACAAACTCTTCACCTTAAGGTGTACGGTAGTAAATAATTGAATGCTCGCTTTTCCTTTAGTTTCGACCAACTTTCCTTATGTTCACTTTTATCTCTCTGAAAATAAACTTAGCGACTGGTCCTACCTTTTAATGAGCTTCGCATGTCTCGATATTAACATTACTAATGTTGTTTATTTTAAATTTATTTCTCTTAAACAAATAGTGATATAGAATTTATATAAAAATGCTGGAGAAACTCAGCAAGTCATGCAATATTCTTTATGTGGTGACATGTTATGTGAAGCAGTTAGTGCAATGCTGTAGCATCAGCGATCAGGATCTGGATTCAAATTCCACATTGTAAAGAGTTTGTATGTTCTCCCAATATCTGCATGGTTTTCCCCAGACTCTCCGGTTTTCTCCCACCCATCAAAACATAATGGAGGGTTTAAGACAATTGGGTGTAATTGGGCAGCATGGGCTTTTGGGCCGAAAAAGCCTGTTACCATGCTGTATGTCAAAATTTTTAAAAATTAAATGTAAAAATAATCAATATTCGTGCCTGAGCCCTTTATAAGTTATGAGCAAAAAGCAGATAGGCATCTGAATAAAATGGTGGTGGGAGAGGCAGGGACAGGAGCACAGGCCAACAGGCAAGAGGTCATATGGGTGGGAGCGCACAAGAGATAAAAAGATGAGAATTATAGGAGAGGGGATAGCTCTCTGAATGGAGTGAGAATACATAAAAATCCTGGAGACTCTCAGCAAATTCACAAAAATTTTGGAGAAACTCAACAAAATATTTAATCACTGCAGGCTTTCTTGTTTATCTTTGATGTGAAATTTCTCATTTTGCAAGAATTCCTGCATAAATCTTTGCTGCTTCCAAGCATCTGTTAGAAGGATCAGAAATGCCTTTCAAGAGCACAGTTAATGTATTTGCTCTAAACTGAATCTTTTTAGTTCATTCCATTTTATCGTATTGCAGTTCCTGTAACTGCATTGTTCTTGAACTCCAGTTAGCAAGGAGCAAAGAGGCGGGAACGTGCTGTGTGAACGAACGTGAGTAGAGTGGTCCAAATCTGTTATTTGAATTGTAAGGGGAAGGGTTTCTTGGTGTAAATTTAAAGTTGTAGTTAATTTAATTTTAAGTTAAAATTTAAAAGGGGGAGGGGGCTGGTGCGCAGGCGTGTGGTGACGTCAGCAGGGAGGGAGTTTTAAAAACAAAGAAAACCTTACCTCAGTGGTAAGAAAACCTTACCTCAGAGGTCCAGTTGTCAAGGAGCGAAGAGGCGGGAGCGTGCTATGCTGATCGGACGTGAGTAGAGTGGTCATTTAGTCTTAATTAAGAGTTAATAATTTAGGTGGGGATTGCTGTTCAGTGCAGAGACAGTAATTGAATAAGGAGTGCAGGTGGGAGTAATTAAAGGATACTGGTTAGGATTGGACAGTGCTAGTGGTGACATTGGGTAATATATTAAAGTAAAGGAAAGGTTTTTGGGAGCGGCAGCGAGTGAACGGCCCAAGCGAGTGAGTGGGAGCACAGGTTGAGGACGAGTCACTGCACATTAAGGTAAGATAGTCTTTATTACTACTTCATTGGGGTAAAGGATGAGTGTTAGGGCTGTGTGTTGTTGGGAGTGCCAGATGTGGGAGGTCCTGGAGTCTTCCAGACTCCCAGATGTCCATATCTGCACTAGGTGAGTCGAGCTGCAGATTCTTAGGGACCGTGTTAGGGAACTAGAGCTGCAGCTCGATGACCTCAGGCTGGTTAGGGAAACAGAGGAAGTCATAGACAGGAGTTACAGCCAGGTGGTCACGCCAGGGCCACGGGAGGAGGAAAGGTGGGTAACAGTTAGGAGAGGGACAGAAAAATGTAAGGTGCCAGAGAGGAGCCCTATGACTGTAACCCTCAGCAATAAGTACGCCTCTTTGAGTACTGTTGAGGAGGTTATCAAAGTTGGGGGGAGCAGCAGTGGCTGTGCCTCTAGCACAGGGTCAGCTCCTGTAGCTCAGAAAGGTAGGGAAAGGAAGTGGAGGGCAATAGTGGTAGGGGACTCCATAGTTAAGAGGATAGATAGGGGATTCTGTGTACGCAGCAAGGAGAACCGGATGGTGGTTTGCCTCCCTGGTGCCAGGGTCCGGGATGTTGCTGCTCGTGTCCCGGATATCCTAAAGTGGGAGGGACAGGAGCCAGAGGCCGTGGTACATGTAGGTACCAATGACATAGGGAGGAATAGAGAAGAGGTCCTAAAAAGTGAGTACAGGCAGTTAGGTAGGGAGTTAAAAAGAAGGACCGCAAAGGGGGTAATCTCTGGATTTCTCCCTGTGCCACGTGACAGTGAGAATAGAAATAGAATGAGGTGGAGGATTAACACGTGGCTGAAGGGGTGGAGTAAGGGACAGGGTTTCAAGTTTCTGGATCACTGGGACCTTTTTTTGGGGAAGATGTGACCTGTACAGTAAGGACAGGTTACACTTAAATCCCAGGGGGACCAGAATCCTGGCAGGGGTATTTGCTAGGGCTACTCAGGATCCTTTAAACTAGAATGGTTGGGGGGAGGGAGCAAAATAGTACAGAGCAGTAAGGAGAAGGTTAGAATGCAAACAAAGAAAGTTTGTAGTAAGTATTTGAATATGGATGGGAAGGTGATAGAGAAAGGAAATGCTCTGGAAGAAGATGAAGGGCAATTGGCAGGAAAAGGAAATAATGTTATTAAAGATGAGGGAAAACAGGGATTAAGAATTGGGAAATCTCTGAAATTCATATATTTTAATGCCAGGAGTATTGTAAAAAAGGTGGATGAGCTGAAGGTGTGGATTGAAACTTGGAAGTATGATGTGGTAGTGATTAGTGAGACATGGTTGCAGGAGGGATGTGATTAGCAGCTGAATATCCCTGGGTTTCGTTGCTTTAGGTGTGATAGAGTCGGAGGGGCAAGAGGAGGTGGTGTTGCATTGGTTGTCAGGGAGAATATTACAGCGGTGCTTAGGCAGGATAGATTAGAGGGCTCGTCCACGGAGGCTATTTGGGTGGAACTGAGGAGTGGGAAAGGAGAGGTTACACTTGTAGGGGTGTATTATAGACCACCCAGAGGGGACCGAGACCTAGAGGAGCAAATCTGTAGGGAGATAGTGGCACAGGGTTGTAATTATGGGAGATTTTAATTTTCCATATATAGATTGGGAAACACATTCTGTGAAAGGGCTTGATGGGTTAGAGTTTGTGAAATGTGTGCAAGATAGTTTTTTACAACAATAATGTAGAGGTGCCGACCAGAGAAGGAGCAGTGTTAGATCTACTGTTGGCAAATGGGATGGGTCAAGTGACGGAGGTTAGTGTTGGTGAGCAGTTTGGGTCCAGTGATCATAATGCCATCAGCTTCAATGTCATTATGGAAAGAGATAAGTCAGGGCCAAGGGTTGAGGTTTTTGATTGGGGAAAAGCTAGATTTGAGGAGATGCGAAAGAACTTACAGGGTGTGCATTGGGACAATTTGTTTTATAGGCAGGATGTAGTAGAGAGATGGAAGTCTTTTAAAGATCAGATTTTGAGAGTGCAAAAGCTTTATGTTACTGTTAGGTTAAAAGGAGGGGAAAAAGGTTTGAGAGAGCCATGGTTTTCAAGGAATATTGGAAACTTGGTTCGAAGAAAAAGGGAGGCGTACATTAGGTATAAGAAGCATGGAATTAAGGAGATGTTTGAAAAATACATTGAATGTAAGAGGAATCTTAAGAGAGGAATTAGGAAAGCTAAAAGAAGGTACGAGGAGACTATAGCAAGCAGGGTGAAAATTAATCCAAAAGGGTTCTACAAATATGTTAATGGTAAAAGGAAAGCGAGAGGACAAAATTGGTCCCTTAGAGAATCAGAGCAGAAAACTGTGCGTGGATTCACCAAGGAGAAGGATATTGGGAGATGTGAGATTAAAAAAAAGCAAATTGGGTAAATATGGAGAATATAGTGATTACGAAAGATGTAGTGTTAGGATAAGTCTCCGGGACCAGACGGGATCTTCCCCAGGACATTGAGAGAAGTAAAGGAGGAAATAGCAGAGGCTCTGACGGTAATTTTCCAAATGTCATTAGAGATGGGGATAGTGCCGGAGGATTGGCGTATTGCGCATGTGGTTCTGTTATTTAAAAAGGGTTCAAGGAGGAAGCCTGGCAATTATTGGCCTGTAAGTTTGACGTGTGTGGTAGGTAAATTAATGGAGAAAGTTCTTAGAGATAGGTCTGATCAGGAGCACTCAACACAGATTTGTGGGCGGATGGTCCTGTTTGACCAATCTGATTGAATTTTTTGAAGAGGTGACAAGGAATGTGGATGAGGGTAGCGTGGTGGATGTTGTCTATATGGACTTCAGTAAGGCCTTCGATAAGGTACCACATGGAAGGTTAGTTAGGAAGGTGCAGTCTTTAGGTATAAATTTTGAGATAGTCAAATGGATTGAACATTGGCTGAAAGGGAGAGGCCAGAGAGTGGTAGTGGAAAATTGTCTGTCAGGTTGGAGGCCGGTGACCAGTGGTGTGCCTCAGGGATCTGTATTGGGCCCATTGTTGTTCGTTATATACATTAATGATCTAGATGATGGGGTGGTGAATTGGATTAGTAAATATGCAGACGATACTAAGATAGGCGGAATAGTGGATAATGAAGAAGGTTTTCAAGGATTGCAGAGGGATTTGGGCTGCTTAGAAAAGTGGGCTGAAAAATGGCAGATGGAATTTAATGCTGATAAGTGTGAGGTGCTTTATTTTGGTAAGAAGAATCAGAACAGGACATAGGTAGTAAATGGGAGAGCATTGATGAATACAGAAGAGCAGAAGGATTTAGGAGTAACGGTACATCGTTCTCTGAAGGTAGAAACTCATGTGAATAGGGTGGTGAAGAAGGCATTTAATATGCTGGCCTTTATCAATCATTGCATGGAATATAGGAGTTGGGAAGTGATGTTGAGATTGTATAAGGCGTTGGTGCGGCCTAATTTAGAGTTCTGTGTGCAGTTCTGGTCGCCTAATTATAGGAAGGATATAAACAGAGTGGAGAGAGTGCAGAGAAGATTTACCAGAATGTTACCTGGGTTTAAGCATCTAGAGTACAGGGAGAGATTGGGCAGATTAGGTCTTTATTCTTTGGAGCGTAGAAGGTTGAGAGGGGATTTGATAGAGGTATTTAAGATTATGAAAGGGATAGACAGAGTGGATGTGGATAGACTATTTCCGTTAAGAGTAGGAGAGATTGAAACAAGAGGACATGAGTTAAGAGTTAAGGGGCAGAGGTTTAGAGGTAACATGAGGGGGAACTTCTTTACTCAGAGAGTGGTAGCGGTGTGGAACGAGCTTCCGGGAGAAATAGTGGCGGCAGAGTCAATTTTATTATTTAAGAAAAAGCTGGACAGGTATATGGATGAGAAGAAGTTGGAGAGTTATGGTCATTGTGCAGGAAGGTGGGACTAGAGAGGAGTGTTTGGTTCGGTGAGGACTAGAAGGGCCTAATGGCCTGTTTCCGTGCTGTAATTGTTATGTTATGTTAACATACAAATTATTTCCCATGAATTAGAGACCCAAAGTGGCAAAATAAAGCTTTAAAATAGTTATTTAAATCAAGTCAAGCTTCTCTTAAAGGTTTCTGCATTTGCACCCCAAGTTATATTTCTTTTTCAAGTGTTCATACACAATGTTTCACTGAGCAAATAATTAGAGCAGTACAATAGGTTATCGAAAAATGTCAATTTACATCCATCTATCACACTTCATTGAGTCAATAGCTTCACACATTCAAGAAAAAGTACAAAGTATTTTCCACATCTTTCTACAGGGAAGAAAATAATAGAAGTGCAAAGGTATACATATTAGGAAAGGATAAACAGACTTGCTTTCTTTTCAATGGTTTGCAAGATAGTGAATGCACATCTCGAAATGGGCAGCATGGTTAGCGCGATGCTATTACAGCACTGACAACCCAGGTTCTCTTCATGACCTCTGTGGGTTTTCCCGGATCTCCTGTTTCCTCCTACCCTCCAAAACATATGGGTTTGTAGGTGGCCAGAATCAGCTTATACATTGTTTTTAAATTTTAAAAAATTAAGAATTAAAAATGATTCACTGTAAGCGAACTCTTCACCTTAAGGTACACGGTAGTATATAAGTGAATGCTCATTTTTCCTTTCAAGAAGTTAACACTTCTGATGCTGTATTCACATCCATTCAAAATCATTATAAACCTGCAAAACAGTTCATCTTTCAAGACTGGTCTAAAGGAAATTTCAACAACTTCCTTTTTGTTTCATATGAAAAAAAATCTGATATTCGTATTTGCATCTTATACCGTGGCCTAGCTATCTGGCAACAACATGTAATCTGTATATCCTGTAACCGCCTATCGGCGTTTCCTGTATCTAGTGACTCAGGAAGTCCTCATAAAGGACACATGAAACAGCAACAATGAGAACAATTCATGATTGCAGTACCTCAGCACCAGCGTTCTTCTGTCTCAGCATCTCCAATCTTTTCCTCCATCGCATAGCAGCAATCGCAAGTTTTTTCTGTTGCAAGCTAATTCCAGGAAGCACATCAAGGATGAAACTACTGCCCCATTCATAATTTTCCTCCTGAAAAAGGTAAACAAATTATGAGTGAAATTGAAACATCAACAATGATTTTCTCTTCACAAATACTGTCTGATCTGTTGAATACAGTGTCCCCCATAATGTTTGGGACAAAGATTTTTTTTCCTTTATTTGCCCCTGTGTTCCAGTTTTAAATTTGTAATCAAACATTTCACATGAGATTAAATGTTTCACATTACAGATTTTATTCAAGGTTATTTGTATACATTTTGGTTTGACCATGTAGAAATTACAGCACTTTTTAAACATTATCCCCTCATTTCAGGGCACCATGATATTTGGGACACATATTAAAGTAGTCATGTTTAGTACTTCGTTACATATTCCTTGCTTGTAATGACTGCTTGACATCTGTGATTCATAGACATCACCAGGTGCCAAGAATCTTCTCTGGTGAAACTCTGCCAGGCCTTGACTATGGCCATCTTAAGTTTCTGCTTGCTTCGGGGGCTTGTTCCTTAAGTTTTCTCTTCAGCATATGGAAGGCATGCTCAATTGGATTTAGATTGGGTGACTGTCTTGGCCATTCAAAAATTTTCCAGTTTTTAGCTTTTTTAAAAAATATTTTATTTTTGATTTTATTTTCAAAATTATACACAGTAACATTTTAAATGTGCAATATATTAAACTTTTTTCTTACAAACAAAAGTCCCCGTCCCCCCTCCATACATACAGATCTATTCACCATCAGAGCTTACATATATTTTAAATTTATAGAGTACAACTGGGGAAACTACATTTTTGTACATAAAATAATTACTTTTATAACTTTTTTCTCCCTTTTTATTACTGTATCTGGCCCCCTATATGGTCCAGGTATGGCTGCCAGACCTTTACAAAAGTGTCATACTTGTTATTTAAGTTATATGTGATTTTTTTTCCCCCATCACTATACAGTTATTCATTTCCGCAGTCCATTGTGCTATAAGTAGAGGGAAGTCCGACTTCCAAGTGATCGTGATACGTTTTTTCACTCCCACCAGTGTTATTTTTATAAATGCGATTTTATAGTTCTTCAATTTGTTGCTTATTTCCATAAAATTACCAAGTAAATATGGCTCCAAGTCACCCGTGAAGGCCATTCCTGTTATAATTTTCCTGCAATTTCTTGCTAAAATGGCCTCACCTTCACACACGACCAAGTGGCATGTAGAAAAGTTCCTGTCTCAATCCCACATCTCTGAAATTTCAGCTTTTGATCTGTGGAACTTTTGTGGGGCAAGATATAATGGTGTAAAAAATTATACTGAACCAATCCATAGTTTGCATTTATAATTGACGTCATGCTGTCCTTACACCAATCAGACCAGCTTCTTTCAGAAATCACCACACCCATGGTCCAACTTCCATCTCTCCCTTGACCTCTGCAACCCTGGTTTTGCACTTTCGCTCCGGAGAGCACAGTACATTTTTGTTATAAATTTGGGTGTATTCCCCATCCAGACCATTTGTTCAGTTTCACTAATTTCAGGTAGGGGTTAACATTTCTAGTTTTTATCTTTGAAAAACTTCTTTGTTGCTTTAGCAGTATGTTTGGGATCATTGTCTTGCTGAAGGAGGAAGTGCCATCCAATGAGTTTGGAGGCATTTGCTTGCCCCTGAGCAGATATGTTTCTATACACCTCAGAATTAATTTTGCTACTGCCATCAGCGGTTGTATCATTATTGAAGATAAGTGTTACACGGATGATTTCACACCATTGCCACTGCTTCCAGATTTGTAAAATATGATGCTAACTTCAATTTTCAGTAAAACTGACTACAAGTAAGGACTTTTTCCTACTTATCCATCACTCAACCTGGTCACTCAGTTATTGTATCTTAGGCAGTTCCTTTACGCCTCCAGACTTTGCTCTTGCCATCACAGATATTGGTTAATCTTGGTCTCATCTGTCCACAAGACCTTTTCTCAGAATTCTGAAGGCTCTTTTAAATACTTCTTGGCAAACTGTAATCTGGGCCATCCTGTTTTTGTGGCTAACTTGTGGTTTGCATCTTGAGATATAACCTCTATATTTCTGTTACGGAAATCTTCTGCGGACAATAGTCATTGACACATCCGCACCTGCCTCCTGATAAGTATTTTTGATCTGTTGGACAGGCGCTTGGGGATTCTTCTGTCATCATCAGCAGAGACCTTCCTTGGCCTAACGGATCCTTGGCGATTACTCTGTTCACCAGTATGCTCTTTCTCCTTAATGATGCTCCAAACAGTTGACTTTGATAATCCTAAAGTTTGGGTGATGTCTAATGACAACTACTGACTCCAAAGGTGATCAAAAGCTTAGAAGTAAGCCTAGATCTCTTATACCTGCACTAATGAAGCAATTAAACATACCAGAGTAATCACAAACACATGTGAAGCCAAATGTCCCAAACATTATGGTGACCTGAAATAAGGGGACTATGTATAAAAAGTGCGTAATTTCTACATGGTCAAACCAAAATATACACAAATAACCTTGAATAATATCTGCAATGTGCATTTTAATCACATGCAAATTGTTTGATTACAAATTTAAAATGAGCACAGGGGTAAATAAAGGAAAAAAAGTGTCTTTGTCCCAAACATTACGGAGGGCACTGTATATCAAACATTTTCATCCATTTTTGTTTCTTTACATTTTTTTGAGTTGCAAATTCAGAAGAAATTAATACCCAAAATATCAAGTGTAATCTGCTACAGTATCCATGGCTGTTCCAGTTATAACTCAGAATTTGAAAGGCTGTTTTTCAATAGTTCCAATTAGAGCTCAAATCATAGTCATAAAAAAACCTGATCAAAAAGATATATCAATAAATATTTAAATATTTATCAAATTTAATTTGTGTTAATTGTTTTAGCAGTTGCTAGGAAATGTATAACAATATCATTAAGTCAGAAATAGATTTAGGCATGGAAAAATGGCATGCAGAACTTCGTAGTTGTATACCATTAGAGAAAATTACTTGTTATTTGAGATAAATATCATTTTTTGGAAAATATAGAGCAAAATTTTGTTTGCATGTATGATTGACTCTTTGAAGACCTCACTTCTTGGTAATCTCCAATTGAATTTTTCTGTACAAATGTTTTATTTCTTGGCATTCTTCAATTTTTTTCTTCCTTTTTTCTTTTCTATGGGTGGGGGATTGGGAGGGTAGGTTGTGGGGAATGGGAGTTTATCACCACATGTAATAATTTTTTCAAAAATAGTTTACAATTGAATGTAATGTAATTATATTGTGGTTTAAAATTTGTATTAAATTTGTATTGTATTAAAAATATATCAATACAAGTATTTGAAATAATAAAATATAATTTTACTAACAATTAAATCTTTAAAATACAAATAATGCAACCCAAAAATCTCTAATAATCAAAATCAAGCATTAAAATGACTATACAAGGTTTTCCAACTATGATTGTGATCTGGGTTATCAAGACAAAAATCTACAGGAAAGAGCAAATATGGATCTTGGAAGCTGTAATCACTTTCACACATCACCTGCATTGCTTTAAGGATTTGAAATAAAGGGGATACAGAGAGCTATGAGTAAGAGTTGATAATGTGAATGAGACAAATGCTTCAAGTGGTTTCTTGGGAGTACATTACCTGGATAAATCTAGCTGCAGCTCTGCATGCCTCCAAATAGGATCGATGTAGAACCCACTTTCCAGCTGCCATAGAAGCTAAATATTTTTCATTTCTCAGTGGCTGTCCAACAATGATATGAGTACAGGAAGGATCAAAGCACTGTCTGTCCAGTACCACAGCACCTAAAAGCAAGCAACATTTTCCTCTATAACTGGCAAACTATTGAAGACATATTCACTGATTGTGATTGGTAGGCTCAAAATCCTGGAATACAATGCATGAACAGAAAGTAATTGACTTGAAACATTAATGCTGTTTATTTCTCCAAAGACACTCCCTGGCCTGTTGAACATTTCCACCTTTCCTCGTTTTATTTCAGATTTCCAGCACCTAGGTTACTTCAGCTCAGAAGGTTGGCAAGATTGGATTTTCTGTACCAGAATATGATGGTTCGCCATGGCAAACCACCATTTTTAAACGAACTTTTGATTGGTCGACTTTCTTTTTCACAAATAATCAGTTTACACAGATTTTCCAGTGTTTACATATTGAATGTTCAAAGCCAACAAAGTAAATAATTGATTTCTTACAGCAAAGGGGGACATCTGGCTCATTGAGACCACACTGGCTCATTTAGACTAATCCAATTAGTTTTATGGCTCCATTTTGCCCTGCAAATTATCTGCAGACATATGCCCATCTAATTCCCTTTATACAGCCCTGAATAAATGTTTCTGTTACCCATTCAGGCAGTGAGATCCAGACTGTGACTACTGTGCAGTAAAACTCTTCCTCCCCTGTGGTTTTGCCCATCACTTTGAATCTGCATCCCCAAGTAGTGATGGTGCACACTAAGCTCCCAGAAACAGCAATATGAAAACAATGTGATCGGTTAAGGGATACACTTTGGCCAGAATATGAACCAGAACTTTTTTGTAAATATTGCCAATGAATCTTTCAAACTTGCCCTAAAGATAGCACCCTATTCGCACAATAGTGGAACTTCAGCTGAGATTAAGTCTTTGGGATGGGGATCAAGCTTAAACCTTCCAAGTCAGGCAAGCGTGCTACCAACTAAACTACCATGGAAGAACAGAAATTTTAAAATTTGAAAACTTAAAATTACTTGTATCAGAAAGCCATAGCCAAGCGGACTACCAAGTATCCTCTTATAAAGAGAAGTAAAGGTGAATCAGGTTATTCTTTTGACAATATTTCCAAACCCTCAAAGAAGGTAAAAACCTGTGATATGCGAGCTATATACTGGCAGTGTAGCTGCTTCTGAGATTGTGTAAATCGCCACTGCATCCAGATTTGTAAACTTCAATTCTCAGTAAAACTGACTGCAAAGTAACTACTCTCTTTTGCTTATCCACCACTCAACCTGGTCACTGAGTTACTGCATCCCCAACTTCTAGACTGAAAATGTCACATCGCATGGAAACTCGTCACACAGTAAGTATTTGGATTTTAGTTTGGATAGCTGCAAGATGCAGAATTGAGGAAAGACTACAATATTTAAGAAGGAAAATGTTGCTAAGGATTTAAAAGGTTTCCAAGCTAGAGTTCAGATTATAAAAAGGATGGCTCCAGTTTTTTAGATATTCTTCATTTAGTGGTTGGCAAGATGTTTTAACTGGATGCCAATCAGATCTTTTGTAGCATAGAGTTGTCAAGGGAGAGTGAGTGTTAAAAAGTGAAAATGCAGAGCTGGATACCCCATAAATGTATCTCATGCTGTGATGATGCTGGAACAGAACTAGAGCTCACAGAAGAGGTGTGGAAGAATAATGGAATGATTCACTTTGTGAATGGCATCTAAGGGATTAAGGACAAGAGCAGAAAGCAAGTCACAGAACTCTAACATTTGCTGCACATCTGCCTTGGTTGTCTCTATCTCTAGACCCAATAAGGACAGGATTCCCCCTGTCCTCACCTACCACTCCACCAACCACCACATCCAACATATTAACCTCCACAATTTTCAACACCTTCAACATGATCCCACCACCAACCACATTTTCCCCTCTCTGCCTTTTGCAGGGACCATTCCTTCCGTGATCCCTCATCCACTCATCCCTTCCCACTAATCACTCCCTTCGGTACCTATTCTGTGACTGCAGGAAGTGCCATATTTGCACTCACATCTGCTCTCTCAACACCATGAGGCCCAAACAATTCTTCCAAGTGAAGCAACTCTTTACTTTTGAATCTGCAGGGGTCATCTACTGCATCCCATAGTGGTCTTCTCTACATCAGAGAGACTAAACGCAGACTGGGAGATCGTTTAATTGATCACCTTTGCTCTGTCTTCATCAATGGCAGGGATCTTCCAGAGGCCAATTATTTCAATTCCGTGCCCACTCCCACACTGACATTACTGACCATGGTCTCATGCATTGCAAAACCAAGACCACCTGTAAATGGGAGGAGTAACACCTAATATTACACCTGGGCATTCTCCAAACGAACGGCATAAATATCGACTTCTCCGGTTTGCGTTGGGCCGCTGCCCATCTCTCTCTTCCCCATTCCTCAGTCTCCTTTATCCAGCTCTCTGTCGCCTTCCTTCTCCATTCAGAGATATCCCTTCTCCCATCACTTCTCATCTCTTTCTTCTTGTGCTCTCTTACACATATCCACCTATGACCTCTTGTCCATAGTCCTGTGTTCTTCCCCCTCCCCTTCCCCCATCAATTTATTCAGACACCTTCCTGCTTTTTGCTCATACCTTGATGAAAGTTTCAGGCCTGAAACATTGGTATGTATCTTTGCTACATGAAGAACGCTGTGTGATCTGCTGAGTTTTTCCAGCAATTTTTTTGTCACTCCAATCAAAATGTCTGCAGATTTTCTTGTTCAAATCACAGAAGGATAAAGGTTGAAACTGGATTATGGGGAGCTAAACAGGAGAAGTGAAAGAAAGGAGACTGCAAATGATGAGAAGATAGATGTGCCAATTAGAGATAAAATGTTTAGACAAAATTAAGGGTTTTCTTTTACAGACAACTGATAATAGAAGTTTTGAAATGAGCAGCCAATAAGGTGATATGAAAGGAACAAAATCCAACATCCCCCATATTCCAAACATGTGTAGGTCGGTAGGTAATTGGCCACTGGAAGATGTCTCTAGTCTGCAAGTAGGTGGTAGAATCTGAGGATGCCAGAGGGGTGGTTGGTAGGAAGGTGAAGAAAATAAATAGGGATTAGTGTAAAAGGGATGGACTCAGTGGGTTGAAGGGCCTGTTTCCACCTTGTGTGACTTTGGATTACAAATATAGAAGTTAGATAGCACTCAAAAGTAGAAAATCTATCAGTTGCTGAAATGATGCAGACACTGGTTGAAATTTCTCATTAAATAATGGGAGTGTTGCCAATGAACTGGAATGTTACCATCTATTTAAAAAAAAATGGTATGAAACAAATCAGATTAGACACCTCACTGATGGCAGGAAGTCTTCTTGAGCCATGTCAGAGATAAAATTAATTATCACTTTGAATAACACAAGTTCACAATAATAACCAATGTGTATTTTTAAAGACAAACCCATAGGTAGATGGACAAAATGCCACTGATGAGTGCAACAATGCTCAGAAAGTGTTTGATAAAAATGCTGTAGAATTGTTAATGTTCAAAAGGAGATTAAAGTGTTTTGAGCATTGAATAGACAACCTGTCAAGAAGCCAGATAGTGGCAAGCACTTATACTTTCCCAATCTATTACATAAAGTAGTTTTGCAAGGGACCATTGCTCTTTTTGACAGTTTATATTTCAGTCAGGATTAGGAGGCAATTTTCTGAATATTGCAGAAACACAAAACTTGAATGAGTAATTTTGTGAGAATTGTAACAAACTCCAGGAGGACAAATAAAGTGTTAAAAGACCTATTTTAAAAAGCATAAGGAGGCAACACAAAATAAACAGCACAGTAAGAGAAAGAAGAAAAATACCACACCTAACTGCTCGATCAGATGGCAGTAATCAATCCGCTCCTGAGGGTTCAGCGATGATAACTGGAATCTCCGCTGAACGGGAGGTTCTTTACTCTCATCCACAGCCACCTAGAAGTTTTACCAAAAACACTATGAATTCCATTCCTCACAAACTGTATCTACTCTCTTGCAACTATCTGGGGTTGAGTCAAACTGTTTGCACCATTGGTCCCCGAGAGGAGTTTCTGAGCAAAGATCTGTGTCAACACTGGGGTGTCCATTTGTACCTCCTTGAAGCTTCCAAACTCTACCCCCACTTCAGCTCTTGTGAAATTGGAACCCTCCTCTATGCCTTTGATTCATCTAGACTTAATTATTCCAACTCACTTTTGGTCACCTTTTCTTAAATGAGGTCAGCCAAAACTCTGGTGCTCAGATCTTACATGGATCAAGTCCCACTAAATTTCCTTGCCTTGTCTGGCTTCTGGGAAAGCCACATGTAAATTTTAACAATCTATCTTTCAAATTCTTCCGCAGTCTTATCTTTCACTGTATCTATAATTTCCTCCAATTGTTAAATTTGTCAGGGTATCACAAGCAACCAAAATTTAAATGTGCATCACAATTGAGGCTATGTTTTCAACTACCATGGCATGTCCTATTTTGTAATTCTCTCCCTAACGATCTCTGCTTCTTTCCTCCTTTGATCTGATCCTTAAAACCTTTCTGTTTGAGCAACAACCCCTTTTGCAACTTGGTGTCAATTTTTTTCTGGTGGCCCAGTAAGTTGTTTTATTATATTCAATGCATTATTGCCACAGGTTATTTGGAATCACAGAGCAGGATGTTTTGCTCTTCATCTCCACATGGATTTTGAAATCGATAGATTGAGAGGTCTGGAGTTCATGGCTTGAAGAGTATTGAGGCTTAGGATCTATTTTCAACCTATGGTCTGGTGGCCCCTCAGCTGTTAAGATTTTCTATAGTGAGGAGAGAACATGGAGATCAAAGGATGGACGAGCCAACTATAGTTTTCCCACATTTCTCACCGCACCAATCATAGAAAGTTAAGGGCTTGAAGGGAGAGAGGATATTGTGAAGAGACAATATACTAAGTCAGTGTGGGTGTAAGTCAGAAACAGGAAGCTTAATATCTTTGGTGGAAGGAAGGTGATTATTTGAGCATTAATTCACGGGAGGGCACGGTACAGCAGTACAGTTGCGTAGCGGTTAGTGCAACTATCCGGATTGTGATTGGACAGGAGTTCAAATTCGCGTTGTCTGTAAGAAGTTTGTATGTTGTCCCCATGTCCTTGTGGGTTTTCTCCAGGGGCTCCAGTTTCCTCCCATTGTTTAAAACATACCAGGAGTATAGGCTTATGGAGTGTAAATTTGACAGCACGGACTCTGGGTCGAAGTGGCCTGTTATTGTGCTGTATATCTTAAATTAATTTTTAAAAAACATTTAATTTCACTATCAACACCACACAATCGTTCACATCAATTATCTCAACACTACTATTTAACCTCTATCAACTGCCCTCAGGAAATTATATTCCCATCAGTTAACTAGACTTGAGTATATCTCAATAGTTTGGGAAAAGTTTCTTAATCATGAGAACTAAAAGAATGTCTATTGAATATTAAAAAATATGTACATAAACACAAGAAAGAGCACACTTTTTGCTTGTAAATGAGAACTAAAAAATTTGCAATGATACAGGACAATGCTTCTTATTGAACCTTGACATCAATTTCAAAATAAAAGAGGAATGTTGGTTTAGATTCAAAACAATCAAGAATCTATTTCTAACATAGCAATGCCTCAGATGGTTTGCATGTTCAGTGTATTCTCCTGCATTTATTTACAAATACACTTCCTTCATTTCCCTATATTGCTATTTTTATTGCAAGAAATTCTGTATTTTCCAAACCTGTTCTTTAGGCTGTGGTGCCACTGGAGGTTTTGCTAGTGGAAAAGCAATACTGGGCGCTTGAGGAGTTGGGGTGAGATGGTCAACCTTTACTGGAACATCACAGTTTGCTGCTGCAAGAGGTTGCGGAATTTCTGCGACATAAGTGGAGTTAATATCAAAGCTTCATAATGTGTTTCCGATTATGGCATATTTAGTAAAATATTAAATACTACAAAAGGCCACCTAAAATTAAAAATTGGCTGAAATGTTTTGCAAAGTCAAGCAACTGGGCAGCACGCTTAGCGTAGTGGTTAGTGCAGTGCTGTTACAGTGCCATTGAACGCAAGTTTGTACGTTCTCCCCGTGTCTGCATGGGTTTCCTCTTGGTGCTCCAGTTTTCTCCCACCGTGGAAGACGTACTGGGGGGTTGTAGGTCAACTAAGTGTAATTGGGCAGCACAGGCCTATGGACCAAAAGGGCCTGTTACTGTGCTGTACGTCAAAAATTAAAAATTTAACTCAAGATTATCCACATGGCCATAACAAGCATGATAAATATATTGAACAACAGTAAGAAAATGTATTTTTTTTAAAAACACAACACTTAAAATTAAATTTATGTACTGGGGAAACCAAAGTATTTAAGGCATAGGAAAAATTAATGTACCTAATGCAGCAATTTCTGAATCAGTTAAAGACTCTGCATGTTTAGCATTTTGTTCCTCCACCTGCTCTGTGTTTTTCTGAAACTGCTCAGAGTACTGAGAGGGGCTGCCAGGCCACTGCAGGTTGTTAGCCAGCTTGGCTCTCTCTTCCCTAGCTGTTGGATCATCCCAAATAATCTGCTCATTCTGTGACGGTTCCGTATTGATATCCATTACAGCTGGATGAGAGCACCTAAAGATGAGAATATTGAAAATTAATGTTGAATGTATGTGTATTTACGAACTGGCATGTTATGGCTTTCCTTATACAGTAAAATCTCCATTATCATGCACTCAATCAACCAGAAACTCAAAACACCAGCAAAAAAAAAAAATCAAGGAAATAAATGTTAAGATAAAGTCTTAAATAAAAGTTTAAAATTGTTAATTATTAAAGTGTCTACCTATCCCTACCTGTGAGAGTCTTTGTCTTTATTAGTATATTATTAAGAATATTGTCTGTAAACTTGTGGGTGAAGGGGGTGGGGTTAATTATGATGGCAGCATGGTTAACATAGCAGTTGGCACAACGCTGTTACAGCGCTAGTGAATAGGGTTTGAATTAAAGGGAGGTGCGCCAAGGGCATGAACGGGACACTTGCATGGTGGTGAGTCAGGATACACTGAGGGCCTGACTGGAACACTTAAGTGGAGGTGAGGTTTGCACCGAGTGTCTGACTGGGACACCAGATGCTGCTAATCGCTGGGGTGACTCTCCCCAAGTGTCTCCCTATCTCTGCCTAGTAAAAGTCTATATCTTCATTAGTATTAAAGTATATTAGTAAGGTTTTATCTGTTAACTTGGAGGGAAAAAGGTTAATTATGATGGAGGCACAGTTAGCATAGTGGCTAGCTCAATACTGTAACAGCGCCAGCAAATGGGATGGAAATTTAAATTTTATAAGTTATGGGAATTACTTGGTTAAATTGAATCCATAATTAAAGACTATAGTACTGATTTTTTTTCTAATTACTTTACATTTTGCACTGTATTTTGTCTTTTAAATGGTATATTCTACATATAAGTGTATTAATTAAGCATTGTAAGAATGAGCCTGAGTCAACTGGAAAATTCACAATTCCGACACCTGCAATCCCTGTCGGTGCTGGATAATGGAGATTTTACAATATATTCATTTTAATACTTTTTTAAAAATGTTCTAAATTAATTTGCCAGAAAGTTGCAGAAAGAAATTAAAATGAATTACAGCTCTTTATAGTGCTTTTCCAATAGTGTTTTATTATATTTTTTCTATTAACATAGAATTCTAAGCTATTGAGTTCTTATTTGACTAAGGATAAAATTGCAATCCAATAATGCAGCTGAGTAGCAAATTCATGAAACAAAAATAAAACATTAATTTAAAAATACATTTGAAAGACAAGAACTAATTTTCACTGACCAAACAAGTTGTACAATTTGAGCAGTGTGGGCATATTATTTCCCACAATATAATTGTTAAAATAAACAGCAATTTCTACAAAATGATATTAAAGATGTACCAAGTATTCTACATCTTTAAAAAAGTTGAAATGTAAAGTCAATATAAGAGACCTGAGGGATTCCAGTGCTCTGCTGCGCCCTGAACGAACAGCACTCTCAGCTAAAGAAGAGTATTCCAGAATTCCCCTTGACACCACTCCACGGTGTACTACTGATTTCTCCACTTTTGTAGCAGACATTATTTCCTGTAACTGACGCTGAAAATTCTCTCTCATTTCAGAAGTTTCTGTCAAGTCTGTAAAATGGTATATAAAGGCAGAAAAGTTAATAATTTAGGTTGTTTTGAGAATCCTGCTTTACAATAAAACTATCAGAATATAAACAGGAATCTTGGAGGTTAGGTGAGCTGTGATCCTTGTCCTTTAAGTAACAGAGGTCATGTATTTGGGAGGTGCTCCTCAAAGCTCTTAACAAGCTACCATAATTTATGTTTTGTAGATGATAAATATTCCTCCCATGTTACCCACACAGTAGAAGTAGTAAACCTGGAGGCCCGTATCAACAGTGCGTTGCAGGAGTTGCTGCTGGGCCCACTGTTGTTTGCCATCAATTTTAAAGACTTGGATTACAATGTTGCATGGTTAGTAATTTTGTAGATAATACCAAAGTCTGTGCCTAGTGAACAGTGAAGAAGATTATCTAAAAGTAAATAAGATCAAAATGAACTGGGAAAGTAGGCCAAAGAATGGCTGATGGAATTAAACTTGGACAAGTGAGAGGTGCAGAAGTATGTGGATGCCTAACCAGGAAATGTCTGTTCAATTACTGGATGTAATACCAGTAGTCGAACAGGTTAGAAAGAGGGTATCATGAGGGAGAAAGTGATCAGGTAGAAAAGGCTTTCCTCTCCAAGCAGAGAGCAGGAGAAGGGAAAAAGGAACAGTATTCTGAAGTTATTTTACTGTGCTAGCAGATTATGCCGAAGCCAGTCACACAGGATTTTTACTGTACCTTGTTTCAATAGATAAGTCAACAAACAAAGGTTAAGAGTTTGACAGAGTTAGAGTAAGGGTGGCCAAACATTTTTGGTTGTGGGCCACATATAGAAAAAATACAAGGAGTCACGGGCCAAATAATATTAACCCTGGTAGTTTTCTATCAGAATCCGTAAGAAAAACGTCATCATTTCTATTTAATTATGCGGCGACATCTAGTGCAATGATAGCTTAATATTGTTCAAAATGGGAGCGGCATCAAGTATTGAAACTAAGAAGTGCAATGCACATCCATGAAATTTATTGTTAGAGACGAGGTTCTGATGGGCCACTTAAAAATGGGCAACAGGCCACAATTGGCCGTGGGCCATAGTTTGGCCAGCCCCAAGTTAAAGTTTATACAAACACTAACCTGTCTGGACTAATTTTGATCTGTTACTAATGCAAAAATATTTTTTAATACATGCCAAAATTCAGATGACAGTGAGTAATAAAAAAAATGTTTGTCATTAGATGTCAAAAAGCAGAAACAAATACAAAGTGAAACAGTTTACTGAATAATAATGACTTTACCTCCAAATCCTTCTTTTTGAACATTATTTTCCTCCTGGGGAGGTTGTTCATTGTTTGACGCTTCATCATTTTCATTCTCAATTTGCTCATGCACTGGAGGAATAATCTGACAAAAACCCATCAGCAGCAGTTACTTATTTGCACGAGCTCAAAGGTTAGAACATATTCATACCAGTTTACTTCATTAATAAAATAAATGATGGAATTAGTCCCTCGATGCCAACTTATTCCTTTGGGTATCAGCTGCAATTTTAAAAGAGTGGTTGATGATGGATTATTCTGATATGCAACCCAGATAACTATTGACCTGTACTGGACCAAATAAGGGCTATTTTAGGGGAGACAACAGATTTATGTCTTTCCATTTATTTATTTTACACAGAGAGTAGCAGATGCCTGGAAGGCATTGCCAGGGGTGGTGGCAGAGGCTGGTATAATCAGGACATTTCAAAGACTCCTGGACAGGCACATGGATGCAAGAAAAATAAAGGATTATGGGTGTGAGGTAGAGAAGGTTTATATAGGTCAGCACAATGTCATGGGCTGAAGGGCCTGCATAGTGCTGTTATATTTTGTTTAACTGAGAGTAGGAACACCTAGGGGCTAAATTAAAAAGTAGAACTACAGAGGTAATCATCTCTCCCCATTACCAGGTCCTTTATGTCTGCTCTGCATTCAACACGATCATGGCTAATCATGATTCACAACCTAATTTCACCCACAGTACCCCTAATAACAAATCTGTGAACCACAAAATTGAGAAATACTGCTCTATCTCAATTCTGCTCTCTCCCCGATTTCCTTCATGATTTCTTTCCTTAAAAATATTCAGTGATTAACCTCTGCAGCCCTCAGTAGTAGAGAATTCCACAAGTCCACCACTCTCCTTTTTATCTCAGTCCCAAATCTCTCACTTTGTAATATGAGATTAAACTCCTCAATCTCAACATGTGAGCCAGAGGAATATCCAGTCTGTCAAGCACTGTCAGAATTTTCAAAGTCATATTTAGATCTATTTTCATTCTTCTAAGATCTGATGAATACAAACGTAATCTACCTAATTTCCCTCCAAAGGCAGTCCAGCTATTGCAGGGTTCAGAAATTGATCATGGATTAGAGAAATGCTCATGCAACAACTCCACTGACACTGAGGAAAGAAATGTTCATTTGAGACAGGCTACACTTGAATTAGTCCAGGACCAGCATTGTGACAAATCAAATAACTAGGGGTAGAGAAATACCTTTAAATACTGGCAATTCTCACCTTACAAAAATTGAGAGGAGAAACATCTTGTAGGAATATACCATCAAAACCCATGATGGAAGTGGAGATGCACTCCTATGAGATGTTTATCTCTCAATGGTAATGGTGAATGTCACAGCTATTGGTTCACAATGAAGGATGATTTGAGAGATTGTGCTTGTCAGCCTCCAAAGCAAATCTTGCAAGTAGTCAGCAACTGCATTTGAAGGCACAAGTGACTGCAGATCTCCTTCCAGCCTTCAGCTTGAATGGAGGCATTGGAAATATTAATGATACAATTCACAAAAAGTACTATAGTTATTTCTTCCTCAACATCAGACCCAACCAGTCTCTCTCCACCACCACCTCCTCCTCCAGATGGCAGAATATGTCCTTGCCTTCAATAACTTCTCCTTTGACTCATCCCACTTTCTCCAAGACAAAATAGTAGCCATGGGTACCCACATGGGTCCCAACTATGCCTGCCTTTTTGTTGACTATGTGGAACAATCCACCCTACAAGCCTTCACAGGAAAGGTTCCTCAACTCTTCCTTCACTTCACTGATGACTACTTTGCTGCTGCCTCATGTCCCCATGATGAGCTCGTTGACTTTATCTACTATGCAGTCAACTTCCACCCCATCCTAAAATACACTTGGTCTATCTCCAGTAACACTCTCCCCTTCCTACATTTGTCTCCATCTTGGGAGACAAACTCTCAACAAACATTTTCTACAAACCCACAAATTCCCACAGATATCTTGACTACACCACATCCTGTCCTCTGTAAGGATTTCATTAATTTCTCATAATTCTTCCATCTCCATTACAACTGGTTCCAGGACAAGGTCTTTCATGCAAAATCATCTGAAATATCTTAGGTTTAGGTTTACATGAAGCAAAACATGTTTGATAATAATAATGAATTTATTGTGATATACATTTTACAATGAACATATGCAATAAAATTCTTGTTTGCTGCAGGCAAACAGCTACTCTTAGATTTCACTCTGCCTATATCCAAGAGCAACATATCATCTACCTTGCTAATTTTTTGTTGAATCTGAACATTAATGACCAGTGATTTGTCCACAAGGACACTCACTCTGAAATTAACCTCTTTCAATTTATACAATTTAAAAAAATATACCATCTCTCTCCTCATCTGCCAAAGTAGATGACCTTACATTTCATAATATTTAATTTTCCATGCACTTCCCAGCCTACATCTCCTGTAGATACCCTGGATTCCCTTCACACTGCCACGAAGATCTGGGTACATTTTACTTGATCTTTGCTGTCAAGATTGCAGGTAGGGCTGTTTCACACAACACTACAAAAATGACCCATTTATCCCTAATTTCTGTTTTTCTCAATCTATGCCCAAATGTTACTCTCTGGTCTGTGCACCCAATTTTGTTTAAAATCTCTTGAGTTATTTTTTCAAATATCTTCTGAAAATTCAAAACACCACATCATAAGTTCAGATTGACTGCCCAATCTATTATTAGTTTCCTCGTGTACTAGAACTACATTTCAATAATGATGCCTGCATTTTTCTCAGTTTATAATGTCAGGCTAACTTCTACAGATCCGTTTATTTCCCAGGATTACATTTACTATCTTCTAAACTATGAGAATTGTACAAGAATCTACAGAATTTTGAAAGATGATAATCAGTGTATCCACTATATTCATAGAGGTCCTCTTTAATGTGCTCAGATGCAGGTCAAAGAATCCCAGGAACTTACCACATTTCAGTCCTCTGATGCTTGTTTCTCCAAATCCGTCTAGATTTGCATTTACAGTAGATTTTTACATTAGGATTAGATAAAATATTGCCCAAATTCTTTTAATTTCCTTATTGAGCAAATCTTTTCCTCTTCAAGTATCTACCAAAGCTCTTGTAATCTATTTTTATGCATTTGGGATCTTCCCTTTTACATTCCACTTTCAAAATTCTTGCGAATACTATAGTCCATACATGACTCATCATGAAATTTTCCCAATCCTCGTTCCTCCTGCTATGTTTGGTAATTCTATGATCTTTTAGATGTGATATAATATAATTTGTCACTTTGTTCAAAGCTATGGTTGCCCAGTTTCTCATTGACTTTTTCTCCCTTAAATTTAAGAAGTTAGACATTACTAGTTTACTGTGATACTCTTTAACATAGCTAGCTTTCTCTACCTTAACCAACTCACAGCTCATGCCTTTGTGGTTAGCTTTATTCAGGTTCAAGGCCTGGGAGCAAATTGAAATAAATATTTTTCAACCTTTACATGAAATATTTTATGATTATTATTAGCATCTCAACAATTACCCCTTTTTCATTACATAATACTAAAGCAAAAATAGCTTTTCCCTGCTTGGCTCTTCAACATAATTATCAAGGAAACATCATGTGTATATGCCATAAATTTATCTTGACACTATTACTGTGCAATAGGATAGACGAATCAGGGAATACAGATACACAATTGCCTGACAGTATGATCATTGAAAGAGCTTTTGGCATGGTGGCCTTCATAAATCAAAGGAGTCGGAATGCTACAGTGAAGTTGATATTGATGAAGCCAAATATGGAGAATTGGGTGCATTTCTGGTCATCTAATTACAGGAAAGATGCAAACAAGATTTTTGAAAGGCTCCAGAGAAGATTTATGAGAATATTGCTGGGACTTGATGAACTGAGTTACAGGAAAAAGTTAAGCAGGTTAGGACTTTATTCCCTGGAGCATCAGAGAATCAGGAGAGAACTGATCGACGTATACAAAATCCATGAGGCAAATAGCTCAAGTTTATTATCATCTAACTGTACATGTACAACCTGATGAAACAGCATTTCTCCAGACCATGGTGCAGATTTGTACACACACACACACACTATATATATATATATATAATAAAATTAATAAAAATAAATATTTTTGGATCCTTTACTCAGTTACAGGATATTGTTCAGCAATCTCACAGCCTGCGGGGCAAAAGACTATTACCCAGCTTAGCAGTCCTGATTTTGATGCTCCTTTACCTCCTGGTTGATCTTAATGAGTCAAAGATACTGTGTGCTGGATGGAAAGGGGGAAAGGGTCCTCTAATTCTTTGAGTCCTTTTTAAGCAACACTCCTGGTAAAGGTCATCAATAGAGGGAACAGAGACCCCAGGGAGACAGAGTAAATGCAAAAAGGATTTTCCACTGTTGAGGTGAGACAAGAACTAGAGGACCTGGGTTAAGGGTGAAAGGTAAAATTTTCAAAGGGAAATTTAGGGAGAATTTCTTCACTCATGAGGGTGATGAAAGTGTGAAACGTGCTGACAGCTGAAGTGGTGAATGTGGGCTCAATTTTGACATTTAAGAAAAACTTGGATAGGTACTTGAATGGGACCATCGAACACACCAGATGTGCCAAAGGGTATGCAGTCTGCGCTGTAGTGTTCTATGGTTCTCTACTCAGTACCTGTGTTCCCACTGACCTTTTGGGTAAATACTTTTAAAGATTGACTTGCTAGATGAAGACATTTCTTCTTATTTCTGCCCTGAAAGGCTGACCCTTTATTTTGAATCTGTGACCCCTGCTTATGGACACCCTAACAAGGATAATTTCATCCTTGTTAAGTTCTGGAATAATTTTGTATGTTTGACAAGACCACTACTCAGTCTAAGCTCAAGGCTCAGTCTGCTTGAACCTTTCCTCAGAGGAAAAACAACCTCATGTCTGGAGTTAATCTGATAAACTTTCATTGTGCTCTTACACCTGGAATGTATGACCATCCTTAGTCAGAATGGACATAACATTTGGTGGTAGGTTAATCATCCTGCATTTTATCATTATTAATTTAATTTTAAAATTAAATTTTATTAACCTTTTGATTTTAAATTGCAGAGATATAAACAAGAAAGACTAACATGTAACTGGGTAAGAACTAGAAATAATTAATTATGCAAGTCATGCTGTTTCCTGGGGATATAAATTCATAATTCCAGTTGAAGGCCCACCTAGCATGAAGACACACAAGATGGTGAAATCTGAAGCTAAAAAGTTGGAAGAACTCAGCAGGTCTAGAAGCCTCACTGAAGGGTTTGGGTTTGAAATGTTGACCATTCTTTTTCTCCCACTTATTCTGTTTGACCTGCTGAGATCCTCCAGCAGATTGTGTTTAGCTAAAGGCCCAGAATGTCTGTTTTTAGCAAAAGCATCTATTAAGTGGGACTTCAGTAAATAAGTGATTTGGCCATAGCAAAGCAGCACAGAAAAAAAATGAGATAAATAAATTGAAATTGTGTCAAGAATGGAAAAGGCAGGCATTGTACTTCCATTAGAGTACGTAGGAGTTGAGGGAAACCATTGGAATCTATCTTTCGGCATTACATCTTAAATATTATTATAAACCCACTCTCATAATAGACTGAGAATGAAAGGAGAGTGGAGAGTGGAATTTCTTTATGTTAATCAAGGTTTTCAAGATGAAAAAGTGGTATATTTATTTCAGAATCAAGAGGGTTCACTTGGTCCATAAACTTTATTGTTTTATTCTCAGGAGTACTAACACATAATAATTCTTTTGTGAAATAGGAGAATCAATGGCAGTATCACAAATTATGTACTGCATTATACATTGTTACAATACCTGTTCATCTCTGCATTTTGCTTCAGAAGGGCATTGGCGAGAGGAGACTTTAGTTTCGTGAACTGCACTCATATCCAGACTCATATTAGGATTATACGTGTGAGGATAAAGAGATTCAGGCACTCTTTTCTGTTCATCAGCACACTGTTTTAAAGAATTCCAGAGTTAGTGTTTTAATTTACAAGTTGTTCATAAAAAACAAAAGCTCTAAGCATTAACCATATTCTACGTCAAGTCCCACATCAATCAAAATAACCAAAGGACCTGTATTGTGCTGTAGATTTTTATGTTTAAATATTAACTTATTTCTATTATAATTATGTTCTTTTGAAATCTAGAATCCAATAATTTGTTGCTCTATTCCACTTTATCCCCCACTACAAATCTGTGCAAAACTGGAAACTAAAGGCGACAAAACAGTGGAGCAAAAACAAAATATGCTGTAAAAAACATGGCAGTTCAAGCAGTCTCTTTGGAAAGAGAATGTTTCACGTCTTCAGTTTCGACAAAGGGTTTCAGAACGGTATCATTAACTATTTCCATTTTCATAGATGCTGCCTGACCAGTTGTGAGTTCCAGCATTTTTATGTTTAGTTCCAGGTTTCAGTATATGCAATTTTCTTGATGTTTAACAAAACTGTGTGGGCTTTGGGAATAAAATAAAACTTCAGATTTCATGCAAATCTATGAAGAGAGAAAAAAGGGTCAATCTTTCAGCTGAGTGATCCTTCCTTAATGGATAAGCTTTAACACTGCAACCAGTCAAGAATTAAAATCGTAGAGACACTGCAAAGAAAATATAATAGAATAGTACTAGGGACCTCAATAATGTGACAACATGAGGGAAACTGTATAAACACACATTTTCTCCTTAGAACTGAGAATTTTAATGCCATTGTCTCTAAATAATGAAGGTTTTTGTGAAAAAGTTAAATCTGGCAGAAAAATAATACTAACTAATGCAAACATAAAAGAGATGGAAAGACACTTTGGTGAGAACAGTTTTCAGAGCTAAGGGTAAAGGACAAAAGAATGGGACCTATTTGAGTTTTCTGCAAGGAGCCAGCTTGGTCTCAATTGGCTTCCTTCGCCACTACAACAAATTCATGATTCAAAGTTTTACATCAGGACTCAGTTAACATGTTTTGCTATTCCTGCAGATGCTGCAATTTAACACGACAGTACCAGGATTAGACCCCTTAGCAGATGCAAGGAGTAATCATAATTTCTGCTAAATATGTGAATGGGACAATACATAGACTAAACCATGGAATTTTCATTGAGAGTAGCATCAATTGTCTAAATACATTCACAACAGTTAACAGTTTAAACAGAGAACAATCAAAGTAAAATGATATCATATTCAAAGGGAATGGCTAAAGGATTGTTTATAATAGTCACAAATGCGGATTTTCCACAAGTACAATGTCCACCACCAAATCCACAAAAACTTTAAAATGTATAATTTTTACTGTTTTGTTTAAAGAAAGAGGTCATGAGGATTATTTTGTTTTAAAAAAAAATGGGGAATAATTTTTTTTTAAATGGGATGAAAAGAATGCAAAATTCTCTTACTCTAGACTTGCAGCTGATGATTCAAACATTTAGACCTATAAAGTACTGTATAGAACAGAATATTCAGACCATCACTGGTGCAAATAAAGTGAAATAAGAATTCAACTTGTGGGCAATCAGGTTTTTTCTGCAGGTCACTAGAACCACACCAGATCAAAAGGTAAATCTCTTACTGCAAAAAGCCAGTATTCCGAGACAATGTGAATGCCCTTTTCTTTGACAGACTTGTACTCCCGACTGGTGTCATTCTGCCTGCCCTGGTAAATTAAATGCGTTACTGTTTCATCGTAACTCCACCTAAGAACAAAAATATCAAAATTTTGTTTCGACCTAAGTTGGAAAAAAATTTATTCTAAGAAATGGTGCATTGCAGCAAAAAATAAATACCTGTAATCTGCTCCCAGTGAGGCTGCAATTGCATTTAAATCACCCTGTCGCTTACCAAGCTTCTTGCTGACACAAATCACAACATCGGCTAAGATGTTACGTTCTTCCTGTCAAAGAAACCAAAATTGCAGTGAACGTTTTATTTATTATGAAGGCAGATTTCAAAGGAATGAATTTCAAAACATGAGAAAATACATCTCAAGCCACAGAAATCTAATTTATCTCAACTTATGGGTGACACAGTAAACATAGCAGATACTACAACACTATTAGTGATATGGATTCAAATTGGGCACTGTCTAAGAAGTTTGTTACCCCCTCCATAAATCTTCGTCCGCGAAGCCAAGCCAAAGAAGAAAAAAGAAGAACATTTTGTCTGTGTGGCTTGTCTCTGTATGCTCCGGTTTCCTCCCACCCTTTAAAATGTACAGGGGTTGTGGGTTAATTGGGGTATTTGGGTGACATGGGTTCATGGGCCAGAAGGGCCTGTTACTATGCTGTATGTCTAAATTTAAAAAAAACATGATCTCAACCTATTTATTCCAATAAACCAATGTATTGCACCAACACAAGAGTAGAATGAATAAGCAAAGTGCTCCACAATTTTTTTAAAGTTTGAGTGCAATCTGGAAAATGTTTGATTCAATACTAAATAATTACTATTATGAAGCAGAAGTTATCATTTAGAAAAATGTCTGCAAGGTGAAGCACCATTATTTAAAATGAAAGACTATTGAAGAACATAGGATAAAAGATTCAACCAAAAGGCTCACTGCACAAGAATGTTATCAGAGAATTGAGTGACCAGCATTGTTTTTATTTCTGATTTTCTGTATCTGCACTAGTTTCTGCTCTTACTTTTGATTTACAATACGTACAGTATTTCCCTTCAGTTCTCACATTGGCAACCAAGGCTTAACATGGTACTGTATTTGAATGCAATAGAGAGAAGGAAATAGATGCCCACATACAAAGCCTTATATTTAGTCAGACAATTATGTTTATGAAGATCATAGAGTCAGGATGCAAGTGCTTCACCCCATTACACCAACTATCAGGAACCCCATCTATACAAATCTCATTTTCACCTCTTTTGTATTCCCATCAATAGTTCCCTTTCCCCAATCATCCAATTACCCCTTTACACAGGTGACAATTTACAGTATTGACCAGCACAACTTTGCTTTTTGGAAGGAAAATGAAGCACCTCAGAGATGACATGGTGAAGATACAAACTTAGTCAGACCGTCAGTTAAGTCACATCTTGAAGAAGGGCTCAGTCCTGTAATGTTGGTAATACAGTGCCTCCATTATGTTTGGGACAAAGACAATTTTTTCCTTTATTTGCCTCAGTGTTTCACAATTGTAAATTTGGAATCAAATAATTCACAAGTGATTTGGCCATTCAAGAATTTTACAGTTTTTAAAACGTTGAAAAACTCATTTGTTGCTATAGCAGCATGTTTGGGATCATTGTCTCAATGTAGGATGAAATACTGTCCAAAGAGTTTGGAGCCATTTGCTCGAACTTGAGTAGATAAAATGCTTCTATGCACCTCAGAATTTATTTTGCTACTGCCATCAGTAGTCACATCATTAATGAAGATAAGCACACCAGGACCTGTGGCAGTCATATGTCCCCAGGCCCTAACACTCCCACCACCAAGTTTCACAGATGAGGTGGTATGCTTTGGTTAATCTTGATCACATCTGTCCACAAGGTTTTTTTCCAGAATTCTGCACATTTTTTAAATACTTCTTGGCAAACTGTAATCCAGTCATCCTGTTTGTGACTAACTTGTGGTTTGCATCTTGAGATATAACCTCTGTATTTCTGTTCATGAAATCTTCTACGGACACCTGCCTCCTGAGGTGTTTGTGGATTTTTCTTCATTATTATGAGAATTCTTGTCATCAGCAGTGGTCTTCCTTGGCCTTCCAGTCCCTTTGAGATTAGTGAGCTCTGCAGTATGCTCTTTCTTCTTATTGATGTTCCTTTTCTTTTAAAATGAATTTTATTGAGTTTTATCATGCAACCATACATAATAAGTCCATATAAATTAAATATAATATAAATTTGGATTGGTACCCTAACATATAGAAATAATAATACATGGACTCATACTCCAATCTAAACATATAGTGAATAGTAAAACAGAAAAGGAAAAAGAAAAAAAATGTTGATATAAAGATCTAACCCCAAGCATCAACCAAGGTTGAAATTTTTTCAAAATTTATTTTATTGACACATGTATTCAAATTACATATATAGTCAAAGCTTAATCTAATCAAAAACATACATGCTTTTTGTCCATTTTTCTCCCTCCCCCACCCACTCCCTTCCATGAAACCCCCGAAGAAAGAGAAGAACTAAACTAGTTTAGCAATAATATTGGATAACAAAAAACAACTATATAATATGTTAATAACAATCTAACAATAAAGGTATAATATATAACAATTTTAAAGATTATAAAAATACAATTGTAGCTAATATTAAATAAAATATAATAAAAACATTTCATCATAATGAGGCCATGGAGTGACAAATTACCTCAGATTTAACCAATAATCTTAATATAACATTATAAAGTAACAACATCAATCTTCTGCATATATGGGAACCAAATTTTTTTTTAAATCTCCATATTTATTCCTTAGATTATAAGTGATTTTTTTTCAAAGGTATACAACTTCAAATTTCATTATGCCAGCATTCTAGTACTAGATCTGTTTCCAATTTCCACGAAACCACTGTACATTTTCTAGCAACTGCCAAAGCAATCTTTAAGAACTCCTCTCCTTCTGGAACCATTCCAAGTTGGGCCCCAGATTAATCTTTGATATATTTTCTAACAAAAATAACATAGGGTCCCGTGGAAGTGGAGTCCCTATTACCTGTTGTAAAAAAATCAAATTTGTCCAGAAGGAATTTGATTTAGGGCATGTAGAATGCATCAAAAAAAAAATCTGACAAGTCTAATTTCAATTTATTAAGCTTTTGTGGCGTAATATATAACTGATGCAAAAAGTTATATTCTACCATTCTATATCTAACATTTATTGTATTTTTCATACTATCGTAACATATCTGGGCCCAGTTTTTAACAGTTTATAACCATACCTAAATCACCTTCCCACCTTTGTTTAGATTTATAAAAGTATTTTTTCTTAACTCCTCTTAAAAGTAAAAGATACATAACTGAAATAAATTGTTTAAGGTAAGGATCCGTTATGATAGTTTCAATTTCATCTTCTTGTGGTAATAAATGACGTCAAATGTACCCGTAAAAAAGCCTTTAATTGATAATATTCAAATATTGTATTATTTTGTATCCCATAAGTAATTTTCAATTGGTCAAACATCATTAAACGTCTACCTTGATAACAATCTTTAATAAACTTTATTCCTTTCTTTGACCAATCAATAAAATTCTTATTATTCAACATAAAAGGTATCAGTCTATTTTGTACCAATGGCATATTTGCTAATCCATATCCCTGCATTCCCATCAATCTATGAACCTTATGCCACATTCTTATGAAATGTCTCAATATTGGTGTATCTACTTTCCCAGTCATTAACACTTCATAGCATTTATATCTCTTCAGATTGTTGTTCACCTATCTTATTCATTTCAGCATTGACCCACGCTACTTTATCCCCTTCCTCAAAACAAAATCGTAATTGTGTTGCTTTATAATAAAGTTAGGAAGTTGTAGACCACCCAATTCATACTTCCAGTCAATTTTTCCATAGAAATCCTTGGCATCTTTCCATAAAAACTTCCTTATAATTTTATTTCAGGTTGAATTCTTAATGATGTTCCAAACAGCTTATTTTGGTAATCCTAAGGTTTGGGCGACGTCTCTTACTGTTTATTACTCTTGTTTTTCAGCCTCATAATGGCTTCTTTGACTTCCATTAGCACAATTTTGACTGGCAACAACAGACTGCAAAGGTGATCAAAAGCAAGCCTCACTCTCTTAAACCTGCACTAATGAAGCAATTAAACAAGCCAGAATAATCACATACACTTGGGAAGCCAAATGTCCCAAACATTATGGTGCCCTGAAATGGGGAAATTACATATATAAAAAGTGCTGTAATTTCTACATGGGCAAACCAAAATATATATAAATAACCTTTAATAAAATCTGGAACGTGTACTTTAATCACATGTGGATTGTTTGATTATGAATTTAAAACTGTGCAGCATATGGACAAATAAAGGAAAAAAAAGTATCTTTGTCCCAAACATTATGGAGGGCACTCGATATCTTTACCTCCTATGGATGCTGTGAGACCGGCTGAGTGCTTTGATGACAATCACAGCATCTTCAGACTTTCATGTTTTACTTCAGTCAGACTGCTGTCAAGGTCAAGGTTAAACCTGAACTGTGATGCTGCACATCCAACTGCTGTAACACTTAGTAAGGCTTTACTAAAATCATCTGATTTACGTAGAAATTAAGTGGCTACATAGAATCAATACATTTATCTCCTGGTACTGAAATATTATACTCTTGTAGAAAGATTGAACCCAAGCGTCAACCAAGGTCGTATTCTTAATGATGTTCCAAACAGTTGATTTTGGTAATCCTAAAGTGCTAACCAAATGAAAAAACGAGGCCAGCAGTCAGTGGGCTCGTCGGAACTCGTGAGCTTTATTTTGACAAGCGTGCTCCCACTTTTAAGGCATTCGAAACTCCTTCCCCTGCGTGCTGGAAACTACGTCATCGTGATGTAAGTGTTGTATTTGCGCGCATGTGGGCCCTGAACTTCTACCAGAAAAGAAGGCCGTGCAATGCCATCTTTGATGCGGCTGCTGCGATGGCGCGCACCTAACACATGGAGCCAGATCGCCTGGCCATCAAATATGTGCATAGTCACACTCTCATTTTACCTTGCCTGGTTTAGACACACAAAGTTGTGGGCTAGCTGCAGATGTTGTGACCACATTCCGCCTACTGTTAGCCAGAGCTACCTTCAAATTCCTACCAATGATTTCAGAAAGGGGAGTACTCATCTTTCTGTGGTGTTGATTTGGATTCTTTGGAGTTTCCAGAATTGCCAATGCATCCTGCAATAAAGAAAATATAGCTGATAAAAAAAATTGAGAAGGACCACAGCATCAATAAATTGAAGAGCAAATGTATCACATTTACAAACATCATTGCCTGTATTGGATAAGCTTCATGACATAAATAGACATTTTAATTGAGAGTTTTATTATACAGCTGTGCTTTCAGGAGACTCCACCGCAGCTTTATAGGATGATTTAATCATTTATCAAGAAATTGTCACTGAATTCAACATTTTAATCTATTTATTATATAATCAATTTATGTGTCTGCTGAGTAAATATTGCTTTCCAGGATTCCAGTGTTAAAAGACTTCACTTTCAAAGCATAATATATACAAATAGAAATTACTCAAAATTAGACTGGAGAAAGCAATATGATATTAATTTACCCCAAATCAGAGCTATATGAACATATACCCAATACTAGAGCATGATTTTGTGGCTCAGTGGCAGGAGTACTTAAGGTGGAGATTGATACATTTTTTTTTCGACATTTAGGCATGGGATTGGTGTAGGAAAGAGCCAGAGGTAAAACATCCTGCATCATCCTGCTGAGTAGTTCAGCGGGCATGAGGGATTGACTGGTCTTATTTCTCATGTCTGAGATGAGAAAATGTAAAGAAAAAAATCTGAGCTATGACTAGGCCAAAATTTTTGGTGATCTCTCAATTCCCTGAACTAATACAGTGCTTCTAGTGAATGTGCCTCAAGTTCAGTTGGGTAGGAAGTGGCATATTTAAACTCACCGATGATGAATGAACAGATATACAAATTAATATGGTGTGAAATTTGGATGGATGTTTCAATGCAGTTGACTCTTCTATCTACTTGGTGGGAGAGGTCACAGGTTTGGAAGTTGCTGTCAGAGTAACCTAGGTGAGTAACTGTAAAGGACTGTGTTGACTGAACACACTGCAGTATAAATATTAATGTTTAGAGTGGTGAGCACTTTATCCTAGATATTTAGGTTCTTGAGTGTAGTTTGAATTGCACTTTTCCAGCAAGGGGATTTTTCCCCATTCCATTTCTGACTTGTACCTTGTTCATGATGGGAGAGGATTTGAAATGTCAGAAGCTAAGTTGCTCACCACAAGATACCCAGTCTTTGACTTGCCCTTGTAGCCACAGTGGCTGGTTCAGCGAAGATACTGGTTACTTATGATCGGTACAATGTTCATGATGGTTAAGTCACTTCATAATGGAGTAGGTAAACATTAATTTGCCAGACACTTAAGAGGCACAAGTGTCACTCTTTGTTTATCAGTTCATGTCTGAATCTTGTTTGGGTCTTTGTTGAATGACTCATTAGCAGAGGGTCTAGAAATGGAAAGGAATGCCATTCACTTTCAGCAGAAAGACGTCATTAGTAAACCTACTTTTCACTTTGGGATGGATGCAAGTTCAATGAAGCAGCAGCTGCAGATGGTTGTGTGTTGAACACTGCCCTGTGGAACTCCTGCAGTGATGCCTTGGGAATGAAGGACCTTCAACAATCACAAATGTCGTCCTTTGTACAGGTATTGACCAACTATTGAAATATTTTCCATTTTGACGTAAGTTGACTCCAAATATACCAGGGCTCCTTAAATGCTCAATCACAGGGCCAAGAGCGGCAGAGAGGACTACTAGAGGTCTCCCTCCACTCCATTGACGTGATCTACTGGGATCGTTGTCTGAAGAGGTTGCAAAAAATCATTGTCTCTTTCATCCTGCACACAGCATCTTTCAGCTGCTCCAGTTGGGAAAGAGTTAAAGGAATATCAGAGCCACCACCACCAGGTTGAGAAACAGTTTCTTCCCACAGGCATTGAGAGCGCTGAATGACCAAAGGAACTGCTCACACTAACCATCCAAGACTCTCATATTTACAAAATAATATTTATTCATTTGTATATATGAATACATCCTGGATATGTATTGTTGTCTGTATGCGTGTTACAGTACATCTCGTGTGTCTGTGTGTTTTACACTGAGCACCAGAGAATGCTGTTTTGTTGGGTTGTACTTGTGCAATAAGATTACAATAAACTTGACTTGCTGCCTTGATCAGCCCCATTCACATAATCCCTGCTATTAAATTCTTTGGTCTATGCTGTCATGAAAACAGGAGCCTTGTGATTTTCATGCACTGCTTTCATTTGCTCACAACTGAGAAAAAACAGATTAGGCAATAATCGGCAAGGCACAATTTTTTTTTGCAATTTTGTACATTACCGTGTTGCATTAATTCTGGCATATGTCAGCGAAAAGAGACAACTAATTCTGCCACCAAGCTATTTAATTCTACAGCTAAGATGTTGTGCAGTCCTTAGCCTTTGCTATATTCAGTGCCCTCAGCTGTTTCTTATTGAGTACATTGAGGAACTTGGATAAAGCCTGCCTCCTACAAAGATGGGATCCAAGGATGAAGGTCAGACTGATCATCCACTGGGTACACCTGGCTCAACAAAGTGATGATTGCTTTATATTTGTCCTTTACACTTCCATGCAATATCCTGCTACTATGTTATTGCGCTTCGTCCTCCCATTAGCTGTTTAATTGACCATTACCATTCACTGTCTGACAGGGACAGACTGTAATGCAGTGATCTGGTTTGATGGCTTTGAATGAACAAGATGAATGGTGAGTCCGCATGGAATATTGTGTGGAGTTTTGGCCCCCTGCTATGTTTACTGCATGCTATTCGGCTAATAAGTATTCCAGTGCTGTAGTTTCACTAGATTGGCACTTTATTTTTTGGTATCCCTGGTGCTACACCTGTAGAGCCTTTCAACAATGAAAGGGTTTATCTCCTGGCTCAGTAGCACGGTAGAGTCAAAGCTATGCTGGGCTATATATGATGGCGTACATTCCTGTTGCTGTCACAGTTCCTCATGGGTACCCAGAGCAAAAATCAAACTGCTGGAGGAACATACCCAATCAATCCAAGATCTGTAGAGAAACAGATGGTTGATATTTTGGGTTACAAACGTGCTCAGGGTTGAGGGTGTAGAGAGTTTATAAGTGATATAAAGACATGAAGGAAAGAGGTGAGATTGGTGCCAGCAGGAGGTGCAGATCCAGGTGAGGAGGGTTGATGACAACTGAGAGCTTAAGTTGGCAATTGCATCCAGTGCACAAGCACTCAACATAGCCATCACTTAGTCTGTGCTGAGTGTTGTTAAATGCCAAATCTATTCAGAGTCTATCCCAATAAGCATGCCACTCAATAGAAGATGCCCTCAGCATGAAGACAGGATGACACCAAACTGGTGGCACAGTTGGCAGTGTGGAAGGTTGACTCGGATTACATCTGGGTTTAGATGAAATGGGGAAGTGAGTAGATGGAATTTAACTCCAACAAGTGTGATGTATTTCATTTTTTGTAGGTTAAAGGTGCAGCAGAACTTAGAAAATGGAGAACAGAGAGGCTTTGAGGAACAGGTATATAGTCCCAAGAAAGCGGCAAAATATGTAGACAGGGTGATTCACATACTTGGTCAGGGCACTGAATACAGGAAAAGAGACATCATGTTGGACTGTACAAGATGATGGTGAGTCTGCTTGGAATATAGTGTGGAGTTTTGGCCCCCTACTATCGGAAAGATATTGTTTAGCTGGAAAGGGAGCAGAAAAGATTTACAAGAATGTTATCAGGATTGGTAGGCTTAAATTGTAAGGAAAGGCTGACAAGCTAGGGCTTTCTTCCCTTGAATGCAAGAGACCAATGGAGCACCTTATCAAGTTTATAAAATTATGTGGGCATACGCAAGGTAAATAGCCATAGTCTTATTTCCCAGATAAGGAGAATCTAAAGCTAAAAGGCATAGGTTTGAGGTGAGAGGGGAAAGATTTAAAAGGGACCCAAGGAGCTCCCTCCTGGTACGGAGGTGATGGGTATATGGAACAAGATGTCAGAGGAAGAGTCAGATGGCATCAATATCTCCTCTTCATTTCATCCAATGTTTTTTATGGGATCTTTCTAATGTTAAGGGTGCCTATGATGGCACAGCCTTTAAACGAGGGGAATTCCACTTTCAACACTTTTACTGTCACCGCTTTTCTCGATCCCTGACCAAGACAAGACAACCCATGTCCTTGCCTTCCATCCACCAGCCTTCAGTGAACAGCAGCTCATCCAGAACTCCTGAGAGCTCTGATGCTGCTGGATGACAAATTTTCTTATCTACTCCCATTTCAGCATTCTTTTTCTTTGGCTTGGCTTCGCGGACGAAGATTTATGGAGGGGGTAAAAGTCCACGTCAGCTGCAGGCTCGTTTGTGGCTGACAAGTCCGATGCGGGACAGGCAGACACGGTTGCAGCGGCTGCAGGGGAAAATTGGTTGGTTGGGGTTGGGTGTTGGGTTTTTCCTCCTTTGCCTTTTGTCAGTGAGGTGGGCTCTGCGGTCTTCTTCAAAGGAGGTTGCTGCCCGCCAAACTGTGAGACGCCAAGATGCACGGTTTGAGGCGATATCAGCCCACTGGCGGTGGTCAATGTGGCAGGCACCAAGAGATTTCTTTAGGCAGTCCTTGTACCTTTTCTTTGGTGCACCTCTGTCACAGTGGCCAGTGGAGAGCTCGCCATATAACACGATCTTGGGAAGGCGATGGTCCTCCATTCTGGAGACGTGACCCATCCAGCGCAGCTGGATCTTCAGCAGCGTGGACTCGATGCTGTCAACCTCTGCCATCTCGAGTACTTCGACGTTAGGGATGAAAGCCCTCCAATGGATGTTGAGGATGGAGCGGAGACAACGCTGGTGGAAGCGTTCTAGGAGCCGTAGGTGATGCCGGTAGAGGACCCATGATTCGGAGCCGAACAGGAGTGTGGGTATGACAACGGCTCTGTATATGCTTATCTTTGTGAGGTTTTTCAGTTGGTTGTTTTTCCAGACTCTTTTGTGTAGTCTTCCAAAGGTGCTATTTGCCTTGGTGAGTCTGTTGTCTATCTCATTGTCGATCCTTGCATCTGATGAAATGGTGCAGCCGAGATAGGTAAACTGCATTACAAATGCAGCATTTGCATCTAATTTTCCTTTATTTTTAAATGATCTGATCCAATCCAGTTAATTATTGTTGATCTCATTTACAAATACAATTGATGAGGTTTTTTTAAAGACATACAGCACAGTATCAGGCCCTTTTGGTCCATGTGCCCATGCCACCTAATTACACCCAATTAACCTACAACCCTGGCATGTTTTTGAATGATGAGAGGAAACCAGAATGCCCACAGGAAACCCATGTAGACATGGGGAGAACGTACAAACTCTTTACAGACAGTGCGGGATTAAAACCCCGGTTACTGGCACTGTAACAGCGTTGCACTAACCACTACGCTAAATGTTTCCATATGGGCTGTGCTGCTGAGTATTTCTTGCAGTTTCAATTTTTACTCCAAGTTTCTTTCTTCCAATTTGAGAACCTTGTTACCTTATTTTTGCCTACCAGGCAAAAATTACACAATTACACTATGATCTGGAATAATTGTCTGGAACTCTGACAACTGTATAAACTTCTTCAGTATCTTTCCAATTTTATAATACCCTTCCTATAGCTAGGTGACCAAAACTGCTCACAATATTCCAAGTGCATCCTCATCAACATCTTCAACACAATGACTTAACACTTGAATTCAATGCCCTGACTGATGAAGGCAAGCACTCCTAATGCTCTCTTCCATACCCTGCCTCCAGCTAGTAAAGAGCTATGTACCCTAGGTCTCTCAGCTCCATCAGTCTTTAGGACACACTGCCACTAAAAGGGTCAGTCCTTCCCTGGTTCAATTTACCCAAATACAGCACATCACACCTGCCATTACTTAACCCATATTTTGTGACATCAGCCAACTTGCTCACCTTGCCAAAATAATTTATGCATATTATAAAAAGCAAAGGTCTGAGTATTGTACCCTGAGGTACTCCACTGCTCACTGTCCTCCAATCTGAAAAACCACCCTTTACAGTCACTCTCTGATTCATATCACTAAGCCAATTATTTATTGTTGGCTTCCTATCACGTGCCCTAGCCTTCCAATACTAAACTTCCAAACGGGACCCTATTCAATACTTTGTAGCAGCCATGTAGCGGGCCGATCGGGCGCATAGCACGGTATCATGAACTGTCACAGGTGTGGCTCATCAGCGGATGCGTGGAGTAGCAGGCCAGGCTGCTATGCGCTCACCTGGGCAATGGACCGCGTACATGTGGTACTGTGTGCTGAGTAGCGGCACGTTGGGTTACTATGCCCCTTTCTAGAGGGCATGGGGCTCCCACTGTGTTTACTTTAACACACCAGCATGCAGATTGGTGGAAAACATGTAGTGACATCACCCCCCCCCCCCACCCCCCACCCCCATCCTGTGGAGCCTGGGGTGGGAGAGATACAAGGATGGCAAACTCAAATAAACAATCTTTGGCTGACTAACCTTGATTTAGTAGCTCTACCATATAAATAACAACAACAGCCTTGCCTGAATATACCCTCCTTGTCACTTCTAATGTTTTTTTTAAATCAAGTTCATGAGACAGGATTTCCCATGCACATATCCATAATGGCTCTCTTTAATTTTCCCCTGGCCATTCAAATGTTATTAGATTCTATTTCTCACAATATTCTCTTGCAGTTTCCCTGACAGTGATGTCAGACAAACAAGTTACCCAGATTATTGTTACAACCCATTTTAAATAACAGCGCCACATTTGCCATCCTCTAGAACTTGTAAAAACACAGATGTCGGAGGAACTCAGCTGGTCTCACAGTATCCATAGGAGATAAAGTTATATTACCGATGTTTTGGGCCTGAGCCTTTCCTCATACCTTCTTACCTCCTATTGTAATCTGCGAATTTGCAAATGACACCATGGTTGTTGGCGGAATCACAGATGGCAATGAGGAATTGTACGGGAGAGATAGATCAGCTATTTGAGTGGTGTCACAATAACAATCTTGCTCTCAGCATTAGGGAAACTAAGGATTGGACTACAGACCTCAGGAAGGGAAAATCAGAACACAAACCAGTCCTCATTAAGGGGTCAGCAGTGGGTGTCAACATCTCTGAAGATCTATTCTGGGGATACCAGAATAGATGCAATCATAAAGAAGGCTCGCCAACAGCTATATTTTGTTAGGAGTTTGAGGAGACTTTTTATGTCACCAAAGACTTTCAAATTTCTACAAGTGTACCGTGGAGAACATTCTTGCTGGATGCATCATTGTATGCTATGGAGGTGCCAATGCACAGGACAGGAAAAGGCTACAGTGGGTTGTGAACTCACCCAACACCATTATGAGCATCAGTCTTCACTCCATTCAGGATATCTTAAGAGGGGTGTCTCAAGAAAGCAGCCTCTATCATCAAGGACCCTCATCATCAAAGTTCTGCCTGTTCTCACTACTATGATCAAGAAGGAGGTACAGGAGCCTGAAGATGCCCACCCAATGTTACAAGAACAGCTTTTTACCTTCTGCCATTCGATTTCTGAACAGACCATTAACCGATAGACACAACCTGACTTTTCTTCTCTTTTTGGACTAATTATTTTTAAATATCGTATTTACAAAACCGTAATTTATTGCAACTTTGAACCTGTAATGCACAATACTGCTGCTGCAAAACAACAAATTTCGTGACAGAGAGGCAGGACAATAAACCTAATTCTGAACCCTTTTAGCTCTCCTCATCTCCCTCTTCACTACATTCCTGGATTCCTCAAACCCCTCAAGAGATTCCATGACACAGATATAGGAGAAGTAATCCATGCAAGCCGTTGAGTCCACTCTGCCATTCCATTATGAACTGATCCATTTTCACATTCAGCCCCACTCCCTGCCTTCTCCTCATAACCTTTGATACCTTGACTATTCAGATAACCCTCAAACCCTTTTTTCCCTGTAACTAATATATGCCCCCTTTTCATTTATGATCTTTGCCTCTATATAGTTTGTTAACCAAGGTTCCTTTACCTTGCCATTTCTGTCCTTTATCCTATTGGGAACATGTGCGTCGTGGGCCTTCTTTATTATACTCTTAAACACATCCCATTTAGAAGTCACACTTTACTCTCTAATATTCGCGTCCAGTCAACTATTACTAACTCCTGCCTAATCCTGTCAAACTTGACTGTGCCCCAATTTACGGTCCTAACTTGAGAACCAATGTTATCTTTTTCCATAACTATCTTAAAGCTGATAGAATAGTGATCACTAGACCCAAAATGTTCCCCTATCAATTCCCTTGGTTACCTGACCAGCTTCATTCTCCTGCACAAGATTCAATATTGTCCCTTCCCAAGAGAACCTATTCACGTACTACTGTAGAATTTTCCACTGGACAAACTTCCACCCCAACCAATTCCTAACACTTGGTATTTCCAGGCAATGTTGGAGAAGATGAAACCCTACAATAACAGCTCAGCTATATTTTTTTAAAATACGGATATCAGCAATCTGATTAATCTTTCCACATATTTGATCCTTTAGTTTCCAGTGACTGTTTGGTGGTCAATGGTATACATCCATCTCCTTTTTGGTTCCTGATTTTCACCCACACAGCCTCACACAATAGTTTTCTGGCAATAGCTTCTTCTACTACTGTGGTATCTTTATTGATTTGTATTCCAAACCCCCTCACCACTTTTCCTGTCACACCTGTAAGTGCACTACCCTGCCACTCTTGGTTCTATTTAAAATGTTTTGGCCATAACATCCCATTGTTCTGTACTAATCCATGCCCTAAATTTGTCTGCTTTCCCTGTCAGACTTCTGGTTTTAAAATAAACCTAACAAAATTTATCTGGCCTTCCTCAACACGTCCTACATCATCCTGTTCTAATTCAACATACTTCCTTTGCCTTCTTCATGATCCTTACCTTTGCTAGTCAGTCTCTCTACATCTTGGATTTCAACCGCTTGCCAGACAAGTTTAGAGCCTTCTGAATAAACTGTAATGTAGGAAATACCATACTTTAGGCAGCAGAGAGAACACTGGGGAAGCTATCGCATTTAAAATGAATAGAAATGTACCAATCTGCAAAATCAGCATCAATTCCACACATCACTTTTACTATTAAATTTGCTGTGTGTTTGGATACTTCCTTCACCTGCCATTGTTCTATTATTTAAAATACTATTCTTGAATAACACCTTGTTGTAACCATGATTCCACACCTGCAAGATTAAATTCAGTGTTCATCCAACATGTGTAAATTGTTAACTCACCAAGTATACTTAATCCAAAATAATTCAAATCTATCCGGCATGAAAAAAATGTGCAAGTACCTGAACATCAAATGATGGCTTGAAGAGCTTGTCCTTGCACAAGAATTTTGAAGGTGTATCAAGCCACAAATTAGCTTCTTTCTGCTGACTGGGTTCTCCCACTTCTGCTTCTGTTTTCCCTGTTCTGTTTTGTTGAGATATGACCATCTGGAAGGCTTTACTCTGGAACCTATTTATATCCAGTGGAGTTACAGCAGTGCTTGGTTTGGGCGAGGGAAGCTCAGGTGTACGTTCTGGTATTTTGTTCACATCTGCGGCAGCCTGATTCACTTCTTCAACTTTGTTCATGTTAAAATTCAATAAAGTTAAAAATATTTGAACAAAACCATGCATAATTACAGATACCAACATATCTTAAATAAAGCTGCAGAAATCAGAAACTTTCCACTAATACAATAAAGAACCCTATCAGCAACATTAGTTAAATTCTTAGCTCCAAAACAACGTAGCATTTATTTAAAGCCTCAGATTAAACGTCTCATTGGGCATTTAACCAGACTGCTGTTGAAAAAAAATTGTTGATAATAGAGCAGATTTTTTTTTTGAAAAAGCATGATCAAGGTAGTAAGTTTCAAGAACTATCTTTCAAAAAGGGAAGTGCTTTATGGAGGTAAGCATAATATTTATGACATTTGAATGTAGAAGAATATTGTGTAAATCTGAAATAAAAGCAAAATCTATCAAAACTATTCAGTCAGCAGCTAGAAACAGAATTTGCAGGTTCAAAGTTGATTAATAGTTTTAAATGATAAAAGGGCAGGGAAGTTCCTACGTGCTGTGAAAATATAGTTTTCTAAAACCATTTTATTTCTTGTTAAAACAAATGTGAAATGTCTCATAAATGAGAACAAAGTGCTGGAAATTCTCAGCATGACATGCAGGGTTTGTGGAAAGAAACTTAATATTTCAGGTTGATAATCTTTCAACAGTTCTGACCTTTTAAGTATTTTTTATTCCAGTACCTTGTTTTGGAAAGTTTTAGTTAAAATGCTCATGATTAGTCTATTGAAGGAGTCTTGAGATTCTGATGTTGCAGAAGCAGGTAATGGTGGTCTATGGAACAAGGGAGGAAGGCACAGGCATCCCTAGCAATGAAACGAGAAAATTTTGAACAGAAGCATGGGCTAAGAGCAGCACCAAGAATACTTAAAAAATGAAGTGTCAATTTAGTGAGCTACAAAACAGTAGTCTGTATGCATACTAAACAGCAAAAACCATGCAACAGACACATCACTATCGAATTTAAAGCTCTCAGTCCTGTCACATCTAGTTGAAAATTATAATGGACAATCAATTAAACAACCAATGGGATGACATCAAAATTTCAAGCAGAAGTGATGAGTGGTTAACCTACCAAGGTTATCAGTTTGATACAATTCATCCAGGTGAGAACACTGGATATAACAAAGATTAGGGCTCTAGGTCTTCTCGGCAACTATTTTAGCTGTTTCAGTACAGTTATATAGTTATATATACCCAACATTATGGAAAATTGCTCAGGTAAGTCCTGATGCTAAAAAGCAGATGATTGACCATCCTATCACTAGCACATGATGGAAGGTTTCAGCAATGAAATTCAAATGATACAGGAACAAGGTCAATATACAAAATATTTCTTTCTCAAACTTCCAATCACACTATCTCCAAAAAGGCTCATTTGATTCACTCATACATAACAATGAGCTTACTTTGGACTGACATACTTTTGATTATCAACATTTTCAGCTTGAAAATTCATTTTGAACAATCATTCACACACTTACCAGGCTTAATAGAATTATCTACTAGGAATTTGTTTTCATCAGCCTTCTTCCCCAATCGAGCCGATTCAAAAAGCCAAGCAGAAGATACAGCTGGTAAACCCCATTTTATTGCAGCTTCATACTTAGAGCCTTGTGGTTCTTGCAAGACCAAATGAGTGCTAGCAAGCATGTCTTTCTTCACATTAGCTTTTCGAACAAAAAATTCCTGCACTCTAAATAAAGCAAAATAAAATCAATAAATTCTGTTGCATGTAGACATCTTCTGAGTAAGGCTGTATTTCATTTAAAGCCTATTATTTTTATTCCCTATCTGTAATGTACCAAGTTTTGGCAGAATAACAGTTTCTAACAATGCACTTAACAACTGAAAGGCAAAATGTATTTTCCCTTGTGTGGAAAGATCAATAACAATTCCAACAAACCACTGCTAACATCAAAAGTAACACATGATTACTTTGTACAGGACTACAACTTGGTTCAAATTCTCGATTGCCATCCTCTCAGGAACACCATTATTCCCTCAAAACTGATCAGCAAACTGCAAGACCTGGGCCTCAATACCCCACTGTGTAATTGGATCCTGGATTTCCTCATCTCCAGGCCACAATCAGACCAGATTGGCAAGAACATCTCCACAATCTCTATCATTACCAGAGCAGCACAAGGATGTGTATTTAGCCCCTTGCTCTACTTGCTTTACACCTATGATGGCGTGGCTCGGTACAACACCATTTACAAATTTGCTGAAGACACCACAGTAGTGTGTTGTATAAAAAGGGGCAATGATGGAGATTGAAAACTTGGCTGAATTATGTCCTAACAACAATTTCTCACTGTATGTCACCAACACCAAGGAACTCAGATTCATATTCAATTTATTGCAGGAGTACATACATAACATCCCATACAGCGCTGAGAATCTTTTCCCTGAAGGCAAGGCAGAATGATCACTTATTGGCAATATACATATGTAAACAAGTAAAGAAATATAAACAAACTGACTGTGCAACAGGAACATTCTTGGTGACAATGCAAAGAATAATTGGAATTATATTTTCTATGATCATAAAAGGGCCTGGCTAGTGTCTCACTTTGTTCAAAATAGTGCTCAAGGACACAGTCTGAACATGAATATAAACAAGTACAAAACTAGTCAACGGGAAAAAAAAATTATTGAGAAGTTGAAATAAGTAGTAATGATGAAAAATTTGCCTGATATATTTAATTGCAAATTAGACAAATCACATTCAAGAAATTATATGTTTGTCTATATGTGATTATCTGGCCACTAATCTTAGTTCTTTCAACCATTCTTTATCTTTTCAGAAATCACACACTGTTATCCTGAATAAAATGTCTCAGTAATTGCCAAATCAACCCAGCAGGCAGAGTCCTCCAAAACCCAGAGAACTATGTAATTTTCCAACCATAGCATACAGGAATCTTCTGGCAATCTTAATTAGACTTTCCTTTCTCCTCATACAATTTTCCAACAGACTGCCCACACGTTGAAGCTCTGACCCATGAATATAGATTTTCATAAAAGGCAGGTCAAGCAACACCTATTCTGAACATAGAAATCGACTGCACAATGCAGGCCCTTCAGCCCAGTCCTGTGCCAACCTAATAACCTACTCTAACAACTATCAAGAATTTACCAACTGCATAACCCTGGGAAAAAGCCTCCGGCCATCCACACAATCACCCTATAGAGTTCAATCAGGTCACCCCTCATTCTCAGTCACTCAAAGGGGAAAAGGCCAAGTTCACTCATCTTTCCACTTCCTCCTCCAGGTCATTTATACAAATCACAGAGGAGGGGCCCCAAAACAGATTCCTGCAGAACACCACCGGTCACTGACCTCCATGCAGAATATGAACCATCTTCAACCACTCTCTACCTTCTCTGGGCCAGCCAATTCCACAAAGTAAAGCTTCCTTGGATTCTACGCCTCCTTACTGTCTGAATGACCATTGCATGGAGAAGCTTATCAAACACCTTATTAAAATCCATATACACTACCTCCATCACTCTACCTCCATCAATATTCTTTGTTTATACCCTCAAAGAATTCAATCAGGTTCAAGAGACACTGCCTTCCCTTGACGAAGCCTTGCTGACTATCCTCATCTGAATATGCCTATCTAAATGCTTGCAAATTTTCTCAGCTTTCCCACCTCAGTAAGACTCATTGGCCTATAATTTCCTGGGTAGGTCTATTCCTTTTCTTGAATAGGGGAACAACATTTGTCACCCTCCAAATCTCTGATACTTCTGATCCCAATGATGATACAAAGATCATCGCCAGTGGCTCTGTAATCTTGTCCCTTGCTTCACATAGAATCCTTGGGTAAATCTTGCCTGGTCCCAGTGACTTCTCTAATTTCATGCTTTTCAAAAGCTCCAAAGCATCCTTATTCTTAATTTCATGATGCTCAAGTGCTTCGGTCCACTTTAAGTCATCCTCACAATTGCCAAGATCCTTTTTTTCTGGTGAAAACTGAAACAAAATATTCATTAAGGACCTATGCTACCTCCTCCAACTCCAGTCACATGTTTCCACTAATACCCCGGACAAGTCCTATCCTCAACAACTCATCCTTTCGTTCCTCATGTAGAAGGCCTTGAGTTTTTCCTTAATCTTGCTCGCCAAGGCCTTCTCACGGACCCATCTCGCTCTCCTGTTCTATCTTAAGTTCTTTCCTAGCAATCCTGTAATTTTCTAGAACTCTTGTCAGTTCCTATCTTAAACTTCTTTCAAGTTTCATTTTCTTCTTAACTCGATTTTCTACATCCCTTGTTCACATCATGGTACTTTCTCCTTACTGTCCTTTCCCTGCCTCAATGGCATATACTTGTGCAGAACATCATGCTCTCTGAACATTTCTCACATTTCTGCTGAGTACATCTGTTCCCAATTTATGCACCCAAGTTTCTGCCTAAGAGCATCATATTTTACCCTATACCTCAATTAAATGTTTTCCAAATTCTCTATTCCTATCCTTCTCCAGTGCTCTGGTAAAGCAGAGATTTGTGATCAATTTCTCTGAAAAGATCGCCCTCTGAGAGCTCTTATACCTGACCTGGTTCATTTCCCAATACCAGATCAAGTATAGCCTCTTCTCGACTTGCTAACTGCTTCTTGCCTCCGAAGTGTGACAGCCTCCCTATAACTCTTCCCTATGACTCCCTCTGCCTCCCAAATGATCCAGAGTTCATCCGGCTCCAGTTCCCTAACTCGCTCTGCAGAGCTGCAGCTGCATGCATTTCTTACATGTGTAGTTATCAGGGACACTTCTGCTGTCCCAGATTTCCCACATCTTTTCAGAGGAGCACAAAGTACTACTCCCATTCAGCCATTCCCACTGCTGAGACTGTACAACAAGACCTTACTTGAACTCACCTGCTCTTATGTTTGCCTTTGCTCAAGAAGGCCACTGTCACCTACACCATCTCCTCAGCCTCTGCTTGCCAAAGCTTCTCAAGCCAAAGTTTCAAGTTCTACTCTTACACTGACCACTCTCATAGTGGTCGCTCCATTTAACTTTCCCTTCCTTTTGTTGGCTACAGTTAATTATCCAATTATAAACTAGCAGGCACCTACCTTTGCAGTGCTTTTCAATGGTCGTGTTCTCGCTCCAACTCTCACTCTCACCACTGCTATGGAGAAACTAAGAAGCACCAAACTTTCCCAATGCTTTTCAAAGATCCAAATTCTTGCTCCAATGCTCACTCTCGCAGCTGCTGAGCTGAATGCTCCCTCAAGCATTCCTTCAACGGCATGTCTGTTCTTAGCCTCATTCATTGTCAGAATGAGGCCAAACATAAACTTGGGGAAAGCATTGGATTCCTCCGCAACAGCCTTAAACTTAACAGCATGACCATTAATTTTTCTAATTTTGGGTAAGGATGAGAAGTATGGTTTTAAGCTACATGTTGCAGCAGACAGCCTGTGGATTCCTGATATTACTCAGTTACCTTGCTCCAATTAATTCTGCTATGTTAAAGAGTGCATCACGTTCTACTCCAGAAAACTGGCTAACAGAAAGTACGCAGTTATTCAGTGGATTGCTTCCTTCCACATAGGATATAGGAGTAAATAAGGGATTGGAGTGCGAAGGAAAAATACATTGCTGATCCATGCACATCGCCTGCAAAAAGAGAAAAATGTAGGTATCATCAAAAAAAAAGTGATGGCTGCACACACAAGAATGAATTTGAAGTCAATACAACATAGTTTTAAAAATTTTAGACATACAGCACGGTAACAGGCCCTTTCGGCCCACGAGACGGTGCTGCCCACTTACACCCAATTAACTTACAACCTCAGTACATTTTGAAGTGTGGGAGGAAATCAGATCACCTGGAGGAAACACACGCAGACATAGGGAAAACATACAAACACCTTACAGACAGCACTGGATTTCAATCCCAGTCACAGGCACTGTAACAGTGTTGCGCTAACCGTTACACTAACTGTGCTGCCCCTTTACCTTTTAAAAAGGCAAATCAAATGTCAATTATTTCAGTTATAGAAGTTCCATTGGTCTTCTCCAAAATTTAGTTAAAGGGATATTTTGATCAAATGCTGTACAAATAATTCTTCATTTAATTATAAATGAATGCCATAATCAGCCAGAATAGCCAAGATAAAAACATTGCATTATTTAAAAAAAAACAAGATATGGAAAACTAGGCTGTGCTTTGACCATCTAATTGATCTTTTACCCTCACATCCTGTATATTGCTATTGGAAGTGAAAGGATGTTTACAAAATACATTTCTGTAAATGTGAAGTTTGCCATCAGGACCAGCAATATTGTCTACAAGGTTGTTAGAGAGCAGGAAAATCATCTGAGGGTGATCTAGCTGGCTATGCTCTCTTTCTGCTTCCCCCACAAATTCCTTGATTACAATAATGATTTATATTAGATTCAGTTTCAGTCTGGTAAAGGAGGGATTTAACAGCTAGAATTTATGATAGAGGCTAAAGGTAATGCCTTCACAATTAAAATGAGGCAGAGGATTCATGAAGTAAATTAAATGCGTCATTGCTGTACACAAATCTGAAGTCGTGTATTCAGATAAAGCAGCTGTTGAAAAGTGCATGATAAAGGAGGTTAAAAGTATGCTTGGGGAAACCAAAAGAAACAGGCAAATGAGAGATGAGACAATTTGGTGATTCTTTGGCTGGATGGACAAGATTGAAATAAGGTAAGTGTTTTCCCCAAAGCTGGGTGATGAAGGATGAGGTACCAACCTTTAAAGAATGATGAGGAATCAACTAGTTTTGCCTAATCGTAGAGGTTCTCAAAACCAAAGCTGAAAAGAGCAATTCACTAATGTGAAAGAGACAAAATCCTGATCTGTCGTGTGATTTTTGAAGTATTCCAAATGGATACTGACAAACCAAATCAGTTTTAAGGGCAGATAAAATGGTTGAGTCAGGTTTATCACTGAGAGGTTCAATTGGGATAGGGGGATAATAGAAGTACTGTATATGCTTAATGCCTAAATAAAATTTTTTTTAAAAGTTGGAAAAACTTGCAGTCAGACGAAGTGAGAGGAAACTTCCAGGCAAACCTCAAAGCAAAGCTCGAGGATGCAATCCGCCTCACGGACTCGTCCCCTGAAACCCTCTGGGATCAGCTGAAGACTACCATACTGCAATCCACTGAAGAGATACTGGGCTTCTCCTCCAGGCAAAAAAAAGAACTGGTTCGACGAAAACAACCAGGAAATCCAGGAGCTGCTGGCAAAGAAGCGAGCTGCCCACCAGGCTCAACTTACAAAGCCGTCATGGCCAGAGAAGAAACGAGCCTTCCGTCGCGCATGCAGCCATCTTCAGCACAAACTCTGGGAGATCCAAAATGAGTGGTGGACTAGCCTCGCCAAACAAACCCAGCTCAGCGCGGACGTTGGCGACTTCAGGGGTTTTTACGAGGCTCTAAAGGCTGTGTACGGCCCCTCACCCCAAGTCCAAAGCCCGCTGCGCAGCTCAGATGGCAAAGTCCTCCTCAGCGACAAGATCTCCATCCTTAACCGATGGTCAGAACACCTCCAATCTTTTCTCAGTGCCAACCGCTCAGTTCAAGAATCCGCCCTGCTCCAGCTCCCTCAACAGCCCTTAAGGCTATAGCTGGATGAGGTCCTCACCCGGGAAGAGACATATAAGGCAATTGAACAACTGAAAAGTGGCAAAGCAGCAGGTATGGATTGAATCCCCCCAGAGGTCTGGAAGGCTGGCAGCAAAACTCTGCATGCCAAACTGCATGAATTTTTCAAGCTCTGCTGGGACCAAGGAAAGCTGCCTCAGGACCTTCGTGATGCCATCATCATCACCCTGTACAAAAACAAAGGCGAGAAATCAGACTGCTCAAACTATAGGGGAATCACGCTGCTCTCCATTGCAGGCAAAATCTTTGCTAGGATTCTCCTAAATAGAATAATACCTAGTGTCGCCGAAAATGTTCTCCCAGAATCACAGTGTGGCTTTCGCGCAAACAGAGGAACTACTGACGTGGTCTTTGCCCTCAGACAGCTCCAAGAAAAGTGCAGAGAACAAAACAAAGGACTCTACATCACCTTTGTTGACCTCACCAAAGCCTTCGACACCGTGAGTAGGAAAGGGCTTTGGCAAATACTAGAGCACATCGGATGCTCCCCAAAGTTCCTCTACATGGTTATCCAACTGCACGAAAACCAACAAGGTCGGGTCAGATACAGCAATGAGCTCTCTGAACCCTTCTCCATTAGCAATGGCGTGAAGCAAGGCTGCGTTCTCGCACCAACCCGCTTTTCAATCTTCTTCAGCATGATGCTGAAACAAGCCACGAAAGACCTCAACAACGAAGACGTTGTTTACATCCGGTACCGCACGGATGGCAGTCTCTTCAATCTGAGGCAACTGCAAGCTCACACCAAGACACAAGAGCAACTCGTCCGTGAACTACTCTTTGCAGACGATGCCGCTTTAGTTGCCCATTCAGAGCCAGCTCTTCAGCGCTTGACGTCCTGTTTTGCAGAAACTGCCAAAATGTTTGGCCTGGAAGTCAGCCTGAAGAAAACTGAGGTCCTCCATCAGCCAGCTCCCCACCATGACTACCAGCCCCCCCACATCTCCATCGGGCACACAAAACTCAAAACGGTCAACCAGTTTACCTATCTCGGCTGCACCATTTCATCGGATGCAAGGATCGACAATGAGATAGACAACAGACTCGCCAAGGCAAATAGCGCCTTTGGAAGACTACACAAAAGAGTCTGGAAAAACAACCAACTGAAAAACCTCACAAAGATTAGCGTATACAGAGCCGTTGTCATACCCACACTCCTGTTTGGCTCCGAATCATGGGTCCTCTACCGGCATCACCTACAACTCCTAGAACGCTTCCACTAGCGTTGTCTCCGCTCCATCCTCAACATTCATTGGAGCGACTTCATCTCCAACATTGAAGTACTCGAGATGGCAGAGGCCGACAGCATTGAATCCACGCTGCTGAAGATCCAACTGCACTGGGTAGGTCACGTCTCCAGAATGGAGGACCATCGCCTTCCCAAGATCGTGTTATATGGCGAGCTCTCCACTGGCCACCGAGACAGAGGTGCACCAAAGAAGAGGTACAAGGACTGCCTAAAGAAATCTCTTGGTGCCTGCCACATTGACCACCGCCAGTGGGCTGATATCGCCTCAAACCGTGCATCTTGGCGCCTCACAGTTCGGCGGGAAGCAACCTCCTTTGAAGACAGCAGAGCCCACCTCACTAACAAAAGACAAAGGAGGAAAAACCCAACACCCAACCCCAACCAACTAATTTTCCCTTGCAACCGCTGCAACTGTGTCTGCCTGTCCTGCATCAGACTTGTCAACCACAAACGAGCCTGCAGCTGACGTGGACATTGCCCCTCCATAAATCTTCGTCTGCGAAGCCAAGCCAAAGAGAGAAAGAGAGAAATATTACTAAGTTAGATACTGAACCAAGGCCAAACAGATATCGATCATAACGAGAACACTCTCTGTACATGATATGTACTCAGTACTGATCAACTAGCAAGGGTGGGCAACCTTTTAATTTTTAATTTAGACATAGAGCAGGGTAACAGGCCATTTCGGCCTGCGAGTCTATGCCCCCCAATTAATCTATGCACCCCCCCCCAATTAATCTACACCCCCAGTATGTGCTTGTGGGCTGAAATGGCCTGTTACTGTGCTGTATATCTAAATTAAAAATTAAAAGGTTGTCTACCCCTAAAGATTTCATGTAAGTGAAAAACTAATGCTAATCAACAAACTAGAACACAAAAGCTTCACAATTAAATGAATACTTTAGCATAAGGCATTCATTTTAAACATTAAATTTTCACAGGTCAATATGAACCAAATTTGGCTCCTGCAAACTTGATCTAGGACAACTAAATTAAATCAAAAATCAAATGAAAGTCTGGCTATTTGATAATCATATCCATTAGCCTTTATATTCTGTTCAAAATTAAATTTTGTTGATTATTTCCAAATTTCTCCAGAGGAGAAATTTTTTAAAAATTTGTTATACCACAAAATAAGAAGTCAACCTTTGCCTAAAATACTGTATAACTGAAAAAGCAGTTGCTCATATTACTTATCTTCAGTGCCCTGCATAATGTTTGGGGCAAAGACACATTTTTCCTTTATTTGCTCCTTTGCTCCATAGTTTTAAATTTGTAATCAAACAATTCACGTGATTAAAATGCACATTCCAGATTTTATTAAAGGGTATTTGTATACATTTTGGTTTGACTATGTAATTACAGTACGTATTAAACATAGTCCCCTCATTTCAGGACACCATAATATTTGAGACACAGCAATGGTATGTCTATAAGTCATGTTTAGTTCTTTGTTGTAAATCCCTTGCATGCAATGACTGCTTGAAGTCTGTGATTCACGGACATCTCTAGGTGCTGAGCATCTTCTCTATTTTTTTTTTTTTTTTTTTTTTTTTTTTTTTTTTTTTTTTTTTTTTAAAATTTTTTATTTTTCACACCATAAATCACAATAGCCATGATATACACTTTTTCTTTTCCACACATTTACAGTGACTTTTTCTCCCTCCCCCCTCCCTCCTCCCAAGCCACCCCCCCATCCCTCCCCCCTCTCATCCATTTTAGTTATACAATCTAGGTTGCATTAATTCAGTTAGACAATGTTGTCATTCAACAAAAATACACCAGAAATTCTACTGAGTCCATTTTTTTCTTCTCTTCTCCTTCCATCAACTTAGGTAATGTTTGTTCCCGGTAGGTTTTCGCTATTGTATTTAATGTAAGGCTCCCATACTTGTTCGAATATTTCAATATTATTTCTTAAACTATATGTTATTTTTTCTAATGGAATACATTTATTCATTTCTATATACCATTGTTGTATTTTCAAATTATCTTCCAATTTCCAGGTTGACATAATACATTTTTTTGCTACAGCTAGGGCTATCTTAACAAATCTTTTTTGTGCATCCTCCAAGTCAATTCCAAATTCTTTATTTTTTATGTTACTTAGGAGAAAGATCTCTGGATTCTTTGGTATATTGTTTTCTGTTATTTTATTTAATATCTGATTGAGATCATCCCAAAATTTTTCTACTCTCTCACATGTCCAGATTGCATGAATTGTTGTTCCCCTTTCTTTTTTACATCGAAAACATCTATCAGATACTGTTGGGTCCCATTTATTTAACTTTTGCGGTGTAATGTATAGTCTGTGTAACCAATTATATTGTATCATACGCAGCCTCGTATTTATTGTATTTCTCATCGTTCCAGAGCATAACTTCTCCCATGTTTCCTTTTTTATCTTTATATTTAAATCTTGTTCCCATTTTTGTTTAGTTTTACCATTTGTTTCCTCATTTTCCTTTTCTTGCAGTTTAATATACATATTTTTTATAAATCTTTTGATTAACATTGTATCTGTAATCACATATTCAAGGTTACTTCCCTCTGGTAAACTCAAGTTGCTTCCTAATTTATCTTTCAAGTAGGATCTCAGTTGGTAATATGCCAGCGCTGTATCTCCCGTTATATTGTACTTATCTCTCATTTGTTCAAAGGATAAGAATCTACTTCCTGAAAAACAATTTTCTATTCTTTTAATCCCTTTTTTTTCCCATTTTCTAAAGGCAAGGTTGTCTATTGTAAAAGGGAGTAGCTTATTTTGCGTCAATATTAGTTTTGGTATTTGGTAATTTATTTTATTTCTTTCTACATGTATCTTCTTCCATATATTGAGGAGATGGTGTACTACTGGAGAAGTTCTATGTTGTACCAATTTTTCGTCCCATTTATATAATATGTGTTCAGGTATCTTTTCCCCTATTTTATCTAATTCTAGTCTCGTCCAGTCTGGTTTTTCCCTTGTTTGATAAAAATCTGATAGGTACCTTAATTGTGCGGCTCTATAATAATTTTTGAAGTTTGGCAATTGTAAGCCTCCTTGTTTATACCATTCTGTTAATTTGTCTAGTGCTATCCTCGGTTTCCCCCCTCTCCATAAAAATCTCCTTATTATTTTCTTTAACTCTTTGAAGAATTTTTCTGTCAGTTGTATTGGCAATGCCTGAAATAAGTATAGTATCCTTGGAAAAATGTTCATTTTAATACAGTTTATCCTTCCTATCAGTGTTAGTGGTAGCTCTTTCCAATGCTCTAAATCGTCCTGTAGTTTTTTCATTAGTGGATTGTAATTGAGTTTGTATAATTGGCCTAGATTTTTGTTTATTTGCACACCTAGGTATCTTATTGCCTGCGTTTGCCATCTGAATGGGGATTCCTCCTTAAATTTTGAGAAATCCGCGTTATTCATAGGCATTGCTTCACTTTTATTTACGTTTATCTTGTATCCCGACACTTCTCCATATTCCTTCAATTTCTTATATAGTTCTTTTATTGATAGTTCTGGTTCTGTTAAGTACACTATCACATCATCCGCAAACAGACTGATTTTGTATTCCCTGTCTTTTATTTTTATTCCTTTTATATTATTATCTCTTCTTATCGATTCTGCTAGTGGTTCTATAGCTAGCGCAAACAATAATGGTGATAGTGGGCATCCCTGCCGCGTTGACCTGCTTAAGTTAAATTGCTTTGATACATGTCCATTTACTGTCACTTTCGCTAACGGTCCCTTATATAATGCTTTAATCCAATTAATATACTTCTCCGGTAAACTGAATTTTTGCAATACTTTGAACAAGTAATTCCATTCTACTCTGTCGAAGGCCTTCTCTGCGTCTAAAGCAACTGCTACTGCCGGTGCTTTATTTCCTTCTACTGCATGAATTAAGTTAATAAATTTACAAATATTGTCTGTTGTGCGTCTTTTTTTGATAAATCCAGTTTGGTCTAAATTTACCATTTTCGGTACCTGTTCTGCTAATCTGTTCGCTAATAGTTTAGCTATTATCTTATAATCTGTGTTTAGCAAAGATATTGGTCTATATGACGCTGGTGAGAGTGGATCTTTCCCTTGTTTTAGTATCACTGTAATTATTGCTGTTTTACATGAATCTGGTAAGTTTTGTGTCTCATCAATCTGGTTGATTACATCCAGGAGGGGCGGTATTATTAGGTCTTTAAATGTTTTGTAGAATTCTATTGGGAGTCCATCCTCTCCTGGTGTCTTATTATTTGGTAAATTTTTTATTATCTCTTGTATTTCTACTGTTCCAAATGGTTCTGTTAATTTATTTTGTTCCTCTATTTGTAGTTTTGGTAGTTCAATTTTAGTCAAAAATTCATCTATTTTCCCTTCTTTCCCTTCGTTTTCGGTTCGGTATAATTGTTCATAGAATTCTCTGAAGTTTTCCTTAATTTCTTTTGGATTATATGTAATTTGTTTGTCTTTTTTCCTTGTTGCCAATACCGTTTTCTTAGTTTGCTCTGTCTTAAGCTGCCATGCTAGGATTTTGTGTGTTTTTTCCCCTAGTTCATAATATTTCTGTTTTGTCTTCATTATATTTTTCTCCACCTTATATGTTTGTAATGTTTCATATTTTATTTTTTTATCCGCCAATTCTCTTCTTTTGGTTGTATCTTCCTTTATTGCTAATTTTTTTTCTATGTTTATTATTTCCCTTTCCAACTGCTCTGTTTCCTGATTATAGTCCTTCTTCATCTTGGTTGCATAACTTATTATTTGCCCTCTAATGAATGCTTTCATTGCGTCCCATAGTATAAACTTATCTTCCACTGATTCCGTATTTACTTCAAAGTACATTTTTAATTGTTTTTCAATAAATTCTCTAAAATCCTGTCTTTTAAGTAGCATGGGGTTTAATCTCCATCTATACATTCTTGGAGGGATGTCTTCTAGCTCTATTGCCAATAACAGGGGTGAGTGGTCCGATAATAGTCTAGCTTTATATTCCGTTTTCCTAACTCTCCCTTGTATGTGGGCTGATAACAGGAATAGGTCTATCCTTGAGTATGTTTTATGTCTAGTCGAGTAGTATGAGTATTCCTTTTCTTTTGGGTTTTGTTTCCTCCATATGTCCACAAGTTTCATTTCTTGCATTGATTTAATTATAAATTTGGTTACTTTGTTCTTCCTGTTAATTTTTTTCCCCGTTTTATCCATATTTGGATCCAAATTCAGATTGAAATCCCCTCCTATTAGTATGTTCCCTTGCGTATTAGCTACCTTCAAAAAGATATCTTGCATAAACTTTTGATCTTCTTCGTTAGGTGAATATATATTAAGTAGATTCCAAAGCTCTGAATATATCTGACATTTTATCATAACATATCTCCCTGCTGGATCTATTATTTCCTCTTCTATTTTAAATGGCACATTTTTGCTAATTAATATAGCCACTCCTCTTGCTTTTGAATTATACGATGCTGCTGTTACATGTCCTACCCAATCTCTCTTTAATTTCTTGTGCTCCATTTCAGTTAAATGTGTTTCTTGGACAAATGCTATATCTATTTTTTCCTTTTTCAGTAAATTTAGTAGTTTCTTCCTTTTAATTTGGTTATGTATTCCATTAATATTTAGAGTCATATAGTTCAGCGTAGCCATTTTATATTTTGTTTATCTTCTCTTTCCGTTTTTCCATCATTACCTTTCCTCCTTTTCCATTTCTGTTTTCTTATTTTCAACTCTTTACCAGACAACATTCCTACAACATCTAACATTTTCCTTATTCTCCTATTTCTATCTTCTTTATCCCCAATCTCCCCTTCCCCTCCTGAGTTGCCCTTTATCCCTTGTCGGACAACCACATCTCCCCTCTCCATTTGGATTTGCGAATCCACTCGCAAGCGTCAACTGATTTTGCAGTGACCGCTCTTTTCCCCCCACCCAGCCCCCCCCAGAAAAGATTTCGTTTTTTATATGTCACAAAGGTCACTCTTTTAGTTCCCTCCTTATTCTCTCTATTCCATTACCTTCCCTTATTAATTCTTGTCTATACTTTCTATGTTTTCCTCTAATTACAGTTACTTTCACATATGCCCGTTGTCTCTATTCACTCTTATACCTCTTTACCCGCATACATATCAATCGTGGTCATTTTTACCCTCCTTACCCGTCTTCATCCCTCAGTCTATTTTTGTCTTTACCCACATACATATCAATCGTGATAATTTTTGCTCTCATTACCCGTCTTCATCCCTCAGTCTATTTTTGTAATTGTTCTGCAAATTTTCGTGCTTCTTCTGGATCCGAGAATAGTCTGTTTTGTTGTCCTGGAATAAATATTTTCAATACCGCAGGATGCTTCAGTGTAAATTTATATCCTTTCTTCCATAAAATCGCTTTTGCTGCATTGAACTCTTTTCTCTTCTTTAGGAGTTCAAAGCTTATATCTGGATAAATGAAGATTTTTTGCCCTTTATACTCCAGTGGTTTGTTGCCCTCTCTTACTTTTTCCATTGTCTTCTCCAGCACCTTTTCTCTTGTAGTATATCTTAGGAATTTTACTACAATAGATCTTGGTTTTTGTTGTGGTTGTGGTTTAGGGGCCAATGCTCTATGTGCCCTTTCTATTTCCATTTCTTGCTGTAGTTCTGGACATCCTAGGGCCTTAGGGATCCATTCTTTTATAAACTCCTTCATATTCTTGCCTTCTACATCTTCCTTAAGGCCCACTATCTTTATGTTATTTCTTCTGTTATAATTTTCCATTATATCTATTTTTTGGGCTAGTAATTCTTGTGTCTCTTTAGTTTTTTTATTAGATTCCTCCAATTTCTTTTTTAAGTCTTCTACCTCTATTTCTGCTGCTATTGCCCGTTCTTCCATCTTGTCCATTTTTTTCCCCATTTCTGTTAAGGTCATATCCATTTTATTTATTTTCTTTTCTGTGTTGTTTATTCTTCTTCTTAAATCATTGAATTCCTGTGTTTGCCATTCTTTAAATGACTCCATGTATCCTCTAACAAGAGCAAGTACCTCCTTTACCTTGCCTATCTTTTCTTCTTCTATTTCCCTGTACTCTTCCTCTTCCTCTTCTTCTTCCTCTAGGTTGACCATCTGTTGTTTCTTTGCTGCCCTTTCCTCCTCTTCTTTCTTGTTTCCATTGTCTTCTGTGGTGTCTTCTTGCTGCAGGTGTTCTGCAGCTGTCGTTGCCGGCTGTGGAGATCGACTCCCCAGCTGGTCCCCCCTCCCGTCGGTGTGTTTTTTTGTATGCGCATCGCGCATGCGCGAGGAGTCGCGCATGCGCGGTTGCGCACTTTTACTCGGCTCTGTGAGCCATTGTTGTAGTTCTCTTTCTACCGACCTGAGGTAGTGGGGTCTTCTCTCCGCAGCGGGCCTCTTCGGACAGGTAAGGCCTTCACCTTTTTCCTCCGTTGTCTTCTCTTCCTCTCTTCTTTCCGTTGATTTTGATTTTTCTCCTTTTGTCTCCATCTTCTTTCCACCTTTATATTCACTTTTCTTTAACTTGTATTTCTGTGCCTTTGTATTTTCTCTCGTTTTTCCCGACTTTTCTGGAGAGGGCTGGAGTTCACCGTCCGGCCACTACTCCATCACGTGACTCCTCCCCGAGCATCTTCTCTATTGATGCTCTTTCTGCCAGGCCTCTATTACAGCCATCTTCAGCTCCTGCTTGTTTCGGGAGCTTCTCCCCTTAAGTTTTCTCTTCAGCAAATGAAAGGCATGCTCAATTGGATTTAGATTGGGTGGCCAACTTATCCATTCAAATATTTTCCAGCTTTTAGTTTTGAAAAACTCCTCTGTTGCTTGAGCAGTATGTTTTGGATCATTGTCTTGCTGTCAGAAGGAGACATTTGAGTGAATTTGAACAGAAAATATGTTTCTATATACCCCAGAATTCATTTTGCTACTGCCATCAGCAGTCGTGCTGTCAACGAAGATAAGCGGCAGCCATACATGCCCAAGCCATAACACCCCCATTACCATGTTTCATAGATGGGGTGGTATGCTTTGGATTTTGGGCAGTTCCTTTTTGCCTCCAGACTTTGCTCTTCCCATCATTTAATCTTGATCTCATCTGTCCTCAAGACCCTTTTCCAGAATTCTGCAGGCTCTTTTAAATACTTCTTGGCAAACTATAATCTGGCCATCTATTTCTGTGGCTGACCAGTGGTTTACAGCTTGCAGGGTAGCCTCTGCAATCTTCTGCAGTCAGTCGTCATCAACACATTCACGGTTTCTGATTGGTTAGACATACATTTGGGGGCTTTTCTTCATTATGATGAGAATTCTTCTGTCATCACAGTGGAGGGCTTCCTTGCCCTACCAATCCTATGCAATTACTGAACTCATTAGTATGCTCATTCTTCTTAATAATGTTCCAAGTGGTTGATTTTGGTAATCCTAAGGTTTGTGTGATGTCATTCATTGGCTTTGTTTTTTAGCCTCATATTGGCTTCATTGACTTTCATTGGCAAAATTCTGGTCTCATGTTGAAAAATGGCAACTACAGATCCCAAAGGTGATCAAAAGCTTAGAACCAAGCCAAGCTCTCTTTTATCTACACCAATGAAGCAATTAAACACCTGTGAAGCTAAATGTCCTAAATAGTATGGTGCCTTGAAATGGGGGAACTATGGGGAATGTGCTGTAATTTCTACATGGTCAAACCAAAATATATATAAATAAGCTTGAATAAAATCTGGAATGTGCACTTTAATCATATGTGATTTGTTTAATTACAAATTTAAAATTGTGGAGTACAATGGAAAATGAAGGGGAAAAAAGTCTCTTTGACCCAGTCATCATGGAGGTCATACAGCCAATCGTCACTATAAACAATTTTCTTACCAGCCACGTATTTGTCACCACTTCACCCACAGTTGCATCCACATAGGTTCCCAATAAGGGCACGATGGCATAGTCTGCAATAGCCCGGCTGTGGGATTGGAGGACTTTCCCACCATTTCTCTCAATTAATTCAGCCATATAAGTTGTGTCTTCATTAGTGAAACCAAAAATTAGAAATCGCTTTTTACAAAATAGTCCTTCCTCTGCAGAATTTGTTTGGTTTGCCGATTCATTATTTTCCAGCATGGTTTTGTGGAAACTATCTGTTTTATTCCCATTTTCATGACCATCTATTTGACAAGAAAAACATTGGATTAACTTTTCATTTATTGAAACACAGGGGAAAAAAATGAGAAAGTGGAAAGTTTAATTGACTGAGCAAGAGAACAATTCAAAGTGCAAAATGAAAAAACTCGGAATATAATGAAATAGATGCAGGTATGTAGGAAAAGGAATAAGCTCTGAGCTCCTCAAGCCTGCCCCACCATATAATAGGATCATGGCTGATCCACTCACCTCATCTCTGTCAATCTGTCATTTCCATTATCTTTCAAAAATGTAAGTTTTCTTCACTTTAAATACTTGTTTAAATTAAATTAAATTTTATTTACATGGTAGAAGCTGATTCTGGCCATTGAAACACATGTCGCCCAATTACACCCTATAACTCCATACTTTTTTGGAGGGTGGGAACAAACCAGAGCACCCTGGGAAAACCAACAAAGATCATGTGGACAACTCCTTATAGACAGTGCTGGATTAGAACCTGCGTAGCTGGCACTGTAATAGCATCAGCCTCACCGTTATGATAGCCACCTGTTCATTAGAACTGGCTTTTTCAGATCAATCATTGGACAACCATGCATTTTAAAACTTTGTGAACTGCCTCCTTTCAAATACCCAGTATACAATAAGTGAATTAACAATGGTAATTTTGTATCTCACACTTATACACCACAAGATCAAGATCTTGCCTACATTAAGTTTGACTGAATATTGGATGAGGATATCTTGATAACTAACTGTTTTAAAGGAAACAGGAATGACAAATACGATGAATGGTTAGTCCAGCATTGCTTTTTCCCTTCTCCCTATTTATACATTCTTCAGACAGATCAGTTGCAATCACCGAGTTTTCATCAGCCACAAGTATAACATTTTATGTCTCAGTGTTCCCTGCATCAGATGTTCCCTTTATTATCCTCACTCTTCCCCATTCCTTACAAATTGAAATATTATTGATTTCTAGCCATTTCTAACTCCAATGATCATTCCTGCTGATGCTGTCTGACCTGCTCAGCATTTTGAGCACTTTCTGCTTTATGTTATTAAGTTACACCATCTGATCACAGTAATTCTGATAAGTCTGAGGCTGATAAAGAAATCAACATTAACTTTTCCTTTCCCTGCTGTCCATTAACTAGAGATTTCAGCTGCTGGTGTAGTAACAGTTTGTATGGGAATGAGCAGCAAAATGTGGTTTCCACAATCCCAGACTGAGAACCAAGGACATTTAAAACTCTTATCTACAATCTGCGATTATATGAATTAAGGATGTATAGAGAACCATATTTTGCATTCGGGCCAAGCAAGGAATTGCACATGAACCAGTGGGGTGCAGGGAAAATAAAACTCCAATTAGCAAGACAAAATACTGATTATGCTGACACTCACCATACATGTAGCTATCTGAGAAAAGTATCGCCAAATTTTTTAAAATGCCAAATGATTGAATACTCATGCATTATTTCAATTCAGAAGGTATTTGCACAGAAGCAGAGTCCACTCTGACCATCAACCAACTTCATCAATACTACAAGTACAAACTAAAATGTGGCCATTCCTGGGGACTGACCTCAATCAACCCCAATTAGTACTTCACTTTTGACCAACCTTTCAAATGATAGCAGGTGTTTGTTAGATGGCTGTTGACCCTATGAGAGGGTTCGTCTCCCCTTTGACAGGTCTTGTTTTCATCCTGCAAGGTGTCTAGCCTTCCTCTGCACCAGGCAAGACTGATGCACTCAAAGCAGTCTTGAAGTGCATGAATGGCCCCCACTGGCCAGGTTTTAACCTGCTTCCTAACTGGTCTGGAATGTCTGACGAGCAGTCTGTATGCTGGGGTTAGCATTACAGAGATGTGATCTGAGTATCTGAGGTGGAGGCAGGGCTCCGCCTGAAATGTTTATATACACAAAGTCCAATGACTTCATCCCTCTCAAAGCAAAATCCACATAAAGACCTGCCTTGAGCTTTGCCTAGTTAAAATCTATTGCAATAATTATCAGTCCGACAGGTTGTGCAGTCTGCAAATCGCTTATAACCTCATACAGTTCCCAGATCACCTCCCTAATGTTAGTGCCGGTGTGGGGGGGGGGCGGTATACACTGTGACTATGAGGACTGTGGTGAATTCTTGCAGTAGATAAAATAGTCTATTCTTTCTCACATTGAATCTCCCTCCAGCTGCCAGTTTTCCCATTGGCTGAATCTGTCTCTCTTATGATTAGTATAATGGTTAGCACATTATTACAGCACCAGAGACCTGACTTTTCAGTCTATGCATCAATAACATGAATGAAGAAATATAGCATGATAAATTGATACCAAGTTAAGATGCACAATAAGTAGCAAATTACACGGCAATTTAATTTTAGAAATACTGCACAGTAACAGGCCCTCCTGGTCCATAAGCCAGTGTTGCCCAAATACACCCACCTGACTAATTAACCTATTAACCCTGTGCAACCTTACATGTGGAAGAAAATCAGAGCATCCAGAAGAAACCCACACAGAAATAGGGAGAATGTACAACCTCCTTACTGGCAGCTCTGGATTCAAACCCAGGTCTCTAGTGCTGTAATAGTGTGCTAACCATTACACTGACCATAAAAGAGACAGATTAACCAAACAGGAAAACTGACAGCTGAAGATTCAATATGAGGAAGAATATGGTCATCTACTTCAAATCCAAGATAAAATAATTGATTATTATACAACAGCACTGATAAGCTTCCTTATAACTAGTGAAAAGAAAAAGTTTCAAGTCTTATCCAAAATTAAGGTTAAGCATAAAGTTAAAAAAGATGAATACTGACCCAATAATGCCCAAGCCCGAGGAAAGAAACCGTGCATCACGTTACTATAATATTTGAAATTGAAAAATAAAAGATTAGTCTCTCACCTACAGATTTGTCGTTCTCCAGGTACTGAAACAGGAGATCATCGTCTGCTTGTTGCTGTCTGTTCAGACTGACTTTGGTTGCTTTCATCGTGTCAATCCCATTCAGAGTCAAATGAGTTTGGTTACCGCTGACATGTCCTGGTACTGGAACATCAGGCTGATAATTTGGATGGAAATACTGCTCAGCAGGAAGAAGACGTTTCTTGGAAAAGCAATCCACCAACCATTTTGCTGTAACCACATGTGGCCTAACACAAATATTAGTTCAATAAATATAATTCCAATGAAAAGTTGGAAATCTTTGAAAGATAACTCATCATGACCAACAATGTTATATATCAAGTGTCTTCAATTTCAACAAGTGGCCTGTCCTAATTATGACTTACGATTCCACATAAACCATTGGCTTACTATTTTATACCTAATTTGGGTATGGTAGTGGTACAAAAGTTAAATAACTGGACAGCAATCTAAAAACCTGGCTAATAACCAGAGACTGGAGTTCAACTCCCAACACATCATATACCTTGATGAAGGGCTCGAGCCCAAAACGTTGGTAATGTACTTTTATCTTTGCTAATATAAAGTACATTGTTTGACCTGCTGAGTTTCTTCAGAATTGTTTTTACTCCCACATCAGCTGTGATATATAAATTCAATTAATAATCTTTAATTAATAATATTTATAATTTTATGTCATACATAACAATGAACACAAAATTGCCAGACTGCCACAAAAACGATTTAGTTCATGAATCAGATTATACAAAGTTTTCATTGCATCTCATCATGCACAGCCAAACATTTTAAGGCAAAGCCAAGAAAAATTTGACATTTCGGTGAGCTTTGCCTTTATCTGATTCTGGTGGCAAGGCTAATGGCTTCACAGTTCTGTATTGCTGTCAGTTTGTTTGTGATTTTGTCCCCTTTCCTTATACACTAGATATTAGGTCTAAGGTGATATTGGATCCCCAATATTTAAAGGTGGTCACTCAGGCTTTTTTATCTTGAATCATTTTTCGGGATCTGGACATTACTGGCAAGGCTAGCATTTATTGACTGTCTAAGAAAAATAGGAAGCACAGAATTGCCCCTGCAGACTGAATATTGGTGCTGCACAAAGCATCATCCAATATGCCTTTTATGAATAGCAGGAAAGGTAGAAGCGAGCAAAAGTGGAAGGAGATATAAACTTAAGCAAAGACAAAGGAAGCAAAGCAAAACAAGAAAAAAAAAACAAGGGAAAGCAGAATGACAAAATAAAACTTCAGCAATCCAGTACTCTTAGGACTTTGGTACTGTTGGACTATGTCTCTGCAGTTCACTCAATGATACTCCTGTTTTTATCTATACATGTTGAATAGTATTTAACAAATTTTACAATAAACCCAGTGAATTTAGTGAGTGGGAAATCTATAAGCACCACAGATCCTAGATCTGGCACACCTATCCACATTCCTGATATCAATCAAAACTGTGGCCAGTCTGGCCCCTGGTCCCACTATACACTCCTAGCACATTCGGACCAATTCATCCACACTGACCAAGTTAAATTCTGGGCTTGTCCCATTATCTGTATTTGGTCACTGTTTTCCAAGCCCTTCCTACTGATCTATCAGTCCAAATGTCTCTGATCATCTAAACTATGCCCTCTTCATTGGTTTCCTATGGCAGATTGTTACAGATACAGACCATACTCTGAGTGAAAAAGCTGCCCTTCAATTCCCTCTTAAATCTCTCCCTCTCACTTTTAGCCTATGCCCTGCATTTCTGGAATCATCTACTCTGGGAAAACACTGAACATTCACCTGAAACATGCTCCTCATTATTTTATAAACAGCCACCTATGCTTTAGGGAAAAGAGACCTGGCCTATTTAACTCCTTTGAAAACATTTTTGTGAACCTCCTCTGCACACCTTCCAACTCATTAATGTCCTTCCTATAACTCAATGCTCAGAACTGCACACAGTTTTCCAAATATGGTCTCACTTAAGCTTAGTATTTAACATCACTCCCAATGAGGGAAAGCAATCAACTATCTTCTTCACCACCAGTGCCACCTGCATTGTCACTTTCAGAAATTATGCATTTGGACACCTAGGCCTCTCTGTTTTACAACAGTCCAGAGTCCTATCATTCATTGTGTAAATCCTACCCTGGTTTGACTTAAAGTGCAACATTTCACATTGTCAGAGTAAGTGGTTGCCATGCACACCACTTGGATTGTAAGCCCCCAACTCACATCCTGTATTTATGAATGAGATCGATGTTGTACCATCAGGATTTTTCAACAATTAAAGTTTTACATTTCTTCAAATGTAAAATTCTTCAAAAGAATACATGAATAAAACAAATTTTCTGCGATAGGACTTAACCAGGATGAGTAACGGAAATGAAAGTGCTATCATCTACTTCTACAGTGATTGTATTTTTTAGATTTGTTTCCAAGGGCATAGAAGCTCAAATTTCAATCCCACCACAGCAATATGAAAAATTTAGAGCTGAAATCAGTTATGGCAACCGCAAAAATGTTAGACCAGTGGTTCTCAACCTTTTTCTTTCCATTAACATCACTTTAAGTAATCCCTATGCCATAGGTGTTGTGATTAGTAAGTGATTGCTTAAGTGGGTGGGAAGGGAAGATTGAGAATCACTGTTCGAGACTCAATTGTTACTGAAATATCTTGCTTGAGAAAAATTGTTATTGGTCCATTTCCTTTTGAGTTATGAAACCCTGTGCATAACGAGTCAATTAGCTACGATTAACACAGTGGTTTTCAAACTTTTTCTTTTCACCCACATAATACCTTAAGCAATCCCTTACTAATCACAGAGCCCCTATGACATAAGGAATACTTAAAGTGGTATGTGAGTGGGAAAAAAAAAGGTTGACAACCACTGTGATAGACTGTCATTACAAAATCCATCTTCTTCACCAATGCTTTCCAGGGATTTTAAATATGCCATCATTATATATGCCAACTGATTGGATGATGAGTAACTCCAGACCCACAGCTAACTGGTTACCTTATAAAATAGTGCATCAATAAATCACAGCAAAGTATTTCTCAGGACCAGAGAACAAATACATTAAAAATATTGACTCATTTTCTGTGAGCAATGACATGAGATCTGCTACATAACCAAATTAACACGTTTTCCATTCATTTTGCAGTTGGAAATAAGAAATAAATTCAGACTTTCCAGCTCATTTTGGTTCTGATGAAAGGATATCAACATGAATTAGTATTTCTAATACTTTCTGTTTTAATCTAAAAATATAAAAGTTTCGAGGAGTCACGTGATGGAGTAGTGGCCGGACGGTGAACTCCAGCCCTCTCCAGAAAAGTCGGGAAAAACAAGAGAAAACACAAAGGCACAGAAATAAAAGTTACAGAAAAGTGAGTATAAAGGTGGAAAGAAGATGGCGACAAAAAAAGAAAAGTCGAAAGCAACGGTAAGAAGAGAGGAAGAGAAGACAAAGGAGGAAAAAGGTGAAGGCCTTACCTGTCCGAAGAGGCCCGCTGCGGAGAGAGAAACCCGCTCCCTCAGGTCGGTAAATAATGGACTACAAAAATGGCTCGCAGAGCCGAACAAAAGTGCGCAACCGCGCATGCGCGAAGTTTCGCGCATGCGCGATGCGAATGAAAAAAAACACACCGACGGGAGGGGGGACCAGCTGGAGAGTCGATCTCCACAGCCGGCAACGACAGCTGCAGAACACCTGCAGCAAGAAGAGACCACAGAAGACAATAGAAACAAGATAGAAGAGGAGGAAAGGGCAACAAAGAAACAACAGATGGTCAACCCAGAGGAAGAAGAAGAGGAAGAGTATGGTGAAATAGAAGAAGAAAAGAGAGGCAAGGTAAAGGATATACTTGCTCTTATTAGAGGATACATGGAATCATTTAAAGAATGGCAAACACAGGAATTTAAGGATTTAAGAAAAAGAATAAACAACACAGAGGAGAAAATAATTAAAATGGAGATGACCTTAACAGAAATGGGAAAAAAAATGGACAAGATGGAAGAGCGGGCAGTAGCAGCAGAAATGGAGGTAGAAGACTTAAAAAAGAAATTGGAGAAATCTAATAAAAAAACTAAAGAGACACAAGAACTACTAGCTCAAAAAATAGATACAATGGAAAACCATAACAGAAGAAATAACATAAAGATAGTGGGCCTTAAGGAAGATGAAGAAGGCAAGAATATGAGGGAGTTTATAAAAGAGTGGATCCCTAAGACCCTAGGATGTCCAGAACTACAGCATGAAATGGAAATAGAAAGGGCACATAGAGTATTGGCCTCTAAACCACAACCACAACAAAAACCAAGATCTATTGTAGTAAAATTCCTAAGATATACTACAAGAGAAAAGGTACTGGAGAAGACAATGGAAAAAGTAAAAGAGGGCAACAAACCACTGGAGTATAAAGGGCAAAAAATCTTCATTTATCCAGATATAAGTTTTGAACTCCTAAAGAAGAGAAAAGAGTTCAATACAGCAAAGGCGATTTTATGGAAGAAAGGGTATAAATTTATACTAAAGCATCCAGCGGTATTGAAAATATTTATTCCAGGACAGCAAAACAGACTATTCTCGGATCCAGAAGAAGCACGAAAATTTGCAGAACAATTACAAAAATAGACTGAGGGAGGAAGACGGGTAATGAGAGTTAAAATGATCACGACTGATATGTATGTGGGTAAAGACAAAAATAGACTGAGGGATGAAGACGGGTAATGAGAGTAAAAATGATCACGATTGATATGTATGCAGGTAAAGAGGTATAAGAGTGAATAGAGACAATGAGCATACATGAATGTATCTGTACTTAGAGGAAAATATAGATAGTATAGACAAGAATTAATAAGGGAAGGTAATGGAATAGAGAGAATAAGGAGGGAATTAAAAGAGGGACCTTTGTGACATATGAAAAGTGAAATCTTTTCTGGGGGAGGCGGGGTGGGGGGAAATAGCGGTCACTGCACAATCAGTTGACGCTTGCGAGTGGATTCGCAAATCCAAATGGAGAGGGGAGATGTGGTTGTCCGACAAGGGATAAAGGACAACTCAGGAGGTGAAGGGGAGATTGGGGATAAATAAGATAGAAATAGGAGAATAAGGAAAATGTTAGATGTTGTAGGAATGTTGTCTTATGAAGAGTTGAAAATAAGAAAACAGAAATGGAAAAGGAGGAAAGGTAATGATGGAAAAACGGAAAGAGAAGATAAACAAAATATAAAAGGGCTACGCTGAACTATATGTCTTTAAATATTAATGGAATACATAACCAAATTAAAAGGAAGAAACTACCAAATTTAAATGAATAAATGTATTCCATTAGAAAAAAATAACATATTGGTTAAGAAATAATATTGAAATATTCGAACAAGTATAGGAGCCTTACATTAAATACAATAGCGAAAACCTACCGGGGACAAACATTACCTAAGTTGATAGAAGGAGAAGGAAAGAAAAGAATGGACTCAGTAGAATTTCTGGTGTAATTTTGTTGAATGACAACATTGTCTGACTGGATTAATGCAACCTAGATTGTATACCTAAAATGGATGAGGGGGGGGGTGGGGGGGTGGTTTGGGAGGAAAGGGGGGGGGGGAGAAAAAGTCACTGTATATGTGTGAAAAGAAATAGTGTATATCATGGTAATGTGATTTATGGTGTGAAAAATAAAAAAATTTAAAAAAAAAAAAAAAAAAAAAAATATAAAAGTTTCAAGATAAAAGGTGCAAAGTATCTATCTTCTCTGGTGATAGAACACAGATCAAAATCATCTGTGCAAAAAAAAAAATCAATTTCTGCTTCATAAATATACTCCAGAGATTTTGAATCTTGCAACTAATAGATTTTCTTAGTTCAGGGTTAACCAAAAAAGATACATAATAATCAAAGATATTGATAATACAAACAAATAGCAGATCATATTTAATGTTACCATTAAAAACCAAAAAAACTATAGATGTAATAAAACTAAAATAAAAATGAAAAATACCAAAAGTAATAAGTGGTCAGGTAACATTAGTAGAAAGACAGAGTTACGTAACATTTCTAATCAATGGCCTTTCATCAAAACTGAGCTGTTAAGTTCATAGCTTTAGGTTTACTACACATTTGATTATAAGCAAAAGCATTCAAAATGCACGTTCCTTCTTATTCATTTTTCTTTGCTAAATTTATCAATTTTTCTTCCAGGAAAACATTCATAATCTCCCTAATACCTTTTTACCTCTATTTATCAACTATAGTCTGACTTTGAACAATGCTATGAGACATTTCCTGATGACATTTCAGCAGAAAGTTACATTAAAACCAACAAATAGCTTGCAACAGGAATTTTGTTTTGCAAAGGATATATTTGATATGCAAGTGTAATGTAGCGACTATACCTGTGTGATATTTTGTTTAAACATTGTTTCAGGTCCTTATCTTCTTTTCCCACAATTATATGAGTAACATCTTCAGAAGTTTGATTAAATCGAACACCACCTCCAAAGTTAATCATCCGCCTTAATCTATCCAACTTTTTACCACCAAATCCTGATAAATAGATCTGACAAAAATACATATATATATATTTTCATACATTAGATTTTATATGCAAAATGTTATCCATTTACAATACTTCTTAATCAGAAAAACAAGTTTGTCATTACAAGGTTAATAAAGAATTATGTTTTTAAAATGTTTATACATGAGCAAACATGAAACAAAATATCTTATCCATGTACTTCCTCTCAATACAATTATTCAGTGGTACAGTTCTTGAGAAATTACTTCAAACATTCTTACTTTACATCCATCCAACAAATCCTCAGGAACTTCAGAAAGACTAATATCCAGTGCTTCAAGTTGGTCATCAGGAACTTCAAGCCTGGCCGTCATGGCAGAGAACGCAGATTCATTGATGGAGCTCGTGCTAATGTTGGAAATATGGCTCACATCTGATAGGGGTCGAGCTAAAAATAGGAGAAGCATAAATGTAAAATAAAGTCAATCAAATGAATGAAACTAAACTGATAGTTAATAACAAATTAATGGGCATTATGTCCACTTTGAGGTGAAAATTTACAAAAACAAAACAAATTGGTTATAATACTATTTGAGTATCATTTAAACTAAAGCAATTCAGGAATACCAAATTCTGTACCACTACTGAAAAATAAATAAAAACACGCATTTAAGCTCTACTTACAGTTCAGTGCATCGTTCATATTTGTAGGAGTTGAAGTGCTTGGAGCCAAATCTTTAGATGTTCTTCCCAATTCAACTTTATAATTGCCTTCATCTTGGCAGGCACCCAGCTTAATAGAATTAAAGAACCATTGGATAGACACGCAATACACATTCCATTTTTGTGCGCATTCATACTTTTGACCTGGGCAGACAGCAGAAAACACAGTCAAATCAATGATTCATATTTGGTTAAATTAAAATAGTTCTTTTTAACTATCATGAATCATTCAACATGGATCTATTCCATAAATTTTGTTGACTGTTGAAGGATTATGGGAGTTCAGTCACATAATCTGAAGTAGAGCGCTAACCTGGGAATGACTTCTAGAACAACACATTGACAATTTTGCATGATGTAATTGATTTTTACAGTATTTGAAACAAATCCTACAGTGTATGTACAAGGATAGGAATGTGGTTCTCATCTTTAAAGTAAAAGTAAAGCTGGAGAAAGATTTTTGCTAAAATATAGGTAAACTAATTGAAAGCATTATGAATAACTCAACTTGGATAAAGTCTCAATTTCAAAACTAATACTGTTGAATAATTTGCATTTGATGAAAGTCAGCATTTGTACATTGTTGAAGCAGAGAACACTTCTCATTAAGAAAACAGTTAATTGAGCAGATAGGAACCTGAAGGGGACAGGCTTGTCCAATCCTGCAATGTAATAAATAATTAAAATTGTATTATACATGATAAATTTCATCCTTTGCTTGCCACAAATCAAAGAGCCCCTAACAAAAGGAGAAAGAGAAGCAAGACTTCCTTCAAAGACAATGAATGTCCATGGATTCACCTCCAGCACTCCCTCAGCCACAGAAGTCCAGTTTAAATGATCAGTAACCCGAGCTCCAGATCCAAAGACCCGATACAATCAGGAAGCCTTCAATGCCTGAGGGCCTTCAAGAACTCTTCTTTATCTCATCACCCTTTCGAATCCCAATTCCTATCCTTGGCTCCTATAACCCAGTCTCCAGCAGCCTATGTGGGTCCTTTGACTGCAAGTTAACAACAGCCCACAGCCTGTGTGATCTTACAGTCTCTGAGTCCATGGGAGGTCCACTTCCAAAATTAGAGCGCACTCTAACTTTGAGTAATTAGTATACAAAATTATCAATGGTTAGATTTTTTGAATATTTTTCATTTTTCATAAATATACATAGTAAAATCTTCACTATCACAATATATTAAACTTTTTCATATAAAAAAGAAAGAAAGCCTCTCCCCACTTCTTACAAAATATAAATCCACATACCTACAGAGCTCACACTTAAACTATCCATAAAAAAAATCTATGCGGGGAAGTCACATCTGCTTATATTGTTACAGCATCTGTTTTTATCATTGGGCCCCTATATGGACCAAATATGGCTGCCATATCTTAATAAATATCATACTTATATAATTTTCTCCACAGGTATACAGCTATTCATCTCCACAGTCCATCGTACTATGAGTAAAGGAGTGTCGGACTTCCAAGTAGTTGCAATACACTTTATAGCCACTGCTAAAGCTAATTTGACAACAGAAAATTGGAATTTAGTTAATTTATTACTTATTTCAATGAAGTTACCAAAAAGATAAAGCTCCAGGTCGCCTGTGACGGCCACTCCTGTTATCCTTGTTAATATTTCAGCAATATCCAGCCAAAAAGGCCTCACCTTCACACACGACCACGTAGCATGTAAAAACATTCCTGTTTCAATCCCACATCTAAAACACATCTCTTATATTTCAGATTTTGACCTATTTAGCTTCTGTGGTCTAAAATATAATTGGAGTAGGAAGTTATTCTGAAACTATCCAAATCTTGTATTTATAATTGATGTCATACTATCCAAACACCAACATCTTTCTTGTATTATATCTGACTCCCATCTTTCTCTCGACCTCTGCAAACCTGGTTTGCACTTTCACTCTGGAGAGCAAAATACATTTTTATTATAAATTTAGGTGTGTTCCCCAGCCAAATCATTTATCCCATTTCAATTTCAGGTGGGACCAACATTGGCCACCATCTTTCTCTCAAGAACGACCTTAGTTGGAGGAAGCAGAAGAAAGTTCCTTTAGCTACTCCATATTTCTATTTTAGTTGATCTAAAGACATAATAACTCCCACTGCATAGCAATCTTCAATGTATCTTATTCCTTTGTCACACCAGGAGTTTAGTATTCTGTTACCCAGATTCATAGGGAGCAACACATACTTGCATAATAGTGCTCTTAACGATATCCCTGCTTTTTGTCAACACACTCATCGATTTCTTGCCATACTCTAATCATATATATTAACATAAGATTATCCATCTTTTTTTTATTATTGATGTAACATTCCACTTATAAATAAAATCTTTTGTTGTCCCCTCTCTCATTTGAATCCAAGAGGGTGGGGCTACTTTCTTTAAAGAAGGAAGAAAGGAATCTAGATTGGGCAGCCAAAAAGTACTTTTTGATATTCAGTACCTTAAGTCCCCCTAGCATATAGTTTCAAATTAACTTTTCCAACAAAATCCATGGCACCTTATTATTCCAAAGGAACTGCCTAATACAATTATTTAGTAATTTAAAGAATTTTTTCAGCAAAGAAATAGGCAGCAATTGGAAAAGATATTGTAATCTTGGCATCACTTTCATTTCAACAGAATTAACCATTCCCACCAAAGTAATCGATAAATCTTTCTATTTCTGCAAATCCTTCTCCATCTTCCCTAAAAGGGGAGTATAATTTAATTTATACAAATTCTGCAAGTTATTATCAGTCATTATTCCGATATGTTAAATTCCACCCTCCTTCTGTAAAGGTTAAAACCTTGTGTTTTTATTCATAGTTAATTTTGTGCCTATCCCTTTAAGAAAAATATTTTTTGTAGTGATACCATAGTGACAATGATGTTATATGTCGTAATATCTGAGCAGAGCGAGATCTTGCATCTCATTCTTCGAAGAATTATGAACGGGACGCAAGCATGAGATATGTTTCTTTGTATTGATCTTATTTTGTCTATTTCTTCTTACATCTGTTTAAAGTTGAATATCATTATATCATTTACAGTATGCATTGTTTATACATCATTATGAAAATATCAATGAAAAGTTATGAAAATGTTTATCCATGAATTAAAGCTACTTAAATCTTCATCTACAAAGTTTAGTTTATTGGATTAATAAAATAGTAATTCGGAATATTATCATTCAGGTTTCCTTTAAAGATGACACATTTTGAAATCGGGAAATATTAGAACTTGGAAAGTGTCATCTATAATTTTAGTCAAAGAAAAGTTATGATTGTGAACTTTGTTTGGAAAAAGGCTCGTAGAATTACAACTTGATTTAAAAATCAAGATGTATTTAAGCCTTAACAAGAAGTCCAGTTGCCTTTGAAAATATTCCAGAAGCTTCTGTTAGAATGTCTATCTGACTGCAGACACCTGTAACCTTGGAAAGAAAAGAGCTAGTGGTTTGCAGAATCTGGCAGGAAGCCCAGAAGGATGTTTTGAAAAGTTATTAAAACAGCCTGATATGCAAGCTTGTGTGAGACAATTCAGCCAGAGAAATCCTCTTAAAGGGACCATGCAAGATACAAATTTGTTTACAGTTCCCAGAAACCAGAAGAGGAGAAGACAAGCTGCAGTGTGAAGAACCCAAGAGGGAGAAGAAGTCTCATCAGGCTAAAGACCTTGAGCAAACAGCTCCTCTCAAAGAGCTGTTTAGTTGTGAGTTGAACCAGCAAGGCAAACCGACAATGTTTGGCAGGAGATTGGAGCCAGCCACCAATGAAGAAGAGGCTTCAACTACCAAGCAAGAAGAAGACTCTGATAATGCCCTGCAGGAATTGAAACAGATGAATGTACATTGCAAAGCCCCACTGGTGCTATAGCTGAAGATAGAGACTCAATCAGCAGTATGATGATAGTATTTCCAAGGTTATGAGCACAGGAAGATCTTCAAAGTCTTCAAAGGCATCTAGAGCAAGTACAGCTTCACATGCTTCAAGCATATCAGCTATGCATGCTAAGGCGCAAGCAGACTTGGCTACTATCTGCACACAACATGAGTGGTTGGAGAAAAGACACGCTTTAGAAGATATGGAAGCTAAAATGAAGAATCAGCAACTCAGGCAAGAATCTAAAATCAAGAAACAACAATTCCAATAAGAAAAACAAAAAAGATTATTGAAGAGAGAAAAGAAAAAAAAACTAGATCTTGAGGAACAATATGCTATGAATATGGCTAAAATAAAAGCATTAGCTCAGGCTTCTGCAAGATCTATCACTCAAAGTGAAATACCCAAGGTGCTAGCACCTAACATTCCAACAGATCAGTGGGTACCGCAGCTGTAAGAAATGAGTAGACTCGAGCACGGAGCCAAGGGTGACGCTGCTAGTGCTCAAATGTCAATGACCAACCCTGTGGAAAGGGCTAGCGACATTCAATCTCTTCCGAGCGCACAGTCTATGAATCTTCCCAAAAGAAGAGCATTTCAACCATGCAAGTTGGTCATACTCAACAAATGATAACTCTTCGTGTTGCTGAAGAACCAGCAACAAATCAAGGATCTCCACCAATGCCATCACATACATACCAAGGATCCCCATCAATGCCACTATGAAATTCAAAACTATTGAAAATGTAGCAGGTAATGAATGCCTGCAGAGAACCAACATTTTAGATCAATGCTATTTATTAGAATTAGAAAAATTAGAATTAGGTCCTACACCTATGGCACCAGTTCAAGTTCAGCCAGCTCCATTCACAAGACAACTAGTCACAAGCCATGGTGGACAAGCAAAACAAAATGAAATTTCTGCTATGTTAGCACAGCACAAGGTTCATATGGTATACCTAAGAAAGAAATTTGTTTTTAAATGGAGATCCATTGCAATATTTGACCTTTATGAAATCCTTTAAACATCATATTGAAAGTAATACTAAAAACACTAAAGATCATCTGTATTATGTCCTGGAGGACAGGTGAAGGAGTTAGTCAAAAGTTGCCAATATATGGATCCAGACCAAGGTTTTATAAGGGCAAAAGAATTATTGCATCATCATTATTGGCGATGAACATAAAATCGTAAGGGCCGATAGAGACAAGATTCTTTCTTGGTCAGTAATAAAAATCAGAGAACACAAAGGCTTTATAAGCATATGCACTCTTTCTGAGAGAATGTTTTAACACAATGGGAAGAAGTGGACATTTGCAAGAGCTAAATTTGCTTGCTAATTTGTCGATTATTGTAAATAAATTACCTTATAAATTGAGGGAATTATGGAGAACTAAAGCTGCAGAGCTTAAGATGCTTTCCAGAAGGGACTCCATTTTTGAGGATGTTGTACAATTCTTGGAATGGCATGTATAGGTTAACACTATACCAGTATTTGGAAATATTAAGGATACTTCAATGTTCCTAAAGATGTAAAGAAGTCTAATCATCGTCTCAACAGAAACCAAATGGAAGTACCTTTGTTACTGCTGTGTCAGATGCAAGCACAAAAGCGAACAAAGAAACAAAGGAAAAATAAGATCAGACTGTGCAGGAAAGCTGTTTGAATTGCAAGGATAAGCATACTTTAGAATAATGTTCACAATTGGAGAAAAAGTCATAGGATAAGAAAAATAACCTTTGTAAAGAAGAATGGAATATGTTTTAGTTGCTTGTGTAAAGGACACATCAGCAAAACTTGTAATAGTTGCTCAGTTGTGATATATACGGTTTAAAGCCTCCCAAGATCAAGTTTGACAACTGAAATTCTGTTGACATTTACATTTGATGACTCCTGAAATAAAGTTGATAAAAAAGACAAACAATCTGAATCCAAGACTAAAGGCACAGTCAAAGAGAATGCCTCAGCTTCGGAGCAGACAAACAGTCTTAATGGGGACGGTGACAGAGCTCTCTCAATAGTTCCTGTGCAGGTTAAAGCTAAAAAAGGAAACTTCAAACTGAAGACCTACACATTTCTTGATCCAAGAAGTACTGCATCAATAATCTTAATCTTCATGGTAAAAGATCACAAATCTTGTTGAAGACAATGAATGATGAAAGGAACATTGAAACTAATATAGTTTCAGGTTTACAGATTGCTGGATTGAATAGCAATGAATTTTGCCCTCTTCCAAGTGTATATACTCAGAAGACTATGCCAATGAACAAGGAGAATATTCCCTATCAGGATGATATCAAACAATGGGATCATCTAAAAGATGTTTGCTCACCCAAGATTGATGCTAAAATCAAGTTATTAATTGGATTATACGCACCAAAATCTCTCAAACCTCTAGAAGAAATAAGGAGTCAAAATAACGGACCTTATGCCGTGACAACTTTGCATTGATGGACAATTAATGGACCATTAGGAGGAAAAATGATCAGGAGTCATCAAATGTAAATGTCAACAGAATTTCAGTTGTCAAACTTGATCTATGGGAACAAATCAATTTCCCTGAATGTCTGAACCTTCGAAGGAGGGCAGTTTCTGGAATTAGTTTCAAATTCTGTTACACATGTTGATGGTCATTACTGTATAGCATTACCCTTGAAGAAAAATTTGTATGCCAGATAATAAAATAATTGCAGAACAGCAAATGCTGAATTTGAAGAGAAAATTCAAAATAAATTCTTCCTTTCCTTTGGAATATACCAATGTTATGTTGGACAAGAATAACCAAGGGTATGTAGAAAAAGTATCAGAAAATATCTTGGAATGTAAAGATGGTAGAAAATGGTATTTACTTCATCATGAAATTATACTTCCACAAAAGGAGAAACTACATATAGTATTTGATTGTGGACCATCATTTCAAGGAGTTTCATTGAATTCTCAACTTTTACAAGGTCCAGGCTTAACCAGTATTTTAATAGGCCTTCTGATGTGATTTTGCAAAGAGCCTATTGTAATTGCTGCAAATATTGAAGCGATGTTTCATCAAGTGAAAGTACCATCAGAAGATCATGATTTTCAATGATTATGGTGGCCTAATGGCGATTACAGTGAAGATATGATTGAATACAGAATGACAGCTCATTTATTTGGAGCAACTTCGTCACTAAGTTGTGCAAATTTTGCTCTCAGGCAATGTACTGAAGATAATGAGTGCAATTTAGTTCTCAAGCTATAAGCATCATCGAAATAATTTCTATGTTGATGATTGTCTTCAGTGGTTTCAAAAAAAGCAGCAATAGATCTTTATCATGAGTTAAAAGATCTGTAATAAAGGAGGTTTCTTCCTTACAAAATGGATTAGCAACAGTTGAGACATGTTGGTTGATATTCCTGAGGCAGAAAGCGCAAAGGAGATAAAACTCTTGACTTGGATTGTGACGTTCTACCTGTTGAAAAAATTCTAGGAGTGAAATGATGTGTTCAATCTGATGTTTTCAAATTCAAAATTGTTTTGAAAGAGTGACCTTTGAAAAAAAGAAGTATTCTTTCGATTGCAAGCTCTATATATGATCCTTTGGGAATATTGGCACCAACAGTATTAATACCCAAGAAAAATTCTGCAAAAATTGTGCAGAAGAACATTTGGATGAGATGAAACTATACCAGATTCCATCGCACAAGATTGAATGAATTGGATTGAGTCTTGAAATGTTAGAAAGTTTTGAAGTCAATAAATGTTTTAAACCTACAGACTTTGGAATTGCCACATTTGCTCAGTTACACCATTTTGTTGACACAAGCAAAGATAGTTATGGTACTGTCAGTTATTTAGAACTGCTAAATAACCGAGGGCAAGTACAATGTGGATTTGTAATGGGAAAAGCCAGAGTGGCTCCATTAAAACCAGTCACTATACCTCGAATGGTATTGTCTGCTGCTACTCTGGCTAGCAAAGTGGACACTGTTAAAAAGAGAATTACAGATGGAGTTAGCAGATTCTATGTTTTGGACTGATAGTACATCAGTGCTTAAATGCATTAATAACAAAACTATGAGGTTTCATACCTTTATGACTAACAGAATTAATGAGATTGAAAAGGTTTTGCATGCTAATCAATGGAAATATGTTAAAACAGTGGATAATCCAGTTGACATGGCTTAATGAGGATCTAAAGTTCAATAGTTTCTGAAAAGAGCCAACACTTGGGTGTTTGGTCCTCAATTTCTTTTGCAATCTCAAGAAGAATGGCCTCAAAATCCAGAAGAGTTAAAAGAATTTTCAATGGAGGATCCAGAAATCCAAAACACTAATGTGAATACTATTCAAATATCTAAATAGAATGATCCAATTATTCAATTAATTTGCTATCATTCTTCATGATTTTGTTTGAAAAGGGCAAAATTGGATCAAAAAGAGAATCTAAAGTCTCGAAAGTGCTGTTACCTAAGTGTTGATGAATTAGCGAATGCTGAATTTGAAATAATTCAATTTTATCAGAAAAAAGCATTTGATAATGAGATATCAAAATTGAAGAAGAATCTGAATGCTATAAAGGCAAGTTGTGTTAACAAGCTAAATCCTTTTCTTGTAAATGACATATTGAGAGTAGGAAGAAGATTAGAAAAAAGCAATAATGCCAGATGAAATATTATATTATACAATTATATTAGTTAAGGAATTTCATATTTCTGAATTGATTGTTCGACATATACATGAGAAAACAGATCATGGTGGTTGTAATAATGTTATCAGAATTACACCAGAAATATTGGATACTTGGTCCTTTGCAAGTAAAACAAAGAAGTGTTGAAAAACGAAACGGAGCTATTTTTACTTGTTTGACTACAAGAGCAATTCATACTGAAGTAACATCATCACTTGAAACTGACTCATTTATCAATGTTCTTCGACATTTTATCACCAGACGTAGTCAAGTAAAAGAATTACGTTCTGATAATGGATCTAATTTTACAGGAGCTCAACTAGAGTTATGAAACGCAATTCAAAATTGGAATCAACATCAAATTCAAGATGCATTACTTCAAAAGGAAACTAATTGGACATTTAACCCACCCACAGGATTACATCATGGAGGTGTGTGGGAAAGAATGATTAGATCAATCAAGATAATTCTTAATTACATTTTGAATAGTCAAATATTGAATGATGACAATCTTCAGACAGTATTGTGTGAAATCGAAGCTATTTTAAATAGTCGTTCAATAATGAAAATTTTTGTTGATTCAAATGATATCGAGGCACTTACACAGAATCATCTGTTACTTCTTAAACCTTTAATGCCTCTAGGTCAATTTCAGAAAGAAGATATTTATGCAAGACACAGATGAAGACAAGTGCAGTTTATTGCGGATTTATTTTGGAAAAGATGGATTAAAGAATATCTTTATTACAAAAAAGACAAAAAATGGTCTAAAGCTAAATGCAATTCTGTATGCAGAGGCAGTGTAATTATCATGGACGATTCTGCATCAAGAAATTCTTGGTTGTTGGTGAAAATCATGGATACAGTCAAGAAAGATTTTGTTCAGCAAGTGCAGATTAAAACCAAGACTGGTTACTTAAATCAATCTATTACTAAAATCTATCTTTTACAAGGAGCAGAAAGTTTTTATTTCTAATCTTATACTTACCATATTTACTTTTGTATCTGTAGTAGTAATTATTATATACTAGTCATTAATGTCTATAATAATAATTAGGGGCCGGAAAGTAAAGGTTAAAACCTTGTGTTTTGATTTGTAGTTAATTTTGTGCCTATACCTTTAAGAAAAATTGTTTCTAGTGTTACCATAGTGATGTCATATGTTGTAATATCTGAGCAGAGCGAGAGCTTGCATCTCATTCTTCCAAGGATTATGAACGGGACATAAGCTAGAGATACTTTTCTTTGAATTCATCTTAATTCGTCTTATTTTGTTTAAATTTTGTCTATTTCTTTTTATATCTGTTTTAAGTTGTATATTGTTATATCATTATAGGCAATAAGACATATAAGGCAATCGAACAACTGAAAAGTGGCAAAGCAGCAGGTATGGATGGAATCCCCCCAGAGGTCTGGAAGGCTGGCGGCAAAACTCTGCATGCCAAACTGCATGAGTTTTTCAAGCTTTGTTGGGACCAAGGAAAACTGCCTCAGGACCTTCGTGATGCCACCATCATCACCCTGTACAAAAACAAAGGCGAGAAATCAGACTGCTCAAACTACAGGGGAATCACGCTGCTCTCCATTGCAGGCAAAATCTTCGCTAGGATTCTACTAAATAGAATAATACCTAGTGTCGCCGAGAATATTCTCCCAGAATCACAGTGCGGCTTTCGCGCAAACAGAGGAACTACTGACATGGTCTTTGCCCTCAGACAGCTCCAAGAAAAGTGCAGAGAACAAAACAAAGGACTCTACATCACCTTTGTTGACCTCACCAAAGCCTTTGACACCGTGAGCAGGAAAGGACTTTGGCAAATACTAGAGCGCATCGGATGTCCCCCAAAGTTCCTCAACATGATTATCCAACTGCACGAAAACCAACAAGGTCGGGTCAGATACAGCAATGAGCTCTCTGAACCCTTCTCCATTAATAATGGCGTGAAGCAAGGCTGTGTTCTCGCACCAACCCTCTTTTCAATCTTCTTCAGCATGATGCTGAACCAAGCCACGCTGTTTACATCCGGTACCGCACAGATGGCAGTCTCTTCAATCTGAGGCGCCTGCAAGCTCACACCAAGACACAAGAGAAACTTGTCTGTGAACTACTCTTTGCAGATGATGCCGCTTTAGTTGCCCATTCAGAGCCAGCTCTTCAGCGCTTGACGTCCTGCCTTGCGGAAACTGCCAAAATGTTTGGCCTGGAAGTCAGCCTGAAGAAAACTGAGGTCCTCCATCAGCCAGCTCCCCACCATGACTACCAGCCCCCCCACATCTCCATCGGGCACACAAAACTCAAAACGGTCAACCAGTTTACCTATCTCGGCTGCACCATTTCATCAGATGCAAGGATCGACAATGAGATAGACAACAGACCCGCCAAGGCAAATAGTGCCTTTGGAAGACTACACAAAAGAGTCTGGAAAAACAACCAACTGAAAAACCTCACAAAGATAAGCGTATACAGAGCCGTTGTCATCCCCACACTCCTGTTCGGCTCCGAATCATGGGTCCTCTACCGGCATCACCTACGGCTCCTAGAACGCTTCCACCAGCGTTGTCTCCGCTCCATCCTCAACATCCATTGGAGCGCTTTCATCCCTAACGTCGAAGTACTCGAGATGGCAGAGGTCGACAGCATCGAGTCCACGCTGCTGAAGATCCAGCTGCGCTGGGTGGGTCACGTCTCCAGAATGGAGGACCATCGCCTTCCCAAGATCGTGTTATATGGCGAGCTCTCCACTGGCCACCGTGACAGAGGTGCACCAAAGAAAAGGTACAAGGACTGCCTAAAGAAATCTCTTGGTGCCTGCCACATTGACCACCGCCAGTAGGCTGATATCGCCTCAAACCGTGCATCTTGGCGCCTCACAGTTTGGCGGGCAGCAACCTCCTTTGAAAAAGACCGCAGAGCCCACCTCACTGACAAAAGGCAAAGGAGGAAAAACCCAACACCCAACCCCAACCAACCAATTTTCCCCTGCAGCCGCTGCAACCGTGTCTGCCTGTCCCGCATCGGACTTGTCAGCCACAAACGAGCCTGCAGCTGACGTGGACTTTTACCCCCCTCCATAAATCTTCGTCCACGAAGCCAAGCCAAAGAATTATACAATATGTTTTGTTTATTCATCGTTATGAAAATCTCAATGGGAAGTTATGCAAAATGTTTATCTGTTTTGTCACAATTTGAAGCTACTTAAAGCTTCATCTACAAAGTTTGGTTTATTGAATTAATAAGATAGCAATTCGGAATACTGTTGCTCACGTTTCCTTGAAGATGACACGTTTTGAAATTGGGAAATATTAGAACTTGGAGAGTGTCATCTATACCTTCCATTTAACGACTTCTTCTTTGATATCTTTCATAATCAAAGTTCGTCAATGGCAATTATCTCACTTTTATCCAAATTAACTTTATAACCTAAGATTTTTCCCATATTTTTCTAGTGTTGTGTGTAATTTCTCCAAGGACTCAATCAGATTGGATAGGTACAATAGCCCATCATCAGCAAAAAGGCTAATTTTATGTCCGGATCGCTCCTTATAATCTCCGCCAGCAGATCAATCGCAAGGATAAAAAGTGCTGGGGACAAGGACACCCCTGCCTACTCGATCAACACAAAGGGAAGACTGCTGAAATCTGACTATTAGTTATAATTTTAGCTTGTGGTTTATGATAGCGTTTTTATCCAATTTATAAATATTCTACCTATACCAAATTTCTCCAAACATTTTAAACAACAAAGGCCATTCTAATAGGTCAAATGCCTTTTCAGCATCCAAAGAGAATGTTATACTAGAATTCAATTTTGATTTAGCCGTATGTATTATATTAAATAGTTTGTCTTCCTTTAACAAATCCCACCTGATCTGAATGTATCAGTTTAGATAAATATTGCCACAGCCTGTTGGCTAAAGCCTTTGCCAATATCTTATAATCATCATTCAGAAGTGAAATAGGCCTATATGATGAAGTTTTTAAATGGGTCCAAATTAACATTATCTGTTGAAAAAAAGTCCGACTCTCTATTGCCCAGTCCAGTGCATCCATCAGAAGAGGCATCAGCAAATCCTTAAATTGTCCATAGCACTCAGGTGGGAACCCATCCTCCCCTGGAGACTTATTAGCCTGAAAAGTGTTCAGAGCCTTCCCCATTTCCTCTCTTGTGAAAGGAACTAGCTTCATCTGATCTCCGGCCTTTAATTTTGGAAGCTCAACAGTCGCAAGGAACACGACCATCTCATTATTATCTCCTAATAATTTTGATTTATACAGCTTTGTATAATATTGTTTAAAAATATAATTGATCTCTTTCTGATTGTGGGTTAGCATGTCTGCATCTGCTTAGATTGCATTTATTGTCCTCAACGACTCCTCTACCTTCTCTTACCAGGACAAAACCTTATGTACTTATTCTCCTAATTAGTAATATTTTTGGTTAGTTTTTAAAATAGTTTTTTTTCTGTTCTGTACATTTGAAACATATTGTTTCTCAATTTTTTAAATATTCCTAAGGTCTATACTTTACTTCTTTCTCCAATTCTGTTATTTCCTTTTCCAAACCATCCTAATGGTTAGATTTATCTGGACATCTAAAATCCAGAAAGCTCCAAAAATCCGGCAAGTGGGGAGAGACCGGCAATGCGAGTCAGGCGGGCGGGTGGGGGTGGTAGATGGCAGTGCGACTGGAAGGGAGTGGGGGTAGATACGGCTGCACAATTCGGGAGGCTTAAAACTGACTTTATGAAATCCGGAACACACTATCCTCCAAGAGTTCCGGATAAAGGATTCTGTATCTGTATTTTGAAATGCTTACCATACCAAATAGCTGATTTTTTTTTTAGAAATTGCAATGTTCTAAGAAATGTAGAGAATATAGTAGATATACCAGTCAACATATCAAAATGCAGATCAGTAATCAATCATCATAAAGATGGGAGAGGTTGCAAGATTCAAGTCTTTTAGTCTACATTTTACAATTCTGATGACAGAGTCACAAAGAAGAAATGCAAGCCCTTTAACCCATTCAAGAAACTTAACTGTCAGAAGAGTGAAGGAACTTTAAATTTCAGACTGAAGAGGGAACAGAAGTAGTTAAAGAGGTAAATCCAGAACTCCACAGTAGGTCGAGGGACACCAATTTAAAATTTAAAATTATGAACATCTCCTTGAATACCATCAAATCTATAATTCATTAGATCATTTAATTTAAAACTTATACTATTTTAGTATTACTTTTGAATTTAAATATCCATCCCAGTGACTTCTCCATAATTCCATTGCTTTACTTCTATTTTGACAGAAACCTTTCTCCAGATTTACTTTAAGGAGAGAAACCGATTCCATCCCTACCCGATACACACTCTGTAGCATTTGTTTCAGACATTAATACTATTTCTCTTTCCATTGGCATGACTTTATTACTTTTGGTCTGTTCTGACCATTTCTAGTCTTTGCATCTTGTATTATAATCATATATATTAAATTAACTTTTAGATTAAGTACCTGAGACAAAAAGAATGAATGATTTAACTGGATTCCAATATTGCCAATTGTTACGCACATTAGCTGCAAGCCACATTAAAATGATGGCTTGAAATCCAGAAAATAACAAGGATTGTAGTTGCAATAGTCACATGATGCAAAAAATTAGGGAGTGCAAGCAACCAGGTGAGAAATAGATCCATCAGTCAAGGAAACAGTTGTGAGAATTTCGAGGATGGAATTTTAAGAAAAAAAACATTACAGCAAATTGGTTTGTAACTGACAGAACTTGTAAAAGACAAAGAGTTCAAGGTCTGTAAGAAGGTGATTCTCTATACAAATTCCAAAATGCACTAATTTACAACCAACTGTCTTAATTACGACAGAAGCCTTGATTGGTTGAATGTAAGTTCTCTGCAGGAATGGTCAATTTCAGATTTATGGTCAGAATACATATATCACATACAACCCTGAGAGTCTTTTTCCTGCAGACGAGGCAAAATGACCATTTATTGGTAATGCAAAAAAAATATAAACAACTGACTGGGCATTACAGAGAGTTAAAAAAAACAATAAAGTGCAACAGTAAGACTTCTTAAATGAGACCCTGATTGAATTTATTGTTGACAAGTCTGATGGTGGAGGGTAGTAGCTGTTCCTGAACCTGGTGGTGTGAGCCTTGTGGCACCGATACCTCTTTCCTGATGGCAGCAGCAAGAACAGAGCATGTGCTCGGTGATGTGCATCCTTGATGATTGCTGCTGCTCTCCGACAGCTGCATTCCCTATCGGTGTTCTCAACGGTGGAGAGGGTTTTGCCTGTGATGTCCTGGACAACCTTTTGCAGGGCTTTACACTCAGGGGTATTGGTGTCCCATACCAGACTATGATAAAGACAATTGCCAGGGTTTCCGATGCAATGCCAAACCTCTGCAAACTCCTGAGGAAATAGAGGCACTGACGTGCTCTCTTCTTGATGCCATTAGTGTGTTGGGTCCAGAAAAGGTCCTCCAAGATAGTTACTCCCAAGAACTTGAATTTGCTCACCTTTGATCTCCCAGTGATCACTGGATCTTGTACAGCTGGAATTATCAGCGAATTTCATATAGTTTGGGGCTTATACCATTGTATATTTGCTAAATACCTAAACAAGAAGTTAAAGTCCCCACACTAAAAGAAGCCCATCCTGCTTCTAATCTTCTAACAATTGGATTAGTGAGTTAAAGGACTTTTATAAATCGGTTGTTGATTTGGAATATTACTTCTTTCCTAAAATAAATGATAAAACCTAGCAGCCTAGTGCAGGCCAAGAATAAATTAGAGAGAATTGTGGGGTCGATCTCTTCTGTGACCACCTCAAGAAAATAACCAAAAACCCTCAACTTGTCAACCACCATGTTGCACATCACATGTCTGTCTTTTAAGATTAGAGTTGCATTGATGATAAATGTTATTCTTCATGATCAGAAAACTCCAATCTCCAAACATTTGAGTAATCTGTGATCTGAAATAGATTTGCCTCTGCACAAAATCAGATCAAGTATCTTCCACTAAATTAACTGTGTGCCTAAAACACTGTGGCCATTATCAAGTACACAGCTCTCTTGGCTTCTGTCAGAGGGTTTTGCGTCACTGCTTTGTTTAGCAGAGTTGATTATGTCTATGGATTAGAACAATCCTAGAACAGCAGGCTCTGCCACAGTTGCTACAAATATACGGTATAGTTGAACTGTTGTGCACTGTGCTCTTTGCTCCTCAAACTAACTCAAGACCACACCTTCACCTTTCTCTAGGTGTTGTGGTCATCAGTTGTATCCTCCTAGCACTGTGTTGATTTTTAAGGCTTTCATGTGGCGCTGGCAGAGGTCCTTGAAGCGAAACTGGGGTCTACCAAGGTTTCCTTGCCTATTGCTAGTTCTCCGTAGAGGATGCCCTTTGTCAGTCTACCATCCTTCATGCGACGGATGTGGCCCAACCAGCAGTCTGCATTGTCTTAACAGCGTGAACATTGTGGGAAGTCCAACTCGGGAAAGGACCTCAGATTTCCAGGTGATGCCGAGGATGCAGCGAAGGCTGTACAGGTGAAAACTGCTGAGTTTCCTTTCAGCCTCAGAATAAGTGGTCCAAGTCTCACTACCATACAGGAGGATGCTGATAACATATGCATTGTACACAGAAGTCTTGGTCTTTATAGTGAGTTTCTGATTCTCCCAGACCCATGAGGAGAGTCAAACAAGGATCGATGCTGGTCTGCTGAGATGCCTATTGATTTCAGCATCAAGTGAGAGAGTGTTGCTCATGGTTGACCCCAAATATGTGAACTCATGGACCTCTTCTTGACGGTAGTTGTCGATGATAATGGCTGGTGCCTCCACTATGTTCTGGGGAAGGACATTTATTTTCTTTAAGCTGATGGCAAGTCTGAAGTCCTTGCAGGCCTTAGAGAAGCGGTTCATAAGAATTTGCAGTTGCTGCTTGCTGTGCGAGGTTATAGCAGCATCATCGGCAAAGAGCACATCGTGTCATAAGATCTTTTGCCCCTTTGGAATTGCTCTCAAGTGCGCAGGATTGAACAGCTGCCCAGACCTGGTGTGCACCTGGCCTTCTGTCAAAGTCCCAAACGCGTGCTTCAATAGCAGAAAGAAGATGTCAAATAATGTTGCAGCCAACATGCATCCTTGTTTGACTTCACTACACATAGAGAAGGGTTTTGATGAGCTGCCATAATACTGAACAGTAGCCCTCATGTCATCATGGAATGACGATGATACTGTGGAGTTTTGGAGGACAGCTGATCTTGGGGAGAATCTGAAAGAGCTCACCCCTGCTAACAAGGTTGAATTCCTTGGTCAAGTCAATGAAAGCAACACAGAGGGGTTTCTGTTGTTCCCTGCACTTCTCCTGGAATTAATGGAGTGAGAAAATCATGTCGACAGTTGACCTCCCTGTGTGGAAACCACACTGAGATTTAGGGTACCCCTATAGAAATTTCTAGTGTATAACAATGCTGTAAATTTTCCAGATAATTAAGTGAAGATAGTTTTCATCATTTCAATTGTCTATTGATACACACATCCCATTCTCCAATCTAGCTGTATACTGACCACAGCTAATTTACAAATACAAAATTTTTCATACTTAAAAGCAGAAGAAAAATGAGTACATTCTAAATAATTTCTATATTTATCCTAAAAACAAAAAGCGTGGAGTTAATAATGAAGATAAAAATGTAGTTTTATTTAGCAAGAAATGGAGCTGAAACACAAATTGAAAACTGCAATATTAAAAAGCTAAAGTTTTATTGCAATGTAAACAGAGAATTCACTTTTTTGAATTAGAAAGGTATAAAAATCATGGTGCCTTTACCTTGAGCTTCTTGTGCAATAAGATGTGTGCAGTCATTCATCTTCAGCTGTCCAGTATACCGACCCCCATTTTCCAGGGTAAGTCTCTGCACTTCTTGCCTGTCCAAGCTGCTGAGTCCTGTCACACAGATGGTGCAGCCAAGGAATGGAGGACAGAGATGCTCCTCCAGTTTCACATCTGTAAGGTTAATCATTCTGTTTGAAAGAAAGTCAAACCAGAGTAATTAATGATACAATTGCATTATTTCATTGTGATCTTTAGCAATAAATGAAATCCAATTTTGAATACATTAAAATGCTTAAAATGTTTCTATTTACAATGATCACACTCTCAGAGTAGCTCAAGGTACACTGTATATAATGAAGAACACAAAGATGCTAGAGAAACCAGCAGGTCATGCAACATCCATAGAATGTAAACGGTAATAGATGTTTTGGGCCTGAGGGCTCAGATTAATAATTTCAATGATTAATTTTGGACTCAAGCCCAAAACATCAACAGCCTTTTACTTCCTATGGATACTCATGCCCTACTGAGTTTCTTCAGCATTTTTTGTGTATTACACAGGACCCCAGTGTCTGCAAATTTTCTTGTTTAACTTTGTTGTTGGTATTATTTGTAAAGGCATTCTTGATTCTCATTTCTATCTGATTTTTCTTATCTATTTCTTTTCATTAATTTGTATTAAAATGTGCAACTGTTTTCAACAGTCATTTTTCTGACATAAGCATTCACTTTCTTTCAGATATCGGAGATAAAAGTACTAGTTTAGTGGAGCAGAGATCACAAGCCCTCTTTTTTCAAAGGACACAGATACCAACTCAAAAGCCTAGCCGACCAAGGATAGCTTATGGAAATGCCATATGCACTTTGCAATTTGACAACATGCTTGAGGACAATGGGTCAGGTTCTCATAGTTCAGAGTATACATTTTTTCCCCCAGGAACAATAATGTTACGATAATGTTTCTTCAATAACATTACAACTGTACAAGATGTTGGTAAGACTACACTTGGACTGTTATGTGATGTTCATGTAACCAAGGTAAAGGAAGGATGCGATGAAACAAAATTACAAGTTGTGAATATAATCAGTGATGTACTGGTTACAAGACTAGTAACCCAAAGATTGTGGGTGGAAAGAACAAGTTTGAAAAGCACTGTTTTAATCATACCTAATTGACTTGTTATGTGCACGGTTTCATAACTCCAAAGGAAATGGGCCAATTACAATTTTTCTCAAGCAAAATATTTCAGTAATAATTGGGTCTAGAGCAGTGATTCTCAAGCTTCCCATCACATTCACATACCTCCTTTAGTAATCCCTTACTAATCACAGAGCACAGGGATTACTTAAAGTGGTATGTGAGTGGAAAGAAAAAGGTTGAGAACCACTGGGTTAGCATAAGGGGAACATTTGTTGGCTCTTGGACTGTACTTGGAGTACAGGATGAGGGGGCACATTTTGGATGATGAAGGGCCTGGACAGAGTAGATGTGGAAAAAGTTGTTTCCCATGGTAGGGAGTCTAGAACAAGAGACCACAATTTCAAGATAAAATGGTACCAATTTAAAACAGAAATGTGGAGAAATTTCTGTAGCCAGAGGGCCCATGAGTCTGTGCAAATATGTTGCCACAGGTGGCAGTGGAAGTGAGGTCGTTGAGTTTTTAATTAGTCAGGGCATCAAGGTTATGGGGAGAAGGCCAGGGAGTGGGGCTGAGTGATAAGGATCAGCTCATGATTAAATGGTAGAGCAGTCTTGACTGCCTGATTGGCTTACATTTGCCCTTATATCTTGTGATCTTGTCTGGCTCGTGGGAGCCAGCTATCAAAACCGGAATTCGAGAGAGTGCTGAATTCAAGAAGGGGTCTCAAAGGGCCTCGAGCATTGAAGGCTTCCTGATCATGTCGAAGGTTTGGATCTGGAGCTCAGGCTGCCAATGAATCAAACAGGGGTCTGTGTAGCTGCAGGAGCATTGGAGACAAATCTACAGACACTCAATGACTCTAAAAGGACCCTCTTTCACTTCTCTTCCTCTGTTACTGTAGGGGGTGGGGGGGGGGGAGGCAACACTAATGGCGACAGTCTGCCTTACAGCAGGCAGAAGGCAATTTTGAGTAATATATGTTCTGTACCATTACATGTCAATAAAGGAATCTTGAAAATCTTGGAAGTATAATAATACAATATTAAAGATATAAAATCAAATAAGTAGATTTGAGGATTTAGCTGACTACGATGAGTTAGGAAATTAGGTTATACAGCATGATATTACAATAAAATTTAAAGACAAAAAGATTAGAATAAGGCCACCCTCAAGCCTGTCCTGGCATTCAATAGAAGCCAGACTCATCTGCCCCAGGATTTAATTCTTCTGTGCCACAAAGCCTTTCACAAAGTCTTTCAAAAAAATTATCCACTTCCCCTTGTGAGGAGCTGTCTTAAGAAGACAGCCATCACCCTAAAGGACCCCATTCACCCTGGTCATAACCTCTTCTCCTTGCTGCCATTGGAAGAAGATACAGAAGCCTGAAGACCAGCAACTTGAGGCTTAAGAAGAGTTTTTAATCCAACAGCTGTCAGGTTCTTGAACCTTCCTGTACTACACAAATCTTAAATTGTTCCAACATTGCAAAAGGCTTGTCTGCACGATTGTAATGCCACGGTTTTTCCTACACAACGGTAACTGTGAACGTTATCTATTGTACTTATCTCTTTTTAACAATGTATATTACTGATTGCTGCTTTTCTTTAAAACTAAGTACCTGTTGGCCGCAGCAAGTGATTGTCATAGACAATGTATATGGTGATAAATTAATCATTTTAATGGCTCCAATTACCTAGTCTTCACAACCCTTGATGAAGAAATTCCTACACACCTCAATTTTAAATTATTGTCCCTTACCATATCATATGGCCCCCATGTTGGAAATGCTCTCCTTTGTGCAAACATTTCAGAATCTAAATTTATTACCTTAAACACATCATGCACTTTGTTGTCTTACAGCAGCAAAATTGCGATAAATAACATTTCAAAATAAATAAATAAATAAATAGTGCAAGAAAATAGGATAAAGTGAGGTCGAGTCAGTGGCTCATTGTCCATTCTGAAATCTGATGGCAGATGGGAAGAAGTTGTTCTTGTGTTGTTGACTGCTCATCTTCAAGCTCCTGTACCTCCTTATCAGGAAGCTGGGGTCATTGGAGTCTTTTCCTGACCTGCACATTGGCACCGCCATGTCACACAGTGATGCAACCAGATAGAATGCTCTCCATGGTACACCTGTAGAAATATTTGAGTCTTTAGTGACAAATCAAATCTCCCCAAACTCCTCACGAAGTATAGCCATTGGAGAGACTTCTTCATGATTTCATTGATGGGGAGGCCCCTCGACAGATCCTCAGAGATGTTGACACCCAGGAACTTGAAGTTCTTGACCCCTTCCACTGCTGATCCCTCAATGAGGACTGGTTCATGTTCTCCTGATTTCCTCCTGAAGTTCACAAACAGCTCCTTAGTTTTGTTAACATTGAGTGCAAGATTATTGTTGTGACACCACTCAACGAGTTGATCTATCTCCTTCCTATATGCTTCCTCATTGCCATCTGTGATTCTGCCGATGACCAAGGTGTCATCGGCAAATTTGTAGAAGGCATTTCAATTGTGCCTAGCCTATGGGTGTAGAACAGTGGGTTAAGCATACATCCTTGAGGTGTATCTGTGTTGATTGTCAGGGTGAAGGAGACGTTGTTTCCCATTCGTACTGACTCTGGTCTTCTGATGAAGAAATCAAGGATCCAATTGCAGAGGCCCATGGTCTGAAGCTTGTTGACCAGCATTGAGAGAATGATGGTGCTGAAGGCTGAACTGAAGTTGATGAAGAGTAGCCAGATGTTCTTTCTTCTTTGGCTTGGCTATGTGTTAGCCAGATGTATGTGTTACTGATCCAGAGCTTAGTAGAGAGCAAGTGATATTGCATCTGCTGTGGAGCAATTGGAGTAAGTGAATTGCAGTGGGACCATATCTTTACTTAGGTACGTGTTAATTCTAGCCATGGCCAACCTCTCAAAGCATTTCATCACAGCAGATGTTAATGCTGCTAGGTGATAGTCATTAAGGCAGCTCAGGATTAGGCTTGTTCTTAGGCACCGGGATTATTGATGCCTTTTCAAGCAAATGAGAATGTAGGACTGCAGCAGCAAAAGATTGAAAATGTCCATTAACACTCCATTTAGTTGAATGGCACAGATTGGTACACCATCAGGGCCTGAATCCTTAAGGATTCACCCTCTTGAATGATGTTCTAACACCAGCCTCAGAGACAAATATCACAGGGTTGTCAGTCTCTACAGGGATTATTATAGGCAGAGTTGAGTTTTCCTTCTTAAAGTGAGCACAAAAGGTGTTCAGTTCATCTACCCTGTCACACTCCCTTTTGAATTTATATGCTACTGTAGCTGACCGCTACAAAGAAACACACACAAACACAATGTGGCAGGTTAAGCTCACTCCTTTATTAGGGCTGGAAAGGCTGCTTTTATACTGTTCAATTTCCGGACATTTTTGCTGATTGACTGAGTCATCTGTATGAATAACAAAAGCAGGCGTGAACATCCATGCACATGAATGCGCTTCTTCCCCAGCCTGTTTCTGCTGAGTTAGCTGGGCAGCTTGACCAATGCCATTTTAGGGCTGTTGGTCTGATGCCCCAGCTTCAACCCCTGCCGGTTTGTTGTCCTGGGAGTCCTGGCCGCGCGATGTGCCGGCCCAATTTCCGCAATTGCAGGCCGTCACATGACCCCTCACCCCTCCACCCCTGTTGGAACCAAGGGGTTAAGTAATCATGGAAAATATGCCTATGTACTATTCATTAGGTATTCATTAATCCATTACTATGTTATGCCTATGTACTATTCATTATGTATTCATTAATACATTATTATGTAACAATTTACTATTTACTTCAATTATACTGTTTAAGGGAAATATTAATGCAATTAAGTAACAGCCACAGTATGTAGAAAAGTTGGCTGATTATAGTCTGTGTAGAATTTGCTGCCTCCAAATACAAAGAGAGAAAATACTTTCATCCCCAAGGTTACACTGCTAATTGTAAAGCACATATGGGAGAAAAAGGATAGCAGATAGGAGAAGTTAGACAGGATGAAGTTGGAGGAGCCATAGGGACAGTGATTTATTCTGAAACAGGCTAGGGACAGGAAGATAAGTGGATTGCAAGGATAAGTGATAAGAGTACCATGACTGAGAATGTCAGAGACAAACAAAATGGATAAACCAATTTAGTAAGAATACTAAGTCATAAGGATACATGGGAGGTGTTGATTAGAACAGAAGACTATAGCCCGACGAGAACAAAGGAATAATTAGAAATATCTGTGGTATGAATTGACTTCTGATCAAAACAGCAGGATATTCTGGCCTTAGGATTAAGATACGAGGTCTACACCACAGATAATTGCAGAGCAGGAAATTGCTTGTGATACATCTTAGGCAAGGAGCCTATCAAAGAAAGCCAACTTTTGTTCAGTGTAACAATGTTGATCTATATAAACAGAAGAGACTGGACAGTAGGGGTCAGTCTTGGGGAATAGCTCACTGAGCAGGTGACCTATGAACTAACGACTGAACCAGAGCTCTGTTAAGCTTTATTCTTGTGCTATGTAATAAACTGATTGTGAAACCGAATACCTTCTCCTATCACTTCATTCAACGAGCACGCTGGACTCAGACAACACATAGACCAAATTGAGGGAAGGGTCCAACACCCCCCAGTCGATAGTGTCCGTAGGTATGGTCCCCAAAGTTTTTTGTGGTTTGGCTTGCTCCGGATGACTTGAAAAGGACCTTCGTATAGCTTTTGCAGTGGTGAATGGTGGGGTCCTCTGCGTACAAATACGTACTCACAGTCCTTGAGTTCTTTGGGAATGTTGGACTTGGTTTGTCCGTGTCTGGAGGGTGGGATCAGAGCCAGGTTACTGACCTTTTCGCACAGCCTGTCCAGGAAGGTGGTTGTCTCCTCCTGCTGTCCTCTGGCCTGTGAAACGAAATCCCTGGGTACCGTAATTGGGGCTCCATAGACTAGTTCAGCGGAGGATGCGTGGAGGTCTTCTTTCGGTGCTGTTCGGTGCCCAGTAGTGCCCATGGTAGCTTGTCCACCCAGTTGGGGCCCTTGAGTTTGGTCATGAGGGTGGTCTTGAGGTGCCTGTGGAAACACTCCACCATGCCGTTGGCTTGTGGGTGGTTTGCTGTCATATGGTGCAGCTGAGAGTCCCACAGGTTGGCAATGTCGGTCCACAAACTGGAGGTGAACTGTGCACCTCGGTCAGAAGTGATGTGCTGTGGCAGTTCAAATCTTGCAATCCAGGATTGGCACAGGACCTGGTGGATGCGTCGGACAGAAGGATTGCTTCTGGCCACCGGGTGAAGCAGTCAACCACTGTGAACAGGAAGTGGAAACCCCCGAGAGATTGGCAATGTGGTCAAACCTGCGTTCCGTTGGCTCGAAAGGCTGGGAGGGGATCTTGGTGTGTTGCTGCACTTTGGCTGTTTGGCATTGCATACATGCCTTGGGCTAGCCCTGGACTTGTTTCTGCAATCCATGCCACACATACTTGCTGGCCACCAGCCAGACTGTAGTTCTGATGAATGGGTGTGCCAGTCTATGGATGGAGTCAAAAATTTGTTGCCTCCATGCTGTAGGGACAATAGGTTGAACCTGCCCAGTGGCCACATCGCACAGGAGGGTGGTAGTACCTGTACTGACTGGAATGTCCTGAAGCCGAAGGCCTCTGACAGTGGTCCTGTACTGCAGGATCTCATCGTCCTGTTGCTGTGTCTCTGCCAGTGCTGCAAAGTCCAGACCATTGACAAGGGAGTGGATGCTTGTCTTGACAAGGCATCCGCATCCACGTTGTCTTTGCCCAAGATGTGCTTGATGTCGGTGGTGTACTCCGAGATGTAAGACAAGTGTCTCTGTTGGCGGGCTGACCAGGGATCAGAGATTTTAGCCAGGGCAAAAGTCAGTGGTTTGTGGTCCGAGAAAGCCCTTCCCTCAAGAAAGCACCAGAAGTGGCGGATGGCTAAGTACAGCGCCAGCAGCTCTCTAGCAAAAGCACTGGACTTTAGTTCAGGGGGTGATAGATGTTTGCTGAAGAAAGCTAATGGGTACCAACTTCCTTCTATCTGCTGTTCCAGGACTCCACCAATCGCTGTTCCTGCGGCATCAACTGTGAGGGCCGTGGGTACATCTGGTCTGGGGTGGGTCAGGAGTGCAGCTTTGGCCAGGGCTTCTTTGGTTTCCACAAATGCACATGCGGATTCGTCGTCTCAGGTCAGGTCTTTCTCCTTGCCGGACATCATGATGAACAGAGGGTGCATCACTCAAGCAGCTGCTGGGATAAACCTGCGATAAAAGTTTATCATCCCCACGAACTCCTGCAGACCTTTGGTTGTACTGGGCTTCGGGAAGCTGCGGATGGCCTCTACCTTGTCAGGCAGTGATGTAGCCCCATCATTTGTGATCCTGTAGCCCAGGAAGTCGATGGTGTTCAGGCCAAAATGGCATTTGGCCAGGTTGATGGTGAGGCCGAACTCCTGCAGATGACTACAGAGATTTCAGAGGTGCTGAAGGTGTTCCTGTCGGGTTCTACTTGTCACAAGGATATCGTCGAGGTAGACAAAAGTGCCATCCAGGTCTCGGTCCACTGCGTCCATCAGTCGCTGGAATGTCTGTGCCGCATTTTTGAACTCGAACAGCCCAAATGGAGTGATGATGGCCATCTTAGTGATGTCATCAGGATGCACCATGATCTGGTGATATCCTTGCACGGGTCTATCTTTGAGAATATTGTTGCCCTATGCAGGTTTGCCACTAAATCCTGGAAGTGTGGCATGGGGTAATGGTCTGGGGTGGTGGCTTCGTTAAGCCGGCAATAGTCGCCACATGGTGTCCAGCCCCAGTTGCTTTAGGCACCATGTGCAGGGTCGAGGCACATGGGTTATCTGACCATCGAACAACAGCCAGCTCCTCGAGCTGGCGGAACTCCTCCTTGGTCAGTCGGAGCTTCTCCGGGGGAATTTGTCCTGCCATTGTGTGGAGAGGTGGACCCTTGGTCAGGATGTGATGTCTGAGACCGTGTCGAGGCATCTCCACTGTGAACTGAGGGGAAAGGATTGCCGGGAATCCCGCTAGCACCTTGGAGAACTCATCCCCCGAGCTGTGGATGGAGTCCAGGTGCATTGCAAGAAACCTAGCAGCCCTCAGTGCGATGGTCTGGTAGGTCTCGGTGTGGACGAGTTGCTTACCCTTAAGGTGCACTAGGAGGCTGTGGGCTTGCAGGAAATCTGCTCCAAGGAGTGGTTGTTCCACTGCAGCCAGCATGAACTCCCATGAGAAGTGACTGCCCCCAAAGTGGAGCTCGGCCCTACGAGTGCCATAGATCCATTTACTGCTGTTGGCAGCCCTCACGCTGACCTCTGCCCCTGTATCTACCCCAAGAGGCGTCTGCTGGACAGGTGGTTCCAGACATACAGTAGGTTCTCTTGCTGGCCAAGCATCATGGCCATCAGCGATGGCTGGCCTAGTCATTTCCCAGGAACTCGCAGGGGGACTGGCATCAGCGGGCCTCGGTGCCCTATCTCCAGTGGTAGAAGCACCATCTGTTGCTGGACTTGCTCCTGCCCCTCATCTGCAGTTCATTGCTTGGGACTGCTCTGGTCTGATTGCAGGACTTCTTTACGAGGCCTACAGTAGCCGAGCACTTCTGTTTCTGTTTCCACAGAATGTCTGACCGTGCTGTGACTCTCCGGGGATCGGTGAAATCCACATCTGCCAGGAGCAGTTGGATGTCTTCAGGCATCTGTTCCAGGAACACCTGCTCGAACATGATGTCGGGCTGCTCATCTCCCAGGAGGGCCAGCATCTCGTTGATGAGTGCTGACGGGGATCTGTCTCCAAGCCCATCCAGGTGAAGCAAGCGTGCTCTTGACTCTCACCGCGAGAGTAAGAACGTCTCGGTTAATAGATCTTTGAAGGTAGTGCAAGTTCCTTCCAATGGTGGCCTGTGAATAAAGTTGGCCACTCTGTCTCCAGCCTGCGGATCCAGGGAGCTGACCATGTGGTAGTACTGGGTGGTCTCTGCTGTGATGCCCCGAATCTGGAACTGAACTTCAGAATGGTCTCTGCTGTGATGCCCCAAATCTGGAACTGAGCCTCCGTCTGGTTGAACCACACACCAGGTCAAATGGTCCAGATGGTCGGGAGCTTCAGGCCGACTGAGCTGACTGCTGCTTCGTTCTCCATCGCTAGGTTTATATTCCTTCTAAACTGTCAGGGTCACCAATTGTAGCCGACTGCTACAAAGAAACACACACACACACTCCTTTATTAGGGCTGGAAAGCCAAATGAATAACAATGGCGGGCGAGAACATCCATACATATGAATGCCCTTCCTCCCCAGCCGGTTTCTGCTGAGTTAGTTGGGCAGCTTGACATTTTAGGGCTGTTGGTCTGATGCTGCCCCAGCTTCTACCCCCGCCGGTTTGTTGTCATGGGAGTTGTTTTAGCGATCTCTGTCCGTGTCTGCTGCCGCGCAATATGCCGGCCTGATCTCCACAATTGCGGACCGCCACACTACTATAAAATTACAATCCACTCTAAAGAATACAGATCCACCTTATTCATTCAGAGGATTGAGAGATGTGGAAACTAATTACAAGGGTGATATTGAACGAAAGACGAAGATCTGTCCGACATTGTGAATGTAGTCAAAAGACAGAAGTGCAGGAGGAACTCAGACAGTGTCCATAGAGGTAAATATATATTTCTGACTTTTCCTCAAGGTCCGAGTGGAAAAAACAGATATCCAAATTAAAGGATGGGGGGAAAATGGGAAGGGAAGGAGTAAAGACCAGCATTCAAAAGGTATTATTTGAATATGATGAGAATAAAGGTGAGAATTGATTTTGGCTCTGTGAAAGGAGACAGAGGGAAAAGGGGGAGAGGGAAAAAGAGAGAATGCACTAGATGAAAGTGGGTCATGGGGTGTGGGGGGGGTTTCTAATGGAAACTGGAGGTCAATGTTAATGCCATCCCATTGGACGGTGCCCAGACAGAATGTTGTTCCTCCAACTTGCAGGTAGTCTCAGTCTGGCAGTGCATGAGACTCTGGCCAGATGTGCCAGCAAGAGAATATGGCCAGGAATTGAAATGGTTGGCCACTGAGAGATCCAGTGATATTATTAGATGTGGAATTCAGTGCCATCAAAGGATATGGGGATTAAGAAGGAAGATGATCAGCCGTGATCTTGTTAGGCAGTTGGAGCTTGAAGGACCACAAGGGTTAATCCACTTCATATTTGCAAGTCTTTAAGAAGATGGCAAAATTAATTTCTTTTGCTTTGCACTGATATCATTGTCAGTGGGACAAAGTCAGCTGAACCATATTGATGAACCACATCAATGTCCCATGCCAGCAATGTCCAAGCTGATGTTATCAATGTTTCTAAATAGAAAAAATTACATTTGACAACATAATCACATCAATGTTTGCAGGTGTTTGCTGTGTGCACAAACCAGCATGGACATACTTCATTACTAACAAAATGCTCTGAGACTTTCCAAATTAATGTAAAAGATTAAGTGCTTACTATATTGTGAAGGTCTGGCTCCCACAACCATCTACATTATAACAATAATTACCATTTATTTCGGCATACAAGTCAAGTCTTGAATCCTTCAAAAAAAAGGATGGGGAGTCAACTTGTATGCCAGAAACAAAAATGAGACTTTAAATTCAAATTTTAAACCACTTGACACTGATTCGGCATACATCAACCCTTGAAAAAAATCACAACAAATTTTCATGCTATCAGTATATTAGAACAAAATTTTTATTGAAAAAAATTTAGAATCCTTCAAAAGCACCATCATCGACTGAGGAAAGATCTCAGCAAGTACATCCAGAGTCTTAGTTTAAACCTTCATCATACAGTTCCAGTCTGTATCTGATGAGGCGGTTTCTGCTTCGTCGTCAGTGTCCCACAATAAATCATGTTCCACACCATTCATTGCACTAGAGATACTGCAATTTTTAAACAATTTTATTAATCTCTACTTTCACTTTATCCCAAGCTTTGAGCGCAGCCACACAGCACATCAAGTGATGCAGAATGCATTGCCTTGCCTTTTGGAAACAATTTTTCTGCACTCAACATCCAAGTATTCCATTCTTGACACACTTGGTCTATGAATGGATTATTATTCAAGCAGACATTTAGAGTTAAATCACCTGGGATAACCGCCATGTAAGTATTATTTAGTGCTAATCTACTTTTCGTGTTCTCAGTTAAGCGGCTACAAAATATAGCCCAGATCAGCAAACTCCATTCTTTGTGTAAACCGCTTAGCCACTTGTTCCACACGTCGTCTATCCATAATTTTACACCACTTTCATCCATTCATCCTTTTATCATGAGAATGTACAAAATACCTGTTGGGAATTTTGTTTTAGTTTAAGTTTGCTCTTGAAGATTACCATGGGTCTTAACGTTGTCCCATCAGCCATGCATGATAACACCGCTGTAAACCTGGTCCTTTCATGGCCTGTAGTTCTGGCTTTATATTCCACTGTTCTACTGCCTATTATGTCAAAATTAATGTGGGTTTTGTCCACGTTTCCAATATATGCCAATGCAAACTGATGTTTCTACCAGTTACGTATAATAAACTGGTGAAAACTTACAAATTTATGATCAAGTTTCTGTACAATTTTTATTTTTTTGTTGTAATACCAGATTTTTCCTGTTCTTGAAACGGTTGTACCAGCCGACTGTAGCTTCAAAATCTTTACTGTGTTCTGGGTGCAACTTTGCCCACTTCAGTGCAAATGCTCTTTGTTTATTTCACGTGACTATGTAGCAATCTTGCCACTGGTCAAGTACCCATGCTGCAACGTGACTTTCCAACTCTGGCCAACGAAGGAGCCCTCTTCTCATCGAGCATCGCTTCTTTGGCATTTTTCTTAAGTATTTCTTTTTCCAACTTCTCATATCTTAAATTTTCTTGCAGCAGTTCAGCTGGTGGAGCTCTTGGCCATTTTTATTACATTTAACTTAAAACTCACTTCATACTTTTGTCATTTTTCTGGTGGCTCCACAGCAACCACCCTGAGGCAACGCCCAACAGGCCAGTCATCGTAATTTTGGTTGGGGGGGATGTCAACATAGGCCCGATAAATGAAAATGAGGCTGAAAATAGAAACCCAACTGATCTGAAGGTTGACTTTTACGCCAAAATATATGGTATGCTCTAAAATTTAATGAAAGGTCACTATAGAGATGGTGTCTAATCTGCTGATTATTTCCAGCATCTGTTTTTCTTCAAAACTATCTCATTGAATTGATAAGAAGTTGGGCCTTTCTGACACTGGATTAATTTCCTTTAATAAAAGGCAACAAATGCGTAACAGACTGTTATCACTGCATTTTAAAGAGACAAAGGGATGCATTAATTGGGTAGCGATGAGCACCTACCTCTGTTGTGTTTTCTCCCAACATGCTTTGACCCAGGATGGGAGCAAGATGGGTTTTTTCAGATTGGCAGCCACCAGGTACTTCTTGCTTCCGACCTCCCCAGCTATCAGATGAGTTACTGAAATGTTAAAGTCACGGAGGATCCTACCACCCATCAGTTGGACTTGTCGATGCACTTCATCCTTGGGAGATAACATGGAACATTCATCAGGAAATAAATATTTAAAATGTAGCTTTATTGGCTCTTTGAACTTTATTTCAAGGTACAAAATGTGTTCAAACTGTTGTAGTTGGTATGCTCTGCAGCAAACAAAAGAAAAACCACAGAAGCTGCAAGCAAGCTGAACCAACCAAATGATTTTACTGGAACTTTCTGAGACCTTAGCACCACATACCCCATGATCCTATGTAGTGTTTCCCCCCCCCCCCCCAACCCCCCACCCGGACCATTGTGATGTCAGCAAGTGCCAGCCTGCACCTCTATGACCACTGTGGTTCACTTGCAGGTCAGTGAAGCCCACTACACTGTTACTGTTATCAATGCTGATTGATTGCATTTCATAATTAATGTATATTCATGTCAACATAAAGAAATAATTGAGTAAATTACATCAGTCTTTACCATGGAAGATACTAGCAGTGTGCTGGATGTCCAAGGGCATCAGGGAAGGAAAGTGAGTGCAGTTAATATTTCAAGTGAGAGGTGCTCAGAAAGATGAATGATCCAATGGTCGACCAGTCTCCCAGACCAAATGGATTGCATCCTCAGGTTCTGAGAGAAGTATTTGCAGAGATTGCGGAAGCATGGATAATGAAAAGACCATAAGCCTATAAGGCATAGGAGCAATAATAGGCTATACAGCACATCAAATCTGCCCCATCATTTAATCATGAGCTGATAGGTGGAGGAGCAAGTAGTGTTGAGGAAACAGGTAAACTCCAGAAGGACTGAAGACAGATTCGGAGAATGGGCAAAGAAGTGGCAAATTAGATACAATGTTGGAAAGTGCACAGTCATGCACATTGGTAGAAGAAAAAACAGGCAGATGATTTCTAAGTGGGGAGAAAACTGAAAATTCCCAGATGCCAAGGTACCTAGGAGTCCTCATGCAGGATACCGTGGTGTTGAGTCAGTGGTGAAGAAGGCAAATGCAATGCTGGCATTCATTTTAAGAGGAATAGAAAGAGCAGAGATATGATGTTGAGGCTTTAAAAGGCACTGATAAGGTGTTACTTGGGAGCACTGTGAGCAGTTTTAGACTCCTCATTTAAGAAAGGATGTGTAGATGTTGGAGAGGATTCAGAGGAGGTTCACAAAGATGAATCTGGGTATGAAAGGGTTTTTTTTTTAAAAAAAGACAAAGCATGGTAACAGGCCCTTTTGGCTCACAAGGCCTTGCCGCCCAATTACACCCAACTGACCTACAACCTTAGTAGATTTTAAAAAAAATCTCCTCCCTCTAATCAAGGTTACCGTATAAATTAATTTTTTTTTAATTAATAATGTGGAACCACAGACAATCTCCAGAGAACAGGGAATGAACCACCAGAACATACAATAATTGTTAATTCTTTCAATTATAAAAAAATTCTAAGAATGGACCCCTCAATTTCATAAATTGAAATTTTCTATCTTTAATATTATATCTAATTTTTTCTAAACTTAAATAGGACATTACATTATAGAATCACTGTGTATGAGTAGGGGATGAATCATCTTTCCATTTCAATAAAATTGATCATCTGGCGATCAATATGGTAAAAGCAAAAACTTTTTCCTGAGATGCCAATACAAGTTTATCTGAATCACGAGAAAAACAAACAAACCAATTAATGGGCAAGGATTCAAATTAATCTTAAGAATTGTTGATAAAGTTTGGAAAATGTCTTTCCAGAATCTCACTAAATTTGGGCATTCCCAAAATATATGGATCAGTGAAGCTTCAAAAATTTTACATTTCTCACATAATGGATCAATATCTTCATAAAAATAAGATCATTTAAGTTTGGACAAATGAGTCTGTGCACTACCTTAAATTGTAATATGCAATGTCTTGTACAGAATGAGGAATCATTAATCAAACTGAGAGTAGAGTACCAATCTTCATCTGAAAATGTTAAGTTCAAATCTTGTTCCCAATCGCTCTTGATCCCAGCCATGGGAACTGAATTTAAATCCAATAAATTATTATAAATACATGATGTTAATCCACCATGAAAAGAAAACCGTAAAATAAAAAAACAGATCAAAAATATTAGTGCTGTAAATTCGTGGAAAATTCAAAACCTTAGACTGAATAAAATGTCTAATTTGTATATATCTAAAAGTGTTTATTGAAAAGATTAAATTTAATTGGTAATTGTTTGAAATAGGCAAAATTATATTGAATAAAAGAAATCATTAAAACTTTGAATACTTATTCTATGCCATTCCTTGAAAGCTATGTCCAACAAAGATGGTTGAAAAAGATGTACATTTTGAACAGTGGGAGGAAACCCATGCAGACACAGGGAGAATGGTCAAACTTTTTAAGACAATATGGGATTCTAACCCAAATCCGATTGCTGGCACTTTAACAGTGTGATGTTAACTGCTGCTCATCATATGAGGAACATTTGACAGCTCTTGACCTGTACTCGTTGGAATTTAGGAAAATAATGGGGAATCTCATTGAAAGATTTTGATGATTGAAAGGCATGGACAGAATAGATGTAGAAAGGCTGTTTTCCATAGTTGGAGAGTCTAGGATAAGAGAGGATTGAAGAGTTTCCATTTAGAACAGAGATGCATAGAAATTTCTTTAGCCAGAGGGTGGTGAACCTGTGGAATTAGTTGCCACAGACAGATGTGTAGGCCAAGTCATTGGGTGTATTTATGGCAGAGATTGATAGGTTATTCAATAGCCAGAGCATAAAGGTTGTGGGGAGAAGGCCAGAGAGTGGGACTGTGTGGAAGAATGGACCATCTCATCATTGAATGACAGGGCAGAAGGTATAGACAAATCACAGTGTACAAGTCCAAGGATCCCTGAAGATGGCAGTATTGGTAGTTAAGATACAGCTATAAATGGTGGTGGACAATACAATAGCTAAAAGTTGGAACATTGATGAACATGACAAGATTTCAAATCAGGAAGAGTGCAGCAAACAAGTCCAAAGGAAACTTTTGGAATCAGAACTGCCAGAAGTCCCCATCATAACAAAACCCAATTCACTCCATGTGATACTCAGAAACAGCTGAACAAACTGAATATAGAACAGGAATAAGATCTGCTTGATTAGAGCAATGTCTAAAATATGTCTAAAACTGGTACAGCTCTCTGGCCAAACTTTTCAACAACCATCTAGAAAACTGGAATTTTTCCACATTGTTGGTTAGATGTATTTCAACACATTATTCTTAAATTATTACAGAGAAAAGCTGCATTTAACTCAAGGAGCTGAAACAAAATAGAGATGATCGAGATCCGGAAAAAAAATCTATTCAATACCTTGAGCATTAACAAAACAAAACAATTCAAATTATATCTACATTAAGGGAAATGTCCTGAAGCTAACCATTGCACTCAGAAATGGGATGCTTGGAAGTGTTCTGTTGTCCACACAGATAATGAACTGGACTGTGGCACCTACTGAAAGACCTGGACATTATCAAGTCTGGGCTGATTTACAACAGAGTGTCAGGTAAGGACCATTTCTACAAGGGTATACAAATAGCATTATCATCACTGAATCCTCCACCAACAACATTCTGCAGGAGTTGATGCTGATAAGAAATTTTACTGATCCAGTCACACCTGAATAAATTACCACCCAAGTCTCCAAAGCCTTTCCACTGTCTTCAGTACACAAGTCAAATGGGAGATCAAATATTTGGATCAATGATTGTAGTCCTACCAAAAGCTCAATAGCTTCCAGAATAAAACAATCCATTTTACTACCATCTCATACAGCACTTTAAACAATTTCACTTCATTACAGAATGAATCAAATATGCTATCGGTTCAACTTATTACGTTTTAGCTACTACTATGGACTCACCTTTCTTCGACATGGGATAGTAATTATTGCCATTTGTTAAAGGTGCAGGTATGCCTCTGGGGCCTTAGTGGTAGAGCTACAGTCTCCAAGCTCTAGCAATCTAGTTCAATCCTGACTTCTAGTAATGCCTGTTTAGAGTTTGCACAGTGGTTAATTGCCCATTGTAAATCACCTACAATGTGTAGGTGAGGGGTAGAATCTGTAATAAATTGGTGGGAATGTGGGGAGGGGGGGAATAAAATAGTAGGAGTCTAATTAGGCTTGTGATGGTTGGTACAGCCAGGGGTCACCTGCAACCCAAGGGTCTGCTCTCAGTTTGTAGAAATACAAATGCCTTATTAATTTGAACATGTTAGAAAATTCAACAGTCAGGTACAGAAAGAGTATAGTTCTGACAATCCTCGGAGCAACGGCTAAAAGCAAAAAGTGTGTTAGTTTTAATGTCAATGGTTTAAATGCAAATCAAGAGAAAAATGGCCTTGGCACACATTAAGAAAATGAGGGCAGACCTGCCGTTCCTTCAAGAAACCCACCTAACGGAATGAGTTAAAAAGAGGATAGGTGGGCCAGGTAAGAGCTTCCTCATTTTGTTTGAAGGCAAGGGGGGGGGAGGGGTGGCAATTCTGAGAGGGAAAAGTGTTCCAGTGAGAGTGCAGGTTGTGACTGCAGATAAAGCAGGTATATTTGTACTGGTGCACTGTTGGAATTATTCGGAATCCTGGACTTTAGTTATGTATATGCCCCCAACTTCGATGATGAAAAATTTATGCAAGATATTTTTCTGAGATTGGCAGAGAGAAAGAACATCCTAGTTGGGGGAGGTTTTAATTTCTGTCTGGGTACTGTCTTAGACAAGTCAACAAAGAAAATAGTGAAAACAAAGGCGGAAAGAGCCACCATTGACGGAATGAGAGAGCTGAATTTGATAGATATATGGAGGTGGTAGCATCCGAAGGAGAGGGACTATTCCTTCTACTCAAGGAAACAGGACTCCTACTCTAGAATAGATTATTTTCCTTGGCTTAAGCCCATGTGGGTGTAGGATCATGGAAGCTAAGTATGCAGCAAGACTTCTCTCAGATCATTCACCCTTGATAATAACAGTGGAAATGCCACACAAGCAAGATACAGTATACAGATGGTGTCTTAATTGTTGTTAAAGGAGCTGGAGTTTTGTAGTTTCATAAGAACACAGATAGATAAGTTCTGCGAGGCCAATTGTACCTCAACTTGAGATAAATTCCTCTTATGGGACACCCTCAAATCATTTATGAGGGGGTCAAATAATTGGCTATACTAAAACAATAAGGAAAGAATAAGAAAAGGAGGTGGATAAATTGGAACAAGAAACTGCCCATCTGGGGGGGGGAGGGCGGGGGGTGGGGGGGGGGGGGAAAAAAAAATCAGCCTAAGAAGATCAATCCAGGGGTATAACAAATAAGAAGCTGAAAAAGGCCATATTGCGGTCAAAGCAAAAATATTATGAATTGGGTGAGAGAGCCCACAAAATCCTTGCTTGGCAGTTGAGGACAGAGCAGGCCTCAAGGACAATTAATGTGGTACAAATTAGGATCTGCTAAAAGCCAAAGGAAATTAATGACACCTTCCGGAAATACTATGAAGGTTTATATAAATCAGAATTTGTAGGGAGGTCGGACAAAACTGATAAGAACAGAAAATAAAATAAAAGGGATAAAAATAAAAGAGAAGGAATATAAAATCAGTTTATTTGCAGATGACATCATAGTATACTTAACAGAACCAGAATCATCAATAAAAGAATTACATAAGAAATTGAAGGAATATGGAGAAATATCGGGGTACAAGATCAACGCAAATAAAAGTGAAGCGATGCCAATGAATAATGCGGACTTCACAAAGTTTAAGAAAGAATCACTATTTAAATGGCAAACACAAGTAATCCAATACTTAGGTATTAGACTAGATAATAATCTAAGCCATCTATACAAATTAAATTATCAGCCATTAATGAAGAAATTACAAGATGACTTAGAACATTGGAAAGATTTACCACTAACACTGATGAGAAGGGTAAATTGGATTAAAATGAATATCTTCCCAAGGATACAATACCTATTTCAATTGTTACCAATTCACCTAACAGAGAAATTCTTCAAGGAGCTAAAGAAAGTAATAAGGAAATTCTTATGGAAAGGGGGAAACCGAGGATAGCGCTAGATAAATTAACAGACTGGTACAAACAAGGGGGCTTACAGCTACCAAACTTTAAGAATTATTATAGAGCAGCACAATTAAGATATATATCAGATTTTTATCAAACAAGGGAAAAACCAGATTGGACCAGGGGAGAAGGTACCAGAACATATACTTTATAAGTGGGATGGAAAAACTGGTGCAACATAGAAGTTCACCAGTACTGCACCATCTGCTCAACATTTGGAAGAAGATTCACGTAGAAAAGAAAAAAACAAATTATCAACTACCAAAATTATTATTGATGCAAAATCAACTAATCCCTTTCACAATAGATAACCTTTCCTTTAGAGAATGGGAGAGAAAATGGATCAAAAGAATAGAAATGGTTTTTTAGGAAATAATTTATTATCTTTTGAACAAATTAAGTACAAATATGGTATAACTCACAGTACAATGTTTGCATACCACCAACTGAAGATCTACTTAAAGGACAAATTGGGAAGCAGGCTGAGGTTACCAGAAGGAAGCAGCTTTGAATATGTGATTACAGACACAATGATAATTAAAAGATTTATAACAAACATGTACATCAAGCTGCAAGAGAAAGAGAATGATGAAATAAGCTGTAAACCGAAACAAAAGTGGGAACAAGATCTAAACATAAAGATAATAAAATGAAATATGGGAAAAGCTATGCTCCGGAACTATGAGAAATACAATAAATACGAGGTTACGCATGATATAATATGATTGGTTACACAGGCTATATATCACACCCCAAAAGTTAAATAAATGGGACCCAACAGTATCAGATAGATGTTTTCGATGAAAGAAGGAAACAGGAACAATAGTACATGCAATTTGGGCATGTGAGAAAGTGGAAAAGTTTTGGGAAGATCCAAATCAGGTATTAAATAAAAATCACAAAAAGCAACATACCAAAAAATCCAGAGATCTTTCTTCTAAGTAATATAAGAACTAAAGAATTAGACCTCAAACTGCATGAAGCACAAAAAAGATTTATTATGATAGCCTTAGCCGTAGCAGAAAAATGTATAATGTCAACCTGGAAATCAGAAGAGAGCCTGAGAGTACAGCAATGGTAGATAGAAATGAATAAATGTATTCCATTGGAAAAAATAACATATCATTAAAAAATAAAGTCACAGTATTCAAACAAATTTGGGAACCGTACATGGAACACAACAGAGAGGACCTACCGTGGACCTCCACCCCCTAAAATGATAGAATGAGAAGAAGACCAAATGAACTGACCCAGTGTGTAAAAGTAGATGACACAATTTTCTTGTTTATTTTCATTGTGTGATGACATTGTTTAATGGGTTTATTGTATTGTATATGTTGAATGTTTAGTGCACAGGGAGTGGGGTGGGAAGGAGGGAGGGGGGGGGGGAAAAGGGGAGAAAATGACACTGTGTATATTCAAGAGGGAACTGTTTGTGTGTAATTTGGTTAATATGGTTCATAGTGTGAAAAATAAAAAAAGACTTCAGTATCTCTTCCAGACACTGCCCATGGTGTTTCCCAGGGGAAACTTGCTGTCTCGTTTGAGAGCATTTTTATGGTACGGAAAAGTAGCTGGCCTCTCTATGGAAAAATTGACCTGGGAGTACAGTGTTGGTAGACTATGAAACCAGACTACAAAAAAAAACTATTGGGAAGTCCAGTCGAGATACATTTCCTCACTCTTTGAAAGAGGGGAAGTACCGTCCTATACACAAATTGGTCTGCACTGGTGGGCGAGAAGTGGAAGAGGAATTTATCTACAAATGGGACAGTAAATTGTTACCTGGGAAAAGACAGCCCATGCTAAAACAAATTATCTGCATTTGGAATAACATTAACCAATATTTAGGAATTAAAGTGGGGCTGTCCCCAAAAACACCTGACTCCGAATAGATTAATATCATTGATAGTAGGTAACAAGATCCTGGACACCTGGAGTCAAAATGGTGTTGGGTGTAAAGAGGACTGTTACGAGCAGGGGCAACTAATGCCATTCGAACAACTTAGGCACAAGTACAATTATCAAATAAGTAAATTTCATTGCTATCTTCAGGTAAGATCTTTTCTGCAGGACAAATTAGGTCCAACCATGGCCCTACCACAGTGCAGTGATATAGAGACCATAACTCAAAGGGGGAGCCCACGGAAATTCATTTCAGCAATGTGTTTCTTGCTCCAAGCGGAAGGACCCAAATGAGGCCTTCACAAATCAAGACAGATTTGGGAGTCGGACTTAGGAATAGCGATCGATGAGCGGTGCTGGTCCAACACAGTGCACGATACAGGTTGGTGCAATACAATTTTCTGCACTAGCTGTACCTGACACCACAAAAGATGAACAGATCTAAACCAGAACTATCAGATCAATGTTTCAGATGTGGCACTGAGACAGGAACTTTTGTGCACGTGACTTGGACATTTGCCAAGGAGAGACACTTTTGGGTGGAACTGGGCAAAGTCTAGGGAAAAATTATAAGTAAGGAATTCGCTGAGGATCCAGAATTGTTCCTGTTGGGTAACATAATGGACATAAGACTTAAAATGAAGCTGTTCAAATTTCAAATTCAATTTGTAATGATCACATTAGTGGTAGCCAGGAAGTGCACAGCGGATACCTGGAAGTCCGACTCTTGTCTGATTATTGTATGCTGGAGCAAGGATATGTTCCCCTGGAGAGATCATTTATAACTTAAGGGAAAGGTATACTTTCCAAAAAATCTGGCAACCATACTTAAATTTTATAGGAGCACAGTTGTAAGGAGTACCATTGGACCTTGCTGCCCTGCCTTCCCCGTTTACTCCTCAAACGTGGGAGGGGTGGGGAGCCTGTCTCATTCAAACCAGGTAAAGTCAAGAAAAGAAATCATCCTGAGCCTGGGCCACCATGCCGTGACAAACCTACAATACCCTAATATATGATTTATACCTCTGTTGTGAGTGTCTTTAGTGTCCTGTGTGCTTTTGGTTAGTTAAGTGTTATGTTTAAAAAGAGCCGGGGGGGGGGGGGGAGGGGGAAGAGAGAGAACTTGAACCCAGCAGAGAAACCTGTATAGAATTGATATGGATAAGCTGTAGTCAGTGTTGATTTATAAACACGGACATCAATAATTTTGAAAACTGTTCGTCTGGAAAATCATAAATAAAATTTAAAAAAAAGAAAATTCAATAGTCTTTACTAACCTTTAGTTGGTCCCACTATTACTTACTCTGATTTTCTTCTCCAAGCTGGTGCAAGAAATCACCACATCAGCCATGACCATACTGTAGACAGGATGAATGGCTTCAGGTACATTCCGCTGTTGCTGAAGACAAAATATAACCACTTGTGGACCAACAATCCTACAACCAAGCTGCACAAAATGACAAGAAATCAAAAATTTAAGACAGTTGGATTGTTAAACATTACAACTATCTATGGTGTTTGCCCTCGCTTTGTAGGATATAATGGTCTGGAATCTTTGCCTTAGTTGGCAAGTATCTGTGTCTATCTCTAGCTTCCTCTGGAATTGCTTCTTTGTTGCTCATATAGCCTTCCACAGTTTGTACCTCGACTTCTTGTAGATATCTGGATCACCTTTAAACACCCATGATCTCACCCTCAGCAGGTTGAAAGTCTTCTGGTTCATCCAAGGTTTCTAGTTAGAAAACTCCCCGTATTCTCTCCTACACCATTGTTAAACTTTTTTTAAAATCAAAAAACATTCACCGGATGCATTTAGTTGGCAACATCAATTTTTAATAACCAATCTAACTAAAGAAAGTAGTTTCCAAAACCATTTCACAGATAAGTTAAGAATTAGCCACATACTTGTAGGTATAGAATCAGATGTAACACAGACGAGGTAGAGCGATGATTTCATTTGATATGAGTGTTTATTGTTTCCGCTCACGCATGCACATACCAATGTCCAGATTATGCAAGATTCACCAACCAGCAACAATAGTATAAATTACCAAAATGATATTGGCATAAAAAGAGCTAATACAAAACGGTAGATAAATATTCAGAGTTGCAGTTAGTGCAAAAAAAAAAGAAATTTCAGTCATGCAGACAGATCACTTAACCTATTGACCTCTCTGCATCCTCCATGTAATTTGTTTCTCTGCTCAACTTAAGTGTATCATTATAGCTTCAAACATTTTCTTGACTACAGACGTTAAGTTACTGCCTACGTCCTTTTTAAACAATGAAATGATGTTTGCCATATTCCAAACCACTTGCCCAGAGTACAGAGAATTTTGGTAAATTATCTCAAGCTCCTCTCCTATAAATATTGCCATTTCTTTCAGTAACTTGGGACACCTTCAATTGGAACAGGGGGTTTTCCCACCTTTAGACCTGCTAGTTTACTCAATGCTACTCCTTTATTAACAACAATTGTACTGAGATCCTCATCTCCCATCACACTCATAATACCACTCTATGGCATGTTAGATATCCCTTTTAAATCTTTCCCTCACCTTAAACCTATGCCCTCTTGTTCATGGCTTCCCTACACTAGAAAAACTATGACTATTTATCTAAGCCTCTCATAAAGTCACTCAACTTCCTTCATCAGGGAAGACACTCACAACAGAGGTGTAAATCATATATCGGTATTGTAGGTCCCAAGCTATCCTTATGACTCAAGTCTTCCAATTCTGGCAACATCCTTGTGAATTTTTCCAGCACCGTTTCCAGCTTAATGACATCTTTCCTATAGTTGGGTGACCATACTGCACACAATATTCCAAGTGTGGTCTCACTAATATCTTGTCCTCAACTCCTGCATTCAATGTCCTGAATTTAAAAACACATTCACCTCCCTGTCAACGAGTCCAGTAATAAATCACTGCAGCACCATATCCTATGATATTGGAAGAGTTGCTCTTGCTGTACCTCTAGATCTTATTGGTAGCTTCCTATTGCATTTACTGAGGAACCCTTGCAACATTCTCAGAACTTGGACCTATCTGTGTTCGTCCATCTTCGCTTTCAACATTAAAACATATTGAGGTTTGTATGATGGCTGTTTAATAACCAAATATTGGGTATTACCCTTAAAAAAATTTTCCAGACATTAAACTCAATGCAAAATTGAAGAGATTTAATTTCTTATTTTGTACAGTCCTCAATCCCATTATAGCATAGCACAGGAAAGAGATAACTTAAACTTCTAAACCTCCATAATGAGATACTTCATCCAATTATGCTTTATGTTGCATAGATCTTTAGCTGCAAAATAATTGATTGTATTTGAGTAGCTAAAAAATATTAGATGATGTCTGTTAACGAGAGAGACACAAGAGACACAGAATCTGGAATCTAGAGCAAAAAATAAAAAAGTTGGAAGAACCCAGTGGATCGGGCAACATCTCTGGCAGGGGGAGAATTGTCAACTTTTTGGGTTGAACCCCTTCACCCTTGATGCACTCTCCAGTTTCATGGGAAACCACTGCAACACAAAGGCTGGTTGATACAACCAGATCTGAGTCACAAAGGAAGTGTTCCCTGAAAAACATATTTCTATTGGTGGAATCTTTCTTTTTCAATATTTTTATTGGAATTTACAAAAATAGTACATACGTAGAAGCCATTCATCAAAGATAATATATAAAAAGGAATATACAGAAAAAAGTTATACAAGAAAAATAAAACTATTATAATAGTTAAACAGAAAAAAGGTAGTAAACACTTAATCAATTATAACATATGGCGACTTGAAAAAGATTTTTAAAAAGTAAATATACTATACTACAAATTCTCCCCCTTTCCCTTCTGAAGATATCCAATAGGTACATATAATTTCACTACCATTAAAGAATTCACAAACTCTGTTGATAGAATCTTATTGGAGTTGGAAGAAATTGCAAAGAATGATCTGTTGGGGTAGAAGATGATAAATAGGGGAACTCTGTTTTTGCTCTATCAATAAAGAGAAGGAGAAAGAGAATAAGTGCAGGAAATAGTCAAAGGTTTTGTTTGCTGTATAAAAGGAGAGACGGAAAACATTACAGGGAAAGCTTTGTGGAAAATCTCATCACTGGAGTAAATGTCAGAGACAGAAGAACTGGGAAAATAGAACCTGTACAGAGGCAAAGTATAGTCAAAATAGCTGTGAGAGTCTGTGGGCTCATAAAATGAATGTCTGTGACCAACTTGAGATGAGAGCGAAAAACAAAATTTTTTCCTGTTTAGCACTTAGCAAACACTAGTTTGTACTATGCCAAGATCAAATACAGTATACTGGTTCGTATCTTGGCGTAGATTTTTCTGGTATGCTGATATTTCCAAAAAGTACCAACATTTTCACATTTAAATCTTGAAATCCACATTCTCATATCCAGACAGTATCTAGTGAGGTCTTAGAATCTCTAGCAAACATTGTTCTCATGCTTTGACTCCATGACACCTTGACATCCTTTGATAGTAGGCAAGACAACATGGAGCAAGCCTTCGTCTTCTGGCAAAACCGGGACTGTAACATAAAATGTGTCTTAATGCAAAGATGTGTACAAACCATTATAATGAACATAATTATTTTTCTAAAAATACAAAAAAAACATGAAAATGCACCAGCATATTCAAGATTTATATCTTGGAATTTATTTATAATGGAGTAATTGAATATTGGTTGTAATATGCCCTGGTAGTAAACAATTGATGATGAGTTAACACTTTAATGAGTTTATCAGATACTCTGATTGGACTGCATTCTGTCCATCTCTGAGCAATTCTTGTCTTGTCCTTATGAACCAGTTGAACTATGCCAAACTTGGGTGGCCCACAGATGGTTTTTGAGAGTCCCCTTTGAGCGAAGAAATAAACCATTGGTGGAATTGTCAGTCAAACAGCAACTGTGGAGGTTTTAGTAAACAGTTCCAGGGCTAAGAATGTAGAGGAAAGTACATAGAGAAATGGCAAAGTTGGATGAAACAGGGGCTGGAAGTGATATGTGCAGCAGAGTGGGGGGGGGGGGGGGGGGGAGGAGAGTGGGGAGTAGGTAGAGACAAAGACTGCAAGGTGATAATTTTGAAGGACAGAATATCTCCATTGCAATTTTAAATTGATGGAGAACAATTCCAACTTTCCCTTTGAATTCATTGATGTTAGGTTATTCAAAAGTGAAGTTGAAAGTACGCACTAATGGAATTATGGGAATTTAATTATTTCCACTTTCCTTAGTGTATCTAGGTACAATACACCATATAAAACTGTAGCAGTGAGTTATTTCATTTAGTTTATGCTTTTGCAGAAAATGAAACAAAAACATCAAAATAAAATCCCATTCTGCAATAGTAAAACATAAAAATAAGCACCTTTTGTAGATGACCATAAGCAGCTCCCTCAAACGGGTCACATATATAAAGTGAACTGTCGTTTACTTTTAAACTAAATATTTCATCTTCATGGACAATCTGCAGAAATTCCTCAGATTGAAATTCTTTAACAGCCTGAAAAGCAAGAAAATACTTCTCAAGTTTGTCTGAATTTAAGACAGTTAATAGTGAAAACTTCAACTTTATTTCACCAACCTTAAAAGCTTTTGTGAAATATTCACTATCTTTCTCCTTTGCTTTTATAAATTTTACAAGGAAAGGTTCTTGGCATGGAGACTTTGGCATTTTCACAATCTAAATTTGGAGACAAAAAAATTCATAAGACAATAAGAAACAGGAGCAGAAGTACGCCACTTAGTCCGTCAAGTCTGCTCTATCATCATGAGCTGATCCATTCTCCCACTCAACCCCACTCCCCTGCCTTCTCTCCATAATCTTTCATACCCTGACTATTCAGATATCTATCAACCTTTGCCTTAAATAGACCCAATGACTTGACCTCCTCAGCCGTACATAGCATCAAATTTCAGAGGTTCACCACTCTTTGGCTAAATAAATTCTTCCTCCACATCTCCATTTCAAATGAGTGTCCTTCAATCCTGAAGTTGCATCGTCTTGTCCTTGATTCCCCTTCCATGGGAAACAACTTTGCTCCATCTACTCTGTCAAGGCCTTTCAACATTCAAAATGCTTCTATGAAGTCTCACCTCATTGTTCTGAACTCCAAAGAGTACAGTCCAAGAACTGTCAATTTAGTCTCTCTCATTACTTGAACCCAGTGGCCTTCTGTAAACTATTAAGCAACATGAGGATGGTGTGATTGGTGTAGTGGTTAGTGCAATGCCTTCACAGCTCCAGCAATCAGGACTAAACCTGGGTTCAAATCCCACACTGCCTGTAAGGAGTTTGTATGTTCTCCCCATATCTGTGTGGGTTTTCTCTGAGGTTTCATCCCATCGCTCAAAATGTACTGGGGGGGGGGGGTGTAGGTTAATGGGGTGTAAATTGGGCAGCATGGATTTGCTCTCCAGCTATCATTTCAAGATAATAAAGCAGTAACAATCCTGTGGTATTATCTTAAAGGAGTGGCAATTGAAATCTCAACCCTGCATCCCCAACTTTTTGTGGGCACTTTCAAATCCATGCTTCACTAATAACTATCTACTACTATCCAAAAAATACTCAACAATTCTTTTCCATCAGATTTTGAGAACACCCATTGAGTGAAAATAATCATCACAACTTTCTTAAATAGGGGAATGGTCTTACCTAGTTCTAGAAACTCTCACGAGGAAACATCCTCTCCAAATCTATCCTGCCAAGGTTCCTCAAGTTCTTATGTTTCTATCATGCACCTCTCATTCTTCTGTTAAAATGCATCTCAGTAAACAGCTCCCATAATAATGGCCATGATCAGATTGTTGAGACCTACAACACTTTATTGGTTCCAAAGTGTCTGGGGGACTCATCCAAAAGTTAAGAAAGTTTCTATAGAAATATAGTGTATTTCAAAGAACCTTCGATTGCTCCACAAAAATCCATCATTCTATGTTCAACTTCTAAGCCTGACAATGCAGTCCCCAAAGAACTGAATTTCCATTGTAATCAGGGCAGCTTCTTAAAAAAATAAATCTTCTTCAACTAAGTAGACAAGCTACGTGAAGAAGATAATTCAACCAAAATTGGACACAATTGTCCAGTTGAGGTTAGACTATTATTTGGAAAAAAATTAGCATGACGCCTCTGCCTTTTTACTTTGCCTCCTTTGGAAAAGCCTAGAAGCACGTTCATCCTAACCACTTTCTCAACACACCCTGCCTCTGACGAAATGTGTGCATCCATAACCCGCCAGACTCCTCCCCTCCTGCACTTCCTTTGATGTAGCGTCCCTCATTACCTCTCCTCAACTTTTCAGAAAAATGCATCACCTCACCTTTCTCTTCACTAATCTTTATCTGCCATGTATTTGCCTATTCTCTTTATATCCTATTTATACACAATAAAGTTGTGTAGCACAAATTCTGGCTAAGTCATTAATATTGATCAGAAGAAAAAGCAATAGCCCCAGCATTGATCCTTGAGGAATGTTACACTTTCCTCCAGTCCAAAGGACAACCATTCATTATGATGCTCTTCTATGCGTTATGAAATTAACTTCATATCCATGTTGTCAATGTCTCTTTTTTACCATGTTTCAACTTTACTACACCTGTTTCATGGCACTTTAATCAGACACATTCTGGAAATTCATACAAAACGACATTGAAAGCCTATCATCTACTCTGTTCCCTCACCAAAAAAAATCCAAAGCAGTTAAATTCATTTTGTCCATGCCAGCTTCCTTTAATTCAACCAATTTGCTCCAGGTAGATCAAGGTTTCAAAAAACTTTCTCAATACTGGTGGTAACATGCTTGGCTGGCAGTTACTAGAAATAGATTTTTTTTTTCTGAAGAAGGGGCCAACATCTGTCGATCTCTTGTCCGCTCACACCATCTTCATATCGAAAGAGCATTGGAAGATTGTGTCCCAACTGCAATTCCTCCTTTTAAATCCAAGGATACATTCCAGCCATTTTTGCTGATTTACCTACTTAAATTCAGTCAACTTTTCCAATGCCTCAGTAATCTCAATTTTTATGTGTATCTGGTGTCTTAACTACCTCATCCTTCAGTGATACATTACAAGCACTCTCTTACCCAATGATACAATCATTGCGTACTTTAATACTGCCCTCAGCACGCATGTGATATGGACTGACCCCACTCCACGCCTTCACTACCTGGTCCTCGCTTTGAGAAGGGCAGTAGTGCAGACATCAAAGTACAATAAGTCAAGGGCCAGAAAGACTAAAGGTGGTTAAAAAAAAAGCTTTCATTTGTTAATCACTTTCAATACTTTTTTATTGAAGTGATGGATTTCCAAGTGTTTGATAAGGACACTGACAGCATGAATATGAAGGGGCTTAAGTAACAGCCAAAAGAAGCACTTGATCAACTTGAGGTTCAACACTCACATATTCCTGGACAGCATTAACATTGATTTTTCTCATTTTAGGAAACCCCACCCCCATCTGATTCTACTGTTTCCATATTTTCTTTATCTACTCCAACTTTTATTCTTCTCTAATATTTTCTTCTCTTGCTGTGCTTCTATCTTTCCGACCTTCTGTGCTACATCACCTCTGGGCCCTTTCCCAACTTTCTTTCCTGCTTTATATATGTAATTTGACCTATCTTAATCTTGATAAAGTTCCTACCCTAAACGTTGACTGATCACTTCTACCTATGCAGCTCAGTTCCTCCAGCACCTGCGGCTTTGGCATTTCCTCATCATAGTGAAGGAGTGTGTGTATAGTAGCATCCTCAGAAATCACTTTTCTTCCTGATCAATATTTTACGACCTGTCAGTGAAACACAAAAGTCTGCAGGCACCATGGGTGAAGTAATGCTGGAGAAACTCAGCAGGTCAAACAGTGTACTTTATAGAGCAAAGTAAAGGGCTCAAGCCTGAAACGTTGGTTATGTATCTTTATCCTTGCTGTCTAAAATACACTTTCTGGCCTACTGAGCTCTTCCATCACCTGCAGCTTTTGCGCTTCTTCATCGCAGTGAATGCTTGTTTTATGGGCTGGAGGACGGTGCATAGTAACATCCTCAGGGATCAGGGTTGGGGAGGCTGCTCGAATTGAAGGTGTAAGCCAGACTTCCTAAACTTGCAATTACACAGAACAGCTGGATTGTGACAGTCAGTAGGATATAAAGAGAGGAATGAGTAAATTCATGGCAGAATTTAAAAAAAAAGTGGCTATAAATTGTGCACAGAGAGGGTTGGTGAAGAATAAACGGTGGAGGGGCCCGATGCGCGGAGACGGTCAGTACCGAGTCCAGGACAGAGCGCTGCCGCTGCCCGGACGCCCCAGGGCAGGAGTGGAGACCGGCCTCTCTCCCCAGGCCTCGGTACCGTCCGAACTCGGCCCCATGTTCCCCGAAACAAACCGCCTCAGGACGCGCCAGACCCGGGAATCGCCTCACCTCGGTTCACCGTCGGTCCCGCCACGGCGAGGCCCCGGTCGCCCAGGAAACTGAGGCCGCCCGAAGTCGCCTGAAGCCAACCTGACGGAGGCCAAACGTTTCCGACCGTCTCTTCACAAAGCCCGCGATTGTTTTTTTATTTATCTGAAGGAGTGAATTACATCAAGATTCCCACCTGGTTTCAGGAGAGATTTCAGGCAACGTCTGATATACAAATTTGGATGGGCCTAAAGGGAAACGCCGCGTAATTCAAACCGAGGGGATCACGTGACTGATGGGACGGGTTGAGACGTTGTCAGCGTGTCGGTAAGTGATGCAGATGTGGGCACAGCTGGGCAGGAGGGGGAGATGGTGCAGGTATGGGCACAGCTGGGCAGGAGGGGGAGATGGTGCAGGTGTGGGCACAGCTGGGCGGGAGGGGGAGATGGTGCAGGTGTGGGCACAGCTGGGCTGGAGGGGGAGATGGTGCAGGTGTGGGCACAGCTGGGCAGGAGGGGGAGATGGTGCAGGTGTGGGCACAGCTGGGCGGGAGGGGGAGATGGTGCAGGTGTGGGCACAGCTGGGCTGGAGGGGGAGATGGTGCAGGTGTGGGCACAGCTGGGCAGGAGGGGGAGATGGTGCAGGTGTGGGCACAGCTGGGCAGGAGGGGGAGATGGTGCAGGTGTGGGCACAGCTGGGCGGGAGGGGGAGATGGTGCAGGTGTGGGCACAGCTGGGCAGGAGGGGGAGATAGTGCAGGTGTGGGCACAGCTGTACAGGAGGGAGAAATTGTGCAGATATGAAAACAGTAGGGCAGAAGAGGATGGTGCAGATGTGGTCACAGCTGAACAGGAGAGGATGGCACAGATATGGGCACAGCAGGGCAGGTTGAAATGGTGCAGATGTGGACAGCGGGGCAGGAGGGTATGGTGCAGATATAGACAGCAGGGCAGGAGGGTATGGTGCAGATGTGGACAGCAGGGCAGGAGGGTATGGTGCAGATGTGGGCACAGCAGGGCAGGAGGGCATGGCACAGATGTGGGCACAGCTGTACAGGAGGGGCATTTTGCAGATATGGGTACAGCTGTACAGGAGGTAGATTCTGCAGATATGGGCACAGCATAGCAGGGGAAATGATGCAGACATGGGAACAGTAGGGCAGGTTGAAATCGTGCATATGTGGACACAGCTGGGCAGGAGGGGGTAGTGGTGCAGATGTGGGGACAGCTGTGCAGGAGTGAGAAGTGGTGCATATGTAGGCACAGCTGGACAGGAGGGGGATGATGCAGATGTGGGCACAACTGGGCAGGAGGGGGAGGTACAGAAGTGGGAACAGCTGTACAGGAGGGGGAAGTGGTGCAAATATGGGCACAGCTGTACAGGAGGGGGATGGTGCAGATGTGGGAACAGCTGGGCAGAATGGGTGGTGTAGATGTAGGCACAGCTGGGAAGGAGGGGGAGATGGTGCAGATCTGAGCACAGCTAGGCAAGAGGGGGAGATGGTGCAGATGTGGGCACAGCTGGGCAGGAGGGGAAATGGTGCAGATGTTGGCACAGCTGTACAGGAGGAAGGAAATGGTGCAGATGTGGGCGCAGCTGGGCAGGGGAAATAGTGCAGATGTGGGCACAGCTGTACAGGAGGGAGGAAATGGTGCAGATGTGGGCACAGCTGGGCAGGAGGGGAAATGGTGCAGATGTGGGCACAGCTGTACAGGAGGGAGAAATTGTGCAGATATGAGAACAGTAGGGCAGAAGAGGATGGTGCAGATGTGGTCACAGCTGAACAGGAGAGGATGGCACAGATATGGGCACAGCAGGGCAGGTTGAAATGGTGCAGATGTGGACAGCGGGGCAGGAGGGTATGGTGCAGATGTAGACAGCAGGGCAGGAGGGTATGGTGCAGATGTGGACAGCAGGACAGGAGGGTATGGTGCAGATGTGGGCACAGCAGGGCAGGAGGGCATGGCGCAGATGTGGGCACAGCTGTACAGGAAGGGCATTTTGCAGATATGGGCACAGCTGTACAGGAGGTGGATTCTGCAGATATGGGCACAGCACAGCAGGGGAAATGGTGCAGATATGGGAACAGTAGGGCAGGTTGAAATCGTGCAGATGTGGACAGCAGGACAGGAGGGTATGGTGCAGATGTGGGCACAGCAGGGCAGGAGGGTATGGTGCAGATGTGGACACAGCTGGGCAGGAGGGGGTAGTAGTGCAGATGTGGGGACAGCTGTGCAGGAGTGAGAAGTGGTGCATATGTAGGCACAGCTGGACAGGAGGGGGATGATGCAGATCTGGGCACAACTGGGCAGGAGGGGGAGGTACAGAAGTGGGAACAGCTGTACAGGAGGGGGAAGTGGTGCAAATATGGGCAAGGCTGTACAGGAGGGGGATGGTGCAGATGTGGGAACAGCTGGGCAGAAGGGGTGGTGTAGATGTAGGCACAGCTGGGAAGGAGGGAGAGGTGGTGCAGATGTAGGTACTGCTGGGCAGAAGGGGGAAGTGGTGCAATTGTGAAAACAGATGGCGGGGGGAGTGGTCCAGGTGTGGGAACACCTGAGCAGGAGGGGCAAGTGGTACAGCTGTGGGCACAGCAGGGCAGGAGGCAGTGGTGCAGCTGTAGGCACAGCGGGGCAGGAGGCAGTGGTGCAGCTGTAGGCACAGCGGGGCAGGAGGCAGTGGTGCAGATGTGGGCACAGCTGGACAGGAGGGTGAAATGGGTCCAGCTATGGACAGCTGGGCAGGAGTTATGAGCACAATGGAGAAAAGGGTGTGCCAAGTTCATCTGTTGAATTTGATGCAATAATGCAAATTTTAGTTATAGGAGTCACTATCTCGGAGGATCTCTCCTCGACCCAATACACTAATGGCATTGTGAGGAAAGCCTTTGCTTTCTCAGGATTTTGCAGAGGTTTGGAATTACATTGCAAATCCTGGTGAATTTTTACAGATGTGTGGTGGAAAGTGTGCTGACAGGCTGCATCATGGTCTCGTATGCGGACACCAATAGCCCTGATCGTAAAGCCCTGAAGAAGGTAGTTGAAACAGCCCAGGTCATCACAAGCAAAACCTTCCCCACCATCAAGAACATCTATAGGGAATGTTGCCATCAGAGAGCAGCAGCAATCACCAAGTATCCACACCACCCAGCACATGCTCTGTTCTCACTGCTGCCATCATAAAGAGGTCTAGGTGCCACAAGACTCACACCACCAGGATCAGGAACAGCTACTACCCCTCCACCATCAGACTCCTCAACAACAAACTCAATTGGATTAATTTAAAGACCACTTTATTTTTTATTTTTCTCTTTCTATTGCACAGTTTACAGTTCTTTTATTTGTTTACATATTTATGTTGATTGCAGTTTTTTTCCCCTTTGGTCCATAGGAAAAAGAATCACGGTTGTAAGTGATGTCATGTATGTACTCTGACAATAAATCTGAAATCACAACCGACCCATTTTGTGCTACAACCCCTTCTTATCACAACAATGAATAAAAAACAGGTTTTATCCCATTCCTTTTTGAATTGTTCATTTTTCAAGATAAAGCATCAGTCACAAAGGCTGAAAAGCTTCTCTCCCAGAGGTTTTTGAGAGATATTGGGGATCTGGTTCAGAAGAGAGAGGTGTACAGTAGGTATAGGCAACATGGAGAAAATAAGGAACTTGAGGAGTATACAAAATACAAGAATAACCTCAGGATTGAAAGAAATGCCTAGAAGACAACATCAGGTTGCTTTGGCAAACAATGTGAAGGAAAATCCTAAGGGTTTCTATAGGTATATTAAGAGCAAAAGGCTAGTAATGGACAAAATTGGTCCCTTTGAAGATCAGAGTGGTCAGCTATGTATGGAACCAAAAGAGATGGGGGGAGATCTTATGTTTTTTTCTCATCAGTTTTCACTCGAAACTGGCACAGAGTTGTGGAGAGTAAGGAAATCAAGCAGCGATGTCATGAAGCTTGTACAGATTAAAAAGAAGAAATTGCTTTTGTTTAAATCCCCAAGACCTGACAAGATATTCCCTCAGATGTTGAGGGAGGCCTGTGTAGAAATTGCAAGGCCTCTGGCAGAAATATTTAAAATGACCTGAGCCACAGGTGTTGTGCCAGAGAATTGGAAAGTAGTTCATATTCCTTTTTTTTTAAAATAAAAAAGGCTCCAAAGTTACCCTGGAAGTTATAGGCCATTGAACCTAATGTCAGTAGTAGGTTAATTATTGGAAGGTGTTCTAAGAAATCAAATATACAATTATGTGGATAGCCAAAAACTGATTAAGAATAGTCAACATGGCTTTTTGCATAGTATGTCATGTTTAACCAATTTTATAGTTTTTTTAAGGGAGTTACCAGGAAAATTGATGAAGGAAAGGCTGTGGATATTGTCTAAGGTACTTTAGTAAGCCTTTGACAAGGTCATACATGGGAGGTTAGTCAGGAAGGTTCAGACATTAGGTATTCATTATGAAGTAGTGAACTGGATTCGACAATAGCTGGATGGGAGAAGCCCATGGTGAATGATTGCTTCCCAGACTGGAGGCCTGTAACTAGTGGTGTGCCTCCAGGGATCAATGCTGGAAACATTGTCATCTACAGTATGTCAATGATCTGGATGATAATGTAGTAAATTGGAACAGCAGGTTTGCAGATGACATTAAGATTGGAGATGTTGTGAACAGTAAAGGTTTTCAAAGCTTGCAGAGGGATCTGGACCAGCTAGAAAAATGGGCTGAAAAATGCAGATGGAGTTTAATGCAGACAAGTGTGAAGTATTATATTTTAGAAGGACAAACCAAAAACTTCATACACAGTAAATGGTAGGGTTCTGAGGAGGGCGGTAGAACAGACAGATCTAGGGATACAGATACATAATTCCCTGAAAGTGGCATCGCAGGTGAATAGGGTTGGAAAGAGAGCTTTATGGCCTTCATAAATCAGTATCTCGTATATGAGTTCAGACATTATAGTAAAGTTGGGTAAGACATTGGTGAGGCCAAATTAGGAGGATTGTGTGGAGTTTTGGTCACCTAACTACAGGAAACATAAAAGATAGAAAAAGTGCAGAGACAATTTACTAGTATGTTGCCCGGATCGCAAGGACTGAGTTACATGCAAAGATTAAACAGGTTAGGACTTTTTTTCTTCTTGGAGCATAGAAGAATGAGGAGAGATTGGATAGAGGTATTTAAAATTATTAGGGGGATAGACAGAGTAAATGTAGATAGACTTTTCCACTGAGGGTAGATGAAGGTACAAACCAGAGGACATGGGTTAAGAGTGAAAGGGTAAAAGATTAGGGGGAACTTCTTCACTCAAAGAGTGGTGGGGGTGTTGAATGAGCTGCCAGCTGAAATGATAAATGTGGGCTCATTTTTAACTTTTAAAACAGAGCAAAAATGGTTCAGTACAGTACAGACTAGAAGAGCCGAAGGGGGGTGCTTGTGTGCTGTGGTTCTATCACATCCATGGATCCTGTCATCTCCTCAGAAACCACCGCCTCCTAAAATGAATCTTCCCAATCATTTTCAGAAATTAACCTCTCACCCATCCAGCCTTGGACATGGTATTTTCATCAAGAAATACAATATTATTAATGTGGTTATAATTATTGTAATGAATGTGTTCTTTTCTCTTTTTTCTATCTGTAGGGATTAGGGTTGGTGGGAGGTGAGGGGGGTGAAAATTGAAAACTATTTAGTATATTTTCTAATGTTAAAGCAAGTTAATTTGTAATGTATGTTGATACTAATAAATAAAATTTTCAAAAAACCCATCTCCTCCTGAGCCCGTTCCCTCTTTAGCTGAATAGCCTCCTTTCCTGTCCAGCAGTGAACCAGAGTTTGGGGATCCAAATCACCCTCCATTTCCAAACTCCTGAAATGTTAGAAAGATCCTGTGGCCACCAGCACACCCTCATAAATCTGATCTGTCCACTGCAGTGGTGGGGTTTTCCCAGTGGCCACCCATTTCAATTCCCATGCTGGCATGTCTGTCCATGGTCTCATGCATTGACAGACTAAAGCCACCCGCAGATTAGAAAAACAATATTCCAACCAGATTGTATTGATAGCTGCTTCTCCAGTTACGATTGGCTCCCCTTACACATTTCTTTCACCTTTCCCAGAGCGCGCTACCTTACCCATAGCTCTATCTTTCCCTTTGCTCTATCTTTCCCTTTGCTTTCCTCCAGCACTTCCTTCACTTCTCACCTTTCCTGTCCAATTATGGCCTTTTTTCCTGTTGGCCTGTGCTCCTCCCCTTGCCTTTCTATTCATATGCCTACCTGCTATTTGCTCATACCTTGAAGAATGGCTCCAATCTGAATGTTGGTTATATATCTTTACCTGCTAAGTTCCTCCATTAGCTTTGTATTTTTACTCATGAATCCAATACTTGGTTCTCAGAAGCTGGTCACCAACATGCCAAATCCCATGCTGGAGCCTTGTTTATTACTGTGACTACCCATTCTGTAGAATCCTTTCCAAGGAACCCCCCTCTCAGCGATTGGGGGCAGGGGAGAAAGGTGAGGAACGTGTCATCACACATCACTAGATTTAAGGATGGGTTCTTTCCTACTATTATCATATTCCTGAATGAACCTCACATTACTAAAATAATGTTGCCTTTGCTCGGTTTGATCTGAACTCTCTTGGTAAATCTGTACTTCTGTACTGTATTTTTACTGCTGTACTATGAATGGGTTGAGTAGCTGGACTTGCAAAATACATTTTCTCATTGTACCTCTGATACAAACCAAGTTAAAAATGTAAATCTTGAGCTGTCCAAATCAAAGTACCATTGAATTGTGCCCAAGATGCATGTTTTTAAACTTCATTTGTCATTCCTTTATCATGAATGCAAACCTACACTCCTGTGACATTCCAGCCCTCATCCTGTACCATTTCCTGCCAATGTCCTAAACCACAGCCCCATTATCTTCTACATTAGTTGCCCATAATTCATTCCTCAATTCACTTGGTCTACCTTCAGTAACTTTCCCCCTTTTCAATATCTCCATTTTGGAAAACAAACTATCCATCTTCTATAACCCCACAAACTCCCATTTACCTTGACCACACCTTTACCCACTCCATCTCCTGTGAGGAATAATTCTTTTTCTCAATTTCTTCATCACTGCCACATCTACTCCCAGCATGAATTTTTCCATTCCGGGACAATGGAGATGTCCTCCTCCTTCAGGAGATGTGACTTTCCCTTTATAGCCATTAACTCAGCTCTTACCCACATTTCCTCTATTCCCCACACAGATGCAACAAAAACAGGGCTACCCTCCTCCTCACCTAACACTCCACCTAGCTCCACATCCAATATATCATTCTATGCCACCTACAACATGATCACACCACCAGACACATCTTCTCCCCTCCTAGCTTCCAGACCTTTCACCTCAACTCCCTTGCCACCAATCATCTCCTTGGTACCTACCCCTTTGACAACAAGCTTTATTCCTACAATCTTATCTTTCACCATTTGGGGATCTAAACAGTCCTTCCAAGTGCATCTTGGGATCTGCAGGGGTCATTTACTACATCCAGTGGTCTCAATACAGCCTCCTCTACATCGGGGAGACTAAATGCAGACAGGGAGGTCATTCCATTCAGCAGCTCTGCCTGTAGCCCACAACTTCCATTCCCCACCCCATCGCCATGTCTGTCCATGGCCAGGATGAGGCCACTCATAAATTGGAGGAACAGTTAGTATAGCCATTAGCACAACAACACTATTACAGCACCAGCAACTTAGGTTCGTATCCAGCACTGTCTGTAAGGAGTTTGTATGTTCTCCCTTGTCTACGTGGGTTTCCTGAAGGCCATTCAGTTTGCTCTCACCCTTCAAAATGGGGGTTGTAGGTTAAATTGGGGTATTTGAGCAGCATAAGCTGATGGGCCAGAATGGCCCGCAACTGTGCTATATGCCCAAACTTAAAATAAATTTAAATTTAAAAAGACCTTATACTTCCGGTTCAGGTTTGATATGGAGTAGACACCTCTATGATTACCTTCAGTATACTTTTAAAAAACATCACTGTCAGGAAGTTATGTCATTAGTGATATCAAGGTACAAACCAGAGGACATGGGTTAAGAGTGAAAGGGTAAAAGGTTAGGGGAAACTTCTTCACTCAGAGTGGTGGGGGTGTTGAATGAGCTGCCAGCTGAAGTGATAAATGTGGGCTCATTTTTAACTTTTAAAACAGCAAAAATGGTTCAGTACAGTACAGACTAGAAGGGCCGAAGGGGGATGCTTGCGTGCTATGGTTCTATCACTCCATGGATCCTGTTAAAAAAAAAAAAAACCTGTGTTTGATGCAGGTCAATATCCCGCATTTTCCACAGCACATTTTGGGAGCTAGTTCACTTGCTGGTAAGTGTGTCACCACATGACACCCCTCCCCCCCATCCCAGAACTGGCAATCCTGCTGTGGACCCCCAAAGTCTGTATATTATTTGGGCAGCCTTCCTCTTCACCAATGCGCCTGAACTACAACTGGTCCATCCAGATCCAGATGGGCAGGTTTGAGGCAGTCAATTGCAAAAGCTTCCCCTTTACTTCCTATGTCCAAAATGTAAGTCAAACCATTGCATCTTAGTACTTCAAAGGGACCCTCATACAGATGCTGGAATGGTGCTCGGTGTGCTCCTTTCTGCACAGAAACATACTTGCAGTCCTTCAAGTTCTGGGATATTTAGGACCTGGCCTGACCATGTTGAGATGTCGGTATGGGGACTAAAGAACCAAGCTTCTCATGGAGCTTGCTTAGGACTGCTGCAGGTATCTCCTCCCATCCTCGTATGATAAAAATTCTCCTGGAACCATCAGGGATGCAGTATAGACCAGTTCTGCCTCATCTGCCATGGCAATTCATTAACCCAGTTAGGACCCTGCAGATGCACCATAAAGGCCGATTTCAAATGCCTGTGGAGCCTTTCTATTGGTCCGTTGGACTGTAGGTGGTATGCAGTTGCGTGGTGCAACTTGGTTCCAAACAGGTTAGCCATTGCTGACCACAGGCTTGACATGATATGTGTTGGCAGACTGATATGTGCTATCCAGGCAGAAATGAGGGCCCTGGCACAGGTGTTGGTAGTCATGTCTGCCAGTGGATCTGCATCCAACCAACACGTGGCCCAATTCACAACAGTGAGAAGAAAATGGGAACCACATGACACCAGCATGGGACCTACAATGTCCATGTGTACATGGTCAAACCTCAGATACGGTGATTCAAAAGATTGTACTGAGACTTTCGTGTGTGGCTGGACTTTGGCTGTCTGGCAATGAGTACACATCTTAACCCAGTTACTTACCTGTTTTCGAAGGCCATGCCACACAAATCCATTGACTACCATCTGGACAGTCATTCTGATCAATGGATGTACCAACCCATGTACTATGTCAAATACCTTCCGCCTCCAGGCCACCGGAAGTGATTAGGCGAGGATGACCTGTAGATATGTAACACAGGAGTTTGAGCTCACCCAGGCCTACTGGAATTTCTTCCAGCTGCAGGTTCAAGACTTCTGTTCCGTAACATGGAATTTATTTGTCTGCCTGTTGCGCTTTCACAAGTGCAGCGTAGTCCACCCCTTGGGCTAAGGTCTGCATGGATTGTATGGCCAGGAAAGTCAACGTATCTGCCACTATGTTGGCCTTTCCTGAGATATGTTCGATGGCCATCATGAACTCAGAGATAAGATAAATGTCTCTGTTGATGAGCCGACCACGGATCTGATACCTTAATGAAGGCAAATGTAAGTGGCCTGTGGTCTGTAAAAGGCGTGAAATGCCTGCCTTCTAGAAAGTACCTGAAATGCCTGATAGCTAGTACAGTGCCGACAATTCTCGATCAAAAGCACTGTACTATTTTCTGGTGGTCTTGGATGCTTGCTAAAGAAAGCCAACAGTTTCCAATGCCCATCGTTGTACTGTTTAAGCACACCTCCTCCTGCCATACTGGATGCATCCAATGACAGGGCTGTAGGGACATTCGTTCTTGGGTGGACCAGCAATGCAGCATTACCCAGTGCTTCCTTGGTGTTCTCAAATGCTGCTGACAATTTTTCATCTCAAGTGACTTCCTTGCCTTGCCTGACAACAGGGCAAAGAGGGAGCGCATGATGCGAGCTGCTGATGGTAGAAACCAGCGATAAAAGTTCATCATTCCAATGAACTCCTGGAGGCCTTTAACTGTGCTGAACTCAGCGAATGCCTGGATTGCCTCAACCTTTGCCAGGAGTGGGTTTGCTCCATGTTTGTTGATTCTATGGCCCAGAAAGTCAATGGTTGCTAACCCGAATTGACACCTGGCCAGGTCAATGGTCAGCCCAAACTCATTCACATTAGTGAAAAGCTTGTACAGGTGGGACAGATGTTCCTGATGACTACTAGCTAGCAATAAGTATGTCGTCTATGTATATGAAGGCAAAGACAAGATTGCATCCCACTTTGTCCATTAAATGTTGGAAAGTCTGCATGGCAGTCTTGAGCCCAAAAGGCATCCTTCTGAATTAAAAAGGCCAAAGGGTGTAATAATAGCCATTTTTGGAATGTCATCTGGGTGGACCGGGATCTGATGATAACCCCGCAGGTGTACCTTGGAAAAGATGCAGGCATCCTGCAAGTTGGATGTGAAGTCCTGTAAATGCGGTACTGGATAGTGATCCAGTGCAGTAACTTCATTTAACCTGCAGTAATCACCACAGGGTCTCCATCCACCTGCAGCTTTGGGTACCATGTGGAGCAGGGTGGTCCAGGAGTTATTGGACTGTTGCACAATACCCATGCCCTGCATCCTTTCAAACTACTCTGGGCAGATGAAGTTTATCTGGAGGGAGTCTGTGAGGTCAGGCATGCAGCGATGGCCCTTTACTTGGTAATGTGGTGCTGCACCCCATGTTTCAGGATCACTGAGGTTAATTGCGGCATAATTGTTGAGGGGAATTCCGCCAACAACCTGGAAAAATCATTCTCCGAAAGAGTAACAGAATCTAAATGCTGCAGCTTGGCCTCACCTAGGGCAAAGGTCTGGAAAGTGTTGTTGTGAAAGAGCCTTCATCCCTCTATATCAACCAGAGGCCACACGCTCTGAGAAAATCTGCTCCCAGTAGCAGTTGTGCGACCACAGCCAATGTGAATGTCCACGTGAACTTAGTATTGCCGAACTGAAGCGGGATCCTGCACATGCCAAATGTCTGGTTAGTTCTGCAGTTTGGAACTTTCATTGATGGTCCAGGTTTTCTGTTATGTGTGTCATGCCCCGAAGGGGAAGTACACTTAGTTCAGCTCCTGTATACGCCAAGAAACATTCCAGACATAAAAGCTGTCTCGATGGCCAATCATTGCAGCCATTAATGATGGCTGGTTCCAGCAATTTTCACTGAAACGAATAGGAAGGTCGGCAGCCGTGAGCTTCAGTGCCCTATCGTTGATGGTCGAAGCACCAATTGGTGCTATCTTCATCCCATTGTCTCCTGGCCCGACTGAGTCTGACAACAGATTTTAATGGCCCCGCTGCCGATCTAATGTTGTAGTTGCAAGGACCTGCTATGAATGGGATCTGGTGATCTGGCCTACGAAAATCACATTTTCTTGCTTAGCCCACCATAGAATGTCACTATGGGCCTCGACACTCCATTTGTCTCTGAAATCCTCATCGGCCAGTAGCACGTTGATATCTTCTGGCAACTGCTCCAAGAAAGCCTGCTTGAACATGAGGCAGGGCCTACACCCTTCTGCCAGTGGCAGCATTTCATTTTTCCATCCAAATAAAGTAAATAGGCCACACACAAACGCCATGAGAGTCCAAAGACACGGATGAGCAGACCCTTAAGCACCATATACTTTCCCTCCTCTAGCAACTGCTGCAGAAAATCAGAAACTCGATATGCCATCTCTTGATCCAAGCCACTTTGTACTTCTGCTTTGTTAAACCATATACGTGGATGTGAAGTCCAAAACATTGACAGTTTCAGAGCCATGGCATGCATCAAAGAAAAAAATTTGCATGTTGAGGTCCAAATATCATTTGGACTGTTGGGGTCACCAACGTAGCGAAGTATTCCATACTGAGCTACTATAGACATTAGTGTACTTGTTGTGGAATTGCTGTACACAGTCGAGTTGACGTATATGCAGGGAAGTCTATATACACACTGTAGAGTCTAGTGCAAGATTAACACCTCCAGGCTTGCATGCTGGGCTTATATGCATCACCACTTCTGTCACATGGACAGAAAGTGATATCAGTGATGTCATCAGCTCAGATAAAAAAACCCGTGTTAGATGCAGGTCAATTTTCCACAGCACATCTGCCATTTTGGGAGCCGGTTCACTTGCTGGTAAGTGGGTCGCCACACTGATCCATAAACATCTACTTGTAAAACTCTCACAAATACTCTCCCATTAGTCTTGGGAAAGCCAAATGGAGACATGAAGTCTCCTCCTGCATGGCATTTGAGATGCTTGTTGGTGAAATGTGATCCAACAACTAAACCTCACAATCTTACCCTTTTTAAGATATATTTTAATAATTTTATTAACCCATTCTGCAACATTTCTTTAATTTTGAAAGTAAAGACACAACCAAATGTTCCTCCTAGATCGATCTCCTTAGCCAATAGGATGGAAAACACTTTACCATCAGTTATTTCTGAAGATCAGATGGGGTTTATCAAGAACTGATATTCCTATTTTAATGTATGTCACATAATGAATATTATGTATTTGCCCTCAGGGTAAACCCCTGAGCATATTCTTTCACTGGATGCAGAAAAAGCTTTTGATCGAATAGAATGGGCATATCTGTTTACAATCATTGAAAATTTTATCTTTGGTTCTGATTTTATTACATGGGTTAAATTATTGTTCTCACAGCCATCTGCCACAATTCTTACTAATTTACAATGATCTCGACCTTTCAATCTGCAATGTGGCACTTGTCAAGGATACCTGTTAAATCCTTTATTATTTGATGTGGCAATTGAACCATTGGCAATTGCATTTCATGAGTGCAAAGACATCTTGGGGATATGGAGGAAAGGGATAGAACAGAGGTTCTCAAACTTTTTCTTTCCACACACACACACACTAAGTATTCCCTATGCCATCAGTGTTCTGTGATTAGTAAGGGATTGCTAAGGTGGTATTTGGGTGGAAAGAAAAAAAAGTTTGAAAACTACTGTTTTATTTGTTATGTGCACGGTTTCATAATTCCAAAGGAAATAGGCCAATGACAATTTTTCTCAAGCAAAATAGTTCAGTAACAATTGGGTCTAGAGTCTAGAGCAGTGATTCTCAACCTTCCCTTCCCACTCACCTACCACCTTAAGCAATCCCTCACTAATCACAGAGCATTGATGACATAGAGATTACTTAAAGTGGTGAGTGGGAAGGGAAGGTTGAGAAGCACTGGGATAGAACACAAGGTCTCCCTTATACAAATCCAGTCACTTCTCTCCCTATATGATGTCATTACTTTCAAAATTCAGTCAATTTTCAGGATATAAATTGAATGCTCATAAAAGTGAAGTTCTTCCATTAAATTCTCCTGCGGCAAGGAATGATTATTCTCCTTTTAAGATTTTTAAAAATTAATTTACCTATCTTGGTATTACAATTACAAAGAATCAAACATCTTTTTAAGGAGAATTATCTTGCTATGCTTAAACAAGTGAAGCATTCCCTGATCCAAAGGTCACCTTTGTCTACAACTCTAGTTGGCGTTATAAATTCTATTAAATGAATATTTTGCCTAATTTTTTTATATCTTTTTCAATCTGTTCCAATTTTTGTTCCTAAATAATTTTTGACTTACTTGATTTGAAGGGTAAGCATCCTTACCTTAATAAAGTTCTTCTACTGAGATCTAGGTAAGATGGTGGTATGGCTCTGCCAAATTTTAGATTTTACTATTGGGTAGTCAATATATGAAGTATTATGTTTTGGTCCTTTTCTAATAAATCATTCTGACTGCTCATCAAGGGTATCAATGGAGCTGAATTACCCCCCCCCCCCCAAATGTTTTTCTAATTTAGTGCTTCTTGGCTCTTCACTTCCATTTTCAACTGTTAATAAGAATATTCTATGAGAATTTCAGCACAATTTAGAAAACATTTTGCATTCATAATTTCTCTCTTTCAAGCCCTATTGTATCCAATCATTTTTTTCATTCTTTACATGATGCTATTTTTCAAAGATGGTTCAGAGTTTTAAGGATCTGTTAATTGATGGATATTTTTGCATCATTTGAGCAGCTTTCTGGTAAATTTAACCTGCACAATTTCAATTTTTTTTAGATATTTGCAAGTCTGGCATTTTCTTGAATCATAATTATCTGATTTTCCTAGAGAGTTTGAATCTAATTTTGTAGACAAGTTTTTAAGTTTAATGCCTTCTTGTAAAGGCTTAATATCTATTATTTTTGAGAAATTGTTATGTTTAAATCAGACTTCCTAGAGAAAAAAATTTTAAAATGCTCAGGAATAGGATTTGAATTTGACTCTAATGGATGTGGATTGGGACACAACTCTTAAGTTGGTTAACAGCTCTTCATTATGTGCCTGCCATTGTTTATTACAATTTAAAGTGGCACATAGGGCACATTTTTCTAAGGCTAGTCTTGTTTTTTTTTCTGATAAACACCCATCTTGTAACAGGTGTCAGAGAGGAGAAGTGTCATTAATTCCTATGTTCTGGACTTGACCCTATCTAGAAAAATACTGGAGAGAGGTTTTCCATACTTTGTTAAGAAAATTAATATAAATTTAATACCAAATTCTTTGGTACAATGGGAGGGAATGACTCTTTTATGTCTTTGGTTCAGAGTCACGCCATTTCTTTTGGCGTGGCATGCAATTTTGCTTAAATGTAAGGATGTTACCTTGCCTACTCATCATCAGTGGTTGCATGACATCATGTCCTGTTTGATATGGAAAGATTAGTTATTCAGTTAATAATTCAGATACAAAATTTCAGAAGTCAAGATGTCATTTATGACATACTAGCTTACTTCATAATTTCATTTCAATATAATTAAATCTTTTCCATGTTCTTTTTATATCTGTTTTTATTTTAATATTAATCATATTTACCATCGGCAACACGGTTAGGCAGGGGATTTGAATGTTTCTCCTTTCTCTTTATTTTTTAAATTAATTTTTAATATGGATCATTTGGAATATGAATTATGGACACGATTCACAATTTATGTATGTTTTTGATATACTGAATGTTTAAGTTAGTGTTACTATCCATATCATTTTATTGAATTGTATTTTTGTACAAGTTCTTTATTAAAATATTTTAAAAGGAAAAACCCCTTTTACTCCTATAGCAGTCTCCAACAAGATGGCATTAATATCGACCTCTAATTTCTGTTAACTCCTCCCCCAAGTCTATCTGTCCCTCATCTATCTGCTTTCCCACAGCTCCCCCACCTTTCAGAGAAATCATACTTAGCTGCATATCCTTTCCACCCATGATCTCTCAATCCCCCCCCCCCCCACCTGTATCCATCAGATAGCCAGTATTCCTTACCAACTTTCTATTCAGATATCTGCCTGATTTTCAGCACACTGCAAAAAAGATTGACTACCTTGTGCTTTCTATGCATGCTGCGTAATCTGCCAAGTTTCTTCAACACTTGTGTAGTACACTGGACCCCATCATCTGCAAATTTTCTTGCTCATATTAATCCCTCCACCATTGGCAGCTATGCATTTAATTGTTCAGGCACCATCTCCAGAACATTGCATGCTTTCCCTCATAAACTTCTCAAAAATAATCTTAAGAACTTCCCACTTATCTGCTCCATTGTCTCAAGTAGCTCAGCATCAAAGAGTTATGAAATGAATTGGGATAAATTGCAACATGAACATACTTTTAGAATGGAATATTGCCATCTATTTCCATTTCTATGTCATCACCAACTCTACTACAGCAATGCTCAGATGCAGTTGTACAAACCAGTAGCAGCAAGGTCTACCCATCTCCCTGGTCCTGCCGTCAGGAGAGTGGAAATCAATGGGAACAATTCTCTAACCTCTACCACCCCATCATCCATTGCAGAGCCTTCTGATCTTCACCAGTACCTTGGCTAGCAGGTTTTTAATCCTTTCATGTCCTTATCCTTTTTCTAATTTCTCTCCACTCCACAACATTCCAAAGTATTGCCACTCTTTCTTGGTCATCCTTGATTTTAAATGTTCCAGCCAAGGTAGTTGTAGGTGCTCAAGCTTTTGCATCTTTCCCAAACTGCTCCTTGCATCTATTTTAAGTTGCATTTAAGACACTTTGAAGTGTACAGCATCAAAATGACACTACTCTGCATTGTATTTCACAAGTTAAAAATGTTAATCCCACTTGCACTATAATACTCAGGATCACCCAGCGAAGAACAGTCACCTTGACTAGACTAGTCCATGCCAACCCAGTTGGTATTCTGGGTAATCGTATGTGCATGTATTTGGTCCACCTCCCTACAATCCATAAATCTGTTCAAATATCTTTTGAATGTTATTGTGCCAACTTCTAATGTTCTCGAGCAGCTCATTCCAGATATAAACCATCCTCTGTGCAAAAAAAAGCCTCTGAAGGCCCTCCTAAATTGTTCAACCTCTCACCCGAAATCTATGCCCTCCAGTTCTAAGACAAAGAATGTGACCATTCACTTATCCATTTTGTATAACAATCTTAAACCATAACTAATTAGGGTGGGCTGGATGGGAGTGTGGTGGACACTGTAGGTAAAGTCGAAGCAATAAAGTCCAAGTAGGGTTTCCAAATCTTATCAAATTTTTTCTGGTTGATTTTGTAAATTATACATAATTCTCTCTAATAGTATACAATTTAATAATTCCATTCGCCATCTATTCAACCCCACAATATCATCAAATTTCCATGTTACAGCTAGATTTCTTGCTATTGCTGCACTTAAAAACTTCTTTTGATACATATCTAACTTCAATTGGGAAATATCTCCCAATAAAAATATTCTGGGATCCTTCAAAATTTGTGACTTCAAAACTGGTGCCAAAAAAATATTTATATCCTTCCAAAATTTAACTACTTTTTCACATTGCCAGACTGCATACAGCAGGCGTGTCAAACTCAAATTCACGGAGGGCCAAAATTAAAAACTTGGACTAAGTCGAGGGGCGAACTAAATATTTATTGAAAATTTTCAACAACATCTGCATGTTTTCTCTTCTTTCAACATATGTAATGTTAAACTTTTTCTTATTAAAATAAATGTTTAATAATAGTTTTGGATAAACTCTTTCTAGAAGCATTAACAAATGAGAAATAAAATATTCAATAAATGATATTTCTCTATAGAGGATTTGTCAAATGTTGCTAGTGTGCTGTCAAATAGTAAAATCTGAGGGCTATTGAGAATGTGGGAGAATAACATGATTCCTGAAACAATCAAATGGGTGACTGATTGTGGGCATGAACTCTAGCAGGGTTATTTGCCATGCCCTTTTTCCATTGGTACAGATATCCTTTGATTTACACACTTTTCAAGTTTTATGCCTAATGAGCTTGTATCCAGGTGCAGGACCATTTTTAACCAGGAATATATTTATCACTGTGACATGAAACTATTGGAAGATCGTTTTATCCTGAGATTAAAGTTCATAATCCTTACTCAGGCCTGTGTGCGGGAGGGCGGGGTTTGCGGGCAATCGGGTTGGACAACGACAGTGCGGGGGCATCGGCTCTCGCTGCAGGGCGGCATCTCGGCGGATCAGCGGCCCCGTCACCGTGAGTCGCGGATCGGCCTGCGGCAGGGAGGGTGAGTAGGCAACGGTCCTGGCCAGGTCAGGCCCGAGGCCTCCAGTTCCGGGTGCTGGGAAGCGGCCTTGGCTTCCCCTGACATCGGCCAGGTCCCAAAACCAGAGTCCACGGTGAGACCCTGCAACATAAACAGAGGAGGTGGGGGCGATTAGCAGGCTGACGCCAATGCATTCTGGGATTTGTTGTATTACTGTGCATGCGCTATACTGGTGCGGCGGCCAGCGGGCCACCTCTAATACATTTTTGAAATGATCTTGCGGGTCAAATATAATTATATCGCGGGCCAAATTTGGCCCGCGGGCCAGAGTTTGACATGTGTGGCATACAGGAAAGATTCTACTTCTTATTACATCCAAAATATTCATCAGAACAATTCGAATGAAGTGCATGCAATTAGTATGGAGTATAATATAATTGATGTAAAAAATTAAATTGTACCATGTGATAACTAACATTAATTGTATTAGTTACACTTTCATAGCATAATTTTGACCATACTTCTTCTTGAATCTGTATATTTCAATCATTTTCCAATCTAGATTTGGATTTTAATAAATAATTTATGAATAGTCTCTTGTAATTTGATATACATATTAGTAATATATTTTTCAATAAACAACTGTTATTAGATATTCAAATGGACTTTGTTCTGGTAATTTAAAATTCCTCCCCAATTTTCTTTTTAAATATAATTTAAGTTGATAATATGTGTTATGGGGTATATTATACTTATCTTTAAATCAATCTAAAGTTAAAATAAATCCCTTATTTTTAAAAATTCCACAATTATACCAAACATCGAAATAATGATTATTAACCAAAAAAGGAATTAATAATCCCTCATGCCATTTATATAAAATGTGTTCAGAATTACTTTCTCCTATTTTACACCCATGCAATCTTTTTAATCGGTCTGTATGACGTTAATTGCACCAATCTGCCATTTAAATTTTGTCCTTTTTTTTATTTGAACACAGTCTGTCTCGATCATTGGCATCACTTCACTTTTATCAATATTTTCTTTGTATCCTGATATTATCCTATACTCCGCCAATCAATCATTTACTTTTTGTAATGAGCTTTAAGGATTTGTAAGATATAGTTATCTGCAAAAAAGACTAATTTTATGTTCTTTATCATGTATCTTAAACCCCTCAATTTCATTATCACTTCTAATCACCTCAGCAAAAGATTCTATAGCTAATGCAAATTTAAAAAGGAGATAATGGACATCCTTGTCTTGATGATCTTTCCAATAAAAAAGATTTTGATATTTGCCTATTTGTAATCACTTTAGCCTTTGGAGAATTATATACTCTTATCCAATTTATAAAATTTGTCAGAATTCCAAAAACCTTCAGTACTTTAAATAAATAATCCCATTCAAATCTATCAAACGTTTTTTCTGCATCTAAAGCACTGATGGTATTTTTCTTATCTGAGTCATATCTATTAAACTTAAAAATCTAACAATATTATCAGATGATCTATTTTTAATAAAACCTGTTTGGTCCATATTAATCAATTTAGGTAAACATTTAGCTAATAGTTTGGACAAAATTTTATAATCAGTATTCAATAGTGAAATTGGTCTATATGAAGTTGGAAGCAAATGATCCTTCACTTTTTTTTGAATAACTGTTATTAACACAGTTTTAAACGACTCGTGTAAGTCCCAAAGAGCTTCCATTTTATCTAACAACCCCATAAATATCAGAATTAATAACTCTTTAAATTGATTATAAAACTCTGGAGAGAAACCATCCTCCCCTGGAGCCTTATTGTTTGGTAAAGACGTTAATATATTGTAATTCTGTAAATGGATTTGTTAATTCTGTCTTCTCTTCAATACTTAACTGTGGTGAGGAGTCACGTGATGGAGTAGTGGCCGGACGGTGAACTCCAGCCCTCTCCAGAAAAGTCGGGAAAAACAAAGGAAAATACAAAGCCACAGAAATAAAAGTTACAGAAAAGTGAGTATAAAGGTGGAAAGAAGATGGCGACAAAAAAAGAAAAATCGAAAGCAATGGTAAGAAGAGAGGAAGAGAAGACAAAGGAGGAAAAAGGTGAAGGCCTTACCTGTCCGAAGAGGCCCGCTGCGGAGAGAGAAACCCGCTCCCTCAGGTCGGTAAATAATGGACTACAAAAATGGCTCGCAGAGCCGAGTAAAAGTGCGCAACCGCGCATGAAAAAAAACACACCGACGGGAGGGGGGACCAGCTGGGGAGTCGATTTCCACAGCCGGCAACGACAGCTGCAGAACACCTGCAGCAAGAAGAGACCACAGAAGACAATAGAAACAAGAAAGAAGAGGAGGAAAGGGCACCAAAGAAACAACAGATGGTCAACCCAGAGGAAGAAGAAGAGGAGGAGGAAGAGTACAGGGAAATAGAAGAAGAAAAGAAAGGCAAGGTAAAGGATATACTTGCTCTTATTAAAGGATACATGGAGTCATTTAAAGAATGGCAAACACAGGAATTTAAGGATTTAAGAAAAAGAATAAACAACACAGAAGAGAAAATAAATAAAATGGAGATGACCTTAACAGAAATGGGAAAGAAAATGGACAAGATGGAAGAGCGGGCAGTAGCAGCAGAAATGGAGGTAGAAGACTTAAAAAAGAAATTGGAGAAATCTAATAAAAAAACTAAAGAGACACAAGAACTACTAGCTCAAAAAATAGATACAATGGAAAACCATAACAGAATAACATAAAGATAGTGGGCCTTAAGGAAGATGAAGAAGGCAAGAATATGAGGGAGTTTATAAAAGAGTGGATCCCTAAGACCCTAGGATGTCCAGAACTACAGCAAGAAATGGAAATAGAAAGGGCACATAGAGTATTGGCCTCTAAACCACAACCACAACAAAAACCAAGATCTATTGTAGTAAAATTCCTAAGATATACTACAAGAGAAAAGGTACTGGAGAAGACAATGGAAAAAGTAAGAGAGGGCAACAAACCACTGGAGTATAAAGGGCAAAAAATCTTCATTTATCCAGATATAAGTTTTGAACTCCTAAAGAAGAGAAAAGAGTTCAATACAGCAAAGGCGATTTTATGGAAGAAAGGGTATAAATTTATACTAAAGCATCCAGCGGTATTGAAAATATTTATTCCAGGACAACAAAACAGACTATTCTCGGATCCAGAAGAAGCACGAAAATTTGCAGAACAATTACAAAAATAGACTGAGGGAGGAAGACGGGTAATGAGAGTTAAAATGATCACGATTGATATGTATGTGGGTAAAGACAAAAATAGACTGAGGGATGAAGATGGGTAATGAGAGTAAAAATGATCACGATTGATATGTATGCGGGTAAAGAGGTATAAGAGTGAATAGAGACAATGAGCATACATGAATGTATCTGTACTTAGAGGAAAATATAGATAGTATAGACAAGAATTAATAAGGGAAGGTAATGGAATAGAGAGAATAAGGAGGGAATTAAAAGAGTGACCTTTGTGACATATGAAAAGTGAAATCTTTACTGGGGGAGGCGGGGTGGGGGGAAATAGCGGTCACTGCAAAATCAGTTGACGCTTGCGAGTGGATTCGCAAATCCAAATGGAGAGGGGAGATGTGGTTGTCCGACAAGGGATAAAGGACAACTCAGGAGGTGAAGGGGAGATTGGGGATAAATAAGATAGAAATAGGAGAATAAGGAAAATGTTGGATGTTGTAGGAATGTTGTCTTATAAAGAGTTGAAAATAAGAAAACAGAAATGGAAAAGGAGGAAAGGTAATGATGGAAAAACGGAAAGAGAAGATAAACAAAATATAAAAGGGCTACGCTGAACTATATGTCTTTAAATATTAATGGAATACATAACCAAATTAAAAGGAAGAAACTACTAAATTTAAATGAATAAATGTATTCCATTAGAAAAAATAACATATAGGTTAAGAAATAATATTGAAATATTCGAACAAGTATAGGAGCCTTACATTAAATACAATAGCGAAAACCTACCGGGGACAAACATTACCTAAGTTGATGGAAGGAGAAGGAAAGAAAAGAATGGACTCAGTAGAATTTCTGGTGTAATTTTGTTGAATGACAACATTGTCTGACTGGCTTAATGCAACCTAGATTGTATACCTAAAATGGATGAGGGGGGGGGGTGGTTTGGGAGGAAAGGGGGGGGAGAAAAAGTCACTGTATATGTGTGAAAAAGAAATAGTGTATATCATGGCTAATGTGATTTATGGTGTGAAAAAAAAAATTAAAAAAAAAATACTTAACTGTGGTAAAGTAATTTTGGACAAATATTCATCTATTTTATCCCCAACCTTCAAAGATTCCGATTTATATAATTTCTTATAAAATTTCATAAACACATCTTTAATACCTTGTGTTTTGTAAGATGACCCGAATCTTCTTTTACAGCTACTATTGGTCTTGATATTTGTTCAATCTTCAATTGCCATGCTAAAACTTTATGTACTCTATCCCCAATTCGTAATATTTTTGTCGGGCTCGTCTTATATCCCTCTCTACTCTACATGTTTGATTTGCATTAAGCTTCAATTTCTTTAAATCCAATATTTTCCTTTGTTCATCATTCCCTCGATTTTGCAATTCTTTTTCCATCTTTATTTTCTTTTCAAAAGAATTAATTTCAGACATGTATTCTTTTTTATCCTTAGCTGTATAACTTCTTATTTGTCCTCTTAAATAAGCCTTCAAAGAGTCCCATACCACAGACTTATTAGTTACAGAATGTTCACTCAGGTCCATAAAAAGTTTTATCTGATGCCTTATAAATTCACAAAAATCTTTTCTTCTCAGCAATGCTGCATTAAACCTCCATCTATAACCTATATTTTGCTCCTCCTCCATTAAAACTGACATAACTAAAGGTGAATGGTCAGACAATATCCTTGCCTGATATTGAATACTATGAACTCTTGTCTGGAGTTGAGAGACTATTAAAAACATATCTAAACGGGATTCTGTTTTATGCCTATAAGAGTAAAATGAATAATCTCTAACATCAGGATGCATCCTCCTCCAACTATCACAAGTTTCATTTCATTCATAAAATTTTTTACATCCTTTGTCACCTTATTTTTAACCGTAATTCCTCCTGATTTATCCAACTTGGAATCAAAGATAAAATTAAAGTCTCCTCCCATAATTATTTTCCATTTTGCATTAGCTAACTGCATAAAACATCTTGTATAAATTTTCCATCATCTATATTTTACAATTTATTATCACATACCTCCTCAATTTATCAATCATTACATCCAATATTTCAATTGGTAAACTTTTATTTATTAATATTGCTACTCCTCTAGCTTTATAATTAAATGAAGAATACCCCCCTACCCAATCTCACTTTAATTTCTATTTCTGTTGAGTTTCATGTATAAAAGCTACATCCACTTTAGTTTTTTTTTCCATATAATTCAATACCTTTTTTCTTTTAATCAGATTCGGAATTCCATTAATACTAATAAATGACAATTTCCCTGCCATTAAACATCAAAATTAAAACCCATATCCCTCCATCTCCCTACCTAACCCAACTCTCCCCACATAGTATAAACAGTCCAGTGTAAGAAGCAAAAAAAAGATAAGAAAGGAAGAAAATAGAAGATAGATAAGGAAAAACCCCAGAGGCGCGTGATGTTAAAGCGTCTCTATCACCCTGATTTGTACGGGATGCAAAACTAGTCGCATTAGTGCCCATGATAGCGTAGTGGTCAGCATCACATTCCCCACTAACTCACTCGAAACATCATTCCATCCCTTACTATAAGCTTATCAATAGACCTTTTAATCCATTAATCTTATACAGTATATTAGATCCCATACAAGTTAAACCTTCCTCCCCTTTTAAACTCAATGCATTTTCAGTTATAGCAAAACCTCTCAGTTATATAATAAATTCAAACGTCTACAACCATCTGCTGATCTTTTACAGGCAATGTATTAGCATATATCCTTGCTTCACTAGGTTCAGTAAAAAATCTATTCCTCCCTCCCGGGACAAATACTTTCAAAACAGCTGGATATCTCAAAACAAAGGCATGGCCTTTTTACCACAATACATCTTTAACCGGATTAAACTCCTTTCTCTTTTTCAACAAATCAAAACTTATATCTGGATTTAAAAAAACTCTTATTTCTGTTACAAATCAAAGGTGATTTTCTTTCTTTAACTTATTTCACTAGCAGCTCCAATATCTTCTCTCTTACTTCATATTGAAGGAATCTGAGAAATATTGGACAGAACCTTTGGTCAGGTTGAGGTTTAGGTTTCAATGCCCCATGGGCTCATTCTATCTGCAAATCATCTTGAAATGCAGCCTGACCTAAAGATTCCGGTATTCACCGTTGCAGAAATTTTTTCAAGTCTTGACCCTCGTCCCCTTCTTTAAGTCCAACAATCTTGATATTATTCCATCTACTAAAATTTTACAAAGTCTCTCTTTTGCATTAACTGATCACGCTTTGCAGCTGCTTGTGTTTTCTTCATTTGATCTTTAAGATTTTGAATCTTTAATTCATTCCCTTTAATTTTTTAATCCATTATTTCAAATCTAGTGTCCACTGTCATGATAATGAATATGTATGAGATATACCGGAAGTCACGTGGTAGGAGAGAGAGATAAGAACACAAGCAAGAGAACAAAGGAAATGGGAGAATAAAAGCCACAGAGAAGTTTACCTGATAAACTTGTGTTTAATGTTTTATTAACTTCACATTTCGGGCCACAAATGTGACATTGGTGACGAGGATGAAAGAAGCTTGAAGAAAATTAAAGACTAAACAAGATTACAGAGGATTACAGACAACTTCAAGGTGATAAGAATTTTCTCTGTGACTCAGTACTTTTGGGGCTGGAATATTTCCTCATGGCTGGTGCAGACGGTGACTTCCTAACACATAGTGGAATTGTTCATTTTGACCCGACTGGTGATGCAAGCACTGTAAGTGTGAAGTGGAAGGCATGGCTGGAAGAATTTGAATCCTATGCCGACAGTCGTGGCCTATTTCTAGATACCGGTACAGTTGAACAAAAAGCGCAGAGGAGGGCGTTACTTCTTTTCACTGCAGGACCCTCAGTTCGGGAAACATTTAAGACACTTTTGAATACTGGAAGAAAGGATGAGTACCGGAAAGCGGTAGATGCATCAAATGCACACTATGTAGTAACACCGAATGCTACATTTCAACGCCATTTGTTTCGGAGAACGAGACAAGAAGATGGCCAGACAATTGCTCAGTACGTGACGAGACTACGCCAGCTAGCTGTTGGATGCAATTACATGCCAGCTGATTTGGACAACCAATTATTGGATCAAGTCGTACAGCACTGCAGATCAGATAAACTCAGAAGACGTCTACTGGAAAGAGGGAGTGAGTTGGAACTCACTGATGCTTTAACCATTGCTGCTGCATTAGAGGCTGTTGAAGGGCAATTTCATACCATGACCCTGAAAGACAACTCAAGCCAGCAAATTAAGAGGCTCTCACATCGCCATAATCAGCCAAGATATACGTTGACACAGGACGTGGAGTGTTATCGATGTGGAAACCGAGGTCACTTTGGAAAAAACCCATATTGCCCGGCCAAAGGCAAAGTTTGCAGAAAGTGTGGAGGTAAGGACCACTTCGCAAAGAAGTGCAAAAGCAAGTCCAATGCAGACCAGAAGAGGAAGAGTACAACTTCCAAAGGCAAAGCCTGGGGGGAAAGGAAAGTATCCTGGAAAGAAAGATACCATTCGCCAGATAGACGGTGACAATGATGATACCCAGGAGGAACAGAGTTGTTACCAATTTACGTTGAATGAAGTACGTCATGAGAAAGTCCCAGTGATCATTGGTGGAGTGACAGTGCAGGTCATTGTAGACTCAGGCAGTGACAGTAATGTGATTGATCGACATTTATGGGAGAAGTTGAAAAGGAAAAAGATTATCTGTACCTCAAAGAAGTGTTCCAAGAAACTGTATCCATACACAGCAACCAAGCCATTACAGACCATTGGATGTTTTACGGCAACTGTTGAAGCTGGAGATAAGTACACCGAAGCAGAGTTTATGGTCATAGAAGAGAGGGGAGAACCATTGCTGAGTAGAAGCACAGCGCAAGACCTGGCAATACTTTATATTGGAGCTTGTGTCAATTCAATTCAGTCATACGAGGATATGAAGCAAGAATTCCCCGCAGTCTTCCAAGGAGTAGGAAAGCTGAAAGGTCGATAATTGAAGCTAGCAATAGATGAAACGGTCAAACCCAAGGCACAACCAATGCGCCGAACTCCGTTTGAACTTCGTGGGAAAGTCGAAGCCAAAATTAAAGAATTGATCAAACAAGACATTATTGAACCGGTGGAACATTCGACACAATGGGTCAGTCCCGTAGTGATTGTGCCCAAACCAAAGGGTGACATAAGACTATGTGTTGACATGAGAATGGCCAATGAAGCTATAATTAGAGAACGACACCCTATACCAACAGTGGAGGAAATACTTCAAGAACTAACTACCAGCAAGGTATTCTCAAAAATTGATCTGAAATGGGGCTATCATCAATTAGAGCTGGATCCAGGTTCCCGAGATGTATCTACATTTGTGACTCACTGTGGATTGTATCGTTACAAGAGACTATCATTTGGAATTAATGCAGCTTCGGAGATCTACCAGTATGAAATCCATCGAGTGATTCAAGGCATTCCTGGAGTTGCCAACATTTCTGACGACATCATAGTCCATGCACCAATGAAGGAAGAGCATGACAAACGGTTGAGGCGTGTACTATCTAGACTACAGGAGACAGGCCTTACCGTGAATGGAAACAAGTGCCAGTTTGGTGTGTCAGAAATGGACTTCATGGGACACAGACTTACAAGGGAAGGACTAAACCCTGCAGAGGCCAAGGTGAAAGCTATTGCAGAGGCACGTGCACCTCAGAACGCAACAGAGGTGAGGAGTTTCCTGGGATTGGTCAATTTTTGTGCAAAGTTCATTCCTAATTTCGCTACAGTGGCAGAACCACTAAGGAAACTAACCAGGAAAGGTGTACCATTTCATTTTGGATCGGAGCAGAAGAAAGCGTTCACAGCGCTGAAGCAAAGCCTGACAGATGCAAAAACTCTTGGATATTACGATCCGGCGGCATCAACCAAAGTCATAGCGGATGCCAGCCCGGTTGGTTTAGGAGCCGTGTTGGTCCAGATGCATGATGGAGGACCAAGAATCATTGCCTATGCCAGCAGATCGTTATCAGATGTGGAAAGAAGATACTCTCCGACAGAGAAAGAAGCACTCGGACTTGTATGGGCCTGTGAGAGGTTCCATGCATATTTACACTGCATTGATTTTGAACTCATCACAGATCATAAGCCATTAGAGGTGATCTATGCACCTAGATCTAGTGTCTGGAATCCAAACCATTCCAATGCCAGAATAGAGAGATGGGTACTCAGACTACAACCCTACAAATATAAAGTAATCCACATTGCAGGGAAAGCAAACATTGCAGATCCGCTGTCCAGATTGGTGAAGGATGGAGGTCCACATTCCAAGTCAGAATTGGGAACAGAAACAGAGAGCTTTGTACGCTTCGTAGCTATTCAGGCGACACCGAAAGCTGTGACTACGAAGGAAGTCGAGAGAGAATTATAACGTGATCCAGAACTCATGGAAGTAATGCATACAGAGTGGACAATGGGACAAGTGTACTCACAAGGCTTACATTCCCATTAGAGACGAACTTTGTTGCATTGGACAGTGTGTATTAAGAGGTTGCAGATTGGTGATTCCGCAAAGATTGAGACCGAAGATCGTATTCTTAGCGCATGAAGGACACCTAGGTATTGTTGGTACCAAGCAAAACCTCAGAACCAAGGTATGGTGGCCAGGTTGTGATAAAGACGCAGAGAGATTTGTTAAAACTTGTCACGGATGTCAAATCACAAGTAAGAGTAATCCGCCAGAACCGATCCGGAGTACGCAACTCCCGACAGGACCATGGATCGACGTAGCTGTTGATTTTCTTGGACCTTTACCGACGGGTGAATCAATTATGGTAGTGATAGATTACTACAGCAGATACTATGATTACGTGGTGTTGAAGTCCACAACCACTGAAAAAACAATACAAGCGTTAGCAGAGATATTCGCAAGATATGGATAACCTGTTACATTATACTCTGACAATGGTCCACAATTCATTTCAGAGACAGTTACGGAATACATGAGGACAACAGGTATCCACCATCATAAAGTAACTCCGAAATGGCCGCAAGCCAATGGAGAAGTAGAGAGACAAAATCAGTCCATTGAAAAACGATTGAAGATTGCACACGCAGAAGGACAAAATTGGCGAGAAGCATTGCTATCTTATGTGGCTGTCTATCGAGCAACGCCTCATGCAACCACTGGAAAAAGTCCTGCAGAAGCATTTTTTGGGAGAAAAATCCGCACAAAAATGCCAGAAATAAAGGAAATCCGAGACGACCAGGAGATGAGGGACCACGATGCTGAAAAGAAAGGTGCAGCAAAGCTGTACACAGATTCGAAACGTGGAGCCAAGTACTCAGACATCATGCCAGAAGATAATTTTCTAGTGAGGCATGAAACTGGTCGTAAGCTAGACACACCTTATTACCATCAACCCTATACTGTCGTATCCAGAAGTGGCAGTATGGTGACAGTCAAGTCTCCAACTGGAGTCCTGTATAAGAGAAATGTCTCAGATGTAAAAAGGAACCAGTCCAGAGATACATCGAGCGAAGAGGTTGAAAGGCCAATACGAGATGCTGAAACTGAGAGACCTGATGATGTTCCAGAGGCAGTTACCAGCACTCCTGATGAAGTGACTAGAGCGCCAGAAACACCCGAAGCCGTGGTGAGCAGTATTTCCGACGCCAAGAGTGAACAACCGAGAAGCGACGACAATATCGCAGGCAGGCCGAAACGAAACCGGAAAGTGCCCAAACGATACGAAGACTTTGTGCCATAGTTTTAATAAGAACTTTGGGACAGTATTTTAATCTTATATCATAAAGTGCATGTATGAATGCTGTAGGAAGTAAACTTTATGTAGTTGAGTTATAGTATTACCATTAGTTACGATGTTTGTAAGTTTCCGAGAGATATTGGTAAGTGAAGGTAAAGTTTATTTCTGATTAAAGGAGGGATGTCATGATAATGAATATGTATGAGATATACCGGAAGTCACGTGGTAGGAGAGAGAGATAAGAACACAAGCAGGAGAACAAAGGAAACGGGAGAATAAAAGCCACAGAGAAGTTTACCTGATAAACTTGTGTTTAATGTTTTATTAACTTCACATTTCGGGCCACAAATGTGACATCCACCTATTAAATTTTCCATCTTATCACCATTCTTCCTTACTTCATCAGTTAACACTTCCTTGGGGGGGTCGAAAAAAGTAACATTTGCTTTCATTTACCAGAAGGTAAAGAAGCTTCTGAACCTTTATTTTTAAAACTTTTTTCTTGATTGTAAGTTGTTCTTGTTCTTTCCTTTGCCTTTCCAGGTCTTCTTCTTGATCACTGGAGCTGTGAGTGTCTGGAATCTTTTTAAAAATCTCCAATTTTTTGTGCTCTGCGCAAGCGTGACTCTTTGCGCACGTGCAGAGTCACTTCTTCACCCAATGTTGGCAGCCATTGTCGGGGGAGACCTCGTCCAGCAGTGTCCAAGGTCTCCCCAGCTTCTGGCCTCTCTCCTTTAGATACCATCTTACGGACAGCTCCAGGATCATTTCTTAAGGTAGGCCTCTCTTCCTTTTCTTGCTCAGTTTCTTGTACAACGGTAAGTCCTTTATCCTTCTTTAGTGGCATTGTTGATGTCTTCTTTGTGTCTTCAGACAGTTCTTGCATATATTTTCTGTAACTTTTATAACCTTTTTTCTCACCTTTTCAAGGAGAATAGGAATTATAGTCTAACCCCAGGTCATCACGTGGCACGCCCCCAACATTCATCTCATCATTCCTTTTAGTTGCAAATCCAGGCCCTGTTGCTTGATCACACTGATGACTTTATTGCTAGATGCACAAGTATAGATCCAATTAAAGTTTTGTTTCCTGCAAACAAGTGTGCATCATATGCCACAAGGGAAAGATAATAAAGATTAAACAATAAATAAATGTTCACAGTCAAAGTTAGTGCAAGGAAAAAATGTTCAATTGTTAGATGGATCTTTTGATGATCCCAGAGTAGTTTATAGTTTGTTTAGGGAGGTTGAAAAGCTTGATAGCCATTGGGGGGAAAAAAAAACATCTTGTTGGTGCTAAACTTCTGTTTAAAAGGAGCAGAGAGATGTTGGGCATGGTTCCTTTATGATGTTGGCTGCCTTCTTGAAGAAGCATGAAGATGAAAAATTTGAGGTTTGATGAAAAAAATCAAAAGGAGCTCTCAATACAAAGTATATTCAGTTGTAGCAGAAGTGGCAAAATTAGATTAGTTGCTAGAATACCACAGAACCAATGATGCCAATTCCCTTTGCACTTTATTCTTAAAATTTTATGTACAAGTACCTGTACTGATTTTCTAATGTACATTCAAATATAGAAAGTTTACATATGGTATATAGCACAGGTCACAATTACAGTAGGTATTTATAATATGAATGTCCACGTTAGCACTTTTTTGAAGCATCTTTCATCAGAAATAGAAAGCAGTTATACAAATGTTTTACAATGTTTTATTAAGCAGGCTCTTAAAGATTAGCCACTAGCAGGATCAGGCCTGATCAGAAACTGGTTTAGTTAACATCAATGATGCTTTTCAAAAAAAAACTTTCCTCACTCTCATGTTTTTAAAATAGCAGGCAGACAGTTGGAAAAGATTGAACTCCTGCTATCCCACAAACTGAAAACTAAAACTGTAAAATTAAGAAAACAATCCAGTATTTAGATTCACAGTCAGATATATTAAGTGCAAAGTAAATATTTGGGTATTTTTTGGGAAAAATCTTGAACTTTCCATCTGTGAACAATACCATTTTCAATGAAACATGTTGATCACCTGTATAAAATTACCATTTTACAAATAAAATGTAAGCATTATTTTCTGAATGCAACAAGTGGGAAGAATTAACTTTGTAATTCTGTACAACAGTTTATTTGGAAGGTCATCATAAGGATGGTTCACAATTAGGATGTACTTGATCTTCATGGCAAGGAATGTCAACCATCTGTCATCTGGCAACATCAACCACTTCACTATCTACAGGAGGTGGTCCACTTGAAATTACTGGTGACATTGTTCCTGAAGTAAGATAGCCAGCAATTCCAGGACCTGGATAAAAAGAATACAAGTTGCAGAGCATATTTGGACTGACCAAACATATCTTGGAAAGCATCTCAAACCAACATCACACAAAATCACATTCAATCACTCAAGTTTACAGTTGAGTATCCCCCAAAATATTGATTTTTCTCATTCATGCCTGCTCTTCTTCAGCTCACCTCATTGTTATGAGACCTCTGTATTCTAATTTCTTCACTGACTTCCAAAGCATCAATCCAACTCACCAGGGCTTCCTCAGCTGTATTTCCCAAACCTCTGCCAATTAAAGGTGGTCACCAGGCTTGTGGAACTCCACTCACAGGCTCTCCAGGTAACACACAATCCTGACTTACAAACCTGAATGAAACCTGAATGAATCCTGAAGCTCCTTACATTACAGCCCTGTTGGAGGACCTTTACCAGATGGAATGCAACAGCCCTAGATGGTGGCTTGTTACCACCTTCTCAGGAGCAAGTCAGATGATAAATGAGCATGAACCAATGGACTTGCCATTGTTCACATTCAGAAAAGTAATGAATTAAAAAAGAGTTCATCCACACATTGATCATATAAAATCCATATGGGCAGAAGTCAGAGAGGTCTCATTTGAGTGTGTACAATTTGAAGAGCACTTCAAAAGGCAGTGATGCAGTGAATCTACAAGGTTTGGTTCTACAGATTTTGGCTAACTAGATTTAATTTAAAAAACCTCAAAAACAAGCATTGAGGAAGATTTTATCTACCTGCTGCCCAGTTAAGAATTGAACATTGTGCCTGCCAGAGAAGCCCTAAAGCCCACTTTTGAGATGAAGGGTATTAGTACCAGTTAGGAGAGAAGGCGAGGCACCTAGGGAAGAAAAAAGATAGACAAAAGATGACAGGAGAAAGCTTAAAGAAAAGCAATGCTGTATTAGGTAAGTAAATAAAGCAGGAAAGCATAGATCATCTTGAGTAGCTGTTAATCTTTTACATAACTTGGAGCAAAAGAATTCACCAGTACAGAATATTCCGTGCAACTATGACTCAAGTGAGAGTGTACCACAAATGAACAAGCCACACGAGAGGCAAAGTCCACTGAGGACATGCTATTAAGCAACCTTTTGTGCAAATACTATGTGAAACTCTTCAGTTTGCATTTTATAGAAAGCTCAACCAATCCAAAAATAATCCGAACAGTTTCAAAGTCATTTTACAAAATATCCAAAGCAAGTTTCGTTCCATAAGACTGCTCTAGATCAGTGATTTACAGGTTCAAAAGAGGAACAAATTGTCAGAATATTGGTGACACTATGATAACTATCAGTTATTCCCAAATTTAGCAGTTAACATTTTCTTCATTTTTTAATGATCATGTGATCTAGACCTTTGATGTCCGGTTTTTAAAATCCCTTTCATGTCCACAGCCTCTAATCCAGCCTCAAATGAAGGCACTTCAAAAAATACTGGGGTTTCAACTCTGGAGGAGGCCCTTACAACTAAAGCAAAACCAATAGAAGTTACTTGAAAGCACAATTTACATGCAAAGATTTAAAACACAAACAAGGAATGGATAGCAGAATAAAATTAAAGGAACTGAGCTAATGGAACATTCTATTGCTCCATGGACAAGTGATGAGCAGTATAAATATTGCATTAAAACTGGAGATCAATTTTCTCATGCAAAAGGTATCATGGAATATGTAAAATAGCCTCAAATAGTTACTGAAGTCATTAAAATCAGTTTGAGCGGAATTAAACCAAAATGTGAAAAGAAAAAGCAAAAGATATGTGCAAGTGCATTCAGACAATCTTATTTGGTAATAATGTTACCAAGATTAGTCCATTTTTACTCAGCTCAAGTCTGAAGATTTTCCACGTTTATTGAACTTTATACCCTTGCTTTATGTGAGTGTGTATTCAAGTCGTCCCTATGTACTGTTTCCAACATCTATAGGTATTGCCATTCAGAGCAAGATTTGTTTTGCTTTCCAAATATTTAATTCACAATAGATATGACCACCAGGGCCTATAATGTGTCATTTTTTTTTCCCCCATGGTATTCTCTCCAGCTGAAACTTCAGTTGGTCTGACCTCTCCTCTTCCAGAGTGGGGACTGTTGATCATGACATTGTCATGTCAGGTGCATATGTGGGGAAAACTAGAAGCCAACTATCACAGCCATTTTCTCCTGAACAAATTACCCAAATATCTGTGGGGGGAGAGAATCATAACCCAGAGCAATTGGTAAATCTACAATGAATCTAACAGTAAATTCAAAAAAATAAATTGTCATGTACTTCAAATGGAATTCCCACACAACATTTAAATATTGGAAACAGAAAATATTGCAGAACAGCTGCCATCATACAGTGTATTACAGACGAGTGAGAATAGTACTCACCTGTAAGATATCCTGCTGTTTGAGACTCAGAAATAAATAAATCATGCTTCTGGTCTTTAAAGGCACTCCATACAGAAGAACGACACAGGATTTCATTCACCTGAACAAATAAGCTATTTAAACACATTGTGACCAACTCCCCAGATGACTGTACATCTAAACAATGCCAGCTCTCCAAACTACACAATCTAGAAATGCTTACACAGAGCTTCATGGGAAGTAGGAAAATCAAATGATCAAACCAGTGACAATGAACATTCAGGGAAATGAGAAAAGGAATATTCATTTTTTATAAGATGAATTAAATGCTCCCATTTTGATCTTCAGTTCCTGCAAATGGACTTTTTAAAATCACTCCTGGTTAATGAGCACGTTAATACAGTTCATATTAAAAATTCCACCCAACCCAACTTCTGCAGTTTTCCATCATATTGAAGATATAATTTCAAATATACAGTTGTTTCACAGTAAATACAGGAAAACAATTTCTGTTAATTTTTGGACACTAGCATCATGAACACTACACAGGCAGCTCTGCCTTCTGCACTCAAGGTTTAAGGTCACTTTCTCAAGCAATCAGAGAGAATGGAATCTAAACATTTGACACCTGGGGATCCATGGCAGTTGGGAGCTCTAGGTTTATCACGGTCAGCAATTACTGACAAAGGAAGGTGTACGTTTCGTAAATACACAGAAGTGCCAAAGAAACAGCATGGTGAGCGAGCGCAAGGGCAGCACAGTTAGCACAATGCTATTACAGTGCCAGCAACCTGGGTTCAAATCCAGCACCATAAGGAGTTTGTATGTTCTCCTCACATCTGCATGGGTTTCCTCCGGATGCTTCGGTTTCACTCTTCAAAACATATAGGGGTTGTAGATTCATTGGGTTATTTGGCAGTGCGGGGTCATGGGCCAGGTGGCCTGTTACCGTGGTCTATCTCTAAAATTTTTTAAAAAATAATTAAACTCAGCAGGTCCCACAGTGTCCAGTTTTTCAGGCTGCTGAGTTTCTCCAGCACTTTTATGCATTTACTACAATCACGGCGTCTGCAGACATTCTTGTTTCACCCAAGGAGTATATGTAGGATCTGATGACAGTGAATGTCTCCCTCGGTGTTTCAACCAACCTGGACTATGATAACTTCCATTCAGCACTACACAGACCAAGTAGCATTCACAGGGTGAACTGAAACTGGTCAACCATCAACAATTGCAAAAGTAAATAATTCATTTAAAAATATAATGTGCCAGGCAACGAATCTTGCAGGATAACCGACACGCTTTTATGCAGGGTATCTCCAAAAGCAGAGATTTCAGCAAATTTCTTTCCAAAATGGCACAGATCACACTCTACACCAGGTAGAGCAACAAGGCTTTCATGGAAAGCCACTTCAGGCTTCAGAGTGACAAAGCATTTCTGATTTATTCATTTAAGTATTAAAATTATTCTGAACATAGCTCCGTTTCTTTGGAAATTTACAAACAAGTTGTCAAGAATGGAAAAGAGGAACCTCTGTCCCTTTAGAGTTCACCTTTCTTGCCGTTAATTTTGGTTACTGGATATCCACATATAGATCATCTCTACAATAGGGCAATGTCTCGAATTGTTCAGATTGCTCTCATCAGGGCAGAATCTGTGAGACTTTGAAAATTAATACATCTTTACCTGTTCACCATACTGTAAACTCCGTGTCATTGATTTAAGTGCATTTACAATCTGAGCTTTAGTGGCAGCTTGGTTTTCAACCTTCTCAAGTCCTATTCCTTCCAACAGCTGCAAAAGATATGGCACCAACTCCACCTTTAGACCCTTGAGGAATAAAAGAGAGGAAAACGGTAACTCTGACTTGGAAATTGGAACAAAGGATTGTAAATTTACTATTTCCACATCTATAAATGTCAAATGATGGCTGGATTAACCATTCTGCAAAGCAGTGAAGGGAAATTTCCGGCTGTAAAATTTTAACAAATTAACAGGCAAATATTATATTTTGAGCCAAGCTTCAATGCTGCTTCCACATTTCACTCTGTGCACTCTATAACAATATAGAGAGTCCAGAGATATTAGGAGAAACAGATGGATATGGGGAATAATCCATCCAGCACATTCACCTCCACGTTTTAACACTGACTACATCTGCCCTGCTCATCTTCTATTACAGAGCTGGTTGCCAGTGAACCTCTGCCATGTGCTCCACACACCATAAACTTGCACTTTGCAATCAGAGAGGGTGATTAGAAGGGATAGTGAAACTGCAGCAAGGGGTTGAACCGGTGGGAGAAATGAAGTCACAGGAGAGTGAAGAGCAAAAAGATCAGTGCATTGGAATGGCCTTGGTCCTGCCAGCCCCTCCCACCTTACCCAGGATGAGAGACCAAGGACATGACAGGTGGAAAATGTGGCAAAACAGAAGGTCTTCCATTTTTGTTCAAAAATAAAGATGACAAGAGATTAATATCAATGACACAGTTAACATGCAGGTAAGCCAAACAATCAGGAAACAAACAATACTTTGGATTTTATTGCAAGAGAATTTCAGTACAAGGTTTTTCCGAGGATATGTATAGTCCCCAACAATGCAGATAAAATCTTTTGTGCTAGCTTCAGGCCCAAGGAAGGATATCAAAAGTGTGGATGGGGAAAACAGTTGGGTGTTGTTCTTGAGGGTACATTAGGCAAAGTTTAGAAGCAGACAAATTTTTTAAGGTGCACAACAGGGTAGATGTTTCCCTGGTGCATGTCCTGAATGCACTTTATTTTGAATCGAAAACTCAAAATTAGAAATGATCACTCGGGGCAAAGAATCCCTTCACTCAGAGGATTGTGAATCTTTGGCATTCTCAACTTGAAGGCTGTGGAGCATCATTCTTGATTTTAACGAATGGTGGGCAGGTTCAAGGTACCAAACAGTTCACTCCTGCTTCTTTATCTTGTGAATTTATAACCCCCTTGTCAATAAAATGTCAAACTCCTCAGGAGGCTGAGGCAAGGCTACTGGCCCCCTTTTTGACAATATTTTACAAGAGCAGATTGAGTGTCCTGTCTGGCTGTATCATGAGTGGTATGGTAGCATCAGTCTCTAAGGCATCAGACCAGAAATCAATCCAGAGGATCATCAAAATGGCTGAGAAAATCATTGGGGTGTTAATTTCCTCTCCTGAGGACATTCACCAGGAGCATTGTTTAAATAGAGTCCAAAGAATTATTTTCCATCTATCACAGAGGATCTTTGACCCACAGCCATCAAAATCAGGATTGCCAAGCTTCTCTCACAGGCCGAGTGATTGGTGAATAGTATCCAATAACCTTGGGTCTCATAAATTAAACTAGCAAATTATTCTAAAAAAATATTTTCTTGTATATTTTTTATCTATAAAAATGATTATTATGTGCCGTGTCTTGTATTTGTGTGTGTATCACAGTCCAGAAAATGCAGTTTCATCTGGTGGCATATGTACAGTCAGATGATAATAAATGAACTTGAAGCTATTTGTTCAGTATAATTATGCCCAATTACTTTCATTTCCCCTTGCATTTTCAATTCTAAAGGCAGGTCTGCCACAGGAGTAATTAAAGTGGCTTGTGATTAGTTGCAATATGAAGGGTTGTAACATTTATCACACTCCATCCTACATCTGCAGCAAGAACGTTGGTGCAAACGTACATTGTATATGTAGGACAAACTCTATCACCTCCAGGGAGGACTGGACAATTATAACCAGCTCTTTCACTCTGCCTCCCATATCCCAGGCAACAAACCACATGTTGGGGAGAAATATTCAATACTCACCAATTCAGATTCACAAAATAAACAGCTACACACCTGAGCTACCAAGTCAGTCTGCTCTTTCTGAAACATTCGATTCAGAGACTCGGAGGCAAGGCCGATCATATCCGATCGCATCTTCATTCCATTCATCAACGGCCCAATAGTTTCCAGAACTGCCATAGCTCGGACACACAACTTAAACAAGAAATTTGTCTCGTTAAAGTGGAAAACAATTTCATGTGTTTGGAAAATATTTGGGAAATTTTACTAAAAGCTGCTCTCTGACATTATTTTTAGTTATCTGTATGATCACAATCTGAAAATAACTAGCTACCATATACCAATTTCTAAGGGCATTAAGCATTCTTTTCCTCTGACTGCCATTGCTGCCATCACACTGTACAACCCAGTCTGATTCAATGGATACAACTTGGCATCTCTAGTGATATTCAGAAAGGCATCAGATGGGACATCCTTATTTCTTTCACAGCCAATGGGGATTAAACAACAAGGGGAAGGTGACCTCTGCATGAAAACCTCTGAAGCACATGCAAAATATCTATATCAAGAGTTTGGAAAGGAAGAGTGAAAAACTGCTGTTGTAATCAACGTCTGGGATAAAAAGTTCAGAGATCTTAAGTTTCTGCTGCTGGAATATCAGGAATTCATGGGCTAAATCAAAACAATGATTAGATTAAATGTGTCACCTGAATCTCTGGCTAACTGCATGGCAAGCTGGTAAGAAGATACAAGACCAAGGATTAATGCAAAGAGAAGGAGATAAAGGAATTTACAAGAAGGTGCAGAAACCTTGTGGGTGCATCTGACTGGGTTGCTTGAAAGGCTTCATGTGAGTAAATCAATCCAGCAGAGGAGTGGAAGATCTCAGCCAGACAAAACTAAAAATCAGTTTTAAGGCAAAGAAAGTAGTGAGAGAAATTCCAAGTGTTGAGACAGTACCAATATTTTTAGATTCAGAAAGGAAAAATAACAACATAAAAATGCAGTGAGAAAACAGGAGTGGATAAAATGTGGAAGATGATATTCAAGGTGAAAGAACTGACTTGAGTACTTGAATACACAAAGGAATCAAAAAGCAATTTTGAAATAAATATGTCATTAGTGATTCTAACTTATAAACTAAGTATGACTGGATAATATCCCAGGTGATAGCATTGTCAGAGGACAGGAAAATCAAAGAATGAATAGCAGCACTGATAAAATATTCCATTAAGGCATCATAAAACAATTGGCAAGAGTTTATACAACATACACTGTTCTTACAGAATAATAACAAAAAAAATGTTGCAAAGTGTTGCCTACAGACCTACTGATTTTTTTTTCCTCTCTGATTTCAGCCATCTTATTTCCATTCTTTAAATGTGTACGTTGCGTACAGTTTCTTTTTGCACTACCAATAAGTGGTAATCCTACTTCAACCACAGGAAAAAGAATCTCAGGGTTATATGTGATGTCATGCATGAACTCTGACAATAAATCTGAAATCTGTGACCTGGGGTTGGATGAATAAATGCAGAGTTTAGAAAATAACTCCACAAAAATGTGATAACAGAAGACTAATATCACCAGACAGCAGGAAATGAGGCTGGAAACAAAAAGAAATAAATTTCAGGTGTGATCAACTCAGAATAATGTATTCTGGAGTAGAGAGCAAAGGTAGTGTTATATTTAATGTCCAGGATAGATAATATTCTCAAGCTAAGGAACCAGCCACCTAGTATTGACTGCACATTGTGGAATACCACACTAAATAGGGAGAGTATAGTGAATTTATGAATAATTCAAATTCTTGCGAGACTGACTGAAGAAATGCAAATATATTTCACAGTACAGTGGGTAGCTTATGAATGCAAAAAAGGTGCGAAAAGGTTGAACAATGTACATATCATAGATGGGCAAGTGTCCTACATGTAATAAATCTTGTACAAAATCACAAGGGTTTATAGAAATGCAAAGAATAGAAATCCTATTGCTAGAGTTATAAACCACAGCAAAAGGATTTAAATACAACTAACCATTTTAAAAACTCAGAATATCAAGGACAATACTAAAAGGTTTAGAGGAGAATATGGAAGAAAAAACTATCTGACCGGCCTTCTGGTTTTGTTTCAGATTTCCAGTTTATGCATTTTTTAAAAAAAAAATTCAGGATAGAGGCTATTAACAGTTTTCTTATTACATTATCAGATAGTACATCTCTCCTTTAAAGCTCAGGCATGGTGGAGAAAAAGCCAACTTTAAGAAAAACTTTAGGGATTCTAGTGCAATAATTACAAGGAGATGCAACAGAGGGACCACATTTAGTAAACCAATGTTGCCCTTGCATTGATTTAATTTTTATTTAATGATTTTTAAAGTTAGAGATGCAGCACGGTAACAGGCCACTCTGACCCACAAGCCTGTGTAGCCAAACACCTTACAAGGCAGGGGCAATTCTAAACCGGGTCGCTGGCACTGTAATTGTAATTGTAATGCACTATCTATGACCCTTTTATTTTAAACTTTTCTCTGACCCTTTTCTCTGTAACACTATTCATTCCACTTGCTTTCTGCACCATCCTGTGGTTGAAGTGCCTGGATAGCAACTAGAACAAGTTTTCCATTGTATCTTACCATATGACATGTGACAATAAACAAATCATTTGTTGCAAAATTAATTCAAGCGATACTCAGAGATGGAGGGCTACAAATGCTGCTGAAGTACAGGTTCGGGGATCAATGACCAAAGAAAAGGAGATGATAAAATCGTAAACTATAGATCACTTTAAGTCAGCCATTCTCAACAAATATTTCATTTTTTCATGCAGTGGATAGGAGAAAAGTATGGAAGAAACCAAAATTTGACTGCTTCACCGGGGGGGGGGGGGGGGGTGTGGGGGCGGTTGGTTACATAAACTTTGAACAAAGTCTTAAGGGGGCCATAGCCAAAAAAAGGTTGAGAAATGCTGTTTTCAGGCATGGCTGTAGGACATAAATATAAGACATTAAATAAGTATTAACATTATTCCTTTAATTAAAAAAACACAAATGCACAAATATTGGGGAGAAAAAAAACAGGAAATTCTTGAAATATTCAGCAAGTTAGACAGCATCTGTGGAGAGATGAAGAGTTAATATTTCCTAATCACCAAGCTAAAACATTAACTCTGATTCTGTCTCAACAGACAGGTCTGCTGAGCATTTCCAGCATTTTCTGTTTTATTCCTCTTAACAAAAAAGGTATAAAATTATTTCTCATCTCCAAGCCGCGGCAGAGCTCACGAACAGCCTGTCTAATATGTCAAGGTAATTCAACTCCTTTAAAGATAGAGGGAAAGATTTTTACTGCAAGTTAACCACCTCCTTAGAGATTAGAATTCTACTTTATCAAGACATCTCTCGACATGGGATACATTTAAATGACCATGCAGGCTTGAAGTGAACATCAACTTTGTGTTGCACTTGGAGAGTTGTGGGATAAAGTACTTATTTTTAGATTAAATATTAATTTAACATTAAATTGTGAACCCAATATATAAACTTATTTAAACTGTCTGAGTCAAGCAGCATCTGTGGTGGGAGTGCATGGGTAAAAGAATTGCCGAAGCTTTGGGTTGAGACCCTGCAGACATAGACAATTGCTCTCCATACCCCTCCACAGTCGCAGTTCAACCGACCAAGTTCCTCCAGCAGTCTATTGTTTTGCTCCATATTCTAGTATCTGCAATCTCCTTTCTTGTCCTCGCTCAGCTTTTGTTTGTGGATTGTAAATGCCAATGATTTAGTGCATTACCTTGATCTGACAGGCTGACTTTTATAAAAAGGCAGGAAAATAAGGAGCTACATGAGTACAGGTGGTTCATTGCAAGAAAACTGAACTCAAGCTTGTGTTTAGTGGAATCTGTAAGCAGCTTATGATATTTCCTGGGCAACGTGAATTTTTAAAAAAAATGCTCACATTCTAAAACTATTTTGCTAATCCTAGAACAGTCTTCTTTTGTAAACAAACCCATGACAATGGATTAAGGTGCCTTGCAGCACAAACATTATTCGCCATTTGTGCCAACACGAAGGTAGCTGCAGAAGAGGGAGGATTACTTATGTGTCCTATCCTATGTATGTATTTGGAAGTGATTAACCTGCATGCAATACACTACATAACTGAAGTCAGCTTGATTCATATCATGGGATGGTCTTGATGGACGCAGTCTTCAGCAGCAGAACTGAAGAAAATCTCATCAGGCAAATCCAAAACTTAGGTAATGTACAGATGAATAAGCACTAGTTACAGAAGTGACAAAAATCAAATCAAGCAAATGCAATGAAGACTTAACTCACAGAACCTAATGATTAAACACAGTAAAAAAAAAATTAAAAGCTGTAGAAGAAAATCAAAATCGCTATTTCACGCTGGAATAAAATAAATCTTTACCTCGTTGTCAGAAAGAGCATGAATGAGCCGGATTGATGACTTGGGGATGGCATTATTTTTGTGGTTCAGAGCTTTAATAACTTTAGGAAGATGGCCTAATGGAGGTACCTGGTCTGCCAGCTGAGGCTGCGAATAAAAGAGGCAGACTGCTGCTGTGGTAACCATTTCTAAAGTTTCACCCTGTGCAGAGAAGACGACCAATTACAAGAGTGCAAGATACAAACTTTGTTTCCCACTAGATGATAAATTTAACCTGTAGAGAGAAAGCTACACAGATAAAATAACAGAACAAGAAAATGACATTTGGACCAACTGAATTAATGTTTTTTTCATTACTTGAGCTTCAATATATGCCTCAATTGCTTTCTCCCATACCAACCTGTGCTTTTCATCTGAGGATTCCACGTAATAGCATTCTATGTTCTTACCACTTTTGCGTTTAAAAAAAAATCCTGAATTCTTTATCAGATTTTCAGGTTCTTATTGTGCATTTTCCCTTGCTTTGAATCCCTCACAACAGGGAACATTATTTGAATGCCTAATCCATTAAACCTCCAAGCAACTAGGAAGCAAATAAAAAGTCAGCCAAACCAAGCCTTTTTAAGCAGAAGAAAGAGGCCTCTAATTATACTGGACAATGAAGATTTTGTTTCCTGAACACTTTTGGCTGTATTTTCTTGAGTTCATGATCATAAAAATTTCCTATCATTTACTTCTTGTGATTTCCTGTCATATTTTTAACATGCTTCAAGCATACAAAGCCACAAGTGCAAAATGTCATCGAAAATAATTTTTCTGCATTTGCACTTTGACGTCTTCCCTGCTGATCTTGGTGGAGTCAATGATAAACAGGGTGAAAGGTTTCACCAAGACATAGCGACCATGGAAAAACAGTATCAGGGCAACTGGACTCCGTCAATGCTGGTATGCTGGTCAACTATTGTTGGGACACTGACATGAGAGGTATCAGATGCTGAGTACAAACAAAAATAACCCACAAAACATTCTTAGGCCAGTTGAATTAAAGCAATGGATCAGCATCATTATGCAATTAAACATTCCAAATTCAATAAAAGTTAATGTTTCTCCAATTTCATTATACAGCAAACATGAAATCATCTTTGCGCTCATAATCTTTGTTTTTTTCAAGAAGCAAACTTTTTGAAAAAAAATTGGTTGTCCTGTGTTTTCAGTATTTCCTGATAGTTGCACCCACCCAGTTCTAACGACAGATAATCATTTTTGCTCTTTCCCGTGCTTCAAGTTTTGGTCTCCAAATTGCAAAAGAATTTATCTATTGTACCTCAAAAGTGCTGCAACTGTGATTTGAGTTTAACATTAATTCAAAAGCAGAGAAGTTGATTTTTCTAGAAGTCCTGGTAACTGCACATCTTATTGTGACTCAATATTTTGTGAATCTGCAGCCATTTATCATTCTCTGTTCTCTAATTTGACGAGAATAATCTCATCAAACCTTATGGTTGCAGACACACCTACAATGAAATTCATTTCCCATTTCACTCATTCTGCCAGTTTGTTGATGCTGCTTTCTGCAACCTTCTTAATGTTAACTATATTCCCATTTGGGAAAGTCATCTTGCAAATGCAGATCTTCTATTGGTTAGGTAACCATTTTTGGAAACAATTCCTGTAGGTTTAAAAATTGCATTTTAATTAACAGAAGTCATTATTTTTTTGTACTCATTCACTCATTGTTTGACAAACACATTAGACTTACATGAGGATTATTTGATTCCAGAAGTTCAGTCAACTTCTCCAGCAATGCAACAAGAAATTCTCGAGGTTTCCGGAGAACCCAACCTGGCTGTGCAATAAAGATCCGCAAAAATACTCCTCCCACTGATAATTCATCTCCAACTTCACCATAGACAACTGTAAAATCTTCAGGCAGCTAAAGAGCATGGAGATTAGTTTTACACAAACAGAAACATCATTTCCTTAAGTCTCTACCAGACTACATAAGCTATACTATAATTCACAGTTTACAAAGTAATTTTGCATTATATTTAATTACCCTGCCATAAATTTGTCACTAAGCTAAAAGTCTTTATATTAAAAAAATCACAAGCACAGATTGATGCTTGCACGACAGCACACTTCTCCTCCTGAAATTTTTTGGGTCCAAGCTTTTCCTTCAATGGCCAGGGAAGTGTCAATGTCAAACAAATTAGACGAGGCTTCCTTTCAGCTGTGTTCAACATTCACCTACATTTTGAAGGAATAGATTGTCATCTTCCATGTCCAAATGATATACCCATAAAAGCATTTAGACAAATTTAATTACACATTATCTTTAATAATAGAAACAGTTTTGCAGTGAATACAATGTGGCTTCAACTGTATCTGTAATCTATAATTAACCCCATGAAAATTTTCAGAAACACTGACATTTATATATTCACGACTGAATATGTATTTCACAGAAAAATTCAGAATCTATACCTGTTAGCAACCCTGAATGGGAAACAGCAATAATTTTTGCAAATGCTAAAATTTTATGTAACATGGACCTCTGATTATTGCTACCACCATGATTGCACAATCTAGGACAGATTCTGGTAAAATTCCAAAATAAAAATCCATCAAAATGCCTTGTTCTTCCCTCCCCACATCATACCACTGACATCCACATAGACACCCACCACACACATACACAGGGCTAGAATTTAAATTGCAGATTATACAAATGTTCTAGTCATCTAATACCTTTAAAGTGAATTATTTAAGTGATACATTTTGGGGAAGGGTGGGAAGGGGTGGTAGTAGTAAATTAATACAAGTAAATTACTAGTCTTTTTGACAAATTTATTTGCAGAAAATGGTGAAAAATCAAGGAACAAACATTAAAAATAGAACTCAAATAAAATATTGATTTTCCAGAAGGCAATGAACAGACTACAAAAAATGCAGAGTTCAAATACTACAACATAGAAGGATTACTGAAGCAAATCAGAGTATCTGCCAAGGAGAAGAAATCTTTAGGATGACTTTTTTTTTAATTAATTTTTTTATTTTTCACACTATGAACCATATGAACCAAAATACACACAAACATTTCCCTCTTGAATATACACAGTTTCATTTTCTCCCTTTTTTCCCCCCGTCCCTTCCCTCCCCTCCCTACCCCCCTCCAAACCCATTAAACGTTTAACATATACAATACAATAAAGCCATTAAACAATGTCATCACACAATGAAAATAAACAAGAAAATTGTGTTATCTACTTTTAGACACTGGGTCAGTTCATTTCGTCGTCTTCTCATTCTTATCATTTTAGGGGGAAAAGGTCGCGGTCGGCCCTCGCTGTTGTGTTCTATGTAAGGTTCCCAAATTTGTTCAAATAATGTGACTTTATTTCTTAAATTATATATTTATTCCAATGGAATACATTTATTCATTTCTATGTACCATTGCTGTACTCTCAGGCTCTCTTCCGATTTCCAAGTTAACATTATACATTTTTTTGCTACAGCTAAGGCTATCATCATAAATCTTTTTTGCACTTCATCCAGTTTGAGGCCTAATTCTTTACTTCTTACATTACTTAGAAGAAAGATCTCTGGATTTTTTGGTATGTTGCTTTTTGTGATTTTATTTAATATCTGATTTAAATCTTCCCAAAATGTTTTCACTTTCCTACATGCCTAAATTGCATGTACTGTTGTTCCCATTTCCTTCTTACAGCGAAAATATCTATCTGATAAGGTTGGATCCCATTTATTTAACTTTTGGGGCGTGATATATAGCCTGTGTAACCAATTATATTGTATCATTCGTAACCTCATATTTATTATATTTCTCATAGTTCCGGAGCATAGCTTTTCCCATATTTCTTTTTTTATCTTTTATATTTAGATCTTGTTCCCACTTTTGTTTGGGTTTACAGCTTGTTTCCTTGTTCTGTTTCTCTTGCAGCTTGATTACATGTTTGTTATAAATCTTTTAATTATCATTGTGTCTGTAATCACATATTCAAAGCTGCTTCCTTCTGGTAACCTCAGCCTGCTTCCCAGTTTGTCCTTTAAGTAGATTTTCAGTTGGTGGTATGCAAACATTGTACTGTGAGTTATTCCATATTTGTACTTCATTTGTTAAAATGTTAATAAATTATTTCCCAAAAAACAATTTTCTATTCTTTTAATCCCTTTTCTCTCCCATTCTCTAAAGCACACATGTCAAACTCTGGCCCGCGGGCCAAATTTGGCCCGCGATATAATTATATTTGGCCCACAAGATCATATTAAATATATATTAGAGTTGGTCCGCTGGCCGCCGCGCCAGTATAGCGAATGCACACTGAAGGTGAAAATGAAGACGCCGGAGGTGTGGAGGGATCTCAGAGTTCCGAATCCCGAGGATCGGAGCGCCGCACTCAGCCCGCCCAGCTCCCGGACACACAGACGCGACTGGAGTTGGGGACCATCCTCGCTGGGTCTGCGGTTCAGCGGCGACGCCGGACCGAAAGTCTCGTTGGCGATGCCTTCGCCCTCGCTCCGTGCGCGGCGGACCCTGCCTCCCGCTCCTTTTGTTGGAGACGAGCCCGGCGCCTTGAGATCGCAGTTTAATCCCTCTCCAACCATGGGAGGGGTTGGGAGCAACGCGCTCTTCTCAGCCAATTCCTTCACCGCCCCGGACGCTGGTGTTTCAACGGGGAGTTCGTGTGCCTTCGTCAGGCGACCGACCTGTTGGTCCAAGACAAGGGGAGAGCGTACAAACTCCACACAGACAGCACCTGAACTCGGGTGAACGTGGAGCTGCGACCCCACATTCCACATCAGGACTGTGTGTAAGATTGGGAGCAGTGAGACGGAAGCTTATTTTGTTCCTGTGATTTAAGCCTTTCTTGGGGTGGGGGGGGGGTCCTTCTCTGACCACTTGCCTAACAATTAACCTAATCAGATGTGGAGTTACCACAATACAACAGTTCTCAACCTTTTTCTTTCCACTCGCGTCCCTGTGCCATTGGTGCTCTGTGATTAGTAAGGGATTGCTTAAGGTGGTCTGTGGGTGGAAAGAAAAAGTTTGAAGACCACTGCTTTAATCATCCCTCATTGACTCGTCATGTGCACGGTTTCAGACGCTAAAGGAAATGGGCCAATGACAATGAAAGAGTTTATCCAAAACTATTATTAAACATTTATTTTAATAAGAAAAAGTTTAACATTACATATGTTGAAAGAAGAGAAAACATGCAGATGTTGTTGAAAATTTTCAATAAATATTTAGTTCGGCCCTTGGCTTAGTCCAAGTTTTTAATTTTGGCCCTCCGTGAATTTGAGTTTGACACCCCTGCTCTAAAGGAAAGGTTATCTATTGTGAAAGGGATTAGTTGATTTTGCATCAATAATAATTTTGGTAGTTGGTAATTTGTTTTTTAACTTTCTACGTGAATTTTCTTCTAAATGTTGAGCAGATATTGCACCAGTTTTTCATCCCACTTATAAAGTATATATTCTGGTAACTTCTCCCCTATTTTACCTAGCTCTATCCTGGTCCAATCTGGTTTTTCCCTTGTTTGATAAAAATCTGAGAGATATCTTAATTGTGCTGCTCTATAATAATTCTTAAAGTTTGGTAGCTGCAAACCACCTTGTTTGTACCATTCTGTTAATTTATCTAGCGCTATCCTTGGTTTCCCCCTTTCCATAAGAATTTCCTTATTATTTTCTTTAGCTCAATGAAGAATTTCTCTGTTAAGGGAATTGGTAATGATTGAAATAGGTATTGTATCCTTGAGAAGATATTCATTTTAATGAAATTTACCCTTCCTATCAGTGTTAGTGGTAAATCTTTCCAATGTTCTAAATCCTCTTGTAATTTCTTCATTAATGGCTGATAATTTAATTTGTATAGATGGCCTGGATTATTATCTAATCTAATACCTAGGTATCGAATTGCTTGCCGATATTTCTCCATATTCCTTCAATTTCTTATATAATTCTTTTATTGATAAATTCTGGTTCTGTTAAGTATACTATGATGTCATCTGCAAATAGACTGATTTTATATTCCTTCTCTTTTATTTTTATCCCTTTTATTTTATTTTCTGTTCTTATCACTTCTGCCAATGGTTCTATTGCTAAAGCGAACAGTGAGGAAGATAGTGGACATCCCTGCCTAGTTAACCTGCTTAATTTAAATTGGTTCGATTATGTATCCATTTACTATCACCTTCGCCATTGGACCCTTATATAATGTGCTAAAGCGAACATTGAGGGAGATAGTAGACATCCCTGTCTAGTTGACCTGCTTAATTTAAATTGGTTCGATATATATCCATTTACTGTCACCTTTGCCATTAGACCCTTATATAATGCTTTAATCCAATTAATATATTTCTCTGGTAGGTTGAACCTCTGTAATACTTTGAATAAATAATTCCATTCTACCCTGTCAAAGGCTTTCTCTGCGTCTTAAGCAACAGCCACTGTTGGCGTCTTATTTCCTTGTACTGCATGAATTAAGTAAATGAACTTACAGACATTGTCCGTTGTTTGCCTTTTCTTAAAAAATCCAGTTTGATCTAGTTTTACTATTTTTGGTACACAGTCGGCCAATCTGTTTGCTAATAGTTTTGGTATTATCTTATAATCTGAGTTAAGTAGAGATATTGGTCTATACAATGCTGGTGTTAGTGGATCCTTTCCCATCTTTGATATTACTGTAATTATTGCTGTTTTACATGACTCTGGCATGCTTTGTGTTTCTTCTATCTGGTTCATTACTTACAGGAGAGGAGGAATTAGTAACTCTTTAAATGTTTTATAGAATTCTATTGGGAGTCCGTCCTCCCCAGGCGTTTTATTGGTCGGTAGCTTTTTTCATACATCTTGTATTTCCTCTATTTCAAATGGTTTTATCAATTTGTTTTGCTCCTCTTCTTGCAATTTTGGTAGTTCAATTTTAGCTACAAACTCATCTATTTTGTCTTCTTTCCCTTCATTCTCAGTTTGGTATAATTACTCGTAGAATTCCTTAAAGTCAAATCTCTTTTGGGTTATATGTAATTTGTTTGTCCTTTTTCCTTGATCCCAATACCATACTTTTAGCTTATTCTGTTTTAAGCTGCCAAGCCAGTATTTTGTGCGTTTTTTCTCCTAGCTCTTAATACTTCCGCTTTATTTTCATTATGTTCTTCTCCACCTTATACGTTTGTAGTGTTTCGTGTTTTATTTTTTTGTCCGCCAATTTTCTTCTTTTTGTTGTATCTTCCCTTGTTGCTAGTTATTTTTCTGTACTTACTACTTCCCTTTCCAGCTGTTCTATTTCCCGATTGTAGTCCTTCATCTTAGTTACATAATTTATTATCTGCCCTCTGATGAACGCTTTCATTGCATCCCATAATATAAATTTGCCTTTCACTGATTCCGTATTTATTTCAAAGTACATTTTAATTTGGCACTCAATAAATTCTCTAAAATCCTGTCTTTTAAGTAGCATGGAGTTTAATCTCCATCTATATGTTCTTGGTGGGATGTCCTCCAATTTTATTGCTAATAACAGGGGTGAGTGATCAGATAACAATCTAGCTTTATATTCCGTTTTCCTAACTCTCCCTTGGATATGGGCTGACAACAGGAACAGGTCAACCCTTGAGTATGTTTTATGTCTACTTGAATAATATGAGTATTCCTTCTCCTTTGGGTGTTGTCTCCTCCATATATATCCAAAAGTTGCATTTCCTGCATTGATTTAACCATAAATTTAGCTACTTTGTTTTTTCTACTAGTCTTTTGTTCAGTTTTATCCATCTTTGAATCCAATTAAGGTTAAAGTCCTCTCCTATCAATATATTCCTCTGCGTATCTACAATCTTCAAAAAAATATCTTCCATAATCTTTTGATCCTCTTCATTAGGTGCATGTATATTGACCAAATTCCAGAGTTCTGAATATATCTGACATTTTAACATTATGTATCTCCCTGCTGGATCTATTATTTCCTCCTCTATTTTGATTGGTTCACTTTTATTAATATAGCTACACCTCCGGCTTTTGAATTATATGATGCTGCCATTACGTGCCCTACCCAGTCTCTCCTTAATTTATTGTGTTCCACTTCAGTTAGACACGTTTCCTGCACGAATGCTATATCTATTTTTACTTTTTTCAGTAAACAGCCTCTTCCTTTTGATTTGGTTATGTATTCCGTTAATATTTATAGTCATATAGTTCAACGTGGCCATTTCATACTTTGTTTACATCTCACTTCCACTTCCTCACCACCACCTTTCCCTTTCTCCCCATTTCCATTTCTCTGTTTTCTTTTTTTGAACGCACTGTATGACAACAGTTCTAAAACGTAAAATATTTCAACCATTCCCACATCTATAATTCCCTTAACCCCAAGTGTTTCCCCCCCCCCACCCCCGAGTCGTCCCTTGTCCTTTGCCGGGCAACCACAACACCCCTCTCCATTTGGACTGCGAACCCGTTCGCAAGTGTCAACTCATTTCGCAGTGACTGTTATTCTCTCCCACCCAACCCCCTCCAGAAAAGACTTTTATCTTCACATTACAACAAAGCTCCCCCTCTTTTCTTCTCTATTTCTTTCTATTTATTTTTTTTAACCCCTCCTCTTTTTTTTCCACCCTTCTCCCTTACTTCCCTCCTTTAGTTCTTACTTGTACATTATTTTTACTTCTTTATATGTAGTTTGCCATCATTCTTTGTTCTTGTTACATCTCTTCATCTCTCTTTCTGTTTTGCAAGCGTTCTGCAAGCCTTTCTTCCATAGGGTCAATTTTGCTGCATTAAACTCCTTCCTCTTCTTTAGGAGCCCAAAACTTAAGTCTGGGTAGGAAAAAAATTTTTGACCTTTGTATTCCAATGGTTTTTTGTCTTCTCTAATTTTATTCATTGCCTTTTCCAATATATTTTCTCTTGTCGTGTATCTCAGGAATTTTACTAAAACGGATCTGTTTTTGTTGTGACTGTAGTTTCGGGGCTAATGTTCTGTGTGCCCTTTCCATTTCCGTTCCTTCCTGCATTTCTGGCATTCCCAAGACTTTTGGGATCCATTCTTGTACAAATTCTTTCATCTCTTTCCCTTCTTCATCTTCCTTTAGGCCCTCTATCTTTATATTGTTTCGCTTACTATAGTTTTCCATTAGATCCATCTTCTGAGCTAAAAACTCTTTTGTTTTTTTAACTTTTTTGTCACTTTCTTGCAATTGTCTTTTTAAGTCGTTCACTTCCATTTCTTCCACCATTATACATTCTTCCACATTTTCTAATCTTTTTCCAACATCTGTTATGACCAGCTCTTTTCTACTCACTTTTTCTTCTGTACTTTTCAATTTTCTTTTCATTTCACTAAATTCTAGTGTCAACCATTATTTTAATGCTTTCATTTGTTCTTGAAGAATTTTTTTATCTATGTACTGTCCATTCATTTTACCTCCTATTCCTCTGTACAGAGCTTGGTGTTCTTTTTATTCTTCTGTCTGTTCTTGGGTTTGTGTCTTCTATTTCTCTTCTTTGTATCTGTGTCTCTTCTGACTTTCTTGTTGAGCTGCTTGTCTCAGTTTGTTGGGTATTTTTTTTTCCTTGGTTTCTTGATGTTGGTCCCCTTCTTCTGGGCTGGTTATCTGTTGTGTCTCTGGTTTCCTTTATTCTTTCTCCCCCCCTCCCGTACCCGTTGCTTTCTTTATCATCCAGCTGGGAGCCCTACTGTCAGGCCTCTCTCAGCTGTTCGTGCTGTGGAGTTTAACTCCACAGCTGGTCTCCCCTCCAATCGGTATTCTCCTTGTCGTGCGCATGCGCAGTAGCGCACCCGAATTTTGTCCATTCGTTTTTTTTTCTAGAGCTTTGATTTGTACTTCTGCAGACTGTGGCTGGTCTAGATTAGAATTTTTCAGCGTACCTCTCTTCCTGGAGGACTTCATTGGGACGAATTATACAGGCAAGCCTGAAGGCACTGTCATTGTAGTGCAAAACACAAAAGAGTCGGAGAAACTCAGTAGGTCATGCACCATCTATAGGAAGCCAACATTTTGGGCCTGAGCCCTTCTTTCTTTCTTTGGCTTGGCTTCACGGACGAAGATTTATGGAGGGGGTAAATGTCTACGTCAGCTGCAGGCTCGTTTGTGGCTGACAAGTCCGATGCGGGACAGGCAGACACGGTTGCAGGGGAAAATTGGTTGGTTGGGGTTGGGTGTTGGGTTTTTCCTCCTTTGTCTTTTGTCAGTGAGGTGGGCTCTGCGGTCTTCTTTAAGGGCTGAACAAAAAGCAGGCAGGCACCCAAATAAAAAGGTGGGGGGGGGCGGAAGGAAGGAGAGAAGAGGAGGTAAGGTAGAACCATAGGCTAACAGGCCATAGATAGGAGGGCAGAAAAGAAAAAAAGCTAAGAAGTGATGGGGAGGGGGGAGGGGTGTGGAGAAGAGAGAGGGAGACACAGAGAAGGGGCCTAATTGAGACTAGGGAAGTATATTTTAATGCCATCTGGTTGGAGGGTGTCTTGACAGAAAATTAGTGTTGTGCCTCCAATTTGCAGGTGACATTAGCTTGGCAGTGAACAAGAACATGGACTAACATGTTGGTGTTGAATTCAGGCATGCAATTAAAATGGCTGGCCATTGAGGTGCTCAATGAAACAATCTCCCAGCCTGTGTCCAGTCTCTCTGATGTAGAGGAGGCCACAACAGGAGCATCTGATGCAGTAGATGAACCCTGCAGATTCACAAGTGTTGCTTCTCTTAGAAGGTGTTTGGGTAGATGGAGTACAATTTCTCATCTTCCATTATTTTCTGGATTCCAATATTTATAATTAATTGTAGTATTTTGAAGTAAAATTTGGTTTGTTCACACCTTTTAAAGCAGTGGTTCTCAATCTTTTTCTTTCCAGTCACATACCACTAAGGATTCCCTATGACATAGGAACTCTGATTAGTAAGGGATTGCTTAAGGTAGTATGTGGGTGAAAAGAAAAAGTTTGAAAAGCACTGTTTTAATCGTACCTAATTAACTCGTTATGCGCAGTTTCATAGCTCCAAAGGAAATGGGCCAATGACAATTTTTCTTAAGCAAAATATTTCAGTAACAATTGGGTCTAGAGCAGTGACTCTCAATCTTCCCTTCCCACTCACATATCACCTTAAGCAATCCCTTACTAATCAGAGCACCAATGACATAGGGATTACTTAAAGTGGTATGTGAGTGGAAGAGAAAAGTTGAGAACCACTACTTTAAAGTAATTGATAATATATTCTAATCAGACAACAGTTGGGCATTTGTAATGTGCTCATTAAAATTTGGGAGCAAGAGTGAAAGGGAAGTGAGCACAGACCAACATTAATCTGGTGTCTTGTAATTTCTCTTTGATGCGCAAGATATATCAAACATTTGAACAGTAGTTGATGAGGTCACTTGATGATGTTGACCCCAAGAGTTCCCAGACCAGAAGAACTAAAAACGGTTCAAAAAGTCAAAAACGACAAAAACAAGCAAATAAAAGCCCCTATCTTGCTACAATGGAAAAGAAGAGCATCAATCAAGTGAAGGCAGTCAACAAAGTGGGAAGAACAGTTGGCACCCGACTGAGTCAGCCTCGTGGAGCCAAGATGGCGACGTTAAGTCCAGACCTAGGAAGCCCCATCAACTGAGGTCTGACCCACCGAGGACGAACGATGCTCATCCAAGACGGGAGCAGGAGATGGGACCAACCAGGGGAGGAGAGGCATCATTGTCTCTGGCTGAGCATCTGCAGATGAGGGGCCCACAGAGATATCCAAGCTTTGGAGCAAGGTGCCCTTCCCCCCTCCCCCGAAGACAACAAGCAAATAGCACCCAGGAGTGCAGCACGATGGGCAGAGGGAGCAATTTTCACCTGGGGATGTGGGAGACCTCAGCCCTACATCAGGAGGTGGCTCCAGAGGCGACCCTAGTGAGGCTGAGAAGGCAGGAGGCAGCGTTGAGAGAGAATCACGCAGAGGACCTGGGACCCACTGTGGAAGCAAATTGGCATCGGCAAGAGAGGGAGGGGGCACGGAGCCCACATTACATGATATCCTACAGGCTATGACAAGAATGGAAGAGAGACTGGCCAGGGATTTAAAGGAAAAGACAACAAAATAGATAGATTGGAGACTGCCCTAACTGAATTATCAGGAAGGATATCTGACTAGAAGATAAAACCGGTGATAATGAGGACAGAATAAATTAGAGACAGAGGTTGCCGCATGGGAGGTGGAAAGGGGATGTCTCAAGCAGAGGATTGACACCTTAGAAAAACACAGCCGGAGGAATACCATTAAGATCGTAGGGTTGCCGGAGGGCCAAGAAGGGAGAGAACCCATAGCTTTTCTTAAAACATTGGATCCTAGAAGCCTTGAGAAATGAAAAATTGGGGGATCTGATGGAAGTAGAGAGGTCCATTGGACCCTCTTCCCGTGCCCAGCCCCTGGTCAAATGCCACACTTGATTCTAGTCACCAGGATCACGAGAAAAATTTTTAAGGGGAGCGGCGGTCGGGGCAAAAGCAAGGTGTTGGGGGGAGGGGGGAGCTGGAGCGAAAAAAGATTCTATTCTCCCCAGACATAAACACAGCCCTCCTCAGGCAAAGAAAATAACTTGAGCCAATAAAAAGGATAGCTAAGCAGAAAGGATACGAAGGTGTCCTTAGGTACCAGGCAATGCCAGGAGGTAAAAGAAAATTCCTGTCAGAGGCCAAAGAGGCCCGGGTGTTTGTGAAGCGGATACTGACTGGTCTGTCAGAAACGATGTATGTATGTGTAGTGCTAAATGAACAAGAGTGTATTGTTGGAAATAGTTACATATCAAGAGAGTATCAGTAGATTTAACCATTTGGGATATAAATATGCTATCGGGAGAATTTTTTTTTTTTAAAATTTTTTTATTTTTCACACCATAAATCACATTAGCCATGATATACACTATTTCTTTTTCACACATATACAGTGACTTTTTCTCCCCCCCCCTTTCCTCCCAAACCACCCCCCCACCCCCCCCTCTCATCCATTTTAGGTATACAATCTAGGTTGCATTAAGCCAGTCAGACAATGTTGTCATTCAACAAAATTACTCCAGTAATTCTACTGAGTCCATTCTTTTCTTTCCTTCTCCTTCCATCAACTTAGGTAATGTTTGTCCCCGGTAGGTTTTCGCTATTGTATTTAATGTAAGGCTCCTATACTTGTTCGAATATTTCAATATTATTTCTTAACCAATATGTTATTTTTTCTAATGGAATACATTTATTCATTTAAATTTGGTAGTTTCTTCCTTTTAATTTGGTTATGTATTCCATTAATATTTAAAGACATATAGTTCAGCGTAGCCCTTTTATATTTTGTTTATCTTCTCTTTCCGTTTTTCCATCATTACCTTTCCTCCTTTTCCATTTCTGTTTTCTTATTTTCAACTCTTTATAAGACAACATTCCTACAACATCTAACATTTTCCTTATTCTCCTATTTCTATCTTATTTATCCCCAATCTCCCCTTCACCTCCTGAGCTGTCCTTTATCCCTTGTCGGACAACCACATCTCCCCTCTCCATTTGGATTTGCGAATCCACTCGCAAGCGTCAACTGATTTTGCAGTGACCGCTATTTCCCCCCACCCCGCCTCCCCCAGAAAAGATTTCACTTTTCATATGTCACAAAGGTCACTCTTTTAATTCCCTCCTTATTCTCTCTATTCCATTACCTTCCCTTATTAATTCTTGTCTATACTATCTATATTTTCCTCTAAGTACAGATACATTCATGTATGCTCATTGTCTCTATTCACTCTTATACCTCTTTACCCGCATACATATCAATCGTGATCATTTTTACTCTCATTACCCATCTTCATCCCTCAGTCTATTTTTGTCTTTACCCACATACATATCAATCGTGATCATTTTAACTCTCATTACCCGTCTTCCTCCCTCAGTCTATTTTTGTAATTGTTCTGCAAATTTTCGTGCTTCTTCTGGATCCGAGAATAGTCTGTTTTGTTGTCCTGGAATAAATATTTTCAATACCGCTGGATGCTTTAGTATAAATTTATACCCTTTCTTCCATAAAATCGCCTTTGCTGTATTGAACTCTTTTCTCTTCTTTAGGAGTTCAAAACTTATATCTGGATAAATGAAGATTTTTTGCCCTTTATACTCCAGTGGTTTGTTGCCCTCTCTTACTTTTTCCATTGTCTTCTCCAGTACCTTTTCTCTTGTAGTATATCTTAGGAATTTTACTACAATAGATCTTGGTTTTTGTTGTGGTTGTGGTTTAGAGGCCAATACTCTATGTGCCCTTTCTATTTCCAATTCTTGCTGTAGTTCTGGACATCCTAGGGTCTTAGGGATCCACTCTTTTATAAACTCCCTCATATTCTTGCCTTCTTCATCTTCCTTAAGGCCCACTATCTTTATGTTATTTCTTCTGTTATGGTTTTCCATTGTATCTATTTTTTGAGCTAGTAGTTCTTGTGTCTCTTTAGTTTTTTTATTAGATTTCTCCAATTTCTTTTTTAAGTCTTCTACCTCCATTTCTGCTGCTACTGCCCGCTCTTCCATCTTGTCCATTTTTTTTCCCATTTCTGTTAAGGTCATCTCCATTTTATTTATTTTCTCTTCTGTGTTGTTTATTCTTTTTCTTAAATCCTTAAATTCCTGTGTTTGCCATTCTTTAAATGACTCCATGTATCCTTTAATAAGAGCAAGTATATCCTTTACCTTGCCTATCTTTTCTTCTTCTATTTCACCATCCTCTTCCTCTTCTTCTTCCTCTGGGTTGACCATCTGTTGTTTCTTTGTTGCCCTTTCCTCCTCTTCTTTCTTGTTTCTATTGTCTTCTGTGGTCTCTTCTTGCTGCAGGTGTTCTGCAGCTGTCGTTGCCGGCTGTGGAGATCGACTCCCCAGCTGGTCCCCCCTCCCGTCGGTGTGTTTTTTTTCATTCGCATCGCGCATGCGCGAAGTATCGCGCATGCGCGGTTGCGCACTTTTACTCGGCTCAGCGAGCCATTTTTGTAGTCCATTATTTACCGACCTGAGGGAGCGGGTTTCTCTCTCCGCAGCGGGCCTCTTCGGACAGGTAAGGCCTTCACCTTTTTCCTCCTTTGTCTTCTCTTCCTCTCTTCTTGCCGTTGCTTTCGATTTTTCTTTTTTTGTCGCCATCTTCTTTCCACCTTTATACTCACTTTTCTGTAACTTTTATTTCTGTGCCTTTGTGTTTTCTCTTGTTTTTCCCGACTTTTCTGGAGAGGGCTGGAGTTCACCGTCCGGCCACTACTCCATCACGTGACTCCCCCTATCGGGAGAATTTTTGAAAAGGAAAATGGTCCAGGAGGGGGTGAGGGTCGAGAGGTGTCGTAGATAGATGGCTGCAAAATGCACAACCTTTTAGAAATGAGGGGAATGGTGATGATATAGAGAGTAAAGTCACCAGAAGCCAGGGGAGGGAGGGTTAGAGGGTTAAGTTTGGTATAGTATTTTATGTTGTCTTTGTCTGTTTTCCTTTTTCTCCCTTTTGTCGAATCTTCTTTTACTTACCCTTTGGGGGCTTGTGGCCTTTGTCTCGGTTTTATTTTCTCAGGGTATGTCGCATGCCCAGTAGGCTGGAGCGGACAGCTGGAGGAATAAGATTGCGCAAGGATGGACATGGACAGTGAAGGTATGGGGGGAGGGGGTGTAAAAAACACGGATCTGGAGATCCCTGGGGCAATGACTAAGCACAAAATACATTAGTTTTAATGTTAACAGTTTGAACAAGTGGGTACAGAGGAAAGAAGTTCTGGCACCCTTAAAAAAAAATGAGAGTGGATCTGGCCTTTCTTCAAGAAACATATTTAATGGAGCAGGAACACTAAAAACTAAAAAGGGGATGGGTGGGTCAGACAGAATCCTCCTCGTTCAACTCGCACGCAAAGCAGGTGGCAATTTTGATAGGGAAGTTTTCCAGTGAGAGTACAGAAAGTGACCACAGACAAAATGGGAAGATTTGTAATGGTGCACTGTCAGATATATTCAGAATCATGGCCCACAACTTTGATGACGAAAAGTTCATACAGAGCACTTTCCTAAGATTGGCAGAAGGAACGAGAACATCATGATTGAAGATTTTAATTTTTGTCCGGATCCTATCTTAGAAAAGTCGACAAAGAAAATAGCTAAAGCAAAGGTGGCGAGGGTTACCAATGGCTATATAATGGAGCTGAATTTGATAGTCATGTGGAGGTGGAAACATCCAAGGGAGAGGGATTATTCCTTCTACTCAAAAAAAGCATGACTCCTATTCTAGAATTGAATTTTTCCTGGATTCAGCCCACATGGACAGGTAGGATCATGGAAAGTAAGGAGATGGCAAGACTTCTCTCAGGTCATTCACCCCTGAGATTAACAGTAGAAATGCCAGATAAGCAGGATACAGATGGCGTCTTAATGTGTTGCTGTTAAAGAAGCCGGTTTTGTAATTTTAAAATAACACAGATAGACATATTTTGAGGCCAACTGTACCCCTTCTCCAGATAAATTCCTGCTATGGGATACCCTCAAAGCATATTGGAGAGGACAGATAATTGGATATAGTGAAGAAAGAATATATGAGGGAGGTGGATGTATTGGAGCAAGAAATTACTCTCTTAGAAAAGGATCATCAGGAAAAAAAACTCATTATCATTATCACAAGAAATAAAATAGACCCAAACTTAACCAAGTCTTTTATAGCTAACATAGTATTCAGAGAGCACAGTCAACTTCAAAATAACTTGTTTTCACAGTTATGATCACAAGTTATAGTGGTAGTACTACAACATCCAAATCATTAACTTTAAAAAAAAATACACAGACCTCATGAACTTTGCCCAGCATTTTGTGTTTTTAATTTCAGATTTCCAGCATTTTGGTCACTGAAATCCTGTTTATAAAAAGTAGGACATTTCCAATCTGGCTAAATACCAGTCTTTTGATTTACACTGTTCGGGAGTACAACATGGAGAAACATACCCATCAATTTAGCAAGGTGGTGGTTTGATCTTGGGTCTGGAGTTGATGATGAGGCCTTCGAATGTTAATGTTTTAATCTCAGTTTTGTAAAACGGAGTAGCTTGCTAGCCATTTAGAGGGCACTGCAAGTTAATCACAAAACTCTAGGGCCACAAATAGATTAGATTATTAACTGAATTTAAAGTTCACAGCGAACCCAATGGGATTTGGCCTTGTGCCTCTGGAATATCAGGCCAAAGCATTGAGCTTATTGGATAAGCAACAATCACTGTCCCACCATCACCAAAACAAATGGGGTTTTAACAATCCAGCAGAATTATGATTACTCCATCTAAATATCATTGTTACAAGTGAATGTATCATATCAATTTTAACCTAAGATGATATCTACAATCTTTCCTTACCTTCCAGTTTACATCTGGATTGTCACATTGATGGTTGTAGTGCCTGTAATGAAGATTAAAATATCAGTTTAATTAACATGTACTGCATTCCATCTGTTGAATTACTGAAATCTATTGATCTGCTTTTGTTCTTAGGACAATTTCAACTCCAGCTAATTCAAACCCTTGCCTCTTGCTTGCCTTTGAAATTCTTTTTTCACCCACAGTCTTGTGCCCCATGTAACACCGTCAATTCTGTGCTTAAAGTTGACTAAGTGACTGAATAGATCAAACAACTATCGACATGTCACTGGTCAGAAGGCATTTGCTTTTTATGGAATTAAAATAAAAGGGAAGACATATGTTAATCTTTAAAAAATGAAGAAAAACAAAAGATCAAGAGCTGTGAAGGTATTGGCATGTTTATTGATATTTTCTCTTGAATATAATTCAGAGGGAGATTATATAATATTAAAAGAAGGACACCAGGTAACAAAGATAGCTTTCAAATTTTGGGAAAGACTTGACCGCATGCACCTATATTGCAATCGTATATGTAGGACGATGTGAAAACTAATCATAGGCTTTAGCTGGAGTAGAATTTAAAGGAAAGAAAGATTTGTTACTACACAAAATACTGCCAGAAGTTCTATTCAAAATTCTATGCATCATATGAATGAAATGGTAGGGTGACTTAGGGAATGTAGATTTTGAAAGTGTAGATTTACCCAGAATGTGATCAAGGACAAGAGTTAAATTACAAAATTACTCAAATCCCTGAGTCTTAAACAATAATTTAGTTTTGGAATGTGAAAGGAACTGAAAGCAGTAAAGATTTTCCTGAGGTGACAATTGCAAACGCCAGAGGACATCTGTTTAAGGTGAGTGGAAGAAAGTTTTGGGGAGATATGCGAGGCAAGTTTCCCCCCACCCACCCCCAAGAGAACGGTGGGTGCCAGGAATGCATTGCCAAAGGTGGTGGTGAAGGCTGGTACATCAGGAACATTTAAAAGACTCTTAGATTGGCTGATAAATGCAAGAAAGAGAGGGTTAAGGGCGTGAGGAAGGAAAGATTAGATTGTTACGGAGTAAATTTATGTAGGTCAGCACAACATGGTGGGCCAAAGAGCATGCAATGTTCCATGTTCTATTTCACATTGATGGGCAAATCTAGGACAAGGAACACAATGTTAAGACCAGAGGCAAGCTTTCAAGAAAAAGTTTGGAAAACCTACAAAAGTTGACAGAAGTGGGGAAGCCTCTCCTATTTAATTTTACAAAATCTGAGGCATTTGTATTTTGGTAGCTACGGTGATTAGCGTAAAGGTTCACAGCAGGTGAGCAGTTGGGATCCAGGTCAGCCATGATTTTATTCAACAGGAAACAGGGTCCCTGTGAGGAACAACCACCTCCTGTAATTAAATTATCAATTTCTCTTTTTTAAAAAACCATACAGTTGAGAGTAAATATTTTTCCAAATCACTGGCAATATTTGGAGTGGCAATTCAATATATATTACACTTTAGGAACATCAATTCTGAACATAAAATGGGAAGTTACAGGAAGCTTTGCCAGTTGTTATTTAATACAAGCTAGAGGCTCACACATAAAAATCTACTATAGAAGTTTGATCATTTCATAACTTTAGAAATGCAATGTCACCATTAGCTTACGCACTCGAGCATCATTTCTCGAATAATTGTAGATACTCGCTCCCGAGAGTTGTCATTCCATATTAGTTCTGGGTTTTCATGTGTCCCCTCAAATATGTGCACAGATGCTTCAGGATTGTCCCTCATGGCATCCATGAAGACACCCGGTAGAAATTTGGTGAAAGTTATCCTCACCTAAGTTTGAAAAATAGGTTAGTGAAATGCTTTGAGTACTAAATAGTTAGATAATTGAAATGACAAACACTCAATTGACAATTCCACAACAATCCACTTCCCAACAGCATTCCTTAAAGGAGTTTGCCTGCTGGGAAAGCATTTCCAATGGGCTACGTAGGGCACCAATCCATGTCTGGGTGAGAGGTCTGCTTACAGCATGTGAAGCAGCATTTGAGAAGAGATCAAACTGAATACTGAACTGTACATCTTTATTATTAGTAAACAAATGATTCCTTGAATAACCAATCGCTCATATTTTCTTCCTCTAAATTGTTCATTAAAGATCAATTGCTTTCCACAAATGTAACTGCAGTGAAGTTTTGCTGGGTAACTCTAAAGAGTTTGTTGGTAGGAACTTGGATGAAACTGCACTCTCAAAAGAACCAAATGTAACTCCAGAAAATAAAGTTTTAAAAAAAGTAAAGGCAAAGCAGCAATGGAAAAATAAATGTTTGCTCTCTCTCCAAGTGCTTGAAGCTCAAATTCTTGCACACTTTGGAAGTGAACAGGGCCAGTTTTCAATCCACATAATAATCAAGAGCTCTGGCAAAATGTGAAAAACTGGATAGTTTCTCCATCTAAAGATCAAACTAATAAATGCTTTAATGATGAGAGCCAAAAATAAGGATTTCAAGGAGGGCGAGTTTGGAACAGTAGCTAGCAAAATGTTGTAAGTCTTAAGAAATAAATGTGCAAAGCTACACTGTTCCAGATAAATATTTACTGAAGAGATCACTTTACACTCACAATATAATAAAATTCCAAAACATTTTCCTAGGTTAATATTTTTTAAAAACGAATTTAACAAGATTTGAGGAGCAAAATATCTTGGCCTAAGATTGGTGGAGCTGTGGACAGTGTAAAGGCCTATCACAAAATAAAAAAAATATATAGAAGTTACAAATAAGAGCAGAGAAATGGCAGATAGCATGAGTATTGCACTTTGGAGGTCAAAGGCAAGGGACAAGTATTCAGTTAAAGGCAAAGCCCTTAAAATCATTGATCTGCAGAGGGATCTAAGGGCCCAAGTTCATAGATCTTTGAAATTGGCCAGGCAGAAGATAGGGTGGTAAAGGCAGCATCTGGTATGCTTGGCTTCATTGAATAGGATATTGAGTAGAAGCCCCAGAGGTATTAGAAATTATACCAAAAGATTTACTATGATGCTGCCTGGATTAGAGGTTATGAGCAGTTGCACAAGGTGGTTCAGAAACTGAGGAGCAACCTGTTAAAACTTTACAAAAGTGAGAGGTATTAAGAGAGTAGACTGTCAGAACCTTTCTCCCAGGGTAAAACTGTCAAAAGGTGGTGGGGATGGGGGGCGGGGAGAGAAAGGAGTTTAAAAGAGATAGGTGGGGCAAAATATATATATATTTTTTTAAGAGAGTGGTAGGTGCCTAGAATGGGCTGCCAGGAATAGTTGTGGAAGCGTTTGAGGCTTCTAAATAGACACGAGTATGCAGGGAACAGAGGGATATATATCAGACACAAGCAGTTTTATCTTACACTTGGCACAAAGCTTGTGCCTATGCTATATTATTCTGTACCTATGCACAAACATAGCAAAGTTTCATAGATTCTGCAGGAATACAAGGATCCAAGATTCACATTCAGAACTTTGAATGTGGCATGTCAAAACGTGCCAAATTAAAAATATGCATTATTTATTCACCATTATTTATTAGTCAGCATTTATTATTGTCATATGTACACAGATGCAATGAAAGACTACATCTAACAAAAAAGGAGAAAGGAAGAAAGTCTTTTTGAGTCAGTGGCTCGTTGAGGATCATGTCACTGTCTTCATAACCACTGCAGCAACCAGCCACCGTTGTGACTTTATCCCTTTCCTTCCTCAGTGCCCTGCGAATGCTAAGTACAAGCTCAAACCCCAGTAACCAACTCCCAGCTTTCCACTGAACCTCCAATCTGCAGTCTCAATTCCCATAAGCCATCAGAACCTGCAACCTGATCCAGCCATCCTCAGTCAGCTGTGTGAAAATACAGTTAGATACCAAACCACTTTGGGTATATCCAGAGTAAGATGGTGACTGCGGAAAGAATGAGGCTCAATGGGAACCAAAGGCTCACATGGTAAATCTTTTGGTATAACTTCTAATGGTTGCCAGGAAGGAGCTTAAGAAGAGATAGGAGAGCATGAAGGAGGCATGAGAAGGCCTTGACATGTAGAATTTAGGAGAACCCCAAGGCGTTCTATGCGTATGTGAAAAACAGAAGGATGACAAGAATGAAGGTGGGCCACTAAAGGATAGAGGAGGCAACATGTGCCTGGAGGCAGAGGTGATTGGGGAGCTCCTAAATGAGTATTCACAAGAGAAAAGGACCATGATCAGTGTGGTGAAAATTGAACAGGCCTGTATGCTGGACCATGTGGAGATTAAGGAAGCGGAAGTGTTGCATCTTCTTAAAAACATCAAGATTGATAAGTCCCCAGGGCCAGACATTATATAACTCAGATTGCTGTGGGAAGTGAGGGAGGAGATAGCTGAGGCAGCAGCTATGATCATCGAGTCCTCTTTGGCCACAGGGGAAATGACGGAGGATTCGAGAATGGCAAATGAGGTCCCCTTGTTTAAGAATCATAATAGGGAAAATCCTGAGAATTATAGACCAGTGAGTCTTACATCAGTTGTAGGCAAACTATTGGAGAGGATTTTTTAGGATAGGATCTATGAGCATTTAGAGAATTAGTCTATTCAAGGATAATCAGCATGGCATTGTGAAGGGAAGGCCATGCCTCATGAGTCTAATTGAGTTTGTTTGAGTAAGTAACTAAAGAAATTGATGAGGGTAAAGCATTTGAGAAGGTCCTCTACGAGAGACTCATCCTGAAAGTCATGAGGCACGGGATCAATGGAACCTTGGCTGTGTGGATAAAAAATTGGCTTGTAGGAAGAAGGGAGAGAGTAGTAGTAGTAGAAGTATTCTGTCTGGAGGTCGGTGACTAGTGGAGTACCACAGGGATCTGTTCTGGGACCTCTGCTCTTGGTGATTTTTAAAAATAACCTGGGTGAAGAGGCGGAAGGATGGGTCAGTAAGCTTGCAGACGACATGGAGGTTGGAGGAGTTGTGGATGGATCTGAGGGCTGTCGAAGATTACAAGAGGATATAGACAGGATGCAGAATTGGGCAGGTTGATAGGATAGTTAAGAAGGTCTATGGGATGCTGGGCTTCATTAATAGGGGGATTGACTTCAGGAGTAGAGGTCATGTTACAGCTCTACAAATCTCTGGTAAGACCACACTTAGAGTATTGTGTTCATTTCTGATCACCTCATTGTAGGAATGATGTGGAAGCTCTGGAGAGGGAGCAGAGGAGAATTACCAGGATGCTACCTGGATTACGAAATGTCATATGAGGGAAGGTTAACAGAGCTGGGCCTTTTCACTTTCAAGTGTAGAAGGATGAGAGGAGACTTGATAGGGTCTATAAGATTATGAGAGGCATAGATAGGGTGGACAGCCAGCACCATCTTCCCAGGGCAGAATCAGCAAACACATATATACAAGGTTAAGGGAGGGAAGTTTAGGGGAGAGATCAGGGGTAAATTTTAAAAAATATATACACACCCAGAGAGTTGTGGGTGCCTTGAATGTCTTGGCGGGTATGGTGGTGGAGGCTGAAACATTAGGGGCATTTTAAAAAAAACTCAGACAGACACATTGGTGGAAGGAAAATAGAGGGTTATGGGGTAGGGAGGGCTTAGTATATATTTTTTTTGGCAGGAATATATGGGTCAGAAAATATTGTGGCCGAGAATCGAACCAGAGGAGATAGGCAAGTCTCCAAATGAATTCTATTTGTGAATTCACCAAGGAAATGTGGATGGAAAATTCAGGAAATTGGATTCCAGAAGCAATCTTTGAAAACAGTAAGATGTCTTTGTAGGCTTACAGATGGATAAATCCCAGGCTGTTATGTGAGGCATTTGTGACATTTTCACAAGAAATGCCTGCCAAATGACTGGGACCTTTATTCACAAAAGGGACTGGGGAGAAGACAGATAATTATCAGCATCTATGTTTGGGAAGTTACTGGGAAAAATCCTGAGGATTACAATTTATCTGCACCCAGAGACCAAGACAGTGTGCTGTAGAAGTACAATTCAAAATAATTGTGGAAAAACTGCACCCTCACGCGTCATCAAAGGCAACTAGGAGCTAATAAAATTCACAACGTCAACACCAAACAGGTGGTAGTCTTTACCATTCCACCCATGCTGTGCCATCGAGGAAGATCATGTACTTCAGCCACTTTCCTGCCTAATTCTCCAAATAAATCTAAATACACTTCTCCCATGACATGCATAATAATAAAACACATTCATGTCTCGGTTTTAAATTACTCTCCTTCTCCTGTTTCTATTATTGAATATGGTAGCAGCCCACTACTTGGCAAGCGAACCAGCACTCAAAATGGCACACCAGCACGGTTAGCGCAGAAATGGCCTTCACTAGCCAGGAGCCTGCACAGCAGAAACCATAGCCAAAGGCCAACTCACTGTTGAGGTCACATATGCCCGCAGTGGCAGGAAGCTGGGTCAAAAAAGCAGGGTTGAGGAGATCAATAAATCAGTTTTTTTTTGTATTTCTTTATTTATCGCACTATGAACCATATCAACCAATATACTTACAGATGCATTTCTAAATATTCAGTGACATTTTCTTTTTTTTTCCCCCATCCCTGATTTCTCACCCCCCTCCAATAAAACAATTTCTTTATACAAAAGGAATACAAACAAAAAAGACGCATCATCTACTTATTCACATTAAATCTGATCGTGTTTATCTTCTTATCATTTTAGGTGGTGGTGGTCTGAGGCCTGCTCTTTCTATTATGTTCCATATATAGTTCCCTGGTTTTTTCAAACATTGTAATTTTGTCTTTTAAATTATATGTGATTTTTTTTTCCAATGGGATACACTTAAACTTGGTTATATATTCCATTAATGTTTATAGTCATATAGTCCAATGTGGCCACCTTATATCTTTATTTTCACTTCTTTTCCGCCTCTTCACCACCTCCATCCCTTTTTTCCATTACTGTTTTTTAAGTTTTCCTTTTTAATCTCAATATATGACAACGCACTTAAGACAGGAAATACCCCAACAATCCCCATAAGCAATAACCTTTTAACCCCAAATGAACCTCCCTTCCTTGGATTGCCCCTTGTCCCTTGATGGCAACCACAACTCCCCTTTCCATTCAGTTCGTGAACTTACTCGCAAGCGTCAACCGATTTTGCAGTGACCATTATTCTCCCCCCCCCAGAGAACACTATTTTCATATACTTATAACAAAGCTCTCTCTCTTTTTTCCCTTCTTCCCTTTCTCTTATCCATCTTTAAATCTTTATATATACATTATCTTTACTTTATATTTTTACATATTTTTGTATATTTTCTTGCCGGTCATCCTTCTTGTCACTCCTCCTACTCTCTTCTCCGGTCCTGCAAATGTTCAGCAAATGCTTGGGCTTTCTTTGGGTCCGAGAACAGTCTATTCCGTTCCCCAGGAATGAATACTTTGAGTACTGCTGGATGTCTTAATATAAAGTTATACCCTTTCTTCCATAAGATTGTTTTCGCCATGTTGAATCCCTACCTCTTCGTTAAAAGTTCGAAGCTCAAGCAAAAAATATTTTTTGTCCCTTATATTCCAACGGCTTATTGTCTTCTCTAACCTTCTTTCTTGCCTGCTCCAGTATGTTTTCTCTTGTCATGTATCTTATAAATTTTACCAATATGGATCTCAGTTTTTGATGTGGTGGCTATATACTAGAGCTCTATGTGCCCTTTTGATTTCTATTTCTTCATGTGAATTTGTCGTTCCCAGCACCTTCGGGATCCATCCTTTTATAAATTCCTTCATATCTGACCCTTCTTTGCCTTCTTTCAGGCATAATATTTTTATGTTGTTTCGCCTACTGTAGTTTTCCAATACATCAATTTTTTGTGACAATAAATCTTGTGTCTCTATTTTTTTTCGGTCTCTTCCAACTTCCCTCTTAAATCATTTATCTCTATTTATACAGCAGCTTCTCGTTCCTCAACATTTTTTTACTCTTTTCCCTATTTCAATCATGACCAACTCTAAGCTTTGCATTCTGTCTTCAGCTCTTTTCATTTTTCTTTTGATTGAACTAAATTCTAATGATAGCCATTCTTTTAATGACCACATTTGTTCTTCAAAAAAGGCTTTATCTAAATTTTGTCCTTCTATTTCACCTTCTTTCCTTTGAAATTCTTGGTCTTTTTCCTCCTCTTCTTCTGTGCCTGTATCTATGTCTGTGTATCTTCATCCTTCTCTGGTGAGCTGCTTCTGTATCGCGGCTGGGCCTCCTGCCGCAGTTCATCCCCCTGCCAGTCGCCCTGTTGCCGCTCACCCTCTTCCAGCCCTTCATTCTCTTTCTCACCACTCTTTTCTTCTTTCTTGCTTACTTCTCCCAGCCGAACGCCCCAATACCGGGCGTCTCTCAGCTGGCCGCTCCGCAGCTGAGTCCCCCTCCCACCGGCGTTAACCTTTTCTTTTACTTGCACACTGCGCATGCGCACCTCTTCTTGGCTCTGAGAGCCATTTTTGAAGTCCGCCGGTCGGGAGGACACCGCTCTGGGGACTCACCAACATCGGAGATCGGCCGCTGCTCTCCAAGGTGGCTCTCTGCTCCGACGTGCAGGTAAGGCTGCCTTCTCCAGTAATTTTCCTTCTTCCCTTTTCTCTGTTATTCTTACTTTTTCTCTTTTGGGTTCCATCTTCTGTCTCTTCTCTGTAACTTTCTCTTCCTGTATTTTATGTTTATTGAGCTCTGTTTTTTCACACTTTTTTTTCAATAAATCAGTCGACTTCATTTACACCCACATGTGTGTCATTCTTCTCTTGCTCTGCAGTAGCATTTTGCTACACTATCCCATTTAAAAAGCATCTTTCAGCATCCATCCTTCTGATGACCCACAAAGCAGTTCATGTTTATAGAAACAACACAAATTGTAAATCTGTTTCTTCAGCGACTTGGATTTAATCTTGACCTTGGGTACTGTGCGGAGTTTGAACTTTTTCCCTGTGACCACATGGATTTTCTCCCACATCCCTAAGATCTGCTGCTTTGTGAAGTTAACTGAGCACTGTAAATTGCTCCCAAGATGTGAGAGTATGGTGAAACCTGGGGAGAGCTGATATACATGTTAAAAAAAGTAAAAGAGGTTAATGTCGAATTTGCGTTCAATGATTGGAAAAGGCTTGATGGGTTGAAGACCCTGTGTCCGTGCCATATGACCATGTCTTCAAATTATAGGATGCTGCAACTTGAGAAGAAATAAGTTGACTGATTGCTATGTGGCAAAAATAATCTCAATGAGGTATAGGAATGTATTGGAGAATTTAAACCATACTTTTTGCTTCAGCTTCAAACCATGGTTTTTGCTCCTGCAAGGCTGAGAATCAGTAACCTGCTTGAGTCTCAGCAGACATAAGCTAAATTCCACCATGGGGCCCAGAGATGCAGTTATCTGACAAAAAGTCATCTGTGCACCAAGAACATTTAATCTTCCTGCTTGTTTTGGTCAAAGTCTTTCTGGCAGAGACCTAACCTTGATGCAAAATAAACCATTGTATTCAAAGTGATAAGCTGAAAGTTGTGTTATTCGATAGAAGCCTAGGCATGCTAGCTTGCTCGCTTATCTTTCTTTCTGTGCTGGAAATAAGTGCTTGAGTAAGTAGTTTTTGGGAAATATAAGCCATGGTCCCGCTGCTGAGACTCTCCAAGAAGTGGCAACATCTCTCAGCAAGAAGAAGAACTGCTAGAGTCCAGCCAACGTCCCGGTTGGGGGAGGTGGAGAAGCTGCTACCGGCACCCCGACAACCAAGTGTGCGGTCGTTGCCTCACCTTGGCAGTTGGGACCAGTCTAGGCGTTGATAAGTATAGTTGGGAAGGGCTTGCATATTGTAGTTTTATATCAGCTTTAGAATTTCTAATAAAGATTTGTATAAACTGAAGTGCTCTCGGCATGTGTGTCTATTTTCTTTCGGTAGCTCAAACACTGTGACCAATCTAAAACGAACAAAGTGAGAGGTACAAGTTTACCCAGGACAAAGAATAAAAGGATTATTCAGAGCAGTGGCTTTCAAACATTTTCTTTCCACTCACATACCACCTTAATAATCCCTTACTGTTTGTTATCGCACCAAATAGCAGGCAACACAAGTGGTAACCTTAGTCAACATTTTACTGTTAAACTCAAACAACACTATGTACAATGCGAACTTCTCTTAATTGTGACTGCTATTAGCCAAGCTCCAATTTTAACTGCTGCGCTCATGGGGACTCGCGCATGTGCAGTAGCACTGTGGCGAGTACGGTGGCTGCAACGCAATTGCAGTGGGTGCAGAGCAGCTGATGGGAGTGGCTGTCAACATCCCCTTTCTCGAACAACCCCCCCACATACCTCAATCCATGTTGGTGCTGTACACCACAATAGTTACAGTTCAGCAATGAACAGCCACTCCAGTTTAGTACCGAATCAAATACGCCCAGCGCTTGTTTCGTAGTAGCCACTGGTGGAAGTGGAGGCTTGGAGTGTTTCAGCCTAAGCGAATGTGCCATCCGTGGTCTCAGGGGTGCGGCCATATGTTTTACGGGTTGTTCCTGAGGGAGATCTGCCTACCCCTACCCCAGGTTCACATTCCAGATCCTGGTATATAGTCTCATCAGGAATGGTTCTGGATAGGGGTCTCCTCCTTATGGGTAGGATGTGTCGACGGTTACACCCTTCCTTCTGATTTTACCAGGTATGACCTGGGCTCTTGGCAGCTCCTTTTGACTATGTCCTTGCAGTCGTAACCTTATGGCTTGCCCTTCTGCTAATGGCTCAAGTGGTCGGCTGTTTCTGTCGTAGCACCTTTTCTGTTAGCCTCCTCTTTAGTAGCTGGGACTTAATTTCTTGTGGGCCCTTTAGCAGGGGCTCCAGGAGCCTCCTTGCCACTGGCAGGGTTGTCCACATCTGCCTGGACATGAGTCTTTGTGCAGGAGAGCCCAATGTGGCATTGCAAGGGATGTTCCTAAGGTTCAGCAGATTGAGGAATACATCAGTCTTCTCCCTGAGAGACTTCTTCATGAGCTGCTTCACGCTCCTCACAGCTCTTTCAGCCAACCCATTTGACTGTGGGTTCTCCAGGCTGATAGTGATGTGGTTAAAATCCCATATCGCTGCAAAGTGTCTGAGATTTTCCACTGGTAAACTGTGTGCCATTGTCTGATAGCAGAGTGTGGGGTGCCCATGCACCAAAAAGTGCCTCTTCAACTTAATAATGACTGCCAAAGATGTGACGTCAGGTAAAAGGTCTATCTCAAACCATTCAAAGTATGAATCGATAAGTACCAAATACTGCAGACAGTGCCATTCAAAGATGTCTAGTGCCACGGTTGACAAGGGAAGTTAGGCACCGGGTAGAGCTGCAGCAGCTCTTTCTGCTGGTGTGGCCTGGTGCTGTTGCACACCGAGTAAGCTTGAATCTCCTGGTCTGTCTTCGGTCATCCCTGTCTCTAGTCCTGCGTTTGGTTGCTTCTGCACCCAGGTTCCCTCTGTGCAGATGCTTTGCAGTGAACTTTGGACTACTGCTCTCAGGTCCTTCGTTATGATTCCGTCATTGATGTGTAATTCATCCCGGAATGGGAAGTAGGGTTGCATTTCAGGTAGTATGCTTGTCTGGCCAGCCGCCCTTGATAAAAGTGCCCACAGTCTTCAAAGTGCGTCTTCAGCTGTGTGTTGTCTCAGTTCCTCCAACCGGGAGGAGATGTGCATTACTGTCATTATATCAAATGCGTTCTCTTCCTCAGCTTGCTGGATCTTGCATTTTCTTGGAGCACGAGATGTAGTTGGTGAATTTTGAGCAGGTGAAAACTACTGGCAACAACTCTTTCTCTATTTGGGCGTACCTGGTCTCCATGTCAGTGAGTGGTCTGGATGCGTAGGCTACAGGTTTTCTATCTTACAAGCATGCTGCACCCAGACAGGTTAGCAAGACTGGTCTTCGTACGTCGTAGTACAACAGAACAGGTGGGCATAACATATGCCTTTTTCAATGCACTGAATGAATTTTGTTGCTACTCGTGCCAGGACTGCGCTACATCTTTGTGTGACAGGCGCCTTATGAAGCGGTAAGATCACTGGAGTTCGGAATAAACTTGCTCAGGTAGTTGACCATGCCCAGGAAACGTTGTCGCACTGTCACGTCTGTTGTACTGGCATTTCACTGTTTGCTCTGGTCTTTGAAGGAATGGCCTTCAGGCCTTCTGTAAAAACATGGCCTACATAGCCGACCTGGTTCAGCCAAAATCTGCACTTCTGGGGGTTGAGCTTAAGGTTACCTTCCAGGATCGGTGGAGTACTTTTAAAAAATTTGCGTCATGTTTTTCTAAGTCCTTGCCACCTATGAGTATGTTATCAACCATTATGGGACAAAATGCTTAATTGACTTTTGAAATACTTCACTGGTTGAATTGATTTCAAATCACATTTGCAGGAATCTGTATCGACCAAAACTCATGCTGAATGTGGTCAGCAGTGATGATTTATATTCAAATTTGATTTGCCAGAGGAATTCTTTGCATCTAAGACTCAAAAAACAGTAACGCAGGCCATTTATGTGGCAACTTCCTCCACAATAAGCATTGGATGGCGTGGTCATTTTAAAGCTGTATTGAGGTCTCTTGGGTTGATGCAGATCCTGATCTTGTGTCCGTCCTTTTTTTAAGCAGCCACCATGCAGAACACCCACTCGGTGGGTTCAAAGACTAGGGTAATCACTTGGGCAGACTTATCACTATGCGTTGCCACGATGAAGATGTATTCTCATTCAAATACGTGCCGATTCTTGGCCACATTTCCCTCAAACAAAAGCGGGTCGGGCCTTCTGAACCCATCCGCCATTATGGTGCAGTTACAAATGAGTTGCAAGTGTGGCGTTGGTTTTCACTTGAAGACTTCGGATGCACACGATCCCACTTCTGACACCATGTTTATTATTGCACAGAATAAGCAGACAACAAGTGGTAACCTGAGTCAATGCTTTACTGCTAAACTCAAACAACACTATGTATAACAGGAGCTTCTTGTAATGGCATCTGCTATCAGCAAAGGTCTGTTTTTAACTGCCGCACCTCGTGGGAACTCGTGCATGCAAGTAGTGCTGCGGCAAGTATGGTGGTTGCAACACAATTTCAGTGGGTGCAGAGCAGCCAATGGGGGCAGCTGTCTATACTTACTATTCACAGAGCACCTATGGCATAGGATTACTTAAAGTGGTACGAGTGGAAAGAAAAAGATTGAAAGCCACTGATTAAGAGCAATGCACACATCTCAAAATACAACACTGCAGCTTGATATGGTAATTAAAAAGTAAAATACCAAGATTTATTAATTTAGGGAAAGAATACAAAATACTGAAATGTTTACACTAACATTGAATTGACAAAGTTAAACAACATCTAAAAACAGAGGCTGGCATAAAATCAAAAACACATGTTTTAAAGATGGAGCTTGAACTTGGGTCAGTGAGATACGGTCAAAGGGTTGGTGTTGTGGCTAGCACAACACTGTTACAGCACCAGCAATTGGGACTTTGGTTCAAATCCTACACTGCCTCTAGGGATTTTGTACATTCTCAGTGTCTGCATGGGTTTTCCCTGGGGGCTCTGGCTTCCTGCCACCATTCATAAAAGTGTACTGGGGGTGTAGGTTATTGGGTGTAAATTAGGCAGCATGAATTCATGGGCTGAAATGGCCTGTTATTGTGGTTTAGGGCTAAAAAAAAATACAACAATAGAAACAGACCCACTGAGTACACGCTGATCATAAACGAACCATTTACAATAATCCCTCATTTTAATCCTATTTTTCTTATTCTCTCCATGTTCTCAACAATTCTCCAAGGTCCCACGACCATTTAACCTACCAACACGCATGTCTAGCGCATGGGGAAATCCCCAGAGTTACAGGAAAAATGTATGATCTCCACAGTCATCATTCAGTCAAAATTGAACATGGATCATTGGAGTGAGAGTCCTGTGCCAGTGACAAGTCAGAAAAAGGCAAAGACAGAGGAATTCAGTAAAATATAGCAAGAAATTAAAAGGGTATTTTGGAAGCAATATGGATCTGAAAGCTGCCAGTAGGAATGGATGAGGAAAATAAAATGCATTTGAAGAGACTATCATGGACATAACATGGAAGGAAATGTAGGGTAATGTTGATAGAGGAAAGTTGGAAGTAGAGTGGAGCAAAAACACTGGCATAAATTGGTAGGGGTGAATGGGTCTCTGGTATGCATACTATTTGATTCTATTTCAGGAATTGCATACCTTTGGTCCAACAAGTTTATCTGTGATCATTTTGGCAAACAGCTCTGCAGTTTGGGCTCGAACCTGAGGATGTGTTGAATTACAAAACATGTCGAGAAGATATACGAGGGCACCTGAAAAAACATACCAGTAGATTACTTAAGTTTACTCTTCTAAAGTGTGCTTAAAAAAAAAGCAAAATTGAAATGACAATAGGAGCATAAAAACCCCTGAAATTAAGATATTTCTTAATGATTCATGCAACATTTACATTTGGATGTCAACATGATAACCAAAGTTGCCTTTAAAAGTTTAGTGGTTCACACAAAACCAAAACATGTCGTCTTTTTGACCAGCTCTACTTTTCAATGCATTCACCGTTAATCAACTATCTAAACCCTGCATCTCCGATAAGTTTGGTGTCCAAAACATTATTGATCTCTTCCTTGAGCATCTGCAACCCTTCAGTTCAACCCTTTGTACCAAGATAACATCTGAGACTCTCCAGTTGGATCAAACAACTAGTCAACATTTACTCTCAGAACCTTATATCTCAGTGAAATATCTACTCACTGTGAACTCCAAGGAATATAGGCCAATCTCCCACAGGAATCAAGTTATTGAATTTGTGCGCTCAAAGAAATTTTACCATAAATGCCTGGTCTGTGCAATTAATAACAGCTTTCTCTATTTCATTTTCATGGGCAACTTGCTACATTCACAAACATTTCCTTTGCTTGGAAATCTGATGCATCTTTCCAAATACAAAATCCCAGTAATCCTGGACTCAAGAATTTGCTAGTGCCAATTTGGAAGATTTTTCAGATTTGACCCAACTCATATTGGCCTAATCCAGTTTTACTTTGTTATAAAAATATTCCAAATTATGAAAAAAAAATTCCAGTGAACTCTTCATTTAGAGAATGGAAAACAGCCAAAGTATGTAAAGGAAATACAGGAGACAGAACCCATTGTGTTTTGGTTTCTCTGACATAAAAGCACTCCAATTCCTGGCTTCAGCCACACACCTGGCCCACACTCCCAATTATACACGACTTCATAAAGACCTGATAAAGACAGTGAGCCATACCCAAACCATCTGAATTTCTGAACAATCAAACACTGTATATTTGATAAAGGGAAGTGTGAAGGAAGAACTGAATGAGAAACATTGATCATAAAACTTCATAGCACTTTCTAAATTCTACTCATTACAATTTAGCATCAACCCCTTTTAAGCACGAGAACATTATCAGTGAATGGAAAGTGTTACTTCATCAATCCTTTTCATAACATCCATCGTTAACCAAGCTATTCAGAAATACAGGCTGCCAGAAAACCACAGCTGCACCTGACCAAGTTTTAATAGATGTGGATTACATTTGAAGGATTTATTTTCATCACTAATTCATTAATGAGAGGAGATCTTATAGAAACATATAGGATTATGAAGGGTATGGATAGGATAGATGTAGGAAGGTTTTTTGAGCTGGCCGGGGAAACTAAAACGAGAGGACACAGTCTCAAGATTCGGGGGAGTAGATTTAGGACAGAGATGAGGAAAAATAGTTTTTCCCAGAGAGTAGTGAATGTTTGGAATTCTCTAACCAGGGAAGTGGTTGAGGCTGCCTCATTAAACATATTTAAAATTCGGTTAGATAAATTTTTACATGATAGAGGAATTAGGGGATGTGGGGAGAAGGCAGGTAGGTGGAGTTAGGTCATAAATTAGATCAGCCATGATCGTATTGAATGGCGGAGCAGGCTCGATGGGCCATTTTTGGCCTACTCCTGTTCCTACTTCCTATGTTCCTATTATCTGTAATTATCACTGCAAACATTATAACTGCATTCACTGCTTGCTGCTTAAAAGAATGGAGATATTTCAGAGTAAACAAGTCTGAGAATACTGTGCACTGGCTCCTTTGCTTCAAAATATTGGAACAGCACAATCTAAACATCAATGATATCTACAATGGGTCAATATGAAACTTACCCTTTCCCATGGCTTCTTTTATTATTTTAGTATTTGATGTCAAAGCATAGAGCGTCTCAAGGACCAGAAGGCGACCTAAGAAGCAGATTGAAATTTTAAAGAGCTATAAAATTTGGAAACAAAGTACAAAGAAAGCTTTTGTCTTTTTGATACATTTCCACAATTATATCACAAGTGGCAAGATGAGTTTATTGAGTGCCATTCCCAGTCTTTTGTTTTCCTTTTGCCCCAAATCTCTTAAATTAATTTCATCTGCAATTATTTTCCACTCAGGTGTCAAAATGTCTGATCTGTTCCATATTTCAGCTGCTGTTCAGCATGATCAGAGACACAGGCAGGAGTCGAGATTAAATACAACATGAGCAGGCCAGTCACACAGTACCATGTGTCTTAGCAGACCTAGAGGAAACCTCAGACTGTAACCAGGCATTCTGTTGAGGTCCCATGATCTAGTGCTGTTTTCCAGGCAGAAAAGGCAGAATGAACAGCAAAGATGATCCAGGGTAGCAAATGAAAATCAGAAGTAAGCCAATCTGCATGGGAGTGGGACAATTAATTCCACCATGCTAAATTATCTACATTTTTGCCCAAGTTTCAAAGATCATTCATGTACTCAAAGCAGTTCAGAGATCGTACTAAATTAAAAAATCCTTCCATCACAACATTGAAGAGGGAATGCTTTATTTGAAAAAAATCTTGTCTCTTTACAGGCAAGACTGAAGATTGAAGCCAACTTGATTCTGCTTTGACATTTTATTTTTAAATAACCAGCATAATATTGTAATTGCTTGAAATACAAACATAAAATGCTGGAAACATTCAGGACAGAGTCCCACCTCTGTATAGCACAAATATCAAGTCAAGCCCTGCACTCTCACTGGCTAACTGACAGGAAGGAGACAGGAGAATCATGATATTTACAATTTCAAAGGGACAGATTATTTACTGGCATAACCAGAAGACAGGTGCTGTCAGGCAAATGAACGAATTATCAGGTCCAACCCTGGCTGCATCCTCCCTCTTAGAGTAACAATAAAATTGATGCAGGACCTTGTCAGACTTTACCATTACTGCCCAAGAACCCACTTTCAGTAACTCAACCAAGATCATACCAACCCACAGACCAAACCATTATATCTATAAATGACTTAATTCTCAACTCTCAGCAGCCCCCTGAAATGCTCTGGCAAGTCATCAAGTGCAGAAACAAATGATGACCTGGTCCACAAGATTCACATTTCGAGATCAGATAAATCCAACATCAGATGGACTGACCGTATTCACAACCTGAGCTAAAAACAGTTAATTGATTTCTGATAATGATGGTTTACTTACTGGATGGCAATGAATGCAATAGAACGAGCAGATTTGAAAGGACCAGTGATTCAGCAATGTTATTTACACATTCTTGATTAGCAGTCACTATGTTCACTACCTATGGTGTAACAGAAGATTCAAATATTAACTTAGCTGTGTGCAGACATTCATAATAAAAGCAGATTTTGTACAGAACTGCTTCCAAAGTTGCTGTAATATTACCAGTTTCTCTCATTAGGCTTTACAGAACTAGAAAATAGATATTTTTGAGGAAACACATTAAGTGTTTATTCTAGCTGAAGGTCCATCATCATTCATAATGTATACTAGATATTCTAAATTCAAAAGTTTAGATCAGAAATACTTTTTAACATAGAGGGTCATCTTTATTTTTTTTTACAAATCACTGAAATAAACAAGTGAATGCAACAAACACACCAGAATTTTTCCCCAAGACAACACCACCACCTCTGGTAAACTGCACATCGTCTTTGTTCTAACATGAAGCGCTGGCCAGCAGAAAAGCACTCCTGCCTACTGCAACATCTATAAAACCTGATTATCACTCCCTCACAGTGAAGTACTAAGAAGGAGAAAGCTTCATGGTATGCAATGAATGTGAACAAGCACAAAGCATTGCCAATAATTTTCAAAGTTGCAATTGCCATTAAATCCTTTCCATTACTTATTAAACGACAGACAACTAGTTTTACATCACTGCACTAAATTCTTATAAATATACATAAATCAATTGCTTCTTAGAAAGAAAACCTTGAATAGTCAGAGCAGGGGTGTCAAACTCAAATTCACGGAGGGCCAAAATTAAAAACTTGGACTAAGTTGAGGGCCGAACTAAATATTTATTGAAAATTTTCAACAACATCTGCATGTTTTCTCTTCTTTCAACATATGTAATGTTACACTTTAGGATATAACTTTAGGAGGATAATGTTACAGGTCAGGAGTAGGTAGCTCAAGTTCACCCTTTGCTTGACCTGAGGGAAACATATTTGGTCCCTGTGGAGATGTAGTCAGCATTCACAGGCTGTGTCCATTTTGGCCTGCATCAGGACTCAGCATTTCCTGCTCACTCCTCAGGCTCTAGGCCTCTATTCACCCTCGACCCACCATCCCTCTACCTGACCAGTCCTTTACCCAACCTCTACTCACCCCTCACTCCACTCGCTCTGCCTCTACCCACCCCATCCTATACACGCCCCTCTACTGCCTCTCCCCTCAACCTGTTCCTACCTCTACCCATCTCTCACCCTCTAATCACCCCTCCCCTACTCACCCTGCCCCTCCCCTATCCACCCCTCCTTCTACTCATCCCTCCCTCTAACTGCCCCTCGCACCACCATAACTTCCCCTGCCCATTACTCCTCACCTACACCCTCTGCCCACCCCTGCTTACCCACCCACTCAGGCCCAGCACGCTACCGATCAGCCTTTGCGGACAGCCACCATCTCTCTTCACGTGCAGGGCCGAACCAGCCATCCCTGGGGTCCGCACGGGTACAAGCGCTGAAGGCCATGGCGACCGGGAGAAGTGCGCTCGCGCTGTGGAAGGGCCGACCGGTGCCAGTCGCGTGGGGCTCGCGCTGTCCGGGGGCCGTGCGCAGCCTGCCATGCCCGTCACGCCGACAGGAAATCACAGGCGCTCGCCAATCCGCCGTACCGCTCGACAGGTGGAAGAAGTGACTGGTTGTGCGGGGAGCCTTCCAACCGGCTTGCCGGCTGATGACATCGACAGACTTCTTGTGTTACAATTTCTTGTGTTACAATGGGGAAGGATGTGCAATGAAGGGGGAGGATGGTGGGGGTGACATTACCAAAAAACAGCATCGGCTCTCGCTGCAGAGCGGGCCACCTCTAATACATTTTTGAAATGATCTTGCAGGCCAAATATAATTATATCGCGGGCCAGAGTTTGACATGTGTGAGTCACAGCTAAAATTGTTAATGTTCCTGAGAAGTACCTTGCACAATAAAAGGTATTGTTACGAGCCCAAAGGACCCCAAAACCCAGCAGCAATAGATATTCACTACGAGAAATGGTTACTTCAACAAAAGTTGCTTTTAATTATCTTTAAACAAGAAAACAGAATCAAATTTTAACTTAACTCTATTTTTAACCTAACCCCTTTCTAATTCTAAGCGCACGTGTATGTGATGTGTGTGTGTAAATGTAGAAAAGTTCCTTGATTCATAGTTCAATCTCACTTCTCATTCTTTCAAGTTCACTGGCTGTAGGCAATTCTTACACTGTGCACAGAATTTAGCATGTATAAAGTTCATCAGGCTTTGGTGCTCGAAAGGTAAATGGTTACCGCTCAGGAAGGTTCTTGTAGGTGTGCTGTTCCAGGATTTCCACAACTGAGGTACCACCATTTGTCACTTCAGGGTCTTGCTGATGAAACTTGCCCCATCAGGGTTCTCCAGATGATAACTCTTTCTTTCAGGTTATCACAGAGTTCCTTTCTGTTTCCCTTATTCCAAGCATAACACCAGACAGCCAGTACTTTCAGCCATCCTTCACTCTGGAGCTTCTGTTTCAGTTCCAACAAGCTTCCTGCTTCAGTTTCAGCAAGCTTCTCTTTTCACCCACACTGGTTGAGACAAATTGTTTCCCTCCTTCTCTCTCTCTCACTCTGACTCACCACCTGACCTTCTCCATTAAACAATAGAAGTCACTCCTCTGGTTCATCTGTTGTTTTTAGGTAAACAAGAACCCATCAGTGACCTCTGTGAGCACTCTTCAAATCTCTGTAAAGAGGTATCAGGAGACAGATTACCCGCCTGCAGGCATGGCTAGCGGAGTTCAGCTGGCATGTTTAGGTGGCCACGGAATGGAAGGCTTTCTGGCACCTAAATGTGCCAGATGACTGCTAGCCGTCTAGCAGCGAAAGCCGGCTACTCGGGACAGCAGTCTGACAGCCCCCTCCCCGCTGCCTGAAGCCCCCGGCGCGGGACTGTGGGGCTGGGGCAGCCGTCCCCAAGAACCCTGACTTATCGAAAACTCTCACCTTTTAAATTTAGTGGGACTTTGTATGCATGCATAAGCCCCGTAGTCCACCGCCGGCAGCCCCAGCCCCATAGTCCCATGCCAGGGGACTGTCAGGCAGCAGGGAGGCACCTGAAACCTGCTAGCAGCTTTGCCTGAGCTGCTTTCAGCTGCAATGGGGAATACTCCTAGCAGGATACTATACCTACTGGAGAAGTGAGTAGACCTCCTGGCCGGCTTTTCCCGTTTCAGATGGCCACCCGACAGCCACACAGGAGTATAATGTGCGGCTTTACAGTTGGGCATTGTGGCCATCTGAAAGCGGCCTATGTCTTTTGCTGTTGCTTTAAAGACAATAGTTCATTCATTCAATTAACACCTACTCGTGAAGGCTCCATAAGCATTCTTCACAATTTCTGCCAAGTCACTGTGGATATGAATTTTCCAGTATTTCAATTAAGATCTGTTTTAAAGTGTGTGTATGTAACCTACTCTAACTTTTCCCAATTTATCTCCCAAAAGTATTCCTAAATATTCTGTCACAGTATCACAAAATACAAAACATTTAAAACAGTCCAATTATAAACTGAGAGTCAATATCAGAGTAATTGACCTTTGCTTTGGGTTACATTACATCAGGTTGCAGAGGTGCAAGAGATCAAAAGGAGAATCAGGCTGGGATGATGCACTGCGCACTGACAAATCTACCACTTACCTCCAATGCAAGCTGTTGGACCTGCCCAGCTCCATGTACCCGTAACAGAGAAAAGATCAATTTAAAATGACCAATGCATTCCATTTCAGCACCTGAAACAAAACTTTTGGTGAATAGTTGCAGGTGTAACCTGGAATTTAGAGATTGAACAGATTGCAACATCACAGTACAAGATCTTAACACAATCCAAGCATCTTTCATCTTTTGACCTGAAGGACCCCCCCCCCCCCCCACCCACAAATGAATTTTCTCTCAAAATTGGTGGATAGAACCATAAAACACAGAAATAGGCTCTTTGGCCCTTCTAGTCTGTGCCAAACTATTTTTCTGTCCAGTCCCACTGACCTCAGCCAATTATATCCATCCATACCCCTCCCAAATTTCTCACGTCAAAATTGAGCCTGCATTTACAATTCAGCTGAAAGCTCATTCAACACTCCCACCCCTCTCTGCATGAAGTTCCCCCTAATGTTCCCTTAAAACTTTTCCCCTTTCATCCTTAACCCTTATCCTCTAGTTTTTAAATCTCATCTAACTTCAGTGGATAAACCATCTTGAAGAAAATTCTCTCTGAACTCAGAAATTAGCAAATTTAAAATAAATTTGTAAATTATGATTGTACACTTGTTCCACAAAAAGGCATTTACATTTCATGGATATCCAAATGAAATTTGTCAGCAAAATACCACAATAGATTCAAGCACCTACCACTACAGACGAAAAGTTTGATGTATTCTTTATCATTAAATGACAAAATGCTGGAGAGTTGGCATGGGGGCATGTTACAAAAACCAATTCATCTTTCCTTGATTTGAAATGTAATCAGTCAGCAAATTACTTCAAAGTATCAAGATTAGGGTGATATTCTTTTTTTTAAAAAACTTAAAGGTAAATTAAAAGGGTCAGTTCTGATTTGTAAAGGCAATTCACATTTAGTTAAATTTGAGCATGAAATGCTTTGTAATACATTACATCCATTGTTCTTGCAGAAAGCTCTTCGCTATTTGAGTGATTCTCAACCTCACTTTATCCATTTTCCTTATACCCACTGATTCTTTCAAGTTCCTATAATCTCTTGAATAAATAAACTCAAACACAGAACATCCACCATTCTTAGCTAAAGAATTCCATGAAATTTCTGGAGTGAAGTAATTTCTCCTTTGTACCTTATTGAGGCAATAGGTGCTTTCAAACTGCCTTGTAAAATGGGGTTAGTGCCCCACTTACAAGGCAGCTTGAAAGGGCCTGACCTGGTCAGCATCATCCAAAGTCAACTGGGTCCCTGCCCTACCTCAGAGGTAGTCAGAGAACCTATTTAAACTGACCAAGGACATGTCGACTGGCAGCCTGAACAACAAAATGGCCAACCTTGTTACTCCTGTGACGACAGAGCTTGTATGCTGGCGTCACAGGGAAACCCTGGCTGAAGTGTCTGCAGTGATCAGGGGGAGACAGGGCTCGCTGCAGGGACTGGGGTTGAGAAGTGGGGGAGGGGGGGGGGAAGAGAGGAGTCGGCTGCCGCTGTGTTGGGGGACAGCGCGATTGGGTCCCAGAAGGGCTACCCAGGTGCTACAGTTTAAAAGCACCTAATGACATTGCTCTGGAACCCACAGGCAGGAAAACAAGCCCTGCACCTACCACAAAAAGCCCCTTAATACTTTGGTGCAGTGAGATCACCTCATTCTGTGCTCCAAGATACAGAACTTTTTCATGAATAAAAATACTTATCGAATCTTTATTTCAGAGCCCTTACGCCAGTCTAAATTGGAGTCTTATAAACATCATGCATTATTGTAGCCACTTTATTATTCATATACCCAAATCTTTGTTTTTATTCTATTTGTTTTAGCTGTATGTTTGAGATTGTGATAAAGGACATCCACACTCTGCTTTTGATATCAACCTTTACACATTATCCAACAACTGCTCAATTGTCTACATACTGATCCTGCAAGGAATAAGTGTACTCATGCATTACTGATATCATATGTTAGCCATGATACAAAAACTCTCTGCAATAGTACTGTAAATGCAAATAGATCCTCAATTTGCCATCTCCAAGAGACAACTGTGCAATAATATGGCACTCAACATTAAAATCTCAAGCTACACTTACCTGAATTGTTTTTGATGACATTACGTAGGGCTTCCAAAGCCATTTCAGCCCTTTTTAACCGGTCTTCATATTGATTAGATTCGACTTTTCCTGTCTGTGTGATGGCCATCAGCGTGTGAAGATACTGAGCTTGAGACCCTATGTAGTCAAGCAGGCTAGCTGCAAATGCCTTTGGAAACTGGGAGAGGAAATGCCATGGTGTTAGTGCAATGGAAATTCACTAAAGGTGTCAAATTGCATTTTTTATTACCACAATGCAAGCTCCAAGACAGTCTGCAGATGCTGGGGTGGAGTGCAATACACAAGCATACTAGAGAAACTCAGCAGGTCACACAGCATCTAAAGGATAACTAACAATTTGGGTCTGAGCCCTTCATCGCGCACAAGGAAAAACAGGTGGGTACGTGAATAAAATGGTGTTGGGGGGTGGGGGGGGGGAAGAGAGGAGAAGTGAGGTGGTGAGGAGGGAGGAAGGGGCAGGAGAGGAACACAGGCTAGCAGGTAAGAGGTCGTAGGTGAATACAGGTGGAAGAGTAAAGAGAAAAAGCTAACGTTATAAAGGAAAAGAGAAGTTCTGATAGGTGAGGGAGGGGTAGGAGCTAGAAGAAAGGAAACAGAGGGAGAGGAAAGAGGGAGACTCAGGAGAGAGGAAGAACAGAAATTTAAAAAGTTGATGTTAATGTTGTCTGGTCAGAGAGCCCAGATGGAAGATATTGTTCGTCCCAATTTCAGCATAGCCTCACTTTGGCATTGCAGGTGGCCATGGATAGACATCTTGTGTGGAATTGATATGGTTAGCCACTGGGAGGTACTTGCTCTTGCAGCAGAGTGAATGTGCTCAACAAATGATCTTCCAGTTTGCGTTCGCAGTCTCACTAATGCAGAGGACACCACATCAGAAGCACCAGTGCAGTAAATGACCCCTACAGATCACAATCATTTCTTCACTTGGAAGGACTATTTGGGGTTTTGTTACCAGCTTTGTGAAGAAGATTTCAATTGATGTATCCCCAAAGCTCAATTTAGAATGTTAAATGCTCTTTCTTCTTTGGCTTGGCTTCGCGGACGAATATTTATGGAGGGGTAATGTCTACATCAGCTGCAGGCTCGTTTGTGGCTGACAAGTCCGATGCGGGACAGGCAGACACAGTTGCAGCGGTTGCAAGGGAAAATTGGTCGTTTGGGGTTGGGTGTTGGGTTTTTCTTCTAATTGCTCTAATTGAAGCAAAACCACCATCACTCAAACTCTTAATTCAACACTGAGCTTCGGGGTGAAATACTCCAGAAAGTGCAACACCAATCTGAGCACAATGGGCACAAACAACTAAAAGCACAAGACAGACTAAAAAAACAAGCCCCTAGAAGCCAAGCAGGCTGTTATGCCAACTTTTTGATCGCTCATCCAGGTAAATTGCATTTATTCCAAAACACTCTTGAGCCTTGAAAGCTTTGAGGAAATCAGAAGAGTACATTCATCATAGCTGCCAACAGCTTCTTGAATAAATCCATAATTATGGTCACCCAACTAAGCTATCAACTTCTTCATATTTTGACCAACGTGCTCTGACATCAATCCTGAAATTGCCATTCACTAGTTTGTACCTTCCCTGCAGTACTAGATCAAGTTCACATTCCAGTTAATTGTCACATGTACCAAGATGCAGAGATCAAAGCTATTTTGTGAGCAGACCAGTAAACATCGCATACGTAGTGCAAGGAAAAAAATACAAAAGTGCAGGGTTACAGGGAGGTTGGTTGGAGCAAACCAAAGGCAATAATTTTACCATTTTTGGGTTCATTCAGGAGTCTGGCAATGACAAGAAAGAAACTATCCTCAAATCTGGTGATGTTAGATCTCACTCTCGGGAATCTTCTTCCTGATGCAAGTGCAGGTGGTCCCCTACTTACGACCTATGCGACTTACAACCATCCATACATATGACCAAAAAAAACTGTATAAATAAAAAAAAAATTAAAGAAAAATATAAAAATTATGCATCCGGCCCGGGACCCAGGGGTTGTTTATTTTGATGGAGCAACATGGCAGCAGATTATGTGCTGGGAGGATGCTGAGACACCGCTGCCGCTGAATGTATTCTATTTACAGGACATGAATGCAGAGGCGGATCCGGTGCTTGAGGTGAGCGCAGACTCAGAGTAACATGTCTGACTTACATACATTTCAAGATCCGAGCGAACAGTCATAACTGAACTCGGATGTTTGTCGGGGACCACCTGTAGTGCAGAGAGTGCAACTGGGATGGGATGAGTCTTTTAGTATGTTGAGTGCTTTTCAATGAGTAATAGATGGATGGGACAGGGATTATGTTTTTTTGGGTTTTTTTTTAATTTTTCACACTATAAACCATATTGACCAAGATACATACAGACATTATTCTTAAATATAAACAGTGTCGTTTTCTCCCACTTTTCCCCCCCCTCCCTTACCCCCTTCCCCATTTATTTGAAGTTCAATCTATAAGATACATTAAACCCGCTAATGTTGTCACTTAATAAAAATAAACAAGAAATTTTACTGAGTCAGTTCTTTTCGTTATCTTCTCCTTCTGTCATTTTAGGTGGTGGAAGTCCATGGTAGGATTTCTCTATTGTACTTCATGTATGGCTCCCATATTTGTTCGAATATTGTAATGTTATTTCTTAAATTATATGCTATTTTTTCTAATAGAATACATTTATTCATTTCTACGTGCCTTTGTTGTATTCTCAAGTTGTCTTCTAATTTCCAGGTTGACATAATACATTTTATTGCTACAGCTAGGGCTATCATAACAAATCTTTTTTGTGCTCCATCCAAATCGAGTCCAAATTCTTTGTTTCTTATATTACTTACGAGGAAGATCTCTGGGTTTTTTGGTATATTGCTTTTTGTGATTTTATTTAATATCTGGTTTAGATCTTCCCAAAATTTTTCCACTTTCTCACATGTCCAAATTGCATGAATTGTTGTTCCCGTTTACTTTTTACAGCAAACATCTGTCTGATACTGTTGGGTCCCATTTATTTAACTTTTGAGGTGTGATGTATAGCCTGTGTATCCAGTTATATTGTATCATGCGTAACCTCGTGTTTATTGTATTTCTCATAGTTCCGGAGCATAGCTTTTCCCATGTTTCATTCTTTATCTTTACTTTTAGATCTTGTTCCCATTTTAGTTTAGGTTTACCGTTTGTTTCCTCGTTCTCCTTTTCTTGCAGTTTGATGTACATGTTTGTTACAAATTTTTTAATTATCATGGTGTCTGTAATCACATATTCAAAATTGCTTGCTTCTGGTAATCTCAGACTGTTTCGCAATTTGTCCTTCAAGTAGGTTTTCAGTTGGTAGTATGCAAACATTGTATCGTGAGTTATATTATATTTATCCTTCATTTGTTCAAAGGATAATAATTTATTTCCTGAAAAAAAAATTTTTATTCTTTTGATCCCTTTTCTCTCTCATTCTCTGAAGGAAAGGTTATCTATTGTGAAAGGGATTAGTTGATTTTGCGTCAATATTAGTTTTGGTAGTTGGTAATTTGTTTTATTCCTTTCTACATGAATCTTCTTCCAAATGTTGAGCAGATGATGCAATACCAGTGAATTTCTACGTTGCACCAATTTTTCATCCCATTTATATAGTATATGTTCAGGTATCTTCTCCCCTATTTTATCTAGTTCTAATCTGGTCCAATCTGGTTTTTCCCTTGTTTGATAAAAATCTGACAGGTATCTTAATTGTGCGGCTCTATAATAATTCTTAAAGTTTGGTAGTTGTAAGTCTCCTTGTTTGTACCATTCTGTTAATTTATCTAGCGCTATCCTCGTTTCCCCCCTTTCCATAAGAATTTCCTTATTATTTTCTTTAACTCCTTGAAGAATTTCTTTGTTAGGTGTATTGGTAATGACTGAAATAGGTATTGTATCATTGGGAAAATGTTCATTTTAATACAGTTTATCCTTCCTATCAGTGTTAGTGGTAAGTCTTTCCAATGCTCTAAGTCGTCTTGTAATTTTTTTCATTAATGGATGGTAATTTAGTTTATATAGATGGCCGAGATTTTTATTTAGTTGTATACCTAGGTATCGCATTGCTTGTGTTTGCCATCTAAATGGTGATTCTTTCTTAAACTTTGTGAAATCCGCATTATTCATAGGCATTGCTTCACTTTTATTTGCATTGATCTTGTACCCCGATACTTCTCCATATTCCTTCAATTTCCTATGCAATTCTTTTATTGATATTTCTGGTTCTGTTAAATATATTATAACGTCATCCACAAATAGACTGATTTTATATTCCTTCTCTTTTATTTTATTCCTCTTATTTTATTTTCTGTTCTTATCAGTTCTGCTAGTGGTTCTAGAGCTAATGCGAACAGTGAGGGAGATAGTGGACATCCCTGCCTTGTTGATCTGCTTAAGTTAAATTGTTTTGATATATATCCATTTATTGTCACCTTCGCCAATGGCCCCTTATATAATGCTTTAATCCAATTAATATATTTCTCTGGTAGGCTGAATTTTTGTAGTACTTTGAATAAATAATTCCATTCTACTCTGTCAAAGGCCTTCTCTGCGTCTAAAGCAACCGCCACTGTTGGAGTTTTATTTCCTTCTACTGCATGAATTAAGTTAATAAATTTACAAATATTGTCTGTTGTTCGTCTTTTTTTAATAAATCCAGTTTGGTCTAGATTTACTATTTTTGGCACATAGTCGGCCAATCTGTTTGCTAATAGTTTAGCTATTATCTTATAATCTGTGTTAAGTAATGATATTGGTCTATATGACGCTGGTGCAAGTGCATCTTTCCCTGTCTTTGGTATTACAGTAATTATTGCTGTTTTGCATGAATCTGGTATGTTTTGTGTTTTATCAATCTGGTTGATTACTTCCAGGAGGGGAGGAATTAATAAGTCTTTAAATGTTTTATAGAATTCTATTGGGAGTCCATTCTCTCCTGGTGTTTTATTGTTCGGTAGTTTTTTTAATATCTCCTGTAATTCTTCTATTTCAAATGGTTTTATTAATTTATTTTGCTCCTCTGTTTGTAATTTTGGTAGTTCAATTTTAGTTAGAAATTCATCTATTTTGTCTTCTTTCCCTTCGTTTTCAGTTTGAGATAGTTGCTCGTAGAATTCCCCGAAGTTTTTATTGATCTCCGTTGGATTATATGTAATTTGTTTGTCCTTTTTCCTTAATGCCAACACCATTCTTTTAGTTTGTTCTGTCTTAAGCTGCCACGCTAGAATTTTGTGCGTTTTTTTCTCCTAGCTCATATTTGTTTTGTCTTCATTATGTTCTTCTCCACCTTATATGTTTGTAGTGTTTCATATTTTATTTTTTAATCTGCCAATTCTCTTCTTTTAGTTGTATCTTCCTTTATTGCTAATTCTTTTTCTATATTTGTTATTTCCCTTTCCAACTGTTCTGTTTCCCGATTGTAGTCCTTCTTCATCTTAGTTACATAACTCATTATTTGCCCTCTGATGTGAACGCTTTCATTGCATCCTATAGTATAAACTTATCTTTCACTGATTCCATATTTATTTCAAAGTACATTTTAATTTGTCATTCAATGAATTCTCTAAAATCCTGTCTTTTAAGTAGCATGGAGTTTAATCTCCATCTATACATTCTTGGTGGGATGTCCTCTAGTTCTATTGCCAATAACAGGGGTGAGTGGTCCGATAATAGTCTAGCTTTATATTCCGTTTTCCTAACTCTCTCTCGAATGTGGGCTGATAACAGGAATAGGTCTACCTTTGAGTATGTTTTGTGTCTACCCAAATAATATGAATATTCCTTTTCCTTTGGGTGTTGTTTCCTCCATATCCAAAAGTTGCATTTCTTGCATCGATTTAATTATAAATTTGGTTACTTTGTTCTTTCTGTTAGTTTTTTTTCCAGTTTTATCCATGTTTGAGTCCAAATTAAGGTTAAAATCCCCTCCTATTAGTATGTTCCCTTCAAAAAGATATCTTGCATAAATTTTTGATCTTCTACATTAGGTGAGTATACATTGAGTAAATTCCAATATTCTGAATATATCTGACATTTTATCATTACATATCTCCCTGCTGGATATATTATTTCCTCTTCTATTTTGATTGGTGCATTTTTATTGATTAATATAGCTACTCCTCTGGCTTTTGAATTATATGATGCTGCTGTTACATGTCCTATCCAGTCTCTCTTTAATTTCTTGTGTTCCAATTGTAAGGTAAAAACATCATGAGATGGGACCGGAGAAGGAGTCACCCAGTACTAAGGAGTAACAGAATGCAGATGTGACCTTGTACACTCAAGATAAGCCTGGAACTAACAAGCTGATGAGCAGCAGACTAACAGTGAAGGGTAGCAACAGCTTATTCATTGGACAGTGTAATGGTATGATAATTTACTAAGTATGTGTCCTGAGGTATTAAAAAAAACACCACTTGCTGATATCAGGAGAATGCGCCTTCTCCAACTAACACTGTTAGTTGTAAGTGTTACAATCCGGTAATAAAGAACCTTGATTTCGACTCAGTCTGGTGTCTGACTCACTCATTCTTGAACAAAGCAGACCTAACACAATTCAGTTAGATGTATTTCTTGTACGAATGCTGTATCAATTTTTTATTTTTTCAGTAAATTTAACAGTTTCTTCCTTTTGATTTGGTTATGTATTCCATTAATATTTAAAGTCATATAGTTCAACAGTCATTTCATACTTTGTTTATCTTTCCTTTCTGTTTCCTCATCACCACCTTCCCTTCTTATCCATTTCTGCTTTCTTTTTTTGAACACATTATAAGACAACATTTATAAAACATAAAATATTTCCACTATTCTCATATCTAAAATTCCTTTAACCCCAATAGTCCCTCCCCTTTCTGAGTTGCCCTTTGTCCCTTGTTGGGCAACCACATCTCCCCTCTCCACTTGGATTTCCAAATCCGCTCGCAAGCGTCAACTGATTTCACAGTGACTGTTATTCTTCCCCACCCAGCCCCCCCAGAAAAGATTTTAATCTTCATATACAACAAAGGCCACTCTCTTAATTCCCTCCTTACTTTCTTTCTTCCCTTTCTTTCCCTTCTTAGTTCTTACTTGTACTCTATTTTTTATATATATATATAGTTTGTTGTCATTTTTGTTCTTGTTACATTTCTTCATCTCTCTGTCTGTTTTGTAGTTGTTCTGCAAATTTTCGTGCTTCTTCCAGATCCGAGAATAGTTTGCTTTGCTGCCCCGGGATAACTATTTTAAGTAGTGCTGGGTATTTTAACATAAATTTATAACCTTTTTTCCATAGGGTCGTTTTTGCTGCATTGAACTCCTTCCTCTTCTTCAGGAGTTCAAAACTTATATCTGGATAGAAAAAAAAATTTCTTGACCCTTGTATTCCAGTGGTTTTTTGTCTTCTCTTATTTTTTTCATTGCCTTCTCCAATATATTTTCTCTTGTTGTATATCTTAGGAATTTTACTAGAATGGATCTTGGTTTTTGTTGTGGTTGTGGTTTAGGGGCTAATGTTCTGTGTGCCCTTTCTATTTCCATTTCTTCCTGTAATTCTGGTCTTCCTAGGACCCTGGGATCTATTCTTTTATAAATTCTTTCATATTTTTGCCTTCAACTTCCTTAAGGCCCACTATCTTTATATTGTTTCTTCTATTATAATTTTCCATTATATCTATCTTCTGAGCTAACAGCTCCTGTGTTTCTTTAACTTTTTTATCAGATTCTTCCAATTTCTTTTTTAAGTCATCTACCTCCATTTCTATGGCTGTTTCTCGTTCTTCCACCTTGTCTACTCTTTTTCATATTTCTGTCATGATCATCTCTAATCTATTCACTTTTTCTTCTGTACTTTTTATTCATTTTATTTCACTGAATTCTTGTGATTGCCATTCTTTTACTGTTTCCATATATTCTTTAAAAAACTATTTATCCATGTACTGTCCCTTCCCTTCATCTTCCATTTCTCTTTGTTCTCCCTCCTCTTCTTCTGAGTCGACTCCAGGATCTGTGTCTTTTACCTCTGTCTCTTCTGATTTTCTTGTTGGGTTGTTTATTTTATTATATTGGGTATTTTTGTTCTTATTTTTATTAAAAGTGTCTTGGTGTTGGTCTTCTTCCTCTGGGTTGGTCATCTGTTGTTTCTTTGATTTCCTATTTTTATTCTCTTCCTTCTTGTTCCCGTTATTTTCCATGTTTTCCTGTTGAGAGTCCTGCTGTTGTGTTATACTTGTCTGTTTCAGCTGTGGAGATTTACTCCTCAGCTGGTCCCCCCTCCCGTCGGTGTTGTTTTTGTCTTGTGCATCGCACATGCACGAGGATTCACGTATGCGCAGTTGTGCACTTTTGTTTGGCTCCGTGAGCCATTTTTGTAGTCCTGAGTTCGGAGTTTCCACTGACCTCAGGGAGAGGGCTTCTCTCTCCACGGCGGGCCTCATCGCACCGGTAAGGCCTTCATCTTCCTCCTCCGACGTCCTTCCCCCTTCTTTTCTTCCCGTTGTTTTTGGATTTTCTTTCTTCGCTGCCATTTTCTCCACACTTTCAATTTCACTTTGTTATGGTTTCTAAGTTTGTGCCTTAGTTTTTTCTCTATTTTTTTTTTTAACTTTTCTGGAGAGGGCTGGAGTTCCCCTACCGGCCACTACTCCATCACGTGACTCCCCCGGGCAGGGATTATGTTTGATGACATCTCAGTTAGTTCTTATTGATTACATGCTCAGTTCTCTAAGATTTATCAAGGATGATTTCCCTTTTGTAAATCCATGCTGACTTGGATCAATCCTGCATTGATGTCATCTTTAATAAATGACCAGCATTTTCGTACAACCCGTCAGGCTAACTGGTTTATAATTCCTGGATATTGGTCTCCCTCCTTTCTTAAAAAAGCACTGTCACATTCACTATCCTCCAATTCAAAAGAACTGATCTGTGCAGTGAATTGCAATCTTGGATGGAGCAGTAAAAGATAGCAAAAGGATGTTTTCAATGGTGCATCTGGAGAGGTCAAAAGATCCAATGTCGGTAGGCCAGGACAAGTCACTAAAGATGTTTATACCTAGGAACTTTGAGCTGTCTACAATCTTCACGTCAGTGCAGATGCTTTATCATGACATATTACTTGGAATTATTCTTTATTTCAATAAATGAAAAATTAATTATTTCTCTGGAGATCTTCTGGAGAAGGATACAAGGCACATCACAATAGTTTTGATGAGGCAAAAACACCATCAGGTGATGATATAATTATTCAAGAAGTATAAAGTTGAGAGTAAAAACTCAAGCCCAATGTAATGGAAAGAAAAATGGAACAAAGATTGCACAAACAGTCTAAAAGGCAAGTGCAACAAAAAGATCAGTGACCAGAGTAAATCCACAAGGAGACAGTGGACAAACTTCACTAAAAGAAATAATGCTGCAGTGATAAAGTGGAAGGAAAAAGGTGTAGGGCAAGCAGGGAAAGATCTGTCTAGATTAAACAGGAGCCTTATTACTTGTGTCAATGGGTCAGATTCCAGGGTGCAGTGGAAGAAAGCAATCACCAGATATTCACTTATAATGTCATAAATAATAGAAAAATAAGTATGAAAATTCTATTTTTCCATCAACCTTATTTTATGGCACCTTTGAAAAAATCAGTCATGGCAGCCAAAGGACAAAGCTACAGTGATATGATCTTACCTCTAACGGGAATGCTGGTTGTTCATTGTACACCCGGACAAAAATTTCACCGACAATAAGCTCCTTAGCATGTTCACTGAAAATAAACTCCGCACCATAATTTTTATCACAATCCCCCTTTAGGAAAGAAAAGGTACTGAGATTAGTTGAGATGCATTTTAAAACATTTTCTTGAGGATAAGATTGGTAGCAATATGATATTCTGTTCGTGGGCAATCAATGAAAAACAAGATGAAGATCCATATTTTCAAATATGCGATACATTAGAGACAGCACGTCTATAACAGCATGTCAAATTCTGCATTACTGTTTGGACAGAATAGACACAGACCCTGTATACACGATAATAGAGCTAAACAATGCATCAATTCATCTACCTTGCAAAATGGTTTAAATGCAAAAAGACTAGACAGATTTGAGGGGATTTTCATTCTATAAATCACCTGAAGTTTTTAAACTCTACTTGCATTAGTTCCTTTAAAATATTAAAAGAATAAAAAAGTGAGCACTGTGGTTAGAGCAATACTATTATAGCTCTGGCGTCGTCTGCAAGGAGTTGTACATTCTACCCATGTCTACATGGGTTTTCTCCAGGTGCTCCAGTTTCCTCCCACCCTTCAAAACATAAGGGGGAGGTGGGTTAATTGAGGTATTTGGACAGCATGGACCCACGGGCCAGAAGGGCCTGTAACTATACTGCATCTCTAAATTAAAATGTAAATTTAACACCCTAATGATGGCTTGTCTCCATAGCAAATTCCTTGCTCAAATCGCTGAAGTAAAGCATTCATAAACCTTATGGCCATCATAACAGAGTCTGCACCAAGACTCCCACTTCCATCTCTAACTTGCCTCATGAGCAAACATGTCTAAGCCAAGGTATTTAAATTAGTATTCAAGCCATTAGAACTTCTGAATCAACCAATCCAATAGCATGATAGTTTATTTCCCTTCATGGTTTATTGCCCATAAAAACATTCACAAATTTGCTTCTGCTACAATTTAAAAATTACACTTTTTAAGCTTTTGAAATTCATAGACTAGCCATTCTCTATTTTGAGTCCTATAACAATCATCTCTTGCAGATTCCAGTTTTTAATTGTTCCACAATTCAAGCTAAATATCTGGAAATGCCAATACCTGCAAACTTCTCTTTTTAAATAGTTTTTAGTCACAGGGAATATTCCCTCAATGCTTGGTGTAAAAATTATGTTTTTTAACTCACGAACCACCTGGCTTGCTCTGCTACTGTAAAGTCAGGACATAACTTGAGCCTTACCCTTTTTATCATGCTCTCCTGCTGTCTTTCAAGGAACTCCAGAAGCTCTGCTCTTGTGCCATTGCTCCAGATCAAATATGGGCTTTCAGTGTTACTGTTGAGCAATTTGAGGATCTGCTTAAGACAAAGCACATTCGAGTACATAGCAAACTGGATCAAAAACTTCAATCCTCATGCTAATGAGCCAGAGTTTAACAGTAGCCTGAAGAATATCCCTGATATTCAAAGAGTGGCAGGGGAGACAGAAATGGTTGACAAGTCAATTTAATTAGGTCCAATGAGAAGGAAAAAATGAGCAAGCCATTCAATTCCTCCATGTCTAATCCAACATTTTATAGTAATGGCTACATTTTACTTCAGTTGCACTTTCCTATATTTATCTTGTACTCCGATTTTATTTTAACATTTAAAAATTTATTGATAAGCAACTCCGCCTCCCCCATCCCTCCAGGGTAGAAAATTCTCAATATCACTGCCTTCTACGTGATGGAGTAGTGGCCGGTAGGAGAATACCAGCCCTCTCCAGAAAAGAAGGAAAAAAGTGAAGAAAAAGCAAAGCACACAAATCACAACAAATAAAAAACAAAGGTGTGGAGAAAATGGCACCCAAGAAAGAAATGCCAAAAACAACGGGAAGAAAAGAAGGAAAGACGCCGGAAGAGAAAGATGAAGGCCTTACCTGAACGAAGAAGCAGGGACCTGTCGTGGAAAGAGGAGCCCACTCCCTGAGGTCAGTGGAAACCCTGCAGGGTCGCGACCCACCAAACGCAGGACAGCAAAGATGGCTCATGGAGCCAAACAGAGATGCGCGATGCGCATGACAAAGACAACACCGACGGGAGGAGGGACCAGCTGTGGAGTTCCACTCCACAGCATGAACAGCTGAGAAAGATCCAACAGCAGGGCTCCCAGAGGGAAGATAGAGAAAATAACGGGAATGGGAGGGATGAGAATGAAAAAAGGAAACCAGAGACACAACAGATAACCAGCCCAGAAGAAGAGGACCAATGTCAAGACACCATAAAAAAAACCCAACAAACTGAGACAAACAGCCCAACAAGAACGTCAGAAGAGACACAGATACAAGGAAGAGAAGTAGAAGACAAACCCTTGAGCAGACACAGAAGACGATGCAGGAGAACATCAAGCTCTGCACAGAGAAATAGCAGATAAAGGGAATGGACAGTACATAGATTTTTAAAAATTTTCAAGAATATATGGAAGCATTAAAAGAATGGTTGACATGAGAATTTAGAGAAATAAAAAGAAGAAAAAGTACAGAAGAAAAAGTGAGTAGATTAGAGCTGGTCATGACAGAAATAGGGAAAAGAGTAGACAAGGTAGAAGAACAAGAAACAGCCGTAGAAATGGAAGTGGACAACTTAAACAGAAAATTGGAAGAAACTGATTTAAAAAGTTAAAGAAACACAGGAGTTGTTAGCTCAGAAAATGGATATAATGGAAAACTATAATAAGAGAAACAATATAAAGATAGTGGGCCTTAAGGAAGATGAAGAAGGCAAAGATATGAAATAATTTATAAAAGAATGGATCCCCAAAGGCCTGGGAATGCCAGAAATGCAGGAAGGAATGGAAATAGAAAGGGCACGCAGATCATTAGCCCCAAAACCACAGCCACAACAAAAACCAAGATCCATTTTAGTAAAATTCCTGAGATACACAACAAGAGAAAATATACTGGAGAAGGCAATGAAAAAAATGAGAGAAGACAAAAAGCCACTGGAATACAAAGGTCAAAAAAAAAATTTTCTACCCAGACATAAGCTTTGAGCTCCCGAAGAGGAAGGAGTTTAACGCAGCAAAATCGATCCTATGGAAGAAAGCCTATAAATTTATGTTAAGATATCCAGCGGTGCTTAAAATATTTATCCTGGGGCAGCAAAGCAGACTGTTCTCAGATCCAGAGAAAGCACGAGAATTTGCAGAACGCCTGCAAAACAGAAAGAGAGATGTAACAAGAACAAGAATGACAAGAAACTTCATTTAAAGAAGAAAAATAATGTACAAGTAGGAACTAAAGAGGGGAAGAAAAGGGAAGAAAGGAAGTAAGGGGGTAATTAAGAGGGTGAGCTTTGTTATATCTGAAGATAAAAGTCTTTTCTGGAGGGGGTTGGGTGGCAGAGAATAAAAGTCACTGCGAAATCAGTTGACGCTTGCGAGCGGGTTCACAATCTGAATGGAGAGGGTAGTTGTGGTTGCCCGGCAAGGGACAAGAGGCAACTCAGAGAGGCGGGGGGGGGGGGGGGGGGGGGACATTTGGGGTTAAGGGAATTTGTAGATGTGTGAATAGTGGAAATATTTTATGTTTTAGAAGAGTTGTCTTACAGTATGTTCAAAAAAAAAACAGAAATGGATATGGGGGGGAAAGGTGGTGATGAGGAAGCGGAAATGAGAGGTAAACAAAGTATATAAATATTAATGGAATAAATAACCAAATCAAAAGGAAGAGGCTGTTAAATTTACTGAAGAAAGAAAAAAATTGATATAGCATTTGTGCAGGAAACACATCTAACTGAAGTAGAACACAAGAAATTAAGGAGAGATTGGGTAGGGCACGTAACTGCAGCGTCGTACAATTCAAAAGCCAGAGGAGTAGCTATATTAATCAATAAAAATGTACCAATCAAAATAGAGGAGGAAATAATAGATCCAGCAGGGAGGTTTGTAATGATAAAGTGTCAGATATATTCAGAATTTTGGAATTTGCTCAATGTATATGCACCTAATGAAGGGGATCAAAAATTTATGCAAGATATTTTTTTGAAGATTGCAGATATGCTGGGGAATATACTGATAGGAGGGGACTTTAACCTTAATTTGGACTCAAAGATGGATAAAACTGGAAAAAAGACTAGCAGGAAGAACAAAGTAACCAAATTTATGGTTAAATCGATGCAGGAAATGCAACTTTTGGATATATGGAGGAGACAACACCCAAAGGAGAAGGAATACTCATATTATTCAGGTAGACATAAAACATATTCAAGGATTGACCTGTTCCTTTTGTCAGCCCATATCCAAGGGAGAGTTAGGAAAACAGAATATAAAGCTAGATTGTTATCGGATCACTCACCCCTATTATTAGCAATAGAGCTGGAGGACATCCCCCCGAGAATGTATAGATGGAGATTAAACTCCATGCTATTTAAAAAACAGGATTTTAGAGAATTTATTGAGCACCAAATTAAAATATACTTTGAAATAAATACAGAATCAGTGAAAGATAAATTTATACTATGGGATGCAATGAAAGCGTTCATCAGAGGGCAGATAATAAGTTATGTAACTAAGATGAAGGAGGACTACAATCGGGAAATAGAACAGCTGGAAAGGGAAATAGCAAGTACAGAAAAAGAATTAGCAACAAGGGAAGATACAACAAAAAGAGAATTGGCGGACAAAAAAATAAAATACGAAACACTACAAACATACAAGGTGGAGAAGAACATAATGAAGACAAAACAGAAGTATTATGAGCTAGGAGGAAAAAAAAAAAAAATCGCACAAAATACTAGTTTGGCAGCTTAAAACAGAACAAACTAAAAGAACGGTATTGGCATCAAGGAAAAAGGACAAACAAATTACATTTAACCCAACGGAGATCAATGAAAACTTCAAGGAATTCTATGAGCAATTATATCGAACTGAGAATGAAGGGAAAAAAGACAAAATAGATGAGTTTCTAGCTAAAATTGAACTACCGAAATTGCAAGAAGAGGAGCAAAGCAAATTAATAAAATAATTTGAAATAGAGGAAATACAGGATATATTAAAAAAACTACCAAACAATAAAACGCCGGGAGAGGATGGATTCCCAATAGAATTCTATAAAACATTTAAAGACTTATTAATTCCTCCTCTCCTGGAAGTAATGAACCACATTGAAGAAATAAAACATAACAGATTCATGCAAAACAGCAATAATTACAGTAATACTAAAGACGGGGAAAGATCCACCAACACCAGCATCGTATAGACTAATATCTCTACTCAACACAGATTATAAGATAATAGCTAAACTATTAGCAAACAGATTGGTCGACAGTGTACCAAAAATAGTAAAACTGGATTTATTAAGAAGAGATGAACAACGGACAATACGTGCAAGTTCATCAACTTAATCCATGCAGTACAAGGAAACAAAACGCCAACAGTGGTGGTTGCCTTAGATGCAGAAAAAGCCTTTGACAGAGTAGAATGGAATTATTTATTCAAAGTACTACAGAGGTTCAACCTACCAGAGAAATATATTAATTGGATTAAAGCATTATATAAGGGACCATTGGCGAAGCTGACAGTAAATGGATATATAATCGAACCAATTTAAATTAAGCAGGTCAACTAGACAGGGATGCCCACTATTTCCCCTCACTGTTCGCGTTAGCTATAGAACCATTGGCAGAACTGATAAGAACAGACAATAAAAGGGATAAAAATAAAAGAGAAGGAATATAAAATCAGTCTATTTGCAGATGGCGTCATAGTATACTTAACAGAACCAGAATTATCAATAAAAGAATTACATAAGAAATTGAAGGAAAATGGAGAAGTATCGGGGTACAAGATCAATGCAAATAAAAGTGAAGCGATGCCAATGAACAAGGCGGATTTCACAAAGTTTAAGAAAGAATTACCATTTAAATGGCAAACACAAGCAATCCGATACTTAGGTATTAGACTAGATAATAATATAAGCCATCTATACAAATTAAATTATCAGCCATTAATGAAGAAATTACAAGATGACAGAACATTGGAAAGATTTACCACTAACACTGATAGGAAGGGTAAATTGCATTAAAATGAATATCTTCCCAAGGATACAATACCTATTTCAATCGTTACCAATTCATCTAACAGAGAAAATCTTCAAGGAGCAAAAGAAAATAATAAGGAAATTCTTATGGAAAGGGGGGAAACCAAGGATAGTGCTAGATAAATTAATAGAATGGTACAAACAAGGGGGCTTACAGCTACCAAACTTTAAGAATTATTATAGAGCAGCACAATTAAGATATCTATCAGATTTTTATCAAACAAGGGAAAAACCAGATTGGACCAGATTAAAACTAGATAAAATAGGGGAGAAGGTACCTGAACATATACTATATAAGTGGGATGAAAAGCTGGTGCAACAGGGGAATTCACCAGTACTGCACCATCTGCTCAACATTTGGAAGAAGATTCACATAGAAAGGAATAAAACAAATTATCAACTACCAAAATTAAATTGACGCATAATCAACTAATCCCAATCCCTTTCACAATAGATAACCTTTCCTTTAGAGAATGGGAGAGAAAAGGGATCAAAAGAATAGAAAATTGTTTTTTGGGAAATAAATGATCTTTTGAACAAATGGAGTACAAATATGGTATAACTCATGGTACAATGTTTGCATACCACCAACTGAAAACCTACTTCAAGCACAAATTGGGAAGCAGGCTGAGGTTACCAGAAGGAAGCAGTTTTGAATATGTGATTACAAACACAATGATAATTAAAAGATTTTTAACAAATATGTACATCAAACTGCAAGATGAAATAAGCTGTAAACCCAAACAAAAGTGGGAACAAGATCTAAACATAAAGATAAAGAATGAAAAATGGGAAAAGGTATGCTCCAGAACTATGAGAAATACAATAAACACGAGGTTACGCATGATACAATATAATTGGTTACCACGCCCCAAAAGTTAAATAAATGGACCGAACAATATCAGACTGATGTTTCCGCTGTAAGAAGGAAACGGGAACAACAGTACATGCAATTTGGGCATGTGAGAAAGTGGAAAAGTTTTGGGAAGATCTAAATCAGGTATTAAATAAAATCACCAAAAGCAACATACCAAAAAATCCAGAGATCTAAGTAAAATAAGAAGTAAAGAATTAGGCCTCAAATTGGATGAAGCACAAAAAAAGATTTATTATGATAGCCTTAGCTGAGGCAAAAAAATGTATTACGTCAACCTGGAAATCAGAAGATAGCCTGAGAATACAGCAATGGTACATAGAAATGAATAAATGTATTCCATTGGAAAAAATAACATATAATTTAAGAAATAACATTATTCGAACAAATTTGTGAACCATACATGGAACGTAACAGAGAAGTCCTACTGCAGACTTCCACCACCTAAAATGATAGAATGAGAAGACAAAATGAACTGACCCAGTGTGTAAAAGTAGATGACACAATTTTCTTGTTTATTTTCATTGTGTGATGACATTGTTTAATGGGTTTAATGTATCATTTATGTTGAATGTTGAGTGGGTGGGGAGGGGGGTGGGAAGGAGGGAGGGGGAAAAAGGGGAGAAAATGACACTCTGTATATTCAAGAGGGAAAGGTTTATGTGTATTTTGGTCAATATGGTTCATAGTGTGAAGAATTTAAAAATTTTTAAAAAAAATCACTTTCTTCTGGTTAGAGGGATTTCTTCTCACTTTCCCTGAATGACTCACCTTTGTTTTGAAATTGAAACCTTGGCCCTCAACACCACAAAGAGAAGCTTTTCCTAGCATCGACCATGTCAAGCCGTCAAAGAATTTTGTATATTTCAATAAATTCATCTGTCATGTATCTCAAGTCAAGAGCATAGGCTATTTAATCTTTCCTCATTGGACAACCTCTATCCTTTCAAGAATCAATCTAATATTTTTGCTGCAATTCTTCACGACATCTTGAGATCAGATCCATGCACACTAGTCCAGGTGCAGCCTCGTCAGGGATTAATGCAATAGTAGTCTTCTCTCTTGTCCACGTACCTTTTTGCAATAAAAAGCCCAATGTGGGGATTTTCTGCTTTACGAATAAGCCGACTTACACAGACGACTCTCCCATCTATCTTCAAAGCATTTTAATGACTGGTTACAGTATAGATATTACTTAGTTTAATTGTGAGTAGCATTATAAAGATTATTCAATGAAATAATTGAATTATAGAAGGTGTATGCAGAGCAATATATCAGCAACTTTTGAAAACAGACATTTGATTTATGGTGAAGTCTGCTTACAGACCGTAATCAGGAACGGAACTCTTATGTAATCTGGGGACTGCCTACATTTTATTTGCTGAACTTGCTCATTAAGTTTAATTTATTCATATCCAAGGAGACACACACCTATTTGAACGCTAAAACACTCAACTTGCCTTTTAAAATGTTGTCATCTTTGTATTTTCCACCATCCACTAAAATGGATGACCAAAATGCCCTCCCCACTTAGAAATACACCCATATCCTCAGTCCATTTCTTATATCTTGCCACAAGTTACACATCACCTTCAAGACCAGCAGCCCACAGAAGTGGAGCTCTTCATAAGAGGCAACAGTAAACTGCTAGATCTAGAGTAGCATCTGGTGAGTGAATCACGAAAGAGTCACAAGTGGCATAGTGAGGAAAGCATGTCAGCACCTCTAATTTCTTAGGAGTTTGCAACAGTTGGGTATGACATCAGAAACCCTGGCCAATTTCTACAGACGTGTGGTGTAAAGTGTGCTGACTGGCTGCATCACGGTCTGGTTTGGGGACACCAAATACCCGAGCATAAAGCTCTGAAAAAGGAGGTGGGCCCAGCACACGACACCACAAGTAAAACCCTCCCACCCCGTCAAGACCATCTACAGGGAACGCTGTCATCGGACAGCAGCAGCAATCATCAAGGATGAACATCAACACACACTCTGTTCTAATTGCTATTATCAGGAAAGATGTCGAGGTGCAAACTAGGTTCAGGAACAACTGCTACCCCTTCACCATGAGAATCCTCAACAATAAACTCAATCAGGACCTCATTTAAGGACTTAGTTTTGTATTTTGATTTTTATTTCTCTTTGGATTGCAAAGTTGGTTTACATGTGTATGTGTACAGTTTTTTTGCAATTCCATCAAATGGTAATTCTGTCTTGCCACAGGAAAAAGAATCTCAGGGTTGTATGTGATGTCATGTATGTACTCCGACAATAAATCTGAATTTGACTACACTCAGAATGTCATCCCAAACTCAGACAAGTTGCAGTTTTCATACGTAACACTTCTGCAAATACTTGGAGGCCGAGCTCATTAACTAATTCACCAAAATGTACCAGAGGATAGGTCTTGTATTCTACATTTGCATGGCCAAGGCCCTCTATCAAACTGCCACCACATTACCTTCTAACCATAACATTATACATTGAAATGTAGGAAAATGTGGGTCACTTAACACACCTCAGGGGCCACCTTTTGAGGATAAATATGCACAAAACTCACTCTCGCTTTCAAATAACACAGGACAACTTTTAATAAATTGAAGAGCACTTGAAGATTAAAAACTCGGACCTGACACAAAACTCTCATCGAGCCCTTCAAGGTAGGGCTCTGGACCTGAAACATCAGTTATAGATCTTTACCTCCAATGGAAGCTGTGAGACCTGTGGAGCTCCATCAGCATTTCTGTATTTTAACTACAATCACAACATCTGCAGACTTGTGTTTCACCCCACAAAACTCATGTCTACCAGGCTGCAGTACAGGGTGCCAAATTTGTTTGAGCATCCTCTTGTAAAGACCTTCAAGATATTTTTAACGATGGAGTCACGTGATAGAGTAGTGGCTAGTAGGGTAAAACCAGCCCTCTCCAGAAAAAAAGAAAAAAAGTCAAGAAAAGACAAAGTTCAACAAATATAAAATAGAAGATAAAGTTGCAGAGAAGAGAAAGAAGATGGCACCCAAGAAGGAAAAAGTAAAAACAACTGGAAAAAAGAAAAGTCACTGGAGAAGAAAGCCTTTCCTGCACGAAGGAACAAGGAGCCATGGTGGCGAAGAGCGCACGCTCTCAGAGGCCCTGCGGAGTCACGACCTCCTGACCGGTGGACTGCAAAAATATCTCTGAGCCAAACAAAAGTGCGCAGTGCGCAATCAAAGGTAAAAGGAAATACCGACAGGAGAGGGGCTCAACCAAGGAGCGGGCAACCACGGCGCGACCAGCTGAGGGACGCCCGACACCAGGGCTCTCAGCTGGAAGATGAGTAAGGTGGCAGAGAGAGATTGAGGAATCAGGCAAGGAAGAAAGTCAACGGGATGAATGGCAAGAGGAGCAGCCCAGGAGGGGAGGACCAACAGCAAGAAGAGGCCCGACAGAGTGATACAACCAACTCATCAGCAAAATCAGAAGGGATACAGATATAAAGAAGAGAAGACACAAGCACAGGTACAGACACAGAAGAAGAGGAACAAGACCAAGGTCGTCACAGAGAAATAGAAGGTAAAACAGATGGACAAAATATAGATACAGCTTTTTTCGAAGAACAAATGAGAGCATTAAAAGAATGGTTGTCATTAGAATTTAGTGCAATTAAAAGAAAAATGAAAAGAACAGAAAATAAAATGAATGCAAAGATTAGAACTAGTCATGACAGAAATAGGGAAAAGAGTAGAAAGTGTGCAAGAATGAGAAATGGCTGTAGAAATGGAAGTAAATGACTTAAGAGGAAAATTGGAAGAAAGTGACAAAAAAATTAAAGAGACAAGAGTTATCATCTCAGAAAATTGATATGTTAGAAAACTAAAGTAGGCGAAACAACATAAAAATAGTGGGCCTGAAGAAGGGTAAAGAAGGCACAGACATGAAGGAATTTATAAAAGGATGGATCCCGAAGGTCCTGGGAATGACAGAAAGGCAAGAAGAAATGGAAATAGAAAGGGCACATAGACCACTAGCTCCGAAACCACAACAAATACCAAGATCCATCTTAGTAAAATTTTTGAGATATATGACAAGAGAAAATAAACTGGAGCGGGCAAGGAATAAAATTAGAGAAGATAATAAACCATTGGAATACAAGGGTCAAAAAATATTTTTTTACCCAGACACAAGTTTTGAACTCTTAAAGAAGATGAAACAGTTTAATTCAGCAATATCGATCCTATGGAAAAAAGGTTATAAATTCATGTTAAGATATCCAGCTGTGCTTAAAATATTTATACCCGGGGAGCAAAACAGAATGTTCTCAGATCCCGAGGAAGCACAAGAATTCGCAGAGCGTTTGCAGGACAGAATGAGAGATGAAGAGATGTAATAAGAATGAAAAACGGCGATAAATTATATATAAAGATGTAAAAACAATGTATATGTAAAGAACTATAGAGGGAAAAGAGAAGAAAGGAAGTAAGGGGGAAAAAGGGGAGAGCTTTCTTATGTGTGTAAAAAAGTGCTTTCTAAGGGGGGTTGGGGGGGAGAGAATAACCGTCAGTGTGAAATCAGTTGACGCTTGCGAACTAGATCGCAATCCAAACGGAAAGGGGAGTTGTGGTTGCCCGGCAAGGGATAGGGGGCAACTCAGTGGGGCAGGGGGGGCACCTGGAGTTAAGGTAATATTGGGTGTGGGAATTGTTGGAGTATTTTAGGTTTTAAATGTGTTGTCATACATTGAGTTTGAAAAGGGAAAACTGAGAGAAGAAAATGGGGAAAAGGGGGATGGAGGTGGTGAGGAAGCGGAAATGAGGTGTAAACAAGAAAATAAGATGGCCATGTTGAACTATATGACTATAAACATTAATGGAATACATAACCAAATTAAAAGAAAGAGGCTATTAAATTTACTGAAAAAAATAAAAAATATAGCATTTGTGCAGGAAACGCATCTAACTGAAATGGAACATAACAAATTGAAGAGAGACTGGATAGGACACGTAGCAGCAGCATCATATAATTCAAAAGCTAGAGGTATAGCTACATTAATTAATAAAAATGTGCCAATCAAAATAGGAGGAAATAATAGATCCAGCAGGGAGGTATGTAATGATAAAGTGTCGGAATTATTGAATAATTCCAATATTCAGAATTTTGGAATTTGCTCAATATATATGCACTTAATGAGGAGGATCAAAAGTTTATGCAGGATATTTTTTTGAAGATTGTAGATACACAAAGAAATATATTGATAGGAGGGGATTTTAACCTTAATTTGGATCCAATGTTGGATAAAACTGGTCAAAAGACAAGTAAAAAGAATAAAGTAGCCAAATTTATGGTTAAATCAATGCAGGAAATGAAACTTATGGATATATGGAGGAGGCAGCACCCAAGAGAGAAGGAATATTCATATTATTCGAGTAGGCATAAAACATACTCAAGGATTGATGTTTTTGTTGTCAGCACATATTCAAGGGAGAGTTAGGAAAACTGAGTATAAAACTAGACTACTATCTGATCATTCACCCTGTTATTAGCAATAGAACTGGAGGACATCCCACCAAGAACATATTCTTCTTTGGCTTGGCTTCGCGGACGAAGATTTATGGAGGGGGTAAAAAGCCCACGTCAGCTGCAGGCTCGTTTGTGGCTGACAAGTCCGATGCGGGACAGGCAGACACGATTGCAGCGGTTGCAGGGGAAAATTGGTTGGTTGGGGTTGGGTGTTGGGTTTTTCCTCCTTTGCCTTTTGTCAGTGAGGTAGGCTCTGCGGTCTTCTTCAAAGGAGGTTGCTGCCCGCCAAACTGTGAGGCGCCAAGATGCACGGTTTGAGGCGATATCAGCCCACTGGCGGTGGTCAATGTGGCAGGCACCAAGAGATTTCTTTAGGCAGTCCTTGTACCTTTTCTTTGGTGCACCTCTGTCACGGTGGCCAGTGGAGAGCTCGCCATATAACACGATCTTGGGAAGGCGATGGTCCTCCATTCTGGAGACGTGACCCATCCAGCGCAGCTGGATCTTCAGCAGCGTGGACTCGATGCTGTCGACCTCTGCCATCTCGAGTACTTCGACGTTAGGGATGTAAGCGCTCCAATGGATGTTGAGGATGGAGCGGAGACAACGCTGGTGGAAGCGTTCTAGGAGCCGTAGGTGGTGCCGGTAGAGGACCCATGATTCGGAGCCGAACAGGAGTGTGGGTATGACAACGGCTCTGTATACGCTTATCTTTGTGAGGTTTTTCAGTTGGTTGTTTTTCCAGACTCTTTTGTGTAGTCTTCCAAAGGCGCTATTTGCCTTGGCGAGTCTGTTGTCTATCTCATTGTCGATCCTTGCATCTGATGAAATGGTGCAGCCGAGATAGGTAAACTGGTTGACCGTTTTGAGTTTTGTGTGCCCGATGGAGATGTGGGGGGGCTGGTAATCATGGTGGGGAGCTGGCTGATGGAGGACCTCAGTTTTCTTCAGGCTGACTTCCAGGCCAAACATTTTGGCAGTTTCCGCAAAGCAGGACGTCAAGCGCTGAAGAGCTGGCTCTGAATGGGCAATAAAGCGGCATCGTCTGCAAAGAGTAGTTCACGGACAAGTTTCTCTTGTGTCTTGGTGTGAGCTTGCAGGCGCCTCAGATTGAAGAGACTGCCATCCGTGTGGTACCGGATGTAAACAGCGTCTTCATTGTTGGGGTCTTTCATGGCTTGGTTCAGCATCATGCTGAAGAAGATTGAAAAGAGGGTCACTATCTGATCATTCACCCTGTTATTAGCAATAGAACTGGAGGACATCCCACCAAGAACATATAGATGGAGGTTAAACTCTATGCTACTTAAAAGGCAGGAATTTAGGAGTTTATTGAACACCAAATTAAATCATATTTTGAAATAAACACTGAATCAGTGAAAGATAAATTTTTATTATGGGACACAGTGAAAGCCTTCATTAGAGGACAGATAATAAGTTATGTAACTAAGATGAAAAAGGACTACAATCAGGAAATAGAGCAGTTAGAAAGGGAGATAGTAAGTACAGAATTGGAACTAGTAAAAAGGGATGATTATAAACGAAAAAGGAGAATTGGCGGACAAAAAAAAATACGAAACATTACAAATGTACAAGGTGGAGAAGAACATAATGAAAAAAAACCAAAAGTATTACGAATTGGGAGAAAAAAAGACAAAATATTAGCCTGGCAACTTAAAACAGAACAAGCTAAAAGAACTGTGTTGGCATCAAGGAAAAAGGACAAACAAATTACATATAACCCAATAGAGATTAATGAAAATTTTAAGGAATTTTGTGCATAATTATACCAAACTGAGAACGAGGGGAAAGATGATAAAATAAAAGAGATTTTAGCAAAAAATGAACTGCCGAAATTGCAAGAGGAACAAAACAAACTGATAAAGCCATTTGAAATAGAGGAAGTACAAGATGTATTAAAAAAAGCTGCCGAACAATAAAATGTCAGGAGAGGATGGATTCCCAATAGAATTCTATAAAACATTTAAAGAGTTATTAATTCCTCCTCTCCTGGAAGTAATGAACCAGGTAGAAGAAACACAAAACTTGCCGGATTCATGTAAGACAGCAATAATTACAGTAAAACCAAAGATGGGGTAGGATCCATTAACACCAGCATCATATAGACCAATATCTCTACTTAATAATTATAAGATAATAGCAAAATTATTAGCAAACAGATTGACCAATTGTGTACCAAAAATAGTAAAACAAGATTAAACTGGATTTATCAAGAAAAGACTTACAGCGGATAATGTCTGTAAACTTATTAATCTAATTCATGCAGTTCAAGGAAATAAGAAGCCAACAGTGGCTGTTGCTTTAGATGCAGAAAAAGCCTTTGACAGAGTAGAGTGGAACTATTTATTTAAAGTATTAGAGGTTCAACCTACCAGAAAAATATATTAATTGGATTAAAGCATTGTATAATGGACCGTTGGCAAAGGTAACAGTAAATGGATATTTATTGAGCCAATTTAAATTAAGTAGGTCAACTAGACAGGAGTGTCTATTATCCCCCTCATTGTTCAGCTTAGCAACAGAACCAGTGGCAGAACTGATAAGAACAGAAAATAAAAAAGGGATAAAATAAAGGAGAAGGAGTGTAAAATCAGCTTATTTGTAGATGATATCATAGTATACCTAACAGAACCAGAAATATCAATATAAGAATTACATAAAAAATTGAAGGAGTATGGAGAAATATCGGGAGGGGTACAAGATCAACACAAATAAAAATGAAGTGATGCCAATGAGTAACGCGGATTATACAGAATTTAAAAAAGAATCACCATTTAAATGGCAAGCACAAGCAATCCAATACCTAGGTATCAGGTTAGATAATAACTTAAGCCACTTGTACAAACTAAATTATCAGCCACTAATAAAGAAATTGCAGGAAGACTTAGAACATTGGAAAGAATTACCGCTAACGTTGATAGGGTAAATTGCATTAAAATGAATGTTTTCCCAAGGATACAATACTTATTTCAATCATTACCATTTCCCTTAACAGAGAAATACTTTAATGAACTAAAGAGAATAATAAGGAAATTCTTGTGGAAAGGGAGGAAACAGAGGGTAGCTTTAGATAAATTAACAGAGAGGTACATCCAAGGTGGTTTGCGGTTAACAAATTTTAAAAATTATTATGGAGCTGCACAATTAAGGTATTTATCAGATTTTTACCAGAAAAGGGAAAAACCAGACTGGACTAAGATAGAACTAGATAAAATAGGGGAGAAGGTACTGTAACATATACTTTATAAGTGTATAAGATGGTGCAATAATAAAAGCTCACCAGTATTGCATCATTTACTTAATATATGGAAGAAGATCCACTTAGAAAGGAAAAAAAAACTAATTACCAAATACTAAAATTGTTATTGACACAAAACTCACTAATCCCTTTTACAATAGATAATCTTTCCATTAGAGAATGGGAGAAAAAAGGAATTAAAAGAATAGAAAATTGTTTTTGGGAAATAATTTATTAACATTTGAACAAATGAAGTACAAATATGGAATAACTCATGGTACAATGTTTGCATATCATCAACGAAAGCTTATTTAAAGGATAAATTGGGAAACAGATTGAGATTACCAGAAGGAAGCACCTTTGAATATGTGATTACAGACACAATGATAATTAAAAGATTTATAACGGACATGTACATTAAGGTGTAAGATAAGGAAAATTATGAAATAAGCTATAACCTTAAACAAAAGTGAGAAAAGGATTTAAACAAAGATTAAAAAATGAAGCATGGGAAAAGTTATGTTCTGGAACTATGAAGCATACAATAAACACAAGGTTACGCATGATACAGTATAATTGGTTACATAGGTTATACATCACGCCTCAAAAGTTAAAAGAATGTGATCCAACATTATCAGATAGATGTTTTCGCTGTAAGGAGGAAATGGGAACAACAGTACATGCAATTTGGGCATGTACGAAAGTGAAAATAAAATCACAAAAAATAACATACCAAAAAATCCAGAGTTCTTCCTTTTAAGTAACACAAGAAATAAAGAATTGGGCCTCAAATTGGATAAAGCGCAAAAAAGATTTATTATGATAGCCTTAGCAGTAGCAAAAAAATGTATAATGTCAACTTGGAAAATGGAAGAGAGCCTGAGGGTACAGCAATGGTATATAGAAATGAATAAATGTATTCCATTGGAAAAAATAACAATTTTAAAAATAAAGTCACATTATTTGAACAAATTGGGAACCGTACATGTAACATGACAGAGAGGGCTTGCCTCGGACCTCGACCCCCCCTAAAATGATAAGAAGACAAAATGACTTGATCCAGTGTGTAAAAGTAGATGACACATTTTTGTTTATTTTTCATTGTGTGAAGACATTGTTTAATGGTTTTATTGTATATGTTGAATATTTATTGGTTTTGGAGGGGGGTGGGGAGGGGGAATAAAAAGGAGAAAATGCCATTGTGTATATTTAATGAGAAATTTTTGAATATATTTTGGTTGATATGGTTCACAGTGTGAAAAATAAAACATTATACAAAAGATATTTTTAACTATGATAAATGAAAGATGCTATATGTCTACATTTATTTTTCCCATCTTAAATAAATGGCCAAACACCAAAAGGATTATTAATTAAGGAACGCTTTATGGAAACACCTTACAAACAAAATGATTATCGGTATTTTTTTTACTGAGGGCAAGGCCAAGAAAACCTTACGGTATAAGCTTTGTTCCAACGCACTTCACAAGCAAGCCACGAACAAAACCATTTTATCTTGCCAACTTTGGAATCACTCACAGCTGAAACGTTACAGGCATAGATATTTTCAAAAATTTTGTGCATTTAATTTGTCAAAGTACTAAAGATATTTGAAACAAGTTCAGACAAATTGATGAAGTTGTTGTTAAAAGAAAATTACCTCCGATGGACCATCTTTGGACAGCCTTCTTGAGACATAAGGTGATAATAAAGCTGCCAAGCATTTCCTTATTGTAGGGTTTTCAGGTGTTGCTTTTTCTTCAGTCAAATAACCGCCCAATCGACTCAGAGCAGTTACACAGATTTTTGCAAGACTGTTAGAAACTTCCTGTTTGAAGAAAAACACAACTGAATTCAACAGACATTTTGCAATATATTTCTCCAAGTAAAGCTGATCTCAATCGTGTGATTCTCCAAAACATAACCAGTTTAATTTTGGAAATTGAACTACAATAACAATACAATTCTGGAGTCAATTTATACCTGCTGATTTGTTTCTTCAGACTTTTGGATTCCACTTTCTTCCAGCGTATAATCATAGTTGAAGAGGTAGACAAGAAGATGCCACAGAATACCAGCTTGAAACAAGTGCGTCTGCAACCAGTAATCAACAGCAAAAGAACCAACACATTCAACTGCCAACATAGCAGTCCGTGGTAACTTCTGTGAAAGATGTACACATAAAGCACAAGTATAAAAACTTGAGGTCGATTAAAGCATAAAAATGGCTTATTCACTCCACTGCATGCAGTGCTGCATTTTTTTAAAAAACTAGTTATCAGAAAATTTAGATAAGTCAACAGAATGTAAAAAAATTAAACTGGAATAATCTGGCAATCACACCTGCTGCGCAAGTACTTACTTGGCCATAATACAGCAACCTGCAGAGGTCTCTTATGATAGTGGGCATTTCTGTTATCTTCTCCCTGCATTCCTCAAACTGAGCTGCAACACTGTAACACTGGCAGATGTGCCCACAAACCTAAAGCAAAGAGGTTCCCCATTAATGCTACTAGATTAGCTGGAGAGACCATCAGAAATTCGATGAATATTGAATGATTGTACCTGCACAGCCACGTCATCCCTTTTGCTCGAGTTTGTTAACACTGACACGCAACGTGCAAAACCATCTTGTAGGACCTGCCAAATAGTTATCCATTTAGAAAATTTGTGACAGGAGCATCTGAAGAAATAAAGCACGTCCTCTAATCTACAAACAATTTAGTGCATTTATCCAGCCCTTGAAATGTTGGGTGCAAAGTCCAATTAGATATGGGCAATGAACATTGCTGTGCAAACAGGTTTAAATATTCAGGGAAGTATTTACAATTTACATCTTCTCCCCTAACACTTTTAAATTTTTAGCACAATTAAATTTTTAAGCAATTTTTTAATCCCTTTTACACTTGTGCAATAAGTTACCTCTATTCCATTCTCTCTGCGAAGCTCCTCAGCATTCAGTGCTGAGCAGTTGACAGTGTGAAAGGCCAGTTCAGTGGAAGAAGGCAACAAGGACACCTTGGAAAACAGCTGATCATCTGAAGTTTCCATAGTAATAGTCTTAATCAACATTGGGTATCCTGCATATTTATAGGGCTCTAAGTCTACAAGGAAAAGTATGACATTAAATCAGAACAAGCAAGTAAATGATTAATTAACTGCATTTGCTCTTTGCAAAATTTTGTCCAGCTAATTTAACCACAGCAAACTACAACTCAATTCCAATGGATGGATTAATTCGAGACACTTGTACATGCAAAATTTTGCATAGCTTCAGAACCAGAGATGAACATTTCCAGGCACTTTAGTCATACTGTCAAATAACAAACAAATGGACTTTGTTTGCTCAATTTAGTCAGTTTTAAGGGTATAAATTAAGTGAATTACTCTCTATAAAAGGGCCTTTAGCACTTTATGCTAATTTCCCTTTGAAAATAGTTAAAGACAAATTCAAATATTTGGAAATTACAGTTACAAAGAGTTGTAAGAATTTATTAAAAGACATTTTTTTTAGGGTTAATTAACCAGACTAAAGAGTCGTTGTCAGGATGGACTTCCTTATGTATGTCAATAATTGGACATATTACTGCAATTGGAATGAAATTTTACCTAAATTTTTCTATATGTTCCATTCTTTACCAATTTTTATTCCTAAAACTTATTTTGACGCATTGGATTCAATTATTTCTTTGTATATATTGCAAGGCAAACAGCACTGAATAAAAAAGCCCAGCTTCAAAAGGAATGGGACTTATCTCCTCCAAACTTTAGATATTATTATTATTGGGCAGTTAATATACAAAATTTATTGCAGTTATTGCACTTGATACTTTAGCTGATCATCCCTCTGAGATAGAAATCGAATCGAGGTTTTCTAAAAATGTAGCTATGTTGGCAGTTCGAGGCTCTATTTTACCCTTTTCATTTTCAAAATTGATAGATAATCTGATAATGAGACATTAATTAAGAATGTGGGCACAATTCTTAGAAATTTATTGAGAAATTTTTTTGGTTTTCTCAATGTTTCTCTTGCTCGCCCTATCCTTCAAAATAATCTTTTTCAACCTTCTATTTTGGATGTAGGTTTCAATGAGTGGGTCTGATTGGGATTTGTACATTTGAGGTAAGATTGCTTCATTTGAACAATTAACAGTTAAATTAATCTTGCTAATAGGCATTTTTTTTTTTAAAGATACCTACAAATCAGGCATTTTCTTCAGTCTAAACTTTTTAATTTTCCTGAAACCAATATCCTTGATTTACTTTTTAATATGAAGCTATCCGCCTATCAAGGAAGTAAAAGTTACATTTTTAAAAAAAATTAAATTAAAGGATATATTTTCCTGTTGAGAATAGCCGAACAAAGCAATACAAGGCCAAGGTTCCACTTTGATCCTAAGACTCTCTGATAGAGATTTGAAAAAATTTTCCCAAAAATCTTTTAGTTTTGGACAATCCCAAAACTTATGAAACAGAGATGCCTCAAAAATTTTACATTTATCACATAATGGATCAACATCACAATGAAAACGAGATAGTTTAGCTTTGGACATAAGCATTCAATGTACCACTTTAAATTGTAATAAACAATGTCATGCACAAAATGAGGTCAAGTGTTGTATCCCAATCTTCATCTGGAATTGATATATTCAAATCTCTTTCCCTTTCAGTCTTGATTTACCTACCTGAACATATTTTTAGATCCATCAAGTTATTATAAATGATTGCTAGCAATCCACCATGAAAAATCTTTTCCTCAAGTCTGCTCTAATTTAACCAATTACTTTAAATCTATGCCTCCTTGGTTTTGAATTTGCTGCCCAACCTTATAAGGTGAAGCTATGCCCAAAACTTACTTCGCATTCCATGTATCACTGCCTTGTAAAACTATTCTCATCTCATCCAGGTTCTTTTACCAGTTCCATTAAATCTGTATTTCATTTCCCCCACTGCACAGTTACAAAAAAAAATCTATCAAATCTCTTTAAATAATAACAGAAAATGCTGGAAAAATAAATTCAAGTCAGAATCATCAGTAGAAAAAGAAATAGTTCACGCTTCTGTTCATATCCTTTATGCTTCTGTTTACCATCATCGAACTCCACGTCTTCAAAAAATTGTCAGATAAATTGAACAATTTGATGTTGCTGTTCCTTTATTTAATCATATTTTCCAAGGAGACTCATTTAATGCCAGATTCCCTGTGGTAGTTTCCACACCTCCTCCACCATCCTTGTATGTACTTTCAAATGAGAGCATTTTATACCATATGAAAATGAATTTCTACCCATAAACAAGTGCAGGATATTTAGTACAGAAAAGCAAGTCAATGTTCCTGTAAAAAGAGGATTGTACCCTTTTTGTATCTGTTGAAGAGGATGCTCTGTGTTTTCAAAATGAGAATAATGTTCTCAGGATCTGGTCCATCCACCATTTTAGCTGTCTTAGTGCACAAGTATTCATATGCCTTATTCACCTTTTCGAAGATGTCCTTGAAATAACCAGTGCAGAAGACAGATATTACAAAATAACCAATGAAACAGACACACCATGACAGATAAATCTAGTCTGGGCACCAAGTAAAAGCTTAGTCTGAAGTTGGTAATTGATTTCAAGACCACATACAAAACTAAAAAGCAAAACTGGTATTGCAAACATGCTTTCAAATCATGCACAAGGGTACTTGCATGCTTAACAATGGTTTGCACACAGAACATACCCTGCCTTCAGGATTCTTGTCCGGGTGATACTTCTGTGCAAGGCGAAAGTAAGCTTTCCTTATTTTGCTCTCATCCTGCCTATCAAGAAAATTTACAGCACATCAGATTTTACATGGCTAATTTTTTTCCAGAATATTTAGTCTTCGTCGATTGATCGAGCTTGGAGGAATGGGACACCAAGATTGAGAGTTATCAAGGTACTGAAAAGTCATGCTAATGGTCACGTCTGCCCAAGGTAAAGTCTGCATTTTGCCCTTGTAGGTCATTGAGCCAAGTTTAGAAGGTTCAATATTGAACAACACGTCATCCTTCTCTATGCAAGAATGGTCATCTTGTGGAAATACTTATTTCACAGGAGGTAAACAGAAAAGTTTCCACTTACAAGTTTATACCACAACTCAGGACAAATGATCGCTAATGAATCCAATTGCAAAAAAGGATTCAGCTCAGTTTCTGGAATGTGGAAACCTCATTCACACTAACTAAAAGAGCACAGATGGATTTGAGGAAGAAGCTGAATACTCATGACAAAATAAAAAAGGAAACTGGAGACCGCAGATGCCAGAACCTGAAGCAAAAGAATCTGCAGGATGAACTCAGCAGGTCAAGCAGTGTCAGTGGGGGGAGGTGGGGGGGGGGGAAGAAAGTCAACATTAAGCAAAGCTTTTCATTGTGGCTGGGGAAAAGTGGGAGAAGCCGGTGTCAAGAGTGGGATGGGGTCTCCATGTGGGCACCACATAGAGGTGAAACATCTCCCACATTTCCTCAGTTTCTCAGAATTCTGCTCTTTCACCTTGCCCCTCTAATCAGAACCAGGATAGATTTCCTATTCTCCTCACCTTACACCCCACCTTTCGCCTTCAGCAGATTACTCTTCATCATTTCTGCCAGCTGCAGCCAGACCCCATCACTAGACAGTGTCTCATGCACCACCACTTCCGGTCATCTTCCCATAGCCCCCACCTTCATTGTTTCCCAGTTCTATCTCCTCCTCAAGATCTACAAGCCCAATTGTCCAAGTAGACTCATTGTTTCCACGTTCTCCTGGATCACTGAACTGGTATCATCATACCTCAACTTCATTTTGTCCCCACTTGTACAGTTCCTCTCTATCTACTTCCACAATACCTCACATGCCCTCCAAAAAATCTCACCCCAACTTTTTATTCAGGCGTCTGTCTGCTTTTTGATCAAACCCAAGAAAATTACAGAAACAGGTCCTTCTAGTCTGTGCCAAACTATTATTGTCTCATGTCCCATTAACCTGCACCCAGCTGATATCCCTCCATACCCCTCCCATCCATGGAGCTGTCCAAAATGTTCTTAAATGTTAAAACTGAGCACACATTCACCACCTCAGCTGCACCTCATTTCTCTGAATGTTCCCCTTAAATTTTTCCTCTTTCTTCCTCAACCATGTCCTCTAAATTGGATCTCACTGAACTTCAGTGGAAAACGTTTACTCTATCTATCTATACCCCCAATTTTGTATACATCTATCAATTCGTTCCTTATTCTTCCATGTTCCAGGGAATAAAGTCCCAACCTGTTTAACCTTTCCCTACAATTCAGTTTCTCAAGTCCTGGCAACATCCAAGTAAATCATCTCTGCACTCTTTCAAACTGTACCAAAACTGTGCAGAATATTCCAAGTTTGGCCTCACAGGAGGTGAAACATCTCCCAATATCCTCACAAACCAAGGGTCCTTATGTCTGTCAACTTTGCCTTTAACCTTGACAGGAACAAACATACACTGTATGCTCAAAATTTCACATTTGAAGGCCTTCCACTAACTTAGCACATCCTTGCCAGAAAACCTCTCCCAATCCATGCTTTCTGGATCCTTTCTCATTTCCTTGAAATTGGCTTCTAATTTAGAATCTCAACCAGAAGACCAGACCTATCCTTATCCATAATCATCTTGAAACTAATGCCATTATGATCCATAAACCCAGTCTTCCCTGACACATACTTCTGTCAGCTGTCCTGTTCCCAAAAAGGAGATCTAGTATTGCACTCCTCTAATTAGTACCTTGACACATTGATTTAGAAAACTTTCCTGAACACTTGAGAAACTCTTAAGCCATCCAACCATTTTACAGTTTGGGAGTTCCAGTCAATATGTGGAAAGTTACAATCACCTATCACAACTTTGCTTCCTGCAGCCATCTGCTATCTCACTGCAGACTTGCTCCACTGATTCTTGCTGACTGTTGGGTGGTCTTTTACACAACCCCATTAATGAGGTCATACCTTTCCTATTCCCTGAGGAGTAATGCCAGTCCAGCTCCCTCCATCCCACCTGGTCTATCACGTCTGAAACAACAACAACCCTAGCACACTGAGCTGCCAATCCTGCGGCTCCTGCAACCAAGTTTCAATAATAGCCACAATGTCACAATTCCTCGTGCAAATCCACACTCTAAGCTCCTCTGCCTTTCCTACAATTCCTCTTGCACTGAAATTGATGACTTGAGAACATGATTTCCACCACGCACAACCCTTTGATTTCTGTCTTTATAACTGCTTTAGCACTCTTGTTCCCGTCAACCCGTAAATTTAGTTTGAACAGCCCTGGAGGAGCATGAGCAAGCCTTTCTGCAAGGATATTAATAGTTCAGATGCAAACTGTCCCATCGGTACAGGTCATACCTTCCCTGGAGCAGAGCCCAATGATCCAGAAATCTGAAGCCCTCCCTCCTGCACCATATCTTTAACCATGAGTTAAGCAGCATTATCCTCCTAGTTCTTACCTCATTGGCATGTGACATCAGTAACAATCCCCCAAGATTACAACCCTGGGAGTCCAGTCATTCAACTTTGCATACAAATCCCCAAACTCTCTTTGCAGGACCTCATCCCTCTTCCTGCCCACGTCATTGGTGCTTACAAGGACTATGACATTTAGCTGCTCAGCCTCCCTCCTCAAAATCCCATGAACTCTTTCTGATACATCCCAGACCCTAACATCTGGGAGGCAACATACCATTTGAGATTCTCTATCTCTTCAGCAGAACCCTTTTGTTCCCCCAACTATTGAATCTCCTCACTACAGTTCACTTCTTCTCCCTTCCTTTTATAGCCAGAGGGCCATACTTCTCAGCCTGCTGATTAGTCCTTTCAAAATACAGCACCTCCAGATTGAAATCTATCTGCCACTTTTCTGCCCATCTCTGCATCCTGTCTATATCCCCTTGTAACCTTCAGCTCCACTCACAGCTCTTCCAACCTTCGTGGCATCCGCAAACTTAATGACCCATTAAGTTTCTGCCTCTTCATCCAGGTCACTTATAAAAATCACAAAAAGTAGGGATCCTTGTGGCACTCCACTAGTCACTGACTTCCAGGCAGCATACTTTCCTTCCATTACTACTCTGCTTTCTTCCTACAAGCCAATTTTCAATTTTTTTTAAACCACAAATCTAAAGTTCCAATGATCCAAAGAGGATTCAAAGATCATAGCTACTGCCCCAGCTATCTCTCCTCTCACTTTCCACTGGGGTACATTGCGTCTAGCCCCAGGGACTTACCAATCTTGATGTTATGAAGAAGATCCAAAACTTCCACTTCCTTAATCTCCACATTGAATAGGTCTGTTCAATTTCGACCTCACCGTGATCAAGCTCCTTTCCCTTGTGAATACTGACGTAAAGCATTAATTTAGAACTTCCCTAACCTGCTCTGGCTCCAGTTGCCTTCTTCATCTTTTAGCTGCCCCACCTTCATACTCCTCATCCTTCTGTCTTTCACATATACATAGAATGCCTTGGGGTTCTCCTTAATTCTACATACCAAGGCCTTTGCATGTCCCCTTCGAGCTCTCCTAAGTCTTTTCTTAAGTTCCTTCCTGGCTATCACATCCTGTTTCCTATACCAAATGCGTGTTTCCTTCTTTCTCTTGACTAGTTGCCTGACCTGTTTCATCAGCCATGGTTCCCTTTTCCTCCCATCTTTTCCACGTTCCAGTGGGACAAATCTATCTTGAACCCTGCATAAGTGGTCCCTAAACTTTCTCCACATTACTTTTGTGCTTTCACCCTAAAACTTCTGTTTCCAATGTACTCTCCATAGCTCCTGCCTCATTCCTTCATAATTAGCTCTTCCCCATTTTGACTGTTTTTATCCTTTTCTATAGCTATGTTGAAGCTAAGGGAGTTGTGGTCACTCTTACCAAGAGAAAGGCAAGTCAAATAGGGTGGAATGGGTGATTAGGCTGCCACTGCTGGAATCTGATATGGTGAGAATGGTGGTAAAGATATAAAGAGAAACCAAATGGAACTGACTGGGGTGGTGAGAGAAAGCAGAAGAATCCACTGGGGTGCTGAAGAGAGAGGGGATTGATTAGCATTTGAAAATATTGAATGGAAAATTAGACATTTGCAAATTTGACCAAATTAGTGAATGGCTAATTAAAACATCCATATCTACTCACATTCCTCGTCCCTTTGGAAGATTCAAAACTTCATAAGCTTCATCAATTGTCATAGAAGGTGGCTTCTTTTCCACTTCCTTTTTCCAAGCATCCAGTGTGTCTTTAAGCAATCTTACCTAGATAGTGATGCAAACACACTTGTCAACAATTATAATCATGTTCAAAACTAGGTAGCCACCAACCAACTTCTGTAGTGCTAAAATTAAGTAAATAATTATACAGTAAAACCTCATATCCAGAATCAATGGGAATTGGTAAATGCCAGATAAGTGAATTTTCCAATTGCGTGTTGCATGATTGGCAAGCTAACAGCGAGGCATGCCTATTTAAACTTCCATATTTTTTACCTGTTTATTTTCACATTTTTTTGTCTGTTGCTTGAATTCCTGATAACAGGGGTTTACTTCTGCAGGTTTATAAAATAAAATACACAAACTTGTATTTTGTAGCTCTATTTGTGTGGAGGGATCTAGATATTAAACAGAAAACTGGTTTTGGGTATTGCACTCAATATGCCAACCTATATGGTCGAAAAATGCTCAGCTCCAATGTTTACCAAATTTTCCATAAAGCAGATTGTTATTAAACTTTAGCACAAGACATGTACAGTCTAAATTAGTGTACTGTGCACCAGTCTCTGATTAATCTTACCAGTGATATAAAATATGACTGTCTACTTGATGGGGAATACTGGGACATTTAGAAATCTCCAGTTCTCAAAGTTAAATTGGACTTACAGTACTTCTACATACTTAAATATTCTGCACAAATTCAAGTTTGAGTGCACAATTCCACAGTTCTTACATGAAGCAAGGGCAATTCTTTGTGATCTGGAACCTTTAAAATATTTTAACAAGGTACCATCAACCTTATTGAGTAATGTGCAATTCATCAGTTCTGAATCAGGTACCTTACACATGGGTTCAGGTTACCATCTGTAAACATGCTCATTTATTTCTCAGGATGTATTCACAGGGATAAACAATGAGTTACTGACAGGACTGCTGTGGCAGGAACCTGGAATGAACACCTGGCATCCCCTGTGGGAATCTCCAGTTGATATCTCATAGCAATGAAACAATGATCATCGACACAAGGCTTGGTAGGGAATGGTTCACCAAGGTATTGTGCAGTGGCTGCCTGTTGGCAAAGGTAAATAGTGCAGCCACATATGCAGAGATGCCAGGCTCAAGGCTGCACCATCACCAAACAGTGGGGTACCTGCTCCTGCCACCACTTTCCAACACCTCCTGGAGGATGGATGGCAGCTGTTGATGCCCCAACATTTATTTGGATGCACTGATATTCCCATCTTTGAAATTGCAACAATTCCAAACACAGCAGCAGACATCTATCCCGAGCAGTGGCAGATATTCACCATACATCCAAATTCCACATCTGTGCTGAGAGACTGCCTGTTCACTCAACAACAGCACTCACGAGCAGCCACTGCATAATGAAGAGTCAACACTGTCAGAGGCAGGCTGTGTGTGACAAGATTACTGTTTTATTGTCACAGAAATGTCAGCAGAGGGCGAGCACGAGTGCCATCGGTTTCTCCGCATAGCAGCATCTAAACCAAGCATTAATGAGGGGTCTCACCCCCTGTACATGTCAAGGCTCCAAGGGTTCTATAACAAGTCAGCACTGTGTGGGCCAGTGCTAAGCAAGGTACCAATATATTCATGCCCTAATCGAAGTAAAATTTGCTGCACTCTAATGGACCTTGTTAAAAGCTGCTGATAAACTGCCAAATTGTTGTGAACAAAATTAGGTAGATAGCTAATGGTTCATTCAAGACAGTGCTGGAAAGAATATCAAGGAATGTGAGAGTGATATGGTGATTTCAGGAGGAATTCCTAATGCACTGGCTTCAATTTTACCCAGAGATTTCTCCATTGTTATGATTAAACCCAACATTCCCTTCAGTTTCAACTATTGAAAAATCTTATGTAGGGAAGACAAGTTCAAAATACTTAATGCGATTAGAATTCTTTGAAAAACTTACTGGATCTTTAATAGGCCAATCAGGGAACCGCACTGTGTCACAGAGATGCTTGAGATAGTAGATGTTGCAGAAGAGCTCATTTTCCAGTTGAGGATAGCTGATTGCTGGGATAGGGCAGTATTGATACAAGGCTCTTGTATTGCTTTGCAGACGTGGAGTAAAATCTGTTAAGTGAGCAGCAATCTTCTCAATTGTTAATCGCCTATTTTATGAAATTAGGACAAGTTAGATTACAGAAATTTTAATTTTCATAGTTTTTTTTTTTTTTAAAGACAACTAACAGCTTTCCCAACCATACAAAAGGAGAAAATATCGCATCCGTTCATACCTGGCAATGTATGATTACTTTTAAGTAGCCATGTACCCCATCCCATCCAACCACGGTATCTGTAACTCCAGCTGCCTTGGAAAAGCAGCCATATTTAAGGAGTCATCCCAGCTGGTCACATTCTATTCATGCCTCTCCCATCAGGAAGATTCACAAGTGCAAGATCACACACCGCTAGAGTTCTCTTTCCACACCCAGCTATGAACAGACTCCTGAATAAGCCTCAAATTACTAAAATTAAGTTGCCTTGCTCTGTACCCTTTGGTTTCTTGCTGCAACTCTGCATTTCTGTTATGGAGAATGAGTACCCCATATCTGAAAACTGAAAAGATCCAAAAAGAAAGTTTTTTTTTTAAGCACCAACATGGTAATGATGAAGGTAAAGGTTCCAATTTTGTCATGTAATACTACATTTAGAATGGAAATTCTTTAACTTTGTCTACCATAAAGGAAAACAGAGTCGTCTCTTTGTCCAGTGCCCCTCACAGAAATGAGGCCCCAGCGAGGTTCGAACTCTCAATTTCTGGTTTAGAAGACCAATGCTCTAACCATTGCGCTATTGTCACAAGTTGAAAAAAATTTACCACCTGACTTACTCATGTGAGGCTTTAATACTCTATTGTGCCATTTGATAACAACAGAGCTCTAGTGCACAAAGATATACTAGTTGAAAATGGCAAAGGCCTGAAGCTGAAACAGTTCTGAATCCAGGTGATTGGGATGAAGATGACTTAGTTAACGCTGCAGAAAAAGTGCCTATAGATGACATGGTGAAAATTTTTGATGGACTTGTTAAAGGACTAGAGCAGCGTGCCTTGATAACAGAACAAGAAATCATGTCCATTTATAAAAATCAAAGAGAGATTTCTAAGATAAAAACCATTGTTAATGAGGCAAATGACACTGGAGGAAACATTTGAAAAAGCCATCGAGGAGAATTTCTAGTGTTTGGTGCTGCATTTATCTTCTTTTGTAAGCAGAGATAGTTTCTTTTTAGTAAGTACTAAACATCATTTCATGTGAATTTTCCACTTGTGTTGTCATGTTGATGTTCAAAAAACCTGCTGTTGTTTAACTGCTGATACAGGAATTCTGCTGATGCTTTCTTTCTTTGGCTTGGCTTCGCTGATGAAGATTTATGGAGGGGTAATGTCCACGTCTGCTGCAAGCTTGTTGGTGACTGACAAGTCCGATGCGGGACAGGCAGGCATGGTTGCAGCGGTTGCAAGTTGGTTGGTTGGGGTTGGGTGTTGGGTTTTTACTCCTTTGTCTTTTGTCAGTGAGGTGGGCTCTGCGGTCTTCTTCAAAGGAGGTTGCTGCCCGCCGAACTGTGAGGTGCCAAGATGCACGGTTGGAGGCGATATCAGCCCACTGGCGGTTGTCAATGTGGCAGGCACCAAGAGATTTCTTTAAGCAGTCTTTATACCTCTTCTTTGGTGCACCTCTGTCTCGGTGGCCAGTGGAGAGCTCACCATAGAACACGATCTTGGGAAGGCGATGGTCCTCCATTCTGGAGATGTGACCCACCCAGCACAGTTGGGTCTTCAGCAGCATGGATTCGATGCTTGAGGACTCAGCTCGAGTACTTCGATGTTGGTGATGAAGTAATTCCAATGAATGTTGAGGATGGAGCGGAGACAGCGCTGATGGAAGCGTTCTAGGAGCTGTAGGTGATGCCGGTAGAGGACCCATGATTCGGAGCCGAACAGGAGCGTGGGTATGACAACGGCTCTGTGCACGCTGATCTTTGTGTGTTTCTTCAGGTGGTTGTTTTTCCAGACTCTTTTGTGTAGTCTTCCAAAGGCGCTATTTGCCTTGGCGAGCCTATTGTCTATCTCTTTGTCGATCCTTGCATCCGATGAAATGGTGCAGCCGAGGTAGGTAAACTGGTTGACCGTTTTGAGTTCTGTGTGCCCGATGGAGATGTGGGGGGGCTGGAAGTCATGGTGGGGAGCTGGCTGATGGAAGTCAGCCTGCTGATGCTGGTGTGTTGCTCAACTCCATTGTTCCAAAAACCAAAAAAAATCTGGTCCGAAGTCTTTCGGATACCGTGTACTGCACTATGTATGAGATGTTAAATTAGCCTGCTCATAAAACAAACTATCACTACATTTTGGTACATGAGACAATAAACCTGAACTTGACCTGAATGTCCATTTCAAGTTCAAGTTTATTAACATTTGGCTGTACATACAACCACACAAATAGCTTTTCAACAGACCATGGCACAGATACATACACAATACAGATCACACAATCACATATATACAGAAAGATGTAATTTAAAATAAACATAAACACATACATAAAGGTGTAATTAAAACATAACACCCACATTTTATTTATTTTTATATACATCTCTCTCTCTCTCTCACACACACAATCACACACACAAAGATACTGCATGCTGGATGGAAAGGGTCTAATTTTTTGAGCCCCATTTAAACAATGCTCACAGTAAATGTCACCAATAGAGGAAAGGGAGACCCCAGTGACTGTCTGCCATTTTGATTATCCTCTGTATTGACTTCTGGTCTGATGCCTCACAACTACCATACCAAACAATGATGCAGCCAGATAGAACACTTAATTGTGGTCCTGCAAAATGTTATCAAGATGAGCAGGCTGGTAGCCTTGACCATCTCGGATGTTAATATGAGCAGCTCCTTCAGCATTCTCACTGCCCATGGCAAGAAGCTGTTCCTCAGCCTGGTGCTGTTAGCTCTAATACTCTTGTATTTCTTTCCCAACGGGAGCAGCTGGATGATGCTGTGTGAGGGGTGGAAGCGATCCTCAATGATTTTGCATGCCCTCTTCAAGCAACAATACCAGTAGATCATGTCGATGGGGTGATGGGGGGAGAGGAAAAGACAGAGAAACTCCAGTTATCTGTCACTCTTGTGATCCTGTGAATTGACCTCCAATCCATTTCTCTGCAACAACTGTACCACACTATGATGCAGCTGGCCAGGACACTATTGACAGAGGTCCTGGTGATGACTGACATAGTGCTGTCATTAGTGTGCCTTTCTAACAAGTGAGGAAATATTGTATTGTCCCAATAGGTCACTAGTTAAGTGAACTCCAAGGAACATAGTGCTCTCCAATAGTTGTTGATGTGCAGTGGAGGATAGTAGTTTCTGGTTCTCCTGAAGCCTGCAATCAAATCTTTCATCTTGTTCATGTTAAGATTCAGGTTGGTACCCTCGCATCACGAGATTTTCCACCTCTCTCTGTGGTGTGATTCATCATTATTGCTGATGAGGATGACTACTGTTGTGTCATCTGCAAACTTGATGACACTGTTGGAGGTGGATCTGGCAATGTAGTCGTCGGTCAGTGAATTAGTAGCAGAATTATAGTTACAAGGGAAGAGAGACCAGGCTGGGTTAGCCCTCTTTAGAGCAAAGGTGAATGAGGTAGATTTAATTGAAGTGTACGTAATTATGAGTAGCCTTGATACAGAATAGTAATTGTAGTTATTCATGGTACAGGAAGCCATCACGTCAGGCTAGCCTTTGCTATTATCAAACAAACCTCTTCTCAGTGTTGGGTTAATTGCCCTCCAGGTTACAGCTCTCAAAGTACTCATCCAAATGTATTTAATAGCGAGTGTTTCTGCAGCAAATTCCAAACCCCTATTCCAGAGTAGAGTAACTTTCCTGACTCTCTAATACTTCTAAACCCATTCCCCCAACCAAATTGATGGAATTAAATTATTACATATAAATAGACTGAGACACAGGAAAGTTACACCTGTACCTCATTTCATTGCTCCAAATTGCTTCTGGGGTATCAAATTCACCCAAAAAAATCTCTGAAAATTTTTCTGGTTCGTAGTTTTCCAAGTAACAGACCATTGCTTCAGGAAAAATATGTCCCAGAACACTCCGCTGTACTAAATCTTGCCCTTTTGCCTGCAGAAAATGAAAACAATGAGTTGGACGCTTTTTTATCTTTATAACATTAAGCTTAAAATTAGGCTTATGCTTTAAATTTTAAATGTCACTATAAATCAAAGCAGTTTCGCCATCCTTTTTTTAAATTTGCCAAGACATTCAACCATAAATGAACCTTGACAGCTCAGTGTTCTAGACTACACCAAAGTAATTTGTTTGACCAAACCAGCAGGAAACCCCACATACTCTGCACACCAAAGAGAAGCAAAGGTACTTTAACATAACTAAATATAGTGATAGGAGGTGCAACAGATTGTACAAATGTTGAAGTAATTCTGAACACCTAGTCTCAGCATCACCTTGAAAAGCCAACAAGTGACAAATCTACAATATTGGATCCACTCCAACCAAGATTAACAGTTGAACTTTCAATTAGTTAATGGATCATTCATTGTGAATTTACATAATACAATGGAGAATATTTTGGCACTGTATTAATTTAATACATATAGCCATTGTTTATGGATTCCCTGTGAAATTAAGCCCATTCTTTCTCCAGATGATTTGCTGATATCATTGCAAAGCAAACAGATTCGAAGGAGTGTCAAAAATTACCTTGTTAAAGCAGTTTGCTGATACTTCACAGCATTAATCACTTCCATACATTTTAGTTTCAAAAGCAGAAGTTGAAGGGTAAAAAACAAAATATGGCATTGCAACTTTAATTGCTGAAAGAATCCAATATATAAATATCAAGTGTGGGGCACGTAAAACAATACATTGTTTTAAGAATGATGTGTGGTAATTTGAACCTTTGAAAGATCATTGAGGAGATATCTGGAAAAGTATGCAGTTTTGGGAAAAATATCTTAATGCGCTTCACTTAAGTAGCAAAGGCCAGCAGACCTCCGAGCAACGAGGAAAAAACTGACAAAAATCAAGCACTTTTCATTCAAAAAACATCTTGGAAGTATGAGGTTTGTAAAATGCAGATGCAGGAGGGAAACTCATATATTCTGTGCAATTCAGTATGGAAATGTTTGATCCCTACAGTATCTGCAGATGCGAGTGTTGAGTGCAATACACAAATGTGCTGGAGGCCATACAGCATCCATAGATAGTAAAAGATAATCAACATTTTGGGCCTGAGCCCATGTACTGCCAAATAGAGGCCACCTGAAAATTGAAGGAATACCACCTTGTATTCGATCTTGGCATTCTCCATTCAAACGGCATTACTATCGACTTCCATTTCCATTAACCCTCCTCTCCCAGTCTCTCTTTCCCCATCGGTCTCCTTTTCTCCAGCTCCTGACCAAATTCCCTTCATTCACACCTCAGAGCTACCCTTTTTAAACCTTTGCACTTTCTCCCATAACAGCTTCTTTCTCTTTTACCCTATCACTTATATTCACCCATTACCACTTATCTATTTGGGAGTCTACCTGCTCTTCCTTTTTCCTGACCAAGTGCTCAGGCCTAAAAAAAATGGTTACCTTTCACTTTTAAAGTATGTGGCATGACCTGCTGAGTTTCTCCAGAACCTTTGGGTACAACATCAGGTCTCTGCCAGTTAAAACACCAACTGAAAGCAGACCAAAATACAGCGCCATGTGTTATTGGCATTGTATTGATCTTCAAAAATTAATTACCTGTATTTAAGATACTTAATAACAATACCATGAAGTAGATGCCCAGATTTTGCTGGGGGAGACATTTTAATATCATTGGTTTAACAACACTGTTGAATAACCTGGAGACTGTGAAAGAATGTTTCTGTATTGCTTAAATATAATTGACATCATTTTGGTCAAAAATACACTGGTGAGATTGAAATTTTAGTGGTACATGGTAAAGAGCTATCCTGAGAGACAAAAGCAGGAAAATCAAAGCTCCATACCCATTAGCATTTACCTCATGAAATATTACCTCATGGAAATAAAACAAAGGCACATTAGTAAATCCACATTACATTAGTAAAGTGGAAGAAATGAATGTCAAGAAAAATGTTATTTGAAAATATATTGGTTAACCAGAAGTTAGGAGTTTCAACATCTGGGTCATCTTGTATTTGAACTGATACCAACCTCTTCTGTTCTGAATGCCTGCTTCAAGTGAGTATACTTCAAAAACCTAGAGGGAAAGAAGGTTCAGAGAGTTTCAGAGATTCTGCACATGGTAAAGAGACCTAAGATCAGTAACACTTTTCACCTTCTCTCCCATCCTATGTAAATGGATATTGATTCCCTTACCTTGCAATAGGAAGTACATTGGAACCTGTGTACATCATTATAAAGAAAAACACACCAGTGAGGTAGAGTCGAGGTAACTGCGGGTTGTCCTGCATCACATAGTGCAACAAGATGGCAACTTTCTCAACCAGAATGGGGTCAAAAGTCACCAAAAGCTAAAATGAAAATGGGTAGGACATAATGAGTAGATAATGTTCCAAACATCCCAAAATTTAATCTAATTAAATTACCATATTATTTATTTTATCAGAACAACTCTATACAAGACAAAATACTTCCATGATGGCTTTAAATACAGGAATCGATGTACCTGAACAATGTGAGAAAGGCATGTATTGTCTGTAAGCAGCCGCTTTATTCTGGGAAGTGGTCTGATAATAGCATTATCTTGATCTCTAGAATGTAAAAAGTTCAAAAACTTTAATTACAATCCCAATTCTATGGAGTGCAATGATCTACATTTTTTAATTTAGAGATACAGCATGACATTAGGCCCTTCTGGCCCACAAGCCCGCACTGCCCAAATACGCTCATGTGACCAATTAACCCTGTACATCTTTAGAATGTGGGAGGAAACCAAAGCATCAGGAGGAAACCCATAAAGACATGGGAGAATGTATAAATTCCTTACAGACAGGGCCAGACTGGAAACAGAGTTGCTGATGCTAACCATGGTACTAACTCTGCCACCCTTTGTAACCTTAAAACTAAGTGTGTTAACTGTTTCCAAGTTTCACCCTCAAACACAGAAAAAACAGGTGTTGCCAGTCAGTCCTTCAAGTTCCCTACAATTTTCTATATTTCATCTCTCATTTTTCTCGGTTATGGCGACTCAATCTCTCAACCTAGTACAGACCTGCCATCCCAAGAACAAGTCTGGTGAATTTTCCTCACACTCCTTCTACTGAGTTGTTCACCAAGTGCACATTATCAACCTCCTTGAATACCACAGATGTTACCAGGTTTGGAAAATTATAGAGCATTCGTCATCTAATCCTCTTTAATCTATTGCACAGCACCAGTAACAGGGAGAACACCACCCTCCCCTCCAACCCCCCCCATTGAGGAGAAGCATAGGAGATGGCCCTACAGGAATGGCCACAGCAGCAGATCAACTAAGGGCTGAATGTGTGAAGGACCCACACAGGCTGTAGGCTATTGGCAACTGGGGCCGAAGGGCTCACACAGATTGTGAGCTGCTGGCCACCAATTTTTGGGAACCAGATATCAGAAGCGGGATTCAAGAGGGTGCTGAGGGCAAGAAGGGCTCCTGAAGGGCCACCAGTGCTGAATGCTTACTGATCAAATCGGAGGTTTGGATCTGGATCTTGGGGGATGATGGATAAAACAGGGGTCTGTGCTGCTGCACGAGCACTGGAGGAGAATCCTTGGACACAGTGTATCTGAAGGGACTCTCTTTGCTTCTCTTTCTTACAGCAAGGGGCACAGGGCAATGCTCATGGCAACTGTCTGCTTTACGGCAAGCAAAAAGAAATTTAGTGTAATATTACATTTTCTATATTATTATACAACAGTAAAAGGAATTTTGCCCATCTGATCTTTCAAATGAAAGTCGAATTTTACCCAGGCATGACATTTTATCCATTTTTAAACATACTAGCTTTCTTTCTCACTCCATCCCTTCAGTTCTTCAATCTTCCTCAATGTCAATACCATACACTTCTTCTCATGTGAAGTGTTTACAACCGTGTTTATATTACTACTTTAGTCTCCAAAAACACCTACTTTATTTTGTTTTCTTTTCAATTTACAACAATGTGGGGACTTTTTTTGGCCATCGATTTGCTTTCCAAGACCTTCTGGGTTTATGCTGTTATGCTCTCAGTATTTGAACTCTGCCCCCATCATTTTGTCCAGCCTTGGATTCTCTTTGGCATTCAAACTAGTCAGTTTTGTCTTCTCTTATTGCAAAGATTGAACTCTGCATTTTCTCCCCGACATCTACTATTCTTGAGACTGCTGTAGTTGTTTGCATTTCAATTTTGCTAAATTGTATCAAGCCCAAATAAAACTGGTTCAACTCTGATTTAGAAAATTTTTAATCCTAACAAAATCATGATTGCTTCCTCCACTTATTCTTCATTTACCCAAGTTCACTGCCTCACACTGAACCCAATGCAACCCTTCTTGCTGGGCTTTAGTACCAATTTAAACATGGTTTAAACCAATTTAAACCAATGTCATTCCTCATGTGCACATGGGTCATTTAAACAAATTGCTTTGATAATCATTCACATCACAAATTAAAATGGCAAAGAAGAAAAACCAATACCTGCTGGGAAAATATTCACACATGGTAATAAGCATGTTAAGGATAAGTGTAGCAAGATCAGTCTCATTCAGCACAGGCTGTCCATTAGCTAAGAGACACCATTTCAGCTGTGGAATGTTCTGCAAAGCCCGCCAGCCATCCATGCCCTGTGCCCAGCAACGAGTCTTTGGCGTTAGTACACCATTTTTCCATAATTCTTTCATCTAGAGTAAAATCATTACGTTAATGACTGCACACACAAATTAATGGTAGAGGAGTTAAATTATTTTAAATAAACTAAATATAGTTGCTCAAATATCTTGGGTGTGGAAGAGATCATTGTTTGACAGTCGTGCCAATTACTACAAAGATGGATTCATATTGTGAGTTCCTTTTGTTTGGACAGAATTTAACATTGGCTATTTTGACATCATTCCACCCAGAACTTAACCAGTTCAATAGTTAGACTGTAGCGAGCTTCCTTTGAATGTTTAATCAAATAGCAAGTTTCATGGAATTAGCCATTAAAATCCCCAAGGACAAATAAATTCAAACAAGTCTATTAACAAAAGTAAAATATTATATTTGAAATGTCACTGTGCTGGATCACACTTCCTGTATATGCTACTTTTAAACAGGAACCCAACACTGCGGCCCGGCCCAGCGCCCTCTGCGGCCCGGCCCAGCGCCCTCTGCGGCCCGGCCCAGCGCCCTCTGCGGCCCGGCCCAGCGCCCTCTGCGGCCCGGCCCAGCGCCCTCTGCGGCCCGGCCCAGCGCCCTCTGCGGCCCGGCCCAGCGCCCTCTGCGGCCCGGCCCAGCGCCCTCTGCGGCCCGGCCCAGCGCCCTCTGCGGCCCGGCCCAGCGCCCTCTGCGGCCCGGCCCAGCGCCCTCTGCGGCCCGGCCCAGCGCCCTCTGCGGCCCGGCCCAGCGCCCTCTGCGGCCCGGCCCAGCGCCCTCTGCGGCCCGGCCCAGCGCCCTCTGCGGCCCGGCCCAGCGCCCTCTGCGGCCCGGCCCAGCGCCCTCTGCGGCCCGGCCCAGCGCCCTCTGCGGCCCGGCCCAGCGCCCTCTGCGGCCCGGCCCAGCGCCCTCTGCGGCCCGGCCCAGCGCCCTCTGCTGCCCGGCCCAGCGCCCTCTGCTGAGTGGGAGCCTACTTATTCTCCAGATAAACAGAGAAGCACTTTAACAGGCAATACCTAATTTCAGATTAAGTTCCCATTTGTAGAAACCCCAAAGAGAAAATAGGATTGATAAAGAAACCATCCTTGGTACCTTAACATTGTGCACTACTGCACCTTGATGAAATCCCATGAACTTTCCTTTCTATAAGCTATAGTGCATTGGTGCTAGGTTTAGAGAACCACTATTGCAAAATGTCCGCAGAATGAGCTAACAAATTTCATACCAATAAAACATACCTCTTCAAAGCTGTAAGGGCCAAGTCTCTCCTTATCTGCATTGCCAAAGTACCATTCTTTTTCACTTTCTCTCTTCATATCAGGCGCTGCTTCAATAACATTGCTCTGAAATTAAACACAATTGTCATCATTTCTCTAATATCAGGCCAACTTAATGTAAACAACTGGTCTAGAGTTATTCTCACCTGTAATGGTACAGTTGCTCTACTTGTGTGGAGGTGAGCCAAAGTAAGCAAATCCACAAGAATTCTCACCCCTGTGGAATCCATGATATCCTTAACATTTTTCTGTAACATGCATGATACAGTATAATTGGTTACACAGGGGATATATTACTCCTCAAAAATTAAAAAATGGGATTCAACATTATCGGATAGATATTTTCGCTGTAAGGAGGAAATGGGAACAATATCACATGCAACTTGGGCATGTACGAAAGTGAATATGTTTTGGGAAGAACTAAATCAGACACTAAATAAAAATACAAAAAATAACATACCAAAAAAAAGATATTTCTTTTAAGTAACACAAGAAGAATTAGGCCTCAAATTGGATAAAGTGCAAAACAAATTCATATTTTGGTTGATATGGTTCATAATGTGAAAAATTAAAAAATTATAAATAAAATTTTTTCTAACAAACAGCAGTCCCTGTTTTTCATTTTAATGATTGGAGTATATTTATTCAATCATAATATTCACATTAATTGAATTTAAGATATTAAAAATAACCATGAACCATTTTCCAGTTCATCAAATAATAGTTTGGAAATTTGAATACTTCCTCACCTTGTTAAGAATTAATTTGTTTAGAAAAATAATTAGTCTGTCCCTCTCCAGTTTGTCTGTACACTGCAAAGACAAGATTAGCATCAGTTGTTATTTATTTGGAAATTTTCATCTTTATGAAATCCAAACTCAAGGATTAGACTCTTCAATTATTTCAAATAAGGATTCCCTTTTGTTAAAAACACAAATGTTGCATAAGACTGTAAAGAAAGAGTCAAAGCTGGCACTCGATGGGTGATATTCTTGCTTCAAGCATCAAGAGACATCCAGAGATACAAACTCAAAAACCCAGGCTGACATACAGTACAGTTCTGCATTTTAATGAAATGTCTTTCAAATGAGCAGCTGAATTCCTGACTCATTTGCATTCTTGGATGGAATTTAAAGATCCTATACCAAGAGCCGTGGAGCCGTTTATTGCAGTCATGATCAATTTCAATTGACCTTACAAAAAGATCATCATTACACTATTCCTTAACGTAGCAACAAACAGAAAAATAATTACTGCAGGCCATTCCCATGCCTCAAATCCTGTGAATTACACCACAAATAGTAGATGAGTGATTAACTTGTTTTTCCAAAGCAGTATTTTAAACTGAATTCACCAGATTGCCATTTTACATTCAGTGATTACAGATTCTATTTTATGCATTGTCGATGATGAAAAGTTCAGGAGCAAAAGACTGACCAGAGGCATTTGAGAAACGGCAAAAACAGCTATTTCAAAAGTAATATATTGCTTTGATCAAATTAATCAGCCAGGAAAAATTGTGGAGAATCGTATATGGAATAGTCCTTTATGAATTTACACAAATCTTCAGTGATTTCACATATCACATAAAGCACTTATCCTGAGCATTTCCATCACCTTTGTCACACAAGATATAAAGAATATCCACGGTTTCAAAAGGTGTTTCTAATGCTTCAGTGTTCCAGTTAGGGCACCACAGATACTGTAGCTGTTAGTGCAATGCTGTTACAGCACCAACAATCGGGACTGGGGTTCGAATCCCACGCTGTCTGTAAGGAGTTTCTAAGTTCTCCCAGTGTCTGCATGGATTTTCGACAAGGGCTTCAGTTGACTCCCACCATTCAAAATGTATTGGTCAATTGGGTTTAATTGGGCCACACTGGCTCATGGGCCAAAAGGACTTGTTTTCATACTGTATGTCTAAATTTAATTTTTGTTTTAAATTCTGTGCAAACAGATAGACTAGGGCCTATCTATTTTAAATTAAAAGGTCAACCCAAGTTATAAAATTTTCTTGTAGCAAGATCTCATTTGAGATATCTCCCAGCTAAAGTTTTCCTGTGCACTGATCTAATCAATGATCCGATAGAATAGGAAGAGAGAAAAACCAAAAGGGGCCCAAGAAATGTTGACTGCACATTGCCAAAGATCTCCCTCATGACATCCACAGCCCAATCTCATGGTTTTAAATATTTCCACCCATTGCATGGGATCTTGATAACACCTGACTGCAGGATGTACCAGCATCGTGGTACATGAATCTGGAGTAACATGGTGCCACTGACCAACAGGTGGAATTTACAATGAAAAAGCAACAGCCGTACCTACAGATACAAGATTATCCATCAGCACCATCTTGGCCTCGGGGTCCAAGTGAAGATTCTGCTTGATAAATTTAGCTATGAGACCACTGTTTGAGCCTACTGCAAAAGTTAATCTTTGATCGCATGAAAATATCTAAATTGTGACGACGATCGATTTGAAAATCACTTCAAGATATCTATCCAGAATGTCTCTCTGATGTAGCAGGGAGTGCCACATGACACATTAACACAATGTGACAAAACTGTTGAGGACAGTGTGACCCAATACTTAATATTTTATTTCAAAAATGTTTCCTTGATAGAAACATGGGAATGGTTGGGTTTCAATTCCTTCGGCTTCAACTTAATCACCTGCCATTCTGACACTCTCAAACTCCAAAAAAAACAATTAACACTCTGCGGAAGTAATGCAACAAAAACTAACAGGCGCACCAATCAAACAAATACTTTAGTTTCCAATGCTCAAAACTATTGGTTTAAATGCTTCAATTATTTACATGACACCCCAAGTCTAGATATAAACTTGGGTTCTAAGTACATGATCAGCTTTTGCAAACTAATTCAAATAACCATTGCAGCAAAATTAGAAGACATGTAAGTGCACATGCTCCATGTCTTGCAAATGACTAATCCTATAAATACAGAGGAAAACATATTTTAATACAAAACTTCTGCACTTGCCTATCCAAAAGAGTGACATCTTGTACAAGCATCATAAAGTTCGATTTGCAAATCTCAAAAAAAGGGGTCAATTTCACCCATAGCTGCACCATTTTTGAGAAAACAAATGAAAAACAATTCCATGGCTACGTTAAATAGGTTTTGTTGTGGTGCAATGAAAAAGAGTTTGCCCAATTTGGAAAACCAGATTCACTTTGTAGCTTTTCTAAAGATGTGTAAAGTGATGAAGAAAGTTCAAAAGATTTATTGTGCTCACCCTGTCCAGCATTCCAACAATGTATTTAGTGTCACTGAATGGTCCTATCTCTTCATAGCATTTGCCGTAAACAATGGTCAAAGCTTGCAAACATAAACACTTCATGTTCACTTTAGGGGTAAGCAAGAAGCGATGATACAACTCATTGAAAAATTCATACCTGTAATAAATGCACACATTGGAAAAAAAGATACAAAGAGGAAACACACAAATAAACAAAGAAATTTGTAAAATGCACTCAGGCTTACGATCTCTTGATTGCACCAGATTCTTCATTTTCCCCTTCTTCCAACAGCAGACGCAGGTAATAATCTCCAATTTTGATTTCATCTACGAGGCATTCGTACTTAACCTGAATAAGGAAAATGCTGACCAGTGCTGAAATATTCCCAAATTAAAAGTAGCGACAGCACTAAATATTAGAGGTCTTGCATGACATAACCATATTTCAACAGAAAGACAACAGAATAAAAAGAAACAAAGAACAAAATCCTTCATGGAGAAAGCTCCCAAGATTACCATTATGTCTAGCATGGTCTACATTCAATTTTCTTCAGTTTTGGTGTAAAATTGCAGAAGTGTGTATTTAAAAACCCCACCATCAGCATATGCAGATATTTTCAGCACAGTTAATACCCAGTAGGATTTCTACAAAACTAATGCCAATGAAAATTCCTTGATTTATTTTAGATTTTCGTTTGTCATATTTATGTTAGGAGAAACAATTTTAAGGAAAAAACAATTATTGAGACTGAAATTAAACAAGCAAATAAATTATTCTAGTGAAAACAAGATAAATGAAACAAAAATGTAGCAAATAAAATTGGGAGCAAATTGATAAGAGACAGTTTCCTCATTTACTGTGGCAAATGACAAGATATTGACTATTATATGTAGGAATGGCAAGAACAAACAAATCCCTAACAAACAATAATAGGGCAAGTTGCAATAGAGTCAGTCATGTAGCACTGAAATGGGCACTTGGGCCAACCATGTCCATACTAACCATTTTGCTCATCCACATTCATCTTCTCATGTACCTACATCAGTGCATTACCCTTCATACCTTTTCTATTCAAGTGCCCTTCTGAATGCCTCCAATATATTACACTTTCTCTAAGAATACACACTTCAAAACCTCACCTTTACATGCTCACTTTTTGCTTGAGGGGAAAAATAAAGACTGACTACCTACCCTATCACTTATTTTTGTACATCTCTATCTGGTCACCCCTCAGCAATTTTAGCTCCATATTATCAACAAGCCCATTTTATCCAGTCTCTTCTTATAGTTCTTGTTTTCCAGTCCAGAGAACATCCTGAATTTCTTCTACACCCTCTCCTATGCAATCACATGCTTCCTATGATGTGGTGACCAGAATTGTGGACACAACAAAATTACCATGCAAGGAATTTTTAAGAGTGAATCAAACTGATTTACTCTTCATAACCTGCACGACCTTTTAAAAGCCCGAATCACATGCTTGACCCGCGCGGACTTCATCACGAACTGATGTCACATGACCACTTCGATGCCGCGATGCCTTCTGGGACTTGTAGGGCTGCCATAGCACCGCTATACGGTGGACACCCCACCCTCCCCCCTCCTCCCGAACCAGCAGGAAGGTTTGTCAGTCTTTTATGTGGTTGACCTCTGTGACAGACTGTTGGCTGCTGCAGTGGGGAAGACTTGTCCACATGTGCTTGTTTAATAGTGAAAGACTGTGGCTTCCCTCCAATGTCCAAAATTCAGGTTGACCTAGTTTGTCTTGAGTATCCTACAAGGTCTTTCATGGGGATCTGTAGAGGTTGACTAAGTGTTCCCCTTCGGACAAAGGCAGTAACAGTTTTCAAGGTCTTCAGGCAGTGTTCTCTGTGCGAAGATGGTGGAATAGGGGTCAATTTTCCTACGGTCTCCCTTAGCCTGTTCAACAGTTCCTTAGAATCATCCCTGGAGTTGGAATGGTAGGGGACGAACTCCCCTGAACCACCAATGATGCGCAGTACACAAGCTCCACAGATGAAGCTTAGAGGTCCTCCTTTGGAGTTATTCTAATGCCCAGGGTAGCTCATCAGCCCAGTTTGGGCCCTCTAACCAAGCCATCAAGGCTGACTTAAGATGTCGATGATAGCTTTCCACCATTCCATTGGACTGGGTTTGATAGGCATTCGTATGATGAATTGTTGTACCGAATAAGCGAGACAAGGGCGTCCACATCAAGGAAGTAAATGGTGGTCCTCTATCCGAAGTAACACGTGCTGGTAAACCAAATCGAGACACCCAGGAGTGTCTGTAGTAGCATCTACCATAGGCACGGCCTCGGGCCGCTGCGTAAACCTGTCTATTACTGTTAAAAAAAGGTATCCTCTTGAAACAGGAAGCAGACCAACATGTCCACTTGGGCATGAGCAAAACACCAAGTAAGTGCTGGGAAGGACTGCAGTGGTGCTTTAGTATGCTGCTTAACCTTTGCTTTCTGGCAAGCAATGCAGGACCTCGTCATTTGTGTAACGTCTTTAAGACTGTGCCACACGAACCTGTCTGAAACCTTTCAAATGGTTGAACTAATCGATCAATGTGAGAGATCATGCACAGAGTCAAATAGTCTACGTTTCCATGATGCCAGAACTACTGGACATGGGTGTCCCATTGATATATCACGGAGGAGTAGTTTGCCATGAACGCGAAACTGGACATCGTTCAATTGCAGGTCCGTGATTGTAGTCCAATAAGCATTGTCTCATGGTCATGTTCTTGGGCCATGGCCAAAGCTGTGTAGTCAAGATCTTGATCTACAGAAGAAACCTCGACTGGAGCAGAGTGGGAAAGTGCATCAGCTACTACATTGTCTATTCTGGAAATATGTAGTATTTTTGTGGAGAATTCTGAAATGAATGATAATTGCCATTGTTGTCATGCTAATCAGGGCTCTGCGACCTTGGAAAACGCAAATGTTAATGTCAGTGAACATAGTAAAATCTCTACCCTCCAAAAATAACAGAAGTGTCGAATAGACAAGTAAATGGCCAAAAGTTCCTTATCAAAAGCACTGTATTTCTTCTCTGCTTCATGAAGATGGCGGCTGAAGAATGCTAACTGTTTTCATTGCCTAATGACATATTGATGAAGTGCACATCCTACGACCATACTGGAAGTATCTGTAGTATTTGGCGGTGTCTGCATTTAAAACTGGATAGCTGAGCAAAAAAATGGTGGCATAAGTCAGCAAATCTTTAGTCTTCACGAAGGCATGGTTTCCCTCTTCAGTCAAATGAATGGTTCTGGTGTTTCGGGATATGAAACTGACAGTAAAAATTTACCATTCCCAAGAATTCCTGCAGCCTTTTAACTGTAGCGGGTATTGAGTATTTGGTAATGGCCTCAACTTTGGATGGCAGCAGAGTCATGCCTTCCTGAGTAATCCTATGCCCCAAGAAATCAATAATTTCTTGTCCAAAAACACATTTATCTGGATTAATGGTCAGTCCAAACTTTTGAAGATGAATAAAAAGTGTATGAAGATGTTCCAAATGTTCTTCGTTAGTTCCACTGGCCACTAAAATGTCATTGAGGTAAATTAAGATATTGGTCATACCACGTCCTAAAGCATCCATCACCTGTTGAAATGATTGAGCAGCATTCTTTAATCTGAATGGCATTCGTAAAAATTCGAACAACCCAAACAGGGTAATTATTGCTATTTTTGGAATGTCTTCTGGCTCTACTGGTACTTGGTGATAGCCAAGCACAGTCTATTTTGGAGAAGACCTTCGTTCCATGCAAATTAGCTGAGAAATCCTGAATATGAGGTATCAAATAACAATCTGGAATGGTGGAGTGGTTAAGCCACCTGTAATCTCCACATGGTCGCCAACCTCCATTGTGTTTCAGGTCCATATGTGATGGAGACACCCAGGGACTGTCAGACCAACGAATTATGCCTAGTTCCTCCATCTCGGCAAACTCTTCCTTGGCTAAACACAGTGGAGGCAAGCGGCACGCTTTAGCATAGATAGGAGGACCCTTAGTACAAATGCGGTGAATAACACCGTGCTTTGCAGTAGAGGCAGAAAATTGTAGTCATCTCATGGAAATTTTCCAACAGCTTGGAGAATTCATCTACTGGTTTACTTAATGCTTGAAGGCGCAGAGCAGGGGTATAGGCGTCCACCAGAGGAATAGTCTGAAAAGTAGTTCCAACTATTAGCCAATGCCCTTCCAAGTCGACGAGGAGTGAATGAGTCTGAAGAAAATCTGCACCAACCAAAGGTTGGGATGCTGCTGCTATAATAAATGGCCAAATGTAGAGATGATTCTCGAACTTGACATTAATCTTCTTGGTGCTAAAAGTCAGAATGTTGGAACTGTTAATTACTTGTAGTTGCAGGTCCAGGGTAGGATGGCGCACGTCAAAACTGGTGGGTGGAAATACACTAACCTCTGAACCAGTATCCACTAGAAAATTTTGCTGGGACAATTGGTCCCATACATACAGTAGTCTTGCAGGTTTCTCGCCAATCACCACAGCCCTTACTGGTGGTTGGCCTGTGCGATTCCCACAAACAAGCAGGATGGAAGACACTTGCAGACATTAACTCCCCAACGCCTGTGGTAATAACACCAAGATGAGGTGTCCACAGGCTGCTTGCTTGTCTTGAGGCGTTGCCTCCTTGTAGGGAGTGATGTGCTAAGAGTATGACACTTGGTCGTCAACATCAGAGGGGTTGGTTGTGCAGACCTCTTTCCTCACTGTACATTTTTGACAGCCATAGAATGTCTGCCTCTGCTGCTACAGCCCTTGGGTCTTCAAATGAACACTTGGATAACAAGAGCCTAATATCATCTGGCATTTGCTCTAAAAAGAGCTGCTCAAATAACATATTGGACCTTTCTCCAGTTGCCAGGAACAGCATTACTTCCATTAGTTCTGATGGGGTGCAGTCTCCCAACCCATTGAGGTGTAGTAGTTTGGTTGCCTTTCCCTATGGGACATACAATATACACTTAATAAAAGTGCTTTTAAAGCATTATTTATTCTGAATGGCATTCGTAAAAATTTGAACAACCCAAACGGGGTAATTATTGCTATTTGGAATGTCTTCTGGCTCTACTGGTACTTCGTAATAGCCAAGCACCGTTTATTTTGCTGGTACGTGGTGGATCCCATAGGAAGTCGCCGACCCTCTTAGTAACGGCCTGGTCCAGGGCACTGACAAGATGGTAATAGTAATAACAAGTGGTGCCCAATTCAACTTTGCGAAGGTGAAATTGTCCTTAAGCCTGCTGGAACCACTGTTCAGGCTCAGCTGTCCAGAAAGGTGGTAGCTTCACAACAACGGCTGCAGAGACCACATTTGTCCAAAAATACGCTTTTGGACTTGTCTGGGTCAAAATTGTGGCCAGTGGAATCACAGTGGGCACGACAAAATAACCACACAAGGCACTTTTCATGTGAATCAAACGGATTTATTCTTCATCACCCACGTAACCTTTTAAAACCCCGAATCATATGCTCAACCCGTGCTGATGTCATTATGCACTGACATCACATGGCCAGTTTGATGCCTTCTGGGAAATGGTTTAAGTAAAGGAAACACTACATGGCTTTTCATCCTTACTATTCTAAACCAGACATATTTCAACTAATAAAGGAGCAGTAAAAATGGAAGACTTTCACATATTACAATTAATACTTGAGTAACTAACCAGAAAATATTGATAGAGTCCTTGAACGTAAAAGCTTGCACAAAAATAGTACAAAGAGTGTGCTTGATTTGGTTTTAAACCTCCCACATTTTAAAAAGTAGAAAACAACTCCACCATAATTTTCCAAAGGGGAAGAGGGAAGGTGTAATGAAGCAGGTTGGAGAAAAAAAGATAAAGTGAGTTAGAAAGAAAATACACATTTGTTGCTGAAAGGCATTGGACATAAAAAGCTCATATAATAGAACACAATAAGATAATGCATCAAGAACTTAGAATAGCCATTTTCTCTTACTTCAAATTCCTGATGATTCCATGAGATAACACTGGCATTGCCCAGCTCTCTGTCAATGTTAAATGCTCTCAATTCTGCTTCAAAAGCATCTCTTAATTCTTCTCTTGTTTTGTAATTCCAGATTAGGTTGGATTTGGCATGATCCATCTGAAATCTATTTGGGGGGGTGGGGTAGGTTGGGGAAGATAATTGCTCATTAGTTTTAGATTTGATTTTTATTTAAGAGATACAGTATGATAAACATAATGCTATATATTTAGAGATGCTGAATCTCTAAATTTAAAAAAATACAGCATAGTCACAGGCCCTTCTGGCAGAGCCAAATATATTCAATTAACCCACTATCCCCACACATCTTTGAAATGTAGGAGAAAACCAGAGTACTCAAAAGAAACCCACATTTACACAAGGATGTACAAACTTCTTTCAGATAGAGCCAGATTCGAACCCAGGTCGCTGGTGCTGTAATAGTGAAGAAGTTAGCGCAACACAAACGGTGCCACTCTCATTTATGAAATTTACAATTGCATTTAAGCAGAATTTCCTTGAACAACTATTGAAAAAAAACGAAATAGATTTTTATAACACAATTTTACATTTAGGACTTGAATAATTTTCTTGTTCTGAATCAGTTCAAGTTTTCTTTGGGTTTTTTTTACATGGCAACACGTGTTAACTTATGCTGATCATTCAGAAGATACCTTAGCCATCAGTATCTAGTCTCCCATGTAACGAGCAACTTCCCAAACAACTTGTCATTAACGGAAGCTTTGAGGACTATGTACAGTTCTAGTCTCCTTGCTTGAGAAAGATATACTAGCCCTAGAGGCAGTGCATAGAAGGTTCACTCTTGATTTGGGAAATTAGAGATAGCTTATGAGGAGATAACAAGTAGTCCAAGGCTATACTGATTGGTGTTTAGAAGGATTGGGGGGGGGGGTGGGGGGAGTATCTTGGAGACTCAGATTATGAAAAGAATAGCTCGAGTGGAAGCAGGGAGGTGATTTCCACTTATAGATGACAATAGTATTAGAAGACGGTAAAGATTCAGGGATCGCTTCCCTTACCAGAAAGTAGCGAATCTGTGGAATTCTTTGCCCAAGGAAGCAGCAGAGGGTGTCTCATTGTATGGTATTTAAGACACAGATAGAAAGATTTTCAAGGAGGATTAAGGGTGATGAGAAATGGACAGGTAAGTGGAGCTGGTTCGACAGCCAGATGACCTTTGATGTTATTGAATGGCAGAGCAGGCTTGATGAACCAGATGGCTGACTCCTGCTCCTATTTTTTTATGTTCTTATGAAGGGAAATGTACACTTATTGTTGTTTCCCAATCTGAGTTTCTTGGTATAGAACAAGTACACTGCAGATGCTCAAAACCAAAAATAAAAAGAAAATATTGGAAACATTCAGGTTAGGCAGCCACTGTAGGGGAAAAATAATTGTCTTATTTTGGAGCTAGAGGGAACCCTGGAAGTCTGAGGAGGTTTGTCATGTTAAATATTCCACTGTGGAACATGTACTAACTGGTTGCATCATAGCCTGGTTTGAAAACTCAAAATGCCCAAGAATGATGAAGGCTCCAGAAAGTGGAAAACCGAGCCAAGTCCATCATGGACACCAACCCACTCGGCCATAATCACATCTTGTTGCTCCCTTCAGGCAGAAGGCCTGAAGTCCAACACCTCAAAGTTCAATAATAGTTTTTAATGCAACAGCTATCAGGCTCTTGAATGTCCCCATACTACTCTCAGCACAACCATAAAGTACCGCAGGATCAAAAGATCTGTCTGCACGACTGAAAGTTTTGCCTTTAAACTGACAATGCTCTTATAATGACATAGTTGTTCAGTCCAAATCACCCTTCTGGGGATGAAATCATACTGCCATTCCTCCTTTCATTGAACTTTAACTTGATTTCTTACATGCCTTTCAAACTTTTTTCCTTGTCATTAATATTAAGCAATAACTTATAGTGGTTAAATAAACCAGAGGACCTGGTGGATATATAGAACATACAAATTCTACACAGCATAATAGATTAGTCTTGAAACAAGGTCCCAAGAGATGCAAGGCAGCAGCACCAAATGCTCCAACACAGTGCATCCTTAACACCACTGCTGCTGAATGTAGAGGAAGCTCTTTTGTCACAATCAAACAATTGGTATCAATATCTTTGCAGAGAAATTACACCCCAGTCTATAATTAAAGATAAAGTTACAAAATACTTTGCCAAGTATCAACTGTTCAGTGACAGCCTTCGTAAATCTGTCATAGGCAGACCATGGCAAACAAACAAGGGATTAAAGCCTGGAATGGCTGAACTGATCAAGGAGCATCGAATGGGTAGAAAAGGGATGTTTGAGGGAACAAGTACGGAATCCCAATGATCTTGAACTTCCAACTGCTGTCACTTGAATTCTCCATCCTGTTCTTGCCTCTTTTTCCTCTTGCATTGTTTCAAAGCCCAACTAACTTAAGCAACAACAACTTGTGTGCTGACTAGCACATTACAAACCTTGGGACTTACTGATTCGACAGATAACCAAAATTTGCAAATGTGATAAAAGGCCATCAATCTCTGAAATTGTTTGTTCGCTTGACACAGATGATATGCCCGATATTAATATTTCCAATGACATCCAGCATATGCTCACTTTCAGTCATTTTCTATTCCAGTTTCATCCAGATACATCAGTTGTAATTAATAAGCCTTCAACAGCACCTCCCAGGTCTGACAGAGTCCTCCAATTGAAATGCTATCCTGACTGACACAACTTGACCCGCTGAGCACCTCTAGCATTTAGTTTATGTTTGAGATAGTGATGACAGAAAGGGTTATGACACAAGAACCGAGCTGAATGCATCATGCCAAAAAGGTTTAAAGGAAAAGTAATGAAATTAAAAAAAGGTTGGCAGGCAAAAAAGGAATCCAATAGAAATTTCTACATACTTATAAGCAATAAGCAGGTAGCAAGACAAGGACTGGGAATGATCAATGATAAAGGAGGAAATAAACTGCGTCTGAATTGGGCATCAGCATGTAGCAGTGAAAAGAAATGTGGTGCAGAAAGAAATGGTGCATAGAACCAAAGTAGATAGTAGTACAATATTAGGCAAGATCGGAAGCTACAAGATGGACAACTTTACGATGTAGAGAAACTGAGAAAGGATTGAAATGGGCACAAACTTGACATTGTGGTAACATGCCTGAAAAACAAATGGACATGACTCGGTACTTGATTTTCCCCAACATTGTGTTTAAATAAGATGGAATAAGAAAACTGATCCATTCAAAACATTCTATATATTATCACAGTGAGATGGAGATAGAAAATTCTCCATGGAACTATAAGCACTGAATAGGCTAGTTTCCATCAAGTAAACTTGAATGGATTGAATCTTAGATTGGGAAAAACAAGGCTGAAGATTGCAGAAGGTTTGTCATGAATTTACAGTCATGTACAAAGTCATACTGTTTAATCCAAGTGTTGGAAAGCTTTAAGAAAATAATCAAAGGGACAAAGCAACTAAACAGAGTTGAAAGTACTTGCAGAAAAGATTTACTTGGATGGGGAATTTCAGGAAAAAAATTTAGAATGGAGATCTGGGGCTGTCGTTCCAGCTGTGGCAGAGCAAAGATTTGAGAGGGGGGTACAAAAAACCATGACTAGGTAAATGAATGAATTATTTACCTTGATACTGAAATAAGTAAGAGACAAGGGTTCAAAGTGACAGGAAATGTGAACATTTTAAAAATATATAGAATGGACTGGATCTGGAATTCAGCATGTGAAAGCAGCCATTATCAAAAGGAAACTGAACAAGCTATGAAAGGAAAATAATTTGGAAGATGACCAGAAAGAGCCAGTTAATAGGACTTTAGGTCGGGTCAGATACAGCAATGAGCTCTCTGAACCCTTCTCCATTAACAATGGCGTGAAGCAAGGCTGTGTTCTCGCACCAACCCTCTTTTCAATCTTCTTCAGCATGATGCTGAACCAAGCCATGAAAGACCCCAACAATGAAGACGCTGTTTACATCCGGTACCGCACGGATGGCAGTCTCTTCAATCTGAGGCGCCTGCAAGCTCACACCAAGACACAAGAGAAACTTGTCCGTGAACTACTCTTTGCAGATGATGCCGCTTTAGTTGCCCATTCAGAGCCAGCTCTTCAGCGCTTGACGTCCTGCTTTGCGGAAACTGCCAAAATGTTTGGCCTGGAAGTCAGCCTGAAGAAAACTGAGGTCCTCCATCAGCCAGCTCCCCACCATGACTACCAGCCCCCCCACATCTCCATCGGGCACACAAAACTCAAAACGGTCAACCAGTTTACCTATCTCGGCTGCACCATTTCATCAGATGCAAGGATCGACAATGAGATAGACAACAGACTCGCCAAGGCAAATAGCGCCTTTGGAAGACTACACAATAGAGTCTGGAAAAACAACCAACTGAAAAACCTCACAAAGATAAGCGTATACAGAGCAGTTGTCATACCCACACTCCTGTTCGGCTCCGAATCATGGGTCCTCTACCGGCATCACCTACGGCTCCTAGAACGCTTCCACCAGCGTTGTCTCCGCTCCATCCTCAACATCCATTGGAGCGCTCACACCCCTAACGTCGAGGTACTCGAGATGGCAGAGGTCGACAGCATCGAGTCCACGCTGCTGAAGATCCAGCTGCGCTGGATGGGTCACGTCTCCAGAATGGAGGACCATCGCCTTCCCAAGATCGTATTATATGGCGAGCTCTCCACTGGCCACCGTGACAGAGGTGCACCAAAGAAAAGGTACAAGGTCTGCCTAAAGAAATCTCTTGGTGCCTGCCACATTGACCACCGCCAGTGGGCTGATAACGCCTCAAACCGTGCATCTTGGCGCCTCACAGTTTGGCGGGCAGCAGCCTCCTTTGAAGAAGACCGCAGAGCCCACCTCACTGACAAAAGGCAAAGGAGGAAAAACCCAACACCCAACCCCAACCAACCAATTTTCCCTTGCAACCGCTGCAATCGTGTCTGCCTGTCCCGCATCGGACTGGTCAGCCACAAACGAGCCTGCAGCTGACGTGGACTTTTTTACCCCCTCCATAAATCTTCGTCCGCGAAGCCAAGCCAAAGAAAGAACAGGGATTTGGCTTCCTGCTGTGGCTAAATGATTATACTCCCTCCCCAAAGATTATACTTTAAGTGGGGGAGGAAGGAAATGGGAAACTGTAATTCTGCAGATATAATGCACCTTCTCCATCACATTTATGGCTGGGGTTGGCATATTCACCATATGACTAGATGTTAAACTCTGATTGTTTTAAATTAGAACTGTTTGGAGATGGGAACCAGACTACCAGAGCAGATAGTAGAATGGTTCTGGATAAAGATATTAAGCCTGCAGCCAGAAATGCAGCATGGAGTGAATAACGTTCTGAGTTGTGTCTATTTCCATGCAAAGACCATTGGGTGAGGAAAAGTGAATGAGCTTAGAGCTTGGCATTATGCCGGAGGGGCAGGACTGGCAGTTCAATGTTCTGGGTTCCATTTTGTTTTACACACAATTGAGAGGGAGGGGCGTTGCTAGTCAGGGAAAATGTCACAGCAGTGCACAGAACATTTACAAAGATGTTTATTGGGACTTGAAGAGCTGTGTTATAGGAAAAGGTTGGAGCAGAGAATGAGGAGATTTGATATAGGTATACAAAATTATGAAGGGTAATGATGATAGGGTAAATGCAGCAGGCTATTTCCACTGAGATTGGGTGAGAAAGGAACAAGAGGACCTGGGTTAAGGGTGAAAAGTACAATGTCTAAGGGGAACACAATGGGGAACTTCTTCACTCAGAAGGTGTTGAGAGTGTGGAACAAACCAGCTCCCTGTAGTTGTGGAAGCAGATTCAATTTTTCAACATTTAAGCAAAATTTGGAAAGGTACATGATTGGAAGGGTTATGGAGAAGAATGGTCTGGGGGCAGGTTGATGCGACCAGGTGGAAAAATAGTTCAGCATAGACTAGATGAACCGAAGGGTATATTCCTGTGCTGTTGAGTGTGATGGTATTGTACTTCCTTGAGTTTAAAAGAATAAACAATGAAGCATTCAAGATCCTCAAGTAAACATGGAGTCTGGTCACAAATTAGGTTTGATATTTTTGAATGGAATGCTGCGGAAGACTGATATTTCCCCCCTTGTTTTAGCCTTTAATCAATGGCAAAACACAAACTTATGATTAAGCTGTAAATTTTGCAAGTTACCCATGTGACCATATTGCAATACCAGCCAGCTGCTCCAACAGAAGTGATAGTGAAATGCAGGACATTTCATCAGAATCTACATCCTGCCCTCTGACAAATCAATGAAAATAAGAATATACAAAATGTTAATGTCTTACTTATAATAGAAGAGGTCCCAATTTGCTTCTATTTTAATCCTCTGACGTCTTTTTCTTAAAACAACTGGTTTCTGGTTGGGATTCTACAAATCCAAGACAAATTTCAATCAATCAAATGATACACATCTACACCTGACAGTTTAAAATTATTTGTGAAAGCATGCTACACAAAACTCTTATCTGGTATGGGTACTCGTATTGAAAATGTTTTGAAAATCTATTTTCTAAAATGTATAAACTATTAACCAAAAGCAAGTGCTGAAAAGTTAAATGCGGTAAAGGTTTCATTATTGCCATGTAATACTACATTTTGAATGTAACATTGAATACATTATATTCTTTAACTTTTGTCTGCCGTAAGCCAGAGAGTCACCATTTTGTCCAGCGCCCCTCACAGAAACCTACAGCACCTGATGTTCCTAGGCAATCTCCCCTCCAAGTACTGACCAGTTCCGAGCCTGCTTAGTTTCCAATATCAGAAAATCTCAGGCGTATTCAGGCTATTAGGTGCTGTGCAGCCCGAGAATAAAGATGTATTGCATTAGTATTTTTAAATTCAAAGAGTTCAGATAATAAAAAGCCCAAATTTAATCAAATTCACAAGTTTGACAAAATATTATTCTCGCTTTATTCTGGACAAATGTAGTTGAGTTATTTACAACCAGAACATACAAGGAACTTGAACATACAAGCTTCTTTTATTAAGGGGGAAACATTATTTAAAAAGTGAGACCAAGCATTTGTAAAAATGTAACTAATCGGAGAGCTATAGAACAAACCACACCCAACTTCAGGCAACAATGAAACAAGGAAATGTCATTAGATGTTAATTATTTAGACCAACAACATTCTACATAAGACTGCACAAAAAATGTGACCAAAAATAGAAGCAGTGTACAGACAAAATTGGGAATTGAAAGGGAAATATCTGATGAAAGGGATCACAATGTTTACCAGTTAGTAGGATGTGACAAATTATGACTTGCAGGGATAAAGGGCATCAGCATTTTCACTTCATTCATAAATCACTAAAAAGAACAGATAGGTACATTTCCAAGCTTGCTGACAACAATGGTGCAATGAATAACAGATGAAAGTAGAAAGGATGATTTTCTAAATGGCAATTCAGGATCTGCCGTAGAACAGATTTAAAAATTATGAATTATGAAAATGAGTGTTTTAAAGTTTCCAGAAATGAATGCCCAAATCAAAATCAATAGATCTTTCTCAATTCTGATATTTCATCATGACCATAGATTGCATTGTGCAAATTCTTACTAAATGGAAATAACATGAGAGCTAGGCTGCTCAATGATAACCCAAGAATTAGGCAATAGTCACAAGACCTCACCAATCTCTATTTCCTCCACTGCCTGGACAGACATCTCTCAATTCCCTTTGCCAAAATCTTTTCTAACACCATTCTCCAAACCACATCCTTTTATATTTTCAAGTTGGAGGAAGTAGTCTTCCCACAAACTCTGCCAATTGCTTTTAAAATCTTTTTACATTGCAGTGAAATTCGAAGAGGGAATTAAGTGAGCCAGTGTCAAACTTTTCATGGAGCAACACCAGGTAAACGATGCAGAAGTGGAGTGTACATCAGCAAAGGTAATTAAATAATGCCATTTTCCAGCAGTGACACAAAGCAAGCAGAATCATCGGTGATCACTGAATTAAATTATCATGCGTTGCATTAGGGTGGTGTATGGATATACTAGAAACAAATGGAATGTAGATACACCAAATACTCCTTCAAATTTTAAGTAGGATGTGAGTATTTAACTCATACCAGAAAACTAGATAATGATCATAAACACCATTTGCACACTTTACCAGAAGAATCAGTGGGTTAGACTACTCTCACAATAGTATTTTATGGAATATTTCATTTGTTCACTTTAACATTCACCCTAAAGCACAGGATGGACCCTTGTGAAACCCGATCAACAGCAACTGCTAACTTGCCCAGGATGTAAATTTTAATGGAATTAACTTGTTAAAATTTGGATTCCTAACCTCACTTTAACTTTTGTACAGCCATCATTGTTGCTCAACCAATTCCAAGTGAGAGGGTATAACTCAAAAGTGAACTAAGTATATATGGTGTCAGTATTTTCATTGGTTATAGGAATAACTTTTTAATTATCAGGTTTAAAAAAAAATCACAATTGACCATCCAATGTTGGCTTTAGAAAAACCCAGCCGTGTACAAAGAGAAACAACACCAAAATGTCAACAATCGACATGCACAAGCACAAGCCAAGAGAAAGCAGTTCTTACTCACCAGATTGTTTCTATCCTGCTTTTGAATTAAGAACAATGGGAGGGAAAAACAAAATTAACTTTAAAAATAAGAGGCAAACAAAATGTAAACAGAAATGGTCAGAATTTGATAAAACTTGATTAACAGTGCCTTTGTATAAAAATCTATTCATCATTCTTCCATAGAAATCTCAAAAATGCCAATGCAAATTCAAACTTCAATCTTTGCAGGCTTTTACATCGAATGGATTTCTTGTTCTTTTATATCATTAACAAAATGACCATCTGAAGTTGGTTCCTATTTAAGCCTTTCTCCCTTCTCCACCCATCACAAGGACTCCAGTCAATTCACAGAAGTTCCTCTCCACAGCAATATTAAAATTTATTCCTCTCACCCCTCTCCAGAATCTTCTGGGAATGATCAAATCAGCACCATTATTATTGAGCCTAGGCTGATACTAAATAGTGCCCTAAAAATTCAATTTCATCCACATTTAGCAAGCATTTAAGAGCATGGACACCAAGAATAAATCAAATATGAAACTTTGTCATGGGACACCAACAGTATTAACTTGGTTACAAGGGGTACTTTCTCAAGGCAGAAATACAAGCTTTCTTGAAGATATTCAAACACAACAAACTGGAGTCACCTCTCTACAGTAATATCACAAAGAAACTCCTCTCACCTCTTTTTGTACAATGCCCATTCTGTCCCTCCAGTGCAACAATAGCAAATCAACCTTTTCTTTGGCAAATTTTTCAACCTCTTTAGCAGCTCTTCCAGCTCGTCGTTGCCACTCTGGAACCTTACCAAATTTTCCATACTGATCCTGGGTGAATTTTAAAGAAAATAATCAAGAAATTCATAATATACCAAAAATAGGTAATTCTTCCAAATACGGTATGCTTCTAGAATTCTTTCGGGTTAATTTATCTAAAATAGAAGCATTAAGTGACAGAAAATTACAGTTTATACTGGGCAGTGTTGCGCGATTCTGAGAATAAAATCTTTTCATTGGTGGAGATGAATTTTTGCAGGTTTGTTGTACTGCAAGTAACTCCTGACCCAAATGCTACTTTAACCCTGCTGAAGAAAGAAACTGAAAGCAATTCCCAGTGGCCAGCTATAGACACTTTGGAAGCTGGACCCTTGTGTCTCAGGCTATTGCTTTAACCCAAAGGTGCCAAAAAGAATTGGGAATCGCACACAGTTTTATGCTAGATTAAAACATGGGACAGTGGAATCCATGGTAAGGCTGGCCTTTATTATCCATTACAAGTTGCCTGGATTGTTGGTCATCTTTCACCATTTGTCTGTAGCTTTTTTTTAAAGGGAAAGCCAGCACTTTTTATTCATTCATGGAAAAGAGAGATCACTGTCAAGTCCAGTACTAATTTCAACCTATGATGGCCCTCAAACAGACATGGCTAAACAAATTATTCAGAGGACAATTAAGAACTTTGAAGTTGTGGAATCAGAAACCAAAATGCCCAGAGAGAATGGAAGGACATCTGTGAAGCTAATTTTTTTTTAAAACAACAATCCTGCAGTTTCATGTTTGCAACTATTAATACCAGTTATACATATCAAATTTGAAGTAATCTTTCCTTATAATCCATTAATTTAAAATTCAATGGTACCAAATGATTACTTTCCCTTCCCCAAATGAAATTTGCAAACCAATTTCCACTGATCAAAATTTCCAAAAGCAAAACAACTTCCCAGCAGTCAGAATTCACTATTCTATCTTGTTTCAATGTTCAATAAACTTATACAGGAATCACTATACTGCAATATTTTATCCTCAGCAAGCAACCCATTCTCTTCCATTCTTTCACAAGGCTTCTCTACTAATTTGAGGAGCTTTTGCTGCAAGAGGTGCATTTCACTTTGGCAATATTTTATAAACAAAAACAGACTTTTATAACTTACTGCTGCAATTTTTAGATTGTCCCTGATATGCATCCTGTCGACCTCTTTCTCTGGAACTTGCTCTGTGCTATCAAGGTATGCCAATAGGCCTGTGGGCTAAAAACAAGAATTACTTTTCAGTGCAAAATTTCCCCAGGTTGAATAACAGATAGACATGAACAGGGGAGTAGTCCCATATCACTCAGGTACTCAGTCACAAATGTTTCTGGGATCTAAATGAGATAAATTTACGGTTCACCGAAACAAAGCTAAGGATACAAAGACACACTTGATCTTCCACCCAGCACCCGAACTGAGCAAACAAGTTGGATGCTGAGATGGAGGAGATCTCTGGATGGAGACATGGACTTGAGTGTTTTTTTTAAACTAAAACTGAAATAAAAATCTGGGTTTTCATTTGTCTAATTATAGATGTTTAGAAATTGAAAAGACCTGACGACAGCACAAGCTTTCTAACTACCAAAGTTCAAGTTTGACGGAACACATACAACCAGATGAAACAATGTTTCTCCGGGCCATGCTGCTCACACATACACACAAAAGTACATAATTATCACACATACATGAAGATACAATTTAAATAAATATTTTGAGATGATTTATTCAGTTACAACAACTATTAATCAATCTCACAGCCTATGGGAAGAAACCATTTCCCAGTTTGGCACTCTTGATTTTGATGCTCCTGTACCTTCATGGACAAATATGCCTCAGTACTACCAGTGCAGAACTACATGGAAGGCACAGACTACATCAAGCAAGATCTAGCCTTCTGTTTAATTCCATTCCATAAAATGCAAGAGATCAATCAAGTTACAATTACAAGATGTGATAAAAGACTGTGTATGGCATCTACTTCAATTGCTTCCAGTGTTGAAGAGTAAAGATACAAGAGATATGTCTCCATTCACTCACATATACACATGGTAACCAAGCCTGTTTTATTATCTTTTACTCTACCCTATCTGTTTGGAATTAATTTTAAAAATAAATTCATTCCTGAAATATGGTCACCCAAGCAAAGATGTTATACAGTTCCTAGCTGTACGGCACACACACTTACTTCAATTCATGAGATTGAAAGTTAAGAGTTGCAATCCTATTTGTAATCTGTATGGCCCACGTCTCATCAATTCTCCAATTAATTTACATTATCTCCTGCACCTCCACAGCACAACCATAACAAAAAAGCAGAAATAGGCTATGAAGCTCTTCATGTTTTCCCCACCATTCAATAATTCCACCACAAAGCCTTCAGAACTTGAAATGGAGTTTAGCAATTGGAAGGATTTTGTATTTACTTTTCTCTTCAGAGATATCTTTTGCTAAATTTTCCCATTATCTTCACTACTTGTATTAAACCATCTCATTGCACATTTCTTTCCTTTCCTCGTCCCCAATTCTTGAAACTTTCATGCACCACCAACTTTTCTGGAACTTACCAAAGTCTACTCTACATCATAAACTTTGTTTCTTTGCAAAGTTGCAGTCTATCATGCTCAGAAATTTACAGCACTTATTTCCATGTCTAGATTAAGAAATTTCAGAAGGTAATCTCAAACAAACTAGTTTTAAGGAATCTCAGAAGGATGATTTGGTAAATCATAGTGAGCAAGTATCTTGAATCTTCATGACACAAAAGACAAAAAATGGATCTTGTGAGATTGGACATAAAAATCAAAAATTGGCCTAGAAGTACAGAAACAGCAGTACTTGTGGAAAAGTATTCAACCTTGTTCTTTAATCTGTGACTCAGACCACAGAATACTTTGTAAACATCCAGTACCAGTCTACAAGGATGTACAGTTGGCTGTTTAAAATTACTCACCAATATCCGCTTTAATAAATTCAGTGCTGTTGGATTTTCTGCTGTCCAAAGACCCACCAGATGTCTACTTAACTGCCTGAAACAGCGTAATTCAGACATTAGTTTAAGAACCTAAAGGTTAGTTGATAATGCACGGTCACAAGATGAACCTACCTATGAGTCAACATGCGCTGATCGGCACTAATTGTGAACATTGATGTGTGCAAATGACATGGTAGAGCACCTTCACTTAAGGCAAGTTCCTGCATTTTTGTAGCTATTTCCTTGTCACCCTCCTTGTTTGAGACAAAAGTTCAAGATTACATTTTACAAAAAGATCCCAAATGCATTTGAACATTCATACAAAATTCAACACCAAAGCATTTGGAAAACATTAAGACAGGTTTGAATATAATTTCAGAGATGTGCCTTTAGAGTGGTGGTTAAAGTATGGACAAAATTTTAGTGTGGATCATGAGAGGCTAGCACGGGCTGCAGTAGAGTATCAGCAATGTTTGACAAAATTAAGCATTCAAACGGAGGGGAAAAAATTAGGCAGGTCCAGTCACAATAAGCTGTGGTAAAAGAATCTGAACTTGGGCTCCAAGTTTCAAAGCAACATCTGCCAGTATAGCTTGAATCAGTGCCCAGTGAATGGCTATGTTTAATTGGAACTTTCTGCTCATTTCAGAGATCAAACAGTGAATCAAATCAAAGTTAGTGGAAGATGACAAAAAGGATCGAAGCTATAGAGTGCATAGTTAAGAATTAATCAAAACTTACCTCGATGATAGCTTTCATTACTAAACCAGCACCTTTTACAATAGCCATGGAAGGGTGCTAAGAATAAAGAGAGATTGTTTTTTGATAAAATTTGTTATAAAATCATTGAACACATGAAAACACTTAGTAATTGTGAAAATTAATTATAGGTACATAGCTGAAAATGAATTAATAAGAATTTTGCTTTAATGATCACAAAGTTAACCTGCTCCAAATTATCTACACTATACATTGCAAATATTGTTATATATTACATTTCAAAAATAAATAAAGAGTAAGAAAATAGGATAAAGTGAGGTACTGTCTATGGCTCATTGTCCATTCAGAAATCTAATGACTGAAGGGAAGAAGCTGTCCTTGTGCTCGACTTAAGGCTTCTGTACCTTTTTCTTGATAGTAGCAGTGTGAAGGGGGCAAGGTCTGGGTAGTGAGGGTCCTTGAGAATAGAGGTTGCTTTCTTAAGATGTCCGATACGGAGTGAAGACTGGTGCCTGTGATGTCACTGGCTAAGTTAACAATTCTGGAGAATTTTTTCCTGTCCTGTGCATTGGCACCTCAATACACAACAGTAATGCAACCAGAGAGAATGCTCTCCAGGGTATATCTGTAGAAATTTGTAATCTTTGGTAATATACCAAATCTCCTTAAACTCATGAAGTATAGCTGCTGGCAAGCCTTCTTCACTATTGCATCAAGATGGAGACCACAAGACAGATCCTCAGATGTTGATTGCCAGGAATTTGAAGTGGCAGTACCTCAACCAGAGCCCTGACTCAGTTGCAATAGCATATGCAAGCTAGCTTGTAAAAAGGCAGAAATATTTTAATGCCATATACATAAGGAACTGCTCTGAGACTACTTCAAATAAACTTAAAGTTAGATCAACGTAATAACAAGGACAACCCCAATGTCCCTGAAATGGCAAAAAGGTCCTGTGGATGTATTTTCCAGAGCAAGCCTGCAAGTGCTAAATTTATAATGAAGCATTTACAAAAGAGAATGACATACCTGGAAAAGTTTGAACAATGTTCTTCCAATTTCTGCCACCATTTCTAACAACATATCAAACTGTTGTCCTTCAGTTGTCTCACTGTATGGAGCACAGAGTGCAAAGGTAAGAAAATCAAGCAGGGAACTAATCACCAGTGCACCTGTCCCATGGTCCTGCAGAGAAGAAAAATGAAAAGTAGATTGTGAAAACAGCACCAGACTGGCAGAGATCAAACAGAAAATACCAAAATACTCAGCATCATAGTTTGCCTGTGTAGAGACATAAACATCAGCATTGATTAAAATATGGTTAATAACTAGGAGGGCTGGTTTAAGAATGCTTGTAGCTTGCCATGGAGGATTCAGAGTAGAATTTTCTTGGCAACAGTGCAGCGAGCGTTGTTTGCTCCAGCTGAAGATAGTAGCATTTGGGATGACAGAATAAGTGGCCAGCTACTTAGAATGGAGATGAGAAATTTATGTCCAAGGTTCTAAATTTTTTTTGTATCCCTCCATCAGATAGGATGGAAGCAGTTTAATTTTTGTTTAATTGGAACTAAACCTTTTTGAACTTGAAAAATTTGATTCAAGATACACGACATACTCATTTCTGCCTCTTTATTCTATGCAATGACATGCCAATAAAAACAAACATCTTTGACCCCATCTTAAAACTAATCCGTGTCCCACAACAAGAAACAGATTTGTATGCAGCACTCCAGCGTGACCTATTCACTTGCAATGTAGCCACTTACAGACATGGTACAAGACAGTGAGCATGTGGAATGTAATACCAATATGAGACTGCCAGTGGTGCAGTCCTATTTCTTTATTCATCTAGAAAGCTTTACCCAATGTCACTGAATCAAAATCCCCAAAAATTGGAACCAAAGTATTTTGGTGCAAATGCCTCATTTAAAAGGCCAGTAAAATAAGTATGTCCATTGCAACTCTTTTAGCACAGTCAACTGGATTATCCTCTTTAGTTACTGTCCCCTCTTTCAAATGCCCTTTGATTTTTCAGATTCCAATACTTCAGTTTCTTTCTTTGTGGGAAACAGGGTGATTAGGACATGGACATAATAAAGGCAAGAACATTAATAAAAAGATTTTGCATTCACATCCACAATTTTCTTAAAAGTACCACTTCAATCTGGAATTCCTAAATATCTATCTTATTTGGACTTCAGTTTGCTCAATATTTCCATTTAATCTGCTCCTCCTGCACAAGCCAAAATCTGCAAAGTAGATTGGTGCAGTAAACTAGGCAGGAAGAAGGGAGGTTCAGAGTCAGGGGATTAATCTGATATTGTTTGATCAGAAATGTTGTGCTCTTGCCATAAATCTTTTGCAAAAGGTTCATCGGTCCTAGTATAAAAGCTAAGTCACACAGCAAGAGTCATTCAAATGAAACCAGTCCCAATGGCCCATCAAGTCCATACTGACTATCCAGCAACTATTTGTGTTAATCCCATTTTACTCTGCAAAACTGGAAATTGGATATGGCAAATAGACACAAAGAAAATATAATTATCTCCAAAGGCAAGGAATCTGCACAATTAAAAATTGAAATTACTTACAAATTGTTAGTCATTTTTAAAAAGATTAATTAAGAGATCAGGACATACACCAGCATTTCAAATACAAAGCACTTAGATTTTTAATAGCTAATTTGTGAAAAGCATGCAATAATCCCATTGAAAGACTTACCACATGGGCATTGAATTTATCAAGTAAATTTTCCAAGAACTTTTTTGAGGATAGAAGTGATGCTTTGTTCAATTGCTCTTGTCTCAAGTCATAGTCATCATGCATTGGCTAAATAAAATCCAAACATATTCTTGCATAAAAATATAATTGAAAATACAAAACCATTGCACAAAATTTCAAGGCTCTTTAATCAAAAAAATTCAATGAGGCAGGACAAGCCAATAAGATCTTTGGAAAATGGGCACAGTAATCTTGCTATCGTCAACAAGTTCACAACAGTAAAAAAACAATGCTAAACCTTTCATTAAATTTGTGAGATTAACAGCAGAGATGGCATCCACTCAGCTTGTTGTACCTGTGCTAATCGAAGGAGCGCCATTTAAAGTAATTCTATCTCCCAGCACTTGACCAACAGCCCTAGAGTTATAGAAGATATTCAACCAAGGTTCTTTAAATGAAGACTTATGCCCCTGCCCTTTTGAGGTTGCAAATTCCTCATCTTCAATTTTAAAAATATCCTTTTCCTCAACTACCTTCTAAACTTCCAACCTTCAACCTCAAGTCGATACCACTCATCATCACAATGGGAATTAGTCCTTCCCGAAGGAAAACATTAAGCCCAGCCAAACAAAATCCTCTACTTGTGCCAATGTCTTTACAAACCTCTGCATCCATTCCAGTGTACCTATCCATCTTGTAACATAGTATTCTAGCTTGGCTTATACAGTTCTACCATGATATTCCTGCTCTTATTTTCTGAACTTGTGCAATAAAGGCAAGCATCCATGTGTTTTAATCACCATCTCCCAAGATTACAGGGAACTGTGGAGATGCACTCCTGGGGTTCTACACTTCTCAGTAATCTACCATTTGCTTTCTCAAAACAAAAGCATTTCTTCTCCTGGACTAAATTCCTTTAGCCATATTTTGCCCATTGGACCAGTCCAACAGTAACTTCCCAAGTCTACATACTTTTCCCATCAACCACAATTTTTTTTGCTTTATTTTACAATTCCTTATTCTCTGCATCTTTGTCTGTATTACTGATACATATCAAATATTCAAGAGACACCTTACTCTGACTTATAAACAGTGGCCAAGCCCTATCCAATTCCAGGCATTACATTTCAGGAAGGATACCAAGGTTTTGAAAGGAGATGGTGCTTCTTATTGCAAGGGTTGTGGTGGGGTGGGGGAGGGGGGGGGGAGTTGCTATTTGGCAAAATGAATAGGAAGATGGGAAAGTAATTCACAGGTAGAATTCCCATTATTATTTTGTATCTAACTCATCTGGCTAGACAAAAATCGTGGGGAGAAGAGATTAATACATGTAAACAGCTGCTATAACTGACATTCATTACAATAAAGGATGCAGCACTGGACAGTGTGCCCAATACTTCAAGAAATATTATTAACCCCAATCCCCTCACAAATTCAACAAAAATATTCATTTGAGTAACATTTGAAGTAGGAAAATAATATATAAGTATTAGGCAAAGACATATTGCAAGTTCAACAGGCTGAACAGCCACATAAAACTTTATTATTGCTTGAATTACAAAGTATCCCTAGAGTGCATTGAACCCACCAACTGCACAGAAATGTACTAATCTTAAGAATACAAGATTTAAAATTTTGTATAACATGTTACTTCTGCAACTGATATGACATATGATAGAATAAATCTCAGACTTACACACATCAGTGCACATAACATATCAATGGCAGCATGAGTAACACCATCATGGTTTATTTTCAAAGCTTTCACCGTCTTCACACCAAGCCTCTCCCGAAACCTGAATATTTAAAACAGGGAAATGTGCTTATTGTTATAGAGGAACACCACAACTCCTGTGTATTTAGGATATAGTGTACTTTAGCAATTGTAAGGATAACAAAGCGACTAAAATTCTTGAACATATTGACATTAAAAAAGATTGTGTTGGAGCTTTTGACCAGACAAAATGGACTCAAGGCTACTGAGGGTATTGAGGGAGGAGATTGCTGAGCCATTGGCAATGATCTTCACATTGTCACTAGGAACAGTCAAAGTACTGGAGGAGTGAAGGTTTTAAATGTTTCCCTGTTCAAGAAAGAGAATAAAGATAACCCAGGAAATTATAAACCAGCAAGTTTTACTTCAATTGTGCACAAGTTGTAGTAGAAGATCATGAGAGCCATGTATAATTAGGAATAGAGTCATAATATAATTAGGAATAGCATGCATTCATGAAAGGAAGATCATGCCTCAAGAGCCTGAATGAATTCTTTGAGGATGTAATGGAGCACATTGATGAAGGTAGTGGATGTACCATATGTAGATTTCAGTAAGGCATCCTCTTGAAGGTTCATTCAAAAAGTAAGGAGGCATGGAAGATCTTATTACCCCCTCCCCTGCAATTTTTATAAATGATCTAGATGAGAAAGTGGAAGGGTGGTTTAGTAAATTTGCAGATGACACGAAGGTTGATAGCTTTGTGGATGAGTTAGAGGATTACCAAATGGACAGTGGTGGGCTGAGAAGTGGTAGATGGACTTTAACACCAAAGAGCATTGTGGTTCATTTCAGTAGGTCAAATGTGAAGGCAGAATGCAATGTTCAGACGAGATCGGGCGTTTTCAGGCTAGTATGGCCATAGGCTGCAGAATGCAATGTTAATGGGAGACCTCTGAGCAGTGCAGACAGAGAGATCTTGGGGGTCATGTTCATAGGACACTCAAAACTGCTGCTGTATTGGGATTCTTTAACCATGGGATTGAGTTTAAGAGCACTGAGGTAATGCTGTAGCAATAGAAGACCTTAGATAGACCCCACTTGGAATATGGTCTTCAGTTCTGATCACCTCACTGTAGGAAGAATGTGTATGTTAGAAAGAGTGTAGAAAATATGTACAAGGATGCTGCCTGGATTGGAGAGCTTGCCTTACAAGAATAAGTTGTGCAAATGTGACCTTTTCTTCTTGGAGCGATGAAGGATGAGGGATGACCTAATAGAGGTGTACAAGATGATGAGGCAAAGAATGCAAGGATGGCCAGGGGCATTTTCCCAGGGCTGAAATGGGGAATATGAGGGGGCATAGTTTTAAGTTACATGGGAGTAAGTACAGGGGAAAGTGCAAGAAGCAAGCTTTTCTGTTCACAGAGCAGTGGGTGCATGGAATGCGATACCCACAATGGTAGCAGAGGCAGGTACAATAGGATCTTTTATGAGATTAGATCAGTACATGGAACTGAGAAAAGTTAAGCAGTCCAAAAATCTAGGCATTTGTTAGGTTATTAGGATGGAACAACACTGTGGGCTGAAGGACCTGCACTGTTCTGCAGATTTTTATATTCTACAAATGAAACAGCAAAACATTAAGCTGAAGGTCCAGCAGAAGAGAATGCTCGAGGGGGTCTTGCAATTGTTTAGAATTAACTACAATTTATATGTAATATTACAGAATGGTCATCCAGAATTTTGGCTCAGTGGCACCCAACATTTTTGCCTTCCACTAAAGAATTGCAAGAAGCTAGAAGTTTCAACTGATCACAAATACAAATCATGTTATTTAGACAGTAAAACTGATGCCTTGTACTTTAGAGGCAAGGGTTGCAGCAATTGGAGATCTTCTTAGCCACACTGATAATTGTAAGATTTCAGAATATCACATCTGATCGCTGCATTGGTTTTACTCAGTGGCCTACGGCCTCTGCTAACCATACAATTCCCATCCCTAAGAAAACATCCATCTACACTGATTACAATGACTGTATCAATCTATAACTACATGCATTGTAAATCTGCTGTGCACATTCCTTGACAAAGCCATGTTTTTAGTTCAGATAGCAGATGAAAGGATTTTCTCACCTCCAGACCACAATCAGTGAGGATTGGTAAGAACATCTCCTCCACAATCTCCATCAATACCAGAGCACCACAGCACTGTGTGTTCTTTGCCCCCTTCTCTATTCACTTCATACCTACAACTGTGTGGCTCAGTATGACAATAACACCGACAAATTTGTAAAGAAAGGTGATGAGTCAGCATTCAGGAGGGAGAGTGTATTGGCTGAATGGTGCACCAACAACTTTGCACTCAATGTCACCAGAACTAAGGAGATGATAGTTGACTTCAGGAAGTGAAAGTCAGAGGTATACAATCCAGTGATCATGGGGGTCAGAGGTGGAGAGGGTGAGCAAATGCAAGTTCTTGGGATTATGAAGAAAATCTATCAGCACCCCTACTTCCTCAGGAGTTGTGGAGGCTTGGTATGACACCAGAAACCCTGGTAAATATCTATAGAGGTGTGGAGGAAAATGTGCTGACCAGCTGCATCAAGGTCTGCTAATGGGAACACCAATACCCTGGAGCATAAAGCCCTCTAAAAGGTAGTGGACACAGCCCAGGACATCACAGGCAAAACCCCCTCCACTATCAAGAACATCTAAAGGGAATGCTACTGTTGGAGAGCAGCAGCAATCATCAAGGATCCACACCACTAGCACATACTCTGTTCTCAATGATGCCATCAGGAAAGAGGCATAGGTGCCACAAGACTTGCACCAAAATATTCAGGAACAGCTGCTACCCACTCTGTCATCAGACTCCTCAACAAACAAACTCAATCAAGGTTTCATTTAAGGAGTCTTACATGGACTTTATTAATTTTTAAAAATTCTCTCTGCATTGCAGTTTGTTTATATTTGCCATCTGTTAACATTTCTTTATTTGTTTACATGTATACGCTGTGTACAGTTTTTTTGTGCTCCCAATAAGCCCTCAGAAAAAAGAATCTCAGGGTTGTATGATGTCATTTATGTACTCTGACAACAAATCTGAATCTGATACAATTTGCAATTAAACTAGAATTTTTAAGATAAACCATCAATGTCCACTTGCCAAGTATTCCAACACTACGTTTTATCTCCATTTCCAGCAACTGCTGTGTTCTGTACCTCTAGCACCAGTTGGTTTCTATGCCATAATCTGCTTCTATTTATACCTCCGCCTCAGCTACAATTAACAAGCATCTTTCACCCCACATCATGTGTCACATCTGGCTTCTCTTGGTCTCCCTCCCATCAAGACAATCACTTTGGTCTCTCCATCCTTTCCTTCTCTGCAATTTAAAACCTGGTTTAGACTGATCCAGTTCTGAAAGACTATTCAAATTCTCTCTGCAAAGTGCTTGACCTGCTGCACGTTTCTAGCATTTCTTGCTACATTTCATATTTTTGGCATCTGCAGGTTTTTGCTTTGCATTCCATTACAGGGAGTAGTTTTCTTACTTAGGAAGTTTTGTGAAAGCTTGAAAGCCAGCCTTTGAAGCAACCAATCGTCTTACGGCCTGAAATTGACTTTCCAGTTCTGTGTTATTAGCACTTTGATCCCCTTCTTGAGAGAGCAATGCTGTGATAGCATTATTTATCAATTTCTCCTTGTTCTCAGAAAAAAGGCCCTATTTAAAAAAAAAGAAATTATTTTCAATGCCTCTACCTTACATAAGTGAATGAAAAGATTTACAAGATTTTTAAAGTAATGCTTACATCTTGTGTCACTGCATGCAGAACTCCACTGTAGGAGATGTTTGCATTAAACCTGAACACTGCATCTGAAAAGTTACCATCTGAATGCAACAAGAAATTAAACTTTAGTACAGTGCAAATTTTCTTATAATCCACCCATTTATTGAACATTTTTCAACTGGAGCTTTTTTTTTTTAAATCAAAACAATATTTTAATTGCAATTTATTTTGTTGCAACGTCTTCTCTAGGAAGAAATCCATCACCAGTGAAGTTCCTGTCTGCATTATTGAAAAGTCACTCTTCCTTGCAATAAATTTGATTATGAATATTACCTTGTTCATTTATTTCTGCAAGTACAGAAATTTAATGTATACTATTCTAGCAAGAATTGTGGTGTATATGTACTTGTGCAGGACAATGAACATTACATGCTTCAGTACATGATACAAATGTGAAGTAATGATCTGTAAAGTCCACATTGGAGGGACAACTCAAAATTGCAATATTACTGTATATTTCAGCATACGTCGTCCCCCTTTTTCAGCCTCATTTTAAGGGTTTTATGGTATATTCAGCATATATGTCGACCCCATTTTCTGGCTGCCTGAGGTGGCTCGTTCACTGGCGAACAAGTCAACCCGCAAAGCTTGATGCCTGAGATGGACCATTGACCGGTGTATACATTGACCCCCATAGATCGCATGGATTGATCTGCTGGGCGTTGGCTGGAGGTGATTGCTATTATGGAGGGTACATCAACACAATACAACATGACGAAAATATGAACCGAGTTTTAAGTTGAAAATGATAGAAATGACCAAGAAAACAAACAACTGCGCTGCTGCAAGAAAATTTGATGTATATAAGTTGGTAAGAGATTGGAGGAAGAAAGGAGAGACTTAAAAAAAAATACCAAAAAGGCAATGTTCTTTGAAAAAAGAATCACTTGTTGGCCAGAGTTGGAAAATCACACTGCAGAATGGGTACATGAATAGAGTCAAGATTGCTACATAGTCACCTGAAATAAGAACATTTGCAATGCAGTGAGCAAAGTTGCACCCAGAACTCAGTAAAGATTTTGACGTTGCAATAGGCTGGTGCAATCATTCCATGAACAGGAAACATCTGGTATTACTCCAAAAAAAAAACAAAAATTGCACAGAAACTACCAAAAGATCTTGATCATAAAGTTGCAGGTTTTCACCAATTTATTATATGGAACTGGCAGAGACACCAGTTTGCATTGGCAAATATTGGAAACATGGACGAAACCCCCATGAATTTCAACATGATAGGCAATAGAACAGTGGAATGGTGTTAAAACTGTATAAACCAGAAAAGCCATGAAAGTACCAGGTTTACCATGATGCTATCGTGCATGGCCAACAGGACAAAGTTAAGACCCATGGTAATCTTCAAATGCAAAATGAAGACAAAAATGCCTGCAGGCATTTTTGTACATTTTCATGAAAAAGGATGGATGGATGGATGAAAATGGTGTAAAACTATGGATAGATAATATGTGGAACAGGCAGCAGGGGGTTTACACTAAGAACAGAGTTTGCTGGTCTGGTATATATGTTTTGAGGCCACTTAACTGAGAGGTCTAAAAGTAGATTAGCACTACATAATACTTATCATGGCAGTTAACTCAGGTGGTTTGACTTCTCTATGGCAACTTTTCAGCGCCTGCTTGAACAAGCCATTCAAAGACCATGTGCAGGAGGAAAGGAAAGCATGGATGTCGAGTACAGAAAAGAAATTTACAAATGGCGGGGAAAACGCATGCTGCATCGCTTGATGTGCAATGAAACTTCATGCTCAAGGCATGGGACAAAGTTAAAGTAGAGACTGTGATAAAATGGTTTTAAAAAGTGTGGCATCCCTAGTGCAATTATTAGCATGGAAGGTGATTCATTGTTGGACACTGACGACGAAGCTGAAACCACCTCATCAGATACAGACTGGGACCCATATGATGACTGTTTAAACAGAGAGAGAGTATGAATGTGCTTGCTACTATCTTTGCTTCAGATGACAATAGTGAGAGTGATTTTGAAGGGTTCTCAATGTGTTGTTTTCAGACAACGATAGGGCTTTTGAAGAGAGCTAATTGTGATGTCGTTTTCAATAAAAATCTCAATGAAAATCTGTCACAGTCGGGTTTTTTGGTTTCTCAAGGGTCGACTTGTATGCCAAATCAGTTTTTCAAGGGTCGACTTATAGTCCAGATCAGCGCGAATTGGAGTTTGAGCTGAATTTAAGGTCTCAAAAGAATATCCACCCTTAAAATCGACCTCCATTTTTTGAGAGATATTTTTTTATATATATAAAGTTTCATGACTCGACTAATATGCCAAATATATGGCACTTCTTAACCTCAAACTTAATGTTGAATTAAATCATTCAATACAACTATAAATACTAGAAAGATATGACAATTTTACATGAAATAGAAATCAGCTTCACTTACTTGGTGGGGCATTTAGGAACCGAAGATGTAGACTTTCCACTTCTTCATCTACTGGCATGCTCAGTAAACCCCATCTCTGACCCTTTTGAGTTGGCATCATCTTTACACACACATCCCTGTTCCCAGAAGCTCTCACTCCATCCAGCAGGCTAGCCATTAAGGAGTCTCTGAACAAGAATTTTTCATCATAGTTATGTTTAAAATTTAACAAATTATTTCTCTAAAATGTCAGAAGTTGCTCAATACCAAAAAATTAAGTCCTGCCCAAATGAAATAAGATAGTTTCCTGTGTTTATCTACACCATTAAATGGAAAAATGCAGTATGCTCATTGAATAATAGCAAAGTATTTTGCCACCTCCTTTAAAGCCAAGCAATGCCTACAGAATGGGACCCATTACTTCTGTAACCTTGACAAATGAAATTGAAATCCTGGGTCATTAAGCAAGTTCTGCTCTTTTAATGAGGATGCGAAGTATGAATGAAAAATGAATGTGCAGCCAATATGATCAAAGTGGAAGTATATACAACTCATTTTAATTAGCCAACTAAGAAACAGCTCATTTATAATAAGGATTTATGATAAGCTGTTAGATTTAATCAAGTTTACAGTAAATATATTAGCTGCCCAAAATCTGAAATATGGCTAATGAAGAAAACAAGACTTGGGCAAAAATGATTGACGTGCTTGGGCAAGGGAAAAGAAACAAAAATGCGTTTACATAAATCACAACTTTTGCTGAAATGAAAAAAATTGCTGAGTCTAGAATTAATTTTCTTGGTTTCTGTAAAGATATTGTGGGTTAAGGTCAATATAATTGAAGATATTTTGCAATGTTTTACTTGAACCTTTCATCCTAAATGAATCTCACTGTGCAAGGTTCTGTTGAAAAATTTCCTAGAATTTAATCAATATCACACAAACACGATTGAGATGTTAGATCTGATAACTGTGTTACACAATCTGCTGAAAGTTGAACTGATAACTAAACTGCAATCATAATCAAGACAAGAACTTTCAAACAAAAGTACTCTGTGGGTCAAGTAACATCTGTGGATATAAAAATATATTCCGACACTTGGGTCAAAATCCTGAGGAAAGATTGCCAGTACATCGCAGTAAAAGGGAGAGCAGCAGCTGATAAGTGGAACCAGAGGAGGAGTGGATGATGGGCTGATGGAAACGTTGGTTACCTGAAGTTGGAAAATGCTATGTTCGTAACACTGAATTGCAAATTACCCAAATAGAAGAGAATCACTACATATCTAACTTGAGGTACTAATGACTACACAAAACAAAATAGATGTGTTGATATATAATTAATGACCTGGACTTTCCTATAGTTTCAAAGTTTCCAGATGCCAACAAAATTGGGAACGCAAATCTTCAGAATGATAAAGCCAGATTGATGAAAGGGAGCAGATATGCAAACGAATTTTAATGCAGAAGTGATGAATGTTGAAGGATTAGCAGAGGCAACATTTAGATATTATTTAAATTTGCAGATGACATGAAGGTTGAAAGTTTTGTGGATAGTGTAGAATAGCGACTGTCAATGGGAGCCACACTCCCCCACCCCCCCGCCCCAACCCCGAAGCCACAGCACATTTCGGGGGGGGGGGGGCACTCTCTGAATTATAAAATATTTTATTAATTGCTTTTTTTATGTAGTCGGTAAGAATTCCAGAAGAAACCAACTAAATCACTGCTTTACAGAGAAGGATATCCATAAACTTTGAGCAGAGTCCTACAGGATCCAGGCTTTCAGAGGTTACAACAGGATATAAACAAGGGTGTAGAGTTGGGCAGGGAAGTGACAGATGGAGCTCAATCTGAAAAAGTGAATTGATGCAGTTTGGACAGTTGAACTCAAAAGCAAACCATGGGGCTAATGGCAGGATTGTTAACTGTGGAAGAACAAAGGGATCTTAGGGTTCAGTTCCATAGATCCCTAAAGGTTGCTGCATGCTGATCAAGGCACACTATGTGCTGGCCTTCATAGTCAGGAGATTGAGTTCAAGAGCCCTGAAGTAATGTTGCAGCTCTATAAAACTCTGGCTAGACCACACTTAGAGCACTGTGTTCTGTTCTGGTCATCTCATTATAAGAAAGGATGTGGAAGTTCAGAGAAGGCACAGAGGAGATTCACTAGGATGTTGCCTGAATTGGATAATTATGAAGAGAGGTTGACAGCAAGGACAATTTTCTTGAGAGCACAGAGGATGAGAGGCAACTTAGAGGTGGATAAGATTATGAGGGCATTGATAGGCTGGAGAGCCAGCACCATTCAATCAGGGCATTTTGTCAAGATTATGGTTGATCTTTTCCTCAACTCTATTTTCCTGCATTATCCTTATATACCTCGATTCCCTAAATATCTGTTTCTTTATTTTGATTTGAATAAACAGTGTCCAGGATAGAGAATTTCAGAAATTGATCTTTTTTTTTAAAAAAACAATTAAACTTCTCTCATCCCAAATAGTCCATTCCTTTCATCTGACACTGCTGCTCCTCTTCAATCAGAGGAACAACTTCCTCTTTTCAGCCTATAAACCCTGTTAAGTTTAAATAACCTCTCTGTTCTAAACAGTAGAGAATACAGACCGAGTCTTCTTAATCGCTTGTGATTGAAAAACATCTCTGAACCCAGTCTAATAAATAGATCAATAGTAAGTACATACATTGCCAGGCAAGGTGACTAAAACTATGTACAATATTCCAGGTGTGTACTCAAAACCTTCTATAATTGCTCTAGAAGACAGATTTAAAACCCTCCCTGCCACTGTCAAATTAGCTAGGATCTAGAACAAAGTTCATGGAGATCATAACAAGAGAATCTTGAGGCCGTTATGCCATTCAACAAGATTTTCGTTGATTTCGATCTTAATGACCAATCTCCATTTTTATTCACTGAACCATAAATAGACTAATTGATCCCTGCCATTAATTGCATGAAAAATCCTGGATATATGGTTTCCTGTTCCTTTATCGTTACGAGACAAGAGAATAGATGGATTACTTGCTAACTCTTTCCTGGAGCTGGCAGGGGCACAAAGAAGCAACTGGCCTCTTTTAATGCTATGCGATTCCAAGAAATGTAATTACAAGGTATATTTGAAATGTGTTAAAAAGCAAATGGTACATTAAAATTCAACAACCACCCAGAAGACTTGAAATCTAGAAGAGTTTGTTAACAAGTTAGAACATTCACAAAGTGAAATCACTTCTGCATCTTGCTCTCTTTAGTGGTCATCTGTTTTTCTCCCCAATGTTCAATACAGACAGATTTAATCTTACTAAAATATCATACCTTTCAGTCGATGAGTATTTATAAACCTGCCCTTTAATATATTCGATAGTAAATCGCTGAGGATTTTCAGAATCAAGCACAAGAGCAAATATCTGTGGGTAGAGTAAAGGGTAATGAAGTAGTGAATTTCTCCAATAGAACAATATAAAAGAGCACAAAAATGTAATTTAAAAACCATGAGCCATTCTCTTAACTGAAAATCCCAAGAGTAAATGCATTAAACTAAGTAAGGCCAGAGTTCTCATACATTGTGGGATGTGGACACAGGCTTTTCTACATTTCCAAATGAAATTTTACTTGTTCTTATTAATAGTTTACTAAAGCAGCTGGTTGATCCGGTTAAAATATCACAAGACATACAGCCCACAGCCTGAAACAGTCCCTTTCTTTCCCCCCCACCACCCCCCCCACCCCCCCCCCCCCACATTTTCATGAAATTCGCACAGATTCTACTCCTCCCTGTATAATAGGATCAAATTTAAGTGGTTAATTACTCTACCAACCACACATCTTCGTGATGTCAAAGCACATTGGGACACTCAAGAGAGAAACGCAGTCTCATAGGAATGGCATACAAGTTGTTTATTTGTAATTCAATTGTACCAGTGCAACCCGAAACAGCATTCTCCTGTCCATGGTGCAAAACGCATCATAGCACATGCAGGCAAAATAAACGAATGCACAATACAGACGTATATCAATCGATCGATATATTAAAATAAATAATCTTAATGAATTAGTAGAGTCACACGAGTTTTTGCAGGGGTCCTTAATTTGGTGAGCCCTCATCAGACAACAATCCCGGTAGAACACATCGATGGAAGAGTGGTGGGTATGACAAAGGAGACCTCCATGATCCTCTCTGCTGCTCTTATGGTCCAGTAGATTGACCTCAGATCCAATGCTCTACAGCAAATGTACCACACTTGATAGAGCCAGACAGGATGCTCTCGATAGAGTTCTTGTAGGAAGTTTACAGGGTGGTGGCTGGTAGCCTTGCCTGCCTCAGTTTTCTCTGAAGGTGCAATCACTGAGGCCACCTTTCTGATAAGCGAGGAGATCTTGTTTGTCCACAATAGGTCACTACTTAAGTGGACTGCAAGGAACTTGGACCTTTCTACTCTTCACTACTGAGTTACTGATGTGTTCTGGAGGATGATTGTCCCTGATCCTCCTGAAGTCCACGATCATCTCCTTTGTCTTGTCCAGGTGCTGTTATTCTTGCACAATTTCACAAGATTTTCCACCACTTCTCTGGATTTTGACTTCCTGTTCCTGATGAAGCCAACTACTAATGTGTCATCTGCAAACCCACATTGCAGTTGTGGTTCAATAGCATGATCAGGAGGGGACTGAACACAGAACCCAGAGTCATGCCAGTGCTCAGTGTGATGGTGGTCGATGTTGTTGCCCATATGGACAGACTGTGGTTTTTCCATCAGGAAGTTCAGAATCTAGTTACAGAGAAGGGTGTTGCATTCCAGCAATAATAGCTTTTCCACCAGCCTCTGGGATATGATCAATAAAACACTGAGCTGAAGTCAATAAACAGCAGCCTGATATATGAGGTGTCATTCTCCACTTAGGTCAGCACAGAGTGAAGGAACAAAGTTATGGCATTGTCCGTGAAACTGTTCTGTCTGAAAGAGAATTGAAGTGACTCTAGTATTTCTAGGAGCTCGTTCCATCACCACTCAAAGCATTTCATAATGGTAGAGTTCAGTGCCACTGGACGATAATTGTGGAGGCCCATTACTTCTGCTCTTTGATACCAGGATGATGGTGGTCTTGAAAGCCATAGAGGCTGCATCAATGATGTGTTGAAGAGCTCCAGAAAGACCTCCTTAGTTGGTAAGCACAGTCCTTCAGTGCCCAGCCAGGTATGTTGTCTGGTCCCACTGCCTTGTATGGATTCACCCTGATAGGAATCTCAGCCACAGCTACACAAGGAGCATGTTCTTCAGGGGGATAAGGCATATAGACAGCACTAAAGGTCAGAATTGCACATAGGTCACTGGATCTGTGAGGTAGTCATTCACCTCTGCATTTGTCACTATGCTTAAAACTATGTGACTGTAAAAGACTGTAAAACTAATAGATGCTTGACAGTCTCTAAGGCACTAAATGAATAGGTAAACCAATAACTCTTCAAAATTTAGGACAAGATTTATATAATACACACCTTTCTGTGATTCTTCTACAGGCTGCCAAATTCAGATACAAGAAAATTCCAACACATCTAGCTGCCAAATAGGTGGAGAGTTTGGAATGAATTAGTTCCCCTCTTTTTTTTAAAAAAAACTTCAGATGCCAGAAGCTTGAACAAACAGTTATAGAAAGTCAACAGGTCAGGCACCATCCATGGGTTTCAGGTCGGGATCAGCTGTGATAAGGGGTCACAAAACATTGGCTGACCATTTCTACCAATGGATGCTGCTTGACCCACTGAATTCCTCCAGCAGCACATTCTTTACATCACTTTTCCCTTAAATGGAACACTAATCAAATATATTGGTCAGGAAACAAAACATACAAACCTCTCCCAAAGGTTTTAATGTCACAATATTGTACGTAGCTGGGTCCCGTTCCACTAAACATGTTTCTGTAAGTGCTAACACTCTCTTTACTGGATCCTAGGAAAAAGTTTACAGAAGTAAATATTATATTCCCAATGCATAAACAAGAAACTGCTAATAGTAGCTGCTCTACAACTAGAGTGAGGAGCTGGTGTATAGCTCCAGGCTGAAAAAAAATCATAATGAGAAAACTTTGGATGGGAGGTGGGGGGGGGGGGCGAGGCAAGATGGCGTAGAGTCTAGACGTGCAATCTCGACCTCTCTGGCCAGACATTTAAATACCAGTTTTTTAACCCTTTGTTTTCAAGTTTAAATTTTAGTTTAAAGTATTAAGGAATTATTATGGCCACTAATGGTAAAAAGACTAAACCTCAAATTCAAAAGAAGTTACGTTTTCAAAGTGCTGAAGATTTGGGGCCTAGACGCCTTGATACAGCCCCAAGCTCAATCTCTTCATTGCCTATATCCCAAAGATCGCCTGCGGGGGCTAAAAAAATACCTATTGCTCACCAAATGAAGAATAGCTCTGGAATTACACATTCCCCGGAAGAAGGTGCGTGTTCCCAAGAAGTGGACCCTGATTTGGAAAGCCTTTCGATTTCAATGGAGGGAGCACGCAGGAAGACGACTCCATTGTTGGAAATGCATCAGGTAGCATTTCAATCTAAAGAAATCATTTTCCTTCGCGAACTGATGAGAAAACAACAAGATATGGGGGGAGACCAGTGGCAACCCCGAGGAAGTCGGGGTGCCGTCGCTGGGAGTCCAGACCCACAGTAAAACTTTTAAAATGCCTTCTGTTGAGTTGCAGCAGGAGCTGCAGTTACCTTGTTCTACCACTATGTCAGAGAGAGCAGAGCTGAGATTTACCGATTTACAATGTATGCAATTAAATGTAGTTATTCAAGCTGTTATAAAACCTTTGTTGACATCTCAAATGAATGAAATAGTTCAGATGAATGCTGGTATAAGTTCAGAATTAAATATGGTTAAGACACGTGTGGATGCATCTTATGAAGAATTTAAAAAAAACTTCAGACTGCTTTTTTGGACTGTAAACAAGTGACTTCTAACACAGAAAAAGTGTTGAAGGTGGAAAAATCAGTCACAGAATTGTGAGATCACGAGAAGGAGCTAGAAAGAAAAATGAATTATTTGGAAAATCAAAGCAGAAGGAATAATGTGAAAATTGTTGGTATGCCAGAAGGTATAGAAGGACTAGATAGTTTTCATTTTTTTAAAGACTGGATTCTGCAAATATTAGGGCAAGAATTTTTCTCTGGGGGATTGGCACTGGAAAGAGCCCATAGAGCTTTAAGAAGAATACCCTCAGCTAGTCAACCACCGAGACCGAATAATAATTCAATGTTTGAGTTATTTGGGTAGAGAAGCAATACTTCGATTTGCAGCACAAAATGCGAGACAACGACAAACCCCATTATCGATTCAGAATAGCAGTCTTTTTTTAATCCTGATCCGGGTCAAGATGTCATCGTCAACGTCGATTCAATCCAGTTAAAGAAGTTTTGTGGCGTAAAGGTTATAAGTCTACTTTTTGTTACCCTGCAGTATTGAAGGTGTTTTACAGAAACTATCAATTTCAGTTTTTTGAGACTGATCGTGAAGCAATGATTTTTGCTGATTCATTGCCAGATACAAGAGGACAAAGATGTAGTCCAACTACTAATGTGTCATCTGCAAACCCACATTGCAGTTGTGGTTCAATAGCATGATCAGGAGGGGACTGAACACAGAACCCAGAGTCATGCCAGTGCTCAGTGTGATGGTGGTCGATGTTGTTGCCCATATGGACAGACTGTGGTTTTTCCATCAGAAAGTTCAGAATCTAGTTACAGAGAAGGGTGTTGCATTCCAGCAATGATAGCTTTTTCCAAAAGAAAAATTTGGTAGCACTGGAAATGGAAGAAATGGCAGAAATGGAAAAAAGGGGAATGGAAAGAGTCTACCTCCTTCTGAAATGGGATCTTCAAGATTGGAATCTTGTGGATGAAAAGAAGAATTTTCTTATTTTATTGTTTCTTTTGTTATTATGATATTTTGATGTTACTGACTGTTTGGCTGGGGAGGGAGAGATCTGCACTAAGTTCTTTACTAGTCATCAGCCACTGCTGGGTGACCCACATCCAATTTTTGTTTAGGGGATTACTACCATTTGGTAGTTTTTTTTGGGGTGGGATTTTCTTTTATTTTCTTTATTATTTTTTTATTTTTATTTCTTTTTTAGTTTTTAATTTGTGATTTTTTTTATTGGAGGACCTATATACGTTGATTTGAGTTTTGATATTATTGGTATTTAGTAATAATAGTAGATATGTCAAAGTTGAGGTTTGCTACTTTTAATGTTCGAGGATTAAATAGTTAAATTAAACGTAAGCGAGTCTTGGCGTATATTAAGAAAATGAAAATTGATATTGCCTTTTTACAAGAAACACATTTGAATGTGAAGGAAAGCATGAAATTAAAAAGGGATTGGGTTGGGCATGTATATTCTTCTTCATTTAATTCTAGAGCTAAAGGTGTAGCAATTTTGATACATAAAAATTTATCTTTTGAATTACAATCAATGGAGGAAAAGGCAGGATATATTCTTAAATTGAATTGTAAGATTTTTAGTGAATTTTGGACTTTACTTAATATTATTGCTCAAAATGCAGATGATGAAGTATTTATTTCGGATGCATTTTTATGTTTGGGTCAAGCTAATGATAATATTTTAGTTGGTGGTGATTTTAATTGTGTTTTGGAACCTCTATTAGATAAATCTCCAAAGAAAGTTCAAAAATCCAAGATGGCAATCCAGGTCCAAGCGTTGATGAAAAATCTTAATTTAGTAGATATTTGGAGACGTCTTAATCCGACAGAGAAAGATTTTTCCTTTTATTCATCTGGACATGAATCGTTTTCAAGGATTGACTTCTTTTTAGTATCGGCACACTTACAAGGGAAAATACAACAAGCGGAATATAAAAGTAGGGTGATTTCAGATCATTCTCTGTTATATTTTACATATGAAACCTGAGAAAATTCAAATAGCTTATCGTTGGAGATTTAATACAATGTTGTTAAAAAATATGGAATTTATTGATTTTTTTGAAAAAAAAATTAATTTTGTTTTAAAGAAAATTCTACTGTTCAAAGTAAGTTTGTATTATGGGATGCTTTGAAAGCCTATTTGAGAGGACAAATAATTAGTTATACTTCTAAAAAAATAATCAATTAAATCAGAGTTTTGAATTAGAGAAACAGATCGATGAATTAGAAAAGGAATTTCAGAAAGATGCTGCAGAAGATCAGAAAATAGTATTATCTAGGCTGAAATTGAAATATAAAACTTTGCAATCTCATCAATTTGAATGTGTGATTAATAGGACTAAACAACGGTATTACGAATGGGGAGAGAAAGCACATAAGGTATTGGCGTGGCAATTAAAGAAAGAACACATATCGAAGACTATTAATGCTGTGAGACAGAATTCTCTTATTACTTATAAACCTCGTGAGATTAATGATGAATTTTATTCATTTTATAAAAAGTTATATACATCTGAAGGAAAACAGGAAACTGGATTGATTGATTTTTATTTTTAAATCGCAGTTGAATTTACCGATATTAGAGGATGGAGATATACAGGAGTTAGATGAACTATTTACTGATTCGGAAATTAAAATGGCTATGCTGGAAATGCCGAACAGTAAATTGCCTGGTGATGATGGATTTTCAGTTGAATTTTATAAAATTTTTTATGATGATTTATCTAGTGTTTGGGGATGTATTATGTCAAGTTGGAGAACATTATGATTTACCTGAATCTTGTTCTAGTGCTTTAATTACAGTAATTCCTAAAAAAGATAGAGGTTCCTTGAAAGTATCTTCATATAGACCAATTTCATTGTTAAATGTAGATTATAAAATAATAGCTAAAATATTAGCAAATAGATTGATCAATATGAATCAATTTTGGTAAAAATTTAGCCAAACAGGTTTTATAAAGAATAGATATGCCTCAGATAACATTTTGCGCTTGATTAGTTTGATTAATAGATTTCGACAATCTTTAGATCATCCGATGGTTGTATCCTTAGATGCAGAAAAAGCATTTGATAGAGTTGAATGGAATTTTTTGTTTAAAGTTTTGGAGAAATTTAAGTTTAGTCCTTCTTTTATTGGTTGGATTAGGGCTCTATATAGTAAACCGGTAGCATTGACGAATGGTTTGATTTTGGAATCTTTTAAGTTAACTCGATCAACTCATCAAGGTTGTCCTTTATCACCAGCTTTGTTTGAGTTTGTGATTGAACCTTTAGCACAGTTGACAAGACAAAATACACAGATACAAGGTATGAAAGTTTTAGATGAGGAGTATAAAATTACTTTATTTGCTGATGATGTATTGGTGTATTTAATAAACCCAGCTCAGTCACTTTTGCATTTGAAGGAATGTTTAATACAACATGAATGTCTTTCTGGATATAAAGTTTATTGGGGAAAAAAGTGAAATATTACCGGTAAGTAAAGGAGATTATTCAGTTTATAAGAATATTATTAATTTGAAGTGGATTGATCGAATTAAAAATCTGGGTATAATTTTGAATGTTAATTATCAATCTTTATACAAATTAAATTATGCTCTGTTAATGAAAAAAATTAAAACAGATTTGATTAAATGGAAAGATTTACCTATTAATTTAATGGGAAGGATAAATACAATTAAGATGAATATCTTTCCGCGTATACAATATTTGTTTCAATCTATTCCGTATTTACTTGATAAAATTTTTTTTCGAGATTTAAATAAAATGGTTAGGGGTAAATTTTTGAGAGTAGCTTTGAATAAATTAACTTGGAAATATGAGTTAGGGGGACTACGTTTACCACATTTTCAAAATTATTATGAGGCAGCCCAACTTAAATTTATTAGTTCATTGATGGATTTGGTACAGCCTCCTAGTTGAGCTAAAATTGAGATGGCAAGTATTTCTGAATTTGAAATACATCAATTCTTGTTTAGGTGGAATATAAATTTGTTACAACAATATAATATGCCTATACTAAAACATTTAATGAAGTTATGGATAAAGAAAAATAAAATGATAGGCTCTAGGGGTAAATTATTGGCTTTGACTCCATTGTATAATAATCAATTTATTTCTTTTTCAATACATATTCAAAGTTTATTGCATTAGATATTTAAAGGTGTGAAAAATTTGGGAGATTGTTTTAAAGAGGGTAAGGTTTTATCTTTTAATCAGATGAGGGAAGATTTTGGTATTGATAAGAATTCTTTATTTCTTAATTATCAAATTCGATCTTTGGTAAAATGTATGTTTGGTAGAGATATGATTTTACCTAAAATGACTAAATTTGAGACTTTTCTTATGAAGGTACCAGAGAAGGGTTATATTTCATTTATGTATCAAATATTACAGGATGGTATGGATAAAAAGGGTTGGGATAGATCTAAAATTAAATGGGAAGCGGATATTGGCTTTACTTTTTCTGAAGAGGATCGGTTAGATATCTGTTATGATAGTGTAACTAGATTGATAAATGCACGTTATGCAATGATTAATTACAATTTTTTACATCAATTATATTTGACACCTGAAAAATATAAAAATATGGTTTTAATGAATCAGATTTGTGTTTTAGATGTGGTGATACGGTTGGAATTTTTTTCATGCTGTTTGGTCATGTATACATATACAATCTTTTTGGAAGAAAATTCAATCGGGAATACCTGTATAAGATTAAAATAGTTTTAGATCCAACAGTATTTTTATTGGGTAGTTTGCAACCTCTGAAAGGCTTGGGATTAGATCAGTCTCAGCTTGCTTTTGTATATTTAGCTTTATCCGTAGCGAAAAAATGTATTGCTAGTATGTGGAAAGATACAAATATGATTGATATTAATAGATGACATAATGAGATGAAATATTGTTTAATAATGATAAAAATTACAGGTTTCGCTTGATAATTATAATTTTTTTATTAATAAGTGGCTGTTATGCTCAGAATATTTACATTTCAATTTATATTGATTAGATTTAAATATGTATATTTAATTATTTTTAAATTTTTTTATGGCTCTCTTTAGGGTAGGGGGGTTCTTTTCTTTTCTTTTGTGTATATATATATATATATATATAAAAATGTTCATGTTTAATTGCTGTATATGTCATATATTATTTGTTTTTTGAACGAATTAATAAAATTAAAAAAAAAACTTTGGATTGGTGGTTTACCGAATGAAGATCAAGAATGTAATATCACAAACACTTAATTTAACATTTTGAAAGTAACATACCTGATGCCTTTGTGCAATTTTTTGCACAGTGAATTCTGCTAGAGATGTAATAGATTCATCGGTGCTATATTTTCCAAAGCGGTGATTCTGGTACAAATCAAACTCAAACGATTCTTTCCGAATGCGTAGAGAAATGCCAATGAAGTTGCCAGCATGATCAATTGCACTTTTGATGATTTCTTCCCTTTGTTCAGATGCAAAAAGGTGCTGGAATTACAATAACATTAAAAGAGAATGGATTGCTGCACTCCAAGTGAACCTACAGTGATTTTGCAAGAGTCACTAACTTGCAGTTATTTCCATAGCTAATTTTCACAGAAGCATTTACAGACAGAGTCACACGAGCTGAATTAAGGCAGGTGACCAAAAAACTTGGTCATAGAGGAAGGTTTAAAGAGTAAATGATAAAAGAATCAATAGACAAAAAAATTTATGGAAAAATCCCAGAGTTTTGGACCTCCCAACCATAAAATACAGAAACCAATGGATACAAAACTGCAGACATACTGGAGACTGCACATGCTGCAATCTGAAAGAGGATTTCTGCAGGTTGACATTTCACGCTGGAACCCTTCATCAAGGATGTTGCTCAGCCCAGAGTTCCTCCAAGGCACTACAATACAGATAGTCCCCGACTTATGACCGTAACAGGCACGGAAGAATCTCAGAATGGATGCAAGTCAAAATTGTCCTGAAGCCTTAAAGCAAACTTTTTAAAATTACAATTTTTTTCATTGTACATTTGACGATAACAACTTAAAGCTTCCTGAATTTGTCAATCAACCTTGACGAATTTTTCCTTATTCTGCTCCATGCTTACCTTGTTGGTCGGCGATCTGGGGTTCCGGGGTTGGGTACGGCCATCTTGATTCCTGTGCGTATGCACGAGCCTTCGATGGGTTCGTTTATTGAAGTTCAGTTGGCGCATGTGCAAGAATTAAGTGCAGTGATGATATTGAATTCACATCCTTAACTTTCACGCATGCACCAACTGAACTCCAATGCACAAACCCACCTACCAAAGACTCATGCATTCGCACAGGAATCAAGATGACTGCACCCAGCCCTGGGATCCCAGAACGCCGACTAACAAGGCAAGTATGCACATTTTGGTGTTTATATGCCCTGTATCCCTATTATAGCTTGTGAAATACAACAAAACAGCATAAATTGAGTGTGTGTGTGTGTGTGTGTGTGTGTGTGTGTGTGTGTGTGTGTGTGTGTGTGTGTGTGTGTGTGTGTGTGTGTGTGTGTGTGTGTGTGTGTGTGTGTTGACCAGGCCGATTTCGGATACTTTTTTTTCTAGAGAACTGGTCATTTTGTAAAAACAACCCAGTAACAACAGCAAATCACTTGTAACTGTGTTTATGCAACAAATAACAAGGGAAGGCTTTTAAATCATTAAAAAAAATGTTTAATTTTCACCAAAATGTTGGCCGCCACCGATCACTGACACCTCCCTACCAAGGCCCTGCTTGTGCCAGGAGTCTGCAGTTACCAATGCTGATGCCTCAAGTTTCCCCGCTGCTGGCTCCAGGGGTCCTGAATTTCCCCTCTGCCACCAGGAGCCCTAGGTCCCCGGAAAGTTCAGCAACAAAAAGATTTTGGATAAATGAGGATTTCTGATTTGTTTTAGATTGAAATGGTTGGCCTCTGGGAGATCTCTGTTACTGGTGTGAACAGAGCAAAGGTGCTCAGCGAAGCAATCTCCCAGTCCTCCCCAGTGACAGAGAACTCCCAGTAGCCAACCATTTCAGTTCTGCATCACGCTCCCATACTCTCGTCTGTCCATGGCCTCAACCACAATATCACCAAGACCACCATAAATTGGAGAAACACCACCAGATTTTCTGTCAGGGCCCACACCAGCCAAATGGCATTAACAGAGACTTTTCCTGTTTCTGCTAACCTGTTCTCCTATCTCCCTCCTTCCCTCTGTCACCTCTCCACCTCCTTCCCTCTCTATTCATCTAGCTTGCTGGTGTGCCTTCCCTCCCTTCTCCACCTATTACCTTCTGCCTTTGCAAAAAAACCTCTCCCCTTACCCTTTTATTCAGATACCTGTTGACATTATTCCAGACTTTGATGAAGGGCTCAAGCCTAAAACATCGGTTATGTATTTTTATCTTTGCTTTATAAAGGACACCGTTTGACCTCCTGAGTTTCTCCAGCTTCATGTTTTTACTTCACCCAGTTTTTTTTTTAAATTTTAAACCTGAACGTCGGTCTGCCCTCATTGCACATGAACTCCTCAGACTTGACATCGACATAGCCGCTCTCAGTGAAGTCCGCCTGGCAGATGTAGGCAGCCTCCAAGAACGCGGCGCGGGCTACACACTCTACTGGTCTGGCAAGCCTTCGGATGAACGACGCCTATCTGGTGTAGGCTTCATGGTCAAGAGCTTCATTGCCTCCAAACTCGAAAACCTTCCGACAGGCCTCTCGGACCGAATCATGTCCATGCGACTCCCCCTTCAGAACAAGCGTCACATCACCCTCATCAGTGTCTATGCTCCAACCCTCCAGGCGGAACCAGCAGAAAAGGACAAGTTCTACACTGACCTGCGCAACCTCATCCAACGCACCCCTACAGCCAACAAGGTTGTCATCCTTGGCGACTTCAACGCTCGCGTCGGCAAAGACTCAGAAACCTGGCCAGGAATCCTGGGCAAGCATGGCGTCGGCAAGTGCAACGACAATGGGCACCTCCTGTTGGAGCTCTGCGCAGAACAGTGGCTTGTCATTACAAACACCCTCTTTCAGCAGAGGGACAGCCTTAAGACTACCTGGATGCATCCCCGATCCAAACACTGGCACCTCCTGGACTACATCCTGGTGCGAGAAAGTGACAAACGAGATGTGCTCCACACCAGCTGCAAGCTCAACCTTCACTTCAAGCCAAAGCCCAGGAACAGTAAAGCCCCCAGAAAGAGGTTCAATGTTGGAAACCTGCAGTCAGACGAAGCGAGAGGAAACTTCCAGGTAAACCTCAAAGCAAAGCTCGACGAAACCCGCCTTACGGACCAGTCCCCTGAAACCCTCGGGATCAGTTGAAGACTACCATACTGCAATCCACTGAAGAGGTACTGGGCTTCTCCTCCAGGAAAAACAAGGACTGGTTCGACGAAAACAGCCAGGAAATCCAGGAGCTGCTGGCAAAGAAGCGAGCTGCCCACCAGGCTCACCTTACAAAGCCGTCCTGTCCAGAGAAGAAACAAGCCTTCCGTCGCGCATGCAGCCATCTTCAGCGCAAACTCCGGGATATCCAAAATGAGTGGTGGACTAGCCTCGCCAAACAAACCCAGCTCAGCGCGGACATTGGCAACTTCAGGGGTTTCTAGGAGGCTCTAAAGGCTGTGTATGGCCCCTCACCCCAAGTCCAAAGCCCGCTGCGCAGCTCAGACGGCAAAGTCCTCCTCAGCGACAAGATCTCCATCCTCAACCGATGGTCAGAACACTTCCAATCTCTTTTCAGTTTCAACCGCTCAGTCCAAGATTCCGCCCTGCTCCAGCTCCCTCAACAACCCCTAAGGCTAGAGCTGGATGAGGTCCTCACCCAGGATGAGACATATAAGGCAATCGAACAACTGAAAAGTGGCAAAGCAGCAGGTATGGATGGAATCCCCCTCAGAGGTCTGGAAGGCTGGCAGAAAAACACTGCATGCCAAACTGCATGAGTTTTTCAAGCTTTGTTGGGACCAAGGAAAACTGCCTCAGGACCTTCGTGATGCCACCATCATCACCCTGTACAAAAACAAAGGCGAGAAATCAGACTGCTCAAACTACAGGGGAATCACGCTGCTCTCCATTGCAGGCAAAATCTTCGCTAGGATTCTACTAAATAGAATAATACCTAGTGTCGCCGAGAATATTCTCCCAGAATCACAGTGCGGCTTTCGCGCAAACAGAGGAACTACTGACATGGTCTTTGCCCTCAGACAGCTCCAAGAAAAGTGCAGAGAACAAAACAAAGGACTCTACATCACCTTTGTTGACCTCACCAAAGCCTTTGACACCGTGAGCAGGAAAGGGCTTTGGCAAATACTAGAGCGCATCGGATGTCCCCCAAAGTTCCTCAACATGATTATCCAACTGCACGAAAACCAACAAGGTCGGGTCAGATACAGCAATGAGCTCTCTGAATCCTTCTCCATTAACAATGGCGTGAAGCAAGGCTATGTTCTCGCACCAACCCTCTTTTCAATCTTCTTCAGCATGATGCTGAACCAAGCCATGAAAGACCTCAACAATGAAGACGCTGTTTACATCCGGTACCGCACGGATGGCAGTCTCTTCAATCTGAGGCGCCTGCAAGCTCACACCAAGACACAAGAGAAACTTGTCTGTGAACTACTCTTTGCAGACGATGCCGCTTTAGTTGCCCATTCAGAGCCAGCTCTTCAGCGCTTGACGTCCTGCTTTGCGGAAACTGCCAAAATGTTTGGCCTGGAAGTCAGCCTGAAGAAAACTGAGGTCCTCCATCAGCCAGCTCCCCACCATGACTACCAGCCCCCCCACATCTCCATCGGGCACACAAAACTCAAAACGGTCAACCAGTTTACCTATCTCGGCTGCACCATTTCATCAGATGCAAGTATCGACAATGAGATAGACAACAGACTCGCCAAGGCAAATAGCGCCTTTGGAAGACTACACAAAAGAGTCTGGAAAAACAACCAACTGAAAAACCTCACAAAGATAAGCGTATACAGAGCCGTTGTCATACCCACACTCCTGTTCGGCTCCGAATCATGGGTCCTCTACCGGCATCACCTACGGCTCCTAGAACGCTTCCACCAGCGTTGTCTCCGCTCCATCCTCAACATCCATTTGAGCGCTTTCATCCCTAGCGTCGAAGTACTCGAGATGGCAGAGGTCGACAGCATCGAGTCCACACTGCTGAAGATCCAGCTGCGCTGGGTGGGTCACGTCTCCAGAATGGAGGACCATCGCCTTCACAAGATCGTGTTATATGGCGAGCTCTCCACTGGCCACCGTGACAGAGGTGCACCAAAGAAAAGGTACAAGGACTGCCTAAAGAAATCTCTTGGTGCCTGCCACATTGACCACCGCCAGTGGGCTGATATCGCCTCAAACCGTGCATCTTGGCGCCTCACAGTTTGGCGGACAGCAACCTCCTTTGAGGAAGACCGCAGAGCCCACCTCACTGACAAGAGGCAAAGGAGGAAAAACCCAACACCCAACCCCAACCAGCCAGTTTTCCCCTGCAGCCGCTGCAACCGTGTCTGCCTGTCCCGCATCGGACTTGTCAGCCACAAACGAGCCTGCAGCTGACGTGGACTTTTTACCCCCTCCATAAATCTTCGTCCGCGAAGCCAAGCCAAAGAGAAATTTAGACATACTGAATGTAAACATGTCTGTGCCACCAAATTTACACCCATTTAACCTGCACCCCCGGTACATTTTGAATAGTGGGAGAAAAATCGAAGCACCCCCCCCACCCTCCCCCCAGGAAAACCCATGTGGACTCCGGGAGAATTTTCAAACTCCTTACAGATAGCGCAGGATTCTGGTCTTGTCTCAATCACTGGTGCTGTAAAGACAAAGCGTTAACCACTATGTCAACATGCTGCCCTGTCTGCAGACATTCTTGTTTTATTAATGTCAAACATTGGACTGGGAGAGAATGGATGCCAGTGAAAAAAAATGAAGTTGTACTTGGAAGTCATTTAATGTAATGAGGAGGGTTTGGTGATTTACCAATGTTCTCTGGACAGGTCCCAGCAGACTGGAATACAGTGACTATCATGGCACTATTTAAAAAAGGATGTAGATAAAAGGCAGAGAACTACAGGCCAGATAGTTTAACATCTATGGTTGGGAAAATTATTGAAGCTATCATTAAAGAAGAAATTAGCAAGGCATCTGAAGCGAAATGGATCCATCAGGAAGACAGCATTGATTCAGAAAAGGCAGGTCCTGTTTGACGAACTTACTGCAGCTCTCTGAGGATATAACGAGCACAGAAGAGGGGTGCAGATGGATATTGTTTAATTGGATGTCCAGAAGGCATTTGATAAGGTGCCACATAAAAGACTTGTACATAAGATAAGGATGGATAGAGTTGGAGGTGATATATTAATATGGGTAGAGGATTGGTTAACCAATAGAAAGCAGAGAGTTAGGACACAGGGGTGTTTTTCTGGTGGCAGTGGTGAGAGGGGTGCCACAGGGATCAGTATTGGGCTCGCAACTCTTCGCATTAATGATCTGGAAGATCATTAAGTATAGTATATCCAAGGTTGCTGACAATTGAGTGGAAAAGCAAATTATGTAGAGTACACAGAGTGTGCAGAGAGATATAGATAGGTTAAATGAGGAGGCAAGGATCTGTCAGATGGAGTACAATGTTGGTAAATGTGAGGTTATCCACTTTGGAATTAAAAAAGAGATCAGATTATTATTTAAATGGAAAATTATTGAAACATGTCATCATATAAATTACTTGGGAATGCTTGTGCATGAATTCCAAAAGGTTGGTTTGCAGGTGCAGCAAGTTATCAAGGCAGCAAATGAAGGACCTTCATGAGGGATTGAATTTAGGAAAAAACTAAGTGAAAGATTTAAGACCACAACTAATGCAAAGCCATGATTATCTTTGTATTTCAGGACTCTCCAGACTTAAAAGGTTTGTAGGCCAGCAAAAGACAAGAGCACTACAGGCTTTAGCTGGATCTAGAAATGAATGGAGGAACTAGTTGGGCATGATATCTGTTAAGGTATGATGAGAAAATGGGCAGGTAGGATTTAAGATGATGCAGCTGAGAAGAAGCCTCAGGAAGGTGAGGATAAGAATGTATTGCAACAAGTAGAAATATTAACCCGAGTGCAGAACCCAAACAACTGAAAGCCTCGAGGTATTGCATTAACTGACTTAGATGGACATGTAGTTAGGAAAAGAGCATTGTAATTGGAGGAGGGATGTACAAGAAAGATCTGTGAGGAGAAGAGAATGACACAAGATTACACAGGTAGATATAAACATGTCAATTCATATGGAATGAATGAGGGTTAAACTAGGCAATAAGTGAAAAACTAAAGCTGTAATTCAAAGGTTAAATTAGTCTTTAATTCAACACCTCATTGGATATGCACAGATATTTCCAGCATTTCCAGGAATTGAGAAATTTTAAAAACTTCAAAACACAAGTAGACCAAATTTTACTAAGTACTTCACCATGAATTCTAGCACAATAAATTACAAATGGCAAAACTTACCAATCGATTAAATCCTCCATGAATTATGCAAAAGCCTCCCTGATAATCTGACAGTTCTGCAAACCCTTCAATGTTTTTGTAGTCATAGGAACAGAGAAGTTTATTAGTTGAAGGATTGATCTGATCTATTCCTCCAGGAGTAACTTCAAGAATCACCAACTTTCTGGTATCTGTCCAATGATGCTTGTAACAGTTATAGCGCTAAAGGGAAAACAAAGCAGCAATTTTGCATCACCAATTGCACTTGTTCTGTGGGCATACAACATTAGTTAAAAAACAGAAATGCTGGAGGAATTCAGCAGGTCTCATAGGGTCTATAAGAGGTAAAGAAATATAACTGACATTTTGGGCCTGAGCCCTTCAAGGCACAACTTGAAGGGCTAAGGCCCAAAATGTCAGTTATATACCTTTACCTCCTCTGGATGCTATGAGACCTGCTGAGTTCCTCCAGCATTTGTGTTTTTCCTTCAATCATAACATACAGACTTTCATGTTTCACTCTACATAACATTAGCTTTCCAACATACAAATGTCCAATGCCAGTTCCCTGGATCCTACCAAAGATAGATCAGAAGGGTCAAATAGATTCATGTTTGAGTTAGAAAGTTCCTAAACGGAAAGCAGAATTGCAATTATTATAGTAAGTATAACATTTCAATGTTATAACACATTTGCTTCAAGAAATATTTGTTCTAAACCAATCCAATAACAGTTTAGATGTAAATTGGCCAAATGCAGACAAAATGGAACTAGTTTAGGTCGACAACTTAATCAACATGGCTATTAGGACAAAGAAATTTTGTTAAATCGCAACCACAATTTTTAGAAATCATGGAATGTTTTGCATTTGTAGCAAGAAATATGCTTCTATATTTACTTTGTTTCTGCTATTTTATTTGCAGATGTACAAAAGCAGTACACATGCACATGATGTTATGAAACTCGGGAGCCACACATTTCATTTAGTACCTATATAAATGTTATGTGAGCTACAGCAGAATATAAACAGTGATATTCTTGCAAAAGAAATCAAAACATGCACTTGTGTCTTTACAGCTTAAGTAATTGCATTAATTCATTTGATGCAGCCCTTTGTAGCTGCAGAGCATACATTATCTGCAACATCAATATAGCACCAGTTGACACGATTTTACACATTTATCCACAAAATCTCAGATATCCAAGCATTTTGCAACATGGTGTTAAACTACAAAATATACTTAATTTCTAACATATCATCCACATTTCAAACACTACTGCCTTGTCTCAGACTTAGCCAGATTAAAGACATCAGTCTTATCCAATCAACGTTCAAGATGGCAAATGTATGAGAAGGATCAAGCCTTTTTGTGAGACACCAATGCACGAGATCAGGAAAGGGTGTGGGTGATGGAGATGCATGAATTTGGAAAAGAAGTAGCATATTGGATAGTGAAGACTCATGTCAATTGGTGGGAAGTCTAATATTTTGTTTTATCTTCACTTGCCAAGGTATAGGCTTGAAAAAAAAATCATTTATTGCTGCACATCGCAACATACAAAACTTGCAATTTTTCAACTCAAGAAATAATGGTTTGCCACAGAAAACAATTAACGACATGTGAATACTGCTTCAAAGGTTCTCTGGAAGACTGAAAATACTTCACATTTTTAGACACAGGAAGTTTGAAATAAAGGTCACAAGCTTGTGAACAGCATTTTAAAATACTTAAGCATAATTTATTCAAAGTACTAAAAATTCATTATAGCCAAGAGCTCCTGACAGGATAATTGCAATTTACCTTTCCAGTAATTTTTCCTTCTGAAAATTCAGTCCTGAACCGCTGCAAAATGAAAATAAAGATGCATAAATTGTTTAGCCAAAGAAATACAGAAGAAATTATTTTTCATCATGGCCAAAAACTGATCAAGATGATACAATCAATAGATTACAAAACAGAATGAAAATGCAGAGCATAAATTATCAATGTCTTCTTAACTATTTCTTTTTCCGACCAAACCTTGCAATGATGGGACAAATAGTACCAAGCATTGATCAGTCAGCTTAATTTTTTTTTAAAAATATCGTCCTAAATCAATGTCTACAGTTCACTGACTGGCAATTCAACAGGAAAAATGTCCTGCCACCACAGTTCTTTCAATTTGTCAAAATGTGCTAAGACAATTAATAAAAATGCAATCATTTTACAGCCCTTAGGATAGATAACTACAAATTCAAAGAAATAAAAGATGGAAGTAACAGAGAGGTTTATGGCCTTGCCAACCAAAGACAGTTTAAGTAATTAAACTTTGCAATCACCAGGTCAAAAATGAACGAATACCAAATTTTGGGAAGTCAGCACCCCAAGATGAGGACAGATAAGTGAGACCAAGTTTTTAAAAAGACTGCTGATCCAAAGCCAGTTCTTAACACTTTGCAGTGGTGTGGACATGAAGAATTTTGTCTGGTCTCAGGGTTTTCAGAATGCAAAATGAGGGAAGCCAACCACCCTTGCTTAGGAAACGTCAGGTATGAAGACAAAGACAAACGTAAAGGTTTCAGCAGATGATTGAAGGCAGGGATGAAATCAAATGATACTCCAGGGGTGGGCATGTCTAGAGTTCATCTCAGAGTCAAATATGACACCAGAATTTCAAATTATAAACCATCAGTATTTTTCCAATGATTAGGAAATTTATCTGACTTCCAATAATGATGAGCATGAAGTCTGATAAATTAGAAATAGTGAAAAGTTCACAAGAGGAGCTAGTGAGGTTGAGCTGGGCAATATTATGGTCTGTGCAGAGTCTAGTACTGCATTTTCTAGATGTTAACGAGGAGCAATATGCACACAAAAAGGGGCTGCAAAGAAACATCTTCTAGGTTCACTGGAATAAACAGTGTGGCAGCAGATAACAATTCATTGTCAGCAATTCCATGGTTACAGAATAAAAAGGAATGGGATAGTCCATGGAGATGGCTGGAATGGTGAACCATAGAGGTTGCCAGAGACTGAGAAAGACCTCTGTAACAGTTTCACAGGACATTAATCATTTTGATGAGGGTACTTTGGCAGAGGTTAAACACTGGAGAGTTTACAGAGTTCAAAGGAAAATGGATGCAAAGCAGAGACCAGTTAGAGGACTTCAGAAAAGTATATATAAAAGCTGGTTGTACTTACCAATGCCTCTGTTAGCAGCTCTGTTCTATGTTCAGTGGAAAATTTAAGGGTTTCAGACTTTTTCCCACTTCCTTTACGGAAAGTGAGATTGAATTCTGTACCTTGACCTTTGCCAATAGGTCCAATGCTGCAGATATCTCCATAAGCCCACTGTAAAGCAAGTTTTTCATAGTTAACGTGTTTTGATAGCTCAAGTTAAAATAAAACATATTGCAGATGCTCTTAAGCTTCTAAGCAGTCAAATTGAAGAAATTTAAATCTTGAAAATATAGGAAGGTTGGAAAAGACACAAATTGCTAATCACATGGCTTCTTTAGAATTAACCACTTTGCAGAAAGTAAATGTTGAAATGAGCTTTTGCCCAAGTACACAAACGGTTTTATTTTGGCCAAGCATAGATAGCAAGTATTTCTGAATTTGAAATACATCAATTCTTGTTTAGGTGGAATATAAATTTGTTACAACAATATAATATGCCTATACTAAAACATTTAATGAAGTTATGGATAAAGAAAAATAAAATGATAGGCTCTAGGGGTAAATTATTGGCTTTGACTCCATTGTATAATAATCAACTTATTTCTTTTTCAATACATAATCAAAGTTTATTGCATTGGAGATTTAAAGGTGTGAAAAATTTGGGAGATTGTTTTAAAGAGGGTAAGTTTTTATCTTTTAATCAGATGAGGGAAGATTTTGGTATTGATAAGAATTCTTTATTTCTTAATTATCAAATTCGATCTTTGGTAAAATGTATGTTTGGTAGAGATATGATTTTACCTAAAATGACTACATTTGAGACTTCTTATGAAGGTACCAGAGAAGGGTTAATTTCATTTATGTATCAAATATTACAGGATGGTATGGATAAAAAGGGTTGGGAGAGATCTAAAATTAAATGGGAAGCGGATATTGGTTTTATTTTTTCTGATGATCGGTTAGATATCGGTTATGATAGTGTAACTAGATTGATAAATGCACATTATGCAATGACTAATTACAATTTTTTATATCAATTATATTTGACACCTGAAAATTTTTAAAAATATGGTTTTAATGAAATCAGATTTGTGTTTTAGATGTGGTGATACAGTTGGAACTTTTTTTTCATGCTGTTTGGTCATGTATACATATACAATCTTTTTGGAAGAAAATTCAATCGTTTTTAGAATACCTGTATAAGATTAAAATAGTTTTAGATCCAACAGTATTTTTATTGGGTAGTTTGCAACCTCTAAAAGGTTTGGGGTTAGATAAATTCCAGCTTGCTTTTGTATATTTAGCTTTATCCGTAGCGAAAAAATGTATTGCTAGTACGTGGAAAGATACAAATATGATTGATATTAATAGATGGCATGAGATGAAATATTGTTCAATAATGGAAAAAAATACTTATGTTTCGCATGATAATTATAATGTTTTTAATAATAAGTGGCTGTTATACTCGGAATATTTACATTTCAATTTATATTGATTAGATTTTAATATGTATATTTAACTTTTTTTAAAATATATTTTTTCATATATATATTAAAAAAACATTCATGTTCATGTTTAATTGCTGTATATGTCATATATTATTTGTTTTTTGAATGAATAAATAAAGTTTTTTTTAAATTTTGGCCAAGCACTCAATTGAAATGTCAATCAATGTTAAAAGAAATTCCAAAGATAATTTTTTCCCAATTTAACACATTAAAAAGTGTTGTTTTGTTGGGCAGTGACTTGAAAGGCAATTACCTCAAGAAACCATGAAATTTAGAGCACAGATAAGGATACTGTATACAAACTGAATGCACAAGGACAAAACGATTAAATCAATTTTCAATTATACAAATTGACGAATGTGAAAAAACATGCCGATTCTCAATCTGGGGTAGAAAAAAAATGTTCAGAAGAGAATTAGAACAGAAACTAGAAATCAGTAAGGTCTGCTTAAACAGTGAACCACTCAAGCACAGTCATGCTTTTGAATTTTCTCAAATGCTCAAAAGTTATAACAGGTGTAATCAAGGGATCTTGATATCAGACTACCATAACCTTATAATTATGGATAACTATCGAGAAGCAACAACTCTTTCTACATAAAAAATGTCACTTCAGTAACCATGCATTTCCCAAGAATTGAAGATAGATTAGGGTTAGTTTAGGAAAAGTTAAAAACTTTACAAATGCCATGGCAAAGCCTCAAAATAACTAGATTATGGTTGTTAGAGGGGTTGGTAATCTAAAGTGGGGCAAAGGAAAAGAATAAGTTAAGGACATACTTCCAAAATATAATTTACAGCACGAAAAAAGGCAATCCAAATGCCAGGAATATAACTATTACTCTCGCTCGTTACCTGATTAGTAACTTCAAGGGTACTGGGATTGTAAGTGGTTACAGCATGTGTACCAACAGAAAAGACTCGCTTATATCTGAAAAAAGAGAAACAAGAGCATCAGACCACACAATGTCTGTACATTTTATCTTACTTTAAATTTTGTTTTCACCAGTTCAATTTTAAAAGCATTTATTTGAATAATTGCAAGAACACCTAAAGAAATGAAACACCAATACAATTTTATTTCTGATGAGTACAAATTTCACTGTAGATAAAAGAACTGCTAGAAATGCAAAAATTTCTGGAATGGTTCACGTCAGTACATGATAGGCTGGTTCACTATGCTTCTTTGTAAAATATTTCTGAACTTTTAAACAATTCTGTCTCATAACCATAAAATCTATTTTCCTTAGGTATACAAAATTATGAGGGGTACAAAGAGAGTAAATACCAACAGGCTTTTAGAGAGGTTGGGTGAGACATTTCTCAACAGGGATTCATCCCAGGGGCCACAGCATATTTAAGTAAAAACTTTGTTTTCTTTTCACCTCACACAACAAATATAATTTTTTATGTCATTGGTAGGAGAGAAATACAGAAGAAACAAAAATTTGACTATTCGCAGGAAAGGGGGGGGGGTCAAACTTTATGCAGATTTGTGGAGGTCCTAGCCGAAAAAAGGTTGAGAATGGTTGAACTAGACAACATGGGTTAAGGGTGAAAGGCGAGATGTTTAAAGGGAATGTTAGGAGAAACTTCTTCATGCAGAGTGGTGAGACAATTGAACAAGCTGCCGACTGATTTGACATTTAAGAGTATTTAGATAAGTGGATGGGAGTGGTATGGAAGGCTATGGTCCAGATGTAGATCAATTGGAATAGGTAGAATAATAGTTTAGCAGACTAAATGGGCCGTAGGGCCTGTTTCTGTGCTGTGTGTTCTTTGGTTCTGCAATCACCTCCAAAACAGCTCCTAATCTCCTTTCTTTCCAGAAAAGTATTTTGAATATGGTGTTTTCCCAAGTTAATTTTCCTCTACAATTCTCCCTGCTGGTTTTATTTTCTCCCGAGTAGACAAAGCTGCAAGCTTTTACCAGGCTCTTCAGGAACCAGCTATGAAAGAAATCCTAAAAAAAATTCACAAGATACAAGAGCAGAAGTCAGCCCATCAGTCTGAGTCTCCTCCACAATCCATTATATTGAACAGACAATTGAAATTTCCCCATTGGTTTACTCATTTGATGGAATCAAAAGTCTCTTCCTGTAACAAATAGTTGCAGAAATGCAAAAATTTCTAGAATGGTTCACGTCAGTACATGATAGGCTGGTTCACTATGCTTTTTCGTAAAATATTTCTGAACTTTTAAACAATTCTGTCTCATAACCATAAAAACTATTTTCCTTAGGTATACAAAATTATGAGGGGTACAAAGAGAGTAAATACCAGCAGGCTTTTAGAGAGGTTGGGTGAGACATTTCTCAACAGGGATTCATCCCAGTTAGGAGCAGACAAGAGAATGCAGATGTTGGAATCTGGAGCAAAAACCCAAACTGCTGGAAGAAATAGAGTCAAGCAGCATGTGTGTTTGGGGGTGGGAGATAAAATTGCTGACAATTCAGGCCTAGACAATAACCATGATTGAGAGTGGAGAGGGAAGTCAACCTATGTCAAGGGAAGAAGGATGAGACAGTGACAAGTGGACTTAGGAAGGATGCAGGGTGATAGGGATGAGGGAAGGAGAGGGATGAAGTTGGAAGGCAGGCAGAGTGGATAACAGATAGAACAGAAAAACATTTTTTTTGTGGTGGGGTGGAGGAGAGTGAAGATGTAGATAGATACAGGAAGGTGATAAGCAGGGAGATAATGGGAACCATAAAAGGGAGAGATGAAGGGAAAATGGAACAAGATACCTTGTGCACAAAATGTATAGGTAGGAGATGAATGGAACCGGGAGAGAGAGAGGGAACCAAAATGGGTGATGGATAGATGAGAGGGAAGACAGAAGGTGAGGAAAATCTGAAAAAGGAAAATTCTAAGTTCATGCCACAGTCTGTAGATTACCAGGTAAAATACAAGGTGTTCCATCTGAAGTTTTGGCTTCACCATAGCAATAGAGAAGATAGAGGATGGAAAGGTTGGTGTAAAAGTGGAGAATAATTTGAGTCACATCTTCTTCATTATGATTTTGGTTTAAGAACACAAGAAATAGGAGCAGGTATTGGTCATTTGGCCCTTCAAGCCTGCTCCTTCAGTTAATAAAATTATAACTACTATCCATAAAAGAAACTTGGAGGCTAGGTCGAGCAACTTACTGTGACGTGTTTCGCTATAATGCGCCACTAAGTCCAGATGAGTTTTTAATGGTTTATTGATCAACACAAAAGAATTCAGGAATTTGGTAATGATAATGGGTGTGACGACATCCATTTCTAATGTAACATAGTCTTGTCACCATTAATAACGAACGTTGAATCCGTAGTAACAGTCAACAGAAAATATGCGAGCCTCACTCTCCCTCCTCATCTCTTTCAATAAAGCATTCACACCCAAACACCCACATCTGTGCCAACCCTCCCCAGTACCTGCGCCAACCATCCGAAGAGAATAACACATGCGCAGATGGAATATGGTGCTGAAAAGGGCAGCATCAACAGGAATAGCCAGACAACGCAGCCTTTGGACCCCGGGATGTCGCCGACTCCTGCAACCAACCCAACAAAGGTTTTTGGTCCGACAAAGATCATGACTAATCTGGCTATAACTCAGCTCAATTTACTTCCATGGTCCCCATTATGCTCCATTCCTGATCTCTAACCTCTGTCTTTAATACATTTTGGGAAGCATAGTTGGCGTAGTGATCAGCACAATGCCTTTACAGCGTCAGCAATTGGGACTGGGGTTCAAATTCCGTGATATTTGTAAGGAGTTTGAACGTGCTCCCGTGTCTGTGTGGGTTTTCCCTGGGGACTCCAGTTTCTTCCCACCATTCGAAATGCATGGTGTGGGGTGGGGGGGGGGTGGGTGTAGTGTAGGTTAATTAGGTCTAAATCGGCAGGACAGACTCGTGGGCTGAAATGGCCTGTTACTGTGCTGTATGTCTAAATTTTAATGAGGCAGCCTCTACAGCTTCATTGGACAGAGAATTCCACAGATTTATTTTCTCTGGGATTTCATCCATCTTAAATATCTTCTGAATCTAGAGGCTATGTCTCACCAGCCAGTGGAAAATACCTCCCTACTTTTATCTTTCCCTTTCATAACTTTGTCTCCAGGATACCTCTCATCCACAGTTTACATTTAGAGAGAGGTGGGAATTCCTGATTCTTTTTTAACCTCTGGAAGAACTTTTTTTTTCAATTTGAGTTTTCATGGGGTGAAATCCCAGTTAGGCCTACTTTGACGAGCCCTTAGCAGAAGTTAGTGCTTTTAGTTTAAAAGAAATCTATATCAAAAACTAGAATTTGTGATATTTAATAATAGAGTATCTCAATAGTGATATATAGCATTTATTGATGCTCTTTAGATTTGAAGGAACTATCCTCACATCCTTGTATCCTCAACATTCTTGTAAATAATGTTTGGCTTTATTGCATAGGGAATATAAAGTCACAGAGAACGCCCACAAGCAATTCTGCAATAAAATAAATAGTTGACCTTTAACTTTTTATACTCGTGTTTACGACACGTCACATACACTTGTTAAATGAATGGATTGGGAGTAATTTCAAGATAATTGGATAAAGCAAAATGTTTCTTGATATTCTGCTCAATGTAAATTGCTTTGGTTGACAACTTATCTTTGCATAACATTTGGGCACATCAAACCATTGGTGGAAAGAAAAATGTTCTTCCTGCCAAACACTAATTCATGACATAATTGCATCAATAAGTCTTGTGTGTACACACAGAGGACTAGAACTGTGGCATAAAATATTCATAAGATGCTGAGTACCAAAACCATTAGGCACTTTACAAGATTTAAAATTTCATCTTTAAACAAGGAAAATTTAAATAGTTTGTTAACTGGTTTTAGCAATGTATGTAACAATTTGTACTAGTATTTGACTTGGTTGAACTTCCATCCAGCTCTGATGTTATCTTCTTTGGCTTGGCTTCGCGGACGAAGATTTATGGAGGGGGTAAAAGTCCACGTCAGCTGCAGGCTCGATTGTGGCTGACAAGTCCGATGCGGGACAGGCAGACACGGTTGCAGGGGAAAATTGGTGGGTTGGGGTTGGGTGTTGGGTTTTGTCTTTTGTCAGTGAGGTGGGCTCTGCGGTCTTCTTCAAAGGAGGTTGCTGTATGTATTCTCAAATGCCAAGGTGTCAGCTACTTGCACTTTATTCATTTTGCTGTGTGCTAGGTATAGAATAGGAGCCGTAGGTGGTGCCGGTAGAGGACCCATGATTCGGAGCCGAACAGGAGTGTGGGTATGACAACGGCTCTGTATACGCTTATCTTTGTGAGGTTTTTCAGTTGGTTGTTTTTCCAGACTCTTTTGTGTAGTCTTCCAAAGGCGCTATTTGCCTTGGCGAGTCTGTTGTCTATCTCATTGTCGATCCTTGCATCTGATGAAATGGTGCAGCCGAGATAGGTAAACTGGTTGACCGTTTTGAGTTTTGTGTGCCCGATGGAGATGTGGGGGGGCTGGTAATCATGGTGGGGAGCTGGCTGATGGAGGACCTCAGTTTTCTTCAGGCTGACTTCCAGGCCAAACATTTTGGCAGTTTCCGCAAAGCAGGACGTCAAGCGCTGAAGAGCTGGCTCTGAATGGGCAACTAAAGCGGCATCGTCTGCAAAGAGTAGTTCATGGACAAGTTTCTCTTGTGTCTTGGTGTGAGCTTGCAGGCGCCTCAGATTGAAGAGACTGCCATCCGTGCGGTACCGGATGTAAACAGCGTCTTCATTGTTGGGGTCTTTCATGGCTTGGTTCAGCATCATGCTGAAGAAGATTGAAAAGAGGGTTGGTGCCAGAACACAGCCTTGCTTCACGCCATTATTAATGGAGAAGGGTTCAGAGAGCTCATTGCTGTATCTGACCCGACCTTGTTGGTTTTCGTGCAGTTGGATAATCATGTTGAGGAACTTTGGGGGACATCCGATGCGCTCTAGTATTTGCCAAAGCCCTTTCCTGCTCTACCGGCACCACCTACGGCTCCTAGAACGCTTCCACCAGCGTTGTCTCCGCTCCATCCTCAACATCCATTGGAGCGCTTACATCCCTAACGTCGAAGTACTCGAGATGGCAGAGGTCGACAGCATCGAGTCCACGCTGCTGAAGATCCAGCTGCGCTGGATGGGTCACGTCTCCAGAATGGAGGACCATCGCCTTCCCAAGATCGTGTTATATGGCGAGCTCTCCACTGGCCACCGTGACAGAGGTGCACCAAAGAAAAGGTACAAGGACTGCCTAAAGAAATCTCTTGGTGCCTGCCACATTGACCACCGCCAGTGGGCTGATATCGCCTCAAACCGTGCATCTTGGCGCCTCACAGTTTGGCGGGCAGCAACCTCCTTTGAAGAAGACCGCAGAGCCTACCTCACTGACAAAAGGCAGAGGAGGAAAAACCCAACACCCAACCCCAACCCACCAATTTTCCCCTGCAACCGCTGCAATCATGTCTGCCTGTCCCGCATCGGACTTGTCAGCCACAAACGAGCCTGCAGCTGACGTGGACTTTTTACCCCCTCCATAAATCTTCGTCCGCGAAGCCAAGCCAAAGAAGAAGGTATAGAATCAAGCATTCACAACAGGTACTATTGCTGCAGTCTCATGAATTAGCAAAGGAGGCAGGAATTTCATCAAAGGTTAATTTGTAAGTTTCTAAGTGAAAGCAGGAGTGTGGAACAAAAGATTTTGCAAAAAGAACACAGGCATTATGGGCAGAATGGTCAAAAGTTTCATGCAGCAAAGCTTTGTGACATTATATTTTGGGGCATTACAATTTGCTTTTTCTTTAGCTGAAGCAGTTACAAAATTGCAGAAAGGATTTGAATCTTGCTTAAAATGCACTTTAAATCAATGTTGATTGAAGATTGCATAATTGAAATGCAACCTCAGACAAATGCTGACTCGTCATCATACTGAAACTTTTAGAGGCTTAATGGTGTGCTCGGAAACGAAGTGTTATATTGGCCAGCATTCAAGACAAGCTTCAATTTTCTTCCCTAAGCACCGCCAACTTGCTCCATTTCTTAAAACATGTCTCAAAACAGCTGCCTGGTTCAAAAGAATGCAGTAACATAATTACACCAAAAACTTATCAACCTTGTATCAACAACTTCATGCTGTACCTCAAACTTACTGATCAGAGGGAAACCAGATTTGAAAGGACTATTCAACACTATAAACTTTTGTACCTTGTACATTCTCATTCAGAATATGAAGTGTTGGTTATACGTACAGGTACACGATCTTTTATCCGAACCCTTGGGGGATTTTTCCGGATTTCGGAAAGCCCACCCGAATTGTGCTGCCATCTCCACCCCCACCCCCTTCCAGCCGCCCAGCAGATTCCCCCGGCCGCTGGTCCCCACTTGCCGGAATTTGGAGCTTTCTGAATTTTAGATGTCCGGATAAAGGATCGTGTACCTGTATTTTGTTGTCAATTTTCGTGCATATTTGGGAATTCAGCTATAAAATGCAAATTAATTTTAGGAACATGTACCCAAATTTGACGTCCATTTTATAGCTGATTTCCCAAGCATGCACAAAAATTAATAATATGGATAACCAACATTTAATATTCTGAATTAGAATATGATTTGGGATCAATTTTCTCATCTTCATTCTTCTGCACCTCATTGAAAGATTGCTGGCAACCAAAATAATTCAGAATTTTACTTACCAATTTCAATGAAAACAGGCAAGAATCAAGAAGGAAGACAAAGGAAAGCATCAAATTCAAAAGACATTAAAATTCCTCAAACCAAGTGGGGAAGTACTAGGGTTCAGAAATATAGCTTTGCATAACCAAATGCAATGAAAAATGCTGATTTCCTCAATTTTTACCAACAATGCAGTTCGTAAATATTTTCTTTAATTATACATATTTAGTTTACATTTCTTTAAAGTTCTCCAATATTAAAATTGCATTGTGCCTCTAAAATCAAAGGTTCACTTTTAGCTTCAGGAACTTATTGCAAAACTGCATTCTTTAAAAATAAAACTTTGTTTCTTCATGGGATTTTAAGAACTCTCATACAATGTACTCTTTTTGGATGGAAGGTGATTCTGAAAAAAAAACAACGCGAACAAACAAAATAATTTTATTTAGACTAAAATTAATAAATGTTTCATTTGCTGCAGCTCACGTTTTTAAATTCAAAATAATCTTAAAGACATTGAACTAAAATTCCTGCTTCTAACATATAATTAGGACAGGAATTACATATGACAAAGCAATGTTTCCAAAGCAAATTATTTTTGAAAAACTTGACAAATGATTGAAGACATATCTTCCAGAACTGTGCACCCAAAATGTTGTGTCATCATAATGGCCACACCAGTGCAAAACTAACTGGCTTTGATAAAATGCTGAATCATCCAGAAAGTGAAACACCCTTTAGAAGTTTTTTCAGAATCAGAAATTCAAATCTCCAATTTAGTCAAAAGAAACTACACTACAACTCCGATTATCCAAAGTGGTCGGGACCAGGCCTACTTCAGACAAACGGTTTTTTCAGAGAACTGATCACTTTTTAAAAATCAGCCCAGTAGCAACAGTAAATCACTTGTATCAATGTAACAGCAACAAACAACAAAAGGAGGCTTTTCAAGCATTAAAATAATATTCATTAAAAAAATGCTGGCCACCACCGATCACCAACACCTCCCCACCGAGGCCCCACTAATGCAGGGAGCCCAACGTCCGCTGCTGCTGGCGCCGGGAGCTTGATATCCTCGATCAGTTCCGAAAAAAAATTCAGATATATGAGGATTTCTGATTTGTTTCGGATATCCTCATTTATCCAAAAATTTTAAAATTTGGATAACTGAGGATTTCAGAGAATCTGATCTCGGATTATTGGAGTTGTACTGTATTTACAAAATTATAAACAGAAATAACCATTAAACCATCATAAAAACACTTTTTCAATTATCTAAAACTGGCCATTAAACCAAGAGCTTACTTTCCCCTCCATGAGTGCTTTGTTGTATAGAAGCAGGCCAAATCCTTATTTTCTTTGATGACATTCATCTTGAAGCTTGACCTGAAAACAAAATTGTTTTACTTGTAAGAATTAGGTCAATAAAGACTTGCTTTCCAGAGCACCATTCATAAACTTTAAACTGTTCTCACTATTGTGACACATGAGAATCAGAAGTCAATTCCCACTATACGTTCCCACAAATGGTCATATAATGGCAGCATTCAAAGGATAGGTTCAGAGCAATCCACTGGACTTGCACTCCACAGACTTGATCTAACAACCCAGAATCTTGCTGAAATTCCCCATTAGAGCAGCATGGGAAAATTAAAAATCAATCTGAACTGAAAGCTTGGTCATGACAAAGATTATACTATCTGCAAAAACTTCACTGATGAAATTTTAAGAAATCTGCCATTCCAAACTCTCAAGACATGGAGAATTGCAACCAAGCCACTGAGTTCAAAAACAAATCGGGATGATCAATACATATTAGCCTTGCTGACAGTACCAACATCCCTTGAAAAGTTACTTTTCAAACTTTAATCTGCTTCGATGACATTGATTGAACACTAAACATTTGCCAATGGTGAGTATCAAACAAAAGTCAGAGAAATATTCACTGCTAGGTACACCAAATGAGAACATTTATATAAAAAAAAACTGAAGACATTCAGCCAATCTTTCACAAGTAAATCCAATCTTTCACTAAAACAAATTCAAGCCCAAAACATCAGTATTGCCAACCAAAGACTTAACAGGCAAAAAAAGTCTTGGGACAGGTGATGTTTCCTCCCTGCTCAATTTAAAATTGTCCTTTCTCCAAATTCCATACAATCTTTTCCACATCTGAACATTCCAGTTTACACTAACACTGTTCAAATCAATCCTTCATTTTTAATTAACTTTTTAAGCAATGAAATTAATGCTAATCTTCCAATATTCTTTTATGTTTCTTCACCATTTCAACCCCTTTCCTTGGTTTTCTTTCTGTTATGCAAACATCACTGACTTATTTCCAGACATAACCAAGAATAATAAACATTTTGTAGAGACTTGATATTGAAGTATGCAAGAGTATCTCTGCCTTTTAAAATAAAAATCACTGCCCCAGGAGGGCTCATCTTTTAGGATGGCATACTTGGCTCCATCATCTTCAGTTGCATCAAATGAACATTCTTCCATCACAACCAAGTGGGGAGTTCTCTGTTCAATTCCTCTGCAACTCCTTGGCAAAGAGGAGCAAGTCCATCCTGCAAACAACATGACCATCAATCCACAAAACTGCTATTAAAATCCCTGCAAAGAATCAGCCTGTGATGGCTGACTGAAAAATGTGGACTTATTTCAGTTTTTAATGTTTTGGTAAATTAGCACCAATGTTTTGGCACAAGCCTAGGCACCAAAAGGGTAATGAGAAAGTGTGAGAAAATGCACAATAGAATAAGCAAGGAATATAGAAGCTCAAAAACAAAAAGCTAAGATCAACAATAAAATATAGCCGAAATAAACTAACACAATCTATTTTTTGAATGTCATCAATTCTGTGGAAAGGTGGTGCCAAGTTTTTGGTAGTGTTCATTTGAAACATTCCATGTTTGACTGGATCTTCATTACTCAACACCCTACTCAACCAAACATTTGACAAAATAAAACTACTCAAAACTTTTTTGAAGAACAAAGGAAATATTGTTAGAAAGAAAGTGGAGGATTCAAGATTGGGCTCAGTAGCAGATTTGATGAGATGCTATCAGACCAGCCTGAAACATGACCTTGTTTTAAACAGCTGGAATATACCAACAATAGATTAAATGTTTAAACGTTTCTTATAGGTGGCATGAAATGTAGAAATAAAGAGAAACACAAAGAGCTCCAATTGCTGGAACCTTGAGTGAGCCAAGAAAAACTGGAGGGGCTCAGTGGGTCAAACAATAACAATGGAGAGAAATGGTCAGTCAAACATTTTCAGGTCAGGACCCTCTATCTAGATCAAAGTAGGAAGGGGAAATCTCCTCTCTCCTGAGGTCACCCATGTCTCCACCTACTCCTAGGAAGTGCTTCTCCAATGATTCTGATTGCAGCTCAATCTCCCCCACATCTGCAACCTTAGTCTTTCTGGGTTTTGCATGGGTCCCCATCCACTCCTCCCCTGCAAACGATCCATCCTCACTTTCCAACAACTCCCAATCATATCCCACCATCCACAATTTCTCAAAACCATCTTATCCCTCCCTTCCTTAAAGCACCCCCCAGAGACCTTTCTCCTTTTTCTGACCTTGCATTGGATCCATGCTCCAACTCCTACCATCCTTTCAGACATTCCCATCTCTGCTGCTGAATGATCTTTCCTTAGAGACGCCACCTTTGTACCCACACCTCAGTGAATTGTATGCGTGTCACAATGCTGAGCTCTTAATCTGCTACCACCTACTTCATGCCCAATTCTCTGACATGGAACCTGAACCTACCTCCTCCCAACACTTCCCCATGTTATTGGAAACCGCCCCCCCCACTCACCAGCCAGTTTCCTGCACTTTACTTATTTCTAATAGTCAACAGGGCAAGAACTGCCTGGATTTCTCCATACACACCCTCATCTCTACCCTCCAAACTTGTAGTATGTCATTTCCTCCATGCCAACACAAGGACATGGTAGGTGCTGATCTGGTCTGACAAGCAAGAGTAGGTCAGATCGTAGCTCTCAGACAATATTTGTTCCTCAATAAGGAGCCCACTAACCATCATTAGGATATCTCCCATATCATCATAGATCTCATCTCCAGGTAATCTCCCCACCTGATAAGACCCCTACTTCTCTCTCCTACCCAAGATTCATAAGCAGGTCTGCCCTGGCAGACCCATTGTTTCAGACTGCTCCTGTCCCAAATCCATCCCTTCATACCTCACACTAGCTTGATCCCCTCATCTAGTCCCTTCCCACCTACATTCACGACACCATGCACATTCTTCACCTTTTCGAAAACTTCTAATTTCCCAGCCCCCAGCACCTCATTTTCACCATGGATGTGCAATCACATTGCACATCAATTCTGCATTAGGATCCAGTTTCTTTCTTGAATGAAGATCCCTTCAGCTTCCCTTTCAATTCCTCCCTTTTTCTCCAGACCAATATGCATCCACATGGGCTCTGGCTATGCCAGTTATTTTTGTCAGTTATGTGGTCTCTATTCCACTCCAATTCTGGTACCAACTTTTTCTCCACTCCATTCAGACTGCATTAGTGCTATTTCTTGTATCCTTGAAGAACTAGACAACTTTAATGACTTCATTAACAACTACAATTCCAATCCCAAATCTACTTGCACTGTTTCCAACACCTCTCCCCCTTTCTGGACCTCTGTCCCCATCTCAGGAGACACTACCCAATTACATTTATTAAAAATCCACAGACTCCTACAGATGCTTGAACTACACCTCTTCTCACCCAAGGAGACCATCCCTTTCTCCCATTTCCTCTATCCCATCTACCCCAAAGTTTCCCTTTTCTTCAAGAAAGATGGCTTCCCCCAGCTGTCATAAGCCCTTATCCATTTCATAAATGTCCTTTTCCCACCTGCCTCACTCCAGACAAAATAGGGGTAGTTCCTTTAGGTTTTAATTTTTCACCCCACCAGCCTCTGCATTCAACACATCATTCTCTGACAACTTCAACATCCCACATCTCCCTCTTTGATGGAGGAGTTAAGTCTTCATGGGTAAAATTGGAGCTACACAAGTTGGGTGAGAGGATAGCGGAAAACCTTGTATATAAATGGAATTCTAAATTATTACCTGGCCCTAAAGAAGCCCCCTGTTAAAGCATATAATTACAATATGGAATAAAATTAATGGTCAAATTGGGGGCCAGTGGGCGGGGGTGGAAAGGAGGGGTCTTTCACCTAAAACACCCCTGGCTCAAGATATGTTAATTCCATTCACGATTGATAATAAAATTACAATATGGAATAAAATTAATGGTCAAATTGGGGGCCAGTGGGCGGGGGGGGGGGTTGGAAAGGAGGGGTCTTTCACTTAAAACACCCCTGGCTCAAGATATGTTAATTCCATTCACGATTGATACTAAAATCCTGGACACTTTGTTCCAGCGAGGGGTCAAGTATATTGAGGTTTGTTATGAGCAGGGACAATTTATGACATTTGAGCAAATTAGGAATAAATTCGGAGTTTTAAATACATCTTTTTACTGCTATCTTCATTGAGATCTTATTTAAGGGACAAATTAGGTCCAGCACTACCCTTACCACAGTGTAGCAAAACAGACTCTGGTTCAACAGGGGAGCCCAACAAATTTATTCAAAAATGCATTTCTTATTTCAGGTGGAAAGCCCTAAACAAAGGCTTTATAAATAAGACAAAGGTGGGAATCAGATTTGGGTACAGAAATTGATCCAACACACGTTGCTTTGGAAAGTCGAGAAAGAGGCAGGACTAAAGGCTAAATGCCTGAAAATAGCAAGTCAGCCTCGATGACTCTCTGTATGACTGGTTCATTCAAGACCACTCAGAAGGCCTTCCAAGTTTCGGGCCTATTCTCAAAGCTCAAGCCGGGAAGTTTCACTAGCTGATCAATGGAAAAACCTCACAGTTCAAAGCTACTTGGAGTGGAGATCACCTTGGAACACCAGGTGCTATAGGTTTTTGTGAGGGGTGCTGGACAAAGTGTCGTATGGTAGACAAAAGTTAAAGAATTTCATGTATGTTACATTCTAAATGTAGCATTACATGACAATAATAGAACCTTTGAACCTTTACCTTTAGCAATGGATGGCTAGACCAGTTTAAACGTCACAGATTTTCTCAAGCATTAGTGTCTAGAAAAATTCACTCAGCCAACAGTGCCACTGCTATCAAATGCCAGGAAGAACTAAAAAATCTCTTGGAAAGTGGCTACATCGAAGAACAAGTGTACAACTGTGACAAAACAGGCCTATGCTACAAGATGATCCCAAACCGCACATTGTCTAGCAAAGATGATGCCCATCGACATGATGGGTTCAAGCAACGCAAAGATCACATGACATTGTTGTTCTGTGTTAACAAAAGTTAAAACTGTTCATGATTGGCAAATTTTGCTCTCCCCAACACATGAATGTGAAGCCTTTATCGTTTGAATATACACATAGCAGCAATGCTGAACATTATTAATTTGGTTGTGGTCACTTGCTTTACTCAAGATGAACACCAAATTCACCACTACATTTGAAACATGGAGAAAAACTGAAGCTGCTAGAATCTTGAACACACAATGGTTGACTCTTGCTTTCCACCAACCTTGCACGTGTTTGTCCATATTTCACATATTAGCAATAAATACCTAAAAATGTTTTAAAGTTAAAACAGAAAGCTGGAGAAACTCAGCAAGTCAAAGTGTACCTTGTATCATAAAGATACACAATCAGCAGGTTATGAACAAAATAGACAAACAAAATGAAAATGAACAAAAAAAACCATTTTTTTGTTTGAGTGCTTGTCTACATTGAACCTTGATGAAGGGTTCAAGCCTGAAAAATTGGTTATGTATCTTTATCTCCACTATTTAAAGTATAGTTTGACATGCTGAGCTTCTTCAGTATGGTTTTTATTTCAATCATGGTGTCTGCAGAATTTCGTGGTTTACATCTAAAAATGTTTGTCAGCATACATGTTTATCCAACGCCTGTTTTCTACCTTCCTCTGGTTTGCTCTTTAATTATGATTTGTGGCATGAATACTCAATTGGAGGAAGAAAGATGAAAGTACAATGTGCAGCAATTCAGGAAAAGAGCATAAATATATAGGAAACAAGATAAAAATGTTTAAAGTATGGTCATGTGCAGAGAAACAATTTTCTCCAAGAATCAAAAACACTAGATTGTTATTGTAGTTAATCCAGGTTTTAAATTTCATGGGTCGTACATTTATAATAGCATTAACTACCCCCTACATTATACGTATCTTGAATGACATTTCAATAATGCACTAAAATTGAACTGTCAAATGAGTGGGACCATACAATACAAGAGAGTTGTTTAGCCTTCTGAACCTACACTAAAAATACATCATCCCACGGACGCTTTCAAGTTCTTGACAGTTGGCTGCGGACTGTGAAAGGCTTTTGGTCTTTCCGAGTACTTTTCCTTTCCAAGTTCCTGACCTCAACGTTCCATGCAGTTGTAAATGTCGCGTTTGCAACCAACTTTTAAGTTTAATGAACAAGATAACCACAAAAAAGATTTGCACAACATCCCTCCACGGGCCAGAAGTGAACGAGCAAGCCGTGGAGCGGTTCTGGCCTGATGAGCCGAGAGCGGTAACCGGCCGTCTGCTCTGTCCACGGATCACAGGGCGTGCCGGTTGCAAGCCTGCGGTTATCCACCCTCGTCCCTCACACTCCACGGCGGTGCAGCACCAAGTCCAGACCGGGGACGGTAGCGGAAACTAGCCCTGTTTTACCCACGCCGTCTCACAGTGACTGCAGTGAAGCCTGGATTCTGGACGCAGACAAATTACCTGCAGTGATGAGAGAAGCTGAGCCTCACTCCAGCCACAAGCTGTGACTCCTCTCCTTGCTCTTTCCCCACCAATCTTCGCCTAGGAAGCGGCCATTTTCCGATAGCCGACACTGCGCACGCGCCCTCGTCGTCACGCGCCCGTCGCCTGACAGACCGGAAATGGCCTTCCCCAGCTCTCCAGCAGGCGGAAGTTTTAGTTCTTTGCGGAGGCAGGGAGCTGTTGCGAACGAGTGGGAATGAAAGGTTGGCATCCTTCTGAAAGGATGCGGGATTGTCTGAGTGGCCCAGTCTTCAAGCGGTCCCTTAAGCTGAGCGGGCGTCACAGGAGCCTGTGAGGCGTCCGCGGTCTCCATGGATACGGCTTGGTCGGGCAGCAGGAGGCGGACGGGGCTCTGGCGTCGAGTGCTAATCCACCACGTTAACGAGAGACGACACGGGTAAACTCGTCCAAAACGAGCTTCAGCCACTCGCTCCGGTCGTGGAATGTGAGGGTGGGTCAGGGCAGGCATGCAGCCGACTCGTACTGCTCGACAGACAGAGCAGTTGGTGGGCTGCAGCCTTCCGCTCCTCTGCCCAGACGGTTCTCTTTCAGGCCCTTTGTGTCGGATGTTGTGCAATTTTTGTGTCATTATCTTGTTTGTTAAACTGAATCCTTATTGTAAACTTGGCTTTAGCAGCTGGTAGTTTAGGGTAGTAAGTTCGAATCATTAAATTCAAGTTTATATTCACATGTACCAAGATGTAATGATGGAGGTTGGTTTGCGTGCAAATTATTTATTCATATTAGAAAATGTGAGAATGTACAAAAAAGGCAGCGTTAAAGAGCGATCAGTTGGTATGGAGCAAAGACAACATAACTTTACTATTTTGAATTTTTAGTAGTTGATATCTGTAGGACAGAAACTGTCCTTGAATCTGTGCATAGATTTTTCACGATTGTAGAACTGCTGAGAGCAGCTCGCAAAATGTTTCTCCGCTTCAGGTTTTTTTTTCTACATCGTGCCTTGTCACAGTAACTGAAAGGACCATCTGTATGAACCAGCCTCCATGATCCCGTTCTAAATCATTTTAGCAGGAGCAATTTTCGGTTGGGATCTGGGTCAAGAAGAGTCGTCTCAAGATTCATTTTATTGGCATAGAAATAAAACAGTGCCATAATGTATGAAATTTATTTTTGCCTGCTGCAAGTCAGACAGATTTGCCACTGGCAGGAATTGCCTAAGCGCCTCTTACAGTCTGACGCAGACAGAGAGAGAGAAGCAAAAGAGAGCACCACCATTGCCCATAGGTTCACCCCCAGTTCTTCTGCAGTTCACCCCCAGTGCTTCTGCAGCCACACAGAGGCCAGTCCAACTCATTAGCAATCCAAGCTCCAGATCCAAATCTCTGGCATGGTCAGGAACCCTTCAGCACCCTTGACACCTCCTCACATCCCAGTTCCGAAACCCGGTACCCCTCCAGACAGTTCGAGCCAATGTTCAGCCTGGTACGAGTCTCCTGACAGCAGTCCCCAGCCTCCAAGGGTTCCTCACCTCAAGTCGCCAGCAGCCCACCACGCTTTGGTCTTTCAGCTGCAGATCCCCTCACTGGTACGCTGCTGTGGTCACCATCCTGGTCATCTCCTCCACTTCTTCTCAGACCTGGTGGGGGTGGAGGGGGTGGTGGTGATGATCTTCCCGTCCTCTGGTCCTCTGCTCCAGTCCTCCACTTCCCCAGAGTCTGCAGCCCCTCGTGGTGTCATCTTCGACACAGACCCGTGGTCAAGGGTTTCAAATAAAGCTACCATCAGCTCCCCAAAAGGCCGTTCAAAGCCCGTTTAGAGGCAATAGCATTTGACTGAGCGGCTGGACCCCATGGGAATCCTGTATCTCCTCTCCCTCACTCCCCACGGGTCTGCACCAGCGCTGCCATCGAAGCCAAAGCTTGAGATTCAGATTAATTGCTTATTTTCAATTACTTTCATTCCTTATTCCCCAGCCATATCCTGATAAGGTCAATTGTAAAAGAGAAAGGGATATGTCTGGAGACAGGAAACATGGGGGCTATATGGTTGGGAGGTGGGTACCACATGGTTATTTTCAACTGTCTTGTCAATCACTGACTCCCAACCTTCGAAGGTTGTCAAAGGATAAAGCAGGACATAGATTAGTTGGAAATTTTGTTGGGAAATGACAGATGGAGTTTGATCAAAACAACTATTTGGTATATTTTGGGAGATCAAATGCAAGGAGTAAATATAAAGTAAATAGTAGGCTCAAGGCTTTAATGTCTAATGGGTTGATGTGGAAGTGCACAGCTTCCTGAATGTGGCAACAGAAGTGGTTAATGTGATAAAGGGATATGGCATTCTTGCCCCCATTAAGCAGGTTAAACTAGAAAATCTACAGATTGTTAAGTCCAAAGGACTGAAAAACCCAGCAGCAATAGAAATTCACCAAGACAAATGGTTACTTAAACAAAAGTTGCTTTTAATTTTCTTTAAATATAAAAACAGGGTCAAACATTAATTTATTACTAATAACTTAACAACCTAACTTAACCCCTTTCTAATTCTAAGCACATATGTATGTAATGTGTATATGTTCAGGAAAGTCCTTTGATTCACAGTCCAATTTCACTTCTCAGGCCTCCAAATCACCAGTATCAGACAATTTTTATGCTGTGCACAGAATTTAACATTTATGAATTTATTAAAGTTAAATGGTTACTGCTCAGGTCTTGATTTCAGAGAGAGATTTGTTGCTTGTTGAACACACAAAAACTGACTTCCTCTGATCAGTACTTCAGTGTCTTGCTGAAGAAACTTGCCCCATCAGGGTTTTGCAAATGATAACCTTCTTCTAGGTCAACACAGAGTTCCTCTTGTTTCCCTTATTTCAGAAGAAATACTCAAGCCAGCCATTTCTTCTAGTAAGGACTACAAGGAGTTTTCAACAGGCTGAACTCAGAACTCACAAGCAGTCTTCAAAATGGGGTTTTAACAAGCCTACCAGCTTGCCATGTTGCAGCCTCCAAAAGCTACTGCAGAACTCTCTCTCTCTTCTTAAAAGAGAAATCCTATTTGTTTTTTTTTGTCTCTCTGTCTGTAAAAACCAAAACTCCTTGCAGGGCTCCAAAACCAGATCTTATCAGCCTCTGAGCGTGGACTGTCCATTTGCACCTGCTTTTTAAAATTCTTTCCAAAGTAATCTCATTGTCTTTGCAAAGGCACTTAGAGCCTGGTTGTCTGGCTTGAGCAAAGCTCTGGCATTTTAAATGAGATGCGTTTTGTAAGTATCTGGTTGTGAAGTGCCTGATACTAAACACCCCACAATCTATATCTTTTAAGGACATATTTATATATAATATAAAATACCTCGCTATAAGATGCTGGGGTCAAGCGCAATACACCAATTGCTGGAGAAAACTGCATCCAGAGGAAGTAAAGTGTAACAAACTTATTGCTCCTGGGCAGATGCCCTGAATAAGAAAGGGATGGGGGGAGGAGCACAGACTTATAGTTACTGCCTGTGAGTGGGGTAAGAAAAGAATGACAATAAGGAATAATGGGGAGAAGGTTGAGAAAGCTGCTGTCTGATAAGGGAAAAGGGAATGGAGGTAGAGGAAGCAAAGGAGTCAGGGATGAGGAAAAGTGAGGGGGTAGAAAAGAGAAAGAGGGGGAGAGGGGTGTAGTGAACTGGGATTCACTAGAAGTGTGCTGTACTGACGAATGGTCCTGCCTCCTGGCACCTCCCCCTGGGGCCCATATATAACCCTGGTTTCCCACCTAAACCCAGAACCCCTCTGAAGACTGTTCATGAACCCTACCAGTGTTGTAAGCTAATAAAAGCGTTTGTTCTCCCACCAGTCAAGTGTGGGTTTTTTATCTATGCTACAAGGGGTGGGGAGCTGGCTGATGGAGGACCTCAGTTTTCTTCAGGCTGACTTCCAGGCCAAACATTTTGGCAGTTTCCGCAAAGCAGGACGTCAAGCGCTGAAGAGCTGGCTCTGAATGGGCAACTAAAGCGGCATCATCTGCAAAGAGTAGTTCACGGACAAGTTTCTCTTGTGTCTTGGTGTGAGCTTGCAGGCGCCTCAGATTGAAGAGACTGCCATCCGTGCGGTACCGGATGTAAACAGCGTCTTCATTGTTGGGGTCTTTCATGGCTTGGTTCAGCATCATGCTGAAGAAGATTGAAAAGAGGGTTGGTGCGAGAACACAGCCTTGCTTCACGCCATTGTTAATGGAGAAGGGTTCAGAGAGCTCATTGCTGTATCTGACCCGACCTTGTTGGTTTTCGTGCAGTTGGATAATCATGTTGAGGAACTTTGGGGGACATCCGATGCGCTCTAGTATTTGCCAAAGCCCTTTCCTGCTCACGGTGTCGAAGGCTTTGGTGAGGTCAACAAAGGTGATGTAGAGTCCTTTGTTTTGTTCTCTGCACTTTTCTTGGAGCTGTCTGAGGGCAAAGACCATGTCAGTGGTTCCTCTGTTTGCGCGAAAGCCGCACTGTGACTACCAGCCCCCCCACATCTCCATCGGGCACACAAAACTCAAAACGGTCAACCAGTTTACCTATCTCGGCTGCACCATTTCATCAGATGCAAGGATCGACAATGAGATAGACAACAGACTCGCCAAGGCAAATAGCGCCTTTGGAAGACTACACAAAAGAGTCTGGAAAAACAACCAACTGAAAAACCTCACAAAGATAAGCGTATACAGAGCCGTTGTCATACCCACACTCCTGTTCGGCTCCGAATCATGGGTCCTCTACCGGCACCACCTACGGCTCCTAGAACGCTTCCACCAGCGTTGTCTCCGCTCCATCCTCAACATCCATTGGAGCGCTCACACCCCTAACGTCGAGGTACTCGAGATGGCAGAGGTCGACAGCATCGAGTCCACGCTGCTGAAGATCCAGCTGCGCTGGATGGGTCACGTCTCCAGAATGGAGGACCATCGCCTTCCCAAGATCGTATTATATGGCGAGCTCTCCACTGGCCACCGTGACAGAGGTGCACCAAAGAAAAGGTACAAGGACTGCCTAAAGAAATCTCTTGGTGCCTGCCACATTGACCACCGCCAGTGGGCTGATAACGCCTCAAACCGTGCATCTTGGCGCCTCACAGTTTGGCGGGCAGCAGCCTCCTTTGAAGAAGACTGCAGAGCCCACCTCACTGACAAAAGGCAAAGGAGGAAAAACCCAACACCCAACCCCAACCAACCAATTTTCCCTTGCAACCGCTGCAATCGTGTCTGCCTGTCCCGCATCGGACTGGTCAGCCACAAACAAGCCTGCAGCTGACGTGGACTTTTTACCCCCTCCATAAATCTTCGTCCGCGAAGCCAAGCCAAAGGAAAGGAACAAGGGGTACTGGAATTTGGAGGTTGATATTGATACCCTCTGGTTGAATATTGCCAAAACAAAATATAAGATGTTTCCTCCAATGTAAGTGTGGCCAAGGACCTGTACATGAGTCCATGGATAGATATGTTAGTGTGGGAATAAGATGTGGCGTTGAAGTGACTAGCCATTGGGAGATCCTTGCTTGAACAACAAGGCCGCTAATGGGTATCATCAGAACCAAAAAAGAGGAAATAAAGAAATTCTCTCATGTAGGCAGGATGCATCAGACTGAGAACTTTATCCTTCCCCAAAGATTTTGCTGTTGTCTCAGCATACGGGAATCTAATTCAGATTCTGGGTAGGCTAACAATTGACACTGAGGAGGTATGAGAAAGGTCTGCTGAGATTAGTCATGTTAATTCATCTGGTTCAGAAAGGATGTGTGCTAGCTTGTTGAAGAGGTGAAGGGGGGAATTGTTGAGGTCATGGAAATAATCTTCCAAACATTTATAGCTCTGTAGCCTGGAAACTTGCAAACATTCATATCCTTATTCCACAAAAGATGTCAATATAACCCCAGTAGCTACAAACCAGTTAGTTTAATCTCCATTGTGAAAAAAATTCTAGAAACAATGTGACAGAATTACTAATCACTTGGAATAAGTGTGGATTCATAAGAGTGATGGCAGGAGAATGGGGTTGGAAGGAAAAATACATCAGCCATGATTTGAATAAAGAGCAGATTCAATAGGCTGAATGGCCTAATTCTGCACCTATATCTTACAGTCTATATACCATTTTTTCAAGCCAGAGGATGGAAGTTCCATACCCCAGAAGATGCAGTTATTGTTTGTATTCAAAATTGACATCAATAGATGATAAAACACAAAGATTTTGGAGGATCTCAGCAGGTCTCACAGCATCCATTAAGAGGTAAAGATATATTACCAACAGTGTGGGCATGAGCCCCTCACTGCGAGACCTCCCGAGTTCCTCCAGCATTTTTGTGTTTCTACTACCATCAAAGCATCTACAGATTTTCTTGTTCATTAATTAGTTCAATAGATTTTAATATATGAAAAGGTCGAGATATGGAAATAAGACAAGGGTATTGAGGTAAATGATCACCTGTGACCCAGTTAACAGATAGTGGTCATTCCCTCCTTCCATTTCTTGTTTTTTTTTACCAATAGTGAAAATGGTCATGAATTTCATAAAGGCAAATTGTACTCACCTATCTTGAAGGAGTTTTTTGATGAATCAATGGAGAAAATTTATAAGGGAAATGCTGTAGATTGGTATATATGGACTGCAATAGGCATTTAAAAATAGTGCCACATCAAGATTGAAAGGCATGGAATTAAAGGGGTTGTGCCAACATGTCCAGTGAATTGGCTAGGGGAAAGCATGGACTGGAAACAAAACTGCAGATGCTGGAGTCTTGATCAAACATTGAGAAGCTGGAGAGTCTCAGAAGCTTACACAAAATTCATGGAGAGAAATGGGCACAAACATTTTGGGCTGGGGCCCTTTTTTAAGACTAGGCTGCAAAGGGATGGGGTGGGATGAAGGGCTGTGGAGTGTCCAAGAGCTGTTAGCATCCGAGACAAAAGGTAGCTGGAGAGACAGATGGGGGAAGAGAAAACAGGTTTGGATGGGGGTTGAGAGAAAAGTGAGTAAGAGAGCAGGTAAAGTGCAGATGGAAATGATTCCTCCCCACTCCAGACCTTCCTTCCCCATTCCCCCACCCCATTGAAGATCAGTACTTGGACCATACTTTCCTTAATTAATTTAAATGACTAGGATTTGAATTCTCAAGGCATAATTTCTAAATCTATAAATGAAACAGAATGGAGGTATTGTGAACTACCTGCAAAACAGCAGATGATTTCAGGGAGTCATGTTGGTGGAATGCATGGATGTGTCGGGATATTTAATGCAAAGAAATGAAAATAATTCCAATTTGGTTAGAAGAATGAAAAAAGGCAACATAAACAAAATTTGTAAAGGAGAGGAATGTATGGAGAGATCAGTGGATTTGTGAGCATAGTTTATTGAAAGTAACAAGACATAACAAAGTAGTTAAAGGAATGCATGGAAATCCAATCTATTGATTACAAGATTTATGTTAACATTGGTTTGGCCAGATATTTACCTTCATAAATATGTGATTTTTCTAAGTCATTAGATAGGTTTAATGTTTGTACCAGCAATGAGTCTTTCACTGGAATGGATATAAGCAACGTTGACATTATTGGCAGTTCCGATAATGGAATTTCCCTTTACTGAATTCACAAATCACAACCCAAAATTTGAGTATGGAATAAAATCTGTTCTTATACATGTACAATTGACATGCTTTGTGTTACAAAAAAAATCACAATATTTTAAATTTAGACATCCAGCATGGTAACAAGCCCTTTCGGCCCACGAGCTTATGTTGCCCAATTACACCCAGTACATTTTTAATGTAGACCACATTCTAGGAACATTAACGTACCCCCATTCCCACCACATTAAATTGGGGTAGCCATTTTGCCATAGCAATCCGACCCCCAACCACAATTTTTCCACAAATGAATTTTTGACCCCAAGAAATTAAAGATTCAGGGCCACATTCTCCATATGCCTGTGACATAAAGTACATTGTAGTTTGACTTAATGTCAAGTCCTTTTGAATTTAAACTTTGATTTAATTATGACCAAACGGCACTGACCTCTTCGCCCACTATGTTTTCCCTATAGTGGAAGTAAGTTTGAGATAAAAGGTTTAGAAAAGAACCAATGAAGAATAATTTTACCCAGTGGATAGCTTTGCCTGAGGGGGTGGTGGAGGCAGAGTTTCACTATATTTAATAATTACCTAGAGGTGTTCAGAAGTCTGCCTTACAGTAGACAAAAGTCAAAGCATTTCATGTATGTTACATTCTAAATGTAGTATGTGACAATAACAGAACCTTTACTTTTTTTAAATCTTGAATCAAATGTTGGCACATAGAATTTGTAGAGATGGGTAAATGGATGGGGGGGGGGGCAGAGAGGTTGATTTGCCTGAAATTTTACACGGGGCCCGACTGGGCCTGGGCTGCCTCACATCTTACCTCCAGGTGTGGACAGAAACTGCTGCCTCCTCTGCAAACCAGCTGCCGGTCCAAGCACAGGGGAGGTCATCCCCAACTGCTCCATCCCTGCTCTATCCAAGGCCAAGACTCACATCCATCATTGCCTCATAGCTGTGGGAATGACACTGGGTGACACTACACAGATCCTCTGACATCATCATGCAGGAAGTTCATTCCATCTGTCCTGTACCCGGGCTGTGACCACCCTGTCATGTGATGGCCAGCCCCAGAGCATGCGCATTGACGTCACAGGGCCTGAACGCTGATGCTGAGTGCTGTTGCCCCATCAATAAGCTGGTTCCCAGAGGAGGCCGCGGCCCACATCCAGATCTTAGGTTGGAGGTGAGATGCATAGGGCCGCCATTATTATTAATTTGTTGTTTTCTCTGTCCGATTTTGTTTTTTCTTCTTGCTTTGCCTGAATTTTCCTCACTGTTTTGTCCAGGCTATACTCCTATAGATGGGTATTTGATCACAGGTAAGATCATGGTGGGTCGAAAGACATTTTTGTACTCTATCACTCTAAACCAGTGGTTCTCAACCTTTTTTCCCAACTCACATGCCACTTAAGTAATCCCTTACTCACCACAGAGCACTTAAGGCATAGTATGAGTGGGATATTTTGGTTAAACAAATTGGGCCCAGGTCTGGATTAAGGCCAACTGATGCCCTAAGCGCAACCCAGCAATGGTACCTCCTCAACCCTTCCATTTTATAACTGGCAAGACAATAAGGTTCAATAAGTGCTGAATGTGAAATAATAGATTAAAAATTCAGTTTTTTTCCAGGCCTGGATCGCAATATATTTATATAGTTAAAATATCCACCCCTTCATTTTGTTAATATAAAGTAATTAATTTAATGAGAAATTTAGGAACTTTACTTTCTACTTCAGGTCATACCACATGTTAAAATAGACCAATTTATGGGTTCAAAATACTAACCAAAACACAGTGAATGAACAAAATGGTATAAATAAAAGAATGAAAATAAAAGATGTATATATATTTTGAATTTTTGATGTTTTATGATGATCAGTGTTACAGTAACAGTTACTCATGACTGTTTTGCCTGAGCAATATAAACTGCAGATTACACCACACAATAATTTACAACAATCAATAGCTATATCAATACACAGACTTTCACGTACCTCTACTGGCAGAGGCCTGCTGCACAACCGTCACCAACTCACGGCAGAGGGAGCATTAAGGTTTCTCTGCGTGGCTGTTGCCAGATTCCAATTTTGTTGTATTCCCAAGTTTAAAATATATCATTAACCTCTTCAATACTATAATAATGAAGAGTATTATTTTATTATTAATAATATTTTTTTTGTGGCCCCCAGTTCAGCTGCACTATGGTAAATGCGGCACTGGAAAAGAACTCTGTGATGCCTTCCTCCCCTTGGTGCCCTAAACACGTACTTGATAATTGATCATAGTTAATCCATGCCTGCTTGGGCTCAATGACCTGTTTCCGCTCTGCATGACTCTACATGATTAGCAAAATAGCACTAGAAAGGTAAACCAGTCAACGTTTCGGGTCATGGATCATTCTTCAGAGGACACCAATTGTTTTCGTAGATATTACCGACTGCTGAGAATTTTGTTTATTTTTTCAGATTCCAAGACTCTGTCTTTGAATTGCTATTCAGAACATTTATTAGTTTAAAATGTCAAGTTTATCGTGTGCCTTTTAATGCGCAAAGGACGAAAAAAGGGACTTGATCGTTCAAAGGAGTTACTATATAGGTAGTTTGCCAACTTTTACGAGATCTGAGAAGGAGTAGTTGATATTTTTGAAACTATTTCACGAACTCGTGCATCTCCGAAGTGAGCGCAGTATCCAACCTGACTTGCAATATATTTATTTATTTGTAATAAATGTCACTAATACATACAGTACATGATCTGCCCGTTAAAATTAAAAACCGGGGAACGATAAAAACTCAAGTACAGGCAGCGATTACTAATGAGGATTGGACGCTGCAGACGGCGATTGGGCACTGGCCGGTCGAGCGGAGAGAGGCGGGGATTGGGCGCTGTAGACGACGATTGGGCACTGGCGGGTCGAGCGGAGAGAGGCGGGGATTGGGCGCTGTAGACGACGATTGGGCACTGGCGGGTCGAGTGGAGAGAGGCGGGGATTGGGCGCTGATGGTTTGGACGCTCCAGACGGCGATTGGTCACTGGCGGGTCGAGCGGAGAGAGGCGGGGATTGGGCGCTGGGGATTCGAGTTCCGAGAGGCGGGGATTGGGTTCTGATTGATTGGGCGCTCCTGACGGGGATTGGGTGCTCAGCCGAGTGGCAGTCTCGGGGAATTCCAAGAGGTGGAGCAAACTATTGTGTAATTTGTGGAAAGGCAATTCGGGACTGAGTGAGTCCGGAAGTAAATCTGTTGAAACCCGGGGCTGCGGAGACAGGTAAGGTTCGGGAATTGACCCGCTTCGCTTCCAAATCTGCTACTGCCGCTTATTTTTTTTCCGGTGTAGGGATGTGAACCGGTGAATAGCAGAGGAACTGAGCCGGCTTCTGGTTAAAGGAGGTGGCGGTGCTTGGGTGGGGGGAGATGATGGTCAGTGAGCCCAACACACACTTTCTCAACCATTCAAATGTCCTCACAAGGTTAGATCCCATTATATCCCGTCCACCTCATCTCCTGCAATGGGCACTTTGAGTGGGATGTGCTCGACTAAGGAAAAAAAAATGGTTGGTAAAAAATGTAAAGGTATCAGATCTTTAAGGTAGTGTTGCAGACATTATTAAAGTGGAGAAAAGTTCGAAGATTTCGGTATCTGAACTTGAATTAAACAAAAAAGGCTGAAGATGCTAGGGTCGAGTGAAATACACAAACATAGCAGGTCACGCAACGCCCATAAGAAGCAAAGGGTGACGTTTCAGGCAACAGCAAGGATCTCCCCATGGCTAACCATTTTAATTCCACACATTATTGCACACCGACGTGGAGGCCTCTGGCAAATTCTTGAAACAACGTTTTGTATTTCGTCTTGGTTAACTAATTGCTCACTTGACTTCAAAAGATTTGCACTCCACAACTAGCTAAGTAACTTGCTTTGATTACTGGCAACATCTAGCAATGTGGAAAATTCCCAACATTCATCTTGTTCACAAAATAGAGGACACATCAGATGCCTATTGTTCAGTTAAACTATTTTCAGTCAAAAAGGTTGTTTAACAATGCCCAATTCACTCAAATCTCAGTTTCAGTACGCTCTTGGTCCAAATATGGGATAAATAACTGCATTCTGGATGCCTTTGACACGAAGGCATCAAGGGGGTATCTAAAACACCCAAAAGATCGAGTTACACCTTGCCTACAGGAAAATGGCTGCATTTGATGATCAGTCATTCAACATCAGGATTTCTCTGCAGGTGTACCTGCCAGTGACCTAGGGAATAAGCATTTTTAGATGCTGCATCAAAACCTCCTGTGCATTGGAAGTCCCAATGAAAATGATTGCATGGTGTTCAATTCCATTCACAATGATGCCTCTACGAAGCTAAACCTGGGAAAGCGTTGATTGGAGGCCAAGCATAAAAATGCAAGACAAGAAGAGAAAATCTATGCAAAAATGTGTGAGATTCAATGGCTTTACTGTTGCTAAGTTCCTCACTGTCAACCTCCTGGGCTTGCCATTAATGGCAAATTCAAGTGGACTGACATGTTAACATTGGTTTCTAGAGCAAATTAGAGGCTGGGTGTCCTTGAAGAGTACGCTTTTCCACTACTGTGAAAGAACTTGCCTGTATGCAACTCCAATTACAGCCAAAAAACTGACCTGGATCCTGACAAAAGCAGCCTGTTTTGCTTTTTAATGTTGAAAAGTGCATTTGATTTCCTAAATCTAGCCAGGTACCAAATAACACTTTGCTGCACCCCAGCAAGATTTTGATGAGGTTTGAACATTTATTGTGGTTGTCACTTGAATCTGACTGTAACAATTGCAATTTGAGGTTGTGTAGGTGTGCTTGGATCTAAAATACAAGTGAAGTTAGTAAATATTCAGCAGGGAAAAGACTGGAAATTAACATTTCTGCAGAGTCACATCCTTTCTGCACTTTTAACAGAACATGATTAAAAAAACAAGTGCAAAGAAAGGATGAAATAAAAGCAAAAGTTAAATAAAAATTTTTACTGGAATATTGAGTTATCAAATAGTCTTGAATATTAATAAAATACCAATTCAGTTTAAGTAATGTTTCAAAGAATATCAAAACTCTAAATAAAACATTTAAAAATATTGTTTTAAATATCTAATTTACCACACTGTTATGTATCTGCTTATTAAGTGATAGAATTCAATGCCACCCAGTAAATCTGATAAATCATTGTGTAATTCCTAGTTCTATCGAGATTTTATTGAGATATACTTGGAGCTGAGATAGATCAAAGTTGTTCAGAAAATAAATATGAGGATTTGGATTCAGTTTTATATTGTGATTTCCCCCTATAAATGACACTTTCCAAGATCAAGTATTTCCCAATTTCAAAACGTCATCTTCAAAGAGAACATGAGTGATGATATTCCAAATTACTATCTTATTAATCCAATAAACCAAACTGTGTAAATGCAGCTTTAAGTAGCTTTAATTCGTTGATAAAATGGATAAACATTGAGATTTTCATAACTATGAATAAGCAAAGCATACAGTATAATGATATAACGATATTCAACTTTAAACAGATATAAGAAGAAATAGACAAATTAAGATGAATTCAAAGAAAAGTATCTCGAGCTTGCGTCCCCTTCATAATTCTTCGAAGAATGAGATGCAAGCTCTTGATCTGCTCAGATATTATGACATATGACATCATAGGGGGTGTTTCTACTGAGCCGGGAAAAGCGCGGTGATGCGAGGTAATGCAAGGTGATGCGTGGTGACACCTCGAATCTGGCCACACTGTAAACACATCCAGTTGTGGCCAATGTGCAGCGATTCAAGGTGCTCCGGCGTCCTACTTTTGAGGTGGTCGATGCGGGGTGATGCGAGGGATGACCTCGCAGTGGAAACACCGCAGGTGACTCACCGGAAGTCGCGATTTTTCACCCGCAGTTTTCAATTGTTCATCGGACTTCCTGGTCACCTCGCATCGCCCTGCATCACCTCGCATTCCTCGCTTCACCTCGCATCGCCCTGCATCACCGCGTATTCATCGCTCGGTAGAAACAGTTCGGGTAGTCCTAAAATGCGCGGTGATGCGAGGGACAAAAAATTGCAGTGATGCGAGGTGTCCTTAGTATAAACACACACATTGATACTATGGTAACAAATAATACTTTTTCTTAAAGGAATAGACACAAAATTAACTATGAATCAAAAACACAAGGTTTTAACCTTTTCACCCACCAACACCTCATTGTTCTTTCTTCTTTATGTCATGGTTTTATTTACTTCTAAAGTGAAGTTTCTAAAATACTGAGTAAGTGTGTTTTGAAGTAAAGTTATTGATGGTTTAACTTTACAGTTAGCCCACATTCTATGCATTTTTTTTTACTATGAATTGAGTTATGGAAGGTAATTTGGTCAACATTCTTGTTAGCAAATTGTTAGCAAAGTTACAAAATCAAATAAATCCAGATAGATAAATAAAATTGATCCAATGTGATAGAACAGAAAATGGAAAATTTTTGGAAAACTCAGCAAGTCAGCATCTGTAGAAAGCAAAGCAATTGGTGCATCAGTACAGGAAATGCTCTGCCCAAGACAACCAGAAGCTACTGAGGGTTGTGAACATAGCTCAACTCATCACACATAAGCACTCCCCCTCCTTTCGCTCCATATACTCCATCCATAACTCCAGCTGCCTTGACTCATCCTACCCTGGCCACACTCTTCACCTTCTCCTGTCAGGAAGAAGAGTCATGAGTGTGAGATCACATACCACTGGATTAGTGGACAGTTTCTTTCCCATTTCAATTCCCCACTCCACTCCCTTGCCAACATCTCTGTCCATGGTCTCATGCACTGCCTGACTGATACTACCTGCAAATTGGAGAAACAACACCTCATATTCTGTCTGGGAACTCTCCAACCAGATGGCATTAATATCTTCTTTCGCGCTCTCTCTCTCTCTCTCTCTCTCTCTCTCTCTATCTCTATCTCTCTCTCTCTCTCTCTCTCTCCCTCTCACCCTTTCCCCCTAAGTCCTTTCCTGCAGTTCTGCATTCACAGAACCACATCCCTCCCCAATCAATTCTCATCTTTCCTCTACTATCCATGTTCAAAGGTCACTGTTGGCCTGTGTTCCTCCTTCCACCAGCCTTTTTATTCTGGTGCCTGCCTGCTTTTTGCTCACACCTTGATGAAAGGCTCAGGGCCAAAACATTGGTTATATACCTTTATCTCCTATGGATGCTGCGAGACCCACCATTATCAGACTCCTGAATGAACCCCATAATAGTAAAAATCTGTTGCCTTTGCTCCATACCAATTGATCTCTCTAACTGCACTACTGAACTGTCTTACTTGTACTATATATGATATATCTGTTGGTATGCTCGCAAAACAACTTCTACTGCATTTTTGATACATGTGACAATAAACCTGAACAATTAATGTTTCAGATGAAAAACACTTCATTAGACCAGAGAAAGAGAGAAACAAGAGAGGGGAGAGTGATGGTTGGGCATTTATTGATAGAGTGAAGTATGTGACAAGTGGGATCAGGTGAACCTTTGATGGCTGTGTAGGTTATTGCTAATGGGGTTCTGGCAGACTGGGGCATGTCCAAAGGCCAGACCTTACATAGAAAGCAAAAAAAAAAGGATAGCAGGGAAAACTAGTTCTTAACTAAGAAAGAGCATATAATATGAAGTTGAAAATTTTGATATTCATTTTGGAAGGCCTCAATGAGCCCAGATGGAAGATGAGATGTTGTTCCTTAAACTTGCAACAGGTTTTGTTAAAACAGCACAGTAGGCCACAGGAAGTAAAACATGAAAGTCTGCAAAATCCATTAATGAAGTAAAATCACAATACTGGAGAAACGCAGCAGGTCAAACAGTGTACTATATATAGCAAAGATAAAGATACATAACCGATGTTTTGGATTTGAGCTCTTCGTCCAAGTATGGAAAAATGTTGGCAGGCGTCCAAACAAAAAGGTATGGGTAGAGAGGAGCATGGTCCCAAAGGCAGGAAGTAATAGGTGGAGAAGGGAGGGAGAGCACAGCAACAAGTAGGGGGAGGAGGGATGGCTAGGTGAATAGGGAGGGAAGGGGGTGGAGAGCTGAAAGGGAAAACGGGGAAATGGAGGGAGAATGGAGAGTAGGTTGGTAGAAACTGGAGAAGTGATGTTAATGCCATCCAGCTGGAGAGTGCCCAGATGGAAAATCAGGTGTTGTTCCTCCAATTTACAAGTGGTCTTGGTGGGATAATACATGAGGCCATGGACAGAAGTGAGTGAGACCCAGAACTGAAATGGTTGGCTACTGGGAGGTCCCTGTCATTAATGCGGACAGAGCGAAGGTGCTCAGTGAAGCGATTTCCTAGACTCTGCCCAGTCTCTCCAATGTAGAGAAGGCCACAAAGGGAGTACCAGATGCATTAAATCAGTCCTGCTGTGACAAAAAGTGACATACATACATAAAGCACAGTAACTGGCCATTTTGGCCCACGAGTCTGTGCCACCCAATTTACACCCCCAATTTATTTTGAATGATGGGAGGAAACTAGAGCCCTTGGAGAAAACCAATGCAGACACAGGGAGACACGTACAAACGCCTTACAGACAGCATGGGGTTCGAACTACGATCCCTATCACTGGCACTGTAAAGACATTGTTCTAACCGCTACACTAACCGTGAAGTTTTGCTTCACTTGAAAGGCCTGTTTGGGACCCCAAACTGTGGTGGGGGAGGAGGTGTGGGCACAAGAGTAGCACTTCCTGTGGCTACAGAGGAAGGTGCCAGTGGAGGGCACCTTGAAACTATGCCCCCCTTGGGTTAGCCATTTCAGCCCTGGGAAAATCCTCTGGACATCCACACTATCAATGCCTCTCATCATCTGGTACACCACTATCAGGTCACTTCTCATCCTTTGTCTCTCCAAGGAGAAAATACCAAGTTCACTCAACATATCCTCATAAGGGATGCTCTCCAATCCAGGCCACATCCTTGTAAATTTCTGCATCCTCTCTACAGCATCTTTTAGGGTCGGCACCAGAACAAATGCTAGAGAGAGGCATTAGCGTTTTCGAGGGGGGCACAGTGGAACGCTCATACACTTGGTCAGCGTGAGGGGTGGTGCTGTTGGATGCTGAGACCTACGTACCTACCAACAAATGTTAACACCATCTACCCCTCTGACATAGGAGATGAGGGCGCTGCTTTTATTGCAACAAGCGTCACTAGGCGCTAGTGACATTTGACACACACTAGTGACATGGCTAGGGGCAGGTCTGATGGCGAGCGATGGCCATGACCATATTGGGGGGGCATTGACTGTGCCAATGACACTCCCACTTGGCGCCAACCCTGGATCTTTCATGTAACGAGGTGACCAGATCTGAGCATATTATTGCAAGTGGCGTCTGACTAAGGTCTTGTCTAGCTGCGACATTACCTCACAGCTCTTGAACTCAATCCCACAGTTAATGAAGGCAAACACTCCCTTGACCTTAACAATACTGTCAACCTGTGAAACAGCTTTGAGTACCCTATGGACACAAACCCCATGATTTCTCAGGTCATCGAGTCTGCTCAATGTCTTCCTATTAACATTATACTTGGCTTCCATCTGCCACTTCTCAGCCCAGCTCTGCAATGTCCCTTTGTAACCTCTGGCAACCCTCTGGACTACCCACTTCTTTTTCATCTGGAAACTTTCTAACCCACCCTTCTACTTCCTCAACCAGATTATTTATATTTTAAAAAAAACACACAAAGGGAAGATGTACGAAAACAGATCCCTGTGGAACATCACTGGTCACTGACTCTTCACATACTTGTAGAATGTCTTGTGGTTTTTCCTTAATTCTTCTCTTCAAAGCCATTTTGTAGCACCTTCTAGCTCTCCTAAGTAATATTGTAAGTTTTTCCCTGGTTCCATTGGAGCCACAGGACATTGACATAAAAGCTTTGTTTTCTTTTCGCGTCACATAACATGAATATTTTTATGTAGTTGGTAGGAGAGAAGTGTGGAAGAAATCAAAACTTGACTGCTTTGCAAAGGAGGGGGGCCCATGGCTAAGGGGGCCATGGCTAATAAAAGGATGAGAATGGCTGGTCTTGAACTCTATCATTTCTTAACCCTCTCATGGTTCATTTATCTTACTATCCTTTCCCTGCCTCACTGAAATATACTAGTGCAGAGCACTATGGGAATATTCTCTGAACATTTGTCAAATTTCTGTTGTACTTTTCCCCAAGAACATCTGCATCATATTTTCCCATACCCCAATTATGGTAAATGGTTTCCGAAGTTGTCTATTCTAGGCCCTTTCCAGCCCTGTAGTAAAGGAGACCATTGTGATTGCTTTCTCTGGAATGTTTGCCCACAGAGAGATCTGACACCTGACCTGGTTCATTTCACAATACCAGGTCAGGCCTATCTACACAGTGTGTCAGGAAACCTTCCTAAACACCTAAAAAATCCCACTCCATCCAAAACCATTCACTCTAAGATGGTGCCAATCAATCAGTTTTTCCACTCACATCCCACTTTAAGTAATCCCTATGCCATTGGTGCTCTGTGATTAGTAAGCGATTGCTTAAGATGGGATGTGAGTGGGAAGGGAAGGCTGAGAATCACTGCTCTAGACCCAATTGTTACTGAAATATTTTGCTTGAGAGAAATTGTCATTGGCCCATTTCCTTTGGAGTTATGAAACCGTGCACATAACAAGTCAATTAGGGACAGTTAAAACAGTGGTTTTCAACCTTTTTTCTTTCCACCCACATACCACCATAAGCAATCCCTTACTAATCACAGAGCACTGATGGCATAGGGAATGATCAAAGTGGTATATGAGTGGAAAAATAAAAGTTGAGAACCACTGCAGTAGACAATTCCTCCACTACTTGCCCCTTTTCTGCAACTGTGATAGTATCCCCGATCTGCAATGCCTTTCCCCTACCTCTTACCTCCCTCCCTGTCCTTTTTTGAAACATCTAAAGCCCACCACATTCAGCAGCCATTCCTATCCCTGAGACAACTAAGTCTCTATAATGGGACACCTATTGACCCACGCTCTGTTCACCTGCTCTATTCCTAATACTCCTTGCATTAAAGTGCACACATTTCAACCCATCCAACTGACTGCATTAAAGTTCCATCCCTGCCTGTCTTTCCTCACAGTGTCACCGCACATTTCAACAACTGCTCCATCATCTGTCCAAACACTCAGGTTTTCTTCCCCTGCCCCCCCCCACCCCCCACCTAGCTAGCTTAAACTCTCCATAACAGCTCTACCAAACCTGCGTGAAAGGATATTGGTTCCTTTGCAGTTCAAGTCCAACCCATTGTTTTTGTACAGGTCATACCTTTCCCAGATAAATAGCAATGATACACAAACCTGATCTCCTGCCTCTGCATCATCTCCTCAGCACATATTGATCTGCCATAACTTCCTATTCTTGCCCTCACTGGCGAGTGCCACAGGCAGCAATCCAGACATTATCACCTTGAGGTCCTGCTCCTTAGTTTCCTTCCGAACTCGCTATATTAACCCTTCAGAACCTCATCACTTTTTGTATCTAAGTCATCGGTACCAATGTGCACCATGACATCTGACTGCGTTGCCCTCCCCTCTCAAGAATTCTGTGGACTTGATCAGAGACATCTCTGCCCCTGACACCTGGGAGTCAACTTGCCATCTGAGAATCAGAATTTATTTATGATCTTGAAGTGTCACAAAATTCTTTTTTTTGCTGCAGCCTCACAGTTGCAAATGTTTATATAAATCATATTATAAAATAAATAAAAATAGTGCAAGAAAAATATAAAGTAAGGCAAGTAAGTTCATTGATTATTTAGCAATCTGATAGCAGAGGGGAAGAAGCTGTCCTTTTGCCGCCGAGTGCTCATCTTCAGACTCCTGTACCTTTTTCCCTATAGAGTGAAGAAGGCAAGGCCGGGGTGGTAGGGGTCCTTGAAGATAGAGGCTGTTTTCTTGTTTCAATCCCTTCCACAGAATCTCCTGTCTTTTTCCTCACCAAGGAATCCCTCATCACTCGCTCTCTTCCTCTCTCCCCTTCCCTTCTGAGCCACAAACCCAGGCTTTGTGAAAGACCTGGCTGCTGCGGCTTTTCCGTGGTAGCTCGTATCCCCAACAGTATTCAAGTTTATATACTTGTTATTGATGGGAAAGACCACAGTGATACCCTACACTGACTGCCTATTCCCTTTCCCTCACCTAACAGTCACCCAGCTATCTGCTTCCTTAGTGTGATTGCCTCCCTATATCTCTTGTCTATCACTCCCTCTGCCTCTCTAATGATCTGTAATTCATCCAGCTCCAGTTCCCTAACTCAGTCCATGTGGAGCTGCAGCTGGATGCAATTATAGTAGGTGGAGTCATGAGGGACAAGCGCTGTGCCAAGTTTCCCACATCCTGTAAGAAGAGCATACTCCTGCCTAGCTGCCATTCCCACTGTTCAGACAGTACAATAATTAGGACCTTACCTGAACTCATCGGATTTTACTTTCTAAGTTCAGTCACTATAACGACTGCTCTGATGTTCTTGGACCCAGCCTTCATTGAGGATTAAAGGAAGCTTCTTCTTGATTTTTTTTCCAATATGGATAGTCCTTGTCTCCAGGCAACCATACAGACTTGACAGGATGAGGATCTTGTAGCAGATAAGCCCAAGAACCCTGGAGTAAAGGATGTGCTGCACGACCATTGGCATTATACAAGGTGGAAATCACATAGAAATGTTCACAGAAACTCCTACACACACAGAAATAGGTAGAGGTGGATATCCGCTCTCTTGTCAAATCCTACCCAGCACCCTCATAAACTCACCACCTCTTATTCCCTCTTACCCAATCCTCCCTGTCTCTGAATCTTTTTTGCCTTCTATCCCATCCCTTAACCTCCTACCACTCCCCACCATTTTCTCTCTTGTGCCCTGCTGCTTACCTTCTTCACCAGGTGCCCACCCTCAAACTGCTTTGGCCTATCCTGTCCTCCCCATGCCCTTCCTCAGTCTTCAACCCTGTGGGAAAACCCCAGATGCTAGAGTAAAATGGTACTCCCTCGACAAAGAGCAATCTGGGTTGGGCATCTCAAGATTGAAGCTATGGTTTCTGTTTGGATTACAGGCACTATGATGGACCCTGGTGCTACCTGGCCTGGTGCAGCAGGGGAGCAAAGCCCACAGAGGGAAAGATAAACTGGTCTTTCAGTAGGAGCCCTTTCCCACCGCCCACCCCCCCCACCCCATCCCATCCCATTCTGTCGACTTGTTCGCTGCAGTGTACAGCCCTGAAGATTGATATAAAAAGGTCCTCTACCAACTTATCCCCATTGCCTTCTGACGACAACATTACACACCCTGGAAGGTGTGGACCTCTTTTCATTTCTCAGGAAGGCAAATAGCAACAATGAAATTCACTATCCCATTCAGAGGAGGAGCACAGACTTAGGCCTTCTAAAGCAAATACCAAGTATCAATACCTCAAATGTGGCATGGTCTAGTTCGAAACAGTGATCACTGTTCCATTGAGTGATTCTCACTAAATAAAGCAGACACCTGGAAAGGTCCCACCATTGCATCGACATGGGTGGACCACACCATTTGTGTGCCTGACATCAAATTTCTGAAGCAAACATTGCTCAGAGGTATATTGTGTATTTAAGGTAGATATTGATAGGTTATTGATTAGCCAGGGCATCAAAGGTTATGGTGAGAAGGCCGGGTAATGGGGCTGAGTAATAAAATGGATCAGCTCATGATTGAATAGCAGGGCAGACTTGATGGACTGAATAGCCTATTTCTGCTCCTATGTCTGTGGTGCATACAATAATCACATCAACATGATGGAGTGATAGAGGAGTCACGTGATGGAGTAGTTGCCAGTAGGAGAATACCAGACTCTCCAGAAAAGAAAAAAATAAAGTGAAGAAAATACAAAGTTCAAGAAATACAAAACATAACAAATAAAAGATAAAGTTGTAGAGAAAAGAAAGAAAATGGCACCCAAGAAGGAAAAAATAAAAACAACAGGGAAAAAAGAAGAAAAGACACCAAAAGAGAAAGGAGAAGGCCTTAACTGCATGAAGCAACAGGGAGCTGTCGTAGAGAAAAGAGCCCGTTCTCCGAGGTTGGTGACAACCCCGCAGAGACACAACCTCCCTGACTGCTGGACTGCAAAAATGGCTCTCTGAGCCAAACAAAAGTGCGCAGTGCACTTACTAAGGAGAAGACCGACGGGAGGGGGGCTCAGCCGAGGAGCGGGCAAACACAACGTGACCAGCTGAGGGATGCCCAACACCAGGGCTCTCAGCTGGAAGAAGAGGAAAGTGACCGGAAAGGGAGTGAAAGGAAAGAAGAGCAGCAGCAGGAGGCCCAACAGATGAGTAGCCCAGAAGAAGAGGACCAACAGCAAGAAGCCAAGCAAGAAAAAGCCCAGCAAAGTGAGACAAGCAACTCATCAGGAAAGTCAGAAGAGACACAGATACAAAGGAGAGAATAAGAAGACACAAACACAGGTACAGACACAGAAGAAGAGGAAGAAGAAGACCAAGATCTGCACAGAGAAATAGAAGGTAAAACAGATGGACAGAGTATAGATAAAGTTTTTTTTTCAAGAACAAATGAGAGCATTAATAGAATGGTTGACATTAGAATTTAGTGAAATGAAAAGAAAAATTAAAAGTACAGAAAATAAAGTGAATAGATTAGAGCTGGTCATGAAAGAAATAGGGAAAAGATTAGAAAATGTGGAAGAACGAGAAATGGCTGTAGAAATGGAAGTGACTTAAGAAGAAAATTGGAAGAAAGTGACAAAAAAGTTAGAGTCATAAGAGTTGTTAGCTCAGAAAATTTATATGTTGGAAAATTATAGTAGGCGAAACAACATAAAAATAGTGGGCCTAAAGGAAGATGAAGAAGGCACAGATATGAAGGAATTTATAAAAGAATGGATCCCAAAGATCCTGGGAATGACAGAAATACAGGAAGGAATGGAAATAGAAAGGGCACACAGAACAGAAGCTCTGAAACCACAGTCACAACAAAAACCAAGATCAGTTTTAGTAAAATTTTTGAGATATACAACAAGAGAAAATATACTGGAGAGGGCAAGGAATAAAATTAGAGAAGACAATAAACCATTGGAATACAGGGGTCAAAAAGTATTTTTTTACCCAGACATAAGTTTTGAACTCTTAAAGAAGAGGAAGGAGTTTAATACAGCAAAATCAATTCTATGGAAAAAAGGCTATAAATTTATGTTAAGATATCCAGCTGTGCTTAAAATATTTATCCCTGGGGAGCAAAACAGACTGTTCTCGGATCCGGAGAAAGCACGAGAATTTGCAGGACGCCTGCAGGACAGAAGGAGAGATGAAGAGATGTAACGAGAACGAAGAATGATGACAAACTACATATAAAGATGTAAAAATAATGTATCAGTAAGAACTAAAGAAGAGAAAGAGAAGGGAAGAAAGGAAATAAGGGGGAAAATAAGAGGGTGAACTTTGTTATATGTGTAAAAAAAAAAGTTTTCTGGAGGGGGTTGGGTGGGAGAGAATAACTGTCACTGCGAAATCAGTTGACGCTTGCAAGCGGGTTCACAATCCAAATGGAGAGGAGAGTTGTGGTTGCCCGGCAAGGGATAAGGGGCAACTCAGAGATGGGGGGGGGGACATTTGGGGCTAAGGGAATATTGGATGTGGGAGTTGTTGAAGTATTTTATGTTATAAATATGTTGTTATACATTGAGTTTAAAAAGAGAAAACTGAGAGATGAAAATGCAGAAAAGGGGAATGGTGGTGGTGAGGAAGTGAAAATGAGGTATAAACAGGATATGAAATAGCCATGTTGAATTATATGACTATAAATATTAATGGAATACATAACCAAATTAAACATAAGAGGCTATTAAATTTACTGAAAAAAGAAAAAATAGACATAGCATTTGTGCAGGAAACGCATCTAACTGAAGTGTAACATAATAAATTAAAGAGAGACTGGTTAGGGCACGTAACAGCAGCATCATATAATTTAAAAGCTAGAGGTCTCTTCTCTCTTTGGCTTGGCTTCGCGGACGAAGATTTATGGAGGGGGTAAAAAGTCCACGTCAGCTGCAGGCTCGTTTGTGGCTGACAAGTCCGATGCGGGACAGGCAGACACGATTGCAGCGGTTGCAAGGGAAAATTGGTTGGTTGGGGTTGGGTGTTGGGTTTTTCTTCCTTTGCCTTTTGTCAGTGAGGTGGGCTCTGCGGTCTTCTTCAAAGGAGGTTGTTGCCCGCCAAACTGTGAGGCGCCAAGATGCACGGTTTGAGGCGATATCAGCCCACTGGCGGTGGTCAATGTGGCAGGCACCAAGAGATTTCTTTAGGCAGTCCTTGTACCTTTTCTTTGGTGCACCTCTGTCACAGTGGCCAGTGGAGAGCTCGCCATATAACACGATCTTGGGAAGGCGATGGTCCTCCATTCTGGAGACGTGACCCACCCAGCGCAGCTGGATCTTCAGCAGCGTGGACTCGATGCTGTCGACCTCTGCCATCTCGAGTACTTCGACGTTAGGGATGAAAGCGCTCCAATGGATGTTGAGGATGGAGCGGAGACAACGCTGGTGAAAAGCTAGAGGTGTAGCTATATTAATTAATAAAAATAGAGGAGGAAATAATAGATCCAGCAAGGAGGTATGTAATGATAAAGTGTCAGATATATTCAGAACTCTGGAATTTGGTCAATATATATGCACCTAATGAAGAGGATCAAAAGTTTATGCAAGATTTTTTTTGAAGATTGTAGATACGCAAGGGAATATATATTGATAGGAGGGGATTTTAACCTTAATTTGGATCCAATGTTGGATAAAACTGGACAAAAGACAAGCAAAAATAATAAAGTGGCCAAATTTATGGTTAAATCAATGCAGGAAATGAAGCTTATGGATATATGGAGGAGGCAGCACCCAAGAGAGGAGGAATACTCATATTATTCGAGTAGGCATAAAACATACTCAAGGATTGATATGTTTTTGTTGTCTGCCCATATGCAAGGGAGAGTTAGGAAAAATGAATATAAAGCTAGACTACTATCAGATCATTCACCCCTATTATTAGCAATAGAAGTGGAGGACATCCCACTAAGAACATATAGATGGAAGTTAAAATCCATGCTAATTAAAAGGCAGGAATTCAGAGAGTTTATTGAATGCCAAATTAAAATAAAATTAAATTTTGAAATAAAGTGAAGAAAATTAAAATTTGAAATAAATATGGAATCAGTGAAAGACAAATTTATATTATGGGATGCAATGAAACCCTTCATCAGAGGGCAGATAATAAGTTATGTAACTAAGATAAAAAAGGACTACAATCAGGAAATAGAACAGTTGGAAAGGGAGATAGTAAGTACAGAAAAGGAACTAGCAACAAGGGATGATATAACAAAAAGAGAATTGGCGGAAAAAAAAATAAAGTACGAAACATTACAAACGTATAAGGTGGAGAAGAACATAATGAAAATAAAGCAAAAGTATTATGCACTAGGAGAAAAAACACACAAAATATTAGCCTGGAAACTTATAACAGAGCAAGCTAAAAGAACTGTATTGGCATCAAGGAAAAAAGACAAATAAATTACATATAATCCAATGGAGATTAATGAGAACTTTAAGGAATTTCATGAACAATTATACCAAACTGAGAATGAGGGGAAAGATGATAAAATAGAAGAGTTTTTAGCTAAAATTGAACTGCCAAAATTGCAAGAAGTGGAACAAAACAATGATAAAACTATTTGAAATAGAGGAAGTACAGGATATATTAAAAACAGCTGCCAAACAATAAAATGCCTGGAGTGGATGGATTCCCAATAGAATTCTATAAAACATTTAAAGAGTTATTAATTCCTCCTCTCCTGGAAGTAATGAACCAGGTAGAAGAAACACAAAACTTGCCAGATTCATGTAAGACAGCAATAATTACAGTAATACCAAAGACGGGGAAGGATCCACTAACACCAGCATCATTTAGACCAATATCTCTACTTAATTCAGATTATAAGATAATAGCAAAATTATTAGCAAACAGATTGGCCAACTGTGTACCAAAAGTAGTAAAACAAGATCAAACTGGATTTATTAAGAAAAGACAAACAGCAGATAATGTCTGTAAATTTATTGATCTAATTCATGCAGTTCAAAGAAATAAGATGCCAACAGTTGCCTTTGCTTTAGACACAGAAAAAGCCTTTGACAGGGTAGAATGGAATTATTTATTCAAAGTATTACAGAGGTTCAATCTAACAGAAAAATATATTAATTGGATTAAAGTATTATATAATGGACCATTGGTGAAGGTAACAGTAAATGGATATATATTGAACCAATTTAAATTAAGTAGGTCAACAAGGCAGGAATGTCCATTATCTCCCTCACTGTTCGCTTTAGCAATAGAACCATTGGCAGAACTGATAAGAACAGATAATAAAATAAAAGGGATAAAAATAAAGGAGAAGGAGTGTAAAATCAGTCTATTTGCAGATGACATCATAGTATACATAAAAGAACCAGAAATATCAATAAAAGAACTATATAAGAAATTGAAGGAGTATGGAGAAATATCGGGGTACAACATCGACACAAATAAAAGTGGTGATGCCAATAAGTAATGCGGATTATACAGAATTTAAAAAAGAATCACCATTTAAATGGCAAACACAAGCAATCCGATACCTAGGTATTAGGTTAGATAATAATTTAAGACACTTGTAGAAATTAAATTATCAGCCACTAATAAAGAAATTGCAGGAAGACTTTGTCTTAGAACATTGGAAAGAATTACCACTAATGTTGATAGGGAGGGTAAATTGCATTAAAATGAATGTCTTCCCAAGGATACAATACTTATTTCAATCGTTACCAATTCCCTGAACAGAGGAATTATTTAATGAACTAAAGAGAATAATAAGGAAATTTTTATGGAAAGGGTGGAAACCGAGGATAGCATTAGATAAATTAACAGAGAGGTACAACCAAGGTGGTTTGCAGTTACCAAACTTTAAAAATTATTATAGAGCAGCGCAATTAAGGTATTTATCAGATTTTTATCAGACAAGGGAAAAACCAGACTGGACTAAGATAGAGCTAGATAAAATAGGGGATAAGGTACCGGAACATATACTTTATAAGTGGGATGAAAAGCTGGTACGATATAAAAGCTCACCAGTATTGCATCATTTACTCAATATATGGAAGAAGATTCACTTAGAAAGGAAAAAACAAATTACCAAATACTAAAATTATTATTGATGCAAAATCAGCTAATCCCTTTTACAATAGATAACCTTTCCTTTAGAGAATGGGAGAAAAAAGGAATTAAAAGAATCAAAAATTGTTTTTGGGAAATAATTTATTAACATTTGAACAATTGAAGTATAAATATGGAATAACTCATGGTACAATGTTTGCATACCATCAACTGAAAGCCTACTTAAAGGATAAATTGGGAAACAGACTGAGATTACCAGAAGGAAGCAGCTTAGAGTATGTGATTACAGACAATGATAATTAAAAGATTTATAACGAACATGTACATCAAGCTGCAAGATAAGGAAAATTATGAAATAAGCTATAAACCCAAACAAAAATGGGAAAAAGATTTAAACATAAAGATAAAAAATGAAACATGGGAAAAGTTATGTTCTGGAACTATGAAGAATATAATAAACACAAGGTTATGCATGATACAGTATAATTGGTTACATAGGTTATATATCATGCCCCAAAAATTAAATAAATGGGATCCAACATTATCAGATAGATGTTTTCGCTGTAAGAAGGAAATGGGAACAACAGTACATGCAATTTGGGCATGTGAGCAAGTGAAAAAGTTTTTGGAAGATCTAAATCAGATATTAAATAAAATCACAAAAAGCAACATACCAAAAAATCCAGAGATCTTTCTTCTAAGTAATATAAGAAGTAAACAATTAGCCCTCAAACTGGATGAAGCACAAAAAAGATTTATTATGATAGACTTAACTGTAGCAAAAAAATGTATAATGTCAACTTGGAAATCAGAAGAGAGCCTGAGAGTACAGCAATGGTTCATGGAAATGAATAAATGTATTCCATTGGAAAAAATAACATATAATTTAAAAAATAAAGTCACATTATTTGAACAAATTTGCGAACCATACATGGAACATAACAGAGAGGGCTTGCCTCGGATCTCCACCCCCTAAAATAAGAAGACAAAATGACTTAATCCAGTGTGTAAAAGTAGATTACACATTTTTTTTTTTATTTTTCATTGTGTGATGACATTGTTTAATGGTTTTATTGTATTGTATATGTTGAATGTTTATTGGTTTTGGAGGGGGGATGGAAGGTAGGTGGGGGAAAAGGGGGAGAAAATGCCACTGTATTTTTAAGAGGGAAATATTTGTATGCATTTTGGTTGATATTGTTCACAGTGTGAAAAATAAAAAATTATAAAAAAACATGATGGAGTGATTAAATGGCTTTAATTACCAATAACCTGAGCATTACTGATACACTATTTGAACAGGTTACAGGTTCAGGAGCAAGAGGGGGCAAGTTTGGGCATGCCAGCCTTTATTGGAAAATCCGGGAGGAGCTAAGGGAGGGGTTAAGGAAGGTCAGGTAGGTTCAGAATGGCTAGTCCATACTTCTATACAAATACCTTTCACCACAATGTCTTATGGTTTTATATGACGAACTGAACTGAGGAAATTAATCAAGGATGACTGAAAGCCTACTCAACAAATTGCAACTTCCCCACTGACCTGTGGCGGCAGTGCCTCGTGACTGGCTCAAAATAGAGAAGTAGCATTGGGGTGGCTTTGAAAACCTTGACTATTTGTTAGAAGTACCCAGCAGTTTAGAGTAATTGACAGCAGGAACACGTCTTTCCCAAACAGCGCATCCACACAACCCATTAATCTCCTGCCCCATCTATAGGGAAAGTCCAAAAATCCTACATTGGTTTCATCAGTTACCTCTGAACCCTAGAACTTTGATGGAAGCACATTGTCTTTGATCCTAAAAGACTATACATGAAAATTAAGTGACATTTGGCAATAAGCTGATCACCTGTGCTCAATTTGGATTTTACTTGGGCTTCTCTACTCCAGACATAATCATAGCATTGATCCAAATTAATCAAGGTACTGAATTCCAGAGAATGACATGAGACTTCTTAAGAGAAGTAAAGGAGTGCTGGTTCAGCTGAAGTCAACAGACACCGAGAGGGAAACACTCCAATTATCACACAAAAGCTGGCAGTTGGCGGTGTTCATCAATCATCCAAGTCCTAGGACATCATTGAAATAAATCTACTGCGTCGTATCCTATCTTCACCTGCTTCACCGATGACTTTTTTTCTGTCATAATGTTAGAAGAAAGAAGGGTGCTTATTGATCATTCCACTATTTCATTCAGACCTCTTTAGAAGATGAACGAAACCACGTCTGCATGCGACAACATTCAAGCATGGCCTACTGAGTAGTAAGTAACACTCATGTCATAGAAGTGCCAGCCAATAACCAGCTCCAACAAGAAAGCGTCTGCACATTTGCCTTTAACTATTGGCAATGTTACCATCAGTAAATTTTCTCCCTCAACGAAAATTTGCCTTTACAGCAAGCAAAAGTTGAAGTATAATGTGTACAATAATTTTTTTTAAATATTATTACATGACAATAAAAGGAACATTGAAATCAAATGTCCAGAGACTCAACTGGATCTGCCACTTAAGACTGCATCTCTAAGACCAGATGAGAGGCTGGATATCCTGAATCACCTCCTGACACTTCCAAAGACTTGCTAGCATCTAGAATTCAGATTTATTGTCAAGAGTATATACATGACATCACATACAACCCTGAGATTTTTTTCTGTAGGCAAAGCAGAGTTACCACTTATTGGTAGTGCAAAAAAAACTACACTGCATATAGGTGTAAACAATTAAAGAACTGTAAACAGATAATGAATGTAAATAAACTGCAATAGAGAGAATTTTTAAAAATCAATAAAATGCGCAAGTAAAAGTCCTTAAATGAGTCTCTGATTGAGTATGCTGTTGAGGAGTCTGATGGTGGAGGAGTAGCAGCTGTTCTTGAATCTGGTGGTGAGTCTTGTGGCACCCGTACCTCTTTCCTAAAGGCGGCAGCATGAACAGAGCATGTGCTGGAAGGTGTGGGTCTTTGATGATTGCTGCTACTCTCTGACGGCAGTATTTCCTGTAATTGTTCTTGATAGTGTGGAGGATTTTGCCTGTGATGTCATGGGCTGTGTCCACTGGCTTTTGAAGGGGTTTACCAAAGGAAATGGTCACACTAAACAAATGAGACTCTCATTTGTACAAAACAAAGTCTATTTATTGATTTAGATAATAATACTTGTCCTGCATATGTATTATTTGTCTGTATGTGTATTATGTCTGGTTGTGCATCTGCATGTTTTTGCACTGTGGACCAGAGAACACTTTCGTCAGGTTGTTCTTGTACAATTGGATGACCATAAACTTAATTTGACCTGCCTTTCACTCAGGGGTATTGGTGTCCCCATACCAGACTGTGATTCAGCTGGTCACACATACACCTGAAGAAATTTGCCAGGGTTTCTGGTGTCATACCAACCTCTGCATGCTCCTGAGGAAGTAGAGGCACTGACGTGCTTTGTTTATGATGCCATTAGTGTGTTGGGTACAGGAAAGAACCTCTGAGGTAGTGACTCCCAAGAATTTAAATTTGCTCACTCACTCCGCCTCTGATCCCTCAATGATCACTGGTTTGTATACCTAGAAGACACAAGTAAGGACTATAATACAATACACTGTACTTAGCTGTATGAGTATGGGTCCAACATTTCTCGAGAGGTTCGTCACCATCCACAATAAAGCACCCTGCGTGATTAGCAACCGATCCACTAACCTGCATATTCATTCCCTCTACCCTATATGCTCCCTGCTGCAGCTACTTGATAAGGCTACACTAATAGCCCCTCAACAACTCCACCTTCTACTGCCAAGAGTACCAGACACATTGGAAAATCACCTCCTATAGGTGCTCTGCAAGGTAGGTGCCATCCTTATATGGAATATATCTCTGCTTCTATTGTTGGCGTAGGATCTAAATTTTGCACCTTTGCAAATGTATTGTGGGAGTACCTTCACTTATTGTACTGGAGAAATTCAAGAAACTAACTCACCACCATCTCAAGGACAAAAAATGGGGATTGGCCTTGAAAATCAGATATAAACAGGGGCGACTGGAAAATTTCTCCATTAATGTTATTTTGCTGAATTATGAGTGCTTACAGAATAAATGTTTAATGTACAATCCATAATATACCAAAGATACTGTCAGCAAAGGTACCAAGATGGTTGGGGGGTAGGGGATAGGATGAGGTCTGGGTCTATATTTGATGGTGTATGTGAATACTTATGTTTATGGTTTTGCTATAAAGGGGAGGGGGGAACAATGTACATCTGTATAATGTGAACAAATTTGTTTTTGATGCTCAATAAATATATTTTGGAAAATAAATGTTGTCCTTGCCAATGGCACCAAGATGTCAGTAAATACATTTGATGTTTCTGGAGCAATTTGAAGGGATAGCCTTGTAATCTATAATATGGCGAGATATATATGGTGTCTTTTTTTTAAAGGTTCATGTTGATTCCCAGAGATGGTTTGGGTGATTTAATGAGCTTATAACTTTTCTTTTAATTGGCAATCATGCATATGAATTGATTCCTCTGTTTTGTAGTAGGTATCGAGAACACGGGTTAGAAAAAGTATGTCTTTCGACGAAATCCATATCGATTCCAAAGAACTGATTGAGAAGCATCCCATGGATAGTGGAGGATTTGGAATGGTTTCATTATGCCACAGGAAAAATCATGGACTCGTTGTTTTAAAAACAGTATATACAGGACCACAGCGTATGGAGTAAGTTCAGTGTGAATACACAGCTTATTCTTTGCAAAGTTCTCTCACTTTCAGGGATGGTCATAAAATCATTGAATAACTCATCATGACGACTTTGAACTATTGTCATATATATGTACAATGTGCAGATGCACCGAAAGTCTCACTTGCTTTAGCTGTACACAAACCTCAATAGTATAAATTAACTAATAATACAAAATAACAGTTAGATAAATAGTCACAGTTGTAATTAGTGCAAAAACAAGTGATTCAATAATGCAGATAGGTCTTTTGGCAATCTTGTTCGTTGATGGTAGGGTAGTATGGAAGTCTCTTGGTAATAAATGATACAATGTTTACACTAAGATGCTTTTTGTATACAAACTTTGACTTGTTTTAGGGATATTTGGCTTGTGTTGGTCTTTCTGTATTCCCTTTTGTGCAACATAACAGTGCAGGTAGTAGTACCACCTACCTCATTGGTGCAGCAACCTCAAGGGATACCTGTGTGGTGTTTGCATCTTCTACCTTTGTCCATGTGGGTTCCCTATGAATGTTTTTGTTTCCTCCCATGCCCCAAAGACACACAGCATAACAGTGTAAATTGCCTCTAATGTGTAGCTGAATTATAGAATCCAAGGAGAATTTATGAGAATGTGGGGAGAATTTTAAAAATGAAATTAGTGATGATGTTTTGACTCGAGGCTAAAGGACCTATTTCCATGCTGAATGACACTAATTGGGTTTTGTAATTCAAGTTTATGAATTATTTTGTAATTTTCCTTTTCCCTTATTGTTAATAAAACTGTGCCTGGAGATCACAGCTTTAACTTTTTGTTCTAATCCTTCTGCACAGCCTGGTACTGGTTATTTCATTGATCAGTTTGGATACTTAAAGGTGATCTCAAAATTGATCACATTTGATCTTCACACAACCTTCCCCTATCAACTTCCTGTAATGTGCACATTTAGGATTGTGTTGTGGGATGCCAGAACATTTTACTCCGAGGTTAAGGCAACTGGAAAAAACTAGTCCAAGCATCTCAGGACAACTTTGTACTTCTTCAAAAAGCCCTTGATATAGGTAACAACCAGAACTTGTAACATTGGTGCATTTAATTGAAAGCAAGCATAAGGGTTTCCACACAACTTTATGGTGGATTTGGGATGTCAAGGGTGTTTGTTTGTTCCATAAATAGGTAATGAAGTTGGACGAAGTCACGTGATGGAGTAGTGACCGGTAAGAAAATACCAGCCCTCTCCAGAAAAGTAAAAAAAAGGTAGAGAAAAAACAAAGTCACTAACACAGAAACCATATCAAATTGAAAGTGGAAGTGTGGAGAAAATGGCAGCAAAGAAAGAAAAACCAAAAACAACGGGAAGAAAAGAAGAAGGAAGGATGTCGGAAGAGGAAGGTGAAGGCCTTACCGGTACGAGGAGGCCCGCCGTGGAGAGAGAAGCCCGTTCCCTGAGGTCAGTGGAAACCCCGAACTCAGGACTACAAAGATGGCTCACGGAGCCAAACACAAGTGCGCAACCGCGCATGCGGGAATCCTTGTGCATGCGCGATCCACAAGACAAAAACAACACCGATGGGAGGGGGGGACCAGCTGAGGAGTAAATCTCCACAGCTGTAACATACAAGTATAGCACGACAGCAAGACTCTCAACAGGAAAACAGAAAATAACGAGAGCAAGAAGGAAGAGAATAAAAATAGGAAATCAAAGAAACAACAGATGACCAACCCAGAGGAAGAAGACCAACACCAAGACACTTTTAATAAAAATAAGAAGAACAAAAATACCCAACAAAATAAAATAAACAACCCATCAAGAAAATTAGAAGAGACAGAGGTAAAGGACACAGATCCTGGAGTCGACTCAGAAGAAGAGGAGGAAGAACACAGAGAAATGGAAGATGAAGGGAAGGGACAGTACGTGGATAAATTTTTTTTAAAGAATATATGGAAACAGTAGAAGAATGGCAGACGCAAGAATTCAGTGAAATAAAAAGAAGAATAAAAAGTACAGAAGAAAAAGTGAATAGATTAGAGATGATAATGACAGAAATAGGAAAAAGAGTAGACAAGGTGGAAGAACGAGAAACAGCCATAGAAATGGAGGTAGATGACTTAAAAAAGAATCTGATAAAAAAGTTAAAGAAACACAGGAGCTGTTAGCTCAGAAGATAGATATAATGGAAAATTATAATAGAAGAAACAATATAAAGATAGTGGGCCTTAAGGAAGATGAAGAAGGCAAAAATATGAAAGAATTTATAAAAGAATAGATCCCAGGGTCCTAGGAAGACCAGAATTACAGGAAGAAATGGAAATAGAAAGGGCACACAGAACATTAGCCCCTAAACCACAACCACAACAAAAACCAAGATCCATTCTAGTAAAATTCCTAAGATATACAACAAGAGAAAATATATTGGAGAAGGCAATGAAAAAAATAAGAGAAGACAAAAAACCACTGGAATACAAGGGTCAAGAAATTTTTTTTTCTATCCAGATATAAGTTTTGAACTCCTGAAGAAGAGGAAGGAGTTCAATGCAGCAAAAACGACCCTATGGAAAAAAGGTTATAAATTTATGTTAAAATACCCAGCGCTACTTAAAATAGTTATCCCGGGGCAGCAAAGCAAACTATTCTCGGATCCGGAAAAAGCACGAAAATTTGCAGAACAACTACAAAACAGACAGAGAGATGAAGAGATGTAACGAGAACAAAAATGACAACTATATATATCTAAAAAATAGAGTATAAGTAAGAACTAAGAAGGGAAGAAAGGACGTAAGGAGGGAATTAAGAGAGTGACCTTTGTTATATATGAAGATTAAAATCTTTTCTGGGGGGGCTGGGTGGGGAAGAATAACAGTCACTGCGAAATCAGTTGACGCTTGCGAGCGGATTCGCAAATCCAAATGGAGAGGGGAGATGTGGTTGCCCGACAAGGGACAAAGGGCAACTCAGAAAGGGGAGGGACTATTGGGGTTAAAGGAATTTTAGATATGAGAATAGTGGAAATATTTTATGTTTTAGAAATGTTGTCTTATATGTTCAAAAAAAGAAAGCAGAAATGGATAAGAAGGGAAGGTGGTGATGAGGAAACAGAAAGGAAAGATAAACAAAGTATGAAATGACTATGTTGAACTATATGACTTTAAATATTAATGGAATACATAACCAAATCAAAAGGAAGAAACTGTTAAATTTACTGAAAAAAGAAAAAAATTGATATAGCATTCGTACAAGAAACACATCTAACTGAATTGGAAAACAAGAAATTAAAGAGAGACTGGATAGGACATGTAACAGCAGCATCATATAATTCAAAAGCCAGAGGAGTAGCTATATTAATCAATAAAAATGCACCAATCAAAATAGAAGAGGAAATAATAGATCCAGCAGGGAGATATGTAATGATAAAATGTCAGATATATTCATAATTTTGGAATTTACTCAATGTATACTCACCTAATGAAGATGATGAAAAATTTATGCAAGATATCTTTTTGAAGATAGCAGATACACAAGGGAACATACTAATAGGAGGGGATTTTAACCTTAATTTGGACTCAAACATGGATAAAACTGGAAAAAAAACTAACAGAAAGAATAAAGTAACCAAATTTATAATTAAATCGATGCAAGAAATGCAACTTTTGGATATGGAAGAAACAACACCCAAAGGAAAAGGAATATTCATATTATTCGGGTAGACACAAAACATACTCAAGGATAGACCTATTCCTGTTATCAGCCCACATTCAAGGGAGAGTTAGGAAAATGGAATATAAAGCTAGATTATTATCGGATCACTCACCCCTGTTATTGGCAATAGAGCTAGAGGACATCCCACCAAGAATGTATAGATGGAAATTAAACTCCATGCTACTTAAAAGACAGGATTTTAGAGAATTCATTGAACGACAACTTAAAATGTACTTTGAAATAAATACGGAATCAGTGAAAGATAAGTTTATACTATGGGACGCAATGAAAGCATTCATCAGAGGGCAAATAATAAGTTATGGAACTAAGATGAAGAAGGACTACAATCGGGAAACAGAACAGTTGGAAAGGGAAATAACAAATACAGAAAAAGAATTAGCAATAAAGGAAGATACAACTAAAAGAAGAGAATTGGCAGACAAAAAAATAAAATATGAAACACTACAAACATATAAGGTGGAGAAGAACATAATGAAGACAAAACAGAAATATTATGAGCGAGGAGAAAAAAACGCACAAAATTCTAGCGTGGCAGCTTAAGACAGAACAAACTAAAAGAATAGTATTGGCATTAAGGAAAAGGGACAAACAAATTACATATAATCCAATGGAGATCAATGAAAACTTAAGGGAATTCTACGAACAACTATATCAAACTGAAAACAAAGGGAAAGAAGACAAAATAGATGAATTTCTAACTATTATTGAACTACCAAAATTACAAACAGAGGAGCAAAATAAATTAATAAAACCATTTGAAATAGAAGAATTACAGGAGATATTAAAAAAAACTACCGAACAATAAAACACCAGGAGAGGATGGACTCCCAATAGAATTCTATAAAACATTTAAAGACTTATTAATTCCTCCCCTCCTGGAAGTAATCAACCAGATTGATAAAACACAAAACATACCAGATTCATGCAAAACAGCAATAATTACAAAGACGGGGAAAGATCCACTTGCACCAGCGTCATATAGACCAATATCTCTACTTAACACAGATTATAAGATAATAGCTAAACTATTAGCAAACAGATTGGCCGACTATGTACCAAAAATAGTAAATCTAGACCAAACTGGATTTATTAAAAAAAGACAAACAATGGACAATATCTGTAAATTTATTAACTTAATTCATGCAGTAGAAGGAAATAAAACTCCAACAATAGCAGTTGCTTTAGAAGCAGAGAAGGCCTTTGACAGAGTAGTATGGAATTATTTATTCAAAGTACTACAAAAATTCAGCCTACCAGAGAAATATATTAATTGGATTAAAGCATTATATAAGGGGCCATTGGCGAAAGTGTCAGTAAATGGATATATATCAAAACAATTTAACTTAAGCAGATCAACAAGGCAGGGATGTCCATTATCTCCCTCACTGATCGCGATAGCTATAAAACCACTAGTAGAACTGATAAGAACAGAAAATAAAATAAGAGGGATAAAAATAAAAGAGAAGGAATATAAAATCAGTCTATTTGCAGATGACATTATAATATACTTAACAGAACCAGAAATATCAATAAAAGAATTACATAGGAAATTGAAGGAATATGGAGAAGTATCGGGGTACAAGATCAACGCAAATAAAAGTGAAGCAATGCCTATGAATAATGCGGATTTCACAAAGTTTAAGAAAGAATCACCATTTAGATTGCAAACACAAGCAATGCGATACCTAGGTATACAACTAAATAAAAATCTTGGCCATCTATATAAACTAAATTACCATCCATTAATGAAAAAAATTACAAGACGACTTAGAGCATTGGAAAGACTTACCACTAACACTGATAGGAAGGATAAACTATTAAAATGAACATCTTCCCAAGGATACAATACCTATTTCAGTCATTACCAATTCACCTAACAGAGAAATTCTTCAAGGAGCTAAAGAAAATAATAAGGAAATTCTTATGGAAAGGGGGGAAACCGAGGATAGCACTAGATAAATTAACAGAATGGTACAAACAAGGAGGCTTACAACTACCAAACTTTAAGAATTATTATAGAGCCGCACAATTAAGATACCTATCAGATTTTTATCAAACAAGGGGAAAAACCAGATTGGACCAGATTAGAACTAGATAAAATAGGGGAGAAGATACCTGAACATATACTATATAAATGGGATGAAAAATTGGTGCAACGTAGGAATTCACCGGTATTGCATCATCTGCTCAACATTTGGAAGAAGATTCACGTAGAAAGGAATAAAACAAATTACCAACTACCAAAACTAATATTGACGCAAAATCAACTAATCCCTTTCACAATAGATATCCTTTCCTTCAGAGAATGGGAGAGAAGGGATCAAAAGAATAGAAAATTGTTTTTCAGGAAATAAATTATTATCCTTTGAACAAATGAAGGATAAATATAATATAACTCATGATACAATGTTTGCATACCACCAACTGAAAACCTACTTGAAGGACAAATTGGGAAACAGTCTGAGGTTACCAGAAGGAAGCAATTTTGAATATGTGATTACAAACACAATGATCATTAAAAAATTTATAACAAACATGTACATCAAACTGCAAGAAAAGGAGAACGAGGAAACAAACGGTAAACCTAAACAAAAATGGGAACAAGAACAAAACATAAAGATAAAGAATGAAACATGGGAAAAGCTATTCTCTGGAACTATGAGAAATACAATAAACACGAGGTTACGCATGATACAATATAACTGGATACACAGGCTATACATCACACCTCAAAAGTTAAATAAATGGGACCCAACAGTATCAGACAGATGTTTTCGCTGTAAAAAGGAAACGGGAACAACAATTCATGCAATTTGGACATGTGAGAAAGTGGAAAAATTTTGGGAAGATCTAAACCAGATATTAAATAAAATCACAAAAAGCAATATACCAAAATACCCAGAGATCTACCTCCTAAGTAATATAAGAAACAAAGAATTTGGACTCGATTTGGATGGAGCACAAAAAAGATTTGTTATGATAGCCCTAGCTGTAGCAAAAAAATCTATTATGTCAACCTGGAAATTAGAAGACAATTTGAGAATACAACAATGGTACATAGAAATGAATAAATGTATTCCATTAGAAAAAATAACATATAATTTAAGAAATAACATCACAATATTCGAATAAATATGGGAGCCTTACATGAAATACAATAGAGAAATCCTACCATGGACTTCCACCACCTAAAATGACAGAAGGAGTAGACAACGAAAAGAACTGACTCAGTAAAATTTCTTGTTTATTTTTATTAAGTGACAACATTGTTTAACTTGTTTAATGTATCTTATAGATTGAACTTCAAATAAATTGGAAGGGGGGTGGGAGAGGGAGGGAAGGGACGGGGGAAAAAGGGGGAGAAAATGACACTATATATTCAAGAGGAAAAAATGTCTGTATGTATCTTGGTCAGTGTGGTTTATAGTGTGAAAAATAAAAAAAAATTTAAAAAAAATTTTTTTAAGAATCAACAGTGGGATCCAGAGATCTTTGGAAAACTATGTTGATGCCTTGTTTGGTTAGTAAAGACTGGAGTTGATGAACCAGACCACAAACAAGATATTGTCTATCAGTTTCACAGTTGTAACACAGACATCAAAGATTTTTCTTTTGAAAAAAAGAGTTAACAGCCATTCCAAGAAAATGAGGCTCATTTGTGCAAATGCCTGGGGTCTGCTCAGGATTCATGTTTCTTAAGGTAAATTAAAACAAGGGCTTTTGTAGTTTTCTGTACTTTCCTTTGTATGTATTGCCTGCAGGCTGTATCTGTTCCTCTTATGTTTTGATTTAATTTAATTTAGAGATTCAGCATGGTCCCACTACCCAAACACAGATCAATTAACCAACTAACACATTTTGGAATGTGGGAAGAAATTGTAGCACTCGGAAGATATCCACAAGTTCACAGGGTGACTGTACGAATGCTTTACAGACAGTGGGAGATTTGAACTCAGCTCTTTGGTGCTGCAGTGTTGTGCTCACTGTGTCACTGTGAGAATGTCATGAAATAATCAGTATTTAAGACAGATAGATTTCTGAACAATAGACGAATTAAGGGTTATGGGATATGGGGAACAGGCAGGTAAGTGGAGCTGAGCCCACGGCCAGCTCAGCCTTGATCTTATTAAGTGGCAGACCAGGCTTGATGGACTGAATGGCCAACTCCTGCTCTGTTTCTTGTCATCAACCTCGTTCTAAGACACTTTACATTGTTATGTTGGATTAGGCAAATAGGAAAGCTGTGACTTAATTTAGCAGGCTGCCTATTTTACGAATCAGTTGGTCTTCATTCAATTTTGTCCAACAGTAAACTATATAGAAGTTGCATTTTCATTGTGTGGAAGGGGTGTTTTGAGAGGGTAAATGAACAGTTTCTAGTTCGTGCATTTCAGCATTTTAAAGCAGATTGGAATTTTTTAAGAATTGTTAAATAAAACCAGATGCATGATTAGTACCAACTGATTGTGAAGTTGTATGCTTAGAATTCATAGCTTTTTGTTAAGGATCATACCCATGGTTATTAGAGAAGTGTTGCTGCTTGGAATATTGTTTTATTGACCAAAGACAATGAAAACCAACTCCAGTCAATTTTACATATGTTAAACTTGACCGACAAAAAAATTATGGCAAACATTGATATTGTCATCACAAAGTTTTGTTCTCAAATTTTTTAAAATGTATTTCTGCTACGTTATGAAATTACAAAAAAAAATGGATTTGAACATATGTGCAGTCTTAATAATCTCCCAGGTGTGGAAATCAAAGGACTTTAATTCACATTACCCATTTTGCAGATACAAAGGATCTCTCCTGGAGGAAGGTAAAATGATGCATAAGTTGAATCACGATCGGGTAATAAAGTTGATTGGAGTTATTTTGGAGGAAGGGAATTATTCGCTTGTCATGGAATTCATGGTGAATGGAAATCTGCTGCAGCTTTTAATGAGTGTAAGTTGAAAGAGTTGTATCATCATATCAAGAAGAGTATATATCATAAACATCTTGTAAACCTTGAAAATCTGCACAAAAAACAGCATGGCCATTGGATAATGTGCAAAGAAAGGTGCCAGGTAGAAGGAAGCATTGATTATCTAATAAGCTAAGATTCAACCATGTACCTTCCAATCACAAAAGACTTTGTAACTTCTGCCTGTAATTTATACCACCCAGTGCATTTATTAGCTCTCTAGTGCAGTCCAGGCCATCTTCCTCATTCCATTCTTTACAAGCCTGCAGTCATCCTGAACTTTGCTGATGGTGTCCTAACTTAACCCATTAACTTCCCATTAACCCATCACCTCTGAATTTGTCTACCCCCACTAACTCTTGTTTGAGCTTGTCCTCAATTGTAAAATTGTCACACTTGCTTACAAGTTCCTCCATTGGTCTTGCTTCACCCAATCTTTTAATCACCTATATAATGCTCCAAGATAACTTGCTCTAGTTGTAACTTTGTAATCCTTCCCCAGTTTATTTGCTTCAGAATGTACAGTCAACTGTTAAGATCCTAAATTCTGGAATTAGATGTTCCTTGTTTAAAGCTCTCTGTGAAAAATTTTTAACCAAATTTCAAGGGTCTCTCTGTTCCACCACATTGTTTTACTATCCTGTCATTTATCATTAATTCACAGCTTCAATTGCTCTCCCCAAGTCCATGACTATGAATTTCTCCAGATCAGGGTTCTATTTGCCATTTTGATGCCCATCTGAAGGTAATAAGTTTATTGTCATACACATTGTATAATATACACATGAACTGAAATTCTTGCTTGATGCAGCCAAACAGCTGCTTCAGTTCCCTCCCACATTCCAAAGATGTATCGGTTTAGTTGGTTAATTGGTCATGTTGGGCTAATTGGGCAGCATGGATTTCTGGGCCTGAAATTTATTGCTAAATTTAAAAAAAAAACATAAAAGCAACTAAAAACAACTACCTACATAACACTTAATTCTATTAAAAAGACAATAAAACTCCCAAAAAGTTAGATCATAAATATTCATCAGTCCATTGAAGTCTTGTAGCCTCAATGTCATCAGCAAAGTTAAGCATCTCCTCTATGTACAAGTCCAACTCATTTATATGTTCCACAAAAAACAATTGGGTGAGAGGCTTTGTACCAGACCACCAAATCACTGGAGCAGCTCAGCTGGTTAGGCAGTGTCTGTGGATGGGGGAGATGGGTTAAGGAATTGGCCGATGTTTCGAGTTGAGACTCTGCATCAGATCATGTCTGTCCAGGGTCTCAGACTGAAACGTCAACAATTCTTCCCTTCCATTTACTACAGACGCTGCTCAACCTTCTGAGTTCCTATAGCAGTTTGTTTTTTTACTCCAAATTCTAGCATCTGCAGTCTTGCTTGTCTTCTTACTATTGGGCCAAATGGAATTTGACTGAATCCAGCCCTTCATCTACTAAAATCCACTTTACTGCTGAGAAAATGTATAAGGTAACTTGTTATTTTCCCTTGGATCCAATTAACACTTACAGTCTGATCACATGGATTTCAAAAGCCTTACAAAAATTCATTTTAGGTAAACTCCAATAATCTACTACCCTATCATTTGAAAATATAATGGTTTGGCATCTGGCTCAGCAGTTAATGTTTGCTTTCATCCCTCCCATTGTGCTAGGGCTTCAGTTCCACCAGGTCAGGGTCCCATTTCCCATAGACCTTTTAAACTTGCATGTGCCTCAATATGTGAAGAGAATATCTGCAAGGAACTTTTCTTCTTGGAATAAGACAATGGTTGAGGAGCATAGATAAGATAAATTCCCTTTTTCCCCAGGGTAAATGAATCTAAAGCTAGAGAGAATAGATTTATGATGAAAAGAGAAAGATTGAAAAGGGACATGGGGGGGCACATTCTTCACACAGATAGCGGATCTGTGGGGCAAGCGGTTGAAGCGGGACAATTATAATGTTTAAAAGACATTTAGATGGTGTTACAAGCCCAGAGGACCCCAAAATCCAGCAGCAATAGATATTCACCAAGACAAATAGTTACTTAAACAAAAGTTGCTTTTAATTATCTTTAAACATGAAAACAGGATCAAACTTAACTTATTACTATTTAACTTAACTAACCTAACTTAATCCCCTGCTAATTCTAAGCACATGTGTATGTAATGTGTATGTAAGTTCAATAAAGTTCTTTGACTTACAGTCCAATCTCACTTCTCATTCCTCCAAGTTTACTGGTTGCAGGCAATTCTTAGACTGTGCACAGAATTTAACATTTATGAAGTTCACCAGGCTTTGGTGCTTGAAAGGTAAATGATTACTGTTCAGGAAGATTCTTGATGGTTTTCAGAGAGAGATTTGTAGTTCGCTGGACACCCACAACTGATTCCTTGTAACCAGCCACTTTAGTGTATTGCTGAAGAAACTTGCCCCATCAGGGTTTTCCAGATGATAACCTCTTTCTTTCAGGTCACCACAGAGTTCCTTTATGTTTCACTTATTTCAAGTGAAACATTAGGCAGCCAGTCCTCTCCTCTTGTATGAACCACAAGGGCTTTGACCAGGCTGAACTAAGCACTCACAACCTCTCTTCCAAATGGGGTTTTTCCACAAGCTTGCCAGCTTGTCCTTTTCTAGTCCCAACTGCTGCTGCTGACTGTAGCACTGTAGAACTGAATTTTCTCTCTCTCTCTGAGAAAAAACCTGTTTTCTCTCTCTGCTTGCAAAACCACATGACCCTCTTAGAACAGCAAGTTCCACTCCAGACAGCCTGCAGCTCCGACAAGTTCTTTCATCCGTTGCCTTTTTGTAAATAATAATGCATTAGTGAAGTCCCTTGGGCACTCTCCAAAGCTTTTGCAAAGGCTCTTAGAGTTGGCCTGTCTAGCATGAACAGAGCTCCAGTATTTTAAATAAGATCTGTTTTAAAGAGTTTGTATGTGGCCTACACTAAAAAAGCTGCCCCAATTTATCTCCCAAAAACATATCTATAATCTGTCACAATGGATATATGGAACGGAAAGATTGAGAGCAAAGGCAGCCAATGGGACTACCTTGGGAGGCATGGGCAATTGAGTTGAAGAGCCTGTTTCTGTTCTGTAGAACTCCATAACTCTATGGCCATTGAAATTTACTAGATCCTCCGACTGTGGCTCACATCAAGACCAGAATCTAGATATTAAGTGCATCAAGCCTCTCAGTTTGGCAGCTGGATGATGCATCCATAGATAACTTGCATCTTGCTTCTGTGCAGTCCATGCTACATTGTGAAGGGTTAAAGGTACAAGTTCTGCTGACTCAGCACTAGTCTGCCAGTGGCTCGCTGCTAGCCAGAATCATTGCAGTGTGTCCCAGTTTAGTGTAAGAGTCAAACAACTCGAGGTGTGGGGACAAGGGAAGGTAGCTGGGGGCAGTGTTGACTAAATAGGTATGGATTCTTGAAAGTGGCAGCACAAATCAAAAGAATAGTTAGTGAAGCACAGTATGACGCGCTGTCTCTGGGTTCTGAATGTCCTGATGCAGTTCATTAACATTCTGCACCAAGGTGAACCATTTGCTTTTTATGAATCATTTTATTTTCCAGGTAACTATCCCATTACCTGTAAAAGGAAGAATAATACTGGAAATCATAGATGGGATGACTTATTTGCATATCATGAACATTGTACACAAAGACTTAAAGCCTGAAAACATCTTGGTCGATGCAGATTATCATATCAAGGTAAAAACCAAATATATTCTGATGAATGATCTTCCACCCAAAATGCTCTCCACTTTTTTCTCTGACACTGCACTCCCAGCATGTTCTAGTTTCATTTAAAATTGAGCAAAATTCAGCCATGAATTTGAGGTCCAGTTGGCAAGGAGCGAAGAGGCGGGAGCGTGCTGTGCTGAACGGACGTGAGTAGAGTGGTCCTAATTTATCTATTTATTTTAAAAGTCAGGTGTGTATTTATTTATTTAAATTGTAAGGGGAAGGGTTTGTTGGTGTAAATTTAAAGTTAAAGTAGTTAATTTAATTTTAAGTTAAAATTTAAAAGGGGGAGGGTGCTAGTGCGCAGGCGTGTGGTGACGTCAACAGGGAGGGAGTTTTAAAAACAAAGAAAACCTTACCTCAGTTGAGGTCCAGTTGGCAAGGAGCGAAGAGGCGGGAGCGTGCTGTGCTGAATGGACGTGAGTAGAGTGGTCCTAATTTATCTATTTATTTAAAAAGTCAGGTGTGAATTTATTTATTTAAATTGTAAGGGGAAGGGTTTGTTGGTGTAAATTTAAAGTTAAAGTAGTTAATTTAATTTTAAGTTAAAATTTAAAAGGGGAGGGGGCAAGTGCGCAGGCGTGTGGTGACGTCAGCAGGGAGGGAGTTTTAAAAACAAAGAAAACCTTACCTCAGTTGAGGTCCAGTTGGCAAGGAGCGAAGAAGCGGGAACGTGCTGTGCTGAACGGATGTGAGTAGAGTGGTCATTTAGTCTTAATTAAGAGTTAATAATTTAGGTGGGGATTGCTGTTCAGTGCAGAGACAGTAATTGAATAGGGAGTGCAGGTGGGAGTAATTAAAGGAAACTGGTTAGGATTGGACAGTGCTAGTGGTCACATTGGGTAATGTATTAAAGTAAAGGAAAGGTTTTTGGGAGCGGCAGCGAGTGAGCGGCCCAAGCGAGTGAGTGGGAGCACAGGTTGAGGACGAGTCACTGCACATTAAGGTAAGATAGTCTTTATTACTACTTCATTGGGGTAAAGGATGAGTGTTCGGGCTGTGTGTTGTTGGGAGTGCCAGATGTGGGAGGTCCTGGAGTCTTCCAGACTCCCGGATGTCCATATCTGCACTAGGTGTGTCGAGCTGCAGATTCTTAGGGACCGTGTTAGGGAACTAGAGCTGCAGCTTGATGATCTCAGGCTGGTTAGGGAAACAGAGGAAGTCATAGACAGGAGTTACAGCCAGGTGGTCACACCAGGGCCACGGGAGGAGGAAAGGTGGGTAACAGTTAGGAGAGGGACAGAAAAATGTAAGGTGCCAGAGAGGAGCCCTATGACTGTAACCCTCAGCAATAAGTACGCCTCTTTGAGTACTGTTGAGGAGGACATCAAAGTTGGGGGGAGCAGCAGTGGCTGTGCCTCTGGCACGGAGTCAGCCCCTGTAGCTCAGAAAGGTAGGGAACTCCATAGTTAAGAGGACAGATAGGGGATTCTGTGGACGCAGCAAGGAGAACCAGATGGTGGTTTGCCTCCCTGGTGCCAGCGTCCGGAATGTTGCTGCTCGTGTCCCGGATATCCTAAAGTGGGAGGGACAGGAGCCAGAGGTCGTGGTACATGTAGGTACCAATGACATAGGGAAGAATAGAGAAGAGGTCCTAAAAAGTGAGAATAGGCAGTTAGGTAGGGAGTTAAAAAGAAGGACCGCAAAGGGGGTAATCTCTGGATTACTCCCTGTGCCACGTGACAGTGAGAATAGAAATAGAATGAGGTGGAGGATTAACACGTGGCTGAAGGGGTGGAGTAAGGGGCAGGGTTTCAAGTTTCTGGATCACTGGGGCCTTTTTTGGGGAAGATGTGACCTGTACAGTAAGGACGGGTTACACTTAAATCCCAGGGGGACCAGAATCCTGGCAGGTGTATTTGCTAGGGCTACTCAGGATCCTTTAAACTAGAATGGTTGGGGGGAGGGAGCAAAATAGTACAGAGCAGTAAGGAGAAGGTTAGAATGCAAACAAAGAAAGTTTGCAGTAAGTATTTGAATATGGATGGGCAGGTGATAGAGAAAGGAAATGCTCTGGAAGAAGATGAAGGGCAATTGGCAGGAAAATGAAATAATGTTGTCATTAAAGATGAGGGAAAACAGGGATTAAGAATTGGGAAATCTCTGAAATTCATATATTTTAATGCCAGGAGTATTGTAAAAAAGGTGGATGAGCTGAAGGTGTGGATTGATTCTTAGAAGTATGATGTGGTAGCGATTAGTGAGATATGGTTGCAGGAGGGATGTGATTGGCAGCTGAATATCCCTGGGTTTCGTTGCTTTAGGTGTGATAGGCCACGGAGGCTATTTGGGTGGAACTGAGGAGTGGGAAAGGAGAGGTTACACTTGTAGGGGTGTATTATAGACCACCCGGAGGGGACCGAGACCTAGAGGAGCAAATCTGTAGGGAGATGGTGGATATTTGTGATAAGCACAGGGTTGTAATTATGGGAGATTTTAATTTTCCACATATAGATTGGGAAACACATTCTGTGAAAGGGCTGGATGGGTGTGAGGAGATGCGAAAGGACTTGCAGGGTGTGCATTGGGACAATTTGTTTTATGGGCAGGATGTAGTAGAGAGATGGAAGTCTTTTAAAGATCAGATTTTGAGAGTGGAAAAGCTTTATGTTCCTGTTAGGTTAAAAGGAGGGGCAAAAGGTTTGAGAGAGCCGTGGTTTTCAAGGAATATTGGAAACTTGGTTCGAAGAAAAAGGGAGGCGTACATTAGATATAAGAAGCATGGAGTTAAGGAGATGTTTGAAAGATACATTGAATGTAAGAGGAATCTTAAGAGAGGAATTAGAAAAGATAAAAGAAGGTACGAGGAGACTATAGCAAGCAGGGTGAAAATTAATCCAAAAGGGTTCTACAAATATGTTTATGGTAAAAGGAAAGCGAGAGACAAAATTGGTCCCTTAGAGAATCAGAGCAGAAAACTGTGTGTGGAGCCTAGAGAAATGGGGGAGATATTGAACAATTTCTTTTCTTCGGTATTCACCAAGGAGAAGGATATTGGGATATGTGAGATTAAAAAAAGCAAATTGGGTAAATATGGAGAATATAGTGATTACAAAAGATGTAGTGTTAGGGCTTTTGAGGAATATAAAGATGGATAAGTCTCCGGGACCAGACGGGATCTTCCCCAGGACATTGAGAGAAGTAAAGGAGGAAATAGCAGCGGCTCTGACGGTAATTTTCCAAATGTCATTAGAGATGGGGATAGTGCCGGAGGATTGGCATATTGCGCATGTGGTTCCGTTATTTAAAAAGGGTTCAAGGAGGAAGCCTGGCAATTATCGGCCTGTAAGTTTGACGTCTGTGGTAGGTAAATTAATGGAGAAAGTTCTGCGAGATAGTACTTATAAATATCTGGATAGACAGGGTCTGATCAGGAGCACTCAACACGGATTTGTGGGCGGAAGGTCCTGTTTGACCAATCTGATTGAATTTTTTGAAGAGGTGACAAGGAATGTGGATGAGGTTAGCGCAGTGGATGTTGTCTATATGGACTTCAGTAAGGCCTTCGATAAGGTACCACATGGAAGGATAGTTAGGAAGGTGCAGTCTTTAGGTATAAATTTTGAGATAGTCAAATGGATTGAACATTGGCTGAAAGGGAGAGGCCAGAGAGTGGTAGTGGAAAATTGTCTGTCAGGTTGGAGGCCGGTGACCAGTGGTGTGCCTCAGGGATCTGTATTGGGCCCATTGTTGTTCGTTATATACATTAATGATCTAGATGATGGGGTGGTGAATTGGATTAGTAAATGTGTAGACGATACTAAGATAGGTGGAATAGTGGATAATGAAGAAGGTTTTCAAGGATTGCAGAGGGATTTGGGCTGCTTAGAAATGTGGGCTGAAAAATGGCAGATGGAATTTAATGCTGATAAGTGTGAGGTGCTTCATTTTGGTAAGAAGAATCAGAACAGGACATACGTAGTAAATGGGAGAGCATTGATGAATACAGAAGAGCAGAAGGATTTAGGAGTAACGGTACATCGTTCCCTGAAGGTAGAAACTCATGTGAATAGGGTGGTGAAGAAGGCTTTTAGTATGCTGGCCTTTATCAATCATTGCATGGAATATAGGAGTTGGGAAGTGATGTTGAGATTGTATAAGGCATTGGTGCGGCCTAATTTAGAGTTCTGTCTGCAGTTCTGGTCGCCTAATTATAGGAAGGATATAAACAGAGTGGAGAGAGTGCAGAGAAGATTTACCAGAATGTTACCTGGGTTTAAGCATCTAGAGTAAAGGGAGAGATTGGGCAGATTAGGTCTTTATTCTTTGGAGCGTAGAAGGTTGAGAGGGGATTTGATAGAGGTATTTAAGATTATGAAAGGGATAGACAGAGTGGATGTGGATAGACTATTTCCGTTAAGAGTAGGAGAGATTGGAACAAGAGGACATGAGTTAAGAGTTAAGGGGCAGAGGTTTAGAGCTAACATGAGGGGGAACTTCTTTACTCAGAGAGTGGTAGCGGTGTGGAATGAGCTTCCCGGAGAAATAGTGGCGGCAGAGTCAATTTTATTATTTAAGAAAAAGCTGGACAGGTATATGGATGAGAAGAAGGTGGAGGGTTATGGTCATTGTGCAGGTAGGTGGGACTAGAGAGGAGTGTTTGTTTCGGTGCGGACTAGAAGGGCCTAATGGCCTGTTTCCGTGCTGTAATTGTTATGTTATGTTAAGTAATTTGTTTTACTAAGGATAATTATGTTAATTAGTCTTATTATTCACCAGCTTTGTTTTGAGATAAGACAATAGAAATGTAATTCTGAGCAGAAGCTGGGATCTCAGTTTGACATCTTATTTGAATCCTATGAGAGTGCAGTACATCTTCAGATCTGGAAGTATGTGCTGATGTCCTTGGAGTAAAACATGGCCCCACAACCTTCTAACTCAATGGAAATGATTGAGCAAAAATACTGGCAGGGCCTTACATTTGCTTTGATGAAGTTTATTGATCTTTGGGTCTCTGGATTCAAGAGATTTCTCGCTGGGGTGGAATTCTTTGCCAGATTAAACAGGGCAGGCTAATCATTCAGATTGTGCAAGGCCATTGCAAAAGCATTTCAATGAAGCTAATCAAGTGTTCAGAGAAAGAGAGACCATGTAAGAAGATTTGGCAATGTGTGAGCACAGATATTTGAAGGTGATGGGCAGGATAAGAAAATGACAAAGAAAAAGACAGGATCCTGGTCTTAACTTCTAGAGGTGTAAAGTCAAACAGCACAGAGGTTATGTTGAACATGAGCTAGTGTGTCTATTTCTTGTCACCATACCATCGGAAGGATATAAAGACATGTAAGATACGAAAGGATTAGATTTTTGTAGAGTAAATTTACATAGGTTGATGCAACATTGTGGGCCAAAGGGCCACACTGTACTCTGTTGTTAAGTTCTATGTTCTAAAACCTAGGGATGGACAACAATTGGTAGAAGAGATGTGAAAATATCAGAAAGTAACTTGCGAAAACTGAGATTCTTCTTAGAGAAGAGAAGGTGTGATGAAATTTTATGGCAGTGTTTGAGGTCATGAAAAATCCAAGCAATGATAAAGGATAAACTCTTCCACCTGATGAAATGGTTGAGAGCCAGAAGATGTTCTCCGGCTGACCACTTTAATGCAACAAGATGAGTTACGAGAAGGAAGTTGTTCATATGGGCAATGGCTTCTGTCTAGGCCAGTGGTTCTCAACCTTTTTCTTTCCACTCACATCCCACTTTAAGTATTCCCTATGCCATAGGTGCTCTGTGATTAGTAAGGGATTGGTTAAGATGCTATTTGGGAGGAGATAAAAAGTTTTAAAACCACTGTTTTTATCATACCTAATTGACTCATGTTCACGGTTTCTTAACTCCAAAGGAAATGGGTCAATGACAATTTCTCTCAAGCAAAATATTTCATTTGTTGAGGATGAGCAGTGTAAGAAGCACAGCCACCACGCTGAGGGTCGTTAACGACTGTTTTATTTGAATTTGGTGTGTGCCCCTTTAAGGGCAGCATTGGTTCAGTCACCCTGTGCGTGATGACGTCACAATTGCTGCCCAGCTGCGCCATGTGGCGTTACAAACAGGGATGGTTCGCCCTGAGCGAATGCGCCACCACACAACCCCACCCACCCCCCCCAGAATTGGCTACGCGTCTCACCGATTGGGCAGGCGGCCTCGTTGCTTGGCCTGGCCATCTGCACCGGCTGCGACATATCCAGATGGGCCGTCTTCAGGCGGTCCACCATAAAAAGTTCCTCCCTTCCCCCAACATCCTGTGTGAAGGTTCCGCCGGACCAGTGTAGGACCTTGTACGGATCCTTGTACAGGCGCTGCAGCGTTGCCGCCTGCGGTCCTCTCCAAACGAACATGAATTGGGCAGAGTTGAGTTCCTTGGGGAGGTGAGTCGGCTGAGTGCCGAGGTGCACTGGAGGTGGGGGGGGCCAGGGAGGCCAGTCTCTTGCGGAGGTCCGCCAGCAGGTTCGCGTCCCCAGGTGCGATGTCGGGATCTGGGACGAAGAACTCGCTGGGCAGGGAGAGTGGTGCGCTGTACACCATTTTCGACGCTGAAGCTTACAGGTCCTCCTTGGGTGCCGCCCTGATCCCGAGGAAAATCCAGGGTAGTTCATCTGCCCAGTCTGGGCCGGTGAGTCTGGCCATGAGCGAGGACTTCAGGTGCCAGTGGAACCTCTCCACCAAACCGTTAGACTGTGGATAGTAGGCCGTGGTGTGGTGGAGCTTGACCCCCAGGAGTTTTGCCATTTGGGTCCACAGAGAGATGTGAACAGGGCACCCCTGTTGCTAGTGATGTGTGCCGGGACCCCAAACCGGTTGATCCACTGGCTGACCAGGGACTTGGCACACGTCTCCGCAGAGGCTTCCTCGATGGGGATAGCCTCGGGCCATCTAGTGGCCCGGTCCACCACCATGAGTAGGTAACGCACCTCCCTGGACACCGGCAAGGGGCCAATGACATCTACGTGGATGTGCTGAAACCTGCATGCCGCCGAGTCCTGGATGGGAGCCTGCATGTGCAGGTGGACCTTGGAGGTCTGGCACCTGGTGCAGTTCTTGGCCAGCTCCGCCACCTCTTTTTTAAGCCATATGAACCGCTCTGCGACCATCTGTACGGTCGTCTTTACTGCAGAGTGAGCGAGGTCATATACTAGACTGAAGACTCTCACTCTCCAGTGTGGTGGGACTACCGGACCTGGCATACCTGTTGAAACATCGCAGAGTAGCGTGTCCGGGCTGTTGTGTACTTGGACGTCCTTGAGCTTGAGGCTTGAGATGGCGATCCACAGGGCTTGCGTCGCTGCGTCGGTTCTCTTGGCCTGGGCTAGTTGTGCGTAGTCCTACCCTGGGGTGAGCATGTTGATGGCCGGGTGCTAGAGTGCATCCGCCACCACATTGTCCTTGCCTGCCCTATGCTGGATGTCGGTAGTGAACTCCGACAAGTAAGAGAGGTGGCGCTGTTGTCTGGCGGTTCACGGGTCCTTGGCCATCACCAGTGCCTGAATGAGGGGCTTGTGGTCCATCAAGACTGCGTAAGGCCTGCCCTCCAGGAAGTAACGAAAATGCCGGATGGCCAAGTACAGTGCCAGGAGCTCCCGGTTGAAGGTGCTGTACTTGAGCTCTGGCGATTGCAGCTGCTTGCTGAAAAAGGCCAGCGGACGCCATTGATCCTCGTCATTGTTCCAGGACCCTCCTCCCCGACTGCTGTAGCTGAGACGTCCACAGAGAGTGTCGTGTGTGCTTCCGGCCGTGGGTGCACCAGCAGCATCGCGCTGGCAAGGGCTTCCTTTGTCACCGCGAACGCCTTATCCGCCTCTTCCAGCCAGGATAAGGTTTTTCCTTTGGTGGCCATCAGTGCGAACAATGAGCGCATGGTACGGGCGGCCCCGGGGATGAACTGATGGTAAAAGTTCACCATTCCCACAAACTCCTGCAGGCCTTTAAGGGTGGAGGGCTTGGGGAAAAGTTGGACTGCTGCCACCTTCTCTGTTGTCGGGGCAGCCCCAGCCACTGAAATGGTATCCCCCAGGAATGGAGGGACTCCTTGCTGAACTGGCATTTGGCCCCGTTAACCATAAGGCAGTGGTGGGCTTTGAGCTCCTTGCGGTTGCAACTGGTAATCAGGATATCATCCAGGTAGATGAATGCAAAGTCCAGATCCTTTCCCACCGCATCCATGAAGCACTGGAACGTCTGGGCCACATTCTTTAAGCTAAATGGCTTGTGGAGGAACTCAAAGAGGCCAAAGGGGGTGATAATGGCCGTCTTACCCACATCGTCTGGGTGCACCGAGATCTGATGGTATCTCTGCACGAGGTCCACTTTGAAGAAAACCCGTGCACCGTGGAGGTTGGAGGCAGAGATTAACACTGTCCTCCAGCCCCCAGACGATTTCGGGACCATGTGGAGTAGCGATGCCCAGGCACTGTCCGAGCATCAGACGATTCCCAGCTCCTGTCGTCTAGAAAACTCTTCCTTTGCCTGCTGGAGCTTTTCAGACAGCAGACATCTGTGCCTAGCATGCAGCAGAGGACCTTGCGTGGCAATGTAATGGAAGACCCTGTGCTGTGGCAGGGCGTCGTTGAAGCGTTGCTCCAAGATGGCGGGGAACTTGTGGAGAATGTCAGAGAACTCATCCCTGGCGGCGGCTATGGCAGCGATTTCCAGCTTGCAGGCATCTGCTGTGTCCAATTGTACAGAGTGGAATGTGCGAGTGTTGACCAGCCTCTTGCCCTTCATGTGGACCGTGAGCCCTCAGGAAGTCGGCCCCCAGCAGCGCAGTGCCTACCGAGGCTCGCACAAACCTCCAGTGGAGTTTTTCCTTGCTGATCTGGATCTGTGCCCTATGGGTGCCGTAGGTCTTTTTTTTTAAAACTTTATTTAAAATTTTATGACATGAATAAAATAAAAATTACATTTAAAGAAATAATAAAAAATAAGATAATAAAAATTAGAATACTACATCATTAAACTACACAAATTAACCCCCCCGCAATAATTATAACACAACATTAATTGTCTAATTTAAAATTAGTCCAACCCTCCCCCCAAAATAAAGAGTGAAGAATTAATTAACAATGTTGTAAATAAAATAGAAAAAACCCCACTTACAAAAAAAAGGATAAAACTTAACAACAAAAATTACTAACAACAAAAAAAATATCAATACTAAAATAATACCCTTAAACATATATTTAAATCAAACATAATACATGTATTTAACAAATGAAATCCACTTTAAAACTATGTTCAAATATTAATATCATATATCAACCACATATCTGTTATACAAAAAAATCATAATTAATAATACATAAATACAGAATTTCCATTAATACCAAGTTTCCTTTATAATTCATCGAGAGAACAAAAACATCCCTTAGAAAAACAATCAGATAAACTTTTTATTCCCTTCCCCTCCCCTTATATAAAAAAAGGAAAAAAATAGTTCAAACTCTTATAAAATTCTCCATATTCTTCATTTATATCATCTTCAAAATTCTCTATCGAAATTAACTTAATTTTATTAAACTCTTCTCCCTCAATGTATTTGTACTTGATTTTCTTCTTTTTCTTCTTATCACCTCATCTTCCTCTTCATCTAATTCAACATCCTCAATTTTTGACTTATTATCTTTTGTGACATCATCCTCTTAAAAAAGAGAGAAAAAATAGAAAAAAAAGCCCCCCAAAAAAAGAGAAAAAAAAAGGAGAGAAAAAAAACCTCCTAATTCCCTCTCAATTACAATCAGAAAACAAAAAGAGTTTTTTAAAAAATTATTTATTTTTAAAAAAAATTTAAAAAACCTTCACTTCTTAACCCAAAAATTAAAAAGAAAAAAAAAACAGGTCGGAGGTCACGACTAAACTTTTAAAAGAACTTTAACGGGCACTTAAAGACAAAACAATAAATCAGAGTCAGGAGAGGTCTGGAAGGCACGTCTGTTCCCTACGCCATCTTGCCACACCCCCGGGTGCCGTAGGTCTTGATGGTGGAGCCATTGACCATCCGCAGGGTTGGACTGCGAGATCGGGTGCAAGTCTCTAAGGCTGTGGGGGTGGGGGGGGCACTCAGCTCGGCCCCTGTGTTCACCAGGAAGCGGCAGCCAGTGAATTTGTCCGTAAAATGAAGGAGGATGTTCACGTGGCCAGCTGTCACAGCCATCAACGGCGGCTGGCCTGGTCGTTTCCTTGAAACCCGCAGGGTTGTCGGCAGTTATGGGCTTGCGCTCCCCAGAGCTGATGGTAGAAACATCAGGTCGACTGGCTCTCCTCTGGCTTGGTCTTGGGCGGCTTGCGGTCGGCTGATTCTCGGTCGTGCCTGGTTGATGGCTCTCATTCTCCCTCTTTGTTCGGCAGAGAGCACCTACCCAGGCTGCAGCTTTGCATGGGTCCAAGAAATCCTCATCCATGAGGAGCAGCTGGATGTCCTCCGGCATCTGCTCGAGGAAAATTTGGCGGAAGAGAAAACAAGGCTTGAGGTCTTCCGCCAGGGCCAGCATTTTGTCCATCAGCGCTGAGGGACTGTGGTCTCCAAGCCTGTCCAAGTGCAGGATCTTGGAAGCCCGTTGCTGGGGGATGAGCCCAAATGTTCCCAGTAGCAGGTTTTTGAGGGCGATGTACTTGCCCACAGCTGGGGGGTGGTGGATGAGGTCGTCCACCCTTGCTGCCGTGTCTTGGTCCAGTGTACTCATGATGTGGTAAAACATAGTGGCATCTGCGGAAATGTTTCGAAGCTGGAACTGTGCTTCTGCTTGGCCAAACCACATCCTCGGGCAGTGGGTCCAGAAGGGGGGGAATCCATAGTTCAGAATCCAGAAAAACGTCTGGGCTTGTCGGGGTCACCAATGTGGTGGATGAGCAGTATAAGAAGCACAGCCACCAGGGTGAGGGTCGTTAACGACTGTTTTATTTGAATTTGACGCATGCCCCTTTAAGGGAAGCGTTGGTTCAGTCACCACGTGCATGATGACGTCACGATTGCTGCCCAGAGTGTGCGGCACACGGGAGGTTTGAGTGAGGAAGAAACGCCCCACGGCGCCATCTTCCCAGTGCTGCCCCACCACGTGGCGTTACAAGTGGGGCTGGTTCACCCTGCGCGAGTGCGCTGCCACACGGTAACAATTGCGTCTAGAGCAGTGATTCTCAACCTTCTCTTCCCACTCACAGACCAGCTTAAGCAATCCCTTACTAATCACAGAGTACCGATGGCATAGGGATTAATTAAAGTGGTATGTGGGTGAAAAGAAAAAGGTTGAGAACCTCTGATCTAGGTACTGGGGAAAATAAATAACATGTCTACTCAGCTGGGTCACTCTTTCAGAGAATTAAATGTCATCAATGGGCCAAATAGTTCATGGGGAAATGCCGTCCATTTATTCCTCCTCTCCAGCCTAGCACTTTTTTGTAAGGTTTTGGCATGGCCCGATGTGAACTGTCGAAGTAAAAGTGGCAGTGCAAGTTACTTTCTCAGTAAATAAGTCTTGACTCCAAACGTTGATTGACCGTCTCTGCTGTGGATGCTGTCTGACCTGCTGAGTTCCTTCAGCAGCTCATTATTTGCTCAGCCCTGCAATTCTGTGCACTGATGGCATTGAAACTAAAAGACTTGTTAATGCTGAGTTCCATTAATTACATGTTCCATGAAAATTGTTCAGCAGCTAATGTTGGCAGAATTAGCTAACAAATATTTTCATGATAATCCTTCCTTTTGACATTAATGAATGAGATTTTCTGCTTTTTGAAATGGTTTATGCATTTGATTTGCCATCCAGAGGAATGTAATGCAAACTTCAATTGGTCTCAAGGCCAGCAGAGACTTAATGGACCAAGGATGCTATGACACTTCTCTGAGAATGCATTCAGATGAGATGGGAGGAAGTGTGGATCATAATTTCCTTGGCATTGAAACTCCAATGACAAATCCCTGCTTTCTTTGAACATGTAGCTAGCTGGAGGTCAGTGTTAAACAAAGGCTACATCATTGAATTACTGCTTTTCTCCGTCTTCCTTGCTGCACTGTTTCACTTAACCTTCATCAAACTTCCCACTGCATTGGATTCATATTCAGAGGTAAGGGGATGTTGTTTAAGCTATGACAACTATGTTCCAGAGCCAAGATCATCTGAACTTCAATAATTGATCTGTCGTGTCCAGGTGCAAACATACAGAGGCTGAACTCCAAGCCATTGTCAGTGTTTTCACTGGAGCATATGAGAGGATGGGCTATTCCTGCACCATTCACAAGATAGATTTAAACGACCACTGTACCAAACTGCTCTCTGACATGAAGAATATCACATCAAAATGCTGGAAAACTTGGGATGCTTCCCCTTCCTTCTCTCAGAGAAGGCAGACTGCAATGATTAAATCCTTCACTGCATCAAGACACTCTTTGGTTGGTCGAGGAAAGGCTATTTGAAGGTCCTGGCACAAAACCAAGATCTTCAAGGCAACAGTGACCCCAGGTACACCTGCCTTTTTGTTGGCTTTGTAGAGCAATCCATGATGAAAGCCTACACAGGCGAGGCTCCTCAACTCATTGATGACCACATTGATGATGTTTCATGAACCCATGAGGAACTGGCCAACTTTATCCATTTTGCTGCTAACTTTCACCCTGACCTTAAGTTCATTTGGTCCATCTCCGGCGACATTCTTTCCTTTCTCAATCTCTCTATCTCCATCTCAGAGACAAACTTTCTACAGATACTTTTTACAAACCTACCAACTCCCACATTTACCTCGACTATATTTTTCACAGCCAGTCCCCCATAAAGATTATATTCCTTTCTCTCAATACCTCTGTCTCTTCACATTTGCTCCCAAGATGAGGTCTTCTAGTCTAGATCATCTGAACTGTCCTCCTTCTTCAAAAAATGTTTTTCCCCTCTACCACTCAGTCCTTAACCACATCTCCTCCAATTCCCACACATCTACCCTGCCCCCCTCTGTCCCTGGTCGCCACACAAAAAAACAGGATTCCCCTTGTCTTCACCCCACCAGCCTCCACATCCAACATATTATCCTTCACAATTTCCATCACCTACATCATGATCCCACCACCTGGCACATCTTCCTCTCTCTACATTCCGTAGAGACCACTCCCACCATCACTCCCTTGTCCATTAATCCCTTCCTACTAATTGTCCCCTTGGCACACTCCCCTGTGACCGCAGGAAGTGCCACACTTAAACCCACTCCTCCTCCTCCTTCACCACCATTCGAGGCTCCCAAACAGTCCTTCCAAGCGAAGCCACACTTGTGAATTTGTGGGAGTCATTTACTACATTCGGTTCTCTCCTGTTGTGGCCTTCTCTATATTGGAGCGACTGGACACGGACTGGGAGATTGCTTCGCTGAGAACTTTCGCTCTGTCTGCATCAATGACAGGGATCTCCCAATGGCTAGCCATTTCAATCCCACTTTCAAGCCAACATGTCTGCCCATGGCCTCATGTACTGCCAAGTCAAGGCCACATGTAATTTGGAGGAGCAATACCTAATATTCTGTCTGGGCACTCTCCAATCGGATGGCATTTACATCGACTACTCTGGTTTCTGTTAGACCACTCCCCATTCTTCCCCATCCCTCCGTCTCTTTTCCTCCAGCTACACCCCTTTCTTCATTCATGGAGTCATCCTCTCTTCCCCCTGTTTGCTGTTATGCCCTCCCTCCCTTGTCCACCTCTTACATTTTGCCTGTGGGACTGTGCTCTTCCCCCCCATGCCCACCCCCCTCACCATTTTGTTCAGACACCTGCCTACATTTTGCTCACATCTTGAAGGGCTCGGGCCCGAAACTTTGGTTATGTATCTTTATCTCTGTTCTATAAAGTACATTGTTTGACCTACTTATTTTCTCCAGCATTGTGTTTTTACTTCAATCACGGTGTCTGTGGACTTTTGTTTTTTAATCCAGTGATCCATGTACCCTTTATGAAATTTGGACTGCTACAACTGGCACCTCAAGGCACAAGGAAAAATATCACAACATTGTCAATGCAAGATCTTTCAAATTGACTGGAGAGACAACTACAGTAAATAAATATTATTGTCCATCTCAACTCACTATCCCAGCATTAAAGCCCCAAATTAACTCAGTTGGCTACTTTGATAAACCATGTTGTTTATGTGCCAAACTCCAGAAACAGATCTTCTGTTCAAAAATGCACAGTTTTGAAATTGAGGGCTTTCTTACAAAGAAGGGTCAGTAGATGGGTAGTTTGTGAGGTGATGCTCTCTTCTACCTCTTACATTTGGCCTCTGTATGTTCCTGATGCATGGTCTAAAATTCCAGGTGTTCCTCCATCTTTAGTCACAATGGGCCAGGCATTCTCAGTTTCGCGTTTATTCAGGGAAGTTTTGAGAGCATATTTGAACCTCTTCTTCTGTCTGCCTGATGATCTTCTCCCATGGTAGAACTTGGAAATGGATCATCCTCTGATCAGTCTGAGACTGTCTCGAAGAAGATTGAACATGGGTGCAAGGTGGGAGGCATTTACCACTAGGTATTTATCATCAATATTAATGATAATATCTTATGGGTGCAAACTTTTAAAGAGCAGAAGGTCCTCAAATAGCAAAGTTCATTCTATTGTAAAATATACATAATTTTACGTGGTGGATTATGAGAAACTTTGATTGATTTGTAATTGGTATCTGATTGTCTTTACCTTTAGATTGCAGATCTTGGTGTGTCGATCTTTCGAACTTGGAGTCGATTGACTACCGAAGAACTTAAGAGGAGATGTCAGATGAGTTCAAAGCCCCAGAATAATGCAGGCACACTGGCCTACCTGGCACCTGAGCATTTGCAGTCCCTAAACGCCAAGGCCACGGAAAAGTCTGACGTTTATAGCTTTGCCATAGTGATGTGGGTTATTTTGACTAATCGAGAACCATATGAAAGTGAGTTACTTCTGGCTGTTCATCAACATTTACTGCTCATTTTTTATGTTTCTTTTCCAGGGTGGCTGTTCAATGTTAATGCATTCAGTTACAATTCTTTCTTCAACTTGAACATTCTCTCAAGAATAAGGATAGCTTGATTCCACTCACGCCTGTGATTTCTGAGGTGGCTAATGAGGAGGGCAATGTAGAAACTGTAGAACACAGGTTGGGCAGGAGGAGACTGTCAGTATGGGTGGATGGATTTAGAGTTATGTTCTTTTCACTGCTTATCTAGGGCTTTTGTGTGCTTCTCTATATCATTCAGAATAGTCCTCATTTTGAAAGTTTACGCAAAAGAACTTCCCAGCATCCATTGGAAAAGTTGTGCTTCAAGGAAGTGTTGAGCACAGCCTTGAATCTTTTTTTTTTCTGTTCATCTGGCAATCTCCACCCATTGCAAAGCTTGGAGTAGTATGTCTCTGGTGTCAGGATTACAAATAATATGCCCAGCCCAATGTAGCCATTTGAGATTAAACGGAGCCTCAATACTGGAGATGTTGATCCAAGATAACATTGATTTTGGGGTATTTATCCTTTCATTGAGTTTTAAAAATCTTGTGGAGAGAGTACTGGAGGTATTTTACCTGTGTCTGAAGATGCCTGCTGCAGGTAATTAAGTCTCTGAAGCATTTAGAGAGCCAATAATCACTGCTGCCCATGAGAGTTTTGTGCCAAATCTGAGGGCTTAATCTGCAAATATTTTATTCCTCGATTGACCAAATTGGGTAATGAATTGAACCATCACTGTCCACCTGTGACAAGAGGAGGTTCCTAAGATATTGGAAGCTGTCTTTTTTTTTCTTGGTCTGATCTTGAATGCCATGGAGCACTACGGGGTGGGTGGGTAGATGTTGGAAAAGATCTTTTTGCTGATGTTGTATGCATGGACCATTCTCATCGAAGCTTCAGTGATTGAGTTGATCAGGTTTAGCAGCTCAGGCCCGAGGAGTGAGCAACTGGAAGTGTCACTTGTATGCAGCATCTCAACCACTGAGCTTTGGGTGACTGTAGTTTTGGATTGTAGTTTCCCATTGGTTCTCAAAATTAGCACCATTCCTATTGATTGTTTCTTTAGACACCACATTGCAACAAGAAGGATTGAGCAAATGACATGGCCAAAATGTAAGAGGTGGACAAGGGAGGGAGGGCATCACAAGTCTTCACTGACGCTAAAAGACATAGGAGCGGAAATGAGCGATTCAGCTCATCAAGTCTGCCCTGTCTTCCATCATGACTAATTTACTCTCCTTTTCAACCCATTCTCCTGCCTTCTCCCCATAACCCTGATTCCTTCCTGACCAAGAACATATCTACCTCCACCTTAAATATCCCCAATGACTTGGCCTACACAACTGTCCACGACAACAAATTCCACAAGTTCACCACCCTCTGGCCAAAGAAATTCCTCACTATCACTCAGGGATCATCCTTGTAAACCTCCTCTAGATCCTCTCCAATGCTAACACGCCCTTCCTTGGATAAGGAGCCCAAAACGTCCTAGGATATTCCAACTATGGTTTGACTAATGCCTTATAACGGTGGTTCTCAACCTTTTTCTTTCCACTCACACCCCACTTTAAGTATTCTCTATGCCATAGGTGCTCTGATTAGTAAGGGATTGCTTAAGGTAGGATGTGAGTGGAAAGAAAAAGTTAAACCACTGTTTTAATCGTACCTAATTGACTCGTTATGTGCATGGTTTCATAACTCCAAAGGAAATGGGCCAATGACAATTTTTCTCAAGCAAAATATTTCAGCAACAATTGGATCTAGAAGAGTGATTCTCAACCATCTCTTCCCACTCACATACCACCTTACGCAATCCCTTACCAATCACAGAGCATAGGGACTACTTAAAGTGGTATGTGAGTAGAAAGTAAAAGGTTGAGAACCACCGTTATAAGGCATTAGTCTCAACATCACATCCCTGCTTTTATATTCTAAACTTCTCAAAATTAATGCTGGCATTCCATTTGTCTTTCTTGCCATTGACTCTGCATGGAAACTGATGAGCACACTTTAACTTGCACGAGCACACTCAAGTCCCTTTGTGCTTCTGATATCTGAACTCGTTCCACCAAAGTGTATAATCGTACACTTCTCTACAGTATACTCCTTCTCCCATTTCCTTGCCCAGTTTCATAACCTGTCAAAGTCCTTCTGCAGACTTGGTACTTCCTCAACACTACCTGTCTCTCCTCTGATCTTTGTATTGTTGCAAACCTGACCACAAAGCTATCTAATCCATCATCTAAATCATTGATAAATAATGTAAAAAGAAGTGGCAAACTGACCTCCACATCATTCCACTAGTCACCAGCAGCCAACCAGAAAAGGCCCCTTTTATCCCCACTCTCTGCCTCTTGCTGGTAAGCCAATCCACTATGCATGCTAGTATCTTTCCCGTAATACCATGGGCTCTCATTTTACTTAGCATCTTCATGTGGAACCTTAACAAAGGTATTTTGAAAATCCAGATAAACCATATCCACTGACTCTCCTTTTTCTGTCCTTCTTCTACTTCCTCAAAAATTCCAACAGATTTATTAGGCAAGATTTCTCCTTCAGGAAACTGTACTGACTTTGACCTATTTTACAGTGTGCCTCCAAGTAGACTGAACCTCATCCTAGATTCTAGTATCTTACCAATTACTGAAGTCAAGCTAATTGGCCAAAAATTTCCTGTCTTTTGCCTCCTTCCTTTCTTAAAGAATGACATTTGCAATTTTCCAGTCCTCAAGTTTCCAAAAGATCACTACCGATGTCTCCACAACTTCTTCAGCTACCTCTTTCAAAACCCTGAGGTGTAGTTCATCTGGTTCAGGTGATATATCCACCTTCTGACTTTTTAACTTTCCCAGCACCTTCTCCTTGGTAATACCAACTACACATACTTCTGGCCCTAGACACCCTTGATATCTGGCACAATGCTTATATCTTCCTCCATGAATACAGATACGAAATACTTATTAAGTTCATCACCCACTTCTTTGCCCTCCATTACTATCTCTTCTGTATTGATTTCCAGCAGTCCATTGTCCACCCTCACCTCTCTTTCGATCTTTATGTATATGAAAAGCTTTTCATATCCTCTTTTACGTTGCTGGTGAGCTTACCTTCGTATTTCATTTTTTTTTCTCCTTACTGCTTTTTTTAGTTGCCTTCTGATGGCTTTTAAAATTTTCGCAATCCTCTTGCTTCCCACTAATTGTTGCCATATTGTTCACCTGCTCTTACGCTGTCTTTGACCTCCCTTGTCAGCCATGGTTGCCTCTTCCTCATCAGAGAACTTCTTCATCATTGGGATGAATTTGTCCTCCGCCTTCCAAAATGATTTCAGAAGCTGCAACACCTGCTGCTCTACTGTCATGCCTGCTTGTTTCCAATCAACTTTGGCCAGCTCCTCCACTGGTATACTGACACTTCTGATTTTAGTTTCTCCCTCTCAAACTGCAGGGTGAATACTATCATAAAATGAGCACTGCCTTGTAGGGGTTCCTTTAACTTCAGTTATCTGATCAACTCTGGTTCATTACACAACACCCATTCCAGAATTGCCAATTATCCTGGTCGTCTTAGCCACAAGCTGTTCCAAAAAGCTATCCCAAAGGCATTCTATAAATTCCTTCTCTTGGAATCCAATATCAACTTGGTTTTCTCAATTAACCTGCATATTGAAATCTTCCATGACTGCTGTAACATTGCCCTTTTTCCATGCCTTTTCTATCTCCCACTGCAATTTGCACATCACATTCTAGCTACTGTTTGGAGGTCTTTATACAACTCCTATCAGTTTTTTTATTCCTACCCTCGGGGATTCTATATCTTTCTATCCACTGTCTCCCCTTTCCAAAGATTTGATTCAATTTTTTTTTGAACCAACAAAACCAGCCCCCACCTCCACCACCTATCTTCCAGTCCTTCTGATACACTTGATACACTGTGTATCCTTGAATATTTATTTCCCAGCTGTGATATTCTTTCAGCTGTGATTCAGTGATACCCATGATGTCATACCTGCCAATTTCAAGCTGTGCTGCAAGATCACAAACCTTGTTTCTTATACTGCGGGCAGTTAAATCAAGACCTTCAGGGCTGTATTCATCACCTTTTAAATTTTGTTTCCAAATTACCAAAAGTGAAATCCTCAAACTTGCACTTGCCATTTTCCCCATGGACTCCCAATCCTTCCTAATGATAACATGACACAGTGCATCTACTTGTGTATCACCTGCACTATTCACTGTCTTCACATTCTGGTTTCCATTCCCTTTCCAAACTAGTTGAAACTGTCCCCAACACCACTAGCAAACCTGCCCGCCAGGATATTGGTCCCCATCCACTTCAAGGGCAATCTGTCCTTTTTTGTACGGGTCATACCTTTTCCAGAGGAGATCCCAATGATCAATCTGAACCCATGTCCCCTGCAGTCTTCAGCCACACATTCATCTACCCTAAATTCCTATTTCTGTCCTAAATTCCTATTCCTGCCCTCACTGGTGGGTGGCACAGGCAACAATCCAGAGATTACTACAGTTGAGATCCTGCTTCCTTCCTAACTCCCTATATTCACTCCAGATCTTGCCCCTTTCTTATCAGTGCCATTGGTACAAACATGGACCACGACATCAGGCTGCTCATTCTCCCACTTGAGAATCTGAGATGGCCATCACAGTGGCACCTGGAAGGCAGCATGCCATCCGGGAGTCTTAATCTTGTCCACAGAACCAATGATCTGTTCCCTGAACGATCAAATCCCCCATCACTACAGCTCTCCTCTTCTTCGCCCTTCTCTCCTGAGCTGAAGCACCAAGACCTGACCACTGAGGCTTCTTGTAAGTGTAGACCTAGTTCTTGTGCTGTCTCAGATTTCCCACATTCTGCAATTGGAGCAAGCCTGAACTGCCCTCTCCACTGCCTACTCTGGATGGTTATGAAAAGATCTTATCTGACCTTACCTAAAGCATGTCTTCAGTCTCTGCTCTCCAGCCTCTGGAACCAAAGCCTCAAAATCTCTGCTCCCACGCTGGATCAGTTAGACCAGTAAGACTTGTTCTGTTGTTGATCCTTTAGTTCTGTGGTTCCCAACCTTTTTGTTTCCACTCACATACCACTTTAAGTATTCCCTATGCCATCAGTGCTTTGTGATTAGTAAGGGATTGCTTAAGGTGGGATGTGGGTGGAAAGAAAAAGGTTGAAAACCACTGTTTTAATTGTACCTAATTGACTCGTTATGTGCACAGGTTCATAACTCCAAAAGAACTGGGCCAATGACAATTTGTCTTGAGCAAAATATTTCAGTAATCATTGGGTTTAGAGCAGTGATTCTCAACCTTCCCTTCCCACTTCCCACTCACATAGTGGAAAGAAAAAGGTTGGGAACCACTGCTTTAGTTAGTATCGTGACTTGAATGTCAAGTTAAGACAGAATCAAATTTATGTGGGCAATCTGAATTTTAGGCAATTGTACCATTGACCTTCCTGAGCACAAACAAAGTCATATATCGTTACTGCTAATGCTGCTCTCTATATCTTGTCACAGCACCAGGAACAGCTGCTACCCCTTCACCATCAGACTCCTCAACAACAAAGTCATTCAGGGACTTGTTTAAGGACTCTTACTTTTGCATTTTGTTTTTTTTTATAATCTCTGTATTGCACAATAAGTTTAAATACATTTCTTTATTTGTTTATATTTGTATGTTAGTCCTTTTATTTGCACTGCCAATAAGTGGTAAATCTGCCTCACCCACAGAAAAAAGAAGCTCAGAATGTCATGTATGTACTCTAACAATAAATCTGCAATCTTAAGTTATTGCACAGTGTTCATTGTGGCTACAGCAGGGTGTCCTCTCTGAAGTTACTGTACTTTCTTGAGAAGGTGACTCTAAGGTCCCATAGAACATTACAGCACAGAAATGGGCCTCTTCGGCCCTTCTAGTCTGTGCCAAACAATTTTTTTTGCCTAGTCTCACTGATCTGCACCCAGTCCATTCCTCTCCCATCCATGTACCTGTCCAAATTCCTCTTAAATGTTAAAATTGAGCCTGCATTCAACTCTTCAGCTGGAAGCTCATTCCACACCCTCACCTCTCTCTGTGTGAAGAAGTTCCCCCTTGTGTTCGTGCTAAACTATACGCTTTTCACTCTTAACTCTTGTCCTCTGGTTTGTATCTCACCTATCCTCATAATTGTAAATACCTCTATCAAATCTCCCCTCATTCTTTTATGCTCCACGGATTAAAGTCCTAACCTGTTTAAATTTTCCCTATAAAACAGTTCCTGAAGTCTGGGCAACAACCTAGTAAATCTAATCTGCACTCTTTCTATCCTATTGATATTTTTCCTGTAGTTAGGTTAGCAAAACTACACACAATACTCCAAATTTGGCTACATCAATGTCTTATACAAATTTAACATAATATCCCAACTCCTGTACTCAATATTTTGATTTATAAAGACCAATATGCCAAAAGCTCTCTTTTCAACCCTATCCACCTGTGACATCACATTCAGTGTGATGTGTAATGAACCTGAGGTGATTTAGGAAATTAAAGGTAATGGAAACTTTAGGAATTAGTGATCATAACATGATAGAGTTCGGTTTCAAATTTGAAAAAGAAAAGCTGATATCAGGAGTGTCAATATTTCAGTGGAACAAACAGAATTACAGAGGAACTGGCCCAAGTTGACTGGAAAAGTAAGCAAGATGGGGATGGCAGAACAGAATTGGTTGATATTTCTACAAAAAATAAAGAAAACACAGGATAGATATATTCCAAGAAAAAGGAAAATTATGAATGGAAAAATGCCACAAATGTGGCTAACAAGAGAAGTTAAGGCTAAAATAAAAGCAAAAGGGAGCAAAAATTAGTGGAAAAACAGAGGACTGGGAAACTTTTTAAAAACTTACAGAAAGAGACAAAGAAAGTCATTAGGAAAGAAAAGATGAATTATGAAAAGAAGTTGGCAAATAACATACAAAAGGATACTAAGAGTTTTTTTAAATATATTTAAGGAGTAAAAGAGAGACATGTGTGATAGAGGTCTAAGGCAATAGAATTAAGTACAGTCAGGATTACTAGAGAGATAATGCTTAGTAAGCTGAATGGATAAGTCTCCCGGACTGAATGAGTTGCACCCTCGGGCTCTGAAAGAGGTGGCTTTGGAGTTTGTGGAGGCATTGGAATTGATTTTCAAGAAATCAATAGACCTTGGCATGGTTCTGGAGGATTGGAAGGTCACAACTGTAGTTCTGTTTAAGAAAGGAGGGAGGCTGAATATTGTAGGAAATTGTAGGCCTATTAGTCTGATGTCAGTGGTTGGAAAGTTATTGGAGTTGATCCTCAAGGATGAGGTTATGAAATACCTTGAGGTGCAAAGCAAGTCCATGGTTACATTAAGGGAAGATCCTGCCTGACCAACCTAATGGAATTTTTTGAGGAAATCTCAAGTAGGATGGACAAGGGAGAGGCTGTGGATTTTGGATTTTCAAAAGGCCTTCAATAAGGTGCTGCATAAGAGGCTGCTTAATAAGATGAGAGCGCATGGAATTACAGGAAAGAGATTAGGTGAGGCATTTGCTGATAGGCAGAAAGCAAAGGATGGGAATAAAGGGATCCTGTTCTAGTGGTGTTCCATGGGGGTCGGTATTGGGGCCACTTCTTTTTACAATGTATATTGATCATTTAGATTATGGATTGAATGGTTTTGTGGCGAAATTTGCAGATGACACCAAGATAGGTGGTGGAGTAGGAAGTGTTGAAGAAACCAAAAGGTTACAGAGAGACTTGGACAGCTTAAGAGATTGGACAAAGAAATGGCAGATGAGATACAATGTTGAGAAATGTATGGTTGCACATTTTGGAAGTGGAAATAAACAGCAGATTATTTGGAAGTGGAAATAAACAGCAGATTATTTGGAAGTGGAAATAAACAGCAGATTATTTGGAAGTGGAAATAAACAGCAGATTATTTGGAAGTGGAAATAAACAGCAGATTATTTGGAAGTGGAAATAAACAGCAGATTATTTGGAAGTGGAAATAAACAGCAGATTATTTGGAAGTGGAAATAAACAGCAGATTATTTGGAAGTGGAAATAAACAGCAGATTATTTGGAAGTGGAAATAAACAGCAGATTATTTGGATGGGGAGAAAATACAAAATTCAGAAGTGCAAAGGGAATTGGGTGTCCTCGTGGAGGATAACCTAAAAGTTAATCACCAGGTTGAATCAGCAGTAAAGAAAGTGAATGCTATGTTGGCATTCGTTTCGAGAATGGGGCTAGGGTGGTGGTGATAACATTCATCAATCTCATTAATTTCCCACACTGGCAGTCCTGATTTTGATGCTCCTGCACCTCTGACCTAATGAGTGGGTCAGAGATACCATGCGATTAGATGGTCAGATTCTTGGTAGAGAAGTGATGTGTTTCCTCACAGGTGGCAGTTGAAGTAGATGTCAAAGTAGCCCATAACCTGTGGACAATTTCCAGTTCTTGTATGCTGTGAGTTGACAGGTCATTTGGAAATTTGTGCAGAGAAATGGCAGGTGGTGTTTAATCCTGACAAGTAGGAGGTGTTACATTTTAGGAGGTCAAATGAAAGAGGAAAACATAGGGTAAATGGCAAGATCTATGGCAGCATTGATATCCAGGAAGAAGTTTGGGTGCCATATTGCTGAAAGTGGCCAACCAAGTTATAATGTATACCGATTAGGGATTCCATAGTTATGGGGAGAGATGAGAGGTTGTTTGGAAGAGGTGGAGTACCCTGGATGGTATGTTACCTCCCAAGTTCCAGGGTCCGAGATATCTCAGGTTGAGTTCAAGGCATCCGCAGGAGGGAGGGTGAGCAGCCAGATGTTGTGGTCCATGTAGGGACCAATGACGTGCGTAGGGAGGGTAAAGATGTCCTGCGAGGAGAGTTCATGGAATTGGGCAGTAGGATGAAGGTTAGGACCTCCCTGGGTTGTCATCTCAGGATTGCTACCCGTGCCATGTGCCAGTGAGGTTAGATATAGCAGGATAATGCAGCTTAACACATAGCTAAAGACATGGTGCAGGAGGGAGGGCATCAGATTTCCTCTTTCAGGGAAGGTAAGACCTGTTCCGAATACATAAGATTGGTTTGCATCTGAACTGGAGGGAACTAATATCCTTGCGGCAAGATTTGCCAGTGCTGCTGCAGGCAGTTTAAACTAGATTTGCAGAGGGATGGGGCCCAGAATCCCAGGCCAGATAGAGGAATGGAGGAGCAAATGATGATGTCAAAACTACATATAATGTTAGAAGTCAATGGATTGTACATGGTGGAAGTGTTCTCGGGTACATCTATTTCAATGCAAGGAGAATTGTAGGAAAGGCAGGCAAGCCAAGAGTGTGGATTTGCATGTGGAATTATGACATTGTGGTCACCAGTGAAACTTGGTTGCAGGAGAGGCAGGACTGGCAGCTCATTGTCCCAGGTTTCTGTGCATCATACACAATAGAACAGGGGGGGGGTGAATGGGGGAGGAATGACATTGCTTGTCAGGGAAAATATCACAGTGATGCTCAGGCAGGACAGACCAGAGGGTTCATCTACTGAGGCTATATAGGTGGAGTTGAGGAACTGGACAGGTATGACCACACTCATGGGGTTGTATTATAGACGGCCCAATAGTCAACGAGAATTGGAGGAGCAAATCTGTAGAGAGATAGCAGACATCTGCAGGAAACATAAAGTTGTAATAGTAGGAGATTTTAAACTTTCAACATGTTGACTGGGACTCCCATACTGTAAAAGGGTTGGATGGCTTGGAGTTTGTCAAATGTGTTCAGGAAAGTTTTCTAAATCAATATATAGAGGTACCAGCTGGATCTCCTACTAGGGAGTAAGACAGGACAGGTGATAGAAGTATGTGAAGGAGAACATTTTGGGTCTAGTGATCATAATATCATTAGTTTCAAGTTAATTATGGAGGATAGGTCTGAGCCTTGGGTTGAGATTCTAAATTGGAGAAAGGGCAATTTTTGAGGAAATGGGAAAGGATCTAGAATCTGTGGATTGGGATAAGTTTTCAGGCAAGGATGTGTCAAATAAGTGGAAGTTCTTTAAAGGTGAAATTTTGAAAGTACAGAATTTGTATGTTTCTGTCAAGATTAAAGGCTAAGTTAGCAGGGAAAGGGAACCTTGTTTTTAAAGGGATATTTGGGATCTGGTTCAGAAGAAGAGAGAGGTGTATAACAGGTATAGGCAACATGTAGCAAATGAGGTACTTGCGTAGTATAAAAAATGCAAGAGAAAATTGAGGAAAGAAATCAGGAAGGCTAAAAGAAGACACGAGATTGCTTTGGCAGACAATGTGAAGGAAAATCCTAAGGGTTTGTACAGGTATATTAAGAGAAAGGATAGTAAGGGACAAAATTGGTCCCCTTTAAGATCAGAGTAGTTGGCTATGTATGGAGCCAAAAGAGATGGGGAAGATCTTAAATGTTTTTTTTAAAATCAGTATTCAGTCTGGAAACTGGCACAGAGTTGTGGGAAGTAAAGATGTTAAGGAATGAGGTCATGGAACTTATTACAAATTAAAGAGGAGGAAGTGTTTATTATCTTAAAGTGAATAAGGGTGGATAAATCCCCAGGGCCTGACAAGAAATTCCATCAGACCTTGAGGGGATTTAGTGTAGAAATTGCAGGGGCTCTGGCAGAAATATTTAAAATATCCTGACGGGTGTGGTGCTAGAGGATTGGATGGTAGCTCACGTGGTTCCATTGTTCAAAAAAGGCTCCAAAAGTAACCCTGGAAATTATAGGCTGGTGAGCCTGACATCAGTGGTAGGTAAATTATTGGAAGGTGTTCCAAGAGATTGGATATACAATTATTTGGATAGCCAGGAACTGATTAGGGATAGTTGACATGGCTTTGTGTGTGGTAGGTAGTGTTTAACCAATCTTATAGTGTTTTTTGAGAAGGTTACCAGGAAAGCTGATGAAGGAATGGCTGTAAATGTTGTTTACATGGACTTTCATAAAGCTTTGACAAGATCCCACATGGGAGGTTAGTTAGGAAGGTTCAGACTGTTGGTATTCATGGTGACTTAGTAAAATGGATTCGACAATGGCTGGACGAGAGAAGCCAGAGAGTAGTGGTAGATGATTGCTTCTCAGACTGGAGGCCTGTGAACTAGTGGTGTGGCTCAGGGATAAGTGCTGGGACCATTGTTGTTTGTCATCTATATCAATGATCTGGATGATAATGTGGTAAATTGGCTCAGCAAGTTTCCAGATGACACTAAGATTGGAGGTGTTGTGGACAGTGAAGAAGGTTTTCAAAGCTCGCAGAGGGATCTGAACCAGCTGGAAAATTGGGCTGAAAAATGACAGATGGAATTTAATGCGGACAAGTGTGAGGAAGGACAATCCAAGAAAGATACATAATCCCGTGAAAGTGGTGTCACAGGTGGATAGGGTTGTGAAGAGAGCTTTTGGCATTTTGGCCTTCATAAATCAAAGTATTGAGTATAGGAGTTGGGTTGCTGTGGTAAGGTTGTATAAGGCATTGGAGTTTTGCGTGTGGTTTTGGTCACCTAACTACAGGAAAGATATCAATAAGATAAAAAGAGTGCAGAGAAGAGTTAATAGAATGTTGCTAGGACTTTAGGAATAGAATTACAGGGAACAATTCTGTGGAGCAAGGAAAAATTAGGGGAAATTTGACAGATGTAGTTAAAATTTAGAGGATAGAGTAAATGTAAATGGGCTTTTCTTACTGAGAGGTTAGGTGAGATACAAACTAGAGGACATGGGTTAAGTGTGAAAGGGGAAAAGTGTAAGGGGAACATGAGAGGGATCTTCTCACAGAGTGGTGGGAATGTGGAAAGAACTGCCATCTGAAGTGGTGAATGCGGGCTTCATTTTAAAATTTAACAATTGGGACAGGCACGTGCATTGGAGAGGTACGTGGTGGGCTATGGACTGGATGCAGGTCAATGGGACTAGGCAGAAAAATGGTTCGGAACAGATTAAAAGGGTCGAAGGGCCTGTTTCTGTGTTGGAATATTCTATGGTTCCATAAAGAAGGCGAGGTGAGACAAAAGGCAAAGGAGAAAAAACCCAACACCCAACCCCAACCAACCATTTTTCCCCTGCAGCCGCTGCAACCGTGTCTGCCTGTCCCGCATCGGACTTGTCAGCCACAAACAAGCCTGCAGCTGACGTGGACTTTTACCCCCTCCATAAATCTTCGTCCGCGAAGCCAAGCCGAAGAAGAAGAAGAAAGAAAAGAAAGAAAGATAAAGAAGGCATACCTCGCCTTCATCTGTTGGCAATTCGAATATAAAAATTGGGAAGTTATTTTGCAGCTGTATAAAACATTAGTTAGGACTCATTTAGAGTATTGTGTGCAATTCTGTTTGTCACACTACAAGAAGGCATTGGAGAGAGTGTGGAAATGGTTCACCAGCAATGGAAAGTATTAGCAAGATGGAGAAGTTGGACACACTTGGATTGTTTACAAAGGCTCAGGATGAACTGACTGAAGTGTATAAAATTGTGAGAAGCACAGATAGGATAGATAATTAGGATCTTTTGGAATCATAGAGTTCTGCAGCATGGAAATAGGCCCTTCAGCCCAACCTGTCCTTGCGAACCAAGTAAGTTCCTTTTGCCGATATTTGGCTCATATCCCCTATAAATTTTCACATGGAAGTGTTAAACTTCCCAGCGTGGAAATCTCAAATACCAGAAAGCACAGGTTTAAGGTGAGAGGTGAGGGAAGTTAAAAGGAGACTTACAAGGCAAATGTTTTTTTTTTGTATAGTCATAGACACAAGGAACCAGCTGCCAGGGGAGATGGTAGAAGCAGAGATGATAATATGGGATGATCTGGATTAACATTATGGTTGGTACAGACAGTTGGACCAAGGGCCCTGTTCCTGTGCAGTATGTTGTCAGTGAGGTGCAGGCTAACACTTGCCTTTGTGGGGTCCGTAGCATTGATCTTCTCATGCCAGTGATGTTTTGGGGCCAGGTGAAGCAATGGTCAGTCTAGCAGTCAACTGTGACCATCATTGTGTGGCTGATGTGGATTTTTGAACTGTCCTTCACTTGAACAATTTAATAGGTGCTAGTGTTTAGACTGTGATGAAATGTGGATGTCTCACTGATGCAAACAGGGTATTGTTACAGGCCCAGAGGACCCCAAGACCCAGCAGCAATAGAAATTCACCAAGACAAATGGTTACTTAAACAAAAGTAGTTTTTCATTTTCTTTAAACATTTTTTTTTAAATCACACTTTAACTTATTACCATTAACTTAACCCCCTTGTAATTCTAAGTGCATATGTATGTAATGTGTACAAGTTCAGACAAGTTCTTTGATTCACAGTCTAATCTCACTTCTCACTCCTTCAAGTTCACCGGTATCAGGCAATTCTTATATTGTGCGCAGAATTTAACATTTATGAATTTTCACCAGGCTCTGGTGGAAAAGGTTAAATGGTTACCGCTCAGGAAGAATCTTGTCGGTTTTCAGATAGATATTCATTATTCGTTGGGCATACACAACTGATTTACTTCCACCAGTTCTTCACTGTCTTGCGAAGAAACTTGCCCCATTAGGGTTTTCCAAATGATAACCTCTTGTTCCAGGTCACCACGGAGTTCCTTTAGTTTCCTTTATTTCAGGTGAAACACTCTAGCTAGCCATTTCCTCTTGTATGGACCACAAGGGTTTTCAACATGCTGAACTCAAAACTCACTACCTGTCTTCAAAATGAGGTTTAAACAAGCTGCCAGCTTGTTGCGCTGCAGCCTCCAGAAGCCACTGCAGAAAACGCTCTCTCTCTCTCTCTCTCTCTCCAAAGAATCACATGTTCTTCTCTGCTTGTAAAAACAAGAACCTTTCTTAAAACAGCAAATTGCAATCAAACAGATTGCTGGCTCCAAAATCAATTCCTGAAAGATCTTATCAGTTCCCTGAGATGGGCTCTTTATTCACCTCTTTGTGAAAACCTTCAGCAAAGCAGTTTCCATTGTCTTTACAAAGGCCCTGGGCCCAGAGTGTGTGGTTTGAGCAGAGCTCTTGCACTTTAAATGAGATCTGTTTTGTGAAGTGTTTGCTTTCTACACTAAAACCCCCACAATCTATTTGTTCCAAAAACATATCTATACATAATATAAAATATGATATAATCCATTATGACAATCCTAAGATCCAAACATTTTGTTTAAAAAGAAAAAGACTCTATTGAAATTTCTCCTTCATGCTCCATGCTTAATGATCATAGGTTGCTGGAGGATTGTGTCCTTCCCCACCATGCTGTTAAAATTGACCAGGAGAATTGCTTTGGCTCCCATTACAATGCAGACCAGGTTACTTTCAAGGTCTGAGTTGAAGTCCTTTACATTGGATGTATGTGTTGATGCAATACCCACACTCCTGTTCGGCTCCGAATCATGGGTCCTCTACCGGCATCACCTACGGCTCCTAGAACGCTTCCACTAGTGTTGTCTCCGCTCCATCCTCAACTTTCATTGGAGCGACTTCATCCCTAACATCGAAGTACTCGAGATGGCAGAGGCCGACAGCATTGAATCCACGCTGTTGAAGATCCAACTGCGCTGGGTAGGTCACACCTCCAGAATGGAGGACCATCGCCTCCCCAAGATCGTGTTATATGGCGAGCTCTCCACTGGCCATCGTGTCAGAGGTGCACCAAAGAAGAGGTACAAGGACTGCCTAAAGAAATCTCTTGGTGCCTGCCACATTGACCACCGCCAGTGGGCTGATATCGCGTCAAACCGTGCATCTTGGCGCCTCACAGTTCGGCGGGCAGCCACCTCCTTTGAAGAAGACCGCAGAGCCCACCTCACTGACAAAAGACAAAGGAGGAAAAACCCAACACCCAACGCCAACCAACCAATTTTCCCCTGCAACCACTGCAACCATGTCTGCCTGTCCCGCATTGAACTTGTCAGCCACAAACGAGCCTGCAGCTGACTTGGACATTTACCCCTCCATAAATCTTTGTCCGCGAAGCCAAGCCAAAGAAGAAGAAAGAATGTGTTGATGTCCATAGTACATTAGTTCTCTGCTAGTGTGCCCCAAAATGTTCATTTATCTTGAGAGGGAGTTGCTGAGACACCTGACAAGCTCATTCTTGAAATCAGCATACTTCTGGTTTGCTCCTCCAGATTGTCATAATTTAAAGTTGTTTCCACTCCGTAAATGGTTATATGGTTATGAAGGCACAGCCACTGCTTTGCTTTTCAATCTTGCCACCTGCTGCAGATCATGTAACTCAAAGCATCTGAGATCCTGAATTATGATAGCAGAGTTGCCAAAGTTTCTGTAGCCTTTGTGATTCTCCTCAAGGGGTTGGATCTGATTTCATATTGAGGAATGGTAGAGACAGTACAACTCCGATTATCTAAAATGGTCGGGTCTGGACCCATTTCAGATAAACAGTTTTTTTGGAGAACTGGTCATTTTTTAAAAATAGCCCAGTAACAACAGCAAATCACTTGTAACAGTGTTTAAACCACAACAAACAACAAGGTAAGGCTTTTTAATTATCACCCAAAAAAAATGCTGGCCACCGCCGATCACTAAAACCTCCCCTCCGAAGCCCTGCTCGTGCTGGAAACCATAGGGTCCCGCTCCTGGCCAGGAGCTCGAGGTCCCCACAGCTGCCGGGAACCTGAGGTCCACTGCTGCCACCACCAGGAGCCCGACGTCCTTGGTCAGTTCAGCTCCAAAAAATATCTTGGATAAATGAGATTTTTGGATATCCTCGTTTATCTGGGGAAAAAAATTAAATTTGAAAAACTGAGGATTTCGGAGAATCCAATTTCAGATAATCGGAGTTGTGCTGTACTTGTTTTGTGTGGTTGCTGTCCCACACCTACTCCCGCATGGCTTCACAGAGTAAGGGAGATTGCATCCTGAACCAGTGGCAAGGCCTCTGGAGACCAGGGCTTGCATGGTTGTTAGTACTGACATAATCATACAGACCTCTTGATTTAATTGAAGGAATATTATACTGAAGAACTAGATTCACCTGTGACTATTGATGATTGGTTGGGGTCCTTTAGTGAAAATTTTCTATAAAGCACTCATAGAACTTGGCATTTTAGCCACCACAGTGATTTGGCTTCAGATGTGGTACTTTTCTTCCAAGTCCTGATGCCTGTTGTATAACAATATCAAACTAGATTTTTTTTAAATCAATCTGCTAAGGAGAGTGCCTGCTGACTTAGTCATCATTAGTCTGATTTCTAATATACTGCGATGGAAGTTCATTAATCTGAATGTTAGCTGCTTCCCTCTCTACAACTGCTGCTTGACTTATTGAGCATTTGCAGCATTTTCTCCTTAACAACTTACTGAGACATCTGTGCTGTGTTAGGTCATTTGAAAGAAGCATACTGGGAACAATGTGGGAATTTGATTCCTGTATCAAGAAACTCTGATGTTGTAATTTTCATCACTTAAGAGATTACAAGTTAAAGAAAAATTGAGATATTACTTCCCACTGGATGAAATGGGTATCTATGGAGTTCGCCATTTGCTTAATCCTCTGCCCTAGTCTTGTCCACTTCTGACCCATGATTTGTTTGATAGCTTGACAGTGAAGGTAGTTCAGAGCATTAATGTATCAAGATATTGATGAGTATAAGTGCTTGGATGGCATGAACATTGTCTAATACAACTCATTCTGTCATTGGGCAGCACAGTTGGCATAGCGGTTAGCGCAATGCCTTGAAAGCGCCAGCTATTGGGATCTGGGTTCGAATCCCATGCTGTCTGTAAGAAGTTTGTACGTTTTCCCCAAGTCTGCATGGGTCTTCCTTGTTGGCTCTAGTTTCCTGCCATCGTTTGAAATGTACCAGGGGTATAGGTTAATTGGATGTAAATTGGGCACCATGGACTCGTGCGCCAAAATGGCCTCTTACCATGCTGTTTGTCTAAATTTCAAAAATTTAAATTTAAATTTGAAAGCAGAAAATGTGAAAGATATTCAGCAGGTCAGAAAGCATCTGTGAAGAGAGAAACAGCAGTTACAATGAAATGTAAAAAAAAAAAACCCACAGCATTCTTTTGCTGCCTTTGGGCATTGGTAGGCCATTTAAAAATAATGCCCCATGCATTTCTGTCATTGTTATTTTTTTCTTCATATCTTTCCAGATGCATTAAATAACACCCAGGTTATGAACCTTGTCATCAAAGGAGAGCGTCCTGACCTCAGTCTCATTCCTGACGAACCCCCTGAAAAGATGGTGTCTTTAATGCAGGGGTGCTGGGCAAATGAACCAGAGAAGAGGCCAACTTTTGCAGGTGAGCAACTGTCTGACCTTTCAGCCTGTTGTGAAAGCTATTTATCCTGTTGAGGAAAGCGAGGCAGAAATGACTGGTATAGAAGAGAAGGTTTCTGCCAATGAGACTCAAAGGAACTGCTGAACAGCAACCTACTTAAACACAATGATGTCTCTTCTCAGTACTTGGGGGGAGAAAACTTTTCTCTTTAATACTGTTTAAAATTATTTTAAAATATAGAACCATAGAAAACAACAACCCTTCTAGTCTGTGCCGAAATATTATTCTGCTAGTCCCATTGACCTGTACCCAGTCCATAAACCTCCAGACCTCTCCCATCCATGTATCTATCTAATTTATTCTTAAAACTGGAGTGAGCCCTCATTTACCATGTCAGATGGCAGCTCGTTCCACACTCCCACCACTCTCTGAGTGAAGAAGTTCCCCCTAAACATTTTCCCTTTCACACTAAAGCTATGTTCTCTTGTCTCTCCTAATCTAAGTGGAAAGAGCCTACTCATGTTTATTCTGTCTATACCCTTCATAATTTTGTAAACCTCTAATAAATCTCCCCTCATTCTTCTATGCTCCAAGGAATAAAGTCCTAACCTCCTCGAAAAACTCTAAGATTCAATAAACACAACCTACCACGCACAAAGCCATGCTGACTATCCTTAATCAGCCCTTGACCATCCAAGTACTTATATATCCTATCACTCAGAACACCTTCCAATAATTTACCTACTATTGATGTCAAGCTCACCAGATCAATGGAACAAACACCGGAGGCTAAGGATATTTTAAATATTTCTGCCAGGGTCCCTGCAATTTCTACACTAGTCTCCCTCAAGGTCCAACGGAATGTCATGACATAATGTCAGGCCTGCAAGATTTATCTACCTTTATTCATGGTAAGGCATCAAGCACCTCCTCCTCTTTAATCTCTATATGTTCCATGCCACCACTGCTTGTTTCCCTTCCTTCCTTCTATACTATGCCAGTTTCCTAAGTAAATATGATGCAAAATAAAACTGTTTAAAATCTCCCATCTCTTGAGGCTCCAGACATAGACGACCACTCTGATCTTCTAGGGGACCAATTTTGTCCCTTGCTATCCTTTTACTCAACATAATTGTAGAAACCCTTTGGGTTTACCTTCACATAATCTGCCAAAGCAACCTCATGTCTTCTTTTTGCCTTCCTGATTTCCTCCTTAAGTATTTTCTTACACTTTCTATACTCTTCAAGTATCTCATTTTCTCTTTGTTGCCTATACCTGCTATATTACCTCTCTCTACTTCTTAACTAGATCACTAATATCCCTTGAAAACCAAGGTTCTCTATTGCCTGTTAACTTTGCCTTTAATCCTGACAGGAACATGCAAACTCTGCACTTGAAGGCCTTCCACTTACTGAAAGCAACTTATCCTAATCTACTCTTCCTAGATCCTTTCTCATTTCCACAAAATTGGTCTTTCTCCAATTTAGAATCTCAGCTCAAGGACCAGGCCTATCCTTAACCATAATTAACATGAAACTAATGACATTATGGTCTTTTTTTTTTCTTATGTCGGTCTGCTAACTCTCTACAGATTTGCTCCTCCAATTCTCTCTGAGTATTGGGCAGTCTATAATACAACCCTATCAGTGTGGTCACACCTTTTATTAGCAATATCAACTGAATACTACAGTAATTGTAAAACACCATCTGTTTGGGTTCCCATTCCACAACACACTGCCTTTAAAGCCAGAAGGGAATACCTCAATGTCAAAAAGTCTATCTCCATTTAACTTCTTGCAGACCATCAGAGCTCAAAGGATCCTGCAGGATGATGACGAATATCTTTGGAAGTATCTCTTCGAATCCCAAGTTGAACCCTATGGGGCAGATTGTGCTTCATCCAGTTTCCATCCATCTGCCTTCCTTTTCCTTTTCCTGTATTATCCTTCATGGTTCCATGGGATGAATTGACTTGAATACTGTGGCCATTCCAAGAAACAGATTGGGCTGTGAGTAGTAGGTGAAACCCTGTCTTTATATCCCAAGACCTACTCCAGGAGGGATTATGCTTGCATTGGTCATTAGTGGAACAGAGTTCAGCATTCAGGTCATAAGAAATAGGAACAGGAGTTGGCCATCTCAACTGTCAAACCTTTGCCACCATTCCATGGTTGATCCATGGGCTCAGCTCTCCTGATCTGCCTGTTCCCCACAGCTTTTAATTCCTTCACTCTCCAAAAATCTATCAAAAATATGGTGGCACGGTTAGTGTAGTGGATAGTGGAATGCTATTCTAGCATCAGCGGCCAGCATTCAAATCCAGTGCTGACTGTAAGGAATTTGTATGTTCTCCACATGTCTGTGTGGATTTCCTCCAGGTGCTCCAGTTTCCTCGCATCGTTCAAAAACTTATGGGGATTGTAGATGAATTGGTGTATTTGGGGGGCACGGACTCATGGGCCAGAAGGGACTGTTACCATGCTGCATGTCTAAATTTAAAATTTATCTGGGTCTTAAATATATTTCAGATACTATTTATTGTCATGTAATATTACACAAAATTGCCTTTAATCTGCCATAAGATAGACAAAGATTCGCCATTGGCATTAACGTTGCCCGGCGCCCCTTACAGTCAGAAAAAGAAAAGCAAAAGAGAGTTCCCCCAGAGTCACCAAGTGTCCATGGATTTGCCTCCAGTGCTCCCACGGCCCCTGCTGCTGCACAAGACTCTATTTCAGTTCAAAACATTGGTGAGTTGGTACCACCAGTGCACTAGCTGGCCAGAGAGATTTGTGGTGTGGCTCAGTGATCTGCCAAGTATAGCTATTCCAGCAAGAATCAGCTACTATGCCGATTTCTTTTTTCCCCCACCTGGCTTTGATATTCTCATACCTCCGTAGCTCTCAAACACATTGTCTCTTCACGAAGTATCAGCGGAAGACTTTCTGTAAAGGAAGCTTGGAATAGCGGTTGAAGCCAATATTTAATAATGTTATGCCTATGTGTGATTATTATGTGCTAATGTGCACATGTACATACTGTGGTCCAAGAAACCTGATTCATCTCGTTTTGTATGTACAGTCAGATAAAAGTAAACAACCTTAATTGCCCTCTCTGTTTCAGAGTGCAATGAAGAATTCCAACCATTCTATAAAAAAAATCTACAGAAATATATTGATGAGAGTGTGGAAACGCTGAGAGTAAGTATTGTTCCAAAAAATAACATTGTAAGCAAACAGTTAAATTTCTCCTGTCAGACACCTAGAATCAATCTTTGCTGTAGGTATGTCTTAAATAAAGAGGCCAAAACACTAAGCAATGCCCCAGGTATAGGATCACCAAGTTTTGTGAAAGATTTCCTTACATTTCTCCTCCATCGCCCTTGCAATAAAGGCCAATATTCCATTTGCCTTCTCAGTTAATGCTACAAACTCAATAGTCATAAAATTTCTTGTTCAAGGACATCCAGATCTAGATCTCTCTGAATATGAACATTTAATTGTCTCAAACTGATTAGGTACTGTTCTGCTTTTCTTTCATTTAACAATCGTGACCATCTAACATTCCCCACACAATTTTGCAATTCCCTCATAGCTTCCTTTCCCACCCATATTTCATCAGGAAACTGCTTGGATACATTGCACTTGGTCCAATCATCTGACTTGTTAGCATAGATTGCAGCAGGTAGAGCAACATAACTGATGGGGGACAATGGTAACTGCAGCCCACTGCCATCTCAAGGTACACTGGACATGAACTTCATGCAACAACTCCAGCAGGGAAGGGAACATCACCAGCCACTGTATGTGACATTCTTTGATCTCAGCAAAGCCTTTCACTCCCATCAGCCAGGAGGGAAAGTGGAATTTCTTCCCCCAAATATAATTGCCTATGGAATTAATCTCCATCTCTAGGCATCCTGCAAGCTACGGACCTATAACAGAGCCAGTCGCAATGAAGAATTCAAATGATGCAAAGTGCAACAAAGATTCTTAACATTCATTGCTGTTAATAACGGGTATTGTTCTATTCCTTTGAAACCCTCACAACACACCAGAACTGACAAAAAAGACAATCTTCTTTCTTCTGAGTACTTCACTCCATCTATTTAGGTTCTATCCTTCTCACAAACAGTAACTTTATTACTCACCTGTGATATTTATTACCCAGGTTCCTTGAGAACTGGCGAGGTCCATGAAGGATTTCCCTGTCACGTTGTCCCAGACATAGGTTCTGCGATGGTCAGTCTCCAGAGCTGTTATTGAATTCAGGATTTGTCAGCCTTCTTCAAATTGGTCTCGAACCATGCCCTGAAACCTGCTGTTCGTGTGTTTCTGTTGCTCTGGCCTTCCTCATAGTGCTTTTCATTAACCTGTTATTTTAATGATTTCAGAAACTGTCCCAGAACAGGCCAACTGCTTCAAGAGAACTGATGAAAAGAATGAAATCTTTGCAAGTGGATTGTGTCGGTATAATGCCAGACATTCCTCCAAAAGGTAATTTTGAGAAGCAGGTAATTCATTTTAATAAAGTAGGAACAAATGTACAATTATATTGATCTGCTTTTGAGGCATTTTAACTGAATCAAAGATTTTTTTTACTTGATCCCATGTTTCTTTAAAATTGCAAAAAACAATCAGTCTTTACATGTCCTTCAAATTTCATGTGAATTCTTTATTTTATTCTTTTTCCACTCTTCCTTTGCCCCCCCCCACCCCCCCCCCCCCCCAGAATTGTTAATTGTTGTGTTTGGGGCTGTCCAAATGGCTTTCCTTTTGTCTGAGTCATTGCTTTTTTCCTTCAACAGCCCCTGGGAACTGATGACGAATCATTCTGTGGTGTTGCACATAACAGATGAGGCCAATGTGGAAACCCAAGACTCCTCTTGACAGGGGAGGGGTAGCCACATAATTTGTGAGCTGGTGCACTGGGCTTCTGTGTTCTCCCTACAAGTGAATATGGGTTCTCAGTGCAGTGCCACTTTGAATCTTCCTTCTTCACTTCAAGAAATTGTGGGCTAGAGATTCCCAGAAGTCAGTGAAGTCATTGTCCATTTTCAAGAAGGTTCAAAAAACATTGGGGGATGGCACGATTAGGATAGAAGTTAGCATCATGTTATCACAGCGCCAGCTGGATTTCGAATCCACTGCTGTCTGTAAGGATTTTCTACCTGTGTCTACGTGGGTTTCCTCCCACATTCCAAAGACATACTGGGTGAGTAGGTTAATTGATGAAATATGCTGGAGAAACACGGCAGATCACACAGCATGCATGGGAAGTAAAGTCTGGGCCCGAAAGTTGGTTATCCTTTACTTCCTATGGATGCTAAATGACCTGCTGAGTTTTATCAGGACATACGTATTGCACTAGACGCCAATATCTGTAGACTTTAAAGTTTAACTCCACTGAGGTTAATTGGTCATATGGTTATATCTGGGTAGCACAGGCTCATGGGCCAGCAGGGCTTGTAACCATACTGTATCTATATTTTTTTTTTAAATTAAGTATCTTTGAATCTTTTCCTTTGTCCTCTTTGTCATGGCTCCCCATAACAGAACTTGGAGGAATGCGTCTGTTTCAGGAGTCTCTTATTGGGTTTGGAGCAGACTGGTTGCAACTGGGGGATTGGAGCTGGGGGATTGGCTAAGCAGAGCATACTGGATTTGGTTAACTTGTCCATCTGATCATTGATAGCTTTTCAGTGCCTTGAGGTGCCTGTTGAGGATAGTTCAGATCCTTGAAGCATACAAAAGGCCAGCGACACTGCTGCCCAGTAATTCAGAGTTTTACAGCACGGAAACATATTCTTTGGCTCTACTTATCCAATGTTATCAAGTTGTCTACCCAAGCTCACCCCATTTGCCTGCATTCAGCCCTCTAAAACTTTCCTATCCATGTATCTGTCTACATGTCATTTGAAGGTTGCAATTCTATCACTTCCTCTGGCAGTTTGTCCACACACAGACCCATTACCCTTTGTTCCCTTTTAAATCTTGTCCCTCTCACCTTAAAGCTATAGTCCTAGATTTCCGTACTCTGGAAAAAAAAAAGCCTAAAACTATTTGTGCAATCTATTTACCTCATGATTTTATAAATATCCATAAGGTCCCCACTCAGGCTCCTATGCTCCAAAGAGAAAAGTCTGCTTATATCCAACTTCTCCTTGCAGTTGAAGCCACCAATCTGGGCAACATTCTTGTGAATCTTTACTTCACTCTTTCCAGCTTCATGACATATTTTCTAAGAATTGCACACAATTCTTCGTGTGGTCTCAGCAATGTACAGCTGTAGCATGATGTCCCTTCTCTAGCACTCAGTGCCCTGACCGATGAAGGAAGTAGGCCATATGCTTTCTTTTACAACCTTGTCTACCTGTGTTTCCACTTTCATGGACAATGTCTCCTGTTCTTTTTGGTGCCAGACATTTTGGCCCTCATAGTTTGGCGCCACAATTTTGCACCAGACATTTTGGCAGCCACAATTTAATGCTGGGCAGTTTGGCCTGCATGCCCCACTCAATGTCTGACTCTGCCCTGCCACAGTGCCTGAACCCCCTGGCATTGCAGAAACTCCCTCTCCCCCAGGAAACAGCTCCCCCAGCCAACAAAGACTTTTTGAGGCTTATAATGATATATTTAAGCTATTAAAAAGTTGGTGAATGATCAAAAACAAGGGTTTTTGGTAAATTATAATGATATGCTTATTATATTTATTGTGTTCAATTACATATAATGGAATATATAGTTAAGTGAATTTAAAATTCATCGATTAAGTCAAAATTATGGGCAAGGCCTTGTAAATACTCCAACGGTTCTTTTTCTCTATATGAAGACACTATATTCAAAATTCTTTGTTTCTGGGGGGGGGGGGGGGGGTGCAGTAGCAGACGGTGAGTGGGGTAGGGTGCCGGGCCAGTGCCAAACTGTGGGCTCGAAAATGTCCAAAGGGCTACATTTTTTCCCAAAATGTCTATCGCCAAACTGCGAGCAGAAAAATATCTGGTGCCAAACTGCGGGCACCAAAATGTCCAATTCTGTGTCCTGGGCCCTACTATTCACTATGGAAATCCCCTGGCCAGGTTTACAATGAAATGCTTCACACTTGTATGAGTTTAATTCCATCTTCCAATCCTTGCCCCCCACCCCACTTTCTCAGTTCATCGACATCCTGCCATAACCTTGGATAACTTTGGTCCATCATACCACCAATTTTTGTGTCAACCACAAACTTGCTAACCATACTAACTACTTTGTCATTCAAGTTGTTAATTTATATGACAGCACTGATCCCTGCAGCACACCACTGATCACAGTTCTAATCTAAATATTAAAGCTCCATCACACTCTCTGTCTCCTGTCAAGCTAATTCTTCATCCAATTGGCCAACCATTCTGGGTCCCATATGATCTGACATTCTGGAACAGCCTACCATGAGGGATGTTGTCAAAGGTCTTACAACATCTACCATCATTCCCTCATTAATTGTCTTGGTTTCAAAAAAAAATTCACATTTGTGAGATACAACTTCTTGTGCACAAAACAATGTTGAGTATCCCTTCTCAGTTCTTGCCTCTCTAAATCCTTTCCCTCAGATTGCCTTCCAATTACCTACCCATGGCTGACATTCATTTCACTGGCCTGCAGTTCCCTGACTTGTTCTTGCAGCCTTTTTTAAAATGAAGAGACAGCATTAGCCTCCCTGCACTCTTCTAGCACCTCACCTGTGCCTAACGATGATGCAAATATCTCTGCCAGGCCTCCTGCAATTTCTTCCCTAGCTTCCCATAATTTCATAGGATGCACTTGATCAGGCACTAATGATTTATCTACCTTGCATGTTTACACCTGGGGAACCCTGCACAATCACAAGGAAACACGCAAAGGACATACAGAGAGCACCAGAGGTCAGGATCAATCCTGGGTCACTTTGGCTATAAGGCATCAATGCTTAACCATAACACTGCCATCCCACTTAAAATATTGATCATATCCCCTTACAGCTGTTAATTGAGGCTTCCATTTGAGAAGCTAGAACCAGGCTTAAAGGCTGTTCCCAAAGTAGCCTTGCAAAGTTAGGGAGAAAATTCTCTGAGGTTCTATTGAGTGAGTATCAGTAGCTTAAAGATAAGCATTTGATTTAAACAATCCTAACCTTTAATGGTGATGCTGCTGCATTACATCTCCAGTGAGCCCAATTCAATTCTGACTGTCTGTGAGGAGTTTACATCTTCTCCCTGTGACAGCTTGGGTTTTCCCCGGGCGTGCTGGTTTCCTCCCACATCCCACAGACCCCATGCAAGTTGCTTGGTTTGTTGGCCATCATAGATTGCCCCTAGTGAAGGGAGTTGATGAGGGGGGAGATTCAGGTAGGACCCAGGTTCAGCGTAAAAGAGTGTTTGAGTGGACTCAGTAGACAAAAGGCCCTGTGTCCATCCCACATCTCTCAGGGAGAAGGTGAGGCACAGGAAGAGAGTGAGCACCCACCAGAAAGATGGTAATTTGGGAGAAAAAAATAAACAATGTAAAAAAGAATGTAAAGATCATCTATAATACTAAAGAGAATTCTTTTTGATATATATATAAAGTCATAGCTCTGCTATTTGTGGATTAAAGTCAGCAATTCTTTCTTCACACAAACATTAGTTAAAATCTCAAACTCTATGGGGTTGGCATGAGAGGGGGAAATCAATGAAAACTATGGAAAGCTGAACATGATTAATTCCAGACATGTAGCATTTTAAGGGCTCTGGAATGGGGTGTTTAGATAAAGGTTAATAGAGATTGTTTCTGACCTAATTAAATAGATTTGGGTGTGAGTGACCTCCTCGTTCTCAAGAGGCTGAATAGCCCCAGAATTTTTTTAAATGCATTTTTAATTTTTGGTTGTACTTTTTTTGGAAAATTTTAGTTAAGAGTTTTACAAAAAAAAAACATGGACAATATACTAAACTAAAACAACCACCTACTACCCCACTCCTCCCCCTCCCACTTAACCCACCTCCTACAACCCTCCCCCCTTTGGAGCTTAGTTTTAAAAATACAATAATACCGAGTTATAACAGGTTGCCGTGTGGTGTGCCATCTTTTTACTTATTTTGTTATAAATAAAATGTTTACTTAACATCTAGACCCATACATTCCAAATACAAACACCACATTTTAACAAAAGAGTAATTATTCCACAAATTATACATTATGTTTTCCAAATAAATACATGATTGAATTTCATTATGCCACCTTCGTATACTCAATTCAACATCATTTTTCCAAGTGACAGCTATACATTTTGTAGCTACTGCCAACCCTAGACATATAAATGCAATTTGAAGTTTCTCCAATCGTAAGTAAACCTGTCATTAATGGATTCATATATCCCAATAAACATACCCATGGATCAACATATAAATCTATCCTGAATAAACCTCGCAAAAATTTAATAACTTTTTCCTAAAAAGGCCTGACTTTTGTACATTCCCATACTGAATGTAAAAAAAAAAGTAGCCGTCTGTTCACCACACCAAAAATACAAATCTGATATAATAAATCCATATCTTTTCAATTTTTCAGGGGTTAAATATAACTGATGTAAAAAAATTATAATTAACCAAATTATATCGTACATTAATTAATTTTTGGTTGTTCCTAATCAAGTTTGGAGGTTTCCACTCCAAACATGGATGGACAGAATTTCAATTGCATTCCATGGGACCAAGGTCATTCATATCAGTAAATCAGGTGATATATTATAGAAACATAGAAAATAGGATAGGGTCAAGGCCATTTATCCCTTCAAGCGCTCCACCAGTCAATAAGATCATTGCTCTTCCTACGACCTTAGTAACCTAGTCCTGCTTGATCTCCATACCCCTTGATCCCTTTAGCGATAAGGGTCACATACAACTCCCTTCTGAATCTATCGAATGTACTAGCCTCAAGAACTTTCTGTGGTAAGGAGTTCCCTTACAACTCCCTGAATCAAGAAGTTTCTCTTCGTCTCAGTCTATAATCATCTCCCCCTTATCCCCAGATTGTGACCCTTGTTCTGGACTTCTCCAAAATTGGCAACATATCTGTATCTTAGCACCTTGATAAACAGGTTCATCAAGATTAATCTTATTAGATGCTTTTGGTGTGGAAATGATTAGGGTTATATTAGGGAAAGGTTTGTCCACAGAAGTGCCTCATCTAGATGTTGTCCATGTAAATCTCAAGAGTGAATATTACTGAGAGGCATTGTTGATTATACTTGCAGCATAAAACATACTGAAAAAATTAACTCTGCCATATTTTCCTTTGCAAAAACTGAGAAAAGGAGAAAAGTGGAGCTATAGTAATAATGTATTCAATTTTGCAGATGACCCAAAATCCTTGCACAGTTCGCAAGGAATTTCTGTGAATGATAATTCCCTAGGGGAAGCTTTTTCATCCTGCCAAGTAAGTGAACCATCTGAGTATGAAGTCGATAGTAGCGCCTGCTATGATGACAATGTTGATGATGCACAAATAAGAAGAAAACTTGAAGAGGAAATGAATTATCACTTAACTGGCAGCCGCTTGGACACTTCAGTTTCTATGTCAAGGATTGAACAGATCAGGAAGGAACGGAATAAAAGAGTTTCTAATGAACCTACTTTCAGAAGTTCCCACCATTCTTCAACGGCACCTTCTCTTGTTCCAAGGATGTCTATGGTTGGATCGTCCAAAGATCTGTATCGCTCTCAGGATTCAGTCCCTCAACAGGCTCAATACGATGTAAAAGCCTCTGTTATGAGTTTATTGCCCCTTTCAAAGCCAATCAAGGAAGAAACAAACTATCACAACACAGGCAAATTAAGTTCTACAGAATTCCCTGCTGAGTACAGAGTACCTGTCCAGAGAACACCAGCTCCTGATACTAAAATTGGTAGTTCACAAAGTGGACAACTCAAGAATTGGAATCCATATCTATGGACAGGTAATGGGCTGCAGGGCTTTGAGGTGTCTTGTGTTGTCAGACCTTCTATTTTTAAATACTGCTCTTGTGTCTCCTATTGTTAAAGGCAGCATTGTTTTCTCTAAACAATGCTTGACTTATTGTTAGAAATAAAACACGAAAATCTGCAGACACCATGGTTGAAGTGAAAACACAAAGCTGGAGAAACTCAGCACGTCAAGCAATGTTCTTTTATATAGCAAAGGTAAAAATACATAACCGACGTTTCAGGCTTGAGCTCTTCATCAAGGTAATCAAGCTGAGTTTCTCCAGGTTTGTGTTTTTACATGACTAATTGTTCTTGTTTGAGGGTCCTGCATAGAATATTGAAATTGGTCATTTGTATTTGAGGAATTCTCCTCAGATTTAATTCCAGAAGCACAATGATGTGCTGTTCCAAACAACTTTTAACAATGGAAAGAACATGAACCAGACCCGTTTGATTTATTTTGACGTTTATAAATGGGTGAATTGGATAGGGTGAGCTGTCAATTGATACTGATTCTTCTTGATGGTAGGAGACAGAGAGTGGTACTGGAGAATTGTTATTTAGACTGGAGGCTGATGGGTTAATTAGTAACATGGGTGTATTTGAGCAGCACAGACTCGTGGGCCAGAAGGGCCTATTACTATGCCATAGCTGTAATAAATTAATGTTTACTTTAGGAGATCCAATCAGAGATCTGCAGCTGATAATACAGTATGTGAGCCGAGAGCTCCTAAGATGCTAGTTATCATTTGGATTCGAAGAGGAAGCTGGAGAGGCTAGAACTTTATTTGGGTGACCTTGAATAAGTATACAAATTAGCTCATGTTTCAGTGTACAATAGACATTTTCATGCTCCAGGATTGGTCAAAGCTCCAGTCCTGTAGAATCACTAAAAGCTATGGATTGGCTTTAAATGATCTTGATTGGGATGCACAGATTTAAAAGATGTCCACTTAAAGATAAGTGATTAAAATGTTTATTTACCTTGAAAATCCTTTCAAGATGTCTGTATTTTTCTCAACTGGAGGACAGCTAAAACTCTGACAAAAAAAAATCATAGATAACCAATCTGGATAAAGTGTCTTCAGGACAAATGAGGAATAGCTGACAGGTCCTGACACATATCGTAGAGCAGTTTCGCCCTTCAGTGCCCTCTCGCTAGTACCATGTTACCTACTGGGAGTTATGGAAAGGTACCATGGTATTATCTTCCACACCCTGAACTCCTCAATCTTGACACCTGAGAAATATTCATTTTCCTGTTAAGTTGATCCCTGCTTTCCTTGTGAAATTGAGCAATGTGTTACCTTTTCAAATAAGGCTTTAACTCTTGTTATTATCTGTGAAAGCTGAAAGACTTTATCTCAGAATGCTCTGGTCACGTAAATATTTGGTCACGAAGGTTTGCATCTTGCACCACAACTGCCTGTGAGATACCAAAACTTTACAATAGGTTTACATAAGATCTCTGACTTAAGGATATTACATCAGCATCAACAATGGCTGCCTATTAAATGCAACTATTGAATTGCCCAACTATGCCCTTGACCCAGCTTTTGTTTACTGCCAAAAAACATTATTAATTTCTTTTGATACCTCAAGCTTCAACTATAGTGACAACTTTCCTTCCTGGCTTCCCTTGCCCTACCTTCCATACATATGAGGTTCTACAAAACGTTGCCACTTCCAATCTTGCACTGATCTGTAGATGCATCACTCTCTGCTTACTATTCTTGTATGGGTAACATTTGAATTTTAAATTGCTCATCTTTCTTTTCAGCTCTGTATTTGTGCTCTTCCAGTTCTGCATCAAGAGACATCATCCTCGAATTTTAACTATCCCACCACCATGGTCTGGTGTTCTGGAATTTCATCCTGTTCTGCTTTAAGGTGCTCCTTAGAATCTGCCTCTTTGTCTAAGGTTTTGCTAGCCTGCCCTATCATCTCCATACATGGCTCAGTTTTACATTTTGTTAATAATCCTTCCTTGAAGCAAATTGGATATTTAGTAGTGGTAATGAGTTCATTGTCATATACATTGCACAATGTACATTCGCTATGTCAAAGTTCCTAAGTAAATAAAAGTTGTGGGTATTACAAGATGGAGACATTGTAGCCCAATAGTGAAGGTTTCCATTGTGCTTCTAATAATTTTGTGTAATTTTATGCGTGGCCTTTGGACTGATCTTCTTGTTTAGATATTAAGTGCCTGCTATAAAATCATGGAGCTGTAGAGCATGGAAAATGGCTGTTTTACCCAAAGTCCAGGCCAACCAAATTGCTCGTCTGAGCTGGTCCCACATCTTCACACTTGTCCTATACCTCTCTAACCTTTTCCAATCCACGTACCTGTCCAGATGTCATTTAAATCCCTTAATAGTCCCACCTCCACCATACTCCACAAAACACACCACCCTCTGTGCGGGGAAGTTGCCCATCAAGTCTCTTTTAAGTCTTTCACCCCTTATCTTAAATTTAGGCCCTCTAGATTTTGAATCTCTTACCTTGGGAAAGATTATGACCGTTAACCTCATCTATGCCACTCCCTGAACTCTTGTCAATCGTGACACCCGAGAAATATTAATTTCCCTGTTAAGATGATGCCGGCTTTGCTTGTGTCCTCATGACTTTATATCTCTATAAAGTCACTCCTCAGTCTTCTACCTTCCTGAGAAAAAAGCCTCAGCCTATTTAGCACCTTCTGTAACCCAAGCCTTCCAGTCCTGGTAACACCTTTTCAGCTTAATGACATCTGGGCAACCTGAATTGCCTGCGGTATTCCAAAAGTCTTAAATACAAAGAGAAATGCTGGAGGGACTCAGCTGGTCTTACAGCTTCCATAGGAGTTAAAGGTATATTACTGATGTTTCGGGCCTGAGCCCTTCTTCAGGGAAAGGTCTCTCCTTGCTCACTCAAAAGTAGTCTTACCCATGTCTTGTACAGCCATAACATGGTTCCACTGCTTCCTGTGGCACATCACAGCACAGAGCAGCACTAATTCCTGCAGCACACAATGACACAAATCAGCAGTGCTTTCTTTGGCACACCATTGCACAGACCAGCACTGAGCGCTATGGCACACCATGGCACAGACCAGCACTAATCCCTGCAACACACCATGTAATAGAACAGCACTGAGCTCTGTGGCACATCACATCATAGACTAGCACTGATCCCAACACCACATGGCACTGACCAGCACATCCCTCTGCCATGCAGCACAGAGCAGGACTGATCCCTGAGGCACACCAGAGCACAGACCAGCATTGAGCTCCACAGCACTGACCAGCACAGTTCCTTGTGGCACACCACAGCACAGACCAGCATTGATTCCTGCTGCACACCACAGCACCAAACAGCACTAATCCCAGTGGATCATGGAAACATCTTATCTGAAGATAGCAGTGGAATGTCTTATTTGATAAATCATACTTGTGTCTAAGTTGTTCAAATGACATTAGTTAACCAGCACTGATCCCTTCACCACCCTACATTGACTAGCACAGATCCCCATGACATACCATGTCAGACCAGCACTGATCCCTTCGCCACCCTACATTGACTAGCACAGATCCCCACGGCACACCATGTCAGACCAGCACTGATCCACGTCACAGACCAACACTGATTCCAATGGCACACCATGGCATTGACCCCTATGGTGCACCATGTCACAGACCAGCACTGATTCATATGGCACTGACCAGCAGAGATTCCTCCAGCACACGGCACTGACCAGCACTCATCTCAGTGGCACACAATGGTACCGATCTCCAGTCTTAAAACACTCCACAATCACCCTGTTCCTTTCCCTTGGTGTCATTGATTCATTTTCCACTACTGTCACATACATTGTATCTTTGCAGAATATTGTTTCTGTGTCAGAAACTTTACAAACTAACACTTAAAATCATTCAGAATGGTTTTTTTTTTGTCTTTTTTTTCCCCTCAGAGTCAAGAAATCAAAATGAACCTGGCCCACGTAATGGAAATTTTCTTTTGAATCCTACCACCCATTTTGATTACAGGCAACCTGGCAGCCTGAAATATTTTAGCCAAGGTAAGAGTTTGTTTCAAAATACATTCTGCTAGAGAAATCAGAGGGTTGAGCCAGCATTAGTGGGAGAAAAAGAACAGTCAAGGTTTTGGGCCAGAACCTCTCATCAAGACAGTCTTGACCGTTCTTTTATATCCCACTTTACCCAATGAGTTCCTCCAGCAGATTTTTTTTTTTGCACTATATTCCAGCATCTACTATCCCTTGTGTGTCTTTAAGAGCTTGTTTCATCAGGGAGTTATTACGCTATCAGTGTTGAAGAGGTGAAATTGTAACATGTTTATTGGAGAAATGGTTCATCATGGTACTTTTCTGGCAAAGAATCATAAAAGTGCTTTACTGTAAGATATTAAGATCAAGTTGTCCCTCAGCATGTTCACACATTCCAACTGAGTGCCTTATAATGAACAATTCCAAGTAGATAATAAACTAGAAAGAAGGCTGGAAAGTTGATCAAGCATTTGGATTTCCCTGGTGTATCTCCTGAACTGTTTGAAATGAAACTTTGCCGAAGGCCTGGGCTACACTTGCTTCATAATAATGATGCAGTATACGAGACCAGAGAAGACTTAAGGCGAACTAGTTTGCTTTGGATTCCAGTCCTCAGCCACCAGGCCTATGGGAGGGATTGGACAGGGGCATCCCCAAAAGTGGGCTTGTCTGCTGTAGCATGATAGGACTCTTGTGATCAGAAAAGGGGGATGGGGGGGTGTGAGGAAGAAGTCAAGGAATTTGGAAAAACATTTCAGGTGAGTAAATGATCATCACTCTTCAATGTGTGTTCAGTCAACTTTCACAAAGTTTAACATTGCTAAAATGAAATTGGTAAAAGGAGAGTCATCACGGAGGAAATCAACTGTCGTCTTTCCTCGTACCATTTCAGAAGAACAAAATGTCGTATTCTGACTGGGTAGTGTACAACCCAATGGGATGCACATAGAATTTTCTATTTCAGCCCCTGTGCATCTACCTCTTTCCTGATCCACTCAACTGCTCCCCCAGCAAACTTCCCACCACCCATCTGCTTACAACTGTACATCACTCACGCATTTAACCTGCAGGTTAACCCCTCCCCATCAGTTTCATCTGCATTATCCTACCCTCACCTCTTTATTCATGGCTGTCTCCACTCTGCACTCTCAGTCCTGATTCAGAGTCTCAACCCAGCACATCATTATCCCTCGAGGCATCCCCACACAGATGCTGCCTGATCCTTTAAGTTCCTCATCAGTGTGTTTTTCGCTCCAGATTTCCAGAATCTACAGTCTCTTATGTGTCTCTTTTTCTTTAGATGCCTCACCAAACATCCTCATGTCTGATGCCAAGGGAGTGCAAATTGGTAACAATAACACGTTGTACATTGGTAAAAGGTCTTACCATAGAAGAAAGGAGACAATGAATACTCAGAACCTAGAGATTTTAAGTAAGACAAAATTTAAAACATCAAGTAATCTTATTGTTGATATTATTATTGTAGAGTAATTAATTTTTGAAAATGGCATTGATCATTATCTTCACAATGGGGTCCTCCTGAGCTTGAGAATGGCTTGATTATGTTGGGATGGTTGACGAGACTCATTTGAGACCTGGAAGATCTGCTGCGGGTTGTAGAGTGCTGGTGAGGAGATGTTTGACGGGGTGTAAAGGTTGAGTTTTACAAGAGCTGGTGCACGCTTCCTGCCATTTTGCTGGACTCGTATCTGCTCCCCACAAAAGGCACTCAAGCTCCTTGTTATCTTCCTGCAAACTCGACCTCCATTTTAGGTCAGGCAGAGGTCAGAGCTCTCAATTGTTGAATAGTTTCCTCTTCTAAATTTTTACCATGCCTGTGCTTCGAATGGGGGGCCTGCTTCAAACATGCAAAGGATGTGCATTATTGTTTGAGAAAGTGGAGACCTGCCACCTCAAACCATTACCCTCCTTTCGATGAAGGTACAGTATTTAGAAAATGAGTCAGGAATCTGATCCAATGACGATGAAAAACCATATTTCCACAGAGTGGTTGTCATGACCTCCCAGTGGCCAACCACTTCAATTCCACACCCCATTGCCACACTGACATGCCTGTCCACGACCTTGTGTACTGCCAAAGAGACCCTTCATAAGTGGAGAAACAACACCTTGTATTCCATCTCGGTGATCTTCAACCAGACAGCATTATTATCGACCTCCAATTTCTGTTGACCCCCTTCCTTGATCTTGCTCTTACCCTCTTCCCTCTGTCTCCCTTCCTCCAGCCTTTCACTTCTTTCTCTCAGAGATATATTTCTTTTCCCTCTGCCCTTCTCCTATCACCTCTTAGCTCCTTCTTCCCCCTCCTATCCTGTATCCACCTATCCTGTGAGTTTGTGCTCCTCTTTCCCCAAACCCCCCCCCCCCCCCCAAGTTCTTATTTGGGCATTTGCCTGATTCTCAGCACTAAGGAAGGTTCAGGTCCAAAACATCGACTAATTTTTACTTTATATCTATACTGTGTGTCCTGCCAGAGTTTTCTAGCACACATGTATTACAGACCCCAGCATCTTCCAAAAAGTGCATGTCTATCGACTTCTCCCAATAATAGTCACAAGTTGTTCAATAGACAACTGACAAATGATAATACTGTCACACTTTTAAACTCATTCATGAAGAAAATATCCAGCATAAATGCAGGCATTGCAAGGTACAGTGCTACGCTCAACAATTAATAGGAAACAAGTGAAGGATCTCTTTAAGGGGAAGAAAATCAGACTAAGATGTTGTAGGGCAATGTCGTACGGCCCAATTTGCGAGTGTGATGCTCCAAACTCCTGATCACAACATGACATTGAATTTAACTCCCCAAGCTCAGAAGGTGAGCATATTCTGGGACAAGTCCTCCAACTGCTCACAATCAAGACTCCACAGCAACTGAACTCAGCATTGTTGGGCATTTTTTTTATATCCATTGCATTATTTGAGCTGCTTTTAACCCACTTCATAGATATTTAAGGATGTATTTGAACAATTGTGCATCAATCATTTTTTAAGTACATTGAATATAAAGAGTAGTCAGGCCAATAATAATCTAACAATAAAAACATTTTTCCAGCATAAATATTTTATTGCTTTTAAAAGTCTTACTAAATTTTTTAAACTTGTTAACAGAATTTGGTATTTCATCAATAACATTCTTTTCCTTGAGGTGATGGTAAAGGGTAGGCACAAGATACAGAGTTGGAAAAGTGGCAGATGGAGTTCAATCTGGATAAATGTGAAGTGATGCATTTTGGAAGGACAAACAAAGGCAGAGTACATGGTTAATGGCAGGATTCTTAACCACGTGGAAGAAGAGGGATCATATCCATCGATCTCTCAAGATTGCCACGTAGGTTGATGTGGTAGTTAAGAAGGCATATTCTGGCCTTTATTAGTCAGGGGATTAAGTTCAAGAATCATGAGGTAATGTTGAAAATCTATAAAACTCTGGTTAGATCACACAGAATATTGTGTTCAGTCTAGTCTCCTCATTACAGGAAGCTTTAGAGAGAGTGGAGAAGAGATTTACCAGGATGTTGCCTGGATTGGAAAATGCATATGATGAAGCAATGTTAACCGAGCTAGCGATTTTTCTCTTCGGAAGGAAGGATGAGAGGCAACTTTAATTAGAGGTTGACAAGGCATAGATAAGGTGGACAGCCAGCACCTTTTTCCTGGGACGACGGTAGCAAATACTAGAGTTCATCTGTGTAGGGGAGATCAGGGGAAAGTCCTTTTTTAATATATACACACAAAGTAGTGGGTGCCTGCTCTACATTGCCTGGGGCACTGATGGAGTCTGGTAAAATGAGGACATTTTTAAAAAACTCTTTGACAGACATATGGATGCAAGAAAAATAGGGGTTTATGGGTGTGAGTTAGGGAAAGTTTAGATTGTTAAGTAGGTTTATATAGATCAGCACAACATTGTGGGCCGACGGGCCTGGACTTTGTTTTTATGTTCAATTAAATGTTGTCTTAACTTGTTGCTAGTCATTTGGTGAAGGTAGTAATGTGCTTGGCAGAGTTTCAGAGATCTGACTCAGCAGGAATGAAAGAATACCTTTCTAATTTTGGTCCACAGTTATGGATACTCAGCCTCTGACCACAATATTTGTGTGGTTAATCCAGTTATGTTTTTAGTTAGTGGTGGTCATCTGGATGTTCTTGATAGATAATTCAGTAATTCTGGAGCTTCCCTGGAAAACAGGCACTTCAGCCCATCAAATCTGTACCAACCATCAACCACCCATTTACTCTAATTTCACACGTTATATTATCTCCACATTCTCATCAAATGATCCACTAACTGCTCATCTTTGAGAAGTGGAAGCAAACCAGACCACTATAGGAAACACCTGCAGTCATGCTGTGAGGAACATGAAAACTCCACACCAACAGCAGCTGAGGTCAGGACTGAGCTGGACTGAGCAGCAACTCTACCAGCCGTGTCAGTGTGCAACATAACATTAGATTGTCTTGAGAACCTTTGAAGAACGCGGTACTGACTTTTATTTCTCCCCACAATTTAGATGATAACCCAGTTAAAGAATCTCATCTGGACCTTTTGCGAGGAGAACTTGGGAAAGATTGGAAACACTGTGCTCGGAAACTTGGGTTCAGAGAATCAGAAATTGATGAAATTGACCATGACTATGAAAGAGATGGACTGAAAGAAAAGGTTTTTAAAATGTTATACAAGTGGCAAATGAAAGAAGGATTAAAGGGTGCCACTGTTGGGAAACTAGTTCAAGCCCTTAATAGTTGCAACAGGTCAGACCTCACTCTGAGCCTTCAAAACTGTCTCTAAGTTTTGTACTGTTTCATGGTAAGACTGATATAGAATTATGTGCGTTGATGCACCATCTCAAGGATTGAGATTGCCTTGCTGCTCCTGTACTTGAACTTTTAATGATGGACTATTTTAGAATGATAATACTCCAGCTTTTTAAAGTACAGGATGGGTCTTGGGCCATCACTGCTCGACTGCTTAAACATATACCCTGTAGAAGCACAGCCCTTCAGTGAATTGCACCCAGTTAGGGTGGCCTGCAATGGAACTCTTTCTAAAGTCCTGCCTGTACTTTGCAGGGTTTGATTTTGAGGAGTTTGCTGCATGAGCATTCGATCTAAGCGAAGATCAGGATGTGCAGTGTTTCAGGACTGGATTTGAGGGTAAGATCCTGCTACTCCTTATTCCAGAGGGCATTTTTAAATGACTTCCTTCAAGTGAACATGACTGGTTGGAAACTGAAAATACCTGCCCAGTTTTCAATTATTCATTTTGCAAACAAGACCTTCTCATACATTTACAAATGCATCCAGGACACCTCGAGAATGTGTCCAGCAGTGGGGATAATGTCTTGTCAGAAAAACAGGCACAAAAAAATTCATTTCTATCCAACTACAACTGAGACAAGGTCTCGAACCGAAACCTCAGCTATGTCTTTATCTCCACAGATGCTTGACCCACTGAGTTCCTCCAGCAGATTGTTTTTACTCCAGATTCCAGGTTTTAAAGTCTCTTGTGTCTCCACCACTTATTTGATCAATGTAATCACAACATGTTCCTTTTTTATTTACTACAATTATTGCCCAATTTTGTCTGATAATTTCCTTCAGCTTTCTGCAGTGTAAAAAAAAAATACATCAGCTTATCATGTGGCTATTCATACTCATCAAATGTGCTGTTTAATTTGTAATGAAGTTAAATGTTCATTTGACAATGATAATCAATTAACTATCAGCTAAAAAGCACATGGTCTGTACAGGGAGCTCATTCAGAAGACGAGGATCTGAAATTCATATCAACATTTACCAGAGCCAAAATAATATAATAAGCAAAATAGTTTGGAATTGAACAGGTTATTCAGAATCTACACTCGCAAATTAGTTCATTATGAAATCTTTTGCTGCATTCCTATACAAATCCTTGCATTGTTAAGTACATGAAGCAGGCCATAAGAGTTAACTAGTGAAATATTTGTTTAAGGGGAGGAGAATCTTCCAAGGAATAAGATGCTTTCACTTTTGTTGTGCCCGATGAAAAAGAGGAATGGGTGGTCAACTACAAATTCATTTTCGAAGCAGAAGCTCTGAAATTCCATGGTAGCCTGGGTGCTGACTGCTCCTTCAGTTCCTTCTTCATTTAACTTCCACAAAGGATTTGTGCATTATTTTGGATAAAGACAGGCCACCTGCCACTGTCATTCCTGAGAAAACTGCACTTTTACTGTCAAAAGTTTCCGACATTCCCATTGCAAAAAGTGTCTGTTCCAGATCGTAATTTGCTTCCAACTTGAATTTGGGCAGATAAACTGACATTTCAAAAGGATCCATCTTTTCTGAGCTGGTCCATTTCATTAGTTTGTCACTTGTCAGCTTTTTCTCAAGCTAAAGGAGAAACAAATCAGAGATTCATGTAATAGATATTTTTCCCACAGGAACTCCAAGCATAGTCTGTCCAACAGACAAAAATCAAGCTCAACATCTCTTGAATCTCTTCAGTTATTTTACTGATGCTGTGAAACATTACACAACAGGATTATCAGGATCAAATTTTCCATTGAAGATGACCACTAAAACATTGCAGGTTAATTCAACCTTTCACTGTTTAAATTATATCCAGTGACCATATACAGAGCTTAAACAACAAAATCTGCAATGCTGGCATCAAGTGCAATGCACAAGTGTGCTGGAGAATCTCAGCAAGTCACACAACATACATAGGAAGTAAAAGGGTAACCAACGTTTCGAGCCTGGACCCTTCGTCAGGAATGCCAGAGCTATTTTTTACGACTCTGGACAAACTAGATGTAAAGGCGCATTACAATGCACAAAAAGGTCGGAGAAACCCTGCAGGCCACGCAGCATTTATTGGAAGCATATGGACATAACGATGGCCTGAGCCCATTGTCCAGATCTGAGATTCAGGCAGTGCCTGAATAAAATGGAGGAAGTAGGAGGGAAGGAGCAGGGGGAGGAGCACAGGCCAACGGAAGAGTTCATGAGTGGATAAGGGTGGGAAGGCAGAAAAGGAAAAAAGTTGAGGGGGATAGCTCTGTGAATGAGAAGGGAACGGGGTTGGGGAGCTAGAGGGTAGGAAACAGAGGGATGCAGTGGTTCTCAACCTTTTTCTTTCCACTCACATGCCATCGGTGCTCTGTGATTAGTAAGGAATTGCTCAAGGTGGTATGTGAGTGGGAAGGGAAGGTTGAGAATCACTGCTCTAGACCCAATTATTAGTGAAATATTTTGCTTGAGAAAAATTATCATTGGTCCATTTCCTTTGGAGTTATGAAACAGTGCACAAAACGAGTCAATTGGGTACAATTAAAGCAGTGGTTTTCAACCTTTTTCTTTCCACCCATATACCACTTTAAGCAATCCCTTATTAATCACAAAGCACCTAAGGCATAGGGAATACGAAAAGTGGTATGTGAGTGGAAAGAAAAAGGTTGAGAGCCACTGGGGCAAAGAGATTCAGAACAACAAGTGTCGAGGCAGAATATTAGGTGTTGTTTCTACTATTTGCAGGTGGCCACAGTTTGGCTTTTGAGTATTGCAATCGTAGCATATGCAAACATTCCTGTTTTAATTGTAAGGGCACAATGGGTGCTTTTCTTGAACCAGTTTAAGTCTGCTTTGATGTTTAATCATTTTTACCTGTTCAAATCCATCAATTTCCTCAGGTAGCAGGATTATCATACTCAGCTCATCCTGAACATAAGGGAGCTCTAGAACATCAGTTGCAAGCTCCTCAATAAATGACGTCTTGAATGTTTCTTCCTGGGAAAATCATTAGGAAAAAAAAAATGACCTCTATGGCATTCACAAGGACAAGCTTTGACCGTGGATCAACTGTACCTTGAGCCAACAAGTTCTGGATCTTGTCTAAAATTACATTGGGCACAAGGTTTATTATTTTCATAATGATTTTTATAAAACAATTTCATGGTTACAAAATGCTGTATATTCGTGTAAGACAATCCAAACAAAAATTTCACCATAAAAAATCAGGGTCATCCTATTCGCTAGGTCTAAAATCCGCACATTGACGACAAAGTCTCAAAATCACTGCCATCTTCCCACTGGCTCCATCACAATCTCATACATGCAAAGTCTCAGCATTCCTGCACAGGGTCCATCTGGCCAGGTCAATTGCTGTCATTGTACAGGTTTTAAAAGGCCTGTTACAGAAGCCGACAGTGGTTTATTTTAAAATATCCAAATAAAATTGAAACCTCTACATGGTAATTTGTTATTAAAATATTGTGATTTGCTGTTAATTGCATCCACTGGTCGGTGGTAAGTACCAGATATGAGGTAGTCTTACACAAAGGGTGTAAAACCAACATTTTAGCTGGAAATTCCAGGGTCATCCTATATACTAGTAATCCTAATATGACGGTATATACAGTAATTACAGTGAAATACCCATAATCTGTCTTGCTTGGGACTTTGATGCTGAATTGGCAAATTTACTAGACAAATGGATGTTATACCAATTAATATCCCAAATGCACTATTAACTTACATTTTGTAACTAGAGTCAAGAGTTCTGCAGCAGGAAAACAGATCCTTCAGCCCAATTTATCCATGGCAATCAAGCTAGTCCCATTTGCCTGAGTTTGGCCCATATGCTCCTCAACTTTTCCTATTCATCTACCTGCCGGAATGTTTTTGAAAATTGGCCCACTTCTACATCTGGCAACTTGTTCCACTCTGTTTGAACAAAGTGTCCCTCATGATCCTTTTGAATCTTTTCCTCTCTCACCTTAAACCAGTGGTTCTCAATCTTTTACTTTCTACTCACATACCACTTAGAGTAATCCCTATGCCATAAGTGCTCTGCGATTAGTAAGGGATTGCTTAAAGTGGTATGTGAGTGGAAAGAAAAAGGTGGAGAACCACTGCCTTAAACCTATGACCTCTATGACTAGTTACCTTATCTATGCCCCACGCATTTTTATAATCTGCCATATTCCATCCTTATCCTCTTGTGTATCAGGGAGAAAAGTCCTTGCCTATATGGCTTCTCTTTCTAATTCAATACCTTAGACCTGGCAACATTCTTGAAAATCTTTTCTGCATCCATTTCAGCTGAATGACTTCTTTCCTATAGCTGGGGGACTAAAAATGCACACAATACTCCAAGTGGAGTCTCACTAATGTCCTGTGCAGTTGTAACCTAAAATTCATGCTCCTATACTCAATGACCTGATCGATGAAGGCAAGCCTATCAAGTACCTCATTACCCAGTCTATGAACCTACATCACCTCCGTCACAGAACTATGTACCTGCACCACCAAGTCTTTTGTTGTATGCATTTCCCAAGGCCCTACCTTTCAATGTGTAAGCCCTGCCCCATTTTAACCTACCAAAGTGCACTTGTCCAGGTTGAATTCCAACTGCCAATCTTTGGCCCATATTCCAAATTCATCTAGATCCTGTGGTAATTTTAGATAATTATCACTGTCCACTATACCACCAATTTTGGTGTCATCCACAAACTTAATAACCATGCTAAAATCTTTGTCAACCAAGTTGTTATTTATTGATGACAAACAACAGTGGACCAGCACTGATTCCTCCAGCACACAATTGGTCCCAGGCCATCAATTTGAATTACAACTCTCCACCATCATCTGCCTCCGTCTCCTAACATCCAAATGGCCAGCTCACCTGGGGTCAACACAATCTGACTTTCCAATCCAGTCTATCATGCTGTATAATACCCCATCCTAGCTTGTTATATTATTCACATCATATCACAAGATATTACATTCATACTAGAAACACTGACTACCTCCATACCATGTGTCAACGACAGCAGCTGCAGTAACATCCCATTCCCCCACCTTCACATATGCATCTTATCATTCCCTTTCATATCCATTGCTTAGTTAAAAATTCTATTTTATAACACTACGTGCCTAATAAAATCAGACGTGTAATACCAATCTGAAATTTTTTCATTTTGGATCTCAATTCTTTAAATTTCAACAAATTAGTGAGGCTATTACCGTGATATTTTTCCATTTCTTTTTTAGTGCAGTTTTAGTCCAGACAGGTAAAGATTACTGCCAACACCAATAAAATTACTAGCAGAACTACCTGCTCCTACACCTTTCATAGAATATGAAATCAGATACCTATGCCCTTTGTGCAAACAAAACATTTTAAATGCAAAGAAATGCTCCATATTACAATAGAAAGGCCTGTTTCTTTTTGTCCTCTACTCACTCTGATTATCTATAACAGCTCTACATTTAATATAATGGCACGCCTCAAACCCTGTGTATCAATCAATACATCAGGATTTTTTGTTAATGCTTATAAAAAGTATTAAGTGCTAAGAAACCCCCTTACATAATTCATACACCAATATCTAATCAGGGTGTACAATCTTAGGTTAATCTTAGCCAAACCAGTTGGTAGGGGGTGTTGGGAAACTGGATGATAGGGTAGAGAATTGAGCAGATGGTGGAAAGATTGATGCAATGTGTAGTGAGATTGTGAAAGGCAGTCGATGGAGCAGAGAAGTAGTCAGTTGTAGGGAAGGAAATGTGTTTATTTAAATTAGGAGTAAGGAAGATCAGAATGTGGAATGACTATTGTGTACAGAGATTTGGCTGATGCAAAAAAACAGGTCTGACTGATGACCTCAGCCATGTATTAGATGTTTCAAAAGGGATAGAAAGGGAGATAAAAGGGGGTGGGGGAGTGGCATAACTAATCAGGGATAGTATCTCAGCTGCAGAAAGGGAGAATATTGTGGAGGAAGACAGAAATAGGAAGGGAGCGATCACTCTCTTGTAAGTGGTCAATCGGCCTCCAAATAGCCCTCAGGTTAAAGAGGAGCAAATAAGTAAGCAGATTTTTGATGGTGCAGAAATAACAAGATTGTTGTTATGGGAGACATCAACTTCCGTAATATTGATTGGCACCTCCTTACTGTAAGGGGGATAGATGGGACAGAATTTGACAGGTGTATCCAAGAAAGATTCCTTTTTTTAAAAAAAAACTTTATTTAAAGATTTTATCACAGGAATAAAAAGAAAAATTACATTAAAAAAATATAAAATAAAATAATATAATTACAGTACAACATTAATAACCTAACTTAATTCAACCTAACCCCCCCACATATATAAGAACTAAAAAAAATCTATATATAAAAAAACCCACCCTTCCCCTCTCCCAAAATAAAGAGTGAAGAATTAGTAAAATTAATAATATCATATATTTAAAAAAACACAAAAAAAATATGACAAATAAGAATAATAAAAAAAAAGGATTTATCAAATCTAAAATATCACATCTAGGAACATACTTAAATCAAACTTAATTGCATATACTTAACAAATGGAGTCCACTTCAATTTATAAAAAGACATCTTGAATTGAAAAATATATCCTTTCCATAATTAAACAAGACTTCATCTCTCAATACCACCTATCCAAGGTTAGAATATTTCTATCTTTCCAAGTAGATGCTATACATTTCTTGGCCACTGCTAAAGCTAAATAGATAAAAGAAATCTGATAATCATTTAATCCTAAATCAATTAATGATTGCATATTCCCTAATAAAAATATATCAGGATCTAATACAACACAAATATATAGTCTATTAAATATAGATTGAATACCTTTCCAAAACTGTTGCAATCGGTCATAAGACCAAACAGTATGTAAAAAAAGTACTAGCTATCTGATCACAACGAAAACAGCAATCTGACTTACTAAGACCAAATTTTTTAAATTTTTCTGGTGTTAGATATAGTTGATGTATAAAATTATAATTAATCATCGCTAATCTAGCATTAATCAATTTCCGAATACTATTTTGACAAATTTCCATCCAGGTTTCTTCAGCTATGGTAGAACCTAAATCTTTTTCGCATTTCAACTTATTTTTGTCCCAATCTTTCTTACTTTCAATTTCTTGTAAAATACAATACAAATCAGATATATACCCATTTTCTGGTATTGAAAGTACATATTTCTCAAAACTAGTTTCGGGCAATAAAGTCATTTGACGACCACATATTTGTTTTACAAATACAGAATTTCCACTAATACCAAATTTCTTTTGTAATTCCTCAAAAGAACAAAAATGTCCTTCAAAAAAAAATCAGATAAATTTTTTATTCCTTTCCTTTCCCATTGTTTCAAAGTGATATTGGAGACCGTAAAAGGAACAAGTTGATTATTATATAACGGCAATCGCCCAGACCATTTATTTTTAAGCCCCATTTTATCAAGTTTACTGGTCCATAGATTCAATAAATGTTTCAATATTGGTACATCATAAGTTCGTAGCAAATTTTTATTCCATTGAAACAAAAATTCATGTGGAGATTTTTCTAAAATAACTGCCAGTTCTATCTTTGCCCAACTGGGCGGATCCTCCATATTCATTAATGCACTAAGAAATTTAAATTGAGCAGCCTCATAATAATATTGAAAATTAGGTAATCTCAAACCTCCAAATTGAAAGTCCCACATCAATTTTTTCATTGCTACCCTCGGAAATTTTCCCTTCCATAAAAATTCTCTAACTACTTTATATAAATCTTTAAAAAACTTTTTTTTTAAATAAGGAATTGATTGAAACAAATATTGCATCCGAGGAAAAATATTCATTTTTATAGTATTAATCCTCCCCAATAAACCTAAAGGTAAGTCCTTCCACCTAATCAAATCTAGTTTAATCTTTTTTATTAAAGGAAGATAATTAATTGAATATAGATCTTGATATTCTGTATTAACATTAATTCCCAAATATTTAATTTGTTTTGTCCACTTCAATTTCGTAATATTTTTATAAATCGAATAATCATCTTTACTAATTGACAAAATTTCACTTTTAACCCAATTTTCCTGATAGCCAGATAATTGACCATAAATTTCTAAAGATTCTTGAATTGCTGGTAAGGAAATATCAGGATCTACCAGATATAATAAAACATCATCTGCAAATAAATTAATCTTATATTCCTCATTTAAAACTCTCATACCCTTAAAATTTTCATTTTGACGTATTAACTGTGCCAAAGGTTCAATAACTATAGCAAATAAAGCAGGTGACAATGGACATCCTTGTCTAGTAGACTTTGTTAAATCAAAAGATTCTGAAATCTGTCCATTAGTAGCAACTCTAACCTTCGGAATATTATATAAAGCCTTTATCAATCCAATAAACGAAGAACCAAAACAAAATTTCTCAAGTACTTTAAATAAAAACTTCCATTCCACTCTATCAAAAGCCTTTTCTGCATCTAATGAGACCACTATTGGATGATTCATTTGAGATTTAAATTTATTTATCAAAATAATTAATCGCAAAATATTATCAGACGCATATCTATTTTTTATAAATCCTGTTTGATCTTTATGTATTGTTTTAGGTAAATATTGAGCCAATCTATTAGCCATAACTTTAGCCACAATTTTATAATCTACATTTAACAACAATATTGGTCGATAAGAAGAAACCTGTAAAGGATCTTTATCTTTTTTTGGTATAACCATAATTATTGCATTAGAACAAGATTCAGGTAATTGGAAAGTTTTATAAATTTTTTGTATTACATTCTTATAAATAGAAGATATATCAACATAAAAAGTTTTATAAAATTCTATAGAGAACCCGTCTTCGCTAGGCGCCTTTCCATTTGGCATATCTCTTATAGCCATTTCAATTTCATTCTCTGTAAAAGATTTATCCAACTCTTGTCTATCTTCTTGATTCAACTGTGGCAAGTTAATATTTTTCAAAAAAGAACCTATTGCATCTTCATTTACATCTTTACACTCAGATGTATATAGTTTTTTATAAAAATTACAAAATTCCTCATTAATTTCTTTTTGTCTAAAAGTAATACCCGATTTTTTTCTAATTACTGGTATAATCCTAGATAATTGTTCTTTTTTTAACTGCCATGATAAAACTTTATGAGCTTTCTCACCCCATTCATAAAACATATTCATTAAACATTCAAATTGATATGTTTGTAATTCATTATACTTTAATTTTAAATTAGTTAACTGATTCTTTTGCATTTCAGTAGCATTTTTATGAAATTCTTTTTCACTAACAGTTATCTTTTTCTCTAAATCTTCAATCTCTCTAATTCTCTCTTTCTTTACTTTAGATGCGTAGCTAATAATTTGACCTCGTAAAAAAGCTTTCATTGTGTCCCATAAAACAAAATGACTAGAAACAGAATTATCATTATTACTAATAAAATCCTCAATTTGTTTTTTTAAATAACATAAATTCTGGTTTTTGTAATAACATAGTATTAAGTCTCCATCTTGGGGTTCTCTGAACATTTTTTGAACTCTGATATTCTAATAATAATAATGAATGATCTGAAACCAGCCTTGCCTTATAATCCACAGATATAACCTTATCCTGCAAATGTGTTGAAATTAAAAAATAATCAATTCTTGAAAAGGAATTATGTCGTGAAGAATAAAAAGAAAAATCTTTCTCTGTAGGATTAAATCATCGCCAAATATCAACTAAGTTCAAATCTTTCATCATATTAGTCACTTGTACTGCCATCTTAGATTTCTTAATTACTCTTGGATACTTGTCCAATAAAGGCTCCAATATCACATTTAAATCTCCCCCAATCATCACATTGGAATTTGTTTGTCCAAGTAATAAAGACATGTCTACAATAAAAGCTGTATCTTCAACATTTGGAGCATAAACATCAAGCAAAGTCCAAGTCTCATTAAGAATTGTACAGTTCAATTTTAATAATCTTCCTCCATTTTTCTCTTCATTCTGTAACTGAAATGGTAAGTTCTTATGCACCAGAATTGCCACTCCTTTCACCTTTGAATTAAATGAAGAATAAAAAACTTGTCCAACCCATTCACATTTAAGTTTCAAATGTTCCTTATCTGTTAAATGAGTTTCCTGCAAAAAAGCCACATCAACTTTTAATTTTTTTAAGTAAGCAGGTACTTTCTTACACTTAATAGGATTATTTAAACCCTGAACAATAAGAGAGGCAAACTTAAGTTTAGACATTACTTACAATAACACAAAAAAAAGAAGAGAAAAAAAAGAAAAGAAAAAAACACCCCCTTCCCTTATCCCCCCCTAAAACTACAAGAAAAAAAAATTTAAAGATAATAAAAAAAAACTTCACTCCTTAATCCAAAAATTAATTTAAAAAAAAGAACAGGTAGGAGGTTACAACCACCTCCTCCTGTCTCAACCACTCAATGCGGTAACTCCCACAAAATATTGGGTGTGAGATAACTCACACGTAGCTGATGACTTCTGGAAAATGATGCCCACCCAGCTCCCTCTCCCAACTCCCATTTCACATTAAACTATCATCATTATCTGAAATCTTCTCAGAAAAAAAAAATATTTTTTTTAATCAACTTTGTCACTCCGACCACCATTGCTTCCATTTCTTCTTGAAATTCGGTTCCCATCTTGCGACTCCACTCTCCTTGGAGACCGTGGACTATGTCGTTCCTGAAATTGCGTAATTGGCAATAATTGAGCAAAGTCCATAGCTTCCTTAGGATTATCAAAAAATTTTGGTTGATAGCCATCTTGAAAAATCTTCAATACTGCAGGGTATCTAAATGTTGCTTTATATCCTTTTTTCCACAACATTTCTTTCACAGGGTTAAATTCACGTCGTTGAGACATAACTTCTTGACTCAAATCCGGATAGAAAAAAACACGATTATTCTGAACCATCAGGAGAGATCCTCTTTGTTGTGCATTTCTTATAGCCACACATAAAATTGTCTCTCTATCATAATAATTTAAACAACGAACCAAAACAGGTCTTGGATTTTGTCCTGGAAAAGGCTTTCTTTTCAAAGCTCTATGAGCACGTTCCAGTATTATGCCTTCCGGAAACTTTTTGTCCTAACACTTGTGGAATCCATTCAGTGAAGAATTTTCTTGGATCTGATCCTTCCATATCTTCTGGCAAACCAACAATTTTTATATTATTCTGTCTAGATTGATTCTCCAAATAATCAACCTTTTTCACCAAATTTTTATTCTGAATTTGTAAAATTTCAATTGTTTTATTTACATCTTGTATTTGGTCTCGTACCTCAACTATGCCTTGATCACAACCATCAAGTCTTTCACTCGTTTCAAGCTTAAAAGCTCCATAATCAATCATCTGTTGAGTATTAATGTCCACCAAGGTATTAAGCTTTGTATTAACCTGAACTAAAGACTTACCTATTTCTTTTATTGTAGAGGATAATTTAGATTCAACATTCTTAATAAGCATATCTACTGGAATAGATTCAGGCACAGTAGGATCTTGCTGTTTCTGTTTAGCAAAAGGGTCTTCTATTTCCTTTGGTTTAACTGCTTTTCTTGTAGTGTGACTGTGTGTGGAAACCCCTGTCACAGCCTCCTCAGCAGTGCCTGGAGGCTGTTGGCCAGGGTTATCCTTAACCCATATTATATCAAATGCCTTCATTACATCAATGTCTGTTGAAGTCTTCATTATAGGAGGTGCATTTCGCAGCGTCACCGCTACATCAATCGGTAAGCGTCTTTTCAAGGTCGGGTCTTCAGCTGGCAGCGTCCCAGCTGTCCTAGCTGTCAAAGACTCACTGACAGCGCTCACAGCGGGTGTTGATTCTCGTGCATGTGCCTGGCCAGCCCTTTGTTCCAAGGGCTGCCGGGCGCCATCTTTAAAGAGCCCTGCCGACAAAGAGTAGGGCTCCGTTGCCGAGTCTTGTACCTCTTTTCCTGGATCCATTCCACGCTGAGTCCTGGCTTCTTGTAAACAGGTAGACTTAGATAACTTCGGAAAATGCAATTTCTTAACGATCTGTTGCCGTTTTTTTTTGCTTCTTTTCAACAGTTGTACCATTAGAAACTAATTCAACACCTCTAACTATTTCTAAACTTTTAAAAAGTTTTAACGGGCACTCATAGACAAAACAATAACAAAGAGTCAGGAGAGGACTGGAAGGCACGTCTGTTCCTTACGCCATCTTGCCACGCCCCCCCAAGAAAGATTCCTGACAGTATGTCAGCTGACTAGAGGAGAGACCATATTGGATCTAGTGCTGGGTAACGTACCTGGTCAGGTGGCAGACCTCACGGTGGGGAAGCATTTCAGTGACAGTGACAACTCCCTGACTTTTAGCACAACTATGGACAAAGATAGTAGACAAAATGGTAAACTCTAATTGGGGAAGGGCTGATTATGTTGGGATTAGGCAGGAACTGGGGAGAGTAAATTGGGAACAGATGTTCTCAGGGGAAAAGCAAAGAAGTAATGTGGAGGATATTTCAGGACCACTTGCACGGGGTTCTGCACAGGGAAAAAATGGTAGGATTGGGGAACCGTGGTTGAGAAAAAAAGCTGAGACAGCTAGTTCAGAAGAAGAAGGAAGCATACATAAGGTTTAGGAAGCAAAAGACAGGAAGGACTCATGGGAATTATATGGTAGCCAGGAAGGAACTGAAGAAAGAACTTGGAGCTAGAAAGGGGCACAAGAAGGCCTTGTCAAGAAAGATTAAGGAGACCCTCAGGTGTTCTTTGCTTACGTGAAGAACAGAAGAATGACTAGAGTGAAGGGAGAGCTGCTTAAGGATAAAGGAAACAACGTGTGGCAGGAGGTAGGGGAGGTCCGAAATAGATACCTTGCTTTAGTGTACACCAGAGAGATGGACCTTGGTTAATGTGAGAACAGTATGGATCAGGCTTATATGCTGGAGCATGTTGGGGTTAAGAAAGAGAAAATGCTGGATCTTCTTAAAAGTATTAGGACTGATAAGTATGCAGGACTGGATGAGATATACCCTAGGTTACTACAGGAAGAGTAGTTGGCAATTATCTTTTCCTCCTCCCTGGTCACAGGGAGAATGGCAAATGTAGTCCCCTTCTAATAAAAAGTTAATAGGGAGAATCCTGGGAATAATAGACCAGTGAATCTTGCACCAGTGGAGGGCAAACAATTGGAGAGGATTCTTAGGGACATGATTTACAAGCATTTAGAGCATAGTCTTCTCAGGCTTAGCGTGGCTTTTTGAGGGGCAGGCCATGCCTCACAAGCCTATTCGTCCTTTTTGAGGAAGTAACAAAAGAAATTGATGAAGATAGGGCAGTCGATGTCATTACAAAGATTTTAATAAGGCATATGACAAGATCCCTTGTGGAAAGCTCATTCAGAGTCATGAGGCTTCGGATCCATGAATGGCTGTGTTAATTAGAATTGTCTTGTCTGCAAAAAAAAAAGAGGGTTGTAGAAGATGCAACATATTCTACCTGGAGGTCAGTGACTAGCAGAGTTCCACAGGCAGTGCACTGTACTTGAACCCCTGCTCTTTGTGATTTTTAGGAATGACCTGGATGAAAAGGTAGAGGGATGGCTCAGTAAGTTTGCAGATGACACGAAGATTGAAGATGTTGTGAATAGTGTAGACCACACATGTCAAACTCTGGCCCGTGGGCTTATATTTGGCCCGCAAGATCATATTAAATATATATTAGAGTTGGCCCGCTGGCTGCCGCGCCAGTATAGCGCATGAACACTGAAGGTGAAAATGAAGACGCCGGAGGTGTGGAGGGATCTCAGAGTCCCGAATCCCGGGGATCAGAGCACCGCACTCAGCCCGCCCGGCTCCCGGACACACAGACGCAGCTGAAGTTGGGAACCATCCTCGCTGGGTCTGCGCTTCAGCGGCGACGCCGGACCGAACGTCTTGTTGCCGATGCCTTCCCCCTCGCTCCGTGCACGGCGGACCATGCCTCCCGCTCCTTTTGTTGGAGACGAGCCCGGCGCCGTGAGATCGCAGTTTAATCCCTCTCCAACCATGGGAGGGGGGTGGGAGCAACGCGCTCTTCTCAGCCAATTCCTCCACTGCCCCGGACGCCGGCGTTTCAACGGGGGGTTCGGGTGCCTTCGTCAGGCGACTGACCTGTTGGTCCAAGACAAGGGGAGAGCGTACAAACTCCACACAGACAGCACCTGAACTCGGGTGAACGTGGAGCTGCGACCCCACATTCCACATCAGGACTGTGTGTAAGATTGGGAGCAGTGAGACGGAAGCTTATTTTGTTCCTGTGATTTAAGCCTTTCTTGGGGTGGGGGGTGGGTCCTTCTCTGACCACTTGCCTAAAAATTAACCTAATCAGATGTGGAGTTACCACAATACAACAGTTCTCAACCTTTTTCTTTCCACTCGCGTCCCTGTGCCATTGGTGCTCTGTGATTAGTAAGGGATTGCTTAAGGTGGTCTGTGGATGGAAAGAAAAAGTTTGAAGACCACTGCTTTAATCATCCCTCATTGACTCGTCATGTGCACGGTTTCAGGATCTCAAAGGAAATGGGTCAATGACAATGACAATGAAAGAGTTTATCCAAAACTATTATTAAACATTTATTTTAATAAGAAAAAGTTTAACATTACATATGTTGAAAGAAGAGAAAACATGCAGATGTTGTTGAAAATTTTCAATACATATTTAGTTCGGCCCTCGACTTAGTCCAAGTTTTTAATTTTGGCCCTCCGTGAATTTGAGTTTGACACCCCTGGTGTAGACGGTTACAACAGGAGTTGGCCATAAAAGTGGCAGATGGAGTTCAATCCAGGTATGTGTGAAGAGATGCATTTTAAAGGTGAAAGATTCTTAATAGGGTGGAAGAACAGGGGGACCTTGGGGTCCAAATCCATAGCTCTCAAGGTTGCTGTGCAGGTTAATAAGGTAGTTAAGAAGGCTTTATGGTATGCTGGGCTTCATTACTTGGGAGATTGAGTTCAGAAGCCATTAGGTAATGATACAGCTCTATAAAACTTTGGTTAGAACACACATGGAACATTGTGTTCAATTCTGGTCACCTCATTAAAAGGAGCATAGAACCATAAGAACAGGTCATTTGGCCCTTCTAGTCCATGCCGAAATATTCTGCTTAGGAACATAGGAAGTAGGAACAGGAGTAGGCCAAAAATGGCCCATCGAGCCTGCTCCGCCATTCAATAAGATCATGGCTGATCTAATTTATGACCTAACTTCACCTATCTGCCTTCTCCCCATATCCCCTAATTCCTCTATCATGTAAAAATTTATCTAACCGAATTTTATATATGTTTAATGAGGCAGCCTCAACCACTTCCCTGGTTAGAGAATTCCAAACATTCACTACTCTCTGGGAAAAACTATTTTTCCTCATCTCTCTCCTAAATCTACTCCCCCGAATCTTGAGACTGTCGTCTCATTTTAGTTTCCCCGGCCAGCTCAAAACACCTTCCTACATCTATCCTATCCATACCCTTCATAATCCTATATGTTTTTATAAGATCTCCTCTCATTCTTCTGAACTCGAGCGAATACAATCCTAGACGATTTAATCTTTCATCATAAGTCAACCCTTTCATCCCAGGGATCAACCTAGTAAACCTCCTCTGGACTGTCTTCAAAGCCAGTATATCCTTCCTCAAATATGGAGACCAGAACTGGACACAGTACTCCAGGTGCGGTCTCACCAGTACCTTATACAGTTGCAACATCACCTCCCTACTCCTGAATTCAATTCCTCTAGCGATGAAGTCCAACATTCCATTTGCCTTCTTAATAACCTGCTGCACCTGCAACCTAACTTTTTGCGATTCATGCACAAGCACTCCCAAGTCCCTCTGCACAACAGCATGCTGTAGTTTTTCACCCTTTAAATAATATTCAGCTTTTTTATTTTTCTTGCCAAAGTGGATAACCTCACACTTACTAACATTGTACTCCATCTGCCAGACCTTTGCCCACTCATCCAGCTTAACTATATCCCTCTGCAGACTCTCCACATCCTCATTACAATTTGGTCTTCCACTCAATTTGGTGTCATCCGCAAACTTGGAATCTGGAGATTGCATATACTTAGTATACTTGCTTACAAAAAAGATAAACCTTTTTGTATTTCTACAGGAATCACTGCTGGGAAGTTAGAGTGGTATTGAGCCCTTGTTCCAATACACTTGGCGCACTGAACTGTTCTGGTCTCCAAGTTTTAAAAAAAAGTACAGTATCAAAATGCTATCAGCATGTTTAACAGAAAATCAAGCTGATTAGGGCGGAATTCATTTCTTTTAAAAGGGAAAGCTGAGGGATGACCTGCCTCAGATTGTGCAAGGATTTGATATGTGCAGGGAAGATGTTTTAAGCTGAGATTGGAACTAGGAGAAGCCTCCTTGGGGGTTAGCAATGGCTAGAAACTGAACTAGTGTATCCACTTACACGAAGTGTCTGTAAGGGCAGCATAATGCTATTACAGCACCAGTGGCCTGGGCTCGAATCCGATGCTCTCTGCAAGGTGTTTGTACATTGTCCCTGTTTCTGCGTAGTTTCCTCTGGGTACTCTGGTTTCCTCCTACCCTCCAAAAATGTACAGGGTTTTTTTGCTGCTTCATTTGTGTATTTGAGCAGGATGGGCTGGAAGGGCCTGTTACTGTCGTGTATCTCAAAATAGGTTAGAGACAAAGACTCCTGTGGTGAGTAACATACTTCTCAATTCCTCCCAAGCCCTGACCACCATCTACAAGGCTCAAGTCAGTAGTCTAATGGAACACTCCCCACTTGTCTGGATGAGTGCAGTTCCAACAATGATGTTCGCCACCAACTGGACATAACAACCCCCAAATAAACACCTCATCCTCAGCCACTCACTCCACCTTTGATGCACAGTAACAGCAGTATGTATCATCTACGTGAATGCACTGCAGCAACTCACCAAGGCTCCTTAGGTAGCACCTTCCAAACCCAAGCCTTCTAAATCCATAGTCTCCACCAGAGAGATACACATGGGCAGCAAACCATCACCTGGAAGTTGCCCTCCAAGGCACATGCTATCCTGACTTGGAACTATCATGCTGTTCCTTTACTATAACTGGGTCCAAACCCTAAAACAACCCACCATGACTGCAGTGATTAAAGAAAGCAGCACCCCACCACCTTCTGAAGGGCAATTGGGGACGGGCAATTAAATGCTGGTTCCGCCTATTCCTTGAATGAATAAAAAATACAAGCCCCAAACTTTAAAACTAATCATAGCTTTCAAAATGATTAGCAAAATTTGTGGTAAAACACTTTCATTATTGGATGGAGCAACATACACGTATCTATTACCTTCAATGTTTTGTGTTGTTCCAGTATCTGCAGTGACTCTTGTTTGCCTTCATCATTGACTAGATTTTGTAGCTATCGAAACAGAAACCAAATAGTGAACCTGAGCATGTGTGTTTGTGTACACATGTCTAGATATTATGATTGGATGGCATGATTAGCGCAATGCTATTACAGCGCCAGAATTCAGCACTGTCTGTAAGGAGCTTGTATGTTCTCCCCATGCCTGTGTAGGTTTCCTCCTGGTGCTCTGGTTTCTCCCACCCTTCAAAAACCTATGGGGAATGCAGGTTAATTGGTGTAAACTGGGCACAAGTTCATGGGCCAGAAGGGCCTGTTACTGTGCTGTGTGTCTATTCTGGTCATGTGTAGTGAAAAAAAGTGTCTATCACATGAGTAGCACCTAGTGATCTGGATTATTCACCACACACAAAAACAATGGTTAACCACTGATTAAGCCATTATACCTGAAACCAAAATATTCCAGATGCTGGAAAAATACAATGAAAAAAAAATTGCTGGAGGAACTTGTGATGTCAGGCCACAGTCTTTGACGGGGGAGGGAGGGGGGGGGGGAGGGTGAGTAAGAGAAGGCTGGGTTGACAGCCAGAATTTCTGGCTGCACAATGTTAGTGTGCCAGGAAACCATCAATGGCTCTGCAGCGTCACTCAAATTCCTGAGCAGTAAACAAATCAAACTGCCAGTGCAGGAATCTGGAACTAAGCCAGAAATGCCCGGAAAAAGTCGGCCAGTCAAGCAGCACAGAGAAACCAGTTGCAAAGTTGCCATCTTAAGTCACTGAGTCTCCATAGGCATTTTTGGCACTCTTCTCCAGCACAAGTCAGGGAAATTGGGCATTCACCAAAAGTATATTCTCAATGAAATACACTGAAAATCTTGTGCTTTGTTGTGGAAGATGCAAGGCATTTTTTTAAAAGAACAAGTACCAAACCATCACTACTGTTAAACAAACAGGCCCTAAAAGAACTAACTTGGTTTTTATATTGGGACTATAATATCCTCCAATCTATCACGGTACAAACACATTTTTAAAAAGCTACTTGTTTTTAAATGGCTTTCTTCTATCCATGTTCTGATCCATCTTTTGCAACCTAGATTCTTTAAAATACAGGCTAAAAAGTGTCTACCTGTTTTTCCAGATACCCCGTCCCAAAACGATAATTGCCTTTTATTTTCTATGGATGATGCCTGACTTGCTGAGTTTCTCCAGCATTTTTGTGCATTGCAATCGACTCCAGTATCTGCAGATTTTCTTGTTTAAAACCTTCTCCTCCCTGTGTGCTGTGCAAGAATGTTTTAATATGCGGTGGTTCAGCCTCCATAATGGTTACTGAATCCTGGGGAATCCATGAACTGACAGCAGCAGATGAGTTTTTGAGGACAGCCACATGCATTGCAACTTCTCCTCGGATGTGTTCTGATGAAAGGACTAAGATCCACACGGCACATCCAAGGAAATACTCAGGAGACTGCAAATGCTGGAATCTGTCACAACTCAGCAAGTCAGGCAGCATCAGAGGGAGAAAAAGAATGGTTGACGTTTTGGGTCAGAATCCTTCATCAGAGGGGAGATAGCTGGTAATAATATGGTCAGAGTGGGAGAGGTGGGTCAGAGGGTGAGGTGCACCAGGGAATGGGTAGAGGATGAAGGACAGGGGCAGTTGATTGGCAGGTAGCAGACAAATGGAGAAAGAGGCAAGAGGTGGAAGAGGATTCATACAGGATGGAGCAGAGAGATAAAGACTGCCAGTGTTGGAATCTGATAAGAGATATCTGCTACAGTAAATCTAGCACCTATGGCCCTTGTTGATGCCAGTCTTACTGATACCGTTCCCCAGCTGTGGTCAGATGTCCAGCCTAGTAAAACACAACCTACCTCATGAATACACAGATCCATCAGTAATGAAGACTTAGTATTTAAGTAAGTGAGCCAGATGCTGACCCTCTGGGGTTTCCAAACAACCGATTACTGGATTAGCAGAGTTTTAATGTCAGTGCTTGCCTCTTCCATTCCTTGATGTCCTGAATGATTGAGGGATTACACTATGATGTTTGTGGATGAAATCTTTGGATCAGGATTTATTATAGCTTCAAATGTCAGTTCATGCCAGATATATTAATGTATAATAACCAAGCAGTCTTCAATTCCAATCAATACACAAAAGCACTGGAGAAACTCAGCAGGTCTCACATCCAGAAGGTAATGATGTATAACCATCTGTTTGGGCCTGAGCCCTTTGAAATGTTGGTTATAAAACTTTACCTCCTATGGATGCTGCAGGACCTGCTGAATTTCTCCAGTGCTTTTGTGTGTTTTCTTCAATCACAGTATCTGCAGACTTTCTTGTTTCATTTATTTCCATCCATGACGTTCTAATGGTCGAAGTATCCCACTCAGCTCAGACACATCAACAGCAGAATGCTAAGAAAGTAGTTTTCTCCCCACCGCTAAACCAGATTCATTTAATCTTATGGTTATAAAAAGATTTTCTTGAGCTGTAGCAAAAATGTATTCTTCCAAGCAACACAGGCATTACTAGTTAGATTGTGGAGTGACTGGCATTTTGGCAGAAGTAGTGTCCGTGAATTGAATACTGGCAAACACAGCAAGCAGATTTAATCATCTGGCCTGATCTCTGAAGCCACTCTTTAAAGGGAAGGCCTTCAACTAGGAATCACCCCATCTGTTTATCAATTATTAAAGTGGGCTGCAGAACAAACTCAATTTTCCCTCCATTTACATAAAGAACAATTGCCCTCTTGTTCAGCAACGTTTGATTTTACATGATATTTTACATGATAGAGGAATTAGGGGATATGGGGAGAAGGCAGGTAGGTGGAGTTAGGTCATAAATTAGATCAGCCATGATCGTATTGAATGGCGGAGCAGGCTCGATGGGCCATTTTTGGCCTACTCCTGTTCCTACTTCCTATGTTCCTATGATTGCACCTTTCCTGGTGAAAGCTGAAACTTTTTCCCAGTAGAGACCATTTGCTGCCTTCAGAAAATGGGAAGGACTGGGTTTATTCACATCAGACTGGAGTTGCTGGAATCCAACGTGCGGTCACTCTTCAGCACGAAACTACAGCACCTGGAGGAATAAAATTAATTCCAAAAATCATTGGAAGAACTTCATAAATTCAGTCATTTCAGAATCTTTGCTTTATTATTTACTTTAACACTGAGTAAAGTGAGGGATTGTGGAATCAAACATCTTTTCACTTTATGTGGAGTGTCAACTTGGAATATTGATCCAACTTCCATTTATTGGTCATCTTTCAAGCTTCATGGTGGGGAAGGGGGTGGATGGAGTCCAAGAACAAAATAACAAGTAAAGGAGATGTTAGGTCAAGTGACCAATGTTTGGTTGAAGGCAAGCTTTGAGGAGCTTCCAAAGAGGAACAAAAGAGGTTTTGGGCCAGAACTCTATATTAGGGCTTTAGTAGCTGAAAATACAACCATCTGCAGCAAGGATATTGGAAACAAGAAGGTCAAAGAACTGGACTGAAACACAAAAGTCCACAGATGCTGTGATTGTAGTAAAAACACAAAAATGCTGGAGGAGCTCAGCAGGTCTCACAGCGCCCATCAGTGGAAAAAACATGCAACTGAAGTTTTGGGCCTGTCTTCAAGGTATGAACAAAATGCAAACAGGTGCCTGAATGAAAAGGATGAGGGAGGGGAAAAGAAAGACAGGGGGAGGGGCACTTGTCTGCGCAGCAATTTTGGGTGGGATATCTATGGATTTGGACCCCCAAAGTACCTCTGTTCTTCCACACTAAAGAATCCTGCCATTAACCATCTACTTTGCCTTCAGGTTTGACCTTTCAAAATGCATCATTTCACACTTATCCAGATTGAACTCCATCTGCCACTTTCCCTCTCAACTCTGCATCCTGATCAGTGCCCCAAAATCAGGGTTTCTGGACCAGAGTCTTTAGCACTTTATCCAAAATATTTAAAGTTAATTTGCAACCCTGCCCATTGATGGTAATATTCAGAATCTCTGATTACTCCCTAAATTCTCTACAGAAAGATTTAATAGTATTTACATCTTTATTAGCCAAGTTGTCTAATTTTATTGCATTGAAATCTGATAGATGTCCCTCTATTTCTTTCTTTGGCTTGGCTTCGCGGATGAAGATTTATGGAGGGGGTAAAAGTCCACGTCAGCTGCAGGCTCGTTTGTGGCTGACAAGTCCGATGCGGGACAGGCAGACACGGTTGCAGCGGCTGCAGGGGAAAATTGGTTGGTTGGGGTTGGGTGTTGGGTTTTTCCTCCTTTGCCTTTTGTCAGTGAGGTGGGCTCTGCGGTCTTCTTCAAAGGAGGTTGCTGCCCGCCAAACTGTGAGGCGCCAAGATGCACGGTTTGAGGCGATATCAGCCCACTGGCGGTGGTCAATGTGGCAGGCACCAAGAGATTTCTTTAGGCAGTCCTTGTACCTTTTCTTTGGTGCACCTCTGTCACGGTGGCCAGTGGAGAGCTCGCCATATAACACGATCTTGGGAAGGCGATGGTCCTCCATTCTGGAGACGTGACCCATCCAGCGCAGCTGGATCTTCAGCAGCGTGGACTCGATGCTGTCGACCTCTGCCATCTCGAGTACTTCGACGTTAGGGATGAAAGCGCTCCAATGGATGTTGAGGATGGAGCGGAGACAACGCTGGTGGAAGCGTTCTAGGAGCCGTAGGTGATGCCGGTAGAGGACCCATGATTCGGAGCCGAACAGGAGTGTGGGTATGACAACGGCTCTGTATACGCTTATCTTTGTGAGGTTTTTCAGTTGGTTGTTTTTCCAGACTCTTTTGTGTAGTCTTCCAAAGGCGCTATTTGCCTTGGCGAGTCTGTTGTCTATCTCATTGTCGATCCTTGCATCTGATGAAATGGTGCAGCCGAGATAGGTAAACTAGTGACCGTTTTGAGTTTTGTGTGCCCGATGGAGATGTGGGGGGGCTGGTAGTCATGGTGGGGAGCTGGCTGATGGAGGACCTCAGTTTTCTTCAGGCTGACTTCCAGGCCAAACATTTTGGCAGTTTCCGCAAAGCAGGACGTCAAGCGCTGAAGAGCTGGCTCTGAATGGGCAACTAAAGCGGCATCGTCTGCAAAGAGTAGTTCACGGACAAGTTTCTCTTGTGTCTTGGTGTGAGCTTGCAGGCGCCTCAGATTGAAGAGACTGCCATCCGTGCGGTACCGGATGTAAACAGCGTCTTCATTGTTGGGGTCTTTCATGGCTTGGTTCAGCATCATGCTGAAGAAGATTGAAAAGAGGGTTGGTGCGAGAACACAGCCTTGCTTCACGCCATTGTTAATGGAGAAGGGTTCAGAGAGCTCATTGCTGTATCTGACCCGACCTTGTTGGTTTTCGTGCAGTTGGATAATCATGTTGAGGAACTTTGGGGGACATCCGATGCCTCTATTACACATGGATTAAGTATATAATTTGCTTTATTAAACTGGAAAAAAATCAAATACACATTAAGAGGGTTCACCTCAATCTTTTTCATAAATGGCAATCCCTTATGCATTATTTCTCTGAATTTCGATTGCTTACGGAGTAATTGTTTAACTGTGGTGCATGTATTAGCATAATTAGTAATATTCTGATGATACTGACAGCAAAGGTGCCAAGGTGGTCAGGGAGTGGGAGGGTCTGGGGATGTATGTGAATATTCATGTATATGTGTGTTGATTTTTCATTTTTCTGTTTAAAAAAAAGTGGTACAACATACATCTGTATAATGTGAACGATGTTGTTTTGATACTCAATAAATACATTTTTGAAAAAGACTCCACATTCTGTCTTTATCCTGTTGTAGCCTTCTACATTATCCACACCTCAGGCCTTTATATAATCTGCAAATTTACTAACCCATCCTTTACTTCTTCATCCAGGTCATTTTTAACAATCACAAAGAGAAGGGATCCCAGAACAGATCCCTATGGAACTCCACTGGCCACTGACCTCCAGGCACAATACATTCCATCTACTACTACCCCTCTGTTTTCTGCAGGCAAGCTGATTCTGAATCCACACAGCCAAGATTCCATGGATCCCACGCCGGACTATTTCCTGAATGAGTCTACCATGGGGGACCTCATCAAATGCCATTCTAAAATCCACATACCCCACATCTACTGCCCTACCTACTGAGAGGCTTTTTTTCACTTTCCGAGTGGTTGATCTGTGTTCGAGGAGGTGGTGGAATCAGATACAGTTACATTTATGACAGACACAAATAGACAAGGCACAGAAATATACAGACCTAAAGCAGATGGACTGGTGTAGATGGGCAAAAGGCCAAACAGCTGGTTTCTATGTTGAAGGACTCAATGACATCAGTGATGGAGATATTAAAATCTGCAGTTGAATGTAGAGGGATGGTCCCTTTACTTTGAAGGACTGAGTTTATGGTTGAAGATTCCCAAGGAGATACATTTTGGCAGTATGTCCTTGGGAATCTTTAACCTAATGGTTCTCAACCTTTTTCTTTCCACTCACATACCACTTTCAGTAATCTCTATGACATCGGTGCTCTGTGATTAGTAAGGGATTGCTGAAGGTGGTATGTGAGTGGAAAGGGCAGGTTGAGAATCACTGCTCTAGACCCAATTGTTACTGAAATAATTTGCTTGAGAAAAATTGTCATTGGCCCATTTCCTTTGGAATTATGAAATCGTGCACATAACGAGTCAATTAGGTTCGATAAAAACAGTTTTAAAGCTTTTTCTTTCCATCCACATACCACCTTCAGTAATCCCTTACTAATCACAGAGCACCTATGGCATAGGGAAGGGTGAGAACCACTGCTTTAACCACAAGATCTTGAATTAACATTTTCTTTACTCATGGTCAAATCTAATCCAGCCTGTTCCTGAGTAGGTTCTCGAATATGTTTTATGAAGCAATCCCTGAGGCACTCCATAAAATTCTTCTACAATTCCCCATGTCAGTTTTGTTGTCCAATCAATATGAAGATTACATCCTCTGTAATAATTGCAGTTCTCTTCAAACATTCCTTTGATATTTCTCCATTTAAGCTTTGTCCTATTAAGAGGCCACATAATATTTACATCCCTACTCTCCTACCCTGGATACACATGATTTCAGTCCAATCTGAATCCACATTACTATCCACTACATTTATATCATGTCTCAACACTGCTCTGAAACTTTACTTGAAGCTACCCTGCCTGCTTTGTGATTCATTTGTTCTTTGGGAACATCACGCAAGCTGGAATAGAGGGCCCAGTCTGAGTCACCCTCCAACTCTGTCTTCTTTTACCTATTAGATCAAACTTTGTTGCTCAACTAATCTTCCTTATTGTAATGCTATATGCATTCAAATTAGAAAGGATACGCATTGTCTTCTTTACACTTTTTAGAAGGGTGGCACGGTTGGCGTAGCGGTTAGCCAGCGATTAGGACACAGGTTTGAATCCTGTGCTGTCTGTAAGGAGTCTGTGTCTGTGAGGGTTTTTTCTGGGGTCTCTGGTTTCCTCCCAATGTCTGAAACGTACTGGTGAAGTTTAATTGGGTGTAAATTGGGCAGCATGGACTCATGGGCCAAAATGAGTACATCTTAAAAAAAATGTTGAAATTAAATTAAATTTAATCCTGGATTTGTTTCTATGCTGAATACTTTTATTTGCATTTTCAGTCCCTTCCTGGCACATTTTGATCATCGATTCCCCCTCACTATCCTGTGCCACTATTTTTCCTCTTGATTCTTTCAGTATTGTGTTCTTGGAGACCTCCATCCTTTCATATAGTTTAAAGCCCTGTTCACAACCTGAGTTACCTGAGGCATTTCCAGGATGGTTCAGTGAAGCCCGTTCCCTCCTTTCCCAGTTCCGGTGTCAGTTCCCCCATGACTCAGATCCCACTTCTACAGCACATTTTGAGCCACAGATTTCCTTCCCAAATCCTATTTATGAATGTAACTATTCCCAAAATGGCATTACCTCCAACATTCAACCACCATCAAGGCCCTAGGTGTCAACATTGACCAAAAACAAGGAGTCATGTGATGGAGTAGTGGCCAGTAGGAGAATATCAGCCCTCTCCAGAAAATAAGAAATAAAGTGAAGAAAATACAAAGTTCAAGAAACACAAAACATAACAAATAAAAGATAAAGTTGTAGAGAAAAGAAAGAAAATGGCACCCAAGAAGGAAAAAGTTTAAAAAAATGAGAAGAAAAGAAGAAAAGATGCCGGAAGAGAAAGGAGAAGGCCTTACCTGCATGAAGAAACAGGAAGCCGTCGTGGAGAAGACAGCCCGTTCTCCAAGGTTGGTGACGACTCTGCAGAGTTGCACCTCCCAACCACTGGACTGCAAAAATGGCTCTCTGAGCCAAACAAAAATGTGCAATTGCGCATGCGTGCGGAGTCGCGCATGAGCAGTGCGCTTACTAAAGAAAAAGAGAACACCGATAGGAGGGGGACCCAGCTGAGGAGTGAGCAAACACAGCGTGACCAACTGAGGGATGCCCGACACCAGGGCTCTCAGCTGGAAGAAGAGGAAAGTGACAGGAAAGGGAGTGATAGGAAAGAAGAGCAGCAACAGGAGGCCCAACAGTTGACTAGCCCAGAAGAAGAGGAACAACAGCAAGAAGCCAAGCAAGAAAAAGCCCAGCAAAGTGAGGCAAGCAACTCAACAGGAAAGTCAGAAGAGACACAGATACAAGGAAGAGAAGAAGACACAAACACAGGTGCAGACACAGAAGAAGAGGAAGAAGAAGACCAAGATCTGCACAGAGAAATAGAAGGTAAAATAGATGGACAGAATATAGATTAAAAAATTTTCAAGAACAAATGAAAGCATTATAAGAATGGTTGACATTAGAATTTAGTGAAATGAAAAGAAAAATGAAAAGTACAGAAGAAAAAGTGAGTAGAATAGAGCTGGTCATAACAGAAATAGGGAAAAGATTACAAAATGTGGAAGAATGAGAAATGGCTGTAGAAATGGAAGTGAATGACTTAAGAAGAAAATTGGAAGAAAATGACAAAAATGTTAAAGAGTCACAAATTGATATGATGGAAAATTATAGTAAGTGAAACAACATAAAGATAGTGGGCCTAAAGGAAGATGAAGAAGGCACAAATATGAAGGAATTTATAAAAGAATGGATCCCAAAGGTCCTGGGAATGACAGAAATACAGGAAGGAATGGAAATAGAAAGGGCACACAGAATACTAGCTCCGAAACCACAGACACAGTAAAAACAAAAATCCGTTTTAGTAAAATTTTTTGAGGTATACAAGAGAAAATATACTGGAGAGGGCAAGGAATAAAATTAGAGAAGATAAAAAACGATTGGAATACAAAGGTCAAAAAATAATTTTTTACCCAGACATAAGTTTTGAACTCTTAAAGAAGAGGAAGGAGTTTAATACAGCAAAATCGATCCTATGGAAAAAAGGTTATAATTTTATGTTACGACATCAAGCTGTGCTTAAAATATTTATCACTGGGGAGCAAAATAGACTGTTCTCGGATCCGGAGAAAGCACGAGAATTTGCAGGACGCCTGCAGGACAGAAGGAGAGATGAAGAGATGTAACGAGAACGAAGAATGATGACAAACTACATATAAAGATGTAAAAATAATGTATCAGTAAGAACTAAAGAAGAGAAAGAGAAGGGAAGAAAGGAAGTAAAGGGGAGAAAAAAAAGAGGGTGAGCTTCATTATATGTGAAGAAAAAAGTATTTCCTGGAGGGGGTTGGGTGGGAGAGAATAACCGTCACTGCGAAATCAGTTGACGCTTGCGAGCGGGATCGCAATCCAATGGAGAGTGGAGTTGTGGTTGCCCGGCAAGGGATAAGGGGAAACTCAGAGAGAGGGGTGGACATTTGGGTTAAGGGAATATTAGATGTGGGAATTGTTGAAGTATTTTATGTTTTAAATGTGTTGTCACACATTGAGTTCAAAAAAGGAAAACTGAGAGATGAAAATGGGGAAAAGGGGAAAGGTGGTGGTGAGGAAGCAGAAATGAGGTGTAAACAGGATATGAGATGGCCATGTTGAACCAAATGACTATAAATATTAATGGAATACATAACCAAATTAAACAAAAAAGGATATTAAATTTCCTGAAAAAAGAAAAAATAGACATAGCATTTGTGCAGGAAATGCATCTAACTGAAGTGGAACATAATAAATTAAAGAGAGACTGGGTAGGGCACGTACCATATAATTCAAAAGCCAGAGGTGTAGCTATATTAATTAATAAAAATGTACCAGTCAAAATAGAAGAGGAAATAATAGATCCAGCAGTAAGGTATGTAATGATAAAGTGTCAGATATATTCAGAATTTTGGAATTTGATCAATATATATGCACCTAATGAAGAGGATCAAAGTTTATGCAAGATATTTTTTTGAAGATTGTAGATATGAAGGGGAATATATTGATAGGAGAGGATTTTAACCTTAATTTGGATCCAATGTTGGATAAAACTGGACAAAAGACTAGCAAAAAGAATGAAGTGGCCAAATATATGGTTAAATCAACGCAGGAAATGAAACTTATGGATATATGGAGGAGGAAGCACCCAAGAGAGAAGGAATACTCATATTATTCGAGTAGGCATAAAACATACTCAAGGATTGAAATGTTTTTGTTGTTGGTCCATATGCAAGGGAGAGTTAGGAAAAATGAATATAAAGCTAGATTGTTATCTGATCATTCACCCCTGTTATTAGCAATAGAACTGGAGGACATCCCACCAAGAACATATAGATGGAGGTTAAACTCCATGCTACTTAAAAGGCAGGAATTTAGAGAATTTATTGAACGCCAAATTAAAATGTACTTTGAAATAAATATGGAATCAGTGAAAGACAAATTTATATTATGGGATGCAATGAAACCCTTCATTAGAGGGCAGATAATAAGTTATGTAACTGAGATGAAAAAGGACTACAATCAGGAAATAGAACAGTTGGAAAAGGAAATAGTAAGTACAGAAAAAGAACTAGCAACAACGGACGATATAACAAAAAGAAGAGAATTGCCAGACAAAAAAATAAAATATGAAAGATTACAAACATATAAGGTGGAGAAGAACATAATGAAAATAAAGGAAAAGTATTATGAGCTAGGAGAAAAACCACACAAAATATTAGCCTGGCAACTTAAAACAGAACAAGCTAGAAGAACAGAATTTAAAAAAGAATCACCATTTAAATGGCAAACACAAGCAATCCAATACCTAGGTATTAGGTTAGAGAATAATTTAAGCCACCTGTACAAATTAAATTATCAGCCACTATTAAAGAAATTGCAGGAAGACTTACAAAATTGGAAAGAATTACCACTAACGTTGATAGGGAGGGTAAATTGCATTAAAGTGAATGTCTTCCCAAGGATACAATACTTATTTCAATCTTTACCAATTCCCTTAACAGAGAAATTTTTTAATGAACTAAAGAGAATAATTTTATGGAAAGGGGGAAACCAAGGACAGTGTTAGAAAATTTAACAGAGAGGTATAACCAAGGTGGTTTGCAGTTACCAAACTTTAAAAATTATTATAGAGCAGCACAATTAAGGTATTTATCAGATTTTTATCAGACAAGGGAAAAACCAGACTGGACTAAGATAGAGCTAGATACAATAGGGGAGAAGGTACTGGAACATATACTTTATAAGTGGGATGAAAAGCTGATACGATATAAAAGCTCACCAGTATTGCATCATTTACTCAATATATGGAAGAAGATTCACTTAGAAAGGAAAAAAACGAATTACCAACTACCAAAATTATTATTGACGCAAAAATCAGCTAATCCCTTTTACAATAGATAACCTTTCCTTTAGAGAATGGGAGAGAAAATGAATTAAAAGAATAGAAAATTGTTTTTTGGGAAATAATTTATTAACATTTGAACAAATGAAGTACAAACATTAAATAACTCATGGTACAATGTTTGCATACCACCAACTGAAAGCCTACTTATAGGATAAATTGGGAAACAGACTGAGATTACCAGAAGGAAGCAGCTTTGAATATGTGATTACAGACACAATGATAATAAAAATATTTATAATGAACATGTACATCAAGCTGCAAGAGAAGGAAAATGATGAAATAAGCTATAAAACCAAACAAAAGTGGGAAAAAGATTTAAACATCAAGATAAAAAATAAAACATGGGAAAAGTTGTGTTCTGAAACTATGAAGAACATAATAAACACAAGGTTACATATAATACAGTATAATTGGCTACACAGGTTATATATCACACCCCAAAAGTTAAAAAAAAATGGGATCCAACAGTATCAGATAGATGTTTTCGCTGTAAGAAGGAAATGGGAACAACATAACATGCAATTTGGGCATGTGAGAAAGTGAAAAAGTTTTGGGAAGATCTAAATCAGGTATTAAATAAAATCACAAAAAGCAACATACCAAAAAATCCAGAGATCTTTCTTCTAAGTAATATAAGAAGTAAAGAATTAGGCCTCAAACTGGATGAAGTGCAAAAAAGATTTATTATGATAACCTTAGCTGTAGCAAAAAAATGTATGACTTCAACTTGGAAATCAGAAGAGAGCCTGAGAATACAGCAATGGTACATGGAAATGAATAATGTGTTCCATTGGAAAAAAATAACATATAATTAAAAAAAATAAAGTCACATTATTTGAACAAATTTGCGAACCATACATGGAACATAACAGAGAGGGCTTGCCTCAGATCTCCACCCCCTAAAATGATAAGAAGACAAAATGACTTGATCCAGTGTGTAAAAGTAGATGACAGATTTTTCTTGTTTATTTTAATTGTGTGATGACATTGTTTAGTGGCTTTATTGTATTGTATATGTTGAACATTTAAAGGGTTTGGAGGGGGTGGGAAGGGGGGGAGGGAAGGTAGGGGGAAAAAAGGGGAGAAAATGCCACTGTGTATATTTAAGAGGGAAATTTTTGTATGTATTTTGATTGATATGGTTCACGGTGTGAAAAAATTTTTAAAATTAAAAAATAAAAACATTGACCAGAAACTTAACCAGATCAGCTTCATAAGTCAGTCAAACACTGAGTTTCCTGTGCTAAGCAACTTATTGCCTGAAACCCCAGGGCCTTACCACCATCTGGAAGGCATGAGTCAGGAGCATGGTGGAGGGCTCTCTACTTGCTAGATTGAGTGAGGCTCCAAAAACTACCAAGAGGCTTGACACATTCCAGATACGGCAGCCCTCTTGATGGCACTCCAAGCACCACGCCAAATGTTTATTCTCCTTACCACACTTCACACAGACCACCACATGCCTCAACTGCAAAATGCACTGAAGTTACTTGCCCAACTTCATAACCTCTAACACCAAAAAAGACAATGCCAGCAAATTGAGTGAGAAGACCATCAATTCCAGTTCATCTCCAAGTTTCACATCATCCTGACCTAAAAATAAAACCCCTGGTATCTGGTACCTATGAGGATTGATAGATGCCAGATCAGTAAATTTTCCGGTTGTTTGAGATTGCATGTTGCATGAAATGGCAAACTAATGGCGAGACGGGGCCAATTTTAAACTTCTGGATTTTTAAAAAACCTATTAACTTTCTTCAGTTTTTTTTGCCAGTTGCTTGAAGCCATTGGTTGCTTGAATTTTGAATAACAGGTTTTACTGTACATGACTAGTCCCTTACCTTGGCTGGAGCCATATCCTAGATCTCCCTCATCAACAGCATGTTCACCAGAAGGACTACAATGGTTCAAGAAGATGACTCATTCTGACCTTCTTGAGGGCTCTCAGAAATGCACAATAAATGCCAGTCTTATGTACAACAACAAGATTCCAAAAAATGAACCAATCAAAACAATTGCATTAGTCAGGAAAGAATTTTGTTCACCTGTACAAACGTGAAACGATAAAGAAATTGATTGTCCTCATTACATTCTTGTACAATTATACCATCATAATGAAGTGAGATGAAGAGGGTTCATTTAAAATACATTGCACAGAAGCACTGAAATTCTTACCTGCTGCAGCTACACAGGTATGCAAGATATACCAACCGCAATAGTCTAAATTACCACAATGCACCACAGGGCAAAAAATATAAATACAATACAAAAGGATAGATAAATAAATATTCACGGTTTCAGTTACATTAAAAAAATAAAAGCTGCTGGAGGAGGAATTCAAAGGGTCAGGCAGCATCTGTGGAGGCAAAGGGTCGTTTGAAACCATCAGAGAGTGTAAAAAGTATATAGAGGAAGGGGACGCATGAGGCTGGGATTGACAAGTGGGTCCTGGTGAGGAGGGATTTATGGGAGGATAGAGTCAGAAGGCGGGGGGGAATGGATGTGCAGTGCCCATTCTCTTTGCACCTCCCTGGTTCACTCATCCTTACCCACTCATTTCTCCCTGTCCCCAAGGCACTTTCCACCACAACAATGGAGCTGCTACACCTGTCCCTACACCTCCTCCCTCACTAGGACCTAAACAGATCCCACCAGGTGAGGTGGTGATTCACATGCACCTCCTCCAGCATTCAGTATTCCAGTCATGGTATCCTCAATGTCAGTGAAAACAAGTATAGACTAGGAAACTCCTTTGCCAAGCATCTGCACTCTGCCACAGTCAGTACCTGAAGCTGTTTCAGCCATTTTAACTCCCCTCCCCAATCCCAAAACAACCCATCTGCTCTGTGCCTTGTCTACTGCCAGAGTGGGGCCAAATGCCAACTAGAAGACCAGCATCTCAGATTCCCTCTAGGACATCTACAATCAAATAGCATCTCCCTATGTTCCTTTCTTTCTCCTTCTGATGCACGCAGCTCCTTACACTCCCTGTTCTCCTCCCCCTGTTACCCAGTTCCTTTCCCTTCTCTGACCTACATCTGCCCATCACCCACACACTTCTCCTACTGTCAACCATCCTTCCCCCACATGGTTCCACTCATAGCCTTCCTTTACCATCGATTCCCTTTATTGTCTCTACTTGTCACCTCCTGGTCTCTGTGGTATCTTTACTCTTCCTTCCACAGCTTGACTCCATCTCTCTATCAACCCACCCCCCCTTCACCCGGATCCATCGGTCCATCAACCCCTCTCACTTGGCTCCACAAGCCCATCAACCTGGTTTCACCTGCCCATCAACACCCTCACCAATCTGGCACCACCTGCCCATCAACACCCCCCCAAAAATCTGGCACCACCTGTCCACCAAACCCACCCCCCCACCCACCTATTTACATCTATCCACCAACCCCCTGCTCACCTGGCTCCACCTATCCCTTGTCCCACCCTTCCCCTTTACACTACTAACTTCCAGTCTATATGAAGGGTCACAACCTGAAACACTGATCATCCATCTCCCTTCATAGATGCTAACTAACCTGCTTATTTCCCCTCAGGGAAATATTATGGCATCTGCAGCCTCTCATGTCTATTAATCTTCACCTAAATTGGCCATCTCCATGGCAGTCTTGCCTTTAGCACCAAGGTGGACCATTAAGAGAGCTGTTGATATACTTAATGGAGAAAAGAAGATATTCCCTCTTCTGTCGTCTGTGCTGAGCTGCCTCAGTAGATCGAGGGCAAACTTAGCATTGGCTTCAATCAGTAGATCCATCACAATTCTAGAAAGAAAGTAAAACACAAGATGAGCAAAATGCCAGCAACCAGAGTTCGAATCTGCCGTTGACTGTAAGAAGTTTCCACATTCTCCCAGTGATGCATGTGGGTTTCCTCTGGGTGCTCCTGTTTCCTCCCATGTTCCAAAGACCTATGGGGCTAGTAGGTTAATTGGCCACATGGATGTATTTGGGCAGCATGGGCTTGTGGGCCAGAAGGAACTGTCACTGTGCCGAATCTCTAAATTAAAATTGTCCATGAAGTAGCCCCACTTCAAACTAAAATCTTGGATTTTTAAAAAATTCTTTTCCATGAACTTTTGGGAAATAGTTTTTAATCTGTTAGAGCAGATCTCTTGCCTGTTTGTAGACCACTTACTGCACCTACACCACCCCCCACCCTGCCAACACACCCATCCATCTCCCATTGATCTCCATAGTTTTCAAGTACTGTATATATATATCCATGTAATCGTCAAATTTTTTGGACCACTTTTTCAGGTCAAAAAGAGAAGGGTCGACTTTTACACAAGTCAAAATTTTAGCCTCATAAGTACCTGTGTCGTTTAAGTTGTTGGAGGCTCTGATGGCCGGGATTGGGTGGTAAGTCTGCGGATGGAGTATCAAGAACTCGGATGTGCGAGCGGCAGGGGGCAAGGATCTGTGATCGAGGGTTCATATGGGAGCATAATTAGGGCCAAAAATGTGGGGGGGGGGGGTTGACTTCTACGTGGGTCATACAAAAACAGCCAATTTTTGGGCAAAAAAAAACCAGGGAGCTTAAAATAGGCCAGAAGGTCTGTTTCTGTCCTGTAGTGTTCATTGATTCTATTCATGTGAAAACTACCACCCCTACCCAATTCATCCCTGACTCCAACCTGATCCCATGGCTGAACTTTAAATGCCATCTAAAATAGCCTTGTAAGCCACTTCATTCAAGTAAAGGAGGGTGGAATCTTTGCAATAATGCCCAAATACTAGAAAAAAAAGAATCAGCATCTGAGGAACAATCCAGAAGGAAGAAAGGCCAAGTGAATATTTGGAGCTCCACATTTCTGAGGAATTTGGAAGAAAAATGCTTTGCAATTCAGTTAGAAACTGAACCTTGTTGACTGTTTTTCCTCATAACATTGGGGTTACAGGAATGATTTTTAGACACTTCACATCTTACACCCAAAGGAAACTCAAATAACAGCTGAAGCAAAGTTGGGAGCAGCACCTGTTCCACACAGGATTGCCACACACATCACCAATAAAACTTAAATGGAGCCAGGAAACTCCAAAATAATAATGAAAGCATACTATTATTACTTGTTGAAGGTTGATAGCTGCTATTGAAGCCCCTAATGATACTTCTCTGGTTTCTGGTCAGTAGAACATGGGAGATAGGTGGAATCTTAAAAGTTTTTTTAAGGGGTGTGGTGATCACCAGGACTAGTGTTTACCAGCCAGTATTCAAACATCCGTGCTTATTAATTTCCCAAGGTGAAACACTAACCATTCTCCGTAGGTAGTGTGATGTTTCTTTGATTACAAAAATAAATTTGGGTTCTTTTAAAACAACTAAGTGTATTAACCAAAACAAAGAGCACTAAGATAGAACACACACAGACCAGAATCTACCCAAGATGTATCAGCATTCCCAAGATGCAACATTCCAAGATACGACACACTCTATCACTGACTCCTCCTGGTGGTAGCACTCTATCACTACATCCCCTTTCCTTGAGATGTTTATTCGATAACCAGCAAGTAATTCTTTCCATCCACATGGAACAGATCAGTCCCAACATTTTGCCATGGTTCCACTGTTATATAAGTTATTATCATGGGTTTCTTTCCCTGCTTTGCATGATGTTTCTTTCTTTTTTAATCTTTTTATTAATTTTCCACAAAAAAATTTAAAAATAGAATATACAGAACACATGAAAAATTTGCATTTTCCTTGAATATAACAAAATACTTTCAAATTAATTCAACATTTCCATACATTGACAGTTCCATTGAGTAAAGAAATAAAAAGTTAATACAGAGAACAAAAAACATTCAACTCTGATGAAAAAAAGATTAAAAAAAAACCCCAAAAGACAAAACCAACTGGCCAATCCATTCTGAGGTTAATTTCAAAGTAGAAAAGAGATACTTCCTGAGTAAACACAACGCACTTGGGAAAAAAAAACACAATCTGAAAGTGGTTCAATTTTGTTTATTAGTTTGAGTCATATGAAAATATGGTCACTATTTTTTTAAATTAAAGGTAGTTTTAAATGTCCAACCTAATTTTTTTGTAAATCTAAGCATGACATAATGGAAGAAAACTATTGAAGTAAAGTAGGTGGATTGCATTTGAATAATAGAGATCTCCTTGCCATCAGTGTTGAAAAGGCTACTATCCTTTGGGCTGAAAGAGGTGCAAAACCTGATCCCAAAACTGTGATCTCAAAGATAGATTTACAGCCAAATCTATTCATAGCGATGTCCAATATTTTAGCCAAAGTTTTAAAAACACCTTGCCAAAATTTATCTAGCTTTGTACAGGACTAAATCAGCCTCTTTGGATTTACAACTATCACAAATAGGACTTATATAAGGAAAAATGTGGGCCAATCTGTCCTTAGACATTTGTGCCCTATGCACTAACTTGAACTGAATCAAAGAGTGATGGGCACAAATTGAAGAAATATTGACAAGTTGAAAAATTCTTCCCATAAATCATCCAAGAGTAGCTGCTCAAATTCCAGTTGCCTTTAATTTTATCACTGGATATAGGATGTAAATTAGTAAGCTGTTATAAATACTATATATCAATCCTTTTAGGGAAGGTTTTAATTGAAAAAGAGTATCAATCAAATTTGTTGAAATGGCAAATTGAAAATTTAGTGTTGGAAACTCCTAATTTGAAAATATCTAAACAGATATGTCTTAGCAAATGGAACTTTTCAGTTAATTGATCAAATGACATTAAACAATTTCCTTCAAACATATCAAATGCATTGCATTAATTCGACCTACTAATGACAACATCAATAGTGACCATTTCAATAACAGTTGTTCAGCATAATGTTAGGTCTGCTTTGTTCATGAATGAGTGAGTCAAACACCAGACTGAGTCGAAATCAAGGTTCTTTGTTCTTTATTGCCGGATTGTAACACTTGCAACTAACAGTGTTAGTTGGAGAAGGCGCATTCTGCCGTTATCAGAAAATGGTGTTTTTTATATACCTTAGGATACGTACTTAGTAAATTATCATACCATGACATTGTCCAATGAATAAACTGTTGCTGTCCCTCTCTGCTAGCCTCCTGCACATCAATTTGTCATCCCCACTCTTATCTTGAGAGTACAAGGTCACAACTGCATCTTGTTACGGCCCAGCACTGGGAGACTCCCTCTACATTCCCAGCTCATGATGTTTTTACCTAACAATAATCAAAGGGAGATAAATAAATTTGTATTGTTACAGAGTTCTGTGTTGGGTATTGGCCTATGTGTTGTGTGGTTTTATGTTAAAAAGTGACAGTTTGCCTTAGAGAGCCAAGGTGAAGGTGGACTGCTGAGAGAGTGGGAGATGGACTGAGCATGTGCAGAAAATTATCTAAAAATTTCTGGACTTGGACGATAAACTACCACTGGGTGGTGCTGTGGAGTGGAAGAAGGCCCAGAGTATGAGTCATGGTCTTGAGGATAGTTTAGAATGTTGGGATTTCAAAAAGGGATGAACATTTTGAAGGCAGCCAGAAGGATCTGGACCAAGCCATTGTTCCTCTCTCTGCAAGCAACACAAAACAACTTTGAATTTTGTTCTCTTTCTCTCTCAAAGATCTTTTGGCTTCAGTTTACCAAACAAACTGAATTTTGTTTATAATCTTTGCTTCAGTTGAGATCGAAGTTTTGTGAGTCTTGTGTATTTTGTGTCTAAGTTTTTCTGTGGGCTGGTTGGAAATATAACTTAGACTTTAATTACATATGTTATATTTAGGCTGGGGAATTTATTAGTTTTACATGGTTATAGAGATTTGCATAGTAACCAGTGGTAAAAGGGGGGACTTTGAATTAAAGTTTGAAAGTGAATTTTTGTTAATAAAGTAATTGATCACCTTTACCAATTTATTCAAATTGATTTTTTAACAACTTTAAAAGATAATTGATCATATAAATGTAAATAATGAATAATAGGAAAAAGTTCACTTTTATTGAAATTCAATTTATATCCTTAAAAAATACCAAATTCAGTAAGCAAAGACAACATAGAAGGAATCAATTTTTTAGGATCAGAGATATATACCAACAAATTATCTGCACATAAAGAAACCTCATGTACTCTCTCCCTTCTCTGGATACCATGGATACTTGTAGAATCTCTTAGCACAATTGCTAAGGGTTCCAAAGCTAAGTTGAATAATAAGGGACTAAGCAGACACCCAATCCATTCCCCCAAGGCAAGCATTTCTTCTGACAGAGCCGATGTAGGTCGTGCTGAACTGTACGAGCGTTGCTATAGATTAATGAAGCCCGACGCTCAAGAGAGTGAAACCTCTGATGAGGAAGAAGAAATAAGTATGGAGAAAATGTCAAGAAGAAGTGTCTACAAAGAGCAGAGGTAAGAAGACAGGAAAAAAATACCAAGCATAAAGAAATTGCCAAATGTACTTTGAAGGATGTGATGAAGATTTTATTAACCAATAATAAGCAGGTTAGCAAAAAGTCAAATGATTTACATGCTGGAATGAACAGCTTCCAGACTGCACTGGCAGAACTGACTCGGAGTAAATAATTCAGAAGACAAACTGAAGGCTGGAGAAAACAGATATTCAAGTAAATACTTGGGAAAAAGAAAAAGAAAAAGATAAGATCTGAGAAAAATTAGATATTTTGAAAATCTTCAGCTGGCGCAATAACATAAAAATTGTTGGCCTGCAGGAAGGCATGAACGTTCAGGACCCAATTCATGTTTTTTTCAACAGTGCGTTCCTGATGTACTAGGAAAAGATAACATTGGTGAAAAAGTTATAAAAGAAGGTGCACACCATGCCCTCATGCCATACCCAAGGCCAGACCAGAGACCTCGTTCTGTCCTGATAAAACTATTAAGATATCAGGACAGAGAAAAGAGAGGCAGCACTGGGCGCCAAAGAAAGGCGAGGTCCATTTGAGGTGGATGGCAAGAAAATTTTCTTTTATCTAGATATGTCCAGAGAACAAAACAAAGGACTCTACATCACCTTTGTTGACCTCACCAAAGCCTTCGACACCGTGAGCAGGAAAGGGCTTTGGCAAATACTAGAGCGCATCGGATGCCCCCCAAAGTTCCTCAACATGATTATCCAACTGCACAAAAACCAACAAGGTCGGGTCAGATACAACAAATGAGCTCTCTGAACCCTTCTCCATTAACAATGGCGTGAAGCAAGGCTGTGTTCTCGCACCAACCCTCTTTTCAATCTTCTTCAGCATGATGCTGAACCAAGCCATAAAAGACCTCAACAATGAAGACGCTGTTAACATCCGGTACCGCACGGATGGCAGTCTCTTCAATCTGAGGCGCCTGCAAGCTCACACCAAGACACAAGAGAAACTTGTCCGTGAACTACTCTTTGCAGACGATGCCGCTTTAGTTGCCCATTCAGAGCCAGCTCTTCAGCGCTTGACGTCCTGTTTTGCGGAAACAGCCAAAATGTTTGGCCTGGAAGTCAGCCTGAAGAAAACTGAGGTCCTCCATCAGCCAGCTCCCCACCATGACTACCAGCCCCCCCCCCCCACAATTCCATCGGGCACACAAAACTCAAAACGGTCAACCAGTTTACCTATCTCGGCTGCACCATTTCATCAGATGCAAGGATCGACAACGAGATAGACAACAGACTCGCCAAGGCAAATAGCGCCTTTGGAAGACTACACAAAAGAGTCTGGAAAAACAACCAACTGAAAAATCTCACAAAGATAAGCGTATACAGAGCCGTTGTCATACTCACACTCCTGTTCGGCTCCGAATCATGGGTCCTCTACCGGCATCACCTACGGCTCCTAGAACGCTTCCACCAGCGTTGTCTCCACTCCATCCTCAACATTCATTGGAGCGCTTTCATCCCTAACGTCGAAGTACTCGAGATGGCAGAGGTCGACAGCATCGAGTCCACGCTGCTGAAGATCCAGCTGTGCTGGGTGGGTCACGTCTCCAGAATGGAGGACCATCGCCTTCCCAAGATCGTGTTATATGGCGAGCTCTCCACTGGCCACCGTGACAGAGGTGCACCAAAGAAAAGGTACAAGGACTGCCTAAAGAAATCTCTTGGTGCCTGCCACATTGACCACTGCCAGTGGGCTGATATCGCCTCAAACCGTGCATCTTGGCGCCTCACAGTTTGGCGGGCAACAACCTCCTTTGAAGAAGACCGCAGAGCCCACCTCACTGACAAAAGGCAAAGGAGGAAACACCCAACACCCAACCCCAACCAACCAATTTTCCCCTGCAACCGCTGCAACCGTGTCTGCCTGTCCCGCATCAGACTTGTCAGCCACAAACGAGCCTGCAGCTGACGTGGACATTTACCCCCTCCATAAATCTTCATCCGCAAAGCCAAGCTAAAGAGTGCTGCACTACTGCAATGAGGGTGGGAATTTGATCCCCTCAGAAGGTACTTTGGCACTCACAATATTGAAGATATCGATGCAGGGCAGGGAGAATAATTTTTTTTTTAAAAACAGGTGTTGGGAAAGCAGGGTACTTTATTAAAATACTTCCAAATTTGGCAGCTGAAGAACCCCCAGTCTGAAGATAAAAAGAACTGTAAAAAATATTTTGTTTCATAGTATTTCTCATTAATATAATTTGCTAGAAAAAATCTCTTTTTAAATGAAGATAATGTATTATGGGAAATCTTCCAGAACAAATCACTAAGATTCAATTTATACAGATACCAGATTTGTTTATATTGGGAAATATAGCAGATGTAAGATATAAAATGAGGCTGTCGAAACACCAGTTAGAATTTGTAAAGATCGCATTGGTGGTGGCCGGAAGTGGAAATCTGATTCCCATCTAGATGGGACTCATTGGAAAGCAAAAATATGTGCTTGTATTCCCCTGGAGAAAATTACTTATAACTTCAGGAAAAAAAATGTTTTTCTAAAAATGTGGAGTCCACATCTTCAACACATAGGTGTACATTCTTAACGGTGCCACCCCTACCCCAGCTGCCCTCAGCCCCCTGCATCCGGGAACCTCCTGGGAATCCGGATAAGTTAGGGTTATTTGTCCTTTGGCAGGAGATTGATAAATCCAATTAAACTTTTTTCTTCTTTTCTTTTTTAATTTCTTTTTCTTTTCACTCTTCAATTCTATTACCTATTTCTCTCCTTTTTTTCCCTGGGTGGAGGGGAGGGGGGAGGGTTAGGGTTTGTTCTTTTTCTTGTTTTTTCTTTTCTTACTCAAACTCAACATCAAATGATGATTATGTTTATTTTATGTAATTGATGAGTCATGTTTTCGTGTTGATTTTAAAATATAAAATAATTTAAAAACAGAATTCTCATAAATCATGTTTGTTAAACTACATAGGCCTCCTCTAGTTCAGCGGAATCCTGAGCCATATGCAACATCATGGCTGCAGTACCGCAGATCAGCAGATGACACCAGGACAAGAGTTGCTTCAGACCCCCAAAAACATATTACATCTGACGCTTTATGGAAATTATTGTGAAACTTCTCATTGGTGGCATTTGGTAAGTAGGTAATTAGTTTTAAAATGGCAAAATACATAGTTTCCGTCTTTTTCTTTACTTGTTGATAATATTTTATGATCATTAGTGAGTGCAACCATACAATACTTCGTCATATTATTAAATTAGGTATTATATGTTTTATTATATCAGTTATACTCAGAATGTAGAGATAGGCTATAAAATTGTTAATGTCTTAACCATAACTGTATTTCTGTGGAGCTCTGGAATTCATACGTTTCTTTCATCTAGGTTTATTATAAGAAGCCCTATTCATATTGTGACAGATTATGTTGTGTTTGTGTTGCGTATAGACATATTTTTGAGAGATAAATTGGAGCATGTTTTTTTTTAAAAGAGCAGTTCGCAAACACTTCAAAACAGATCTCATTTAAAATACTGGAGCTCAGCTCAAGCCAGAGAGGGCAGCTCCTGGGGGCCTTTGCAAAACCTTTGGGGAGTTCCTAAGATACTTCACTAATGGATTGTTGTTTTGGAAAACAACAGATAAAAGAGATTGGAGGTTCAGAGCTTCAGGCAGTCTGGGAGTGCAGCTTGCTGTTCTAAGATGGTCATGTGGTTTTTGCAAGGAGAGAGTTAACAGCTTTTTCTCAGAGAGACAGAGAGAGAGAGAGATCAGTTTTGCAGTGCTACAGTCAGCAGCAGCAACAGCTGGGACTAGAAAAGGACAAGCTGGCAAGCTTGTGAAAAACCCCATTTGGAAGACAGGTTGTGAGTGCTTAGTTCAGCCTGGTCAAAGCCCCCGTGGTTCATGCAAGAGGAGAGGACTGGCTGCCTAATGTTTCACTTGAAATAAGAGAAACAAAAAGGAACTCTGTGGTAACCTGAAAGAAAGAGGTTATCAAGTGGAAAACCTTGATGGGGCAAGTTTATTCGGCAATGCACTGAAGTGGCTGATTAAAAGGGATCAGTTTGTGTCCAGGATCAACAAATCTCTCTCTGAAAACTGACAAGAACCTTCCTGAGTGGTAACCATTCACCTTTCAATCACCAAAGCCTGGTGAACTTCATAAATGTTAAATTTTGTGTACAGTATAAGGATTACCTGCAACTAGTGAACTTGGAGGAAAGAGAAGTGAGATTGGACTGTGAATCAAAGAACCTTTCTGAACTTGCGTACACATTACATAAATGTGCACTTAGAATTACAAGGGGGTTAAGTTAGGTTAGTTAAGTTACTAGTGATAAGTTAAAGTGTGATCCTGTTTTGTTTAAGTAACTATTTGTCTTGATGAATATCTATTGCTGCTAGGTTTTGGGGTCCTCTGGGCTCGTAATAATATATATTATTACAGAATGCTAATAAAATTATGATAAAATATATCAAAAGGGTAAAATTGTGAGGTTTACTTGTTTGGTCACATTTCACAAACAAATAGCTTATTTGCCATGCAAGAAGTAAACTTTGTGTCTACAGTGGCTTGGAAAGACAACAGGAAGTGCTTGTAAGAGTTTCACAAGTAGGTGTTAATGGACCAGCATGTTTGAACAATGTCCAGGCTCAAAAACTGAGAACTCTTTTCCTTTTAAATTGGTGCCAGGGTTTTAAATGTCTGGTTGAAGTTTATTGTCCTAAGAGGGGCCATGTGGTTTTGCAAACTGAGAGAAAACATCCATTGTTGGTCAGAGTATTCTGCAACAGTTTGTGGTGAAGGCTGCAAGTTGGCAGACCTGCTGCAAGACCCCATTTCAAAATGGGTTTTGAGTTCTGAGTTCAGCCTGTTCTAAATCTCCATAGACATTTGCAGAGGCTGTGCCTGGTTATTGTGTTTCTCCTGAAATAGGGGAAAAAGAAAAACTCTTTGTGATAACCTAGAAGAAGAGGGGATCTTTTGGAAAAACCCAAGATAGGGCAAGTTTCTTCGGCAAGACACTTAAGTTGCTGATTTTTTTTTGTAATTCTTTATTTCTTTGGCTTGGCTTCGTGGACGAAGATTTATGGAGGGGGTAAATGTCCATGTCAGCTGCAGGCTCGTTTGTGGCTGACAAGTCCGATGCGGGACAGGCAGACACGGTTGCAGCGGCTGGAGGGGAAAATTGGTTGGTTGGGGTTGGGTGTTGGGTTTTTCCTCCTTTGCCTTTTGTCAGTGAGGTGGGGATTGTTGGGGTATTTCATATCTTAAATGCATTGTCATATATTGAGATTAAAAAGGAAAACTTAAAAAAACAGTAATGGAAAAAAGGGGGGATGGAGGTGGTGAAGAGGTGGAAAAGTGAAAATAAAGATATAAGATGGCTACGTTGGACCATATGACTATAAACATTAATGGAATATATAACTAAGTTTATAATTTAAAAGACAAAGTTACAATGATTGAAAAAACATGGGAACCATATATGGAACATAACAGAAAGAGCAGGCCTCGGATTGAAATAACTGGCCCGTGAAATACAGTCTCACATTTTCCTACCTGTACTTCATTTGCCAGATCACTGCCGACTCATTTAATCGACTGTTGTATCAGCAGCAAATTTAACAACACCGTAATGTATCGAAACCACCGCCTCTGAACTACATTACACAAACAGCTCCCAGCAGTTATTTCAAGAGACGATATTCGAGCTGGCCTCAAAAATACCCATTTCGCACAAAACCTGCTACATAAGCCCCACAATAATGCTACAATGTAACAAATTAAAACCTACAGATACTGTTTCCAATCCCTGCCCGCTTCTCCGGAGCTCGTGTTGCTGCAGCTTCGCCAACAGGAACTGAAAGTAAACCTTTGACTATATAGTTATATAAACCCCCGAACCAAAAGTAATTGTTACAAAAGAAAGGCGAGGGAGTGAGAGTTGGATGCAGGAACTCGCACCGCAGTGTAAAATGAATTTGAAACGGGTCCGCGGACCACTCTCTCTGCGGTGTGCATTCCCGGGAACTTCACCGGGTCCAAGTAGGGTCACCACTCGGCCGGCGGTGCAGTTGGAAAAGCAAGTTCGGTTTGAAATTCGTCAGTGAGCCAAAACATCCATTTGGATTAATTAGGCTCGGATAGAGAGAAAAAAACGGGAAAAGAAAGATATAAAAATGTTAGATTAACTCATAATCTACTTCATCCCTTTTTGGGATGTGTGTGGATAAGGGCAAAGCTCTGGGATTTACAGCTCTCCAGCCCAAATTTAAACCATGGGCTCTGCCAAATTATTCTCTGTCCTGAGGATGAAGAAAACAAAAACAATTCAAAAAATGACAATACAGCCTTGAGTCCAATTACAGTTGATGAATACAATGATGAAATTGATAACAAGTTAGAAAAGGATGATGCAGCTGTGAATCAAATTGAAGGTGATCTCAATACACCAGAAGATAGTGCCAAAGCGGAAAGTCCACTTATAGCCGAAAAAGACCAAGCCCAAACATCACGCAATGATGGATCGTCCATGAGTACAGTTGTAATTAACATTTATGATGACCCAGCCAACTGGCCAGCATATATAAATCAAAATGTAAGAGATTATTTAACAATGAAAGGTCCTCCTATTCCAGTGAACAACTTCCAACGAAATGAAAAGGGATTGTGTTTCTCAAAGTTTCACTGTAAGAGGGAACTTTCAAATGGGGAGTGTGTTGAAAGACCTTGGATTATGTACTCTCAGTCTGCTGATAGAATTTATTGCTTTTATTGTAAACTTTTTAGTAAGAACACAACCAGTGCATTATCAACAAGTGTATTCAACAACGGTCTAATGTTGTGTGAGCATGAAAATTCTAAAAACCATTTGGAAGCCACATGGAGTTTCTGGGAGTTACACCAAAGACTTTGTAGAGGACAGACAATTGACAAAGAATTTGAAATAATCGTCAATGAACATGCAAAGCACTGGCAGCAAGTATTCAAAAGGCTAGTAGCAATAGTGCATTTTCTTGCTGAGAGAAATCGAGCATTTAGAGGAACAGAGGAAAAAGTTGGTAATGAGAGTGTACACAATGGGAACTTTTTAGGTCTTGTTGAACTGTTTGGAAAGTTTGACCCTGCTCTTGAAGAACATTTGAGAAAAGTCAAAACCCACGAAATTCATAATCACTATTTAGGAAAAGATACTCAGAATGAACTACTAGACATTATGACTACAGCTGTTTTGAATTAAATACTGAAACGCGTAAAAGCAAGTAAGTACTATGCCATAATTTTAGACTGCACGCCTGATATGATTCACCAAGAGCAAATGTCTCTAACAATCAGGTATGTATCTGATGGTAACTTAGCTCCTTCAGGTGTTTATGAACATTTCATAAAGTTTATGCAGGTTGAAAGTAGCACAGGAGAAGATTTATATAAAACATTATTAAACACACTGAAGGAATTAAATTTAGAGGGGAAAGACATTCGAGGCCAAAGCTATGACAACGGTAGAAACATGAAAGGTCACACATCTGGAGTACAAGCACGACTGTTGAAGGATAATTCAAGAGCTTTCTTTTTATCCTGTGCATGTCACAATTATAACCTTTTACTCAGAGATGTAGCCAAGTGTTGTCTAGATGCTATAACATTTTTTGGGATCTTGCAAACGATTTATATATTGTTCTCAGCATCAACTAAGAGGTGACAGAAGGAGAAGAAGACGAAATGAACTGACCCAGTATGTAAAAGTAGAAGACACAAATTTCTTGTTTATTTTCATTGTGTGATGACATTGTTTAATGGGTTTAATGTATCATATAGGTTGAACATTGAGTGGGTGGGGAGGGGGGGTGAAGGAGGGAGGGAAGGGAGGGGAGAAAAAGACACTGTATATTCAAGAGGGAAATGTTTGTGTGTATTTTGGTTCGTATGGTTCATAGTGTAAAAAAAATGTTTTTAAAAACTAAGAGGTGGGCAGTTTTTAACAAACATGTACCTGGGTTATCAGTGAAACCCTTGAGCAACACAAGGTGGGAGTGTTGAATTGATAGTGTTAAAGCTATTCGTTATCAGGTTGAAGAAGACCGCAGAGCCCACCTCACTGACAAAAGGCAAAGGAGGAAAAACCCAACACCCAACCCCAACCAACCAATTTTCCCCTGCAACCGCTGCAACCGTGTCTGCCTGTCCCGCATCGGACTTGTCAGCCACAAACGAGCCTGCAGCTGACGTGGACTTTTACCCCCTCCATAAATCTTCGTCCGCGAAGCCAAGCCAAAGAAGAATCAGGTTGGAGAAGTATATGATGCACTTGTGGAAATATCAGAGATGAACCCACGGTAAAAGTAGAAGCTGAATCTTTAGCAAACCAGCTAAAAGACTACGAATTTTTAGTTTCTTTGATATTTTGGCATGAAATACTTTTTAAAGTTAACTATGTAAGCAAGGAACTACAAGGTGAAACAAAGGACATTGATGAAGCTCTTGGAGTCATTTGAAAAACTATTATCATGGCTAAGAATTTATAAAGAGGGCAGTTTTAATGATGTCCTAATAGGTGCAAATGAATTGGCTGAAGCTGTTGAATTACCATTGGAGTTTAGACAATTTCAAGGAAAAAAACTACGTAGAAGGAAGAAAATGTTTTCATTTGAGGCAAAAGATCAAGCTTTAGATGATCCAAAAGAAGCACACAGAGCTTCAGCTTAGTGCTAGACAAAGCTAGATTCAAGCAGCTTAAAAGCCATGTAAAATTATTTGGATTTTTAAATAACTTTCAGAGCTTAAAAAGACGGAAATAAGGAAACACACAACAGACCTTGAAGCAGCTTTAACTGACACCATTCTAAAACAGAGCACTGATGGAGGGGTAGTTACTGTAGCAACTAAAGACATGGATGGTTATCTGTTGACTGAAGATGTAGGGAAAAGATTAGGAAATGTGGAAGAATGCATAATGGCAGTAGAAATGGAAGTGAACAACTTAAAAAGAAAATTGGAAGAAAGTGACAAAAAAGTTAAAGAAACACAGGAGTTGTTAGCTCAGAAGATGGATATAATGGAAAACTATAGTAGGTGAAACAATATAAAGATAGTGGGCCTTAAGGAAGATGAAGAAGGCAAATATATGAAAGAATTTATAAAATTTGTTATGTTTTATCTTGACTCCATTTGTTAAATATATGCATTTAAGTTTGATTTAAATATGTTTTTAAGTGTGATATCTTAGTATTAATTACTTTTCTTTTTGTTAGTATTTTAATCTGTTATGTTTTTGTTTTTATTGTAAGTGGGTTTTTTTCTTACATATATTACTAACTTTATTAATTCTTCACTCTTTATTTTGGGGGGAAGGGGGGGTTGGACTAATTTGAGTTGGGTTATTAATGTTGTGTAATAATTATTGGGGGGGTATAGTTTATTTAGATTACTGATGCTGTATTGTAATTTCATTATCTTAATCTTAATTTTTTAAAAATGTAATCTTATATTTTATTCATGTTATAAAATCTTAAATAAAGTTTAAAAAAAAAAGAATTTATAAAAGAACGGATCCCAAAAGTCCTGGGAATACCAGAAATGCAGGAAAGAATGGAAATGGAAAGGGTACACAGAATATTAGCCCTGAAACCATAGCAACAACAAAAACCAAGATCCATTTTAGTTAAATTCTTGAGATACACGACAAGAGAAAATATATTGGAGAAGGGAATGAGTAAAATGAGAGAAGACAAAAAAACCACTGGAATACAAAGGTCAAAATAATTTTTTCTACCCAGACATAAGTTTTGAGCTACTGAAGAAGAGGAAGGAGGTTTAACGCAGCAAAATCGATCCTATGGAAGAAAAGCTATAAATTTATGTTAAGATATCCAGCGTTGCTTAAAATAGTTATCCCAGGCAGCAAAACAGACTGTTCTTGGATCTGGAGAAAGCATGAGAATTTGCAGAATGCCTGCAAGACAGAAAGAGAGATGAAGAGATGTAACAAGAACAAAGAACGACAACAAACTACATATAAAGAAGTAAAAATAATGTATAAGTAAGAACTAAAGGAGGGAAGAAAAAGGAAGAAGGGAGGGAAGAGGAGGGGTTAAAAAAGTTAATAATAAATAAATAAAACAAAAATAAAAAGAGAAGAAACAAGGGGAAGCTTTGTTGTAATGTGAAGATTAAAATCTTTTCTGGAGGGGGTTGGGTGGGAGAGAATAAGAGTCACTGCAAAATCAGTTGACACTTGCGAACGGGTTGGAAGTCCGAATGGAGAGGAGAGTTGTGGTTGTCCGGCAAGGGACAAGGGGCGACTCAGAGAAGGGGGGGGGGCACTTGGGGTTAAGGGAATTTTAGATGTGGGAATGGTTGAAATATTTTATGTTTTTGAAGTGTAGTCATACAGTCCATTCAAAAAAAGAAAACTGAGAAATGGAAATGGGGAAATGGGGAAAGATGGTGGTGAGGAAGTGGAAATGAGATGTAAACAAAGTATAAAATGGCCATGTTGAACTATATGACTGTAAATATTAAGAGAATACATAACCAAATCAAAAGGAAGAGGCTATTAAATTTACTGAAAAGAGAAAAAAATAGATATAGCATTCGTGCAGGAAGCGCATCTAACTGAAGTGGAACACAAGAAATTAAGGAACTCAAAAGCCAGAGGTATAGCTATATTAATCAATAAAAATGTACCAATCAAAATAGAGGAGGAAATAATAGATCCAGCAGGGAGGTATGTAATGATAAAGTGTCAGATATATTCAGAATTTTGGAATTTGATCAATATATATGCACCTAATGAAGAGGATCAAAAGTTTATGCAAGATATTTTTTTGAAGATTGTAGATACGCAGGGCAATATATTGATAGGAGGGGTCATTAACCTTAATTTGGATTCAAAGATGGATAAAACTGGACAAAAGGCTAGCGAAACAACAAAGTAGCTAAATTTATGGTTAAATCAATGCAAGAAATGCAACTTTTGGATATATGGAGGAGACAACACCCAAAGGAGAAGGAATACTCATATTATTCAAGAAGACATAAAACATAGTCAAGGAATGACCTGTTCCTGTTGTCAGCCTATATCCAAGGGAGAGTTAGGAAAATGGAATATAAAGCTAGATTGTTATCGGATCACTCACCCCTGTTATTAGCAATAGAGCTGGAAGACATCCCACCAAGAATGGATAGATAGAGATTAAACTCCATGCTACTTAAAAGACAGGAATTTAGAGAATTTATTGAGTGCCAAATTAAAGTGTACTTTGAAATAAATATGGAATCAGTGAAAGACAAATTTATATTATGGGATGCAATGAAAGCCTTCATCAGAGAGCAGATAATAAGCTATGTAACTAAGATGAAAAAGGACTACAATCAGGAAATAGAACAACTGGAAAGGGAAATAGTAAGTATAGAAAAGGAACTAGCAACAAGGGAAGATACAACAAAAAGAAGAGAATTGGCGGAAAAAAAAATACGAAACACTACAAATGTATAAGGTGGAGAAGAACATAATGAAGATAAAGCAAAGTATTAAGAGCTCGGAGAAAAATGCACAAAATACTAGCTTGGCAGCTTAAAACAGAACAAGCTAAAAGAACGGTATTGGCATCAAGGAAAAAGGACAAACAATTTACATATAATCCAACAGAGATCAATGAAAACTTCATGGAATTCAACGAGCAATTATACCGAACTAAGAACGAAGGGAAAGAAGACAAAATAGATGAGTTTCTAGCTAAAATTGAACTACCAAAATTTCAAGAAGAGGAGCAAATCAAATTGATAAAACCATTTGAAATAGAGGAAATACAGGATATATTAAAAAAACTACGGAACAATAAAATGTCTGAAGAGGACAGACTCCCAATAGAATTCTGTAAAACATTTAAAGACTTATTAATTCCTCTTCTCCTGGAAGTAATGAACCAGATTGAAGAAACACAAAACATGCCAGATTCATGTAAAACAGCAATAATTACAGTAATACTAAAGATGGGGAAAGATCCACTAACACCAGCATCGTATAGACCAATATCTCTACTTAACTCAGATTATAAGATAATAGCAAAACTATTAGCAAACAGATTGGCCCACTGTGTACCAAAAATAGTAAAACTAGATCAAATTGGATTTATTAAGAAAAGACGAACAAAGGACACTATCTGTAAGTTCATTAACTTAATCCATGCAGTACAAGGAAATAAGACGCCAACAGTGGCGGTTGCTTTAAACGCAGAGAAAGCCTTTAACAGGGTAGAATGGAATTATTTATTCAAAGTACTACAGAGGTTCAACCTACCAGAGAAATATATTAATTGGATTAAAGCATTATATAAGGGACCATTGGCGAAGGTGACAATAAATAGATATTTATCGAACCAATTTAAATTAAGCAGGTCAACTAGGCAGGGATGTCCACTATCTACCTCACTGTTCACTTTAGCTATAGAACCCTTGGCAGAACTGATAAGAACAGAAAATAAAATAAAAGGGATAAAAATAGAAGAGAAGGAATATAAAATCAGTCTATTTGCAGATGACATCATAGTATAATTAACAGAACCAGAATTATCAATAAAAGAATTACTTAAGAAATTGAAGGAATATGGAGAAATATCAGGGTACAAGATCAATGGAAATAAAAGTGAAGCGATGCCAATGAATAAAGCGGATTTCACAAAGTTTAAGAAAGAATCACCATTTAAATGGCAAACACAAGCAATCCGATACCTAGGTATTAGACTAGATAATAATCCAGGCCATCTATACAAATTAAATTATCAGCCATTAATGAAGAAATTACAAGAGGACTTAGAACACTGGAGAGATTTACCACTAACACTGATAGGAAAGGTAAATTGCATTATAATGAATATCTTCCCAAGGATACAATACCTTATTCCAATCGTTACCAATTCCCTTAACAGAGAAATTCTTCATTGAGCTAAAGAAAATAATAAGGAAATTCTTATGGAAAGGGGGGAAACCGAGGATAGTGCTAGATAAATTAACAGAATGGTACAAACAAGGGGACTTACAGCTACCAAACTTTAAGAATTATTATAGAGCAGCACAATTAAGATATCTATCAGATTTTTATCAAAAAGGGAAAAACCAGATTGGACCAGGTTAGAGATAGATAAAATAGGGGAGAAGGTACCAGAACAAATACTTTATAAGTGGGATGAAAAACTGGTGCAACATAGAAGTTCACTAGTACTGCACCATCTGCTCAACATTTGGAAGAAGATTCACGTAGAAAGGAAAAAAACAAATTACCAACTACCAAAATTATTATTGACGCAAAATCAACTAATCCCTTTCACAAAAGATAACCTTTCTTTTAGAGAATGGGAGAGAAAAGGGATCAAAAGAATAGAAAATTGTTTTTTGGGAAATAATTTATTATCTTTTGAACAAATGAAATACAAATATGGTATAACTCCGGTACAATGTTTGCATACCACCAACTGAAAATCTACTTAAATGACAAATTGGGAACCAGGCTGAGGTTACCAGAAGGAAGCAGCTTTGAATATTTGATTACAGACACAATGATAATTAAAAGATTTATAACAAACATGTACATCAAGCTGCAAGAGAAAGAGAACAATTAAATAAGCTGTAAACCCAAACAAAAGTGGGAACAAGATCTAAACATAAAGATAAAAAATGATAAATGGGAAAAGCTATGCTCCGGAACTATGAGAAATACAATAAACACGAGGTTATGCATGATTCAATATAATTGGTTACACAGGCTATACACCACGCCCCAAAAGTTAAATAAATGGGACCCAACAGTATCAGACAGATGTTTTCGCTGTAAGAAGGAAACAGCAACAACAGTACATGCAATTTGGGCATGTGAGAAAGTGGAAAAGTTTTGGGAAGATCTAAATCAGGTATTAAATAAAAATCACAAAAAGCAACATACCAAAAAATCCAGAGATCTTTCTTCTAAGTAAAATAAGAAGTAAAGAATTAGGCTTCAAATTGGATGAAGCACAAAAAAAAGATTTATTATGATAGCCTTAGCTGAAGCAAAAAAATGTATAATGTCAATCTGGAAATCAGAAGAGAGCCTGAGAGTACAGCAATAGAAATGAATAAATATATTCCATTGGAAAAAAATAATATATAATTTAAAAAATAAAGTCACAGTATTCAAACAAATTTGGGAACCGTACATGGAACACAACAGAGGGCCTACCGCGGACCTCCACCCCCTAAAATGATAGAATGAGAAGAAGACAAAATGACCTGACCCAATGTGTAAAAGTAGATGACACAATTTTCTTGTTTATTTTCATTGTGTGATGACAATGTTTAATGTATTGTATATGTTGAATGTTTAGTGGGTAGGGAGGGGGCTGGGAAGGAGGGAAGGAAGGGAGGGGGTAAAAAGGGGAGAAAATGACACCGTGTATATTCAAGAGGGAAATGTTTGTGTGTATTTTGGTTAATATGGTTCATAGTGTGAAAAATTATTAAAAAAAATGTTTAAACTTGTATTAAAAAATTTAAAACTTTCATATTGTCTTTCACTATTTAGTACTTCAAGCATTTAATATTTTTTGGCTAAGACTGGCATACTACACGAAACATAAAACATCAATTTTGACTTTTGTAGAGTAGAGGCCCCGCTACCAATTTTCTAATTGGGCCCCACAATTCCTAGCACCAGCCCTGCTCACTGGCTTTCGTCCTCTCTCATAAATGCCACAATATTGCCTAGCAATAAAATAGCCTTGTATAAACCTTGCACATCCTCACATAAAGGTTGGCATCTGAGGCACCTTGTATCATTAGGAGATATGAGGTTTGCTTAGGAACATATATTCAAGCACGGAGCAGGCGCTTTGGCCCAAAACAACCGCAATGACAATCTGGGCTAGTCCCATTTGCCTGGATTTTATCTGAAGCCTTCTAAGCCCTTCCTATCCATTTATCTGTTCAATTTATCTGATTATCAGAACAGGACATACGTGGTAAATGGGAGAGCATTGATGAATACAGAAGAGCAGAAAGATTTAGGAGTAATGGTACATCATTCCCTGAAGGTAGAAACTCACGTGAATAGGGTGGTGAAGAAGGCTTTTAGTATGCTGGCCTTTATCAATCATTGCATGGAATATAGGAGTTGGGAGGTGACGTTGAGATTGTATAAGACGTTGGTGCGGCCTAATTTGGAGTTCTGTGTGCAGTTCTGGTCGCCTAATTCTTTGGCTTGGCTTCGCGGACGAAGATTTATGGAGGGGGTAAAGAGTCCAAGTCAGCTGCAGGCTCGTTTGTGGCTGATAAGTCCGATGCGGGACAGGCAGACACGGTTGCAGCGGTTGCAGGGGAAAATTGGTTGGTTGGGGTTGGGTGTTGGGTTTTTCCTCCTTTGCCTTTTGTCAGTGAGGTGGGCTCTGCGGTCTTCTTCAAAGGAGGTTGCTGCCCGCCAAACTGTGAGGCGCCAAGATGCACGGTTTGAGGCATTATCAGCCCATTGGCAGTGGTCAATGTGGCAGGCACCAAGAGATTTCTTTAGGCAGTCCTTGTACCTTTTCTTTGGTGCACCTCTGTCACGGTGGCCAGTGGAGAGCTCGCCGTATAACACGATCTTGGGAAGGCGATGGTCCTCCATTCTGGAGACGTGACCCACCCAGCACAGCTGGATCTTCAGCAGCGTGGACTCGATGCTGTCGACCTCTGCCATCTCGAGTACTTCGACGTTAGGGATGAAAGCGCTCCAATGAATGTTGAGGATGGAACGGAGACAACGCTGGTGGAAGCGTTCTAGGAGCCGTAGGTGGTGCCGGTAGAGGACCAATGATTCGGAGCCGAACAGGAGTGTGGGTATGACAACGGCTCTGTATACGCTTATCTTTGTGAGGTTTTTCAGTTGGTTGTTTTTCCAGACTCTTTTGTGTAGTCTTCCAAAGGCGCTATTTGCCTTGGCGAGTCTGTTGTCTATCTCATTGTCGATCCTTGCATCTGATGAAATGGTGCAGCCGAGATAGGTAAACTGGTTGACCGTTTTGAGTTTTGTGTGCCCAATGGAGATGTGGGGGGGCTGGTAGTCATGGTGGGGAGCTGGCTGATGGAGGACCTCAGTTTTCTTCAGGCTGACTTCCAGGCCAAACATTTTGGCAGTTTCCGCAAAGCAGGACGTCAAGCGCTGAAGAGCTGGCTCTGAATGGGCAACTAAAGCGGCATCGTCTGCAAAGAGTAGTTCACGGACAAGTTTCTCTTGTGTCTTGGTGTGAGCTTGCAGGCGCCTCAGATTGAAGAGACTGCCATCCGTGCGGTACCGGATGTAAACAGCGTCTTCATTGTTGGGGTCTTTCATGGCTTGGTTCAGCATCATGCTGAAGAAGATTGAAAAGAGGGTTGGTGCGAGAACACAGCCTTGCTTCACACCATTGTTAATGGAGAAGGGTTCAGAGAGCTCATTGCTGTATCTGACCCGACCTTGTTGGTTTTCGTGCAGTTGGATAATCATGTTGAGGAACTTTGGGGGACATCCGATGCGCTCTAGTATTTGCCAAAGCCCTTTCCTGCTCACGGTGTCGAAGGCTTTGGTGAGGTCAACAAAGGTGATGTAGAGTCCTTTGTTTTGTTCTCTGCACTTTTCTTGGAGCTGTCTGAGGGCAAAGACCATGTCAGTAGTTCCTCTGTTTGCGCGAAAGCCGCACTGTGATTCTGGGAGAATATTCTCGGCGACACTAGGTATTATTCTATTTAGTAGAATCCTAGCGAAGATTTTGCCTGCAATGGAGAGCAACGTGATTCCCCTGTAGTTTGAGCAGTCTGATTTCTCGCCTTTGTTTTTGTACAGGGTGATGATGGTGGCATCACGAAGATCCTGAGGCAGTTTTCCTTGGTCCCAACAAAGCTTGAAAAACTCATGCAGTTTGGCATGCAGAGTTTTGCCGCCTGCCTTCCAGACCTCTGGGGGGGATTCCATCCATACCTGCTGCTTTGCCACTTTTCAGTTGTTCGATTGCCTTATATGTCTCATCCAGGGTGAGGACCTCATCCAGCTCTAGCCTTAGGGGCTGTTGAGGGAGCTGGAGCAGGGCGGAATCTTGGACTGGGCGGTTGGCACTGAAAAGAGATTGGAAGTGTTCTGACCATCGGTTGAGGATGGAGATCTTGTCGCTGAGGAGGACTTTGCCGTCTGAGCTGCGCAGCGGACTTTGGACTTGGGGTGAGGGGCCGTACACAGCCTTTAGAGCCTCGTAGAAACCCCTGAAGTTGCCAATGTCCGCGCTGAGCTGGGTTCGTTTGGCGAGGCTAGTCCACTACTCATTTTGGATCTCCCGGAGTTTGCGCTGAAGATGGCTGCATGCGCGACGGAAGGCTTGTTTCTTCTCTGGACAGGACGGCTTTGTAAGGTGAGCCTGGTGGGCAGCTCGCTTCTTTGCCAGCAGCTCCTGGATTTCCTGGCTGTTTTCGTCAAACCAGTCCTTGTTTTTCCTGGAGGAGAAGCCCAGTACCTCTTCAGTGGATTGCAGTATGGTAGTCTTCAACTGATCCCAGAGGGTTTCAGGGGACGGGTTCGTGAGGCGGGTTGCATCGTCGAGCTTTGCTTTGAGGTTTGCCTGGAAGTTTCCTCTCGCTTCGTCTGACTGCAGGTTTCCAACATTGAACCTCTTTCTGGGGGCTTTATTGTTCCTGGGCTTTGGCTTGAAGTGAAGGTTGAGCTTGCAGCGAACCAGCCGGTGGTCAGTGTGGCATTCCGCGCTAGGCATGACCCTGGTGTGGAGCACATCTCGTTTGTCACTTTCTTGTACCAGGATGTAGTCCAGGAGGTGCCAGTGTTTGGATCGGGGATGCATCCAGGTGGTCTTAAGGCTGTCCCTCTTCTGAAAAAGGGTGTTTGTAATGACAAGCCGCTGTTCTGCGCAGAGCTCCAACAGGAGGCGCCCATTGTCGTTGCACTTGCCGACGCCATGCTTGCCCAGGATTCCTGGCCAGGTTTCTGAGTCTTTGCCGACACGAGCGTTGAAGTCGCCCAGGATGACAACCTTGTCGGCTGTAGGGGTGCGTTGGATGAGGTTGCGCAGGTCGGTGTAGAACTTGTCCTTTTCTGCTGGTTCCGCCTGGAGGGTTGGAGCATAGACACTGATGAGGATGATGTGACGCTTGTTTTGAAGGGGGAGTCGCATGGACATGATTCGGTCCGAGAGGCCTGTCGGAAGGTTTTCGAGTTTGGAGGCAATGAAGCTCTTGACCATGAAGCCTACACCAGATAGGCGTCGTTCATCCGAAGGCTTGCCAGACCAGTAGAGTGTGTAGCCCGTGCCGCGTTCTTGGAGGCTGCCTACATCTGCCAGGCGGACTTCACTGAGAGCGGCTATGTCGATGTCAAGTCTGAGGAGTTCATGTGCAATGAGGGCAGACCGACGTTCAGGTCGGTGGCTGTCAGCCTTGTCTAGCATGGTTCTGATGTTCCAGCATGCTAGCTTGAGTTTGTGAGCATCTTTTGAGGGGGAGGACGTGGAGGGGGAGGACATGGAGGGGGAGGACGTGGACCTGTCCTCGGGCCTGCGCAAAGGAGCCTTTAGGTGGAGTGCAGTGTCGCCTAATTATAGGAAGGATATAAACAGAGTGGAGAGAGTGCAGAGAAGGTTTACCAGAATGTTACCTGGGTTTAAGCATCTAGAGTATAGGGAGAGATTGGACAGATTAGGTCTTTATTCTTTGGAGCGTAGAAGGTTGAGAGGGGATTTGATAGAAGTATTTAAGATTATGAAAGGGATAGACAGAGTGGATGTGGATAGACTATTTCTGTTAAGAGGAGGAAAGATTAAAACAAGAGGACATGAGTTAAGAATTAAGGGGCAGAGGTTTAGAGGTAACATGAGGGGAACTTCTTTACTCAGAGAGTGGTAGCCGTGTGGAATGAGCTTCCGGGAGAAATAGTGGTGGCGGAGTCAATTGTATTATTTAAGAAAAGGTTGGACAGGTATATGGATGAGAAGAAGATGGAGGGTTATGGGCATTGTGCAGGGAGGTGGGACTAGAGAGGGGTGTTTGGTTCGGTACGGACTAGAAGGGCCTAATGGCCTGTTTCCATGCTGTAATTGTTATATGTTATGTTACTATCTGAAACAACTTCTGAACGTGAAATTATGCCCACTTCTTTGATTTCTACTGGCAGCGCATTCCATATACCTTCTGAAGATGCTGCCGCTTAGGTCCCTTTCAAATCTTTGCCCTCTCACCTGAAACTTATGTCCTCAAGTTCTAGAAGTGGGAAAATACTGAGTATTCACTTTATCCATGTCCTCATGATTTTATAAACCTCGATAGGATCATCCTTCAGCTTCCTATATTCCAAAGAATTAAGACCCAGCCTATCCAACCTTTCCCTACCCCTCAAGCCCTCCATTCCCCGAAGTATCCTCTTGAGCACTCCTTCCAATTTATTTATGCCTATCCTATAGCTGGGTGACCAGAACTCCACACGGCGCTCCAAGAGTGGTCTCACCGTCACCTTGTCCTTCTCCATTATTATCTTAGGGTCCCAAATCTTGTTCTCAGTACCTTACCCAATGAGTTGTCATTTTCAAAGAACAATTTAGTTGTACCCCTTGGACTCTCTATCCTACAACACTCTGCAGGGCCCTGCCATTCACCATACAAGTCCTGCCCTGGTTAGACTTAGTAAAGAACAACACCTCCCACTTGTCATTTAAGTTCCAAGTTGACATTATACACTTTTTTGCTACTGCTAAGACTATCATAATGAATCTTTTTTGCGCTTTATCCAATTTGAGGCCTAATTCATTATTTCTTATGTTACTTAAAATAAAGATCTCTGTCCAAATATGGATAAAACGGGGAAAAAAATTAACAGGAAGAACAAAGTAACCAAATTTATAATTAAATCAATGCAAGAAATGAAACTTGTGGACATATGGAGGAAACAAAACCCAAACTAAAAGGAATACTCATACTACTCGACTAGACATAAAACATACTCAAGGATAGACCTATTCCTGTTATCAGCCCACATTCAAGGGAGAGTTAGAAAAACGGAATATAAAGCCAGACTATTATCGGACCACTCACCCCTGTTATTGGCAATAGAGCTAGAGGACATCCCTCCAAGAATGTATAGATGGAGATTAAACCCCATGCTACTTAAAAGACAGGATTTTAGAGAATTTATTGAAAAACAATTAAAAATGTACTTTGAAGTAAATACGGAATCAGTGGAAGATAAGTTTATACTATGGGACGCAATGAAAGCATTCATTAGAGGGCAAATAATAAGTTATGCAACCAAGATGAAGAAGGACTATAATCAGGAAACAGAGCAGTTGGAAAGGGAAATCTTCTTTGGCTTGGCTTCGCGGACGAAGATTTATGGAGGGGGTAAAAAGTCCACGTCAGCTGCAGGCTCGTTTGTGGCTGACCAGTCCGATGCGGGACAGGCAGACACGATTGCAGCGGTTGCAAGGGAAAATTGGTTGGTTGGGGTTGGGTGTTGGGTTTTTCCTCCTTTGCCTTTTGTCAGTGAGGTGGGCTCTGCGGTCTTCTTCAAAGGAGGCTGCTGCCCGCCAAACTGTGAGGCGCCAAGATGCACGGTTTGAGGCGTTATCAGCCCACTGGCGGTGGTCAATGTGGCAGGCACCAAGAGATTTCTTTAGGCAGTCCTTGTACCTTTTCTTTGGTGCACCTCTGTCACGGTGGCCAGTGGAGAGCTCGCCATATAATACGATCTTGGGAAGGCGATGGTCCTCCATTCTGGAGACGTGACCCATCCAGCGCAGCTGGATCTTCAGCAGCGTGGACTCGATGCTGTCGACCTCTGCCATCTCGAGTACCTCGACGTTAGGGGTGTGAGCGCTCCAATGGATGTTGAGGATGGAGCGGAGACAACGCTGGTGGAAGCGTTCTAGGAGCCGTAGGTGGTGCCGGTAGAGGACCCATGATTCGGAGCCGAACAGGAGTGTGGGTATGACAACGGCTCTGTATACGCTTATCTTTGTGAGGTTTTTCAGTTGGTTGTTTTTCCAGACTCTTTTGTGTAGTCTTCCAAAGGCGCTATTTGCCTTGGCGAGTCTGTTGTCTATCTCATTGTCGATCCTTGCATCTGATGAAATGGTGCAGCCGAGATAGGTAAACTGGTTGACCATTTTGAGTTTTGTGTGCCCGATGGAGATGTGGGGGGGCTGGTAGTCATGGTGGGGAGCTGGCTGATGGAGGACCTCAGTTTTCTTCAGGCTGACTTCCAGGCCAAACATTTTGGCAGTTTCCGCAAAGCAGGACGTCAAGCGCTGAAGAGCTGGCTCTGAATGGGCAACTAAAGCGGCATCATCTGCAAAGAGTAGTTCACGGACAAGTTTCTCTTGTGTCTTGGTGTGAGCTTGCAGGCGCCTCAGATTGAAGAGACTGCCATCCGTGCGGTACCGGATGTAAACAGCGTCTTCATTGTTGGGGTCTTTCATGGCTTGGTTCAGCATCATGCTGAAGAAGATTGAAAAGAGGGTTGGTGCGAGAACACAGCCTTGCTTCACGCCATTGTTAATGGAGAAGGGTTCAGAGAGCTCATTGCTGTATCTGACCCGACCTTGTTGGTTTTCGTGCAGTTGGATAATCATGTTGAGGAACTTTGGGGGACATCCGATGCGCTCTAGTATTTGCCAAAGCCCTTTCCTGCTCACGGTGTCGAAGGCTTTGGTGAGGTCAACAAAGGTGATGTAGAGTCCTTTGTTTTGTTCTCTACACTTTTCTTGGAGCTGTCTGAGGGCAAAGACCATGTCAGTGGTTCCTCTGGTTTGACGAAAACAGCCAGGAAATCCAGGAGCTGCTGGCAAAGAAGCGATCTGCCCACCAGGCTCACCTTACAAAGCCGTCCTGTCCAGAGAAGAAACAAGCCTTCCGTCGTGCATGCAGCCATCTTCAGCGCAAACTCCGGGAGATCCAAAATGAGTGGTGGACTAGCCTCGCCAAACGAACACAGCTCAGCGCGGACATTGGCGACTTCAGGGGTTTCTACGAGGCTCTAAAGGCTGTGTACGGCCCCTCACCCCAAGTCCAAAGCCCGCTGCGCAGCTCAGACGGCAAAGTCCTCCTCAGCGACAAGATCTCCATCCTCAACCGATGGTCAGAACACTTCCAATCTCTTTTCAGTACCAACCGCTCAGTCCAAGATTCCGCCCTGCTCCAGCTCCCTCAACAGCCCCTAAGGCTAGAGCTGGATGAGGTTCCCACCCTGGATGAGACATATAAGGCAATCGAACAACTGAAAAGTGGCAAAGCAGCAGGTATGGATGGAATCCCCCCAGAAGTCTGGAAGGCTGGCGGCAAAACTCTGCATGCCAAACTGCATGAGTTTTTCAAGCTTTGTTGGGACCAAGGTAAACTGCCTCAGGATCTTCGTGATGCCACCATCATCACCCTGTACAAAAACAAAGGCGAGAAATCAGACTGCTCAAACTACAGGGGAATCACATTGCTCTCCATTGCAGGCAAAATCTTCGCTAGGATTCTACTAAATAGAATAATACCTAGTGTCGCTGAGAATATTCTCCCAGAATCACAGTGCGGCTTTCGCGCTAACAGAGGAAAGGGAAATAATAAACATAGAAATAAAGATCTCTGGAATTTTTCTTCAAAAACAGCTTTGACTTTTTTTTAAGGCTCCTACAACCCAGACCATTTGGGGCATCGGGCCTGCGCTCACAAAAATTAGTCCAGCTCTCTCAGATTCCCCCATTGGCAGGAGAAAGGAAATGAAACCTGGTCTTATTGGCTTGTGAAAATTTCCAAACCTAAGCAGTACCTGTGTTTCTCCTCTAGTCACCCATGGATTCCAAGTGCAGGCCTCCAGACACTGGATGTAGTCTACTCTGATGGCTCAAAGATAGCCCTCATGAAGAGACGTGAGGAGGTCTAACATGGATATGACATACACAGCGAATGGTAGGGATCTCGGGAGTGTTGTAGGGCAGAGGGATCAAGAAGGAATATAGCACTTTTAAAGTGGTGTCACAGGTAGATAGGGTAATCAAAAAAAGGCTCTCAGCACATTGTCCTTCGTCAGTCAGTGTACTAAGTATAGTATAGAAGGTGAGCGCTCATGATGCAGTTCCTGAAGACAGTGGTTGAGGCCCCATTTGGAGAGGGTGTGGAGAAGCATGCTGAAGAAATTCAGCAGGTTACACAGCATGGTGGGGGTAACCAATGTTTCGGTACTGGCCCTTCATAAGGTGAAGATTTACTAGGATGTTCCAGGACATGGGGCCTGAGCTAAAAGGAGAGGTTGAGCAGGCTGAAGCTTTGGAGGGCAGGAGGGTGAGTGGTGATCTCATAGAGGTGTACAAAATTATAAAAGGAATAGGTCAGGTAATTTTTTTAAAATTTAGACATATAACATTTCGGCCCATGAGCTAGTGCCGCCCAATTACACCCAATTGACCTACACCCCCAGTACGTTTTGAACAGTGGGAGGAAACCTGAATCCCCAAGGAAAACCAATGCAGATACAACAGAACATACAAACTCCTTACAGACAGCATGGGATTCAAACCCCGGTCCTGATCACTGGCGCTGTAACAGAGTTGCACTAAAACACAACGTACCGTCCAATATCAGTCTTTTGGTCAGAGTAGGTGAATTAATAACCAGAGGACATTGGTTAAAGGCAAGAGGAGAGGATTTAACAGGAACCTCAGGGGTAACTTTTTTTTATAAAAAAAAAGGGTGGTGATTGTATGGAACAGGCTGCTGGGAGGAGGTGGTTGAAGAAGGTACAGGTACTTAATCTTTTTCAGATTTTGGATAATGGAACTGTATTAAAACAGTGGTACTCTTAAGTAATTGCAAGGGGGAGCAGCTGGTAAATGAAGCGAGATCCGATGTCTCCTTGATCTCCCGCCTGAGTCATGCTGCCACTCTCTTCCCGCTCGCGTCGCACTGCCTCTCTCCCTGCTCGCCTGCCCGAGTCGCGCTGCCACTCTCTCCCCGCTCACCCGCCCAAGTTGCACTGCCATTCTCTCCCCGCTCGCCTTCCCGAGTCATGCTGCCACTCTCTCCCCGCTCGCCTGCCCGAGTTGCGCTGCCACTCTCTCCCCGCTTGTCTTCCCGAGTCATGCTGCCACTCTCTCCCCGCTCGCCCACCCGAGTCATGCTGCCACTCTCTCCCCGCTCGCCTGCCCGAGTTGCGCTGCCATTCTCTCCCTAAGCCACTCCCTGTCAAATACCCTTTCAGTGGGATTGATGTAATTCTGCTGGAGGACAATCCCTGTATTTTTAAGTAAAACGTAACAGTAAAATTTCAAACTTAAACTGGCTCAAACTAAGCTAAACACCTGAAAATATACTGTACATGCAGTAAAAAAATGTACTGTTTTTGGAATTACGGATAAAAGATTACGTACCTGTACTATTGTAATGTTTGATGGATCTATGCTTAGAGTAGTTCTTGGTGGATAGGGGCTGAAAGCAGACAGGTGAGACATTTGTGTGAATGTGGGCATGTTGTGCCTCAGGGCCAGTATTGACACTGTGTGACTCTATGTCTCTAAGCTTCAGTCTCTGCTGGGTCTATGGAGTGCCCCAGGCCAGACAGGTAGATGAGGAACTTCAGGCATTGGCAAGCTGGCCAACAGCAACCTCCCCAAAGTCCCCCTCCCCCCACCATGTAGGCAGACTGGTGTTGGATTAACTGCCAGCCTGTTTCTTCTCTGCTCCACCCCACCCCACCCCACCAACCTATGGGCAAAAAGGATAACAAAAGCTCCTTAGAGAAACTGCTGGGGAAGCTTCAACCTGAATGCAAGTCGCTTTCCCTCTATTTTGACCCTCCACAGTTCACACAACACAGTGGCACAGTTTACACAACATTATTACAGAGCTGAACACCGGTTTGAATCTGCCGCTGTCTGTAAGGTGTTCTCCCTGCGACTGCATGGGTTTCCCCTGGGTGCTCCAGTTTCCTCCCATGTACCAAAAACATATGAGGTTAGTTGGTTAATTTGCCACGTGGGTGTAGTTGGGCGCCAAGGGATGTGTTACTGGCAAGGTGGCAGGGCTATACCATTGGGATGTGGAGGGTTAGCAAGGCATTTAGCACAACATTATTACAGTGCTAGCAATGTGGGTTCAAATCCAGTGCTGTAAGGAATTTATACAATCTCTACATATCTGCATGGGTTTTCTCCAGGTGTTCGGTTTCCTCCCACCCTCCAAACTGTTCAGAGTTATATGTTAGTTTGGGTGTAATTGGGCAGGACAGGTTTGAATAGCCAGAATCAGCTTCTACAGAGTTATAAGTAAAAGTTGCAAGTTTTACATTTATAACAACTGGGCTGGTCCCACCATAGCTCTTTTGTTCTCTCAGGATCTCAGAGGTACCAAGAGCCTTCTAGCCTCAATGTCCTGGCACAAACATACACCACAGGCCTGGTCTGTAGGAGACTTTACTTCTATCTCATGCATGGTGATAGGTACCCATGTTTTTATCTGCACCATGACCACAGACACATACCCACCAGGTCCTGATTCAACATCCCGCTGCCCTCCCAGAGGTCAAGCATTTTAACCGGTTGCTGCACCATTTACAACCTACTGACCCAACTCCAAATTAAAGAGCCTTACCTGTCGATTCCTCCTATCAGCAATGAGTGGCATAGCCAATTTAATTTGCTGAAGGGAGCCAAGTGCACTCCCCTGAGCTCATTAGCTTAGGACGCTTTCAGAACCCAAGTAGATGAAGCTCCTGCCAGTACAATGGCCAGCAGCTTCTTTTCCACAGAATAAGAAAACAGGAATTGAAAGCCTCCTTGCCTCACCAGCAGCAGTAGATCAACAGTGGTTGTTTAACATCAGCCCCAGCTTGCCAATATCAGCAAGGATGAAAACATATTGAAATAACAATTCTAGTTCCAAGTGGGAAAGGATTCGTACCGAATACAAAGTTATCGGGTCTGAAAATCCACCCAAAAGGCCCGGATCTAACAGAATCCATTGTACCAGGTTCCAAATCCACCAGAATGGCTCGAGGTACGTACTTGCTAACTGTAGGAGGAAGAAAGTGACAGCATTATGGAATCCAAGTTATGCAGTCATCAACACCATCTGTAACAAAGGCAGGCACTGTGCTGTCTGTCTTTCAGATTGAAGACAAAAAATATTTTGTGTGCAATAGGGCAGCACAAGTTCCTGAATTTCAGGCTAGCACAAGGTCACATTTCACAGACTGATTTGCAGTGCAGCACATCAATTATGGTGGCAACAATGTGAATCTTTACATTGTAACAGGAAAGAAGGGGCAACAGAAAGATTTCCCTTCAAATTTATTTTAAGTAAGGTTGTTATGTCTTTTAAACAGCTGGCAATTAAATATGACTTAACAAATTTTATTTAGATATTTACAGATTTGAAATTTCTCAAATACCATAATCACTGGACCTTCCATTTGTACATCCACCAGATCTAGTTGATAATATTTTTCAAGTAAATCTTTCTCAGAAAGGATTAATTGGAATTATATATGATAGATTATTGAAATTACATCCAGTACTTCATAATAAGATTAAAAAGCCTTGGGAATTGGAACTTGCAAGTCCCTTATTGGACCATCTATGGGACAAGATTCTTAAAACTGGTGAATACACCTTCAATATGTGCCCAACATTTATCAATCCAATTCAAAGTGGTGTATCATGTTCATGTTCAAAGATAAGCTTATATCTTCTATAAGGTTTGTATCTTTTCTAATATTAACCCTACTTGTGACAGATGCAAATCTGATAATGTTACATTGACATGTTTTGGTCTTGTCCATTCTTAGAAATCTATTGGAAATAAATTTTTAATATCTTTTCAACTGTATTTCGGGTGGAGCTACGACTCAATCCAATAAATGCTCTTTTTGGGGTTACCGAGCCAGTCTTGGGGAGTTTTTCTGTACCTGCACAGCGGGTTGTGGCCTTCTCCACATTGTTGGCTAAGAGCCATTTTATTCAAATGGAATGACTCTAGACCTCCAATAGTGTTTCAATGGTTCTCTCATAGTATGTCCTGCTTAAGCTTAGATTAAAAAAAGATATCATGTATTTATCAGTGAAATTTGAAGAAACATGGTGACTTTTTATGTCTTATTTTCATTTGGTGTAAATGTTTTTAATGTGATTAGGTGTACTCACTCTTCCAGATGAGATATAGTCTTAACTTTGTTTTTTGATTCACGGAATGAATCAAAAGCTACAAAATATCTGTAACCCTCAGGATAAGCTGCTCAGATTTTTTTTTGGTTAGTTTTTTTTCTCCAATAGAGTTGGTTAGGTGGGGTTTATATACACATCGGACTTGTCAGCCACAAACGAGCCTGCAGCTGACGTGGACATTACCCCTCTGTAAATCTTCGTCCGCGAAGCCAAGCCAAAGAAAAGAATATGTGTGTGTATATATTTTTTGTCTTTTCTGTCTTCATCCAGTGCAGTGAAAGGGGGGGACCAAGTTTATACTGTTTGCAGTTTTAGTTCCATTCCCTTGCACTGTCTTTATTATAAAAAACAATAAAAAAAATTGAAAAAGAAAGATTTCCCTTTGTAGTGACTACATGAATTGGCACTGACAACTAGGAAGCAGCCCAAATTCATAAACTCTGCTCAAACATTAACGGCACAGCAAAGCCATTACAAGCCCCTGTTATAGCATGGAATACAGCAATTTAAAGAAAAACAACTTTCAATTAAAGGCCTCACCATCCGCAAGACAGCACAGAAGGAATGTGAACACTGAGGCAGAGATGCTGCATGAAGGCAGGTGGTTTCATAGGTGGGGCCTGTATTACAGACTGATTCCATAAAACTGTTGAATAATAGATAGCCCATCCTGCAGCACTGGAACTTAAATTCACACCTCAAACTCTGTTATTTCAGAAAGAAAATAAAACCGACAAAGTAGGAGCAGGATGTGAGAAACAGAAGTACCTTCACAGAATTTGCTCGAGACAAAAATTGAGAACAAAGAACATTTATTGTACAACAATGCAAAGTTGGGTGCTTCCCCTTACCCTGGGAATACACACACACACTGGGGCTCACCCAACTTTTATACAGTTTATTTCAGTATAGAAGTACCCTCCCCCTTACATTCTTCTGCCTCCTGGATGAGTTTGGCATTAGGCAATCCTATCTGCCTACGTGCTGTTTCTGTGAACTTGGAGGACCAGGGGGTATCCTGTCGGTGTCCCATCATGTCATTGTCCTTATTCACACCTTCCCGACTCTCAGGGCTTACTAACTTCTTATATGCAGAACTTGCTAATTCTGTCTAAGGCTTACTAATTACATATACGGAACTTGCTGATTCTGTCTCAAAGGCTAGAAGACCCTTATCTTATTCAGACTAACTTTACCTTCCTACATTCTATTATCTACCCTTATCCTATTCATACTGGCTTTATTCATTACACATATATCCATACTAGTTTTCTTCATCTTTCATATTTTCATATTAGTTTTACTCATCTCTCACAAGGAGTAGAACATTATCCATTTGAGCTTGTCCCAGTATTTTAAAGGATCTTGGCTCCTGCTCTCTTGCCCTATTCCTTGAAGCCTTCCATGTCTGGTGTCCAGATGCTTCCTAAGTGAAATCTGTTTTTATGGAATAACTCAGATGAACAGCAGCAGCATGTTACACCACTCACATTCTTACCTGGTCAGCTACCCACTCATAAACACTGCCATCCTCTCCCCTACTGGACATTAGGTTCATAGTGATAATGGAAAGAAACACTCAATGTTTATGAACCACTGCTACAAACAAATTAAAGTGTCCAAGTTAGTGGATAACAATGTAGATTCTTAAACATTTAAATAGGGCTATATCTTGCCACAGCATTGCAGAGGGATTATAATATTCTTGAATACTAATGAGTAAAAATCTACAGCAAAGTATTGCTGGAGGAACTCAGCAAGTTAGTCAGCATGGATAGAAATGGTCAGTCAACATTTCCAGTTAGGACCCTATATCAAGACTAAAATAAAAAGCTGAAATTAAATGGGTCACATTACTAAGATGGAAGGTTATTTTTATAGGTTGATCAGTTGTGGATTCAGCTGATTTTATTTCATTGTCTCTTCTAGACAGATTTCCAAATTACTTCAGTTTGACATGCTTGGTCCTGAGATAAATTTGGAAGAAGATAATGTTTAATAATAGGAGAACAAGAGAGAATCAATTGACCTCAATTGAGAATTTGTTACTGAGACAATATTAATGACATGGGCTCCAGATTGATAGATCATACTTACACAAGAGACTCCCCCAAGAGCTCAATGCGTTCATCCAGTGCGTATAGTGTCATACAGGCCTGAAAGTTGACAGTAGCAGGGATGCTATAGTTTCCTGCAGGAGAGGGTATTGATCCAGGAGGTCAGACAGCCTGCCAATACTCACCACCACATTAACTCTGACACTGGGTAGTTGGGCAGCACCTGAGATCACCATAGTTTCAACAAGGGAGAAGAGTGGCAAGGATTAAAAAAACTGAAAGCAAATGAGAGATAGACTCCACTGCATGACACAGTGAAGCAATATTAATTTTGTTCAGGTCGACATTGTTAAATATTTCACACCATGAGGCATTGCAATGTACATTGACTAAACCAACAGCCTTGTCAAACTGGTGACAGTGGAGCTGGCAAGGTCAACATAGAATGAGGTATATACTTCATGATAGGCCAGATAAATGCTTGATTTTAATCTCATTTCCCCCCCAACCCCCATCCAAAAATTGCTTTTCTCACCTATTTTAAATGAAGGGCTCTTCAAACACTGGAAGGAGAAGCAAAAAAAAAAAATCCTACTCTTACAAATACTCTAAAAAAACACAAAACTGCAGATGCTGGAATCTGAGCAAACATTGACATGTTGGAGAGAGACTCAGGCGGTCAGGCAGCATCCATGGGGAGAAAATGGTCCAGGCAAGTTTGAGACCTCGTCCCTATAATCCTACCTAGTGCCAAAGACTGATCCCCAAAATAAAACTGATGGCACACTCGAGCCATAGCCTATGCACCAGGGTATGCTAACATATGGGCAGTGATTTGTTGACCTCTCTGGTATTGGGGTCCCTCCAGATCAGAAGGAAACCTCAGTCAAAAAACTTTCCTGGATCGCCAGTCTCTCTCTAAAGGGATTTGGTGAAAAATATCTGGTTGTGCGGTGCACTCCACCCATGGATGTGGGGAGTTGGTTCTGCAGTGAAGATTTACATTGCAGGCTTTAACCACGAAATGTGGCTGAGCATCTTTTGGGAGGTGGTGGGGGGGATGAATAGTGAATAGTTCCTGGGAGATGACGCGACAGGCGAACCTGTCCCAAACACTCCCGGCGGAAAAAAAGGGGGCACGAGAATGACGGGACGAATCTGGTACCTGCTGCCTCATTGTATTAGACATTAATTCGCTCCAGTTGTAGGTCGCCATCTCCCCCGGTAGGAGCCGATGGGATCGATACAATGTTCATTGCTGATGACCTCCCAGAACTGGCGAGACACAAGGTCAGAGTTATTATTATTATAATTTGACACCCTTTACCCCCTGGCTCTCACACGCAGTCCAGAGAACCAACCTCCCCATCATTACTCGCCAACAAAGACTTTGCATCATTGTTAATGTCTTACTGTTACTGCTCGAGGAACAGACATTACTGGCTTGTTCCTCCAACAAGATAAAAAGCCAGCTGTCTTGTCAAAGTGAAATGTTAGAGCATTGAATAGGCCACACGTTGTTCTTTTTTTAATTTTTTTTTATTTTTCACACTGTGAACCATATCAACCAAAATATGTATAAATGTATCTCATTAAATTTACACAGTGGACTTTTCTCCCCTTTCCACCCCCCTTCCCTCTCTCCCCTCGACCCACACCCCCTCCAGTACATTCAACATATACAAATAAAAATAAAACCATAAAACAATATTTTCACAAACAGGAAAATAAACAAGAAAAATGTGTCATCTATTTATTACGCACTGAATCTAGTCATTTTGTCTTCATATCATTTTCATTCTCATTTTAGGGGATGGAGATTGTAGGCAAGCTCTCTCTGATATGTTCCATGTATGGTTCTCAAATTTGTTCAAACATTGTGACTTTATTTTTTTTAATTATATGTTATTTTTTCCAATGGAATACATCTATTCATTTTCATGTACTCATGCTCTCTTCCATTTTCCAAGTTGACATTATATATTTTTTTGCTATTGCTAAGGCTATCATAATGAATTTTTTTTTGCACTTTATCCAATTTGAGGCCTAATTCTCCACTTCTTATGTTACTTAAAAGAAATATCTCTGGTTTTTTGGTATGTTATTTTTTGTAATTTTATTTAGTATCTGATTTAGTTCTTTCCAAAATGTATTCACTTTCGTACATGTAATGTTGTTCCCATTTCCTCCTTACAGCGAAAGCATCTATCCAATAATGTTGAATCCCATTTTTTTAATGTTTGAGGAGTAATATATACCCTGTGTAACCAATTATAGTGTATCATGCATAACCTTGTGTTTATTGTATTCTTCATAGTTCCAGAACATAACTTTTCCCATACTTCATTTTTTATCTTTATGTTTAGATCCTTTTCCCACTTCTGCTTAGGTTTATAGTTTATTTCATTTTCCTTATCTTGCAGCTTAATGTATATGTTGGTTATAAATCTTTTGATTATCATTGTGTCTGAAATCACGTATTCAAAGCTGCTTCCTTCAGGTAATCTCAAGCTGTTTCCCAATTTATCTTTATTAGTGGCTGGTCATTTAGTTTGTACAAGTGGCTTAAGTTAATATCTAACCTGATCCCTAGGTATCAGATTGCTTGTGTTTACCATTTCAATGATGATTCTTTTTAAAATTCTGTATAGTCTGCGTTACTCATTGGCATCACTTCACTTTTAATTGCATTGATCTTGTACCCCAATATTTCTCCATATTCCTTCAATTTCTTATGTAATTCTTTTACTGATATCTCTGGTTCTGTTAGGTATACTATAATGTCATCTGCAAATAAACTGATTTTATACTCCTCCTTTATTTTTATCCCTTTTATTTTATTTTCTATTTTTATCAGTTCTACCAAAGGTTCTATTGCTAAGGCGAACAGTGAGGGGGATAGTGGACATCCCTGTCTAGTTGACTTACTTAATTTAGTGACTTCGCCAACGATCCATTATACAATCCTTTAATCCAATTTATATATTTTTCTGGTAGACTGAATTTCTGTAATACTTTAAATAAGTAATTCCACTCTACTCTGTCAAAGGCTTTTTCTGCATCTAGAGCAATAGCCACTGTTGGTTTCTTATTTCCTTGAACTGCATGAATTAGATTAATAAGTTTGCAGACATTGTCCGCTGTTCATCTTTACTTAATAAATCCAGTTTGATCTTGTTTTACTATTTTAGGTACACAATCAGCCAATCTGTTTGCTAATAATTTTGCTATTATCTTATAATCTGAGTTAAGTAGAGATATTGGTCTATATGATGCTGGTGTTAGTGGATCCTTCCCCGTCTTTGGTATTACTGTAATTATTGCTGTCTTATATGAATCTGGCAAGTTTTGTGTTTCTTCTATCTGGTTAATTACTTCCAGGAGAGGAGGAATTAATAACTCTTTAAATGTTTTATAAAATTCTATTGGAAATCCATCCTCTCCTGGTATTTTATTGTTCAGTAGCATTTTTAATATATCCTGTACTTCCTCTATTTCAAATGGTTTTATCAGTTTGTTTTGTTCCTCTTCTTGCCATTTTGGCAGTTCAATTTTAGGTAAAAATTCCTCTATTTTATCATCTTTCCCCTTGTTCTCAGTTTGATACAATTGTTCATAAAATTCCTTTAAATTTTCAATAATCTCTGTTGGATTATATGTATTTTGTTTGTCCTTTTTCCTTGATGCCAGTATTGTTCTTTTAGCTTGTTCTGTTTTAAGTTGTCAGGCTAATATTTTGTGTGTTTTTTAATTCCAGTTCGTAATACTTTTGCTTTGTTTTCATTATGTTCTTATCCACTTTGTATGTTTGTAATGTTTCGTATTTAATTTTTTTATCCTTTTCGTTATATCATCCCTTTTTACTAATTCCTTTTCTGTACTTACTATCTCCCTTTTCAACTGCTCTATTTCCCAATTGTAGTTCTTTTTCATCTTAGTCACATAACTTATTATCTGCCCTCTAATGAGAGCTTTCATTGCATCCCATAATATAAATTTGTCTTTCACTGATCCTGTGTTTATTTCAAAATATGTTTTAATTTGGCATTCAATAAATTCCCTAAATTCCTGTCTTTTAAGTAGCATGGAGTTTAACCTCCATCTATATGTTCTTGATTTGGTGTCCTCCAGTTCTATTGCTAATAATAGGGGTGAATGATCTGATAGTAGTCTAGCTTGTATTCAGTTTTCCTAACTTGAGTATGGGCTGACAACAAAAACATATTGATCCTTGAGTAAGTTTTGTGCCTACTCAAATAATATGAAAATTCCTTCTCTCTTGGGTGTTGCCTCCTCCATATATCCATAAGTTTCATTTCCTGCATTGATTTAACCCCAAATTTGGCTACTTTATTCTTTTTACTTGTCTTTTGTCCAGTTTTATCTAACATTGGGTCCAAATTAAGGTTAAAATCCCCTCCTATCGATATATTTCTTTCTGTGCCTGCAATCTTCAAAAAAATATCCTGCATAAACTTTTGATCCTCCTCTTTAGGTATTGATCAAATTCCAAAATTCTGAGTATATCTGACATTTTATCATTGCATACTTCCCTGCCGGATCTATTATTTCCTCCTCTATTTTGATTGGTACATTTTTGTTAACTAGTATGGTTACACCTCTAGCTTTTGAATTATAGGATGCTACTGTTATGTGTCCTACCCAGTCTCTCTTTAGTTTGTTATGTTCCGCTTCAGTTAGATGCATTTCCTGCACAAATGCTATATCTATTTTATCTTTCTTCAATAAATTTAGTAGCCTCTTCCTTTTAATTTGGTTATGTATTCCATTAATGTTTATAGTCATATAGTTCAACATGGCCATTTATATCTTGCATACATCTCTTTTCCACTTCTTTTCCACCTCCATTTCCCCATTTTCATCTCTTAGTTTTCTCTTATTACACTTAATATACGACAATGCATTTAAGACATAAAGTACCCCCGCAGTTTCCACATCCACTAATACCTTAACCCCAAAAGTTCGCCCCCTCTCTGAGTTGCCTCATACCCCTTGCCGGGCAACCACAACTCCCCTTTTCATTTGGGTTGTGATCTTGTTCGCAGCGTCAACTGATTTTGCAGTGACGGTTATTCCCCCTCCACCCAGCCCTCGCCAGAAAACATTTTTTTTTAAACACATATAACAAGCTCTTTTTCCCCCCTTACTCCCTTCCTTCCCTTCTCTTTTCCTTCTTTAGTTCTTTACATATACATTGTTTTTACATCTTTATCGCCATTCTTCATTCTTGTTACATCTCTTCATCTCTTCTCCTGTCCTGCAAACGTTCTGCGAATTCTTGGGCTTTCTCTGGATCCGAGAATAGTCTGTTTTGCTCCCCGGGTATAAATATTTTAAGCATGGCTGGATGTCTTAATATGAATTTATAACCTTTTTTTCATAAAGTTGATTTCGCTGTATTAAACTCCTTACTCTTCTTTAAGAGTTCAAAACTAATGTCTGGGTAAAAAAAATATTTTTTGACCCTTGTATTCCAATGGTTTATTCTCTTCTCTAATTTTATTCCTTGCCTGTTCCAGTATATTTTCTCTTGTCGTATATCTCAAAAATTTTACTAAGATGGATCTTGATTTTTGATGTGCCTGTGGTTTCGGAGCTAATGCTCTGTGTGTCTTTTCTATTTCCATTTCTTTCTGCATTTCTGTCATTCCCAGTACCTTCGTGATCCATCCTTTTATAAATTCCTTCATGTCTGTGCCTTCTTCATCTTCCTTTAGGCCCACTATCTTTATGTTGTTTCGCCTACTAAAGTTTTCCATTATATCAATCTTCTGAGCTAACAACTCTTGTATCTCTTTAATTTTTTTTGTCATTTTCTTCCAATTTTTCTCTTAAGTCATTCACTTCCATTTCTACAGCCGTTTCCCCCTCTTCCACATTCCCTACTCTTTTCCCTATTTCTGTCATTACCAGTTCTAACCTTTGCATTTTATCTTCTGTTCTTTTCATTTTCCTTTTAATTGCCTTAAACTCTAATGACAACCATTCTTTTAATGATCTCATTTGTTCTTCAAAAAGACTTTATCTATATTCTGTTCGTCAATTTTACCTTTTATTTCTCTTTGTCCATCAGTTTTACCTTCTTTTTCTCTGCGAAGATCTTGGTCTTCTTCTGTGTCTGTATCTGTGTTTGTGTCTTCTTCTTCACTTCTTTGTGTCTGTGTCTCTTCTGTTTTTCCTGATGAACTGCTTGTATCTCTTTGTCGGGCCTCTTCTTGCTGGGCCTCTTGTTGCTGTTCCTCCCCTCTTGGGCTGCTCATCTGTTGTGCTTCTTGACGTTGGTCTCCTTGTCGATCTTCCCTCCATCTATCTTCCACATCTGTTTCATCACACCTTCTTCTGTTGTCTTCCTTATCCTCCAGCTGAGAGCCCTGGTATCGGGCATCTCTCAGTTGCCTGGTCTGTAACAGCCCACTCCTCTGCTAAGCCCCCCTTCCACCGGTGTCCTTTTTCTCCTCTGATTGCACACTTTTGTTTGGCTCTGAGAGCCATTTTTGTAGTGTACTGGCTGGTGGGTCGCAACTCTGCACTGCAGGTACTGACCTCGAGGGTCAGGCACTCCTCGTCACCACAGCATCCTGTTCCTTCCTGCAGGTAAGGCCTTCTTCCTTCTTCTCCAGCGACTTTTTTACTTCATTTTTTCCACCTGTTCTTACTTTCTCCTCCTTGGAAGCCATCTTCTTTCTCTTCTCTGTATCTTTATCTTTTATTTCTTGTATTTTATTTCTGTTATGCTTTGCTTTTTCCTGACTTTTTTTTCTATTTTCCTGAAGAAGGCTGATTTTCCCGACTGGCCACTACTCCATCATGTGACTCCTCCCTGGTCACACGTTGTTCCAGCACCGAATATATTACAGCAAATGTAATCAGACAACCTATGTCCCATTGTAACATTCCCAGCAGCTGCTTCCGCAGAAACCGTCAAACCTGTTTTCCACAAATTCCATGCAGCAATAAAAGGGAGATTATATCATAAATGACCTTGTAAATGACACACGACTCTCAGGATTTGAACAAAGGCGCAATTTTTGCAATGTCATCATGTGCATTATCGTTTGAAGGATTTATTTCCCCCCCAGCCAAAATAAATTGCTCGGTCAGAGGGACTGGTAAGACGTGTCCCCAAGAAGCGGTGGGTGCACACGCTTGCAGCTGTACCTTGGCACCTATCTGGTTCCCCCACTCGCCAGTCTGAATGTGCACAATCTCCCGCATCTTCCGCTGAATCGCTCCCTTGTTCACACTGCGCAGCGATGTTTCTCTGCAGCACCACAAAGACTCTGCAATTTAGCCCCACCTCAAACCCAGGTCGCCAGGATTGGAGGAGTGAGGAACAGTATGGAAGGGGGAGCAGCACCACCACCCCAAGATGACGCAGCACAACCCATCACTGAGCACATATGACACAGACCAGCCAATCACAGAGCGTATATGACACAGAACAGTCTATAACAGAGTGGATGCAACACGGACCACCCTATCACAGAACACATATGACACGGAGCAGCCTATCAGAGCACCAGCGTCCTGCCTCTGCCTTCTCAGTTTTTGGTTCATTGATTATTCAGGAATCTGATGGCAGCAGGGAAGAAGCTGTCCTTGTGCCATTGGGTGCTTGTTTTTAGATTCCTTTATCTTTTCCCAATAGTAGCAGAGTAAAAAGGGCATGGCCTAGGGGTTGGGGTCTTTGTGGATAGAAGCTGGTTTTTTAACACTGCCTCATATAGATGACCTCGATGAAGTGAAGTCTGGTGCCTGTGATGTTGCAGGCCGAGTTAACAACCATATGGAGTTTATTCTTGTCCTGAGGGTCGGCACCTCCATACCAGGCAGTGATGAAACCAGCCAGAATGCTCTCCACGGTACATCTGTAAAAGTTTTTGAGCTTAAATTAAACCACAAATCATGATGAGAACAAATCCAGTTTGCAACCCTATGGCAGGGAGCCATCAATGGTGATGAAATGACCATTGTATTCATGTTTTGCACATTGAGCAAGAGTACAGACTTTGGACCAAGAGAGACCACTGGGTCTGCTCTGTCATTCATCAAGATCATGGGTGATAATCCAGTTTCCTTCGCTCTCTCAACATCTGTCAATTTCCTTCATATCCAGAAATCAAGTGACCTCCATTTGGAATGAACTCAGTGACCATGCCTCCAGCAAGATCCCAACAACATCCGGGCATGGGCTTATCAGTTAAACAAGAAACTCTGCAAATGCTGGGGCCAAATGCAATACACAAATGTGTTGGAGAAATTTTGGACACGCTGAGTTTCTCCAATACATTTGTGTAATGGGCTGATAAGTGACAACTAGCATTAAGGCAATAGAAGTGCAAAATGTTGGCCATCTCCGATGTGAGAGAGTCCAACCACCAACTTCTTGACATTATATGACATCATTATCTTGGTGTCTCCCACCATCACCATTGACAAGAGACCCCAATGGAATGCCACAAACATGGCTGCAAGGCTGGGTATCCTGCAATGAATGACTCACCTCCTGACACCCTCAGGCCTGTCCACCCTCCACATGGGCACGTCAGTAGCATGATGGCATAATCTCCTGGATGTGATGCTCTTTAGAAGCACCTGTACAATCCAGGACAATGCAGCCTGTTTGATTGGCACCCTGAGAATAAATATTCAATCTCTCTGCTGTGCCTAAAGTGACACCATCTACAAAATACACTATGGTTACCAGGCTCTGCTGCCTGGTACCGTACCCAGGCACCGTGCCCTTTTACCCAAGAAGAATATGGTCAGTTGGTCCATGGGAGCACCACCACCTGCAGGTTCCCCTGTAAATTACACACCATCCTGACTGGGAAATATGTCACCAGTCCTTCATTATCACTGGGTCTAAATCAGTGGTTCTCAACCTTTTCCTTTCAATTCACATCCCACTTTATGTAATCTCTAGGCCATCGGTGCTTTGTGATTAGTCAGGGATTGCTGAAGGTGGTGTGTTAGTGGGAAGGGAAGGTTGAGAGTCACTCCTCTAGACCCAATTGTGACTGAAGTATTTTGCATGAGTGAAATTGTCATTGTCCCATTTCCTTTGGAGTTAGAAACCATGCAGATAACCAGTCAATTAGGTACGATAAAAACAGTGGTTTTCAAATCTTCCCTTCCCGCCCATAGACCCACCTTAAGCAATCCCTGACTCATCACAGAGCACTTATAGGAGAGGGATTACTTAAAGTGGTAAGGTGAGTGGAAAGAAAGAGGTTGAGAACCACTGGGCTAAATCTTGGAGCTCCTTCCCCAGTATACAAAATGACAGGAGAAACGGGTAGCCAACATCTCTTTCACTTCCTCAGAAGCTGCGTGAGAGCTGAGTTTCTCCAGCACCTTTGTGGATGGCCCTCGACCCAGCGTCTGACTCTGCAACTTCCTTGTTTCGCACCTTCACCACAAGCACCAGTTCACGCCAACAGGCTATCCCACCCCTTTCGCCAAAGCAATTCAAGAAGTGCAATGAATACTGCCAGCACTCCTGAGTCTGGTGCAGCGCCCTCAGGAGCCATACAAAACATCGAAAGGAGCCTTTCAAGATCCCCACTTCCTCTGGAGCGGCGGCACAGGGCCAATGCGGAAGCGCTGGGCCGGGGGACTGATTGACAGACGGACCGGGCTCCCGGGACGTTGCCGCTGGCGCCGGAAGTCGGGCGGGCGCCGGAGCTGGTCATGTCGGCAGTTGGGGCTGGCACCCTGTCGGTGTATGACTTCAGCGAGAAGTTGGCCGGCCAGTCGGTGTATTTCCACGTTCTCAGGATGTCGGGCAGCTTCTTCCTGTGGGTTGGCACCGCCCCGACCCTCTCCAACCTCGCGGTCGCGATGTCCACCCGATTCGTGAGTAACGCGGAGCGGAATTCTCGGCACAGGCAGGCGGGAGAAGGTTGCAGCTCCTCACTGCGAGGAGCAAGGGAGACCTCGTGTCCGGTTCAGGGAACACGGCCTTCGATGCAGCTGAGCCGCATTCCCAGCTGCAGACCTTGTGAGGAACCGCACAGTGCTGGGCAGGGCTGTGGAAACCCTACGAAGCGAGTGGAAACGGGAGGGATTTGGGGTGACACAGCAAGATGCTTGCAGCCAGGCCAGAGGTTACCCCTCGTTCTGTAACCTGATGACATCTAGGAACTATCACTGCATCAGGATTGGTGTTGGCGCCCCATCACTCAGGTCACAGCCTGAAGACCAGCATCTCGAACAGTTTCCTTCCAGTGGCCCCTGTACCCAGTTGGGATATTTTCAGTTTAAGGTGCTGCACAGGGTTCAGTTCACTAAATCTAAACTGTCAGCTCTTTATCCAGAAATAGACAAATACAATAGGTTTAATAGCTCCCCTTACCACCTAAATTGCATGTTTTATCAGTGCCCAAAATACAGGGATTCTGGGGCAGAGCACATTGTCCAAAATATTCAGTTAATTTGCAACCTTGCTTATTGACTGTAATATTTGGAATCAGGCAACTCCCTAAATTCACTACAGAAAAACATGATGACATTTACATCTTTATTAGCTAAACATCTAATTTTATTGCATTGGAAATCTGACCGGTGTCCTTCTATTACACTGGATCCATTTTCTTCAGTAAATTGGAGAAAATCAAATGCACATTGAGAGGGTCCACTGAATTTTTTTTTCATAAATGGCAACTCTTTATATACTATTTATACCCTTTATATGCTTTGAATTATGAGTGATCTACCGGTACCAATGCCTGAAGAGGGCGCACAAAATCGGTGAACCGGTGCGGACTCGAAAGGCCAACATGGCCTGTTTCCGCTCTGTAAATGGTTATATGGCTCTTAGGCTCTTGAATCTTCCCCCCACCCACCCCACTACTTTATCCAGGACCACTCAAAGATCTGCCCACATTGTTAAAAAGTCCTTTCCTTTTGCACTAACTGCAACTTGAATATTTATTGATCCATTGATATTTATTATATTTTTTTCATTCTTGGCATATTGTGGTCATTTATGCAAGAGAAAGTGGTGCGTCTCGTGTACCTGTTTTGCTGAGCAAGGAAGGTTTTTGGTGCATCTTTACAGTACTTGACAGTAGACTGGCATTGATGTTGTTCATGTGAATTCGGAGCAGGAGCAGACCACGACACCCCTCTAGCATGCTCTGCCGTTTAATAAGATAGTGGCTGAGTCATTATCACATTCCTGTTCACCACCTCTCCTCACACTGCTCCGAGATACCATTGCCTAGATGAAGGATAGGGGGAGTCGACACCTGCCTGGTCAGCTTAAATCAGAAGGGTTTTGACCAGATATTGCACACTTACATGATGGACATGCTCTCCAAAATGGGCTTTGGGGAGGGAATCCAAAATTGGATGAAACTGCTCCACACAGACATCTGTAGTGCAGTCCAAATCAATGGGTGAGAAATAGATTGATTCCCTATGAAGTCTGAAATCAGGTAGAGTTGCCAGCTCTCTCCAGTCTGCCTCGAGCCCTTTGCTGAATTGATCAGAAAGGATGAGGGCATCCACTTCATAATCAGATCTGACTACCTGAAGGCGTTGGGGATCTTGTTTGGAGGGGCCAAGGCATGCAATAAAAATTGGTCAGATCAAAGGCCCACCAGAAATTGGGTATATGGGCATAGCGCTCCCTCGCAATGGGAAGAATCTCGTCATCAGGTGTGAGGTGTTCTTGGTACTGCTGTTTGTGGTGCAGGAGAGGAACCAGTCAGATCCTTCCTGTCCAACTGATACATCATCATCATCAATTCACATTGTCATCAAAATGACTGGAGTGGAGTGGAGAGAGTTGCTCGTCTCTGCGGAATGCAGATTTGCTAAGAGTGTTGAGAAGGATGCAAGGGTCTTTGTCACGATTCATCCCCAGCAGCTGCTAATTTATGGGCTTTTCCTGGGGATGCCTACAGAGACAGACATTGAGACCTGCTGGAAGACCATCAGCTCAGTGAAAGAATCCCTTTGGTCTACCTGAAACCTGTTGGTCTTTCAACACATGGAAATGTCATTGAGGGAATGCTGCTGACTGGCACATTCCAGGCTGCAGTAGTAGGTGCTGAGGGATCCACTGAGGCTTGGCGCAGCCAACATGAGGATGTTGTGGGGAAGGACCACAGTCAAGAGTTCTTCTGTTACTGGACATTGAGGTGCTGAGACAAAGGGAAAGCCTTTCAAACAGCAGTGGGGGGGGGGGGGGGTGGGTGAGGGAGTAACGACAAGGCGCCACACAGTGCAAATAGAGAGCATATGCAAAAATGTATCAAGTTGGGAAAGTATGGACGTGGCACTAAGGGTGCGAATAGACTTTGAACAGTTTTTTTGTTAATAATTTATTGTGAATAAAGCCTATTTGTTGGGGGGGGGGCCCTCCCCACTTCCCCCCTCTCTTATTTAAACAGCATCCATCACCTTGGCCTTAAAAATATTCAAAGACTCTCCACCACTTTTTGAGGAAATGGGTTTAAGATTTTTTTTGAATATTTTATTTTAAAAGACTCAAGCAAATATTATACAAACCTCTTGATGATAATAATGAAAATGTGTTTACTGTCATATACAGTGTACATATGCACTGAAATTGATGCAGCCAAAAAGGTGGGGAAAAAAATTCCAATTTTATACATCGTTGAATTAGAGTCAATAAATATAATAGATAATAAATGTTCATTGTTATCCTCGTGGGAAATAAATGCAGACAGTTCTTTTTGTGATGTTGGAACAATGTAATGAATAGTGTTACAAGGGGTGTGTTAAGAATCTGACGGCTGTTGGATAAAACTGTTCTTGAACCTAGAAGTACTGCTCTTGATGCTTCTGTGCCTTCTGCCCAAAGGTAGCAGCGAGAAGAGGTTTTGATGAGGGTGATGGGGGTTCTTTCTGAAGTTGGTTGCATACTTGAGGCAATGCGTCGCGTAGATGTTGACCCCTCAGAGGGAATGACCAGCAGATCAGTCTGCTCCAGTTCTGGGAATCAAAAATACAATAAGTTGATTACATCAAACTGCTTTCATGCCAACACTGAGGATGTTAATCTCGCTTTCATAAATGTTGCATAGTTTCCTTGTGTTCAAGTTGGAGGCTGTAGTATTAATAGAACAGAACTATGACAAAATACAGGAAAAGTTTATTCAATTTTCAGAATGGCTGTGTTGTGTTATAGGAAATGAACCATAAATCACTGCTGGTTAAACTCTGGGAAAAATGAGGAGGCAGAGATGCTGGTTGAAAAAGGCCCAAATGGAGGTTGTTGAACAGAGGGAACCCGAACACAGATATACAGGCACTGAAAGTCACAGCATTGGAGATGGAGGCTGTTAAATTATAATGAACTCTTGCAAGAAATAGAGCTGAAAAGCTGAGGAGTTTCATACCAAGGTTCTATCAGATTTTGGTCAAACCAAGTCTGGAATTACTTTTAAGCAGATTAACTTTGCACCATTTAATTGGTACTTTCGCACTCTTACGGTGGTTCAGTCATTGGAGATTATAATCTTCACCCTATCACATTCACACAACAGACCCAATTAAATTTCAGACCGCTCTTCTTCAAACATCTCCTTAAGCACACCCTTCCCCCACCTCCAGTTTGAATTCCATACAGAATATTTTGGAGGATCAAGAACCAAGATACTGACTGAGCCACTGATTTACTATAAGGCTACAAGAACTGAGATTATTATTGTCAGGAAAAATTCTGCAGTGATAAGGTGAACGGGATCTTTCAGTCCATAGAACCAAAGAACACAGCTTAGAAATAGGTCCATCAGTCCATCTAGTCCATGCTGAGCTAATTCTTCCACCTTGTCCAATTGACCTGCACCCGGACCAAAACTCTCCATACCCCTCCCATCCATGAGCCTATCCAATCTTCTCACAATTGTCAAAATATAACCCGCATCCACTCCCTCTGCTGGCAGCTCGTTCCACTTCTCACCATCTTCTGAGTGACGAAGTTACCCTTCAACATTTCACCAAGAAGTGGGTATTTCTCATTTTGCTGTGTAAGTCAGCCCATTGACTTGATCTGGCTCACAGACAATTCTAGGTTGACATTTATTCTCCACACTATTTGCTCTTCATCTCACTGTTGGTTTTCTTTCCTAGTCTTTCCCTTGTGTATCCAGCTGCTCATTTCATTGTAGCTTATTAATTCTCACATGTTCATTAATACAGCTCCAGCCCAACTCTTCCCCCCAAACCACCACCCCCTGACTCACCCCTCAAACCCCCCCTTACTCTTGTATCAACCCCTTCACCCCGACTCTCCTTGCCCCCCACTCTCACCGATTCTCCTACTAACCCATTCTCCTCCTGACTCTTCTGCCACCCTACTCTTCCCCCCAACTCGCCTGCCATCCCACTCTCCCCCTGACTCACCTGCCATCCCATTCTCTCCCCGACTCTCCTGCCACCCCATCTCTGAGAACAGGGGTCAGGGCTACTGGCCCCCATGTGTGGTATGGTCTCCCTTTCCTCTTAATGATATTCACAGGGAGCATTGCTTCAATAGGGCTCAAAGAATGAATGAGGATCCCTACCATTCATCACACAGGATCTTTGACCCACTAACGTCAGGAAGGAGGCACAGAAGTATCAAAATTAGGACTGGCAGGCTGGAAAATAGCTTCTTCCCACAGTCTGTGACAATAATGCACAGTATCCTGTGATTGAGTAAATCATTCCGAGAGAGAGATGTATGTATATTTATTTAAATTATATCTTTATGTATATATGTGATAATGCTGTGCTGTGTATTGTGTGTGTGCACTGTGGTCTGGAGAAATGCTGTTTCATCTGGTTGTATAGATACAGTCAGATGATGATAACCTTGAACAAAACAGCCAAAAAAAAGTACAAGACAATGAGTGCAATTTTCATGTGCAATATCTAAAATGGTACATATATTTCTTTATGAGGAGATGGAGGAATTCAGAGTTAATGCAACTTCTGCTTCTGGTTTGCAGGACCCAACACCAGTGTCCACACTCATACTGGGAGATGCATCAGATACCACACCAAGTTCAATAGCACAAAGACTTGGTAAGATAGCATTCATTTGAAATAATTTTATGTTCTGTGGCATTTCTTTCCACTTTATTCTCCAGAATGATGCAGAGAGATGAAGGGGCAGTTGGAGCATGATGTGGGGCAATGAGAGATTAGTGTTTTTGGCAGAAACAATAGAAAAGCAGAATGTTCATAAAGTGGAGAGAGACCATAGAATACTGGTGAGCCAAGGCAACAGGGTGCCCTGGTGTGTAAGTTTATTTTATTGATGTTAACCGAGTAATAGAATTGTACAGTTCAACAAGAAAATGTACAGATAATATAGCGAGGGGGAAGAGGAGATTTACAAGGATGCTGTCTGGATAGAAGGCCATGACTTATGAGGATATGTTGAGTAAACTTTATCTTTTCTCCTTGGAGCAACGGAGGATGAGGGGTGACCTGATAGAGGTGTACGAGATGATGAGGCATTGGTTGTGTGGATGGCTGGAGGCTTTTTTTCCAGAGTGAAATGGCTAACATGAGGGAGATGTTTGGAAGTAAGTAGGGGGGGGATGTAAGGGGTAAGTTTTTCATACCATGGTGGGCACAGGGATTGCACTGCTGGCAACAGTGGTGGAGGCAGGTACAAAAGGATCTTTTAAGAGACTGTTAGATAGGTGCACAAAACTGAGGAAAAAATGGAGGGTTATGCATCAGGGATTCTGGGGAAATACTAGGCAGTTGTTAGAGTAGGTGAACAGGTTGGCACAACATTGTTGGCGAAGAGGCCTGTGCGGTGCTGTAGATTTTGAAGTTCTACACTGAGGTTGAGTGCAATACACAAAAGTGCTGGAGAAACACAGCAGGTCACACAATGTTCAAAAGAAGTAAAAGGATAACTGTGCACCTGACGAATGGTCCAGGCTAAAAACATTGGTTACCCTATACTTCCTGCCGATGCTGCAGACCTGTAGGGTTTCTCCAGCACATTTGTGCATGGAATTATACAGCTTGGAACAGGGCTTTTGTCCCAACTCATTCATGCCAAACAAGTGGCATTCTACGTTCATCTACATTGCTTGCATTTGGTACACATCCTTTTAAGCTCTTCCAATTTATCGATATCCTTCCTATAGATGGGCAACCAGAACTGCACACAGTGCTCCAAGCATGGTTTCACCAACACCGTGTACAATTGTATCATGAAGTCCCAATTTTTGAACTCTGTCCATCCCAATGAAGGCAAGCATGCCAAAATCCTTTTCCATCACCCTGTCAACCTAAGTTGCCACTTTGTACCCCTCTACAACAAAACTCTTCAGGATTCTGCTATTCACTGTGTACGTCCTACCCTGGTTTGATTTTCCACAGCAGACCACCTCTCTCTTGTCTGAGTTAAATTCCATTTGTCATACCTTGATCCACCTTCAGAACTGATGGATATTCTTGTGTAAATTTAGATATCCTTCTGACCACTACACCTGTAATTTTAGTGTCGTCTGCACATTTAGTAATCGTGCCAACTACATTGTCATCCATATTGTTAGTGTAGATAATAAACAACAGTGAAGTAACCACTGACCCCTGCTGGGTCTCACGCTCCAATCAGAAAAGCAACCCTCCATTGCAACCTTCTGTCCTCTCCCACCAAGCCAATTTGGAAGTACCTTGGATCCTATAGTATTTAACCTACCACATTATCATGCCATGCAGGACATTTTCAATAATCTGTGTTAAAGTTTGTATATACAACATCCACAATCTTGCCCTTGTCAATCCTCTTGGTCATCTCTTCAATCAGATTCTTGAGGCACAGTCTCCCATGCACAAATCCACGCAGACTACATCCAATCCAAGAACTGGTATATCCTCCATTAACTTCCCCAGTCCTGCCAGCAGGCTCATTGGCTTGGCTTGTCCTTGCTAACCTTTTCCACAGCAACACATTAGTGACGGTCGGGTTTCTGGCACTTCACCTAAGCCCAAAGATGATGTGAATATCTCTGCAAGGGCTGCTGCAGTTTCTCATCTGGCTTCCCAGCATATCCGAGGATCCACTTGGTCAGACCCTGGGGATTTGTCCAACTTAACTCTCCAAGGCCACCAAAATATCATATAAAACACAGAAGTCTGCAGATGCCATGATTGAAGTAAAAACACAGTGCTGGAGAAGTTCAGCAGGTCAAACAGCATATTTTATGTAGCAAAGATAAAGATACAGGTGTGCACTGCTTAATGTCTGATCATATATCTGACCATATATTTGTCCATGGTCCAATAGAGTTATAATGGAGTTCAGTCAGAAATCCCAACCTGATCCAATCATTACCAGTGCAAATCCCATTAACAAATCCCATTTGAAAGGTGGGAGGGCTTAGGTCTTCCATGCTTAATGTATGATTATTATGCTTTATTCTTAAGCATTTAGCATATTGGTCCCTCCATCTGGAGAGAGTGCCTCCCTGGTATCACAGTGCATGATCTGCTCTTCCTCCTATCCCTCCATTTCAATGTTTGTGTATCAAGTTACCTCCTGAGGCAAGATTTCACCCAATTATATCGCATATGTATTTGTTCTGGAATAAGTTAGCCAGATTATTTAAATTACATTCATATTTGAATGAAGCCTTGAGTATTTGGATGAATCCAAAGTTGTGTATTGATAGGTCCCCTTTTTTCTGGAGGAAAAGGTACAATTAAATTGGGAGACCTTTATAATGGTAACAGTTTAAAATCTTTTAATCAACTAATCGAACAGTATGATATCTCTAGGTCACAATTGTGGAGATATCTTCAACTGCGTCATGTGCTGCACACAACTTTTGGTTCCACACAACAACTCCCACAAGTTGCTACGATACCATCTACTATACTGGCTGCATATGGTAAAGGTCACGGAGCCTCATTTTATTATTCAGCCTTAACACAAATCTCAGGGGATAAACTTCTGTTGGGTCTTAAAAGAGCATGGAAATAGACCTGAGTGTGGTTTTTGAGATGAAGAATGGGTCAAAATTTGTAAAAAAAAAAATCTGAATAATGTCAAGAGACCTGAGAGTGCGTCTAATTCAGTTTAAGATTCTTCACTGTTTTTATTGGACTCCAGCAAGTTATATATATTAGGATGGAAAAATACCTCTGAAAGCTGGCGCAGTGAGGTGAATAAATGGGACTTAATTCAAGCAGTTTGGTCTTGTCCCAGAATTCAAGAATTTTGGATTATGACACATAAGTATATTGACGAAGTTTCAGGTATTCAAATTCCTTTCCTCCCCCCCCAGACTCTTTATCTTGGGAGACACACTTGGTAATTTGGGGGTAAATACTCTCAAAATTGGATTCAGACAGGTATAATGGTAGGAAGTCTAAATAGACACATAAGGTTATATTGATATTTTTTGCTGCCATGTTTTTGTTTCTATTTTATAGATAAGTTTATGTTTTGTAACTTTAACACTGACTTAAGAACTCAATAAAATTTAAATCATAATAAAAAAAAAAAATCCCGATCGGAGAATGCGAGAACGGGACGTAGCGGGCGTAACTAGAACTGAAGAAGACACAAGGGAAAAGGAAGCTGCAGAAGGAGGAGAAGAACAGGTGCAGAAGAGGGTCACTGTTAAGGGGTTACCCAAATTCTTTGCAGACCTTAACAGCTTGCTGAAGAGATGGAGCCAAACACAGCGCTTTTCACTGATAGAGAGGGATGCTCATGCAGTATTTGCTGCATATAAAGAAATTTATGAAGAATAAAAAGCAAACTAGGGAAACAACCCTGGACATATTCCTGAAGAAGCCAAGAAAAGCCTCAGCCAGGTCCTCCAGGTATTACAGAGAGATGGTTCATCAGTGGAGGTTATTCATTGATGAGGTTATTTGACCTGAAACTCTTCCAGTAGAACACTGAGGAAGTTGAGAACAGTGATGTGGATGATCCTGTTTGTAAAATTGTGTGTGATATTGGCAAAGAAAGTGTTTACATAAAAGTTTAAAAAGTGAAAAAAAAATTAAACAGTTTAATTTATCGTAAGCTCAGTATCCCATATACCTGTAATGTGGTGTTCACACAACACGTCCAAATCGCATAATGCCCAGTTTCACCGAACATATTGTGGATATTAAGCAGCCTGTACCCATACATAACCAACATTTTGGGCCTGAGCCTTTCATCAAGGTATGAGCACATTGTAGGCAGGCACCTGAATAAAATGCTGGAGGAGAGTGGCATGGGGAGGAGCACAGGCCCACAGGTAGGAGGTAATAGGTTCATGAGGGAGGGAGGGCACAACAACATATAGGGGGAGGGGGATGGCTATATGAATGGAGAGGGAAGGGGATAGAAAGCTGGAGGAAAGGAGACAGAGGGACAAGGAAGAGAGGGAGAACGGGAGTGGGCTAGCAGGAGAAGTTGATGATAATGCCATATGGTTGGAGAGTGCCCAGATGGAATATTAGATGATGTTCCTCCAATTTATGGGTGGCCTTGGTCTGGCAGTGCATGAGGGCATGGACAGACATGTCAGCGTGGGAATAAGATGCAGAATTGGGAGATCCCTGTATTTGATGCAGACAGAGTGAATGGGCTTAGCAAAGCAATCTCCCTGTGTGTGTCGTCTCTCTGATGTAGAAAAGGCCACAACGTGAGCGCCAGATACAGCAGATGACTTCTGCAGATTAACATTGCCTCCCTGGTTCTTCATATATCATCATCACAACTCATTTGCTTCAGTTCCTCGATTAACACAACCTCCTCCATAGAAAAGACTGATGAGAAATAATCATTAAAATCTCACCATCTGAGACTCCACACAAGACAGCCATGTTGAACTTTTATTGGACCAATTCTCTTCCTAGTTACCTTTTACACCTGTAGACTCTTTTGGGACCTTCCTTTTTTTCCCACCTGTCGACTTCATCTCATGCCCTCTATTTGCCCTTCTGATTTCTCTCTTGTGGATCCAAGTGATTGCACTGCATAAATCCACCTTGTTCTTTACGTTCTTAAGAGCTCTTTTAAAATCTTTAAATATATACTGACTGACCCTACACTTGCTTTTCCAAATGATCAGAGAAATGGTTTTCTGAACGATTGAGTCCATCATTTTCCAGATGATTATAGTTGGAAAGTCAAATGGGGAATTCATCTTTTGCTCATTTCTTTATTCTTCAGACTGGCAGAACCAGGAGAGTTACTTAAAAAAGAGCTAGCTCAGTGTTGTCTATTATTAATCCTTTAATTTTTCTTTCCTTTTGTTTTAATCAGTTGTCAAAACGAGGCAAGGGACAGTTTTCAGTTTCTTGTCTTGTCACGTCAGCCTTGATGCGTGGCACTCTCTCTTACTGCAACCCATCACAGATATTTCCTTTGTTCTCTCCTCTTCAGCCCTTAAACCGTTTTTAAATTTATTTCTCCCCCCAGTTCTGACAAAAGGTCATTTGCCCTGAACCATTACTGTTCTCTCTCTCCACAGATGTTATTCCTTACATTTGTTTGTGTAATGAGCTTATGCAGTTTTATTTGTCTTCTTATTCACATTTTATTTTTTAAAACTGTTTAATTCAGCGAAGAAGACCGGGAAGCAGGTGTTCATCAGCTATAACTTGCCCAACACCAACACCAGCCTGTCACTAGAAGTGGAAAACAGAATCAAACAGGAAATGGAGAAGAATCCAGATAAATTCTAAGTGTGCTTTTTTTTTGTAGATATTGATTTGATTAATAAAACATTTGGAAAAATGTGTGCCTCCTTTTTGCCTTCATGAAATAGGGAACTGAATACTGCAGCAAAGGCTGTTGTAGAGGCTCAGATTCCACCAGCTGTGTGAACGAGATACCTGCTGCGAGGCTTTTGCAATGAGCTCTTTGAACACAGCACAGAACAGGCCATTTGGTCCATGATGTTGTGCTGACCCATACATATTTACTCAGGATCAATCTTTCCCTCATTACACCCCATAACCTTCCATTTTTCTTAATACACGTCATGTTATATTGTGTGGAAACGGGCCCTTCAGCCCAACTTGCCTATGCTGACCTAAAAGTCACACCCACACTAGCCCACATGCCTACAGTTTGCCCAGGTCGCACCCCCCCCCCAAAAAAAACCATCCTATTCATGTATCTGTCTTGTTTTTTTAAACTTTACAATTATACCTGCCTCAACCACTTCCTCTGGCAGGCATTTCATACACCCACCACATTCTGTGTAAAATATTGCCCCCAGATTCCTGTTAAAATTTTTTCCCATCACCTTAAACCTCTATCCTCTGATTACCAATTCCCCTGTTGGATGAAAGGCTCTCTGCAGTCACTCAATCATTTTATGATTTTATACACTTGTATGAGTTCACCTTTCAACCTCTTGTGCTCCAAGAGCGGGAGCCTGCTAACTTCTCCCTGTAGCTCAGGCCCCTGAGTCCTGGCAACATCCTTATAAATCTTGTCTACACCCTCATCAGCTTGACATCTTTCCTGTAGCATACTGACCAAAAATGAACACCTTATTCCAAATAGAACCTCACCATGGATGTGTATGGAGCCTTCAGGAGAGTAAATCCAAGGAAAGGAGCTGGTTGACTACTGAAAATTTGTGCTTTCATTCTTTAAATTATGATAATAACCTATGAATAGGCCTTGTTTTATGGAACAAAGGAACAGCAATGGCAAAAATTCACCAGACAATGCTAAATTCAAAATAATAGTTTTTATTAAACGATAATAACATGACATTTCTTACTTATCTCCAACTTAAACTCCAAATTTAAACCCCCACTATGTGCAAATGTAAATATGTGTGTGTGTGTTTTAAAGTCCCAAATTCTGAAAAGTCCATTTAAAAACTTCAGCATCATTTTAGTCATGCTTGAAGGTCTTAAATTTTCTATTCAGAATTATAAAGTGCTTTTAAACACCATAACTTCAGGTCTCTTTAAACTCAGTTCTTTTGATGAGTTGTCCTACAAATGAGTGATTTCACAAATTCCCTCTTGCCTAACAGTTCCAGAGTCTATTTACTTCTCTTGAATAAATACTTTTGGAATCTGTGTTCCAAATATTGAAACTGCCCTCTTTATTTTAAAGAAACAGTTAAAAGTGGGCTTACTTATTTCAAAACCACTTATTCCACGTTCCCCTATTTCAGGAGTAACATAGGCAGCTTTTTCCCCCCTTTGCACAAAATATTGCTGCATCTTAACAGGTTGGCGAGATTCCTTAAACTGCCTTACTTCATATTTCAATAATATATTTCTGGCAAATCTTTCATGGTATATGACATCATTTCTGTCTTTGAAGTTCATAATGTGCACATAATGTTCACATTGATGTGCTAAAAAAAATATTTCTGTCCACTTACTCACAGAATCAAAGCAATTCGCTTTGATGGTTCTCCTGGTTCCAGATTGTCTGGAATACAAAATGGCCTATTGTATACTCAAACAAACAATCCATAGTCCCGCTTATCTTTCGAGCCATCATAAAAATCTTTAATCTCTTCTTGCAATGCAACATCAGTGTTTAAAATGCAAATACATTTGTTGATGCTGAAGCCAGCTAACAGCTGCAAAAAAAAAACCACATGTGCCTGCAGAATGTAAATGAGCCCTGTCCACCCAAAACTACCTTATTAAACCATATCTAGATAAAATACAATTTTAACATTAAACTAAGGATTAATATTAACACAGACCCATTACACCTGGAGTGTAAAAGAATAAGGGTAGATTTGATAAAGGTATTTAAGAGTATGAGGGCGATAGGCTTTTTTCACTGAGGGTAGGTGGGATACAAACCAGAGGACATGGGTTAAGGGTGAAAAGGGAAAAAGATTAGTGGGAGTGTTGGATGAGCTTCCAGCTGAAGAGGTAAATGTGGGCTCAATTTTAATGTTTCAGAAGAACTTGGAGAGGTACATGGATGGGAGAAGTATGAAGGCCTGTAGGCTGGGTGAAGGTCAGTGGGTCTAGGAAAAGAGATGATTCAGCACGGACTAGAGAGGCCGAGGTTGCCTTTTTCTGTGCTACAATTGTTCTATAGCTCAAATGAGGGTTAGTAGAATTGAATGCAAATACTCCAGGTGTGGTCGAACTAGAGTTTTATAATGCTGCATCATGATCTCATAGCTCTTGAATTCAATCCCTCAATTAACAAAGGCCAACTTACCTTCTTAATCACTCTATCAACTTGCATGGAAATCTTAAAAGATCTATTGACTTAGACCTTAAATCTCTCTGTTCCTCAGTTAAGAATCCTGCCATTAACCACATACTCCACCTTCAAGTTCAACCTTCCAAAGAATATCACTTCATGCTGATTCATCTGCAACTTTTTTGCCCAATTGTCTTCTGTCTATCCTGTTATAACCTATGACAACTTTCCACACTGTTTATGACACCTCCAAACTGTATTATCTGTAGTTACTGACCCACCCTTCCACCTCTTCATTGAAAAAGTCACTAAGAGCATGGTACTAGAACAGATAACAGCAGAACACCACTAGTCACTGACATACAGGTAGAATAAGTGGCATTGACTTCTACCCCCTGCTTTATGTCAGCAATCCAATCGTCAATCCAATTAACCAAGGTTCCTTGGATCCCATGGTTCATTACTTTTGAATGAAGCTTCCATGGGTGACCTTGTCAAATATCTTACTAAAATTCATATGCACCATATATATGGCTCTACCTTCATCACTGTCCACTGAGGATGGTCTGTATCTAGAATGATATGCTGGAGAACACTGCAGAAGCAGGCATAATAACATTCAAAAGACGTTTGGATTGATTTGTGGAAGGGAGGGCTTGGAGGGATATGGACCAAGTGAAAGCAAATAGAATAAGCCCAGAATGTATCAACTTGGACTGAAGGGCATGTCCTATGCAGGATGACTATGGTTCCACTATTTACATCTCTTGTTTGGCTGATCCTGTTCTCTCAAACCATTTTACACACCTGTTGTCTCTCCAGCTCTCCCAGTATCTGATTCTCTTGGTCCCTTGTGATTTGCTATCTCCACTTCAAACTTTTTCAGGCTGTTTTTTTGGAATGTCAACAACAAGTAGCTTCTAATACAGAAAAATTGTTGGAGGTGGAAAAATCCGTTAAAGAATTGTTGGTTTGTCAGAAGATATGGAAGAACAAGATCTGCATTTTTTTTAACCGAATCGATTCCACAAATACTTGGCAGGAATTTTTCTCTGGAGGTCTGGTATTGGAAAGAGCTCATAGAGCCATAAGAAGAAGACCTCTGAGGAGTCACGTGATGGAGTAGTGGCCGGTAGGGGAACTCCAGCCCTCTCCAGAAAAGTAAAAAAAGGTAGAGAAAAAACAAAGTCATTAACATAGAAACCATAACAAATTGAAAGTGAAAATGTGGAGAAAATGGCAGCAAAGAAAGAAAAACCAAAAACAACGGGAAGAAAAGAAGAAGGAAGGACGTTGGAGGAGGAAGGTGAAGGCCTTACCGGTACGAGGAGGCCCACCGTGGAGAGAGAAGCCCGCTCCCTGAGGTCAGTGGAAACCCCAAACTCAGGACGACAAAGATGACTCACGGAGCCAAACAAAAGTGCGCAACCGCTCATGCGCGAATCCTCGCGCATGCGCGATGCACAAGACAAACACAGCATTCACATTTTGAAGGTCTCTTCTCACACTCGCTCCAGTTCCACTGCTCCTGGGGTCACAACATTTTTTTTAAAAAAAAGAGTTTCCCTCTCACTCACTTTAAATCCAATGTCTCTGAAAAGGAAGAAACCAGTTCAACACACTGTGACAGAATATAGATATGTTTTTGGGAGATAAATTGGGGAAGGTTTCAGTGCAGTTCACATACAAACACTTTAGAACAGATCTTATTTAAAATACTGGAGCTCTGCTAATGCTAGAATTGTTGGGGCCTCTGAGCCTTTGCAAAAGCTTTGGAAAGTGCCCAACGGACTTCACTAATGGATTGTTGTTTACAAAAAGGCAACAGATAAAGAGCTTGTCAGAGCCGCATATTGTCTGGAAGGAACTTGCTGTTCCAGGAGGGTCATGCGGTTTTGCAAGCAGAGAGAGTAAAACAGAGAGTAGATCAGTTCTACAGTTTTACAGTCAGCAGCAGTAGCTGGGACTGGAACAGGACAAACTAACAAACTTGTGGAAAACCCCATTTTGGAAGACAGGTTGTGAGTGCTTAGTTCAACCTGGTCAAAGCCCTTGTGGTTCATGCAAGAGGAGAGAACTAGCTGTCTAATGATTCACTTGAAATAAGAGAAACAGAAAAGGTACTCTGTGGTGACCAGAAAGAAAGAGGTTATCATCTGGAGAACCCTGATGGGGCAAGTTCCTTCAGCAAGACACTGGAGTGGCTGATGGAAGTAAATCAGTTGTGGAGGTCCTGGAACAACAAATCTCTCTCTGAAAACCGACAAGAACCTTCCTGAGCGGTAACCATTTATCTTTCAGGCACCAAAGCCTGGTGAACTTTATAAATGTTAAATTCTGTGCACAGTATAAGAATTTACTGCAACCAGTGAACTTGGAGGAATGAGAAGTGACTCAAATAATTTTTCTGAACTTACACACACATTGCATGCATGTGCGCTTAGAATTTGAAGGGGATTGTTAGGTTAGTTAAATCAATAGTGATAATTAAAAGCAACTTTTGTTTAAGTAACCATTTGCCTTGCTGAATATCTATTGCTGCTGGGTTTTGGGGTCTTCTGGGCTTGTAACAACACCATTTCAATGGTTTTACACATACAACATGGTACAGGCCCTTCTGGGCCATGAGCCCATGCCACCCAAAAACCCCAATTAACCAACTCTAAATCCAATCTCCAGAAAATGCAATGAACACTCAACAGTCACCTTTATAAAATGTGTCCCTCGCTCACTCTCAAAATCCACTGGCTCTGGAAAAGAAGCACCGTTCAGCACATCTATTCAACCTCCCCCTCTTAATAAAAATGCAACGTCTCTGGAACATACATTTACAGTTCTGGCACATTTAATTTTCCACCAATCCCATGTGTTATGTCTCTGTGTTACTTGTGAAGCTTCTTAAATAACTTAGAAATGCAAGATTCAAACAACAGAAGAGATTTTACTTACTAATGTCTTCCATCATCTCAGGAAACTGTTCACACACTCATGTGTAAATGTATAGATAAGGACTGCCTAAAGAAATCTCTTGGTGCCTGCCACATTGACCACCGCCAGTGGGCTGATATCGCCTCAAACCGTGCATCTTGGCGCCTCACAGTTCGGCGGGCAGCAACCTCCTTTGAAGAAGACCGCAGAGCCCACCTCACTGACAAAAGACAAAGGAGGAAAAACCCAACACCCAACCCCAACCAACCAATTTTCCCCTGCAATCGCTGCAACCGTGCCTGCCTGTCCCGTATCGGATTTGTCAGCCACAAACGAGCCTGCAGCTGACGTGGATATTAACCCTCCATAAATCTTCGTCCGCGAAGCCAAGCCAAAGATATATGTGCCCCACAGTGGTACACTACAGTTACTACAGTGAAAAGAGTGTATTCTTACTCAGTTATAAAATAGTTCACATTATCTTGACTATTACACCTTGTATCTGGAAAAGACCAGATCAGCACTTACCTTTTAAAACTCTCCATCCTTTTTGATCTCCATCCTGGGTCTCTGGAAAGGAAACTCAGGTTAGTTTTTTCCAAATTTCCCCACTCCACATCCAATGTCTGGGAAATAAAATAATGTTGCACACACATTTTCAAACTCTTCATACAGATCTCTCTCACTTTTTTTTCTCCCCCCCCCCCCACACTTTGTCAGTCACTCCACATCCAATGTCTCTGGAAAACATCAGCTCCACCCGTACCTTATTGAGCTTTGAATCTCTTGCTCCAAATCCTGGGTTTCTGGAAAAAAATTATCCCTCACTCCCACCCCAAATCCCATTTCCGAACTAACTCAACACACCTTCTGAAAGCTCTAGTCTCTTGCTCAAATCCCATTGTCTCTGGATAATAAATATAGAAGATTGGCACTTACATTTTCAAGGTCTTTTCTCACAGTCACTTCAACTTGTGTCTCTGGTAAAGACAGACACAGTTCAGCATATTTTTTTTAAATCCCATATTCCAAATCCCACGTCTCTGGAAAATAAAGAACAGCTCATCACAGTTTCTCTAAGTGTTTATCGCTCCAGCTCCAAATTCCACTTCTCTCTCACTCACTTGAAATCCAATGGCCATGGAAAAGAAAGAGAGCAGATCAGAAAAACATTATAAATACTCCTTCTTTCCTGCTGAACATCGAATGTCTTAAAAGAACTCAGCAGTTACCTATTAAAATCTCCATCTCTCTTGCTCCAAAGCCCTTATCTCTGGGAAAAGAAAGATTGGTGCACAGCAGCTTTTTAAATTCTTCCCCCTTTATCACTCAAAATCCAAAAGCTCTTGAAAATAAACGTATGAGCGCTACGCTCATATTTGCATGGTCTCCGCTTTAATTCCAGAATCTCTGGAAAAAACAGATACCTGCTCAGCACATCTTTGAAAAGTCTGCCTCTCACTCGTCCCTTTCACACTTGCATATCACTAAATCAGCCGTTCAGTGTCCTGGGATAGGAATGTGGTTTTGGCTTTTCACACTTGATCACTCCTAACTGGGACACTGAACCCCGAAGCCATTCTCAAGGTTAGGACTGTTCTACCTTCTACCGGTGACATCATGACACATTGAGCAATTGCGGACCTGCCCTAAATCCTGATCAATGTATTATGATCTTATATTTGAACAAAATTAATCATACCTAATTATAACATAATTAAGCTTTATGTACAGCACAATATGAGCCCTTCAGCCCCTGCTGTTGTTGTGCCAACCTATATAAATCTTTACGGACCATGGGAAAGTGCTAGCAATAAATAGCAATAGCAGGCAATTTTTAAACAGGGTGGAAAAGTTGGTAACGCTATAGCACTCAATTTATATAGCGTGGAAAAGTTGGTAGCACTATCGCATACAAATTATAAATACCATGGGAAAAAGCGATGGTGCACCTGCCCTCCCAGAATTCCATGTAGCAGAGAAAGGGCTGAATGCCCAGCTGCATGCATGGAGCATTCATAGATGGGTTTCTCTGCTGGATTGCATTCTGGAAGTCAGGTCTGCCATTACTTTTCCCCCTACAGTCTTTATAAATTGCATGCTATACTGCTACCAACTTTCCCATGCTTTTAAAATTCATCCGCTATTGCTATTTATTTCCTCCCTCTCTCCCTCTCTCCTCCTCCCCCACCACCCCCCCCCCCCCAACCCCACTTCAACTTTCCCATGGCAAAGTTTAATCTTCTTTCACTTTCCTGCACTCATGCAAAAGCTTGGGTCATTTCAGTCCCAAAATGCAATTACCCGTTTCACACTTGCCTGATTGCAAGGTCATCAATCCCAGGCAAGAGAAGATGTCATCTGATACCGGTATCGAGTTGATTTTGCTTTCACACTAGACACCTTAAAGGTCAATTGGCTGTTAATTCCTAGGATCACTTGCAAGTGTGAAAGGGGCTACTCAGCATCAATACAATGTCTGCAAAAGAGTCAGGTCAGCACAGCTTTACATAATTTCCCTCTCTTGCACTGCAAAATAAACTTACCAGCTCAGCACTCACCTTTTCAAAGGGTTCCCCTCTCTCACTCCAAATCCCATTCTTTGGTATAGAAAGACCAAATGAAACGCAACTTTTCAAACATCCCCTCTCTCAATCCAAATCCAGTTTCTGTAAAATGAACTCCGTATTTCAGCACTCACCTTTTCAAAATTTCCAGCTCTCTCGATCCAAATCCAATGTCTCTGGAAAAATCTGCATACAGCTCATCATTCCCTGACACTTCTGTATTGTTCAATGGAATCCCACCACAAGTCATACGTTTCCCCATGGATCATTCTGTCTGTGAATCAGTTTGGTCCACAGTTTGCTCCCCACCCATCTAAAGCACTTTGTACTGAAATTGCAGTAGTTGCAGAGCTTGTCCCCACATATTTCCCGCACCCCACAGGGACACAAGAACTTTCCAAGTGAGACAGAGATTCTCGTGTCCTCTAACCTAGTCAACTGTGTTCAGTACATCCTCTGAAGCCCTACATTGTTGAGACTAAATGCAGACAGGGAGACAGTTTTGCAGAACATCTGCACTCTGCAGGTCCAAGTTACATCTCCCAGTGACCAACCATTATATATTCCTTCACCATTACCTCACAGTCATTACTGCCCTCAGCACTGCCTACTCTCAATGTGAGGTGAAACAGAAACCTGAGGAACAACTTATTCTACATTACTCTCCCCAATTTGGTGCCACTGCTTCTATCTCTCCTTCAATTTGTCTGGTTTCCAGCTTCTGCCCAAAACTCTGACTGGTCCCTGGTCCCAACTCTGCATACCTGTTAGTACCTCTTCCTTCTCACATGCCCAACCTGTTTCTGCCTGCTCTGTCAAATTAAACCTTCCTGACATCTCAATAAATGCTCCTGATCTGGAATGTTGACTTCATTTCCACCCATGGATGCTGCCTGACTTGTTGAGCTTTTCCAGCATGTGCTCATCCATGGCATGTATTTAATGTCAGGATAGATGAACATTGGAAAAGCTTGCTCCTATGTTTAAAAAAAAGCAAACAAGGAAATGTTTGAGGATCATTTGCACCACAAATAATTTTTACCAGGTCTAAAGACACCCAATGAAATTTTGAAAAGGAACATTTTAATGAGCTACACTGAGCCCATCCATAAAACGGATCCATGAAGGACAAACAAACCCAATTCAGAACAGTTTCATCTTTCTCCCACTACTTAGTTTCCCTCTTAACTCTTGAAAAATACCCAAGCACATATCTTGGTTTTTGTTCCTTGCCATAGTGGAGAGAACGACAGAATTTTCTTACTGAGAGCATTTACATTTTCCAAATTCCTTGAATAATGTCTCTCGAGACCTTTTGCATCTTCTTGGTGTTGTTCCCTTCTCTCTCTCGCTCTCACTTTCTCTTGCACCCCTTCTCTCTTGCATACACACCCCCTCTCTCACATGACCCCTCCCTCCCGCACACTCTCCCATGAGCTCACTCCCACGATCTCCCTCTCACCCTCTCCCTCCCCACCAGAATAAGGACACCTGAGACAGTAGAGATTGTTGTGATGTTTCTTCTATTACAATAAAGAAACTTGGCTTATTTTTTTAAAACATCTAGGTTTGTTAACTAAAACAAACAGCACTAAGAACAGAACGTACACATGCCAGATCTCATATAGAGGCAGCCATCTTAAATCTTCCCAAGATGCAACAGTATTACCAAGATGCAACATTCTCCAGATGCTACACACTCCATCTCCAACTCCTGGTGGTAGTATTCTGTCACTACATCCCTTTTCCTTGAGATGTTTAATCAAACATGACACATTAACACAGTATTCTTTCAATTTAAAGTTCAACACAAATGTAACATGAACATTAGCACCACAAACTTTTAAGCATGCTATTATTTTTCTTTTATAGATTCAAATTGTCAGGTGCTTTGACAACTCATGTGGATCTTAACAGGTGTTTGTGTCTACTCTGCACGTACTTGTGTCAGCTCTGCTGGGCCACTTCTGTCCAGTATGAGTGGAGTTCCCTCTGTTTCTGTGCAGGTTATCTGTTCCTGCAGAATCTCTGGCACTTTCAGCAAGCTCCTTTGATTCCTCCTCAGTGTTTGACCCTCCTCTGCTTTGATAATGTAGGATCTTGGATTTACTTCTCCCAGAACAGTAGCCTTTTTGTTCCGTGTTGGAATCTCTGAGTCTCACTGTGTCATGTTGTGCCAGTGACCCTAAAACTTCTCACTGACTTATCATAGTTTGCCTTTTGTCTCCCTTGCAGACACTTTTGTTTCCATTCAACATCCTGGTTCTTGTTTGGGTCTGCAGAGTAGGGAAATGTGGTGCGTAGTCTATGCCCATCAGAAGCTCAGCAGATGACATGCCATGTTAAAATGGCGAAGATCTGAAATTCAATAGAGCTGGATACAATAGTGCTTTATTGACCAATTGTTTAACTATGTGAACTCCTTTCTTTACCATTTGACTGTGGATACAGAGGACTTGAAGCCAAATGTCAGAAATCTCACTCTTCTGCAAAGTTCTGGATTTCCCAACAACTGTAGCATGGTCCATTGTCACTGCAAATACTTTGAGGAATTCTGTATTTTAGAATTAGAAAGATCAATTTCACATTGGATCACACAAGCAGCAGACATGCTAGTAAGCAACACAATTTCCAGATAGGTCAATAGATAATCAATAACCAGCAAGTAATTCTTTCCATCCATGTGGAACAGATCAGTCCCAACTTTCTGCCTTGGTTCTGCTGGTAAGTCAGTTATGATTATGGGGTCCTTCATCTGCTTTGTGTGATGTTTCAAACAGATCTCACAGCTTGAAACCATCCTGCCAATGCCATCCAATCCCTGGCTAATAAACAGCCGTTTTTGCCCTCCTCTTGAATTTTTCCATTCCAAGGTACCCATCGTGTACCCTTTTCAGCATCTCTTGACTCAGTGATTGAGGAATGACAATTCTGCTTTGTCCGAGTAGAAGCCCATTGACCAGCTCTGATGTTGTAGTATGGCTGACATTCTCCTGTAGGCCATTCTTCATTCACATTATTGATGACCTTCTGTGTCCTTTTCCATCAGATGCGATCTACTTGGATTTAATGTCAGATACAGGAAGTGATTCAGTGATCAGGTTCACATGGAGATTCACATCTATCTCTATGGAACTCTCATTGTGTGCTTCACTCTGCATCGTTGCCCTGGATAACACGCCAATTCTCTGGCACGTACACCAATTCAAAGTCATGACATTGTAGCTTCATCATCAGTCTTTGGATTCTTGGCGATATTTCACTGAGATTTTTCTTGATTATGGCTATTAATGGCTTGTGGTCTGTCTCTGCCATGAATGTTGATCGACCATATTGTTAATCCCCAGACGACCTCAAAATCCATCAGCAATTGATATTCACCAAGACAAATGGTTACTTAACCAAACATTGCTTTGAATTATCTTTAAATATTAAAACAGAATTACACTTTAACTTATCACTAGTGACTTAAGTAACCTAACTTAACCCCCTTCTAATTCTAAACACATGTGTATGTAATGTGTGTGTAAGTTCAGAAAAGTCCTTTGGTTCACAGTCCAATCTCACTTCTCATTCCTCCAATTTTTATACTGTGCACAGAATTTAAAATTTATAAAGTTCACCAGTCTTTGGTGCTTGAAAGGTAAATGGTTACCACTCAGGAAGGTTCTTGTCGGTTTTCAAAGAGAGATTTGTTGTACACTGGATACCCACAACTGATTTACTTTCATCAGCCATTTGAGTGTCTTGCCAAAGAAACTTGCCCCATCAGGGTTCTCCAGATGATAACCTCTTTCTTTCAGGTCACCACAGAGTTCCTTCTTGTTTCTCTTATTTCAAGTGAAACATTAGATAGCCAGTCTTCTCCTCTTGCATGAGCCACAAGGGCTTTGACCAGGCTGAACTAAGCACTCAAAACCCTGCTGCTGATTGTAAAACTGTAGAACTGATCTCTCTCTCTCTCTTTCTCTCTGAGAGAAAGACTATTTGGCTCTCTCTGCTTGCAAAACCACATGAACCTCTTAGAACAGCAAGTTCCCCTCCAGATCATCTGCGGCTCTGACAAGTTCTTCCATCTGTTGCCTTTTTGTAAACAATAATAATCCATGAATGAAGTCTCTTGGGCACTCTCCAAAGCTGTTGCAAATGCTGTTGGCCCTGACATGTTTAGCATTTGCAGAGCTCCAGTATTTCCAATAAGATCTGTTTTAATGTGTTTGTATGTAAACTAAACCATCTTTAAAATCACTAAAGAAATAACAATACACAATATAAAACATTATAATAAAGTAACCCAATGTTGAGAGTATATATTTCTATACATGATCAATTTTAACATCTTAACAAACAATTTGCTATCACATTACTTGTACCTCTGATATGATTAACTTGCAGACTATATTATTGTAGTATTGAACTCCAGTTGAACAATATTCTGTTTTTAATTCTTCATTTTATTGAAAAATGGGCAGCCACAATCTAAGGCCCCAATAGTGAACACTGAGGACTTCCATTGATCAAGGTCAAAAACATCTGCCCTCACAATAATATTTGACGTATCACTGAGCCAATGTTTTATTCATTTGGTAGCTGACTTCTCTGTCCCCTAATTTTTTAAGCCATTTTAGCTCTGGGGTTAAAACATCTGACCATCCATATGATTAATGCCTCTCAGCAGTTTATGCACCTGTCAGGTCACCTGTTGCTCCAAGGAGTAACAACCAAGTTCACTCAACCTAATAAGGAATTCAGTTCCCATGGCTGGGATCAAGAGTGATTGGGAATGAGATTTGAACTTAACATTTTCAGATGAAGGTTGGTACTCTACTCTCAGCTTGATTAATGATTCCTCATTTTGTGCAAGGCACTGAATATTACAATTTAAGGTGGTACTTAGAACTCATATGTCCAAACTTAAATGATCTAGTTATTATGCAGATATTGATCCATTATGTGAAAAGAGTAAAATTTTTGAAGTTTCACTAATCCTTATGTTTTGGAAATGCCCAAATTTAGAGAGATTCTGGAAATGCATTTTCCAAACTTTATCAACAATTTTTAAGATCAATATAGATCCTTGCCCGTTAATTGCTCAGTTTGGTTTTTCTCATGATTCAAATAAACTTATATTGGCATCTCAGGAAAAAGTTTTAGCTTTTACCACATTGATCACCAGACAAGCAATCTACTGAAATGGAAAGATGATTGATCCCCTACTCATACATAGTGGTTATATAATGTAATGTCCTATTTATGCTTAGAGAAAATTAGATATAATATTAAAAATAGAAAGTTTCAATTTATGAAATTGTGGGGCTCATTCTTAGACTTTTTAAAATAATTGTAAGAATTAACAATGATTGTATGTCCCGGGAGTTAATTGCCTGTTCCCCGGGGGTCGCTATTGGTTCCACATTATTGATTTTTTTTATTAATTAATAAGCTAACCTTGATTAGAGGGAGGAGATAGATTAGATTTAGATTTAGTTATTTTTCTTTCTTTTTTTCCTTTATCTTATACAAGTTATTTCAACAAAAGGATTTAACATGGTCACACATATAATGATAATGATGATGGTTGCAATGCAACTATCAATGTCTAAACATTTGATTAGACTTAGGTGCCAGCAGGAGGCTGACACACAGTATGCAGATCTGTAATGGAGGGTTGCAACCTCATGGTGCTGTTTATAACAACTTTAAAGTAAAGAACCTTTTCCTTCAACCATGTGTTGTCTTAAGAACTTACACATACAAATACAAGATTAAACAACATGAATTATTTCAATTAAATATTTTTGAGGTATTATTAGCAATTTTTGAAGTTTTTCTACTTTTTTGATTGTCTTTTTTGTGTGTGCTTAATGTATACCAATTAATTGTTATGTCATTGTTATTCTGTATTTATGCTTGTATGTTAAACTCAATAAAAAATATTTTAAAAGAAAAGGAATTCTCGAATCCATGCAGCAGTCTTGTAAATCTCCTCTGCACCCTTTCCATTGCACCTCACATCCTTCCTGTAATGAGGTGATGAGAACAGAAGTCAATATTCCAAGTAGGTTTCTAACTGAGCTGCAACATTATCTCAGTGCTCTAGAACTTGATCCCACCGTTAATAAAGATGAACACCATACAATTTATATGCAATGCTATCAACCTGTACAGTAGCTTTGAGTGTCCCATGGATGGGCTCTAAATTCTCCCAGTTAGTCAACACTGTTCAGATTCCTCCCATTAACATTAAATTTTACCTACAAAAGTGAACTACTTCATATTTGTCTGGGTGAAACTCTATCTACCACTTCTCATCCTAGCTTCATATCCTACACTATGCCTCTGCAGCCTTTGGCAATGTCCAGACTATCCACAACACCACCCACTTTGGTGTCATCTACAAGTTTACTAAACCACCTTGCAACTTCCTCATCCAGGGCCATTTATGAACATTGCAAAGAATAGGGAAGGTTCCAGAACAGATCCACATAGAACATCACTGGTCACTGACCTCCGTGCAGAATATGAATAGTCTACAACCATCCTCTGCCTTCACTGAACATCTGTATCCACAAAGGAGGGCCTTTCTGTATTCCATGCCCCATTACTTTCTGAATAATCTTTGCATGAGAAACCTTATCAAATGCTTTACTGAAATCCATCTGCACTCCATCCATCATTCATTAGAGTCATGAGATGCAACCTTCAAGCTGGATATGACAGATCAGGGTTTCTTTTATCACTAAGCAACAGCCAGTCTTACAACCACTTGTACCAATATGACATTTCTTTGTCAGTGTTTTCAGATCACAATTAATACATTTACAGTTTGTTCATTGTAATCGATCCACAATGCTGGTCAGATGTGTAGATAGTATGACTCCCTTAATGAACTAGAGATATAGACTAATTCATTATAATTTTCTGCTCCAATTATATCTCACACCTCAAAAGATACTTAAAAATAAACCAGAATTTTCTGATAGGTATTTTAGGTGTGGTATAGATGTTGGTACCTTTTTACATTCCACCTGGTTATGCAAGAAATTAAGACTCTTTTGGATGGAATTGGAGGAATGTAGTGGTGAACTTCTCTCTCTAGACCCAGAATTGTTCTTCTGTGGAATTTTGCAGTTATAAAAGTAAATCTAAATTTATTAAAATTGTGTTGTCAATAGCCAGGAATTGTATAGCAGTAACATGGGAATTTGATTCCCCACTTCATATTGATTGTTGGAGCACGGACGTGCAAAGTTTTATTCCCCTTGAGAAGATTACTTATAGTCTTAGGAATAGATATAGCATGTTTGTCGAAATTTGGCAACCTTATTTAGATTACTTAAATGCCCAGATTGTATAATTTATTTTGATATTTGTCAATGAGTTTATTCCTATTAGAAATGTAATACTTTTAAAATGATGTGACTGAGATGTCGAACCTTGCTCCTGTTGCTTTTTCTTTTCTATCCTCTTTCTTTTTATCTCCCTCCGTTCCCTGCTGTCTGCCCCCTTTTCTTGAGAATCCAGGGAGAGGACACTGGGAGAAGAGGGACTCTCCTTTCTTTTTATTGGCCCCATTAATGTTTTTTTTTATGATTTTAGGTTCAATGTATTAACGCTATTATATTAATTGAGTCCTACATTCTGTATTTTCTTAAAACAAATAAATTTTTGATAGGTTCCCCAATTAACCTCAGTGTTGACGAGGGGGAAATCAAAATATTACGTTTGGTTGGAGAAGTTAAATTTCTGTATCTGGGGGCCACGATAAATGATACAGAAGAGTGATACAAGTAATGACAGATGGACATCATCAATCCCACCCCACACTGGCAGGGTCCCCATCTCTTCTGTTGAATTGAGGCCACCATGTGATACGAGTCACAAGCTGCAATGTTTGAGTGGGGCCAGAAGATGAGGATCATCAGATTCATTGGGGGGGAAAACTTAACAACGGGAAGGTAAGTGCAACCGCAGCCATGCTAGATCCTGCTCATCACCAGAGATCCCAGAGTCAAAACAGATCCGTTCTAGAGTGGTGCTGAATAGCTCCGCGTCCCCGAGAGGCTGGTCGTGGTGATCGCAGTGCCACGGGCGACACCACTCCCTCTGTGGAATGCAAGGGCTGAGCACCTGGGTTGAGCTGCACAATATACCCATTGGAATTCTGATCGTACTGAAACGAAATATTGCATCTTGCTTGTTAAGTGGCTGTAACTAACGCCAATTTTCACATAGCATCTCCCCCCCCCCCCCCACCAACACGGGGGATTCGATCTTATAAATGGGGAGGGTTCGGAGATCTCAGTCACACGTTGATGCGAACTGCAAGGGGGGCGGGGGGAGAAAATTCAAGCAACCTGCCAAGTTGAGCCGCCCCCCCCCCACCCTCCCCCGATTCTGAAAATGAAAGAAGTTTCTTACCCGATTTTTGGTGTTCCGGGTAAGTAAATTATATTGAGCATCGTCTAGCATATTTCACGGTGAGCACATTCAGATCGTGCATAGTCATGGACCCTCAGCATCAAGTGTGCGGGCCGGCCTCGTAGGCGCTGCAGGAGAGACTCTGGTGCTCACGGAGGTCCGATGAGTAACGTTGGCCTTGTTCACAGTGCCCGGCTCACGCTTCGTTACAAAGAGGCTCTTTCCAGTAATTATACCGAATGAGATTGGAGGCATCCCTTCATTCTGACGGGCTGTTAATTTCGATGAACTCCTATTGAGCCAACATTAGCTCCGAGGTCATTTTCCTGCTTAACGATGTTAATGTTCACCACTTTCCTTTCGGGAAGAATGATCCCTAAAATGAATAAAACAAAGTTAGGCAAGAGGAGAATTAGTGGAGAGACCTTTGAATAGTTCCCAAATTATTCTGCGCGGTTATTCGACTTGGCTCCTCGTGTTGTCCTCGTTTTTGGTTGCAGCCAACTTGCTCTCCATTGTGATTCTCTCCCGAGGAAAGTGTGGCCTTTCCACGTGTATCTCCGCCTACATGGCGGTGGCAGATCTCATGGACATCCTCATCAACGTCGTTCTTTAGGAAATGTTAACGTTCCGCTTGCCAAACACGTTTCTGCACCACGCGAATGTCCTTGGAGCCACGATATTACCTGCTGGTCGTCACTTGACCCGACTGGTCCCCAGTCGCATTCACCCTGGACCGGGACGTTGCGATGTGTTGTCAGAAGCTTAAAGCAAAGTACTGCAGAGTGAAAACTTTACGGATCCTCGCATCAATAATCCTGCTTTGCTTGGAAAATGTCCCCTTGTTTGCATTTGAGCCTCGACAAATAATTGGCCCTATTTCTAGAGGCACAACCCCGAGTCTGGACATCCTTACCTCGCCAGATTTCATTCTATTGAAATGGGTTCAATGTTTTTAGCTTAATATTAGTCTTTAATGGGTTGACGGTCAGGCCAGTAAAGCACGTAGGTCATTCCGGAGCAGCAAGAGTGGGAATCGTCGAGACGTGGAAATGGAGCGCAGGAACAAGTCCATTGTCTTGCTGTTCAGTGGGTCTGGCAGCTTCATGCTGCTGTGGCTGCCGGCGATCGTCACCTACTTCATCACCTTGTATTTTGATGGCGCATACACGTCGGGAACTCTGCTGACCAGCCTGATCTCCTGTATAAACACGGGCATACATGCAGCGACTCCATCAAAATTCAGGGAGGAGTTAAAAGCGTTGGTGAAATGGCCTTGGCTGTTGATAGTGAAACGAGCAAAGCAAAATGCAAATCAAACCAAGTAAGTAGCGTGTCCCGTCCCCCGCCCTGAAAACAGTTCCAGTCCTTGTCTCCACCGGAATTTTCTTGTGGACACTCCTAAGATCCAACGAATGGGTTGAATTCCTTGTGGCAGGGGCAACTGAAACAGCCCCATAGATAAGCCTGGGTTTTGTCGGACTCTGGCTTTACCTTACTCTTAATTTAGTCTATGTGTAGTCTGAGTCCAGCGTGTTCTTTGAATGAAGTGATAGGAGAAGGTATTCGGTTCAACAGTCAATTTATTACACAGCACAAGAATAAAACTTAACAGAGCTCTGGGTCACTCATTAGTTCATAGGTCACCTGCACAGTGAGCTACTCCCCAAGACTGACCCCTATTGTCCAGTTGGTTCAGTTTATATAGGTCAACCTTATCATACAGAACAAAAGTTGGCTTCCTTTGCTAGATTTCATTATCATACAGAACAAAAGTTGTCTTCCTTTGCTAGATCTTTTTGCATAAGGGTTATCACAAGTCATCTCCTGTTTTGCAGATATCTGGGGTGTAGCACTCCCATCTTAATCCTCCAGGCCAGACTATCCTGTTGTGTTGATCAGAAATTAATTCATCCCCAGATATTTCTAATCACCATTCTGTTCTTGTCCGGCCAATTTCTGCTGTTCTCTTTAACACCTCCTCCTGCCTTAATCTTCCTCCTAGACTGGTTTTCCATTCCCTTTGTTTCTTGCAGGCCATTCTTTGTTCTGATCTGGCCTGTGTCTCCTGTGCTACTCACCACCTCCTTTAGTTTGAGCATTCCTCCTAAATCGTTTTATGCATTTCCTCTCCCTGTATTTTGGAGCAGACAATTTTGCTCAGCCAGCTTTGCTCCATGCTGTGATTGCCACTTAATCACATTCCTTTTTCCCTGAACCATGCAGTAAATATACACTTATTAATTAATCATTTATTTCATACTGTTTTAACCCCTAGATTCCAACAGTTTAACGCCACAGCAAAACGGTTCGGAGAACAAACGGCGAGAATTTGGTCTCAGCCGGAGGTTTCATCAACGCCTCGGCGGACCAGAGGCAGAAGTCAGGACAGCTTTCCATATGTAGCAGAAAACCCGAGACAGGCGTGTTTCCATAAGCAGACAGTATCAACCGCTATACTTATTTCCCAGTCTGCAGCGTCTGTACAAACCTCTCGGAATCCTGATGCTCACCTGGGCAAATTCATCAGGGGCACCGACCTCTCGTCAATTTAGTACATGAAACGCTGCCCCGGGATCAGTATGAAAACCGCTGACCAGAAACTACAGCGGAACTAACAACTAATCTTTCTACACTCTTGCACTAACTACAACTTTCAATATTTATTTATCTATCTTGTTATATTTATCATCTCTTTTCTGTCTTGTCACATTGCGGTGATTTACTTTATACTATTTGTGTAGTTGGTGGACGGTGCACGCCATGTGGCCTCAACAGAAGCAGAACAAGTCTTGAAAGTCGATGTTTTGCAGTAGCATCATCGTCCAAACATTCTTATTGTGACCTTCTAACAACCAATACTATATATTTTAAAAAACGCACAAAAAGTCAGGCAGTGTCTTTTGTTCATTGATTATTCAGGAATCTGATGGCAGCGGGGAAGAAGTTGTTCTTATGTAGCTGAGTGCTGTCTTTAGACCCCTGTACCTTTTCCCAATGGTAGAAGAGGGCGTGGCCTGGGTGATGGGGGTCTTTGAGGATAGAGGGTGCTTTTTTTAAGACACCGCCTCATATGGATGTCCTTGATGGAGTGAAGTCTGCTGCATGTGATGTCGCAGGCTGAGTTAACAATTCTTTGGAGTTCATTCTTGTCTAGAGTTGGCACCTCCATACCAGGCAGTGATGCAACCAGCCAGAATGCAGTCCACGGTACATCTGTAGAAGTTTACGAGAGAGCCTCTGAATCTCCTCAAACACCTCAGGAAGTATAGCTATTGGTGAGCAAGCAACAATTTTGGGGGTTGTGTACATTGTGTTATGTAAATGACAAGAAACTTTCATCATGGTCTTGTTCAATTCTCATAAATCAGATCTCAAACATTGTTTAGCTGCAGGGTTTATCTGAGTTCTCCCGGCTTAATCCTGCAGTTGAAATTGTTTGTCCTTGGAACTATTCCAGCAAATCACTTCCATGAATCCAAGCTGCTCCAAACATTTGATGAATCAATTACACTGAATAGATCTGGTGCACGATTTCTGTAATAATCTTCAAACACAACTCTGTGCTTTTTCACTGGCATCTACTGATAACAGCTGGTGCTCATTCTTTTTAAAATATTTTATTGAGTTTAACATAAAAATCCTACATACAAATAACAGGACTTCTATACATGTCACAAATTACATAAAAATGTAAATCGAAAATCTATCCATATTAGTTTATTTAACAATATGTCTTTAAAACATTACATTCTATCAATATGATAATTAACCATCTATATATTCCAAAATAGTTCTGGAGAGAAAATAAATAAGACTAAATTAAACAATCCCTTTATCTAAACAAAGAGTAAATTCTGTTTTATTTAATGATCTATGACAACCATAATTAAACCCATATTTAACAAGTTAATCTTAAAAAGAAAAATGCAGGATTGGAGTGGCCAGTCACGTTAGACAGCCAGTGCTCATATGTCTTATTGATGACTATCTAACATGACTGGCCACTGCAATGTCCACATAAAGTAAGCTTATTCAGAGATCCTGCAGGTTTTACTAACAGCCATTTAACGTCCCCTAACATGTAAACACAAGAACATTTACTCATGTAAATCGCTTGGCATTCTAAATGTACCTGTTCCATCCAAAACCCTGTACTCAGAATGACGTGACTCCTAACAATTTGTATCTTGTGAAAAAGCAGGTTATTTAATTCCCTACATATGTCGTCTCGATTAACACATTTAACGTCATTATGGTTCTTTCATATCTTAGAACATGATCCTGCAAATAAAAAAAACATGAAAAATCAACATTTTTTTAATCATCCCCCAAATTGGCCCCATCATCAGATGGCAGGGGTTACAAGCCCTGGCACATCTCCAGCTTGTATTGTATTCCTGTGACCTTCTTGTGAATGACTGCAGTGAGGGTGGCCATAAAGTGTGGTTGCAATATTGGCCATTGCATAAAAGAGGTTGAAACTTCATAATAGAAATAATAATGACCCAATTTAACGTTAAGGCAAAGCAGTAACTAATAAATAGTGCTCATGCAATAGAGAGGCAAGACCCACTGCAGACAATACTGCTCTAACTGTGTTAAAGGTACTAATACAGGAAATTATACCCCTGTTCAATCTGCCTGAGACAATAAGTTCAGACCACAATCCTCATTTTGTGGCTAAAATAAATGAGGAACTGTGTAATCAATTGGATATTCGGCAGCAATTCCATTTACTCACATCAACAGGTGGTAGGAATTGTGGAATGGGCCAATGGAATGCTAAAAAATAAACCCTATAAATTAATGGAGGAAACTGAACTAAATTGGCTAAAGGTGCCACCCTTGGCATCATTTGAAATGCAGATCATCCCATGACCAGTCTATAGCTTATCACCTGTAGAGATAATCGATAGGCAATCCCTGCATATACCATAGGGAGCAGAGTCCAGGAAAATTACAGCATGTGATTGACTGTTCCTGGGAGAATTAATTCATTGTCAAAGAACTAACTAAAATATTTCAAGTTTTGCATTTGCAGGTATGCCACACATTGCAAGGAATTGGAAAAGAGGAAGAGGTCAATGCTGACTTGATCCAGGAACTGGGATTGGAGAAAGCTGGAACCACCGTGTAAGAGCCCCTTCCAAGTGTTATTAACAAAAGGATAGTTTCCACGGAGGAATAACATGACTGTCAAGAGCAGAAAAGGATAAAAAGCCTAAAGGATTAATGGACAATACAAATGAAGTGAATGCTCATTAACTTTTTGGGTGATCTTGTCATTTTTCTGACTATCCTTTTGGCGATACATTAGGAAAAAGAATATGTTGAATTAAATCTCCAGGCAGATTCATGACCCTTGAGGTCTAAATGAGAATGGCATGACAACATTTGCCTACATATATTTTTGTATGTTGAAACTATGAACATGTCTCCTTGTTGGGTCTGCACCCAACTGCCAACCCACAGCAGTCAAGAGTCCCTATGATTGCAGGACATTGAGCATTATGAAAAAATGCTTGAATGCTAACCTGATAAACATTTGTTTAACAATTGGTGTAAGCCGTACAATGATCTGTTCAAGACACCCCTGTATTTTAAACTGAACAGATACACTACAGGGGGAACCTGTAAAATGGGACAGGAATAGGCCATTGGACCACAAGGGTTAGGGTTAGGGTTAATATATCCATGGCTGCCATACTATTGGCAAGGGTGTTATTATTTAATTTGCCCCAGTGATGTGGCATTTTGAAGATATTGCTGACCATCCTTTGGTATGGGATAGAGTAAAAAGAGCCATCTCTGAATCTGAGCTGTTCTTCATGATTCTCTCTCCCAATTATAGTGTGGCTAAAACTGCTTGGGAACTGATTAATATCACCAGTGCCCTAGAGAAGTTTACCAACACTACGACAAAGATTGAAAAAAATATGCAGACCTAGATTCGTGAACTCACTGTGGAGGTAGTAGCCATACGAACCGTGGCTCTGTAGAATCGGATGGCCTTTGAGCTGCTGTTGGCAGAAAAAGGTGGTTCATGTGCAGTGGTAGGGCCAGGAACGCTGCACCTACAGCCCCGAGGCCACTGAAAATATCACCTATTTGGCAAACCACATAGGAGACTGAAGACGTGATTTCAATCTTTCGAAGGGTTGTGGACGACATTCATTCAGGGTCTGTGTGTCCTATTATTTTATTAGTTGGGTTGATTTTGAGTTTTGTATGATCCAGTTATATTTAAAGACCAATCTACTCTAAAGACCAATTAAGATATGATGGAATGATAAAAGGAGGGAATGATAGATTTGCTTCTTCCTATAAATTTCAGCAGCAAGAAAAGGCTTTCAAAGATTATTTTTATGGGGAAAATACACAGTTTGTTAAAGAAATTGTTTTTCTTTTAGAAGCGCAGCTGCGAGACATGAAAACCAAGGCCATGCGGATCTCAAAACTCGTGCTAGATGTTTTGCTGAAGTCTGTAGATTACAAATCATGTAAATAATCATGAATAGGCTGTAAAAGTGGGAAGCTATCTGCATATGGGCTTTCTTGCTGAAAGACCTTGTTGCCTGTTACAACAGGTATTCTTGTGTAACAGAACATTTGTGTCTCAAACCAGCAAAACAAGATGGAATTCAAAAGGGTTAAATTTTAACTTTATTAATGACTATTAACAATATGTCTTAACACCATTATCCCTGCTATAAGTATCTAGCAAATATGCAGATATTATATATTTATATACAGTATATATGTGGAAAAACCCAGATCATGATAGTCTGTGCCCAATATTCAAAAAGAAAAATCCACAAAAACCCCAGGTCAGTCAGTTAGGTAAGTCAGACACAAAAAAATCCACAGTCCACAGAATTCAATCTCAAAGTTCAAAGTCCAAGTTCAGTTCTTTAACTGATAACAACAGACATATTCAACACTGGAGAGAGAAATGACTGATGTTGCATTGCAGTAAACTTGTGAATCCTCACTTATGAGGCATGTGCATTTCACACAGCTCTCCAGTTGTCCTCTGCTGCACCATAATTTACCAGGTTCATCAGGAGCCTGGGATTTTAAAGGGGGGGGGGCGGTCCTGCCTCCAGTGGTGGCGTTGCAGATGACGTTTTACCTACAGCGTTCAGACAGTCCTGCTGACTGCAATTATATTTCACAGTGTGGCTGGCTGCACTCTGACCGCCCCATGACTGCATAGTTATATTTCACAGCTGTCAGGGTGCGGCCAGCCACACTGTGAAATATAAACTGCCGGACTGATGCAAGCACTAACGTCACTAATGGAGCTCGGTAAGTCGAGTTGACCATTCACACCACCACAAAATGATTAACTAGTTAACTTGGCCAGACTCTGACACTTGCCCCCACCAATAGTCAGGGACCCTTTAACTTTGTTACTTGCTCTGCTCGGTTGGGACCTTTCATACTGCCAGATTACGTGCTCAATGGGCCGGTTCAACCCACATGTACTTGGTGATATGAAAGGGGCAACACACACGTCTTTTTTTGCTCCTACCTTGAAGGGTTCAGGCCTGAAACATCAGTTATGTAACTTTACTTTCTACAGATACTGTAAGACCAGCAGAGTTTCTCCAGCATCTGTGTTTTGACAACAATCATAACATTTGCAGATTTTGTGTTTCGCTTCAATCATTTTTTTTATAATGACTGGGATTAACTGGCATTCTCTCTGTTTGCCAGGCTGACTTTAGCATACTGCAGGGATTGATACTTGTGCTTAATGTGTTCACGAACTACACCATACCTGTTCACTTGATTATGGAATGGTGAATCTCTCTTGTGAAGAAAGACTGAGTGGTTCAGGAATTACGAGTTCACAGGAATGAAAATCAATTCATTTTAGTTTATGGTATGATTGGGATTACTAAAAGTGCCGTGGATGCGATGAAGATCGAAGGCAATATGGACAACAAGAGTGAGGGAGCAACAACATGACAGAAGAGCACACTGAGGTTCATGACTTCGGGAGATTTGGTGGTGACTTTTAAATTGGTGATCGTTGTTTGAAGAAAGCTGGGTGCACTTGCACACAAACCACCGGCCACCAACTAACAGACATAAAACTGAATTTTTCTTTTCATGTTTATTGATAGATCCGGTGAAGTTTTTTAAGAAATGGATCCCAGAAGTGTTGGGCACCGACCGAGTGCATAGAGCATTAAGGAAGAAACCATTTCCAGGCCAATTACCACAAGCAGTTTTGATTCGCTGTTTGAAATACCAAGATAGAGAAATGATACTCCGACTGGGCGGTGCAGAAAGCACGGCAAAATCAGGCTCCATGATGGTTCAAAATAACAGGGTGTTTTTTTAATGCAAATCTGAGTCAAGAAATTATTAGAAGACGCCGAGAATTTAATTCAGCTAAAGAAGTATTGTGGTGAAAGGGATATAAATTTTGCTTTTTGTTATCCGCCAGTATTGAAAGTTTTTAATGGGAATTTGCAATCTCAGATTTTTGAAAATGACCATGATGCATTAATTTTTGATAATTCATTGCCAGATGTACGAGGAAATGGGCGATCGTCACCATTGTCACCTAAGAAAAGAGTCGATAGTAATGGAAATGGGAAGAATGGAAAATACGGAAAGAATGGGAAAAAAGTTGAATTGACGCAAAGTCTTCTCAATATTGAAGATCCTGAACAATCATTCGGACTGGAATCACTGGGTTGAATGTTTCTGTTTAAGTACTTTGTGAAGTCTGACTGGGGGGTGGGTGACACTGAGCCCTTTAGTCACCTGCCACTTATGGACTTTACCACACTCAGATTTTTAGGGGGCTACTACTTTTTAGTAGTTTGTTTTGGGAAAATTTTTTCAGATTTTTTTTAAATGGGGGGGGGATTAGAATATTGTGAGATTTCGAAGGGGAGCATTATTTTATAGTAGTGTGATACATTATTAGATTTACTGATGTCTAATTTGAATTTTGCAACATTTAATGTCCAGAGTTTGAATAACCTGATTAAGCATAAACAAGTTTTGGCCTATATATTAAAAAAAAATGAAAGTTGATATTGGTTTTTTGCAAGAAACACATTTGACTGAAAAAGAACATTTGAAGTTGAAGAGAGAATGGGTTGGGCATGTGTTTTCTTCTTTTAATTCTAAGGCGAGGGGAGTAGCGATATTAGTTCATAAGAAATTACCATTTGAGTTGGAATCATTTGAAGCAAATGCGGGTAAGGTTTTGATGGTCAATTGTAAATTTTTTGCTGAACCATAGACTTTGTTAAATATTTATGCACCTAATGTAGATGATGAACAGTTTATATCAGAGACTTTTCTGTTGTTAAATCAGGCCAATAATAATATTTGGGTAGGGGAGATTTTAATTGTGTTTTGGATCCTTATAGATAGATCTCCAAAAAGTATAAGGAAATCAAAGGCAGTAATACAAATAGGGGCTTTGATGAAGGATTTGAATCTGGTTGATGTTTGGAGGAGAGTGAAACTACTGAGAAAGATTTTTCTTTTTATTCATCTCGACATGAGTCATTTTCCAGAATAGATTTTTTTAAATTTTGCCACATCTGTTGGGTAGAGTAGTGCAGGCTGAATATAAAAGCCGGGTTATATCGGACCATTCAATGCTATTTTTCCCTTGTGTGAGCTCAGAAGTGGTACAGTCATCTTCTAGATGGAGATTTATTACAATGCTATTGAAGAAACCGGAATTTATTACTTTTTTTAAGGAGCAAAGTGTATAAATGAAAAGTTTTTTGTTTTTTTTTTAAAAAGAAAAAAAAATAATTAATTCAAACTTATTTAAATTGTATATAATCAATAAATGGAGTCCATTTTAACTCATAAAAAGACATCTTATCTTGTATAGAAAATGATATTTTTTCCATGACCAAACAAAACTTCATCTCTGAATACCACCTATCTAAAGACAATACATTTCTATTCTTCCAAGTAATAGCTATACATTTCTTAGCCACTGCCAATGGTAAATAAATAAAAGAAATCTGGTAATTATCTAATTCTAAATCAATCAACGGTTGCATATTCCCTAATAAAAATATATCAGGGTCTAATACAATATGAAGATTATATAGATTATTAAATACAGATTGAATACCTTTCCAAAATTGTTGTAACCGATCACACAACCAAACAGCATGTAAAAAAGTACCAGAAACCTGATCACAACGAATTAAGGAGCAAAGTGCATTTATTTTTGGCTGAGAATGTTAACTCAATGCGTAGTGATTTTGTATTGTGGGATGCTTTGAAAGCATATTTACGAGGGCAAATTATCAGTTATACTATGAAAGTTAAAAAGCAATATGTTGTGGAAAGTTCAATGTTAGAGAAACAAATTACTGAATTGGAAAAGGAATTTCAGAAAGATGTTACAGAGGATTAAAAAAAAGCTGCTTTAATGAAGTTGCATTATAATACATTACAAACCTATCAGTATGAGGGTTTACTTAATTGATCTAAGCAATATTATTATGAATTAGGTGAGAGAGCTCATAAAGTATTAACATGGCAATTAAAAACAGAACAGGCATCGCAAACTATTAATGCTGTGGAAAAAAAACTCAATAGTTACCTATAAACCTCAGGAAATTAATGACCAATTTTATTTATTTTACCAAAAGTGATATACTTCTGAGGGAAAGCAGGACGTTGGTTCTATCAAATCTTATTTATCTAAATTAAATTTACCTGTTTTAGGGGAGGAGCAGATTAGAGAATTAGAAGTTCCATTTACGGATTTTTAGATTAAAGAGGCTATAGAGAAGATGCCAAATGGAAAGTCACCAGGAGATTATGGTCTTTCAGTTGAATTTTATAAAGTATTTTCTGAAGATTTATCTTCTGTATTTGAAGATGTTTTACAGCAAGTAACTGAAGAACAGTCGTTATCTGAATCTTGTTCGAGTGCTATAATTACAGTGATTCCTAAGATAGAGATCCATTGAAAATATCCTTGTATTTCTTTATTAAATGTTGACTATAAAATTATAGCAAAAGTATTGGCAAATAGACTTGCTAAGTATTTACCTCAGTTGATGCATATAGACCAAACAGGTTATATTAAAAATAGAAATGCATCTGACAGTATTCTTAGATTGATAACTCTGGTCAATGCATTTAGACAGCAACCCAACCATCCAATGGTGGTGGTGCTGGATGCAGAAAAAGCCTTTGATAGGGTTGAGTGGAATTTTTTATTTAAGGTATTAGAGAAGTTTAATTTCAGCCCTCATTTTATTGGCTGGGTTAAGGCTTTATATACAAATCCAGTTGCTAGGGTGGTGACAAATGGCCAAATTTCCCCATCAACCCGACAAGGTTGTCCATTGTCACCAGCCTTATTTGCATTGGCTATTGAACCGTTATCTCAGACAATAAAACAGAATGATAAGATTAAAGGAATGAAAATTGCAGATGATGAATACAAGATTAATTTATTTGCAGATGATGTGTTGGTATATTTGACAGAGCCTGAACAGTCTTTGAAATACTTACAAGATTGTTTGTTAAAGTTTGGAGAATTGTCTGGATATAAAGTAAATTGGGATAAGAGTGAAATATTGCCAGTTGGGAATGGGGATTATTCAGAGTATAAAAGTATTATAAAATTAAAATCGTCCGATAAGATTAAATACTTAGGAGTGGTAGTAAGTGCAGATTATCAATCCCTATATAATTAAATTATGTTCCTTTATTAAAAAAGATTAAAATGGATTTGATTAAGTGGAAAGATTTACCGTTGACATTAATTGGTTGAGTAAATTCTATTAAAATGAATATCTTTCCTTGAATTCAATATTTGTTTCAGTCCATACCGAGTTTGCTTTCAAAGGGTTTTTTCAAGATTTGAATAGAGCAGTGCGGGAGTTTTTGTGGAAAGGGAAATTAGTTTGTGTAGTTTTATTTAAACTTACTTGAAAATATGCATTAGATGGATTGCAGTTAACTAATTTTCAAAATTATTATGATGCAGCTCAGTTGAAATTTATTAGCAGATTGATGGATATGAATCAACCTCTGAGTTGGTCAAAGGTGGAAATGGCTTGTATATTTGAAGCTGAGATACATCAGTTTATATTTTAGTGGGATTTGAATTTGTTGCGAGGATGTAATATGCTGGTATTAAAACATTTGTTAAAGATATCGGTTAAAAGAAACAGGGTTTTAGGATCAAAGGGTAAATGATCAATTCAAACTCCATTAGATCATAATAGGGCTTATTCCTTTTTCAATGTTTAATAACCATTTGAAGAGATGAAATTCTAAGGGTATAAAGATAATTCAGGATTGTTTTGAAGATGGTCAATTCCTTTCTTTTAATCAATTGCGGGAGAAATTTGATATCTCAGTAAATTCCTTATTTGTGTATTATCAAGTTAGAGCTTTGATAAAAGAGAATTATGATACAGAGATGTATTTACCTTTGTTGACAAAATTTGAGACTTTGATTTCTTCTGTCCTAAGAAAGGTTATATTTCGGATATCTACCATTTGTTACTGGAAGTTATCGATAAACCGGGCTGGGAGAAATATAGGCTTAAATGGGAAAGTGATTTAACTTACATTTTTCTGGAAGATAATTGGGAGGTAAATGTGCCACGATAGTGTAACTAAAGTGACCAATGTACGATATGGAATGGTTAATTATAATTTTTTACATCAGTTATATTTGACTCCAGAGAAATTGAAAAATTATGGGTTTAGTAATTCAGATTCTTGTTTCAGATGTGGATTATGTACTGGAACTTTTTTTACATGCAGTCTGGTCTTGTGTACAATCATTTTGGGAAAGAATTAGCTTGATTTTGGAAAAATTATTTAAAATTAAATTACCATTCAATCCATCGTTTTTTTTGGGATATATGGTTTCTTTGAAAGGATTAGGGTTAGATAAATTTCAAATTGCTTTTGTACGTTTGGTGCTATCTGTAACACAGAAGTGTGTAGCTAGTACCTGGAAAGATAATGTGGAGGTTAATATTTTACGTTGGCACAATGAATTGAGAACTTGTATTATTATGGAAAAAATTACGTAATTTGCCCGATAATCATTTTTTGTTCAAATGTGGTCTCCTTATTTGGAGTATATGAATCTGGATATACTTTGAAATATTTTTATATTTACTGTATTGTATTTTATATTTGGCTCCCCTTAAGGGAGCTGGTGGGAGGGTGGGTGGGTTTTTTTAATATATATATTATGTAAACTCTTATTTTCTATTTTTCTTTATTATCTTTGTAAGTTGATTGTTATCTTTAAATAAGGTTTTCAAAAAAAGAGGGAGGTTACCGTAGTGCTGCCCTGCCACAAAATCTATGGCACTCTTGTGGGTTCTGCACCATTGTTTGACGTTTCTTCAAGATCCTGCTGGAAATGCCCGAGCATGATGGGCGGCAAAACCAATTCCTTGAAATAACTCCAATAGCCTGCATAAGCCTAAAGATGACTTCGACTGATCACGTCTAACTTTAAGAGTAGTCATGGAGACTTCAGTAATCATGGTCTGCTTGATATCATAAGAATATAGCACTGCATCCTGGAGGAGCACCGGGATAAATTACTCCCATCCCTCGATGAGAGAGATTTGGAGCGATGAAGAGCCACAACCTGGTTGGAGATTTGGGTCCTTAAAACACCCGCTGTTGGGAGTCCCTGCTAAATAAATGATACTTCAACAGTGTCAGTAAGGTATCTCTGTTGATCGAGGCCAACTGACCATCTAGTCGCGAGAGACAATCTGGCAGATGGGATCAAAGCCAGCTCATTATCGTGTAGACCCTGGAGAAATAGTAGGGACTAATTGACCCATTGACGTGCAACATTAAAACATGAAAAGTGCACAGAAATGTGTTATCAAAATACCTACTACCTTTACTGGTCAACGTACCACAAGGGGTTGCTGACTCCAGGGGAGCAGGGGACCAGAATTAGAACACAACCTGTTGAGAAGAAGCATGGGTGACAACCCTATAGGGAAGGTGACTGTGGCAGTGGATCAGTGAGGGCTTTAACAGCTGAAGGACCCACACAAGCTGCGGGCTGCTGGGGATTGGCTTGTAGGACACTGGTTTCAGAACCAGGATTCAAGAGGGTGCTGAGGACAACCATATAACCACTTACAGCACAGAACAGGCCAGTTCGGCCCTACTAGTCCATGCCGTAACAAATCCCCACCCTCCTAGTCCCACTGACCAGCACCATCCATACCCCTCCAGTCCTCTCCTATCCATGTAACTATCCAGTCTTTCCTTAAATGTAACCAATTATCCCGCCTCGACCACGTCTGTCGGAAGCTCATTCCATATCCCTACCACCCTTTGCGTAAAGAAATTTCCCCTCATGTTCCCTTTATAATTTTCCCCCTTCAATCTTAAACCATGCCCTCTAGTTTGAATCTCCCCCACTCTTAATTGAAAAAGCCTATCCACGTTTACTCTGTCTGTCCCTTTTAAAATCTTAAACACCTCTATCAAGTCCCCCCTCAATCTTCTACGCTCCAGAGAAAAAGGCCCCAGTCTGCACAACCTTTCCCTGTAACTCAAACCTTGAAATCCTGTCAACATTCTTGTGAACCTTCTCTGCACTCTCTCTATTTTGTTTATATCTTTCCTATAATTTGGTGACCAAAACTGTACACAGTACTCCAAATTTGGCCTCACCAATGCCTTGTACAATTTCATCATAACCTCCCTACTCTTGAATTCAATACTCCAATTTATGAAGGCCAACATTCCAAATGCCTTCTTCACCACACCATCTACCTGAGTATCAGCCTTGAGGGTACTATTTACCATAACTCCTAAATCCCTTTGTTGCTCTGCACATCTCAATAGCAAGGGCTCCCAAAAGCTCTCAGGCACTGAAGGCTTCCTGATCATATCGAAACAAAATTGAAAAGGGTGATGAATACAGCTCTGAAGGTCTTGTACTTAACTGCCTGCAGTATAAGAAATAAGCTTGATAATTTAGTGGCACAGGTGAAAGTTGGCATATATGACATTGTGGTCATCACTGAGTTGTGGCTGAAAGACTACAGCTGGGAACTAAATATCCATGGATACACAGTGTATCAGATGGACAGGAAGGTAGGGATGGGTGGTTTTGCTGGTTAAAAATGAGATCAAATCTTTGGAGAGAGGAGATGTTGGATCAGAAGATGTGTATAATCTGTGTGGGTAGAATTAAGAAACTGAAAACGTAAGACAACCCTGATGGGAGTTGCATACAGACCTCCAAACAGTAGGCATGACAGTGCATGCAATCTTCAGAGGAAGATAGAGAAGGCATGCAAAAGATAACGATATATTTTTTATGGAGAATTTGCATATGCAGAAAATAACAGATTGGTGTTGGATCCCAAGAGAAGGAATTTATTGAATGCATTGGAATGTTTCAGGATGGCTGTTTAGAACTGTGTGTAGCTGAGCTAACCAGAAAATTACCAATTCTGGACTGGGTATTGTGTAATGAACCAGTGTTGATAAGGGAGCTGAAGGTAATGAACCCTAAGGAGACAGTGATCATTATATGATGGAATTTGCCTGCAGATTGAGTGAGAGACTATAAAATCAGATGCATCAGTGTACTGGTGGAATAAATGGGACTACTGAGGTATGAGAAAGGAACTGGCCAAAATTGATTGGAAAGGCACACTAGCAGGGAGGACAGCAGAGCAGCAATGACTAGAGTTTCTGGGATTAAAAAGGTGCAGGATGTATATTCCAAAAAAAATTGAATGGAAAATTGATACAACTGACAAGAGAAGTGAAAGCCAAAGTAAAAGCAAAAGAAAGGACTTGCAAGGAAGCAAAAAATAGTGGGATAGTGGAAGACTGGGGAGCATTTAAAAGCTTACAGAATGTCACTAAGAAGGACACGAGGAAGGAAAGGATGAACTTCGAAAGGGAGCTAACAAATAATATCAAAAAGGATACAAAAAGCTTTTAAAACTACATTGAGGTTTTTAAATTTTAAAAAAATTCTGAATCTTAGCCCTTAATGAATGTTCATATTCCTAATATAGATGATGAACAACTTATGCTGGATTCTTTTCTGAATTTGTCAGGTGTATGATAAAAAATTATGGTAGGGGGTGATTTTAATTGTGGTTTAGATCCATTATTAGATAAATCTCCAAAATTGATAGAACTTAAACAGTTAATGGTATTAATAAAATAAATGAATTTGGTAGATATATGGAGGAAATTAAATCCTCAGGAGAAAGATTTTTCATTTTATTCATCTTGCCATGATTCTTATTCTGGAATAGATCTATTTTTAGTATCAGCATAATTACAAAGACAAGCTTTTAAAGCTGAATATAAGACTAGGGTTTTGTCTGATCATTCTTTGTTGTTAATTACTTGAACTGGTTCAGAGAGAGAGGAGAATGTTTATCATTGGAGATTCAATTCTATATTGTTGAGAAATCCTGAATTTACTAAGTGTATAAGGGACCAAATACAGTTTTTGAAAACAAATGTAGGTTCATTTGATAGTAAATTTGTTTTATGGTATGCTTGAAAGCTTATTGCTAAAATTTAAAAAAGCAAATGATTGAGATTAGTAAATTGGAGAAGGAGATAGAGATTTTGGAAAAGAATTTGCAACGAGTTTCTACGGAAGATAAGAAAATTAGTTTAGTTAATTTGAAATTACAATCTAACTCATTACAAACATAAGTTTGAGAAATTATTAGAGAACTAAACAGCATTACTATGTTGGGTGAGAGAGCTCAAAGTTTTAGTGTGACAGTTAAAACGGAGCAAGCTTCTAGAACAGGGGTGTCAAACTCAAATTCACGGAGGGCCAAAATTAAAAACTTGGACTAAGTCGAGGGCCGAACTAAATATTTATTGAAAATTTTCAACAACATCTGCATGTTTTCTCTTCTTTCAACATATGTAATGTTAAACTTTAGGATATAACTTTAGGAGGATAATGTTACAGGTCAGGAGTAGGTAGCTCAAGTTCACCCTTTGCTTGACCTGAGGGAAACATATTTGGTCCCTGTGGAGATGTAGTCAGCATTCACAGGTTGTGTCCATTTTGGCCTGCATCAGGACTCAGCATTTCCTGCTCACTCCTCAGGCTCTCGGCCTCTATTCACCCTCGACCCACCATCCCTCTACCTGACCAGTCCTTTACCCAACCTCTACTCACCCCTCACTCCACTCGCTCTGCCTCTACCCACCCTATCCTATACATGCCCCTCTACTGCCTCTCCCCTCAACCTGTTCCTCCCTCTACCCATCTCTCACCCTCTAATCACCCCTCCCCTACTCGCCCTGCCCCTCCCCTTTTACCTCTTCCCTATCCACCCCTCCTTCTACTCATCCCTCCCTCTAACTGCCCCTCGCACCACCATAACTTTCCCTGCCCATTACTCCTCACCTACATCCTCTGCCCACCCCTGCTTACCCACCCACTCAGGCCCAGCGCGCTGCCGATCAGCCTTTGCGGACAGCCACTATCTCTCTCTTCACGTGCAGGGCCAAACCAGCCACCCCTGGGGTCCGCGCGGGTACAAGCGCTGAAGGCCGTGGCGACCGGGAGAAGTGCGCTCGCGCTGTGGAAGGGCCATCCGGTGCCAGTCGCGTGGGGCTCGCGCTGCCCAGGGGCCGTGCGCAGCCTGCCATGCCTGTCGTGCCGACAGGAAATCACAGGCGCTCGCCAATCCGCCGCACCGCTCGACAGGTGGGAGAAGTGACTGGTTGTGCGGGGAGCCTTCCAACCGGCTTGCCGGCTGATGACATCGACAGACTTCTCATGTTACAATTTCTCGTGTTACAATGGGGAAGGATGTGCAATGAAGGGGGAGGATGGTGGGGGTGACATTACCAAAAAACAGCATCGGCTCTCGCTGCAGGGCGGGCCACCTCTAATACATTTTTGAAATGATCTTGCGGGCCAAATATAATTATATCACGGGCCAAATTTGGCCCGCGGGCCAGAGTTTGACATGTGTGTTCTAGAACAATAGATGCTATTAGACATGATTCAATGTTTACACAAACCTTAGGAAATTAATGAGTTTTGTACATTTTATGAGATATTGTATACTTCTGAAGTATTGAAAGATGAAGCTAAAATTGACAATTTCTTGTCTGCTTTAGTTTTACCTTCTTTGAAGGATACGAATCATAAGGATTTAGATGCTTTTTTTTTATACTGTTAAAGAGTGAGGGAACTACTTCTATGCCTGGTGGGAAGTCTCCAGGGGATGATAGCTTTACTTCTGAATTTTATAAAGAATTTCAGGATTTATTAATTCCTTTATTGATGGATGTATTGAAACAGGTGATGGAGATTTTTTTTTTCCAGATTCTTTTTCGAAAACAATTATTACAATTCTTCTTAAGGATAGAAATCCACTAAAAGCAGGATCTTGTAGACTTATTTCTTTACTGAATGTAGATTATAAAATTGTTGTCAAGGTTTTGGCTAACAGATTATCTAAATACTTACTAGATTTGATTCATGTAGACTAGGCGGGCTTTATTAAAAATCTGTATTCAGCAGATAATAATGTAAGGCTGATTTCTTTAATTAAAACTTCCTGGGAGCGATATGACCAACCAATGTTAATTGCTTTTGATGCAGAAAAGGCCTTTGATGGAGTGGAGTTTTCTGTTTAAAGTTCTGGAGAAGTTTAATTTTGGGCCTCTTTTTATTGGTTGGATGAAGGCTTTGTATAAAAATCCTACTGCTAGAATCCCCCCAGAGGTCTGGAAGGCTGGCGGCAAAACTCTGCATGCCAAACTGCATGAGTTTTTCAAGCTTTGTTGGGACCAAGGAAAGCTGCCTCAGGACCTTCGTGATGCCATCATCATCACCCTGTTCAAAAACAAAGGTGAGAAATCAGAGAGTTGACAAATGGACGGGTATCTTCACCTTTATCTAGATCGACTAGACAGGGCTGTCCTTTGTCATCAGTTCTATTTGCATTGGTTATTGAACCTTTTGGCACAGATGATTAGACAAGATAGTAATATCAAGGGTATTAAGGTGAAAGCAGATGACTATAAAATAAATTTGGTTGCAGATGACGTTTTTGTATATTGAACACCACCTTTGTTGTCTTTGGGAAGTCTGCATGACAGGTTGGAGCAGTATGGTGAAGTATTGGGATATAAAATTAATTGGAAAAAGAGTGAAATGATGCTTTTGGTCGAGATGGATTATTCGCTTTGCAGGCATATTGTGAAATTTTAAGTTGTCTGACTGGATTAAATATTTAGGTATCATAATACAGTGAAACCTCATTAGAATGCAATTTGTTAATCCACGGAATCGCTTATAGCGCGGATGTCGGTGGACCCCAAACTGCTAAGGGGCAGGCTGATGACAATCAGCCGACAACGTCCCGCCCCGCGACTCGGCTGTAACGCGGTATGAAATCTTGGACCCCAACTATTGCGTTCAACAAGGTTTTTCTGTAGATAGTAATTATAATCACTTGCATGAACTGAATTATTTACCTTTACTGTCTAAAATTAAATATGATTTAAATTGATGGAAAGACTTACCTATAACACTAATAGGATGTTAATTGTGTAAAAATGAATATTTCCCCGTATTCAATATCTTTTTCAGACTATTTCTTGCAAGATTCCTCAAAAGTTTTTTCAAAGATCTGAATGCTTTGGTGAGGAAGTTTTCGTGGCAAGGTAAAATGGCAAGGGTGTCATTGTGGAAATTAACTTGGAAGTATGCATTAGGAGGGTTGAAACTTCCTAATTTTCAGAATTATGAATCAGCACAGTTGAAATTTATTAATAGAATATTTAAATTTGCCAGTGTTGAAATACTTATTGGAATTATGGACTAAAAAGAATGAAATTATAGGTACTCGAGGTAACATTTTGACTAAAACATACTTAATAATCAACTTATGAAGTTGTGGGAACAGAAAGCAATTAAACTGGTAGAAGATTGTTATGAGGCAGGATATTTTATTTTGTTTCAAAGAATGAAAGAGAAATAGGAAATATCCTTTGATACTCTTTTTTTCTTATTATCAAGTTAAAGCATTATTGTTGGATAATTTTAGGCGGTCTAAATTTGAAATTCTATTACTGATGATAGTAAGAAAAGATTTATATCGGAGATTTATGTTTATTGCAGAATAAAATGCTCAAGCTGGATGTTTATAAATCTAAATTAAAATGGGGAAAATATTTGTCTTTACCTATTTCTCAAGATTGGATGACTTTGAGGATAGTATGACTAAAATTGTAATTGTAAGGTATAGATTGATTAATTATAATTTTATTCATCAGTTATACTTAAGAGAAATTAAGGAAATATAAGTTTATTTCTTCTGATTTATGTTTTAGATGTCATAAGGAAGTTAGTTCTTTTTTACATTCTTCTTGGTTCTGTGATATGGTGAGACCTTTTGGTTTAGAATTAAGGAACTTTTAGAAGTTATTTATTGACCCATTTGATCATCCCATTTCAGCATTGAATTTCAGCCTGATCTGACCCCACTCTTGTATCACCCAGAGGGGCGAATGCTGCCCACTGGGTGGATCAGAGAGCATGAAAGGCTGTATCATCACCAAGTTAAAGGAACATCCGTTTCTCTGTGGGGAAAACTAGTTCACTGTCACGCGAATGCCCTGAGCTGTGCTCCATCCTTTCTTAATGTTTTGCACATCTGCTCCCTCTCCTGCTCAGACTGACAATCTGGTGAATCCCCACCCACCCTCACATACTCCTAACCCCACTCCCCAATCATTCTTGGGGAGAGGTTTGATGCTCCGACACACACACTAAATGGAGCAGCCTAGTATCAGCCTGGGTACCAGTAACATTGAGAAAGTGCTTTATCATAATTCTGGGTAAAACAACAATAGGTTTGATGCATTACAATTAAATCAATCTCTTATTTACTTATCTGATAAAGTCTGCCCAATAAGCAATTTTTGTTCCTGCCCTGCTTGATAAATTAAAGATTGAATATCTGCTTATTCTTTTTTTTTAAAACTTTATTTAAGATTTTATAACATGAATAACATAAAGGATTGCATTTAAAAAAAATTAAGAATAAAATAATAAAATTACAATACAGTATTAGTAATCTAAATAAACTATACCCTCCCCAATAATTATTACACATTAATAACCCAACTCAAATTAGTCCAACCCCCCTTTTCCCCCCAAAATAAAGAGTGAAGAATTAATAAAGTTAATAATATATGTGAGAAAAAAACTCACTTACATAAAAAACAAAAACATAACCGATTAAAATACTAACAAAAAGAAAAGTAATTAATACTAAGATATCAGACTTAAAAAACATATTTAAATCAAACTTAAATGCATATATTTAACAAACAGAGTTAAGATGAAACATATATTTAACTCAAACTTAATATAAAAAATTAGTAAAGTTAGTAACATTATCAAAAATTCTTAAACAATAATCAATTCTTAAAAAAAATTGTAGCATGAAAAAAAAGATGAAAACAAAACTTTCTCTATAGAGATAAACCTTCACCAAATATCAACTATCATCATATTAGTCACATAAACCACCATCTTAAAACAAAATTCAAACCTCATTAAGCATTGTACAATTCAATTTTAGTACTCTTCCACCATTTTTCCCTTTGACTCTTGAATAGTTATCCAATAAAAGCTCCAATACCACATTTAAATATCCCCAATCATTACGTTAAAATTCAGATATCCAAATAATAAAAACACATCTACAACGAAATCTATATCTTCAACAAATGGAGCATAAACCACAAACAAAATTCAAGCCTCATTAAGAATTGTACAATTCAATGTATAACTTTCACCATTATTCCCTTCATTCTATAACTAAAATAGCAAAATAATATACACCAGAATTACCACTCCTTTCACCTTAAAGTTAAAGAAAAAATATTTAAAAAAACTTATCCATCCCATTCACATTTAAATTTCAGATATTCCTTATCTACTGAATAAACTTTACAAAAAAAGACCACATCAATTTTTAGTTTTTTAAACAATCAAATACTTTCTTATGCTTTTTTTTATAGTTAAACAAAAAAACCCCTTCACTCTTTAATCTAATAATACAAAAAAAAGGAAAAAAAAACAGGTAGGAGGTTAAAAATACCCCCTCCCGTCTAAACCGCGCAATGCGGTAACTCCCAAAAAAAAATGGGTGTGAGATAACTCACACGTAGCAGATGACTTTCAGGAAATAGTGCCTATCCAGTTCTCTCCCCCAACTCTCACTTCATCTTAAACTAACATCATCATTATTTAATATCCTTTTTTTTTAAAGAAAACATTAGAAAAAAAAAGGACAACTCTTCTTTTAATCAGCTCCAACTGCCGAGTCACCATTACAACCATTCCTTCTTGGAGCACGGCTCTTTTCTTCCATCTCTTGTCTCCTTAGAGATCGTGGCGGACTATGTCTCTATTGAAACTGAGTAATTGGCAGCTCTTGAGCAAATGCTATAGCTTCCTTTGGAGAATCAAAGAACTTTGGTTGGCAACCATCTTGGAAAACCTTCAAAACAGCTGGATATCTAAAGGTTGCCTTGTAACCTTTCTTCCACAACAACTCTTTAGCAGGATTGAATTCCCGTCGTTGGAACATAACTTCTTGACTCAAATCCGCATAGAAGAAAACTCGATTATTTTGAATCATCAGGGGTGATTTTCTCTGTTGTGCATTTCTAATAGCCACTCGTAAAATTATTTCTCTGTCGTAATAATTCAAGCAACGAACCAAAACAGGTCTTGGACTTTGACCTGAAATAGGTCTTCTACGCAAGTCTCTGTGAGCACGTTCCAGTATTATACCTTCCGGGAAATGTTCTTGACCCAGCACCTGCGGAATCCATTCAGTAAAAAATTTTCTTGGGTCTGGTCCCTCCATACCTTCCGGCAAACCAATAATCTTTATATTGTTCTGTCTGGATTGGTTTTCCAAATAATCAATCTTTTTCACCAAATTTTTATTTTGAGTTTGTAAGTCTTCGACCATTTTGGTCACATCAAAAACTTGATCCCATATTTCGTCTATATCTTCTTCACACAAATTAAATTTATCTCTCACTTCAAGCTTAAAAGCTCCAAACTCAGCCATCTGTTGAGAATGTATTTTCACCAGAGTATTAAACCTAGTACTAAGTTCAGTCATAATCTTGGATAATCCCTGCATTGTATAAGATAATTTAAATTCAAGATTCACATAAATCTTTTCAATTGGAAGAGATTTTGGCTCAACAGATTCCTGCTTCTTCTGCATAACCAAAGGATCTTCTGTTCCTTCCTTCATTCTGGTTGCCTTCCTTGTAGTATGACTGCATGTGGAAACCCCAGCCACAGCCTCTCCAGCAATGACTGGAGGACGCTGGCCGGGGTTTTCCCCAGTCCATAATGTATTAAGTTCTCCCAGTACATCAAGTTGTATAGGTTCTTCTATCTCAAGAGATGCAGTTTGCAGCGCCACCTCGACAGTTGACAAATGCCTTTGAGTAACTCTTTGTTCTAAAGGCTGTTTGGCGCCCTCTTTAGGGGGCTCTACCGATGTAACATAGAGCTCTACATCCGAACACTGTACCTCTCTCCTGGGATCCATTTCACGCTGAGTCCCGGTGTCTTTCCTGTAGGTAGGCTCCAAAATTTGAACTTTTGGAAAATGTAGTTTTTTGATGATCTGTTGTCATTTTTTTTTGCTCTTTTCCACCAATTGTACTATCATAAGTTAAATTAACAGCACTGAAATTATCTAAACTTTTAAAGAATTTTAACGGGCATTTCTAGACAAAACAATAAGATAGAGTCAGGAGAGGACTGGAAGGCACGTCTGATCCTTACGCCATCTTGCCACGCCCCCGAATATCTGCTTATTCGACACATTTGAAAATCTGCTTTTACACTTTGAACCAAACTGTTTCAGAAGAATTTTACAAAATTGAGTTGCAAATGAATAGTTACCTCAACTCCTGGCACTTGTGTAGCATGGGTCTGAGCCGCTGAAGACCTTCACATTGAATGTGGCAGCCACGGAGATCAAGGTGTTTTATTGTATCACAGTGCTGCATAACATGAGAGAGGACAGTGCAGTCTGTCAGGGTCAGTCGCAATCTATTCAATGAAACTGTTTGCCCAAATCCCACTGTAGACTGAGCCAGCCCTCCATTCTGAGACTCAAACAGGTAGTGCAATGCATTCAGGAGGCTCCTTTTACCAGTCACAGTAAATCTCTTTCCCATCTGGTGTTTAAAATCCTCCTTCACCCAGTCAATCTCTCGACAGATTGTTAGAGGAGGAAATGGACCCAGAAACTCTTCCAGGCACTGGGCTGACCCTGAGGTGGTGAGACCAACAACAAACCAGAGAAATACCTCAAATCGCCCATTGTCCTCATTGTGAGCTTCAATAAGGAGTTTCAGGATATCCCTGGGATACAGAGTAAGGAATTGTGAGAGCGCAACAGGAAAGTCTTGAATGGTGAGGTGTGGGAATGTGTATACCATGCTCCAGGCAGAATTCTTGCTCTCCAAAAGTTCCATTGGAAACCATGAAGGCAGCAGATTGTGCCTCATGAGATCTCCATCTGTAAACACAATGTTCTTCTCAGACACTCCTGTGAAGGCCATCTGACCAACCCTCAATATCAAATCATGGGGGCTCTCAATCTCACGGCTGTAGTTTTTCAACATGGTGTAAATGTAGCAGGAATATAGTTGGGTGATGGTTCTGGGAATTTGCTGCCACTCCCTATTTCTTTGTGTGAAGAAGGGGCCCAACACCAGACTGAGGATCCAGCAGTAGGAAGGGTTATAGCTCTTGGTGGACAGGATCTCATTCTCCTCCACATGTTTGCAAACAGCTGCTGCCACTACCTGATCTTCAAAGAAGCTGTTGAAATATTCCTTCCACTCCTCACCAACAAATCCCAGGATTTCAGACCAGACACTCATCTCTGCTTTTTCCAGTAAATGTAATGGAGTGGGCCGTGTTGTCACCAGGACAGAACACCCTGGGAGCAGCTTGTGCTGGATTAAACTGATCACAATGTCAGACACCTCACACCGGAATTCAGGATCTGAGCACATGTGCTGTGATTCTGCATCTCCCTGAAAGTCTGCAACATTAATTCTGCACTTAAATTTATCCAACCCATCAAATATAAATAACAATCCCTCTGTGTTCTTCCAGATTCCCCCAGAATATTTCCAAGGTAAATATACTGATCCAGAATCTGTTCTCTCAAGTTTATTTTACAGTTGATGGAGTTTAAATCTCGAAGTTTGAAAATAAACACAAATAGGAAGTGTTGATATATTTTCCCTGTGGCCCAGTCGTGAATGATCTTTTGTATCATGGTTGTTTTTCCGATCCCAGCCACTCCAGCCACTGCTGCTGAACCAGATTTGGATTTACTCTGGGAGAAACTGCTGTGGAACAGTTGATCTATCTGTATTTGTTCCAGCTCTCTGAGGAGGTGCTTCTCTCTCCACTCTTCATGGTCTCTTGCCAGAAGTTCGTGTTCTATGTGTCTCCGTTTTTGAGCAGAAGAAATGACTGTGAGTTCAATGTATCGATCAACCAGTTGGAAAACCTTAACCTTCTCTCTCATCGTGATGGTGTTCACTTGCAAGGTTTCCGTTTGTGCCCGCAAATTGTCTCGGTGTTTCTGTTGGACATCTTCGATAGAACAGACAGAAAATGTACCATTGTTAGATTTTCATAAAAACCTGAGAGGTTCAACTCACTCAATATTTAACATTGAATTTGGTGCTTCCAAGGAGATTAGTACAGAAAGTGAAATTCCATCAACAAACATCTGACTTCATATTGGGTAAAGAAATATTAGATCACATTCTGATGAGCTGTGATCCTAACGCTTCCTCTGATACTTTATTATTCACTGTCTTCCCTGTCATAAACATTTTACTTTAAATTGCAACCATTATTTGTCTGAAAGACTACATTTTTAAAACCTCCTCTTATTTTGGTGTAGGGATACTGGGCCCCACGCAATGGATATTCTGAGAAAGGGTCAGGTGGGAGATTCACAAGTGTTCTGTTGTGTCATACAGGATGTGCCAGAAACAAAATCAGTCAGCCAGGAAGGAACTGTGGAGAAGCAGAGTCAACATTTCAGCCTGATAACTGTTCATTCGAGTTTGGAAAAACACTCCTTCAGTTGCAGTGAAAGAAGTGGGCAGAGCGAAAGCCTGTAATAGGTGTGCACTGCGGGAGACTGCAAAATACATGTGATGCTGAGAGAGGGAGCTGAAGGCTTGTTTATTGCTGCTGATGTGTCTAAGAGGTGGAAAGAGAGGAAACAATCATGGTGGAAGTGAGAAAAAATACAACAGGTCAGGTGGTTTCTCATGGGAAACTTCAAAGGGGTGTGTGGGGTTTTACAGTGTGTCAGAGCCCTGCCAGAAGTGTGTGGAGGGTTTACAGTGTGATAGAACTCTGCCAGAATGCTTCAGGACCCAGGCAGGGTACAAACCTCTGAATGTGAATAACAGCTGGTTAATTTTAAATGTTACATTACATATTTGTAGAATGTGGCAGAGATTCTATGAATTGAGACTTGAATCTGCAGATTTAAGACAGAGTTTATGTTGTGGATATGTTTCTTTCAGTGTTAATGTCTCATTCCCCTGCTTTTCATCTTTCCAATTCTGTCATCTTCTGAAAAATCTGTACATTTTAAGAACACAAGAAAACAGCAAACACAACTGCTCTATTCCTCCCCTTGAGCTCATCCTGAATTCAATGTGATCATGGCTGAACTTTGCTGACATCAGTTCCTTCCATCCCAGTTCCCCATAGCACTCAGTTCTTCATCTTCCAAATATTAATCTTTCCCCTTTAAATATATCCAATGATCTGTTCTCCACCGATTTCAGGGAGAGGGTTCCAGATAAAACTCAGCTCGAGAGATTTCTACACACCTCATTTTTAAATGACTGGTATCTTACAGCTGTGTCCTCGTGTTCATGACTCTGTCCCAAGTATAAACATCTCAATATTTGCTCTGTCAAGCCCCCTCAGGATGGTTGAATAAATTTACCCTCATTCTTCCAAACTCCAAGGAATATAGACACAAAATTTAGGGGTGACCACTTCAACTGAGCCATCATGCTGGTGAAGCTCAACATTGATTTTGTCAAAGAATTGACCACAAATCCGCTGTTTCTCTCTTACCTATCAGCAGGGTGGGTACTTCAGATGCAGCCTGGCCAACATTCATGAATTCATGTGGATCAGGACCTGTTTTAATTAATGAGGTTTCAGTAAATAAGACTTGAAGAATATAATTAATGTCCAATGTTTCACCTTGTATTCACAATATTTTTACTGTACCAAGCTCCTGGAGCTCTTTCAGCACTTTGTCCAACTTTAGGAGCCCATTCCTCATTTTCACAAAGGATTCCCACATCACCCTCTGGGCTTCAGGGCCTTTTTCCATCACCAGACTTATCAAGAGATTGGAACTCTCTGCCTGATTTCCCTTCTCTGCGAGTTCAATGACTTTCTGCTAAGGAGAATAGAGTCAGCATTGTACAGGACTGAAACAGGTCGCAATAATGCCGACCCTTTGCCCATCCACACTTATGTCATTTGCCCATATTAGTTTCATTTCTTTTGCGGTTTGCCGATTTAAATTTGTGTCTAACAGCTTTAAATATCATGATTGTACATGATTTTACCACCACCTCTGAAAGCATGTTTCAGATACTAACCACAATGCAAAATATCTCCGATCCTCTTCGAATCTCCTAAACCTTCTGTTTTGACAGCCCTCCAATGGGGAAAAAAGTTTTTGATTATCTGCCCTATCTATGCTGGTTATCTACTGCCATCAAGTCACTCTTCAGCCATCCAGGGAAAGCAAGCCCAGCCCATGTCTCTCTGATCTGGGCAACACCCTGGTGAATCTCACTGCACTCTCTCAAATGCAACCACATTCTTCCTATCATATGGCAACCAAAATGGAACACAATATTTTCCCATGGTTTAAACCAGTTTTGGAAAAGTTGTAACACAATATTCTATGAAATCAAGTATGCCAGATGCCTTCCTCACCACTCCATCTCTTGCCACTTCCCCAAAACGTATGGAACTTGGATCGTTAGGGTTTGTCATTCGTTAACATTTGACTTGCCTTCAATTTATTCCACGTTAACTCTCAGCCCAAGTTAACTGGCAAAAGCCATCATCACACACTTGTCAAAATCAATTTCCATCTGCTCACTTTTTATCTGATCCATTTCCTGCTGTAAACTTAGACAATCTTCCTCAATGTCCACAACAGCTTCTTTTTCTTGCAATCAGGAGCCAGGTTCCTTTATCCGAATTTCAGATTTTTACGGATTTTGTAAAACCAGATTTAAGCCCACCCAAATTGTGCTGCCGTATCCACTCGGCCGCCCAACTTGTGCTGCCGGTCTCCCGCCTGCCTGACTCGCGCTGCCGCCTCTCTCCCCACTTGCCGGATTTTGGAGCTTTCCGGATTTTAGATGTCCAGATAAAGGATTGTGTACCTGTATATCACAATCAATGGATCCAAACACCACTAGACGCAGGCTTCCAATCAGAAAACAGTCTTCCACTATTACCCTCAGCCTCTGATCACCAAGCCACATTTGGATCCAATTAACCAACTTTCTGCACTAGCTGACCATATGGGTACTTGACAAATGACTTAAACCCCACACAGACACAAACACCACATTTTCATCAACCTATTTTATTAGCTTCTCCAATAAAACAGACAAATTAGTGAGAGATGATTTACCCAGCAAAGAGCTGTGTCAAATCATGTTTATTGTCATCTGATTGCACAAGTAAAAACCTGATGAAACTGTGTTTTCCAGTCCTCAGTGCAAAACATGCAGACACACAACCAGACATAGCACACATACATACAGATAATACATAATGCGGACATAATTTATGTATACATATAAAAACGTATGTTGTTTTTGTGAGTGTCTCGGATGGTTAGTGTGAGCAGCTCCTCTGGTCATTCAGCATTCTCACTGCCTGTGGAAAGAAGCTGTTTCTTAGCTTGGTGGTGCTGTTTCTGATACTCCTGTATCTTTTCGCCGATAGGAGCAGCTGAAAGATGCTGTGTGCAGGGCAGAAGAGGTTCTCAATCATTTTGCATGCCCTCTTCAGACAATGATCTTGGTACATCACGTCAATGGTTGGGAGAGAGACTCCAGTGATCCACTCTGCCATCCTGTGATTTGACCTCTGATTCATTTCTCTGCAGCAACTGTACCAAAATGTGATGCAGCCAGCCAGGTCCTCTCAATAGAGGTCCTGTAGAAGGTTGACATGATGATGGCCAGTCGCCTTGCTCGCATCAGTTTTCTCAGGAAGGGCAGTCACTGATGTGCCTTCCTGACAATTGAGGATAGGTCACTAGAAAGTGGATTCTAAGGAACTTGGTGCTCTCCACTCTTTTCACTGTGGGCATTTCTGATCCTTCTGAAGTTCATGATCATCTTCTTCGTCTTGTCCTCGTTGAGACTCAGGTTGTTACTCTCACACTAGATCATGACATTTTCCATCTCTGTGCTAATTATCCTTAATCCTTTCCAAATGAAAATGAATTCTGTCCCTTGGAAATTTTTCCAATAATTTTTTTTAATTAATTTTTTTTTTAAATTAGATTTTAAATTTAGACATGCATACATACAGCAAAGTAACAGGCCATTTTGGCCCATGAGTCTGTGCCACCCAGTTTACACCCCATTAACCACCGGTACATTTTGAACAGTGGAAACCAGAACCCCCAGAGAAAACCCATGCAGACATGGGGAGAATTAACAAATTCCTTGCAGACAGTGCAGGATTTGAACCCAAGTCTGGTCCCGATCACTGGCTCTGTAAAGGCGTTGTCTACATGGCCTTTAATGAGGTCCCACATGGGAGGTTAGTCAGGAATGTTTAGATACTCCATATTCATGGTGAAATACTGTAATCAACTGGATTTGACATTTTATGGATGGGAGAAGCCAGAGAATAGTGGTGGATGGTTGCTTCTCAGACTGGAGGCTTGTGACTAGTGGTGTGCCTAGGGATTGGTGCTGGGACCATTGATGTTTGTCATCTATATCAATGATATGCATGATAATGTAGTAAATTGGATCAGCAAGTTTGCAGATGACACTAAGATTAGAAGCATTGTGGACAGTGAGAAAGGCTTTCAAAGCTTGCAGAGGGATCTGGGCTGAAAAATGGCAGATGGAATTTAATGCAGACAAGTGTGAGGTGTTGCATTTTGGAAGGACAACCAAGAAAGGACATACATGGTAAATGGTAGGGCACTGAGGAGTGCAGCAAAACAGAGGGATCTGGTAATACAGCTACATAATTCCCTGAAAGTGGCGTCAAAAGTGGATAGGGTTGTAAAGAAAGCTTTTGGCATGTTGGCCTTCATAAATCAAAGTACTGAGCATAGGAGTTGCCATGTTATGGTAAAGTTGTATAAGACATTGGTGAGGCTAAATTTTGGAATATTGTGTCCAGTTTTAGTCACCTAACTATAGGGAAGATATCAATAAGATAGAAAGAGTGCAGAGAAGATCTACTAGGATGTTGCTAGATCTTCAGGTACGGAGTTACAGGGAAAGGCTAAACAGGTAGGGACTATTTTCCCTAGAGCATAGAAGAAAGTGGGGTGATTTGATAGAGGTATTTAAAATTATGAGAGGTATAGACTGTAAATGTAGGTAGGCTTTTTCCACTGAGGGTGGGTCAGATACAATGGGAGGATGAGAGTATGGAGGACTATGGATTGGGTGCAGGCCTGAGGGATGAGGCAGAAAAATAGTTCAGCACAGACTGGAAGGGCCAAAGGGCATGTTTCTGTGCTATGTTGTATGGTTTTATATTTCATACCCCTCCCTTCTGTGTACTGGTCCAATTTTACTTTAAATGTTAAAATTGAGCCTGCATTCACCACTTCATCTGGCAGCTTATTCCACACTCCCACTACTCTCTATGTGAAGAAGTTCCTCCTAATGTTCCCTTTAGACTTTTTCCCTTTCACCATTAACACATGTCCTCTGGTTTCTATCTCACCTAAGCTCCGTGGAAAAAGCCTACTTCCATTAACTCCATCTATACCACATAATTTTATATACCTCTATCAAGTATCTGCTCATTTTTCGATGGTTCAGGGAACAAAATCCCAATCTGTTTAACCTTCCTGTAACTTCAATTCTCTACATCCTAGTAAATCTTCTCTGCACTATTTCAATCTTCTTGATATCTTTTCTGCGGTTAGGTGACCAAAACTGTATACAATACTACAAAAGTGTGAGCCCCAATCTGCTTTTACATTCCCATCAGTCACGTCTGAAAATTCTGTTTCCCAGAACAGTGAACTCCCAGCTTTGTCCTTCATTTAATTAGGTTTCTTTGTGTGCAATAATATGCTGACCTTTGCTGCAATCCTCACTGTTACCCACGAGGTTACTTAATTGCATCCAAATCAATGCATTTTATCCAATCGCCTTATGCACTTCCCAAACCTGCCTATTTGTGTTCCTAGCTGGACTTCCTTCATTTACCTTCCATATTCAAGTTAAACTGTCCAGCTCCCAAACTGCTACAGAGTTTCCTACCCATGTGCCAAGTTCAATTAAATCTAATTTGAGTCAAAATTCCCTCAAGGGTATTTAATTCTTGCAATATATTTGTGACCAGTTGCTTTGCAGATCCCTCACCTGGTACAAAACAATCTCAAAAATCCAGTACCCAAAGCCCTCCTTCCAGAACTAGCTCTTCAGTCACACATTCATCAATCTTATCCTCCTGTATGTAACCTCACCAGCATGTGGCACAGGGAATGACGATCTTAAACCTCCTGCTTTTTCACCTTCAACAAAACTCCCAAATTCACTGTACAGGACATAATGTCTCTTTCTGCCCATGTCATTAGTACCAGTGTGTTTGATGCTTTCTAGCTTTCCTCACTCTCCTAGCAAAATGTTCTGAAACATCCCTCACCCTACTCCTGCACAAGTGCCCACTCTCTCCTGGTCTCTCACTCTCTGCCACAGAAACCCTGGACTTGCAAGTTCTCACACTGTCCTGGAGTCTTGTGCCTCCAAAGATACAAACCTGACCTTGGTGCAGGAAGTACCCACACCACCCTGAAGTCTCACTCTCTAACACAGGAACATTCTTGACCCGGGTCCAGCAAGTCCCTACATCATCCTGAAGTCTTGCATTCTGTCACAGAAATGGTAATGAACAGATTGATGACTGCCCTGACAAGCAAAGAACAATAGAAAAATATCTCCTCAGCAAAGGAATGTCTCTGTTGTTTTGTAAGCCGTGTCAATGGTTTTCCCTTCATCTATTCGGCAAAACTCTGATTCTCACAAGAACAGCAACACTGAAAAAAATTATCATCAGGTTATTGTTGAATCTGAGTATGAAATTAATGAAACTCACTAGAAATTGTGTTAATTTAATCAGTTTCCTCTGTTCTCGACTCTGCAATGTTAACTATATTTTAGGTGAGGAACTTTCAGGTGTCATGGTAGTGGAGGATGCCAGAGGGGCCACTGCATCATTTATCAAGAAGATGCCAGTACATCGATAGAAAACTGTGCAACGATGCTAAAGAAATTGGCCAGGGAGAGAGGCACAAGATTAAGGAAAATCCCAAGGCATTTTATGTATATTAAGAACAATAGGATAAGCATAAAAAGATTGGGGCCCATTTGGTATCGGATGGGCAGTGTGTGCTTCCAGGCAATGTGGGCAAGGTCTGAAATGAATATGTTTCATGTGTGTTCACTGAAAAAAAAGACATTGCAGTTGAAAATTATGGTTGGGACAATCAGAGCATATTATAATTAAAACTGAGCAGGGGTTAAATTGCTTAATGGACATAAAGATGGATAATTTCCATGACCTCATGAGATGCATCCAAGGCTCGTATTGCTGGCAAGGAAGGAGAATGCTGGGGCCCCTGACAGAGATATTTAAATCTTCATTGGCCACCCACAGGTGAAAATTCAACGGACTGAAAGAACTCAAAGATGCCACCTTTATTCGAGAAGGGCATTAGGGATGTGAAGTAATTAATAGGCCAATTAGTCTGTTGTCTGTGGAAGGGAAATAATTGGAACACCTTCTGAGGTACACAAGTGATATGCTTATGGAAAGGCAAGGATCGATCAGGAACAGCCTGTCTGTCCAATCAATATAATCAACTTTTTTGAGGTAATTAAACATACTGAAGACGGCAGTGCTATTGATGTGGTTTTGTATGGAAGCTGTCACACAGAATGATTGTCAAAAAGGTTGGAGCTATGGGGTCCAAGGGAAGATGCAAAATTGGATACAAACCTTATTGGAATGTAAAGAGGGACTAGAGCGTGATTGTGGAGGTTGTATTGTGATTGGTAGCACGTAATCAGCAGTGCATCCCAAGGATAGGTGCTTATCCCCCCCCTTCTCATAGATAAAAGACAATAATGATTGAATGAGGAAAACATGGAGCCACTCACTGAGACTGCGAGACTTTCTAACATTACTCATGGCTGAGCTGACAGTTCTGGTCCATGACCTTCACTGTTTGAGAGGGCGATCTGGCGAGATATCCCCTGCTCTAATGGGAATCTGGTGCTAATAAAAATCAACACATTCTTCTACCATTTCAAGCTATTCATACCATGGAGCCTTTTTCTTATCCATAACACATCAATGAACAGCCAGCCATTGAGTGATTAGGTGGGTCACATTTAGTCCAGACCGAATGTGGTTGGCAGGTTCCCCCCCAAATGACAGTACTTCTTTGGGTTTGGAGGATAATCTGACAGCTTTACACACTTTGTGGTCCAATGATCTGAACTGAAATGGCCCAATAGCTTTGCCAAGACAAAAAATAGGTTTTAGATCCCATTCTTTCTCTGATCCAGGTCTTCTCACTGTTTTACCACCACTCTGCTAAGCTCAGGGTGATTGGGAGAAACAAGTAATAATGTATAAAATAGATAGGTGGATCAGAAGTAGGGGGGTTATCACAGTCCAACAGGATGCAGATCACTTACAGATATCTGGAGAGAAATGGCTCCAAGGGTTTAATCTGAACACATGTGAGAGGTTAAACTTTGGGAGATCAAATGCAAGGAAAATGTATACAGTTAATGACAGGGCTCTTAAAACAATTCATGTGCAGAGAAGTCTGGATGTCCTGGTCCATATCCCAGTGAAAATGGCCACACTTAATTTTGAGGGAAATTGAGAATATAAGTAAGGAAATCACGTTGCACTGATAAAGGTTTGTTCAAGTCAAGAAGCATTGATTGGGTGGAAAATCAGAACCTTTTACCTCCAGGGCAAAATCATTGCACACTGTCAAAGTAGAGGGGGGAGCGAAGTTTAAGGGAGATGCACAGGACAAACATTTTATGCAAAGAATGGTGGTGTCTGGAATAGGATGCCAAGAGTCATGGCAGAAACAGATACAATCGTAGCATACAAGATGCTTCCAAACAAATATATGAATATGATGGGATTGGAGGAATATCGATCAGGTGCAAGCTGCAGATTTTTAGTTTAATTTGGATATCATACTTGGCACACAAGGGCTGAAGGGCCTCTTCCTGTGTTGTTCTCTACTATGTTCTAATGCCTGGAGTTCATCCCACTCACCTCATGCTCTTGTCCAGAAAAATGTCCCTCCTGAAGCAACATCCAGCTGATACTTTCCACCCCTCCTTCCATTGCTCCCACCAACCTCCCTCGGTAGAAAGTGGTCACCTGAAATAGCTGGAATTCATTCCTGTGTGCCAGGATCTCAGATGCTGGATCTATCAACAGAATTGTACAAACTGTCACAAAAAACAGCTCAGACCCCCTCCTCTTCATCTATCCAAACCTCGCCACCTCCCCCAGAATGTCTGAACCTCTACCCCTCCCTGTCCAAGCCTCTACCCCCTCCCCCACAATGGATCTGAATCTCCGCCTTCCCCTACTGCGACTGAACTCCATCCTCTCCCCTCCCCTACACTGCACCTGAACCTCTACACCATGCCCAAATCTTTCCCCCTCCTCCTTCCACACTGTCCGAACATTTCCCCCTCTCTCATACTGAGCCCCAGCTTCTCCCCCTTCCACATACCAGATTCAATCTTATTTCCCTCAAACTGGGCCCAATCTTCCCTACCCCATTCTCCTCCCCACTTCCCTCCCATTTCACTCACTTGTCCCTTGGTTGAGAGCTGACATTTCCTTAATTCTCAAGCATGTGCAGGGCAGTAAGTTCTCACATGGGCTGGTTCCAGCAGCCAGATCTGTGCCAATACTCCTTCCAGCTTGCTTGTGTCCCCCTTTCCCTGCCACATGATCAGATTCCATTGGGACAGTCTCATCAATCCCTCTTTGCTTTGACATTGCAGATCCTGTGGCCTCATCACATTTTCTTGAGGAGCTCAGTCACCTTACAACTTTCCGTATCCACGTTAATTTTCCACCTGAAAAACCATTAAATGTTAGTTACAGCATGGTGCAGTTTGGTATCTTGAGCACCAGGTAATGAAAAAGAACCAGAATGTGGACTTGACCATCTAGCCCATTGAGACTGCTGTATCATTCAAGAGGATCTTGGCAGATCTGGCTGTGGACTATGCTTCATCTCCCTGCCTGTTCCCCATAACCTTTGATCATACCACAATGCAAAAATCTATCAAACCTTGAAAATATGTTTCTGTAAGATGGTATCTTGTTCTTCAGATTCCATTGAGCAAAATCTCAAAAGGCCACTCCTTTCTCAGCACTACTTAATGATGGCAATTGTATCGGTGTTAACTCACAATGCATCCTTAGAATGTCTATTTAGCATATTAGTCACGTCTTCCACCATGATGACCAACATAAAATAGTCATTCAAGGGTTTGGGCATTTGCACATGACCCAATATTAATCCCCTGACCTCATTTCCAAAGGACCTATCTTCACTTTATTCACTCTCTTCCGCTGTTTCTAATCATTAAAAAGTAATTGTCTGTTCTTGTATTTTGGTCTTGCATATTTATAATCTATTTTCCTTTCCTTTATTGTTTGGTTAGTGGTCTTGCATCGCTTTTCAGAATTTTCCAGCCTTCATGACTTTGTATGCAATAGTTTAATGCCTTTATTTCCTTCATTATCAAAGGCTGGCTCTTCCCACCCTTGCTTTTAACTAGGATAGACTTTTGTTGAGCACTGTGAAAACATTCTTTGAAAGTCTTCTACTGTTCCTCAACTGTCCCACCATAGAGCTTATATTCCTAGTTTATGCTTGCCAACTCCTCCCTAACCCCACTACCCCCTCCCCCACAATGGATCTGAATGGTATGGTCCAGATGCATGATGGAGGACCACAGGTATCCACCATCATAAAGTGCATGTATGAGTGCTGTAGGAAGTAAATTTTATGTAGTTGAGTTATAGTATTACCATTAGTTAGGATGTTTGTAGGTTTCCGAGGGATATTGGTAAGTGAAGGTAAAGTTTATTTCTGATTAAAGGAGGGATGTCATGATAATGAATATGTATGAGATGTACCGGAAGTCAGGTGGTATGAGAGAGAGATAAGAACACAAGCAGGAGAACAAAGGAAACTGGAAAATAAAGACCCTGAGAAGTTTACCTGATAAAACTTGTGTTTAATGTTTTATTAACTTCACATTTCGGGCCACAAATGTGACAATGATAAACACAAATATTTGAAAAAAGCAGGAATTGATTGGGCATGGCTCTGTCTGTGGTACGTCAGTTGTAGATAATGGCCTATTTAACTGGAGGTCTGTGACTAGAAGTATGCTTCAGGGATCAGTGCTGGGTCCATTCCTGCTTGTAATTTCTATTAACAATGTGGATTATAAAGTGGTAAATTTAAAATATCTTATATAAGGGAATTTTGTGAGAATTATTTGTATAATTTTTGTATTCAATATTATTTTTGGACATAGTACAAGTTATGATTTAATTTTTTAATTATTATAATTATAGAATTTGATGTCCTGAATGAACTAAGTTATATAATAATTATGGTTCTGCTTCTAATTTACAGTTGATATGTGATATGTATGATATAATTTGATTTATATTATCATTAGTATACCTTGTGCAAAGGGTTTTTGTTAAACTCAAAAAAAAATTTTTAAAGAATGAATTTTATGTGGACAAATGTGAGGTGTTTCATTTTGGGAGGATGAATCAAGGTAGAACATACATGGTAGATGGTAAGACACATGATTGCAGTCGAACAGAGGGATTTGGGAATACAAATATATAATTCTCTGAAAGTAGCATCACAGGTAGATAGGATAGAAAAGAGGTTTTGCCACGTTGACCTTCATAAATCACATTATTGGATATTGGAGTCGAGATGTATGGTGACATCATACAAGATATTACTGAGGCAAAATTTGGAGTATTGTTTTCAGTTTTGGTCACCTAACTACAGGAAAAATATCAATGTTTAAAAGAGACCAGGGAAGATTTACAAGGAGTTACAGGGAAATATTAAACAGGTAAGGACTTTATTCTCTCGAGGGCCGGAAATTAGGTAAAATTTGATAGAGGTATGTAAAATTGTGAGGAGAATAGAAAAAATGTAAGTCGGATTTTCCCATGAGGTTAAATGAGGCAAGAATCAGAGGATATGAATTTTGTCAAAGTTGAAATCTTTTAAGGAAACATTAGGAGAACTTTTTCACACGGAGAATGCTGATAGTTTGGAATAAACTGCCAACTGAAGTAGTGAACCCAGACTTGATTTGACATTTGAGAAAAATTTGGATAGATACATGGATGGGAGGGGTATGGCAGAGTATTGCTCATATGTAGGTCAATGGGACAAGGCAGAATAACAGATTTCAGATTTATTGTCAGAGTACATTCAGGATATCACATACAACCTCAAGATTCTTTTTCCTGTGGGCAAGGTAGAATTACCATTTAAAAGTCATTCAAAAAGACTGTACACAGCCTATACATATAAACAAACTATTGTCAACAGAAAACTAATATTAACAAACTGACTGTGCAATATATAGTTTGCCATAGATATGATGGGCTGAAGAGCCAGTTTCTGTGCTTTTATGGTTCAAATCATCTCCGGGGTGAGAAACACAAATGACTTTTCATGTCAAAGACCAGTTGTCATATCACAAGTGTATCATTAATGGTACGACTTTACTTGCAAGTTCAAGAACACTTTCATGTCGGGAGCAGTCAAAGCCTGTCAGCAGCTTCACTGATAAGTGACTGCTTTAAAGGATGATTTGACATCAAAATCATGTAGGACATCAAAATAAACATCTCATTAAAAGTGAAATCATCATGCAGGAATGAATGGATGGAGAAAGGGATCGGGCAGCAACATGAGATGAAGATTTATTCCCCATACCTTGTGTCAGGTGTGAAGGAAGTTGGTGAAGGAACCAGAGCAATGTCAAGAGATGATGCTCACTTCAATGTGAATTGCTCTCATGGCTAAATATGTGAAAATAACACCGTAGCATTTCACAACACTCCTTCCACACTCCAAAGGGTCCAAAATAATCAATTCTAACATATGTAAATGGAGGTTCATCAGGAGAGATTCTGTCCAGGGGCAAATCTGCCACTTGCCATTGTTCATGAGTAGCATTTGCATGCTGACAAACAACGCATTTCTACATAAATTTTCTGAGTTTATATGCTGGAATCCTGAAGAATGGAAGGGGATGTTATGGAAACATAACATTATGAAAGGGATAGATAAGTTAGAGGCAGGAAAATTATTTCCATTGGTAGGTGAGACTTCAAAAATGGGCCGTAGCCTCAAGATCCAGGCAAGTAAATTGAGGACAGGGATGATAATTAAAAGCTTTTCTATGGGAAAAATGAATCTGTGGAATTCTTCACCAAAGGAAACAACTGCCTTTTTAAACCATAGTTACACTGATCTTTTCATTTTGGGGGAATTCAGGATTATGTGGAAAGGGCAATTATGCCAACCTGAGTCCAACATCAGATCTATTGAATGATGGAGCAGGCTCAGCAAACCAGATGATCTTCGCCTGTTCCGTTGTCTTTAATGATTGTCCTGATCCACCCATGTCGATGCAGCTGCCAAGAGGTGCACCACCTCCTTTACTTCCTGGACATTCTGGGGAAACGTCAATTTACTGGCATTCCTTGATAGCTTCTACTGTCATTGAAAACATCGTATCAAGGCTCATCACTGCGTGGATCATAAGCTGCTGCACCCAAGGCTGCAAGAAACTTGAGAGAATTGTAAACCTGGTTCAGTCCATCATACACACGTCTCTCCTCCATCTATTCCATATTTACATCCTGCTGCATTGGAAATGCAGTCAACAAATGAATGTCTCATGAAATCTCAGGTCATGGTCTCTTTGCTCTCCTCCAGTCAGGAAGAAGAATCACAAATATGAGATCAAGCACCACTGGGCAGTTTCTTTCCTGCTGTTATCAAACCCCCAAATTAACTAAAACACTGTTACTTCTTTTGCTTATGCTTTGTACCATTTATCTGTCTCTATAATTCTGACTTTGTAGTCTCCTTTCATACTTTTGCACTTGCCTCGTGTACGATGTGCCTACTTTAAAAACCTCGATCACTGCATAGGTGACCATAAACCTGAGTTTCAACTTCTGTGCCTTCACTTTAAAGTGGCAGGATAACAGAAACTGGCCCGGATGATGGAGGTCTTCATGATGTTGACTGCCTTTCTGTATCTTGATGCATAGCTTTGCTTACATGCCATCCATGGTTTGGAGGTCGGTTCTTGTTATAGGCAGACTCAGTCACTTTCTGGAGCATTTGACTTTCCAAACTAGACTGTGATGTAACCAGTCAATAGAAGTCTGACTGAGTATTTGACATTAAATCTCTTCCAGAATGTGGCTTGCTTTCTTCACTCTGACCTCGATATCTGGCCTATGGAGAGTTTGCCCGAGATGTGAAAGCCCACAACATTGAACGTGCTATTAATTTTCACCACTGGCCCACCAATAAAGATAGGTGCATGGTCCCTTGGCTTCCTCTTCCTGATGTGGTCAATAGGTTCTGTGGTATTTCAGAGGTTGAGAGCAAGATTGTAATTGTAATCTTGGTATTACAGTTACGAAGAATCATAAATATATTTTTAAAGAAAATGTCCTTATTTTATTAAAGAATGAAATAGTTCTTAACACAATCGTTGGCCTATCTATGTCTCTGTATGGTCATATTCATTCTATCAAAGTGAATATCTTAACTAAATGTTTCTATCTTTTTCAATCTACACCAATTTTCACCCCCAAATCATTTTTTTGATTCACTGTATCGTCTTATATATGGAAGGCTAAGCACCCTAGTCTAAATAAAGTCTGTCTTCAAAAATTCAAAAGGAATGGAGGCATGGCACTATCTAATTTCAGATTTTGTTATTGGGCAGTCAATATACGTAACCTTATGTTCTTGTTACATTTTCATAACTGTGTGGACCGTCCAGTATTGGTAGCAATGGAGCTGAATTCTGCTAAAAACTTTTTCATTTCAGCACTTCTTGAATCCTAACTTCCTTTCTCTTTAAATAAATCAATTGATAATCCTATTGTTAGGCACACTGTGAGAGTATGGGTGCAGTTCAGAAAATACTTTGGACTTTATGGTTTTTCTCTCTCAAATCCTATTCTATCCAATCATCTTTTTCAAATTTCTTTGCATAATTTTGCTTTTCATAAATAGCACAGAATGGATATTGAACATTTCAAATATCTTTTTATTAATAACAGTTTTGTGTCATTTTAACAGCTTTCCAAAAAGTTCAATTTACCAAATACACATTTTTTCACATATTTGCAAATCAGGCATTTTCTTCAATCCCAGACACCTAATTTCCCTGGGGCACCTGATGCGAACATTGTTTATGTATTTTTTTAATTTACAACTTTCTCACAAATGTTTCATAGAGGTTATGCCTATATAGCGTCAAAATTCTGTAGACCAGAAATTCTACTGAGTCCATTCTTTTCTTTCCTTCTCCTTCCATCAACTTAGGTAATGTTTGTCCCCGGTAGGTTTTCGCTATTGTATTTAATATAAGGCTCCCATATTTGTTCAAATATTTCAATATTATTTCTTAAACTATATATTATTTTTTCTAATGGAATACATTTATTCATTTCTATATACCATTGTTGTATTTTCAAATTATCTTCCAATTTCCAGGTTAACAAGCTATCTTAACAAATCTTTTTTGTGCATCCTCCAAATCAATTCCAAATTCTTTGTTTTTTATGTTACTTAGGAGAAAGATCTCTGGATTTAATGCAACCTAGATTGTATACCTAAAATGGATGAGAGGGGGGGGTGGGGGGGTGGCTTGGGAGGAGGGAGGGGGGGACAAAAAGTCACTGTATATGTGTGAAAAAGAAAAAGTGTATATCATGGCTAATGTGATTTATGGTGTGAAAAATAAAAAATTAAAAAATAAAAAAAAATCTGTAGACCGACAAGGTGGACATGCTAAACTTTTGTTATCTTCCAATGACGTGGAAGATTTGGTGAGCTTTCTTTGCTGTCATGCCAACATGCTTGGTTAAGGATTATTGTGGATTATTCGTTCTTGGTAATTTTCACTGCATGTCTGGGTTCCATTTACAGAGAGGGGTGCTGAGACCTAGCTCCAGAAATTTGCAGTTGAGTTTGTTTCAGCCTATGGTGTAGGCAGAGTCATTGAAAATAATTAGGAGTCCAGCGAAGCTGTTCTTGTTATCCTGGGCTGAGAACAATAAATGACATCTCAAATCTAGGAACAGGTATTCAACAGTTTAAGGGTCCCAAAGAAAATCGCAAACAATGATCAAAAACATGTATTGCCACTAAAAACTGAAAATGAGTCTAATTATTCAAAGGCTTGGACAAATTCATGACAATAATTCCAGTTATTATTCATTTTTTATAAGCGTTGTTGGCATGTACATAAAACGTACTTCTGACTATAACGAACACTAAGGCAAGCACATTCTCCCAAAACCAATGTCTCATTAAAAGCATTACACTCCCAAGTTCTGTCCATTTGACTGTATATTACTCCCTTAGTCATTGCCTTCTGAGAGTACCGTCCTCACAAGACAATGTATTTCTGACAGTTCTGTACTCCCTTATTACCGATTCTCAGATGTACGAATCCACAGGAGACACCGAGTAGAGAGGCAAACTCGGCCATGCTACACAAATTGACATTCCAGGCAAGTCTCATTTGCATGCTTTTGATCCATACTATTGTAAACCTTCCAATCTATAAACATCTCCAGTGTATTTTAATGTCAAGATTGTGCCCAGACCTGTAGCTCCTTCTGCCAATTCATTCCAGATGGGAGCATCCTCTGATTGAATAACACTAGACATCGAAGATTTTGATTGTGTGAATTTTACGGATTTTGGCTACTGATCACAAAAATCACCCTATATTTTTCCTACTTATCAATGTTTTTATGATTTCCTGTAATATTGTAAGCCTACTTCAAGAATACTAAACCATGAACTGCAACATGTCTTTGAAAATTCATGTCCTGCTTTCACACTTTGACTTCTTCCCTGCTAATCTTGGTATAGTCAGTGTAAAAAAGCAGTATGAAGGCAACTGGAATCCATCAATGCAAGCCGATTATTGTTGGACACTAACATGAGAGGCATCAGATGCTGAGTACAAATGAAAATCAGTGGCAAAACTTATTTTTTAGGTCAGTTGAACTAACATTATGTATCAGCATCATTATGGGATTAAACATGCTAAATTCAATAAAATATAATTTAATATTTCTCCAACCTCCTATGAAATTATATTTGGTTTTATCTCGAAGTTGCCTATCATAATCCCTAATCTTTTTCCAGAATCAAACCTTTTGAAAAAAAAAGTTGTCCAGTGTCATTTACTGCTCAAGCATCTCTTAAATTTCTTCACTCTGAAACCTATGCCCTCTGGCTCTGGAGTTAACTAATTTGGGAATAGAATTTGAGAATTTGCTCTATCCATACCCCTCGTGATCATTAAATCGGACTTCTGTTTCTGCAGCATTTCCATAGTGATGGAATTGTGGCCTTACTGTGGACTTTCCAATCTTGCTAATAAACAAAAAAATGCAAATACATATTTGAAAAAAACCCTTGATAAGCAATCTGCAAATTGGAATGAAAAATATCTATTTAATATATAAACTGCTTGCTACTGGTATATTATAAATATTTGAGAAGATTTACAAGTGATGTATTTTAATGCTTAATTTCTCTTAGTAAGGCATATAAAACATCATTGTGACACAGAATTATGCTATTATTAATCATTAGGATATATTTTGTATATATTTCTTAGTAATGTTAATGGGTGGATTGGAAACAAGGAAACACACACAAAGACAATTACACAGAGGGAACACCATTTTGAGAGATGATGTGTCTCCAATGTCCAGTTGTAAACAAGCTTGTATCATTGTTCAATTGAAAGCCTGTATGCTCAAAGAGACAGCTTGGCTGCTACTCCAGAGCATTAAGCAGTTTGATTATTGTTATCGATTGCAACCTGGAACAATGGCATTTATTCATAAATCCATCTAGTCAAACAGAAGACCCTTCACTTGTTGACTCACCTTTCTGAAGAAACTTCAAACAGAGCCAGCAATTATGTTATGTCATGTGATAAAGGCACTTCAAAAAAACATCTTTAATATTATGAACCAGATCATCTGAAGTTAGAGATGCAGTAACCTTTAGTGAGAAAGGTGCTGTTGTGTGTGCCCTTGTCAGGAAGGAACATAGAAGCAATGACTTTGAAGAAAAGGGCTACTTCAGCTGTCTCTCTTGGTCAAGAGAAAGCAGTACTATTGTGGCCATTGTAATGGTCACTTCATTTAACATTTGCATGGGTTTGTGAAATCATTGTGAAAATCACAAGTTCCGCAACCTCCATGCAAGAGAGGGGAATTGTAAAAAAAAGTCATTCATATGAAGAAATATTTCTCTGAAAGCAACTGTACAAGAATTTGTGAGTTTGAGAACTTTTGAACAACAGTTTAAAGACTGAGTTTCAACATAAAAGATTTCTAAGACTGAACTTAAAATTTTAATCAGAATTGTGCAAAAACTGTAATGGTTTGGGAGCTGCCACACATACACACATTTGCGCAGAGCAGGGTTAATTTTAAAGTTAAGTAAGAAATTATATATTATAATAATAAATATTGCTTTGAATATCGTCTTGGTGAATTTCTAAGTCGTAAAAATCACACACAGTAGTTTTGAATCTCCATGTCAATGAGTTCAGGGTACTGACATGAGGAAACAATCAGGTATCACCTCCTTCTAACAATTCACCATAATCCTTTGTATTAACTTGGTGTCCTCACTCCCTTCCTGGTGAAGGAAGCTAACTTTCTTGATTCCAATCTTATCTGTCAATTAATTAAATTAATGCAAGAATCCCAATCACCTGCTTTCATCCGCTTTCCAAAGGAACTCAAATAATAATCTTAATATAGAATATAGAACATTACAGCATAGTACAGGCCCATCAGGCCTTAATGTTGTGTAAACCTATATATTCCTTAAAAAATACTAAACCCTCCCTATCCTATAACTCTATTTTTCTTCCATCCATGTGGCTGTCTAAGAATCTCTTAAATGCCCCTAATGTTTCAGCCTCCACCACCATCCCTAGCAAGGCATTCTAGGCACCTACAACTCTCTGTGTAAAAAAAAAACTTACCCCAATGTCTCCCCTAAACATCACTTTGTACTCATGTCCTCTGGTGTTTGCTATTCCTGCCGTGGGAAATAGGCACTATCTGTCTACCCTATCTATTGCCTCTCATAATCTTGTAGACCTCTATTAAGTCTCCTCTCATCCTTCTAAGTCCAAAAAAAGGTCCCAGCTCTGCTAATCTTGCCTCATTAGATTTTTATCCAATCCAGGTAATATCGTATGAATATCCTCTGTATCCACTCTATAGCTTCCACATCCTTCCTGCAATGAGTGACCAGAACTGAACACAATTCTCAAAGTATAGTCTTTCTGTTCATCCACACAATTAAGTAACTGACCATTAACCCTGTACTAAACCTTCTGGTTTGTCCTTCCAAAATGCATCACCTCACACTTATCCAGATGAACTCTATCTGCCACTTTTCTGCCCAATCGTGCATCCTGTCTATATCCTTTTGTAACCTTTGGCAACCTTCAGCTCCATCCTCAACTCCTCCAAAATTCATATCATCTGCAAACTTACTGACCCATCCTTCCACCTCTTCATGCAGGTCATTTATAAAGATCACAAAGAGCAGGGGTCCCAGACACATCCTTGCACTTCTCCAGGAAGAATGCTTTCCTTCCACTACTACTCTCTGATCTCTACCTGCAGGCCAATTTTTTAATCACACAGCCAAGGTTCCATGGATCCCATGCCTCTAGACTTTCTAAATGAGTGGGCCCTTGTCAAATGCCTTACTAAAATCCATGTAGACCATATTTACCACCTTATCCTCATCAATCTCTTTTGTTACTTTCTCCAAAAGCTCAATTAGTCTCGTGAGGCAGAACCTTCCCTTCACAAAGCCATGCTGACTATCTTTGAGTAGGTGGTACTTCTTCAAATGCTCATAGATCCTATCCTTAAGAATCCTTTCCAATAGTTTGCACACCATGTCATGAGAGTCACCGGTTTGTAATTCCCAGGATTCTCCCTATTACCTTTTTTAAACAAAGGGAGTATATTGGCCATTCTCCAATCCTCCAGTACCTCCCCTGTGGACAAAGATCATAGCTACTGCCCCAGCAATCTCTTCCCTCACTTCCCACAGCAACCTGAGATATATAGCATCCAGCCCTGGGGACTTATCAATCTTAATGTTTTTAATAAGATCTAACACTTCCTCTTCCTTAATCTCAACACTGTCCAGCACACAAGCCTGTTCAATTCTGACCTCACCCTGATCAAGGTCATTTTCTCTTGTGAATACTGAAGCAAAGTATTCATTTAGGAGCTCCCAAACCACCTCTGCCTCCAGGTACATGTTGTCTGATTAATCCTTTAGCAGCCCCACCTTCATTCTTGTCGTCCTTCTGTTGTTCACATACACATAGAATGCCTTGGGATTCTCCTTAATCCTACATGCCAAGGTTTTCTCATGCCCCTTTTCAGCACTCCCAAGTCCTTTCTTAAACTCTTCCTGGCTACCATATACTTCTCATGAGCCCTTACTGTTTCCTGCTTCCTATATCTAATATATGCTTTCTTCTTCCTCTTGACTAGCTAGTGGACCTGTTTCATCAACCATGGTTCCCTTTTCCTACCATATTTTCCCTATCCCAGTGGGACAAACCTATCCTGAACCCAGCACAATTGGTCCCTAAACTTCCTCACATTAGTTCTGGGCTTTCTCCCTTGAACATCTTTTTCCAACTTACTCTCACTAGTTTCCACCTCATCCCATCGTAATTAGCCCTTCCCCAATTAAGCACTTTCTCATTTTGTCTTTTATCCTTTTCCATGGCAATACTAAAGCTCAGGGACGTGGTTACTCTCACCAAAATACTCCCCCACCAAGTGGTCTGCCACTTGACCAGGTTCATCTGGTATTACAGGATTAGATCCAGTATCCTTTCATCGGCTGGACCACATACTGTGTTAGGAATCCTTCTTGGACACACCTGACAAATTCAGCCCCATCCATCCTTCTGAACTTTAGCGTAGCCATGTGCTGAACTAAAGCTGTTTTCTTCAACTGATGCTGCCTGACCTACTGTGTATTTTCACCATTTTTGTGTTTTTTTCAGATTTCCGGCTTCTGCAAGTTTTATCACTGTCAAAGAGGGGTGATAAAGAGGCAAGACAGGATCTGCGAACAGTCGCTGACACTAAAGAGAAAATGCTGGGAAAACCAATGGGTCTGAAGGTAGATAGGTCCACTGGTCCTGAGGGAATTCACCCCAGGGTATTGAATGAAAATGAAATGGCGACTCTTATGTCAGATGTATTTGTGACAACTTACCAAATTCTCTGAAATCTTGGAAGGTCATAGTCAATTGGAACATGGCAAATGTAAGTCCACAGTTTAACAACAGGAGATGGACAAAAGCCCAGTTCACTTAATATCTGTATTCCAGAAAATGTTTGAAGCTAACATTAAGGAAGAAAGAGCAAGATATCGGGATAAAAAATATTCCAAGAGGCAGATACAGTATGATTCAGGAAGGGCAGGCCATGATTAACTGACATAGTGTTGTTCTTTGAGAATAGAATGAGTGCAGTAGATAAAAAGGAACATGTGATGTGTTTCAGAAGGTGATCCATGATAAAATATGCACGGATTTGAGTTAATGCATTCACAAAGGCAAAAGATTCATTATACAATGAGAGGTAGAGCGTTGAAATAAATGTAGTTTCCTCTGGTTCACATTCCATTTTTATTGGAGTGCCGCAGGGATCGGTGCTGAGCCACAACTGTTCATAACACACAAAACTACTTTGCAGGAGGAATAATGTGTACTATCTCCAAGTTTGTTGATGAAACTAAATTAAATAGAAACATAAATTGTGTAGAGGAGACAGAGAGTCTGCAAGGGGATATAGATAGGTTAACTGAGTGGACAAAGGCCGAGTAACTGAGGCACAAAGATGGCAATTATGAAGTCATCCCATTTGGAAGTAACACTAGTCAATTGGAATTATATTTAAATACTAAAAATTGCAGCATGCTGTTGTACAGATAGACCAAATATGCTTGTGCATGAATGGTAAAAGGCAGGTTTACAGGTGAAGTGGTAATTAAGAAGTCATTAGGGTGCAGATCCTCTTTGAAAGAAAGTTTAAATTTAAGAGCAGGGGTTTTGCTGCCATTGTACTGCATCGGGAGTACTGAATGCAGTCCTGATCTCATACCAGAGAAAGAATGTGCTGCATTTCGACACAGACCAGAGGACCAGGCTCATTATGGAAATGAGGGAGTTAACTACTAATGAGAGATTGAATAGTTTGCGACCATAATCATTTGAGTTTTGAAAAATGAGCAAAGATTTTATAGAAACACATAACATTTTGGAGGGTAATCAAAAATGTTGTTTCCATGGGCAGGTGAGTTTGTAACTAACCTCAAGATCTACTGGAGAAGCTTTAAAATAGAGATGAAGAGCAGACATGGAGAGAATGTACAGACAGCGCTGGATTTGAACCTATGTGGCAGGCATTGCACTAACAACTGCACTAACCATGCCACTCTGGAGAATGGGTTCGCTGATTCGAAGGAATAGACATAACAAAAGGTGGTCAACACCTTGGCCAAAATGTTTCTCATGTTCTGACAAGAATATGTTTTACTATTCTGTGAGATGTAGCAACATTTCTTTTCTAACCTCAGAAAAGATGATAAATATCTGATAGTTATACATTGATTCTATGTCCATAGAGGGTGAATGCGCTCTAAATTCAGGATAACAAGGAGACCAAAATCTCTTTGTGACCACAACGTGATTTGAACACACAACCTTCTGATCTGGAGTCAGATGTGCTACCCTTGCACCACAAAGTCAAACAGTGTTTTTATACATAAGAACATAAGAAATAAGAGTATGAGTAGGCCTCAAGCCTGCTCTACTATTCAATGAGAATATGGCTAATCTAATGATAGATTCATCTTCATCCACATGCAATGTTTACATGTACCTTAATTCCCCTACTGTGTAATAATCTAACCAACCTATATATTTAGTGAGCCAGCCTCCACTGCTACAATGGGCAGCAAATTCCATAGATTTAACACCATTCTGGCAAAAGCCATTCCTCCTCATCTCCATCCTAAATCTACCACCTTGAAGATTGAGGCAATGTCTCCTAGTTATAGTCTCCCCCACCAATAGAAACAATATACCAACCTTTATCTTATCATAATTTATATTTTTCTGGCTGTCCCCATACTTACTTTTACAACCTAGACCACCAGCAATAGAAATTCACCAAGACAGTGAATCGTCAAAACAATAACTTTTATTAATAACTATTAATAACATAGCACTTCTTACTTAAATTTAAACTTAACTCTAACTTACCCCATTATGCACAATTGTATATGTGTGTGTGCGTAGCAAAACCAAAACTATTACAGTTTAGGCATAATTCTAAAGAGATGATTTTAAAATTCAGTCTCAGAAAGATTTTGTGTTGAAACACAAAGTCTTTACTGCTCTTCAAAAATTCTCAAATTCATGAATTCATGTTGGTTTGTTTTCAGAAAATTATTTCTTCATACAAATGATTTCCCTATCTTGCATGGAGGTTTCAGAACTTTTGATTTCTTCCACAATGATTTCACAAACCCCAGCAAGGTTTACATGAAGTGGCCATGTAAAAATGTCCTCTTTTCAAAGAGACAGCTGAAGGCACTCCTCCTTGCCTCTGATCTGTGCATCTCTTATAGTAAAGAGAATACAATAAGAACAATGCCTCTCCCACTGGAGACAACCACATTTCTGACCTCAGATGAAAAGTAGTGTAATATTAAAGATGTCTCCTTGAAGTTTCTTTAATCACATGACATGACTTCACTGCTGATTTTGTTTGAAGTTCTTTTTCAAAGGATAATGAGCAAATGCTTCCAAGTTATCTTCCCAGGTCACAAACAAATGGCTTTGAGTGTGCACAGATAATTGATGCCATCTCTCAGGAAACACCAATGTTATTAATTTCAATGAAAAATTGTTTCAGTTTGATGGCAATTTGCACAGCCTCCACTGTAGTTTTCCTTGTTTAGGCATAATACACTAGTTTTTAACTGAACAGTTATACACTCCATTTGTATGAGAAACTCAACCATCCTCTTTCCAAAAGGTCCCAAATCCTAACTACAGGATCACTTATTTTACCCGCCTCATTGCACAGGACCAGGTTGAATAAAACATGTTCTCTTGTGTACAGAAAGAATGTGCTGCATTTTGACACAGACCAGAGGACAGGCTAATTGTTAAAATGAGGGAGCTAACCTCTAATGAGAGATTGAGTAGTTTGGGACCATAATCATTTTGACACAGACCAGAGGACAGGCTAATTGTTAAAATGAGGGAGCTAACCTCTAATGAGAGATTGAGTAGTTTGGGACCATAATCATTTGAGTTTTGAAAAATGAGCAAAGATTTTCTAGAAAAATAACATTTTGGAGGGTAAAGATAACATGGAATCAAAAATGTTTCCATGGGAGGTAAGTTTGTAACTAACGTCAACATTTATGGGAGAAACTTTAATATAGAGATGAGGAGCCTACATGGGAAGAAGGTACAGACAGCACTGGATTTGAACCTGTGTGGCAGGCTCTTTAATAGTGTTGCGCTAACAGCTGCACTAACCATGCCACTCATTCAAAGGAGTAGACATAACAAAAGGTGGTCAACACCTTGGCCAAAATGTTTCTCATGTTCTGACAAGAATATGTTTTACTATTCTGTGAGATGTAGCAACATTTCTTTTTTAACCTCAGAAAAGATGAGAAATATCCAATAGTTGTACTTTGATGCTGTGTCCATAACAAGGAGGCCAAAATCTCTTTGTGACCACGACGTGATTCGAACACGCAGCCTTCTGATCTGGAGTCAGACGCGCTACCCTTGCGCCACGAGGTCCAACAATACTTCTATACATAAGTAATAAGAGCAAGAATATGCCATCCGGCCCCTCAAGCCTGTTCTACTATTCAATGGCTGATCTGATGATAGACTCATCTCCATGAACCTGCAATGTTTGCATATCCCTTAATTCCCCTTCTATGTAATAATCTAACCAACCTTCTCTTAAATGTATTTATTGAGACAGTTTTCACTGCTTCAATGAGCAGCAAATTCCATAGATCTATCATCTTCTGGCAAAAGCCATTCCTCCTCATCTCCATCCTAAATCTACCCTCATAAAGACTGAGGTTATGTCCCCTAGTTATAGTCTCCCCCACCAAAGGAAATAACATACTGACCTCTATCTTACCTATGCCTTTCGTAATTTATATTTTTCTATAAGATTCTTCTATATTTCAATGAGTACAGTCCCATACGACTCAGGCTAACCCCCTCATCTCTGGAATTAACCTGGTGAACCACCTCTGCACCACAGTCGATAACTTGGTTTTCCGTGCTGTTCCATGTGGTGTGACATGAGACAATGGGCAGGATAGAAAGAAATATATAATATAGGGCATCTGGGAGCTCCGTTCAATTATCCGATAACACAGCTGGACAAATCTGTTACTTTTACATTCTTCCAACTAAATATTTATTCTTGCAATCCCCATTTATGATTGGGAAGTGATCATGGTGATTGCTCTTTTCTTAGTTACCCATTTAATCTGATTGGCCCAACTCTCCAAGTTATGCTCCCAGGCAATGGGAGGTACAGATGGAATTGAAGGAAGAGGCTGATGTGCACAGTTTCTTGCAGTTTTCCGATGCAACTGCGACGCACCAATAGAATAAACTTTCCATCGTGCATGTGGTTATTAAACAAATTCGAAGCGTTCAAAGAGTTCCATCCTGGACACATGTCAGTGTGAAACCATGCGTTTATTTGCGCACGAACCAACGGGCCAGCAGGAGGTGCGCGCGCACACGCGAAAAAAACACGCGAGATCGACGAGACTTGTGTTAGCTTGTGGGTGCAAACGAGGAGGACCTGCCACTGCTCGACCAAGTAGGATCGGCACACCGATTAATGAGGTTATAGATCTATCTACAAGTTAGACCCGATGGGTTCTCCCCCGTGCATGCCACAAATAGCCCCCATTCTTCGCCGGCACATCCATCGCAATGACCCCTCCTGAAATGCCCGCAGCTCGCAATCTGGAGTGGAGCTTAATGATGGTTCCGAACAGTAAAGAAGCCAAGCGACCCAGCGTGGTGGATTTTACACAGCTCAGGCCTTTAGGTGAGGAGAAAGAGGACCAGTTGAAAGGCTATTTGTGGGTTGGTCTGACATTGATTAACGGGGGAAGCGACTTTCGACTGGGTGGTCAGATGATCCTCTAGGTGCAAGAACATGGAAACTGACCTTTGTCCTGTCCAAGCTGTTACAGTGCACCTGTAGAAATTGCCAATGAACACAGGGGCATGGCGAATTTATTAAGGCTTCTTAAGGAAGAAGTTGGTGCCCTTTCCTGGTCGCATCTTCAACATGGTTGGATCAGAATTGGTTGTTCCTGATATTTATGCCTAAAAACGTAAACCTCCCCACGATCTTAACTTGAGCACCGTTCATACAGACATACAGCACCTCTCTGCTGCTGTCATTGAGCAGGTCCTTTATTGTCATGACATTGAAGGAGAGTTTGTTTTCCTGACACCGTGCAATCAGATACTCCATCTTGTTCCTGACTTCTGGACCTCAGCAGGTCAGGCATGATTTGTGAATTGAAATGAATAGCGGTGAACATGAAATGAACAAAAGTGGTTTCAGCCGGACCGAAGAAGCAGAAAGGACAGTCAGCACATATCCAAGATATGTTACTGAGGGGCGCATGAAGACACATTGTCCATTCATAATTGTATATTAGCCTGTTGTAGTCTGGTTAAAACCTTTTCAAATTTGTAAGTGTTCACTGTTATTTTAGCCCGTAATGATGGTATCATCTAGGTAACACCCAACTGAGTATCCATGTAGTAATTATGGGTGGGGCGAGACCTGACAATCAATAGGTGGATTCAGATGATGAGACGCAGATTGGCAACGGGCATCAGGAGGGGGAGAGAAATGTGAGATGAGTTATTGTCATTAACATCAGTGCGATGTGCAGATGCACTAACATTCGTAATTATTATGACCAAACGTACCCAAGATACACCAATTAAAATAGTATAAAAACTGGATTTCTGTTTAGGGGCAGTGTAGTCCCGGGAAGGTTCAAGAGATGAAGAGCTGTTGGAAAGAATGTTATTGAGGTGCTGCAATGGAGCACCAATGCATTGCAATGCAATGCTCCAACTTTCTGCCTGGATGATTCCTTCTGATGTTGGCTACTTTCCTGAGGGAGTCCTCAAACTGATGTTGTCAATGGACGACAGAGGTTTGGAGGAGACAGATGGGAATAATAAAATCTGGAATCTAAGAAGGGAGGTGAGGAGTTTAATCATTGCGCTTCCATGGATTGAGTAAGGGAAGGGGATAGGGAAATCATCTAGAATAACGTGGGTGTGATGGACAGATAGAGTAACTGGGAATGCAGAAACAAACGGGGTAACGGGGGCTAGGAGTTGGAAGGAAAAGTGTTTATAAGAGAAACAGGGTGAGGGCAAGTTGCCTGAAAATGAAATGATCAGGTTTGTTTGTTTCCCCCACCCCCCCCCCCCCCCCCAGTCATTTGTACACCTCAACACTTAATTTGCAGAAAAGGATTTACTCGAGGAACTCAACACCCACACTCAGTGAATCCTTTATCAAGACAGAGAAAAAAATGTTAAGTTACATAGTTAAAGGGGGAGAAACCACGGGAGGGCTGAATATTTGAGAGGCGAAGATGCAGAGAGCTGTATAAACCATAAGGAAGGTTGGAGACAGTGTTGGGTATACGCCCGCCCTCTGCTGGACATCATGAAGCCCACGTCTTGATGTCACCCTTCCATATACATAAAACTGTGTCTCAGTAGCCATGTTAGTCTAATAGAAGGATAAGAATGCATCATGTCTCCCAGTCTTAATTGTGTGAGTACATACAAAACAGCGGTGACAAGGATGGGCAGCAAAACATTCGACCTCCTTAAGACCTTGCTGGCCCCAGAGGACCCAGGAACAAAGACATTCAATTAATTATGCACAGCTCTAAGAAACAATTTAAGCCCCAGACTGTCACATTTGTGGCCCGAAATGTGAAGTTAATAAAGCATCGAACGCAAGTTTTATCAGGTAAACTTCTCAGCGTCTTTATTCTCCAGTTTCCTTTGTTCTCCTGCTTGTGCTCTTATCTCTCTCTCATACCACATGACTTCCGGTACATCTCATACATATTCATTATCATGACATCCCTCCTTTAATCAGAAATAAACTTTACCTTCACTTACCAATATCCCTCGGAAACCTACAAACATCGTAACCAATGGTAATACTATAACTCAACTACATAAAATGTACTTCCTACAGCACTCATACATGCACTTTATGATATAAGATTAAAATACTGTCCCAAAGTTCTTATTAAAACTATGGCACAAAGTCTTCGTATCGTTTGGGCACTTTCCGGTTTCGTTTCGGCTTGCCTGCGATGTTGTCGTCGCTTCTCGGTTGTTCAGCGTCGAAAATACTGCTCGCCACGGCTTCGGGTGTTTCTGGCGCTCTAGTCACTTCATCAGGAGTGCTGGTAACTGCCTCTGGAACATCATCAGGTCTCTCAGTTTCAGCATCTCGTATTGGCCTTTCAACCTCTTCGCTCGATGTATCTCTGTACTGGTACCTTTTTACACCTGATACATTTCTCTTATACAGGACTCCAGTCGGAGACTTGACTGTCACCATACTGCCACTTCTGGATACGACAGTATAGGGTTGATGGTAATAAGGTGTGTCTAGCTTACCACCAGTTTCATGCCTCACTAGAACATTATCTCCTGTCATGATGTCTGAGTACTTGGCTCCACGTTTCAAATCTGTGTACAGCTTTGCTGCACCTTTCTTTTCAGCATCGTGGTCCCTCATCTCCTGGTTGTCTCGGATTTCCTTTATTTCTGGCATTTTTGTGCGGATTTTTCTCCCAAAAAATGCTTCTGCAGGACTTTTTCCAGTGGTTGCATGAGACGTTGCTCGATAAGACAGCCACATAAGATAGCAATGCTTCTCGCCAATTTTGTCCTTCTGCGTGTGCAATCCTCAATCGTTTTTCAATGGACTGATTTTGTCTCTCTACTTCTCCTTTGGCTTGCGGCCATTTCGGAGTTACTTTATGATGGTGGATACCTGTGGTCCTCATGTATTCCGCAAATGTCTCTGAAATGAATTGTGGACCATTGTCAGAGTATAATGTAACAGGTAATCCATATCTTGCGAATATCTCTGCTAATGCTTGTATTGTTTTTTCAGTGGTTGTGGACTTCAACACCACGTACTCATAGTATCTGCTGTAGTAATCTATCACTACCATAATTAATTCACCCGTCGGTAAAGGTCCAAGAAAATCAACAGCTACGTCGATCCATGGTCCTGTCGGGAGTTGCGTACTCCGGATCGGTTCTGGCGGATTACTCCTACTTGTGATTTGACATCCGTGACAAGTTTTAACAAATTTCTCTGCGTCTTTATCACAACCTGGCCACCATACCTTGGTCCTGAGGTTTTGCTTAGTACCAACAATACCTAGGTGTCCTTCATGAGCTAAGGATACGATCTTCGGTCTCAATCTTTGCGGTATCACCAATCTGCAACCTCTTAATACACACTGTCCGATGCAACAAAGTTCGTCTCTAATGGGAATGTAAGCCTTGTGAGTACTGTTAGGTCTGCTTTGTTCAGGAATGAGTGAGTCAAACACCAGACTGAGTCGAAATCAAGGTTCTTTGTTCTTTATTGCCGGATTGTAACACTTGCAACTAACAGTGTTAGTTAGAGAAGGCGCATTCTGCCGTTATCAGCAAGTGGTGTTTTTTATATACCTCAGGATACATACTTAGTAAATTATCATACCATTACATTGTCCAATGAATAAACTGTTGCTATCCTTCTCTGTTAGTCTGCTGCACATCATTCTTGTTAGTGCAAAGCTTATCTTGAGTGTACAAGGTCACATCTGCATTCTGTTACTCCTTAGTACTGGGTGACTCCTTCTCCGGTCCCATCTCATGATGTTTTTACCTTACAGTACACTTGTCCCATTGTCCACTCTGTATGCATTCTCTTACTTCCATGAGTTCTGAATCACGTTCGGATTCTCTCTCGACTTCCTTCGTAGTCACAGCTTTCGGTGTCGACTGAATAGCTACGAAGCGTACAAAGCTCTCTGTTTCTGTTCCCAATTCTGACTTGGATTGTGGACCACCATCCTTCACCAATCTGGACAGCGGATCAGCAATGTTTGCTCTCCCTGCAATGTGGATTACTTTATATTTGTAGGGTTGTAGTCTGAGTACCCATCTCTCTATTCTGGCACATGGTTTGAATCTAGGTGCATGGATCACCTCTAATGGCTTATGATCTGTGATGAGTTCAAATTCAATGCCGTATAAATATGCATGGAACCTCTCACAGGCCCATACAAGTCCGAGTGCTTCTTTCTCTGTCTGAGAGTACCTTCTTTCCACATCTGATAACGATCTGCTGGCATAGGCAATGATTCTTGGTCCTCCATCATGCATCTGGACCAACACGGCTCCTAAACCAACCGGGCTGGCATCCGCGATGACTTTGGTTGATGCCGCCGGATCGTAATATCCAAGAGTTTTTGCATCTGTCAGGCTTTGCTTCAGTGCTGTGAACGCTTTCTTCTGCTCAGATCCAAAATGAAATGGTACACCTTTCCTGGTTAGTTTCCTTAGTGGTTCTGCCACTGTAGCGAAATTAGGAATGAACTTTGCACAAAAATTGACCAATCCCAGGAAACTTCTCACCTCTGTTGCGTTCTGAGGTGCACGTGGCTCTTCAATAGCTTTCACCTTGGCCTCTGCGGGGTTTATTCCTTCCCGTGTAAGTCTGTGTCCCATGAAATCCATTTCTGACACACCGAACTGGCACTTGTTTCCATTCACGGTAAGGCCTGCCTCCTGTAGTCTAGATAGTACACGCCTCAACCGTTTGTCATGCTCTTCCTTCGTTGGTGCATGGACTATGATGTCGTCAGAAATGTTGGCAACTCCAGGAATGCCTTAAATCACTCGATGGATTTCATACTGGTAGATCTCCGAAGCTGCATTAATTCCAAATGATAGTCTCTTGTAACGATACAATCCACAGTGAGTCACAAATGTTGTTACATCTCGGGAACCTGGATCCAGCTCTAATTGATGATAGCCCCATTTCAGATCAATTTTTGAGAATACCTTGCTGGTAGTTAGTTCTTGAAGTATTTCCTCCACTGTTGGTATAGGGTGTCGTTCTCTAATTATCGCTTCATTGGCCATTCTCATGTCAACACATAGTCTTATGTCACCCTTTGGTTTGGGCACAATCACTACAGGACTGACCCATTGTGTCAAATGTTCCACCGGTTCAATAATGTCTTGTTCGATCAATTCTTTAATTTTGGCTTCGACTTTCCCACGAAGTCCAAACGGAGTTCGGCGCATTGGTTGTGCCTTGGGTTTGACCGTTTCATCTACCGCTAGCTTCAATTGTCGACCTTTCAGCTCTCCTACTCCTTGGAAGACTGCGGGGAATACTTGCTTCATATCCTCGTATGACTGAATTGAATTGACACAAGCTCCAATATGAAGTATTGCCAGGTCTCTTCTACTCAGCAATGGTTCTCCCCTCTCTTCTATGACCATAAACTCTGCTTCGGTGTACTTATCTCCAGCTTTAACAGTTGCAGTAAAACATCCAATGGTCTGCAATGGCTTGGTTGGTGTGTATGGATACAGTTTCTTGGAACACTTCTTTGAGGCACAGATGATCTTTTTCATTTTCAACTTCTCCCATAAATGTCGATCAATCACATTACTGTCACTGCCTGAGTCTACAATGACCTGCACTGTCACTCCACCAATGTTCACTGGGACCTTCTCATGACGTACATCATTCAACGTAAATTGGTAACAACTCTGTCCCTCCTAGGTATCATCATCGTCACCATCTATCTGGCGAATGGTATCTTTCTTTCCAGGATACTTTCCTTTCCCCCAGGCTTTGCCTTTGGAAGTTGTACTCTTCCTCTTCTGGTCTGCATTGGACTTGCTTTTGCACTTCTTTGCAAAGTGGTCCTTACCTCCACACTTTCTGCAAACTTTGCCTTTGGCCGGGCAATATGGGTCTTTTCCAAAGTGACCTCGGTTTCCACATCGATAACACTCCACGTCCTGTGTCAACGTATATCTTGGCTGATGGCGATGTGAGAGCCTCTTAATTTGCTGGCTTGAGTTGTCTTTCAGGGTCATGGTATGAAATTGCCCTTCAACAGCCTCTAATGCAGCAGCAATGGCTAAAGCATCGGTGAGTTCTAACTCACTCCCTCTTTCCAGTAGACGTCTTCTGAGTTTATCTGATCTGCAGTGCTGTACGACTTGATCCAATAATTGGTTGTCCAAATCAGCTGGCATGTAATTGCATCCAACAGCTAGCTGGCGTAGTCTCGTCACGTACTGAGCAATTGTCTGGCTATCTTCTTGTCTCGTTCTTCAAAACAAATGGCGTTGAAATATAGCATTCGGTATCACTACATAGTGTGCATTTAATGCATCTACCGCTTTCCGGTACTCATCCTTTCTTCCAGTATTCAAAAGTGTCTTAAATGTTTCCCAAACTGCGGGTCCAGCCGTGAAAAGAAGCAACGCCCTCCTCTGCGCTTTTTGTTCAACCGTACCGGTATCTAGAAATAGGCCACGACTGTCGGCGTAGGATTCAAATTCTTCCAGCCATGCCTTCCACTTCACACTTACAGTGCTTGCATCACCCGTTGGGTCAAAATGAGCAATTCCACTATGTGTTAGAAAATCACTGTCTGCACCAGCCATGAGGAAATATTCCAGCCCCAAAAGTACTGAGTCAAAGAGAAAATTCTTATCACCTTGAAGTTCTCTGTAATCCTCTGTAATCTTCTTTAGTCGTTAATTTTCTTCAAGCTTCTTTCATCCTCGTCGCCAATGTCACATTTGTGGCCCGAAATGTGAAGTTAATAAAACATCGAACGCAAGTTTTATCAGGTAAACTTCTCAGCATCTTTATTCTCCAGTTTCCTTTGTTCTCCTGCTTGTGCTCTTATCTATCTCTCATACCACGTGACTTCCGGTACATCTCATACATATTCATTATCATGACACAGACCACCAGTTATGACAGAAAGGGAATGATCCTAAGAAAGGAGACAAGGACCAGGAGAAACAGTAAGTGAATAACTGGCACCATTGCGCAAACTGGCGGAGCACTGTCATTTTGACCAGTTTCTAAACCAGGCACTGTGAGACAGATTAGTGATGAGGCTAGCAAATCGCCAAGCAAGGCAAAAATTGTTAGCAATGGATGAGGATATTACTCTACAAATTGCATACAGAACTGCCTGCAGCTCTGAAACTGCAGATAAAAACTTGGATGTAGGTCAACCAGACCTACTGGTTGAGAGGTCTTCCCGCCAACAATGCTTCCGTTGTGGGAAAATTCCACCACCAATCAGAAAACTTTCTTCAAAAATTCTAAATGCTACCATTGCAAAACAGAAGGACATATCAAAGCTAAGTGTCCACTTCTAATGCACAGGTAGCCTGCAAATAAGCAAGCAGCTAAAGTCAAAACAATTGCAGAGAGAGAGAGAGAGAGAGAGAGGCAACCTAGCAACAATGATGATAACAGTTCAATGGCTGATCTTCAAGCTCCTGAAATTTCAGCTCCTGAGATATTACACATCTGAGGAACAAACTGAGGAAACACAGATATCTTTATACCACTAAAAATAAACAGACACCCTGAAGATGGAGTTAGACACAGAGGCAGAGGTGTCCCTAATGCTGTTACATGTTAAGGAATGCTTGCTACCATGCCTCCCAGTAAAAACAACTGAAATAACTCTAAGATCTGTTACAGGAGACAGAATAAAAGTGTTTGGAAAATGTACAGTCCAAGTAAGATACAAACAACAGCAACCAAAAACTCTATCTCGCTACTTCGTAGATACCCAGGAACCAGCACTTTTTGGAAGAAACTGGCTACAACACATTCCCCTAGACTGGCTGGAAAATGGTTCAATAATAAATGTAAACCACACGGACGTCTCCCAGCCAGAACTCGACCAAAGCATCAACAACCAATGAATTGGGGAAAATCAAAGGTGTTCAAGCTAAACTGCAATTAAAAGATAATGCAGAACCAAAATTCTTCAAAGCCAGAACAGTCCTATTTGTTATGAAAGGGAAAATTGAGGCTGAATCTGTACTGACAATAACCACAAAAGCAGTGCGAGTATAAGACAGCTTTAATAAACTAATATGTACACTAAGAGGTCTTGTCTCTCTGCAAGAGAAACCTGGAAGGCTAGACTGTAGCTCTGGACTGCTTCATATACAAAGTCACTGGGATGACCCCTGGTGACCTAGTGGTGTAATTGCATATCACCACAGAATTAAACAAGACTAAAACATGAAGGCATATTTGAACCAATACAATACAGTGATTGGGCAGTGCCCATCATACCCGTATGAAAAGCAAACGGTGAGATTTGCATTTGTGGCAATTACAAAGTCACCATCAATCTATCACTCAAAATACCTGAACATCCTATGCCCAAGGCAGAAGAATTGTTCCAAGCACAAAATTCACAAAACTAGATTTGTCACGAGCATATCAACAGAATTGGACAAAAAAATCAAGGGAATATGTGACCATCAATACTCATCTGGGACTATTCACCTGTACACGCACAGGCCTTACCGAATTTCAGCAGTTTCTGCGATTTTTCAAACAACGATGGACAAATTACTACATGGATACTCAGTTGGGTGTTACCTAGATTATACCATCATCACGGGCTAAAACAACAGTGAACACTTACAAAACCTTGAAAAGGTTTTAACCAGTCTACAACAGGCTAATATACAATTATGAATGGACAAAGTGTCTTCATGCACCCCTCAGTAACATATCTTGGATTTACAATCAACAACAAGGGGATATGAATGAATCCAGCAGGAACAGAAACCATTTGCAAGGCCCCATACTCAACCAACAAATTGGAATTACAGTCCTTCCTAGGACTTGCTAATCACTACTGAAAACATATCCCTAATATGTCTACACTATGCAGCCCACTGAACCAATTACTCAAGAAAGATCAAACCTGGTATTGGAACACAGAAACTAAAAACACAGTTGATCAAGTAAAAGAAATACTAACATCAACAAATAAGGTGCTGATCCACTATGACCCTAGTAAAGAAGTTACACTAGCCGTGGATGATTCACCAGTGGGACTAGGAGCGGAACTATCCCAAATCATAGAAAAAGGTGAGCAACCAGTAGTATATGCTTCGTGAACATTAACCACAAGTGAACGGAATTATGCCCATCTGGAAAAAAGACTTGCAATAATTTTTGGTGTAACAGAATTCTACCAATATCTTTAACGGAAAAAAATTCACCCTGATCACAGACAACAAGCCTTTTAGTTTAATCCTGGGGCCACACAAAGGTATACCAGTATTAGCTGCAGCCAGAATTCAAAGATGGGCCATGCTACTAGCACATATAACTATGATATAAAGCATAAACCAGGAACACTCAACAGTCATGCAGATGCTTTATTATGCATGCCACTACCTGAGACAGAACAACGAGAAGAAATTATTAAATGGACGGCAGAGGCAGCAGCCATCAACCAAGAACAACCAACGACTGCCCATTACAGGCCAGATGATCAGAAAGGAAACCCAAAAAGAGACAACATTAAGATAGACACTATACTTCACCCATAATGGGTGGCCTGAATCTGAAGTCATCCCAGAAGATCTAAAACCTTACCACACATGCCACCATGAACTATCAGTTGAAGAAGTATGTTTACTATGGGATACCCATACAATTATACCAGCCAAATGGCAAACTACCATGTTATCAGAACTGCAACACAACCATCTGGAACAGTATGAATGAAGGCACTAGCCCAGATGGATGTCTGGTGGCCCTCCATAGATAGAGACATTGAAACAACAGTAAGAGAATGCAATGCAGCCAAAAATGCCTCAAGCTGAAGCTAACCCATGGAAATGGCCATCCAAACCTTGGCATCAGATTCATGTAGACTTCGCTGGACCATTCATGGGTGAGACTTTCCTTATAGCTGTGGACGCACACTCCAAATGGCCAGTAGTTTCACAGCTGAAAAGCAATTGACTATCTTTGCCACTAATGGATTGCCTCATGAATTATTTATGAAAAATGGGCCCCAATTTACATCGGAACATTTAAAAAAATTTATGCCCTACAACAATTTCAGACATATTTTGTCCACACCCTATCACCCAAGTACTAATGGGGAGGCAGTATATTTTGTACAAACATTCAAAAAAGCAATGAAAATCATGAAATTTGTAAATGCCTCCTGGACACACAAAATCGCAGATTTCCTATTCTACCACAAAACGCACCCCAGCAGAACTAATGTTTGGCTGCAACTTGCGGACCAGGATGTTCACAGTTCATCCAGATTTGGGTCTCCGATTGCAAAAAAACAGCATTGCCACAAACCTCACTTAGAACATTGGAAGTGGGCGAGAGAGTTCTGGTACAAGATAAAGACCCATGGATGGTAGGAGTAGTCTTACAAAAATTGAGTCCATGCTCATACTCTGTTCTAATGGGAGACAGATTGTGGAAGTGACACATTGACCAATTACGAGCATTGACTAACACTAAGGTCCATGAACTGCCTCATGAACAGGAGTAGGTGGAACCAGACCTGCCATTGGCTGCCCCAACCATCCCACCCCTTAGGCCAAGTGAGGGGGGTGGGGAGAGATGGTCATGGACCCGAGAGTCCAGTAACAGACACACACCCAGGAGGGCAGCAAAGATGGGAAATCGCCACAGAAGGTAAGCGAAGGCGGGCAGTCACCGCCGACTCGACCACCAACCCGACTATCTACCGGTCACGAGCAAAGACCGGCACAGCAAACGACGCCGAGGTGGTCTAAAAGAGAAAGAAGACCACCTGAACGCTTTAAGGACTATGTGCCCTGGTTATTATTAAATACTTTCCCTTTTATAATTATAATTACTCATGAGATGTATTCTAATTCTCACTTGTAGTTCTTAGTTAGAAGGGGCCCAGTCAGCATTTACTGCATGGGGAGGGGGGGAAGAGTGTTGGGTATAAACCTATCCTCTGCTCTGGACATCAAGATGCCCACGTCATGATGTCACCTTCCATATATATAACCCTGTGTCTCAGTAACTGTATTAGTCTAATAAAGTAAAGGATGAGATAGTGTCAGGTCTCCAAGATTTAATTGTGTGAGTGCATACACAACAGAGAGAATGTTTGCACAGGAGTAGTTGAGGAAGAGATGGAGACAGTGGAATTCGAATGGATGGGCATTATACAAAACTGTAAAACTCAACTTTGATGCATTTAGGTTCAACCAGAATATGTTGTTCGATCCACAAGTTTTCCTTTGATCTCACCCTGACAGTGGGTGAGGGAGAGAACAGACATAACACTTTAAGAATTGTTCTGACAGTTAGCCAGAGGAAGCTTGTGTGGACCCAGAAACAAACAAGGGTCGACAACGTTTTATTTTTAATTTAGACATATAGTATGGTAACAGGCCATTTTGGCCCACGAGTAAGTACAGGGGGTGTAGGTTAATTGAGCGGCCAGGACTTGTGGGCCGAAATGGTCTGTTACTCTGTTGTATGTCTAAATTACAAATTGCCCACCCCTGGGTGTTCAGCGAAGCAGCCATGCAGCCTATGTTGAACCCCATAATATCGATTAGGCCACACCTTAAATGAGGTTGGACGATGTGCATGTAGGCTCTGGCTCACCTGCGAGGTCTGTTTGTGGAGCTGGTTGTAGTGAGGAAAAAGATGTAGGAATACATTTTATACTTCACAGGAAGTGACTAAGGGATTGGAACTGTGGGTCGGGATGGTGGAGAAGATTATGGAGTCTTGGAGAAACATCCCTGTGAAATTCGATTAGTGAAGGAAAGGGAAGTGAAGCTAAGTGTGTGGTCGCGCTGAGGATGCCGGTGGTCTCGGAGGATAATGTGTCCTATGCGGTAGCTGATGGGGTGGAAAGTGAAGACCAGAACGTCTCTGTCCTTGGTTCTGCCTCGAAGAGGTGAAGTAAGGGTAGAAGTACGAAAAATATACGAGATATGGGTGCGAGCCTTGCTGCTCTAGATTCCAGCATCTGTGTTTTTCTCCTGTTTCCTCCCTCCCGTTCCTTGACAACATCCTGACTGTTTTCGTGTTCCACATTAACCGGTCTGGGTCATTGTGGCTATTCCTGTAGCGTAAGTGGTGGTTATCACTTTCGCCTCAAATGCGAGAGTCTCCATTTCGATCCCGGACAGAAACATAATGTGGGAGCCTCCTCCACTTTATCTTCTGCTCATTCCTCCCACCACGATTCATCTGGCAAAAGAGAAGACTCTAAAATAATTACAGAATATTTTGCAATTTCTAAATTCCCGATCAAACATCTATCCTCACCTTCAGGACCAGATCAATACTGCAGGCACTTGACACCCGACACTTCCACTTGTTATCTCTGTGCCTGAAACGCTCACTAAATATCCCGCTATCTCTTCTAATGCGTGTCAGTCTGTCTCCCTCTCCATGTATCTCTCCCCCCTCCCTCCCACCAATCCACCCACCCACCCTCTAAGTAAATGGAATTGTTTGTGATTTGCCTCCGTTACTGCTTTCTACAACGTTCAGAACAAAATCCATGTATTTCTCTCTCCCACACAGAAAGGAATGTCGGCGTGTGACTGTGGATTGAAATGCCTGCTTTAATTCCGTGAAAAGCAATTTTTTTGGGAGGGCAGGATACCATACCTATGATGGGTCGGGGGGGGGGGGTGGTGGAGGGGGTGTCAGCGGAAACAATCCTAAAGATCTGATACTTCATTCATAAGGAACATGTTAAAATGTTCCAACCACCAGTCTATCGCGCCGGAACCGATCAGACGTCCCGGTCAAAAAATAAATAAAATGACGAAGAACTTAGCAGGTCAGACAGCACGCATGCATTGAAATGGTCAGAATCTGAAGAATCAGAAATTATTGTCATAAACATGTCACGAAATTTGTTGTCTTCATTACAAATATTGTTATACATTACATTTAAAAATAAATAAATTAGTGCAAAAGAAGGAAAAGTGAGGTAGTGTCTGTGGCTCATTGTCCATTCAGAAATCTGGTGGCAGAGGGGAAGAAGCTGCCTTTATGATGCTGGGTGTTTGTCTTCAGGCTCCTTTACCTCCTTCCTAATGGTAGCAATGAGAAGAGGTGTGGATGTGGGGGTCCTTGAGGATAGAAGCTAATTTATTGAGACACCATCTCTTGTAGATGTCCTTGATGGAGTGAAGACTGATGCCCATGCGGGCGCTGGTCGAGTTCACAATTTTGTATCGTCTTTTCCTGTCCTGTGCATTGGCTCCTCCACAGTACACAGAAAGGTATCCAGTCAGAATACTCTCCACAGTACACGTAGAAATTTGCAAGAGTCTTTGATGACATACCAAACCTCCTCAAACTCATTATGACGTATAGCTGCTGGTGAGCCTTCTTTGTGATTACATTGACATGGGAGGACACAAGACAGATTTTTAGATAAGTTGATACCCATGAATTTGAAGTTCTTAACCATTTTCACTCCTGATCCCTTGATGAGAATTGGTTCACGTTCTCCTGATTTCCCCTTTCTGAAGTCCTGAATCAGCTCATTAATGTTGTCTATTTTGAGTGCAAAGTTATTGTTGAGACACCACTCAACTAGCAGATCTATCTCTCTCCAGTACACATTTTTATTGCCACCTATGATTCTGCCGGTGACACATGGTGGTAAATTTCTGGATGGCATTTGAATTGTGCCTACCCACACAATCATGGGTGTCGAGCAAGTAGAGCAGTACATCCTTGAGGTTTGCCTGTGTTGATTGTCACTGTGGAGGAGACATTGTTTTCCATTCGTATTGACTATGGTCTTCCAATGTGCAATCCAAGGATCCAGTTGCAGAAGGTTTGGAGCTTGTTGACCAGCACTTAATATATGAAGATGTTGAAAGCTTGATGAATGTGTTACTGTTGTACAGGTGATCCAGAGCCAAGTGGAAACCCAATGAATCTGCATCTCAGCTCTGAATTACCGATTTCCGCTCAGCCATCAACATCTTTATTCCCTCAGTGTTGGTCAATAAGCTCCAAATCTGAAATTATCTTGGTATTCAGCTTGAAATTGCCTATCATAATTTCTATTTTTTTCAGGATGCCAACCTTTTGAAAAAAACTGTGGTCCAGTTATATCTACTCATCAGTTCCTGAGTGTCCAAGTAGTTGTACAACTGGTCTCTTCAAATCGGCTTATACCTTGGTGTGTAAAAAAAAAACTTAGTCTGAAATAAGGGAAGAACACGCCATGTCCTCCAATCTTCCGGAACCTCACCCATTGCTAAGGACTGCAGGCAAGTAATGGCACAATCAATGAAATTTGCCATTACATGGGCAGTCTAAAAAAGGAATGTTGACTCAATTCCTGCACCGCGATTTATCCTGCAGGACCCCTGCTACTTTTCGGGTAAAGCCTGCAGTCTAAATCGCACCGCAAAGCTCACCCCATGAATTTGACGTCCAGGTGCTGACTCAGACCCCGTGGCTCCAGGTCAAAGCGCCGGGACTAACGCGCACAGGAACGTGAGGTGTGCAATGTAAACGACCACAAGGGGATTATTTAGGTTAACATTTTCATAGATTTTTCCAACATTGCTGTCTAATAAACACTATGGTTCTTGCACTCCCATTCCTGAGGAAACACACTGCAGCCCACCGTTCCGAACTGATGTGTTCTCCCTGCATGACATTAATAGAGGGTGATGCCCAGGCAGCGTTTTGTGGTGCATTTCAAACCACGCTGCTACTCTGGTTCAGTTATGAATATGCTGCCATGTCCAGTTCTGACTGAAATTCTTAGCGTCTTTTTGAACTAGATGATATGAGTACAAAATAATCCGGATAAGGAGAAAGATGCCCCTCGTTGGTGACCGCCTTCATAGCTGAAAGTGATGCAGATGTGGAAAAGCTATCATCTGCAAAAATATTAACACAACATTGAGGGCAGTTGTGGCCTCATTTCAAACGTTGTCAGGGCGCGACCATGAATTGGACCCTTCTCCATTCTTGCACTTCTACGATTCGCCGCTCCCTCAGTCCTGACCGACGCCTCGGATTCAAGGGAAGAACACGCCATGACCTCCAATCTTCCGGTACCTCACCCATTGCTAAGGACTGCAGGCATGTGGAAACAGGAGAGGACAAAACTTTGGCAGAATACTTGGTGACTGGTGCAGGCCCCTGTATCTGGTCTAAAAAATGGGGGTTGTCATGAAAATGAATATGCATGAGATGTATTCCCCTGACCAGAAGTCACATGGTATGAGAGAGAGAGAAGAGCGCGAAATGGAGGAACAATGAAAACTGGAGAATAAAGACACGGAGATGTTTAACCGGTAAAACCTGTGTTAGTAGTGTTATTAACTTCACATTTCGGGCCACAAATGTGACATTGGCGATGAGGATTAAAACAACAACATTTTGGAATTTTGATCTTTGATTCGGTGGCTTTGGGCTGAAAAAAGTTTCCTCATGGCAGGCGCAGAAGCTGACTTTCTAACACTTCGAGGTGTTCCTCATTTTGACCCAACGGGTGATGCAGGCACTGTAAGTGTAAAGTGGAAGGCATGGCTCGAAGAATTTGAAGCCTACGCCGACAGTCGTGGCCTATTTCTCGATCGCGGTACGGTGGAACAAAAAGTGCAGAGGAGGGCGTTACTTCTTTTCACCGCAGGACCCGCAGTTCGGGAAACTTTTAAGACACTTTTGAATACAGGAAGGAAGGATGAATACCAGAAAGCGGTCGATGCATTGAATGCACACTATGTAGTGACACCGAATGCTACATTTCAATGCCATTTGTTTCGGAGAACGAAACAAGAAGATGGACAAACAATTGCTCAGTACGTGACGAGATTGCGCCAGCTGGCTGTTGGATGCAATTACATGGCAGCTGATTTGGACAACCAATTATTGGATCAAGTCGTGCAGCACTGCAGATCAGACAAGCTCAGGAGACGTCTACTGGAAAAAGGGAGTGAGTTGAAGCTCACCGATGCTTTAGCCATTGCTGCTGCATTAGAGGCTGTTGAGGGGCAATTTCATACCACGACCCTGAAGGACAACTCAAGCCAGCAAGTTAAGAGGCTCTCGCATCGCCATAACCAGCCAAGATAATCGTCGACACATGACATGGAGTGTTATTGATGTGGAAACAGAGGTCATTTTGGAAAAGACCCATGCTGCCCAGCAAAAGGCAAAGTTTGCAGAAAGTGCGGAGGTAAGGACCACTTTGCAAAGTGCAAAAGCAAGTCCAATGCAGACCAGAAGGGGAAGAGCACAGCTTCCAAAGGCAAAGCTTGGGGGAAAGGAAAATATCCTGGAAAGAAAGACACTTCGCCATATAGACGGTGACCCAGAAAGTGACGATGATGATGATAACCAGGATGGACAGAGATATTATCAATTTACATTGAATGATGTACATCATGAGAAGGTCCCAGTGATCATTGGTGGTGTGACAGTTCAGGTCATTGTAGACTCAGGCAGTGACAGTAATGTAATTGATCGACATTTATGGGAGAAGTTGAAAATGAAAAAGATCATCTGTACCTCAAAGAAGTGTTCCAAGAAACTGTATCCATACACAGCAACCAAGCCATTGCAGACCATTGGATGTTTTACTGCAACTGTTGAAGCTGGTGATAAGTACACTGAAGCAGAGTTTGTTGTCATAGACGAGAAGGGAGAACCATTGCTGAGTAGACGCACAGTGCAAGACCTGGCAATACTTCATATTGGAGCTCGTGTCAATTCAGTTCAGTCATACGAGGATATGAAGCAAGAATTCCCCGCAGTCTTCCAAGGAGTAGGAAAGCTGAAAGGTCGACAACCAAAGCTAGCAGTGGACAAAACGGTCAAACCCAAGGCGCAACCGGTGCGCACAACTCCATTTGGATTTCATGGGAAAGTCGAAGCCAAAATTAAAGAGTTGATCGAGCAAGACATTATTGAACCTGTGGAACATTCGACACAATGGGTCAGCCCAGTAGTGATCGTGCCCAAACCAAATGGTGACATAAGACTGTGTGTTGATATGAGGATGGCCAATAAAGCTATAATTCGAGAATGACACCCTATACCAACAGTGGAGGAAATACTTCAAGAGTTAACTACCAGTAAGATATTCTCAAAAATTGATTTAAAATGGGGCTATCATCAATTAGAGCTGGACCCAGAATCCTGAAACGTAACAACATTTGTGACTCACTGTGGATTGTACCGATACAAGAGACTAACGTTCGGCATTAATGCAGCTTCTGAGATCTACCAGTATGAAATCCATTGAGTGATTCAAGGCATTCCTGGAGTTGCCAACATTTCTGACGACATCATAGTCCATGCACCTACAAAGGAAGAGCATGACAGACGGTTGAGGCGTGTACTATCTAGACTACAGGAGGCAGGCCTTACCGTGAATGGAAACAAGTGCCAGTTCGGTGTGTCAGAAATGGACTTCATGGGACACAGACTTACACGGGAAGGACTAAACCCAGCAGAGGCCAAGGTGAAGGCTATTGCAGATGCACGTGCACCCCAGAACGCAACGGAGGTGAGAAGTTTCCTGGGATTGGTCAATTATTGCGCAAAGTTCATCCCTAACTTTGCTAAAGTGGCAGAACCACTAAGGAAACTAACCAGGAAAGGTGTACCATTTCATTTTGGATCGGAGCAGAAGAAAGCGTTCACAACGCTGAAGCAAAGTCTGACAGATGCTGATACTCTTGGATATTATGATCCGGCTGCACCAACCAAAGTCATAGCGCATGCTAGTCCCGTTGGGTTAGGAGCCGTGTTGGTCCAGATGCATGATGTAGGACCAAGAATCATTGCCTATGCCAGCAGATCGTTGTCAGATGTGGAAAGAAGATATTCTCAGACAGAGAAAGAAGCACTCGGACTTGTATGGGCCTGTGAGAGGTTCCATGCGTATTTGTATGGCATTGAATTTGAACTCATCACAGATCATAAGCCATTAGAGGTGATCTGTGCCGCTAGATCTAAACCGTGTGCCAGAATAGAGTGATGGGTACTCCGACTCCAACCCTACAAATATAAAGTAGTTCACATTGCCGGGAAAGCAAACATTGCTGATCCGCTGTCCAGATTGGTGAAGGATGGATGCCCACAATCCAAGTCAGAATTGAGGACAGAAGCAGAGAGCTTTGTACGCTTCGTAGCTATTCAGTCGACACCGAAAGCTGTGACCACGAAGGAAGTCGAGAGAGAGTCCGAACATGACCCAGAACTCATGGAAGTGAGAGAATGTATCCAGAGTGGACAATGGGACAAGTGTACTCACAAGGCTTGCATTCCCATTAGAGACGAACTTTGTTGCATCGGACAGTGTGTATTGAGAGGTTGTAGATTGGTGATACCACAGAGGTTGAGACCGAAGATCGTATCCTTAGCTCATGAAGGACACCTAGGTATTGTTGGTACCAAGTAAAACCTCAGGAGTAAAGTATGGTGGCCAGGTTGTGATAAAGACGGAGAGAAATTCGTCAAAACTTGCCATGGATGTCAAATCACAAGTAGGAGTAATCCTCCAGAGCCGATGCGGAGTACGCAACTCCCGACAGGACCGTGGATCGACGTAGCCGTTGATTTTCTTGGACCTTTACCGACTGGTGAATCAATTATGGTAGTGGTAGATTACTACAGCAGATACTATGAGTTCTCTGTGATGAGGTCAACGACCACTGAAAAAACAATACAAGCATTGGCAGAGATCTTCGCGAGATATGGATTGCCTGTTACGCTATACTCTGACAATGGTCCACAATTCATTTCAGAGACATTTGCTGAATACATGAAGACCACAGGTATCCACCATCATAAAGTAACTCCGAAATGGCCGCAACCCAACGGGGAAGTAGAGAGACAAAATCAGTCCATTGAAAAACGATTACGGATTGCTCAAGCAGAAGGACAAAATTGGCGAGAAGCATTGCTATCTTATGTGGCTGTCTATCGGGCAACGCCTCATGCAACCACAGGAAAAAGTCCTGCAGAAGCATTTTTTGGGAGAAAAATCCGCACAAAAATGCCCGAAATAAAGGAAATCAGGGACAACCAGGAGATGAGGGACCACGATACTGAAAAGAAAGGAGCAGCAAAACTGTACACAGATTCGAGACGTGGAGCCAGGTACTCAGACATCATGCCTGGAGATAATGTTATGGTGAGGCATGAGAATTGTGGTAAGCTAGACACACCTTATTACCATCAACCCTACACTGTCGTATCCAGAAGTGGCAGTATGGTAACAGTCAAGTCTCCGGCTGGAGTCCTGTACAAAAGAAATGTGTCAGGTGTAAAAAGGTATCAGTCCAGAGAGACATCGAGCGAGGTGGTTGAAAGTCCAATACGAGATGCTCAACCTGAGAGACCAGATGATGTTCCCGAGGCGGTTACCAGCATTCCTGATGAAGTGACTAGAGTGCCAGAAGCACCCGAGGCCGTGGCGAGCAGTGTTTCTGACGCTGAGAGTGAACAACCGAGTAGCGACGATAGTATCGCAGGAAGGCCGAAACGAGACAGGAAAGCGCCTAAGCGATACGAAGACTTTGTGCCGTATTTCTAATTGTGCCCGCATTATCACAAAAGGGAAAGTTTGTGACGGTTGGAATGATAAAAGAACATTGGGACAGTGATTTGATCACATATCATAAAGTGCGTGTATGAGTGCTGTATGAAGTACATTTTATTTAGTTGAGTTATTGTATTACAGTTAGTTACAACATGTTCATGTTACATTGTGTGTAGAAGGAGTTTGAACTTGTTTGTTTATTTGTTAGACATTGTTTGTTGGTTCCGAGGGATATTGATAAGGTGACGGTGTTTACATTTCAACATTAAGGTGTAAAGTTTATTTCTGGTAAAAGGAGGGATGTCATGATAATGAATATGCATGAGATGTATTCACCTGACCGGAAGTCACATGGTATGAGAGAGTGGGAGAAGAGCGCGAAATGGAGGAACAATGAAAACTGGAGAATAAAGACACGGAGATGTTTAACCGGTAAAACCTGCGTTAGTAAAATCTGCCCTCATTGCACATGAACTCCTCAGACTTGACATCGACATAGCCGCTCTCAGTGAAGTCCGCCTTGCAGATGTAGGCAGCCTCCAAGAATGCGGCGCGGGCTACACACTCTACTGGTCTGGCAAGCCCATGGATGAACGACGCATATCTGGTGTAGGCTTCATGGTCAAGAACTCCATTGCCTCCAAACTCGAAAACCTCCCGACAGGCCACTCGGACCGGATCATGTCCATGCGACTCCCCCTTCAAAACAAGCGTCACATCACCCTCATCAGTGTCTATGCTCCAACCCTCCAGGTGGAACCAGCAGAAAAGGACAAGTTCAACACTGACCTGCGCAACCTCATTCAACGCACCCCTACAGCCGACAAGGTTGTCATCCTTGGCGACTTCAACACTCGCATCGGCAAAGACTCAGAAACCTGGCCAGGAATCCTGGGCAAGCATGATGTCGGCAAGTGCAATGACAATGGGCGCCTCCTGTTGGAGCTCTGCGCAGAACAGCGGCTTCTCATTACAAACACCCTTTTTCAGCAGAGGGACAGCCTGAAGACTACCTGGATGCATCCCCGATCCAAACACTGGCACCTCCTGGACTACGTCCTGGTGCGAGAAAGAGACAAACGAGATGTGCTCCACACCAGGGTCATGCCCAGCGCGGAATGCCACACTGACCACCGGCTGGTTCGCTGCAAGCTCAACCTTCACTTCAAGCCAAAGCCCAGGAACAGTAAAGCCCCCAGAAAGAGGTTCAATGTTGGGAACCTGCAGTCAGACGAAGTGAGAGGAAACTTCCAGGCAAACCTCAAAGCAAAGCTCGAGGATGCAATCCGCCTCATGGACTCGTCCCCTGAAACCCTCTGGGATCAGCTGAAGACTACCATACTGCAATCCACTGAAGAGGTACTGGGCTTCTCCTCCAGGAAAAACAAGGACTGGTTCGACGAAAACAGCCAGGAAATCCAGGAGCTGCTGGCAAAGAAGTGAGCTGCCCACCAGGCTCACCTTACAAAGCCGTCCTGGCCAGAGAAGAAACAAGCCTTGTGTCGTGCATGCAGCCATCTTCAGCGCAAACTCCGGGAGATCCAAAATGAGTGGTGGACTAGCCTCGCCAAGCGAACCCAGCTCAGCGGGGACATTGGTGACTTCAGGGGTTTTTACGAGGCTCTAAAGGCTGTGTACGGCCCCTCACCCCAAGTCCAAAGCCTGCTGCGCAGCTCAGACGGCAAAGTCCTCCTCAGCGACAAGATCTCCATCCTCAACCGATGGTCAGAACACTTCCAATCTCTTTTCAGTGCCAACCGCACAGTCCAAGATTCCGCCCTGCTCCAGCTCCCTCAACAGCCCCTAAGGCTAGAGCTGGATGAGGTCCTCACCCGGGAAGAGACATATAAGGCAATTGAACAACTGAAAAGTGGCAAAGCAGCAGGTATGGATGGAATCCCCCCAGAGGTCTGGAAGGCTGGCGGCAAAACTCTGCATGTCAAACTGCATGAGTTTTTCAAGCTTTGTTGGGACCAAGGAAAACTGCCTCAGGACCTTCGTCACCCTGTACAAAAATAAAGGCGAGAAATCAGACTGCTCAAACTACAGGGGAATCACGCTGCTCTCCTTTGCAGGCAAAATTTTCGCTAGGATTCTCCTAAATAGAATAATACCTAGTGTCGCCGAGAATGTTCTCCCAGAATCTCAGTGCGGCTTTCGCACAGAGGAACTACTGACATGGTCTTTGCCCTCAGACAGCTCCAAGAAAAGTGCAGAGAACAAAACAAAGGACTCTACATCACCTTTGTTGACCTCACCAAAGCCTTCGACACCGTGAGCAGGAAAGGTCCTTGGCAAATACTAGAGTGCCTTGGATGCCCCCCAAAGTTCCTCAACATGGTTATCCAACTGCACAAAAACCAACAAGGTCGGGTCAGATACAGCAATGAGCTCTCTGAACCCTTCTCCATTAACAATGGCGTGAAGCAAGGCTGCGTTCTCGCACCAACCCTCTTTTCAATCTTCTTCAGCATGATGCTGAAATAAGCCATGAAAGACCTCAACAATGAAAACACTTTACATCCGGTACCGCACGGATGGCAGTCTCTTCAATCTGAGACCAAGCTCACACCAAGACACAAGAGCAACTTGTCCGTGAACTACTCTTTGCAGACAATGCCGCTTTAGTTGCCCATTCAGAGCCAGCTCTTCAGCGCTTGACGTCCTGTTTTGCGGAAACTGCCAAAATGTTTGGCCTGGAAGTCAGCCTGAAGAAAACTGAGGTCCTCCATCAGCCAGCTCCCCACCATGACTACCAGCCCCCCCCCCCCCCACAATTCCATCGGGCACACAAAACTCAAAACGGTCAACCAGTTTACCTATCTCGGCTGCACCATTTCATCAGATGCAAGGATCGACAATGAGATAGACACCAGACTCGCCAAGGCAAATAGCGTCTTTGGAAGACTACACAAAAGAGTCTGGAAAAACAACCAACTGAAAAACCTCACAAAGATAAGCGTATACAGAGCCGTTGTCATCCCCACACTCCTGTTCGGCTCCGAATCATGGGTCCTCTACCGGCATCACCTACGGCTCCTAGAACGCTTCCACCAACATTGTCTCCGCTCCATCCTCAACATTCATCGTAGCGACTTCATCTCCAACATCGAAGTACTCGAGATGGCAGAGGCCGACAGCATCGAATCCACGCTGCTGAAGATCCAACTGCGCTGGGTAGGTCACGTCTCCAGAATGGAGGACCATCGCCTTCCCAAGATCGTGTTATATGGCGAGCTCTCCACTGGCCACCGTGACAGAGGTGCACCAAAGAAGAGGTACAAGGACTGCCTAAAGAAATCTCGGTGCCTGCCACATTGACCACTGCCAGTGGGCTGTTATCGCCTCAAACCGTGCATCTTGGCGCCTCACAGTTTGGCGGGCAGCAACCTCCTTTGAAGAAGACCGCAGAGCCCACCTCACTGACAAAAGATAAAGGAGGAAAAACACAACACCCAACCCACCAATTTTCCCCTGCAGCCGCTGCAACCGTGTCTGCCTGTCCCGCATCGGACTTGTCAGCCACAAACGAGCCTGCAGCTGACATGGACATTTACCCCCCTCCATAAATCTTCGTCCGCGAAGCCAAGCCAAAGAAAAGAAGAAGTGTTATTAACTTCACATTTCGGGCCACAAATGTGACAGGGGTCGGAGCAGAGAGTGCATCTCCTCCAGCCTGGACTCCGGTTAATTCAATCGCCGCCTTCAGTGGCACAGCTGCGAATAACTGTGGGGTGACCTTTCCCCGCGGAGGCGTCCTGATCTCAAGCCCCGCCCCCGCCGCCCGCCGCAACCAGGACGTCAGCAAACAGCCCGTGCCACCTTCCACCGAGAGCTCGAGAACATGAAAGCCCTGTGCCTTCTCGTGGGCCTGCTCCTCTTGAGCCAGGGTCTCCGAACTGCGGGTGAGTGTGTCCCTCGGAGCTGGTGGGTCTCGCAGGTTATTACTGCTCGGTCCTGGCGATCACTGCGAGGACGAAAACATTGCGGCGTTCCCTGAATCCTGACCCCTCGGGCATGCAGTGTTCGTTCTGTTTTTAATGCTCGTCCGCTGCTCCTTTCCACCCCCCTCTCCCCACCCACCCCACTCTTCCATCACGGCGAAATTGCTCGGCATTCAGTACGGCTCTCCTTCGGTATTCCCCTTCCGATTCAATGGTGCTTCATCTGCACTCTATCGTCGATGAAGCCCCGTTCCACGTGTACTGTCCCTCCAACCGAGTGTCTCACAACAAGGAACTCTCAGCACCCACCCTGTGGCAAGGTTAACTGGAAGTGTGGTTCTTTCTCAAAATAACCTTCTCTGGCAGTATGGCAAGGCTTCAGTACTATTCTTGCAATAAATCCGCTCTTACTCTATAAATAAAATATTAAGCACAGTCCAAGTCCTTCGGCCTTCAATGTGGTGCCGACCTATAATAAACCTACTCAATAGTCGACTTCGCACCTATAACCCTCTATTTGTCTTTCATCTATGTGCCTGTCCAATAGTCCTTATTGCCCCAGCACCTCCACCACATCTGGCAATGAATTCCAGGCACCCTCTACCCTCTGTGTAAAATACTTATCCCTGACATTTCCTGTAAACTTTAGTAGCCTCACCTTGCAAAGATGTCTACTGGTATTTGCTGTTATCGCTCTAGTAAAAAGGTGCTAGCTGTCTACATAACCTGTACCTCTTGTAGACATGTATTAAGTCACCTCATGCCATTCCACCACCTTATTTTCATCCATGTATTTTGTCATTTCCTCAAATAACTCATTTAGGCTAATGAAGTACAACCCTGGCCCTCACAAAAGTCATGCTGACTATACCTGAGAAGACAATCATTCTTTATTGACCTTCAGATGAACGTGGCCTACAGCACATTTGCTTGGGACAGTAATGTTGAATGCTGATTACAATGCATGCTGAACTATAAGGAGAACACATGTGAATGCTAAAACAAATGCTAGAAATACTCAGCAAGCCAGCCAGCCAGCCAATTTGCCAAGTTCATCTGACATTCTCAAAAATATGTACGACATTAAGCAGTACCCAACAACATTTTCACACTCCCTCATCACTGTCCTCCAGACCACATGCACTGTCGTGAAATCAGGCTCTCTAGTCGTGTTAGCCCCGAGATTTGTCCACACACTGTGGGGTATTTTCACAGTGCAGCCCACCTCACATTGCGGTTCTTCCTAAATTCGACTCTCTTTCATTACAGCTTTCACACAATGGGCCCGCACTCTCTGTGGCTCTATTTTAAGATGTCTTTCACTGGGTGTGACGCTTCCACAGGGTGATCCTTTCATACCACATCTCACCCACAACAATATTGTCTCTCAGTTCCTCGCTTCATTGGTTTCCTTCCGGTCAGAATGAAAAATAAATCTGCAGAGGCTATCCAACTGATGTAATTTGCTATCCGCAAGGTTTGCCCTTGTCCGCAATTTAAGAAACTGTGTTCAGTTTATACAATATTTTCACATTTAAAGAATGATCACATGACCTAGCTGATTTCCTGATTAACCATTTGACATGATGGATTTCTTTGGTAGACAACATACATATTGTTTCAACAAACTGTCTTGGATGCACCCAGCAAAATCCATCCATCTAGTCTCTTGTACCAAGCAAGTCTCAGTCAATATTGGGCAAATTAAAGTCACTCTGATAACCACTCTTTCTTTGAAATTTTTCAGTCTAACTGTTTGACTGATCTTCCAAAGTATGCTGTCTGCTAGAAGGTCTGAACGTAAAGCCACCACAGTGACAGCACCCTTCTATTTTCTGGTCTCAACCTCTGCCTCTTGTGGCATTCTCCAAATCACCCACCTCTTCTATATCCTTCTCTATCACATCTGAAACATTAAATCCCTAAAGGGGGAGCTGCCCATCCTTCCCCCTCCTCAACCAAACTTTCAATTAGCGTTCAATTTATCAGTCCAAGCTCTCCTTCCTCTGCCTTACATCTGGTACCTAACACAATGAAATATAAATGCTTCAACACATTAATTCAACTGTGCCCTGCCTGTAATTTCCATGAGATCTATTTTGCATGAACCCTGACTTTTCCTCAATCCATCCAATTGCTGCTCTGGTTCTCACTACCTCAGCATAAGCACCAGAAAACCGCGCTGGTACAATAATGCCTCCAGGATGTGGTTTGCTGTAAAAACGTGTTACGAACCCAAAGGACCCCAAAACCTAGCAGCATTAGACGTTCACCAAGACAAGCAGTTACTTAAACAAAAGTTGTTTTTAATTATTTTTAAACATGAAAACAAAATCAAACTTTAACTTATCTCTATTAACTAAACCCAACACAACCCCCTTCTAATTCTAAGTGGACATGTATGAAATGTGTGGGTAAATTTAAGAAAAGTTATTTGGTTCACAGTTCAATCTCACTTCTCATTCTTCCAAGTTCTCTGGTTGCAGGCAATTCTTAGACTGTGCATAGAATTTAACATGTATAAAGTTCACCAGGCTTGATGCTCAAAAGGTAAATGTTTACCACTCAGGAAGGTTCTCGTAGGGTTTGCAGAGAGAGATTTGTTGTTCCAGGATTTCCACAACTGAGGTACCACCATTAGTCACCTCAATGTCTTGCTGATGAAACTTGCCCCATCAGGGTTCTTCAGATGATAACCTCTTTCATTCGGGTTACCACAGAGTTCCTTTCTGTTCTACTTATTCCAAGAGAAACATCAGACAGATAACACTTCCAACCATCTGCTGCTCTGGAGTTTTCTGTTTCAGTTTCAGCAAGCTTCCTGGCTTGCACTGTTCAGCTGTCTTTCAGTGTCACACACACACTGGCTGAGAGAACTTGTTTTCACCTGTCAGTTCAGTCTCTCTCTCTCCCCAACTGCCAGAAAGCCCATGTGACTCTCTCACTTGCAAAACCCCTGACCTTCTCCAGTAAACAATAGGAGTTAGTCACCTACTTGTGAAATGTGCACAGCATTCTCCATAGTTTCTGTAAAATCACTGAATATTAATTCTTCACTATTTCAAATAAGATCTGTTTTAAAGTGTGTGTATGTATGTAAGTCACCTACTCTAATTTTACCAATTTATCTCCCAACTATATTCCATTCCTTCTGGTTTCTTTCTTTCTCCTTCAAACTGAACAATCATTTCTGGATTAACCTTTCCCTATCCAATGACAGATTCTACCTCTCTCGCCTGTGATAAAGTGGCAGGATTTTGTTTGGCGTCATCCTGTCCCGAAGGTTTTCAAGAAAGCAGGGGTTTCTGCGACGATAACTCCAACTGTTGTTACCTTTGATGCCCCCACCACAGGATGATAACCCTAAAAAGAGCATGGACAAGTCTTCAGCCTTATAATCAGCCCTGCTTCGTCTTTTGGGAGCTCTTCTGCCCTGTTTTCAGACCAGACGGATTTTAAATAGCTGAAGTGCAGAAATAAAATCAAGAACATAATTTACTGTATCTTGTCAATGTCCAATTGTTGTTACAAACGTTTCCTCCCTGCATTCCTGAAGCAGGTGTGCTGAAGTGCCATAAGACACGAGGGATGTGTTGGAGAGCATTCAGAGGCACTGCACGGAGAGTGGTGTCATCTTTGTATTGTGATGTGAGGAATACAACGTGAGGAAAGTGAGTAAACCAAGGTGTCGACCCAGAGAGCTTATTGAGGGGTTGGAATGACTCACGATTCCAGCCCTGGCACCTGCGAATGAGTTATGGGATGAGCATCAGTCAAAGAATGACAAATGAAGGAATGAGGCAAAATTTAAAGCTAGGAAGAAAAATTGGGATGATTGAAATGCATCCCAGATAGAACATTGAGGTTATATGATAAAAGGAGCCCTAACAGGATGCAGCTTATGTGTCAGCTCAGGTATCTCTCAAGATATGGAATTCACTTATTCCAATCTTATCACCTTAGAACACAGTGCTATACATTCTCTTTGCACTAATCCAAACCTTCTTATCAAACCACAACACCATAAAATATAGGAGCAGAAGTAGACCATTCGGCCATCGAGTCTGCTTGGCCATTCCATAATGAGCTGATCCATTTTCTCACAGCCCCACCTGGCCTGCTCCCCATAACCTTTGATATCCTGACTATTCAAATAGCTCTCAATTTCTGCCTTAAATACATCCAATGAGCTGGCTTCCACACCTGCCTGTGGCACAAAATTCCAGAGGTTCACCACTCTCAGGTTAAAGAAGTTCCACCGCATCAGTTTTAAACGGACATCCTTCAATCTTGAAGTTGCTCAATCTTGTTCTTGACTCCCCTGTCATGAAAAACAACTTTGCCTCATTTACCCTGCCTAAGCCTTTCAACATTCAAAATGGTGTTATAAAGATCCCCCCCCCCCCACTTCTGTTCTCTAAGGAGTACAGTTCAAAAGACATTAAATGTTCCTTATATTCTTATATGTGTAGTCATGAAGTAAGGGCTAAAGGCTTTATTGATCTAAAGATCCAAGCATACCTCAGCATGCTGCTAGCCCAAGTCCAAGGGCAGGTATGGGGGAGGAGACTAGAGCTCTCGACCTTTATTAAGGGTCAGAGGGGGAGAGGCTACCAGTTCCGCAGGTGGGCCAACCTGCCTAGCTCAGTGGGGAATGTGCCTGCAATACCATGTTCCACCACATTCACCCTTCCTTTTTAGATAGAGTCTGGCGGGGTGATGTGGGACACTGTCTTTACGGTCCATGAGTTGCAGAGTAATATTAACAGGTTTAGTCTCTCCGGTGGTTTTACCCGTCATTGGGACCTCTGCAGTTCTGTTGACTGTGCCTCTTGCTCCAGCGGCCTGATGGCTCAATCACTGGACTGGTTGCTGGAGGGCAGAACTGTGTCTGTCTCCCAAGTCCATGGGAGTAGGGGGGGTTAGTTGGTATCCGGGGGGGGGAGCCCTCCAGCCTGGGGGAAACATTTGGGAGCCCATGCTGGGAGTGGGATCTTTATGTCCTCAACCCGGGTGGTCCCCAGAGCCAGCTGGTCACTGCCCAAGGGTATAGGGTGTACCTCCCGCACTGGATTTCCACTCGCGCCAGGTCCCGAATGGACCCTATTGTCCTGTACGTCTGGGTACCTTACCAACGCACTCTGGGGGTGCACCTCCTACCAGTGGGTCTGCCTTGTGGGTTCTAACATGCTCCCAGAGGAGCATTGGCCTGGCGCCATCAGCCAAACTGGGAGCATGGCTCCTGACGCTGACTTCCTAGTGAAGGAGAACAATCTTCCATGGAACGTTGCATTCATAGCTGAACAGAGTAATAATAAAAGAATAGTTTTATATATTTACCCCCTCCCAAAAAAGTAGGAAAAAAAAGAAAAAGAAGCCTGTCTAGTAAACTTGTATCTTAATTAATTAATTGCAGTTTACATAATAACCATAACTAATTAGGGCGGGCTGGATGGGGGTGTGGTGGACGCTGCAGGTAAAGTCGTAGCAATAAAATCCATGTAAAGTTTCCAAATCTTATAAAATTTTTCTGGTTGATTTGGTAAATTATACGATAAAACCGGGCGGGGTGATGTGGCGATGGAGCACATACTGTACTTTTTTACATATATACAAGGTTCATAGTGTCCATCACAGGTTTAGCCTGTCCGGTGGTCTCGTGATCCTCTGTGACTTCCGAGGTGCTGGGCGAGGTCCCTATTGTTCCTGCATCGAGCTCACAGGACCGTGTACCTATGTGGGTGGAATTCTGGTTACTGAGCCCTTTGCTTCCTGTTGGGGTGGGCTCCTTTCTGGCAAGATCTCTGTGGGATTGACTGCCGCAGGTGCTTGACTGGTGCTGGAGGGAGGGATTGTATGGTTATCTGGGTGGGGCGGGAATAGATCAAAAGCCTGGTGAGGATGGGCGCTGTGTTGATTGACCGTCTGGTTCTTCTAATCAGTATTAGTGTACCCTGCTTGGGCCAGGTCTCGTACTGACACCGTGTCCTCCCTCCCATCCTGGTACTGCACAAATGCGTATTGTGGATTTGCATGTACCAGATGAATTCTTTCCACCAGGGGATCTGTCTTGTGGGGTCTAATATATCTACGAAGAAGTACTGGCCTCGATATCGTCAGCCAGACTGGCATAGTGATTCCAGATGTCGACCTGGGAAAAGAGAAGTCTCTCGTGGAAGGTGGCATTCATAGCCATGCACAGCAGGGACTTGGTAGCAAACAGCATATTCGGTAGTACTTCTGGCCATTTGGAGACAGGCATCCCTTTTGACGTGAGGCCAACAGGATTGCTCTCCAGATTGTACTGTTCTTCCTCTCCACTTGGGGTTGTGGCTATCCCCACTGCCTGTAGATACTGTGGCAACTCCTGACTCATGAAGGAGGAACCCCTGTCACTATATGTAGCTTGGGTATCCAAACATTGTGAATATGGTCCAGAGTTCTTTGATGACTGTGGCTGCAGTCATATCTGGATAAAGGATAACAAACGGGAACCAGGAGTACTCATCCACTACATTCAGGAAGTAGAGATTCCTGTTTTTAGATGGGAGGGGACCCCTGAAGTCCATACTAAGACATTCAAAGGGACAGGTTGCCTTAATCAGTTGGGCTCTATCCAGTCTGTAAAAATGCAGTTTGCTTTCGGCACAGACCGAGCAGTTACGGTACAGTTCCCGAATCTCCTCAGCTGAGTAGGGTAAATTTCTAGCCCTCACAAAGTGATACCGCCTTGTGACCCTGGGGTGGCAGAGCTTGTCATGCAGGAACTTCAGACAATCTGCTTGTGCGCTGGCACATGTTCCCCGGGTCAGAGCATTGGGTGGCTTGTTACGGAGTCCAGAGGACCCCAAAAACCAGCACCAATAGATATGCACCACAACACAGGGTTACTTAAACAAAAGTAGTTTTTAATTATATTTGAACAAGATAACAGAATTAAACTTTAACTTATTACTTAACCTACCTAACTACTTAATTCCACCCCCCCCACACCCCCCCCCAATACTAAGCTTAGAAAAGTTCTTTGGATCACAGTTAAATCTCACTGGTTGCAGGTAATTCTTGTACTGTGCACAGAAGTTAGCATTAACAAAGTTCACCAGGCAAATGGTTACCACTCAGGAGGGTTTTTGTTGGTCTTCAGAGAGAGATTCCTTTTGTTCCAGGACATCTGCAACTGATTCCTTCTCAGTCAGTCTTGCTGACGAAAGCTGCCCCCTTCTGAGTTCTCCGGATGATCCTCCTTCTTTCAGGACACCTTTCAGACCGCCTGTCTTCTCCTTTGACCAGGCAGTCTTCCAAACGTTTGCCAGCTTTGTCCTTCTGGAACTGATTTTTGTGTCCTTTCTGTTTCACACCATCCCTCTCTGAGAGCAAAACTGTTCTCTTTCCTGCAAAAATCACATGCTCTCCCAGGCAAGCTGTATGCTGCAATTTTGTTGCTCATTTTGCAAAAAAGCATTCTGCAATAGTCCTGCAAATATTCTGTGTTTTAAAATGTTTGTGTTCAATTTGCTCCAACAATTCCTCCCAAACCACCTCTAAATACTCTTGTCACAGGCTCATTAAACTTCCCGGGCTGGTATAGGATCTCATAATTTTACATCAAGAGTTTGACTCTCCACCGCATCCCCTTATCACTTTTTATTTTACCCTGCTGTTTGTTATTAAATATAAATGCGACGGCCCTCTGGCCCATCAGCAGGGTAAATGGTCTACCAGCCAAATAATGCCTCCAATGGCACACAGCATCCACTATAGCCTGGGCCTCTTTCTCAATTGCCGAATGCCTGAGTTCCGGGCCCTGGAATGTTCTAGAGAAAAATGCCACTGGCCTCCCTGCCTTGCCTGTCTGATTCAGCGTAGCTGCAAAGGCAACATCAGAGGCATCTTGGAATAGTATAGATTCATCAGTGGCATGATTCGTCACCTTGGCAGTCTCATCCTTGATGCCCTCGAAGGCTTTACGAGCCCCTGCTGATGAGGGGAAAGTGTTGTCTTCATTAATGGCCAGGCCTTGTCTGTGTAATTGAGGACCCATTGGGTATAATAAGAAAAAAACCTGAGGCTCTTTTTCAGGACTTTCAGGTTCTGGGGTAATGTTCGTTCCCTAAGGGGGCTCTCTGGGTCCGGGGACACAATCCCTCCTTCCACTACACACCCTAGTATCACCAGCCATGAAGTGCGGAACACACACTTCTGATTATACATTAGTTTTTTGCTGTAGCGAGGAATTCCCTTAGATTTGTATCGTGTTCCTCCACGTCATGGCCGCATATGGTGACAATATCCATATACAGGAACGTTGCCTTTAGCTTGTGATCGTCCACCATGCGCTCCATCTCCCTTTGGAACACCGATACCCCATTTGTCAGACCGAATGGCACCATGCGGAACTGATACAGTTGGCAGTCAGCTTCAAAAGCCGTGTAGGGCCTGTCCTCTGGGCAGGTTGGGATCTGATGGGGTCTATGGTGGAGAAGATCCTATATTGGGCTATCTCATTCACCATGTTGGCAATTCAGAAAAGGGGGTAGGCATCCAGTAACGTAAATCTATTCACAGTCTGGCTGTAGTCAATGACCATCCAGTTCTTCTCCACCCCCCCCCCCCCTTTTTACTACCAACACCTGAGCTTGCCAGGGGCTGTTGCTGGGCTCAGTGATGCCTTTGGCCAACAGCCTCTGGACTTTGGTTTAATGAAACATCTGTCCTCCGGGCTATATCTACTGCTTTTGTTGGCTATCGGTCTGCAATTCTCTGATAAGTGCTCAAATAGCGGACATGGAGGGACCCGAAGGGTGGACAGCCCACACATTACTGCCCAACTTACTCTCATTGGCTGGGCTGAATTCCTCATTCTGCTCTGTGATCCGGGGGTGCGGACCTTCAAACTGCATCATTACACTTTCCAGTTGACACTGGAAGTCTAACCCCAGGATAACCAGTGCACAGAATTTGGGCATTACCATGATTTTCAAATCCCTGTACTCCCTTCCCCGAACCTTTAACTCTACCCGACAGTACCCACACGTCTCTGCGGAGTGCACTTTAGATGCCAGGGATATTCGGTACTTTTCTGGAGACACCTTCGGTGCAGAGAGTTTTATTAAGTCAGTGCGGATAAAATTTTCGGTGCTCCCTGTGCCAAACAGATAACCCGTGACACGACCGATTACCTCAATGTTCATCATCGATTGCGCCAGCTGGTGAGGCCTGTTCTGATCCAGCATCACAGAGGCCAGAGTTAGGACTGATTCAGAGTCACCATTGAACCTTTCCTGTCGGTAATATGTTGGACTCGGTGCCTCAGAAGGCTGGGTCCGGAGGTGAAGTTAGTGATCGCTGATCCGAAGCTAAAAGTGACGTTAGTAATCATTGTCTTGATGACAGCTACCCCCAAAGATGATAACCCATCCCTCAGATCGCACGTGGCACTGCTGGTAGTGGGCTGCCCCTGGCACACCTTCGTATAGTGGCCTTTCTTTTTGCAATTTGAGCACACTGCGTTCCTGGCCGGGCAGGACTTCTGGGAGTGCCTGGCCAATCCGCAGAACCCGCACTTGGCAGCCCCAGCTGCCTCTGCCATCGGTCCCATATCCCAACATGGCGGCTCCCATGTTCCCCATGTGGATGCCGGACCGCCTGCGGTGTAAGCCTCAGCTTTGCACCGCAGTCGCCATCGCCTCCCACAAATCCAGTACTTCTTGCAACATGCAGTTACCTTTTTCCAGGAGTCTTTGACGGACCTGGGTCAATAACATGTTTGTCAGCAGTCCATCCTGCATCAGCTCATTGGCATTCTCGGGCACACTCACCGCGGTATACCAGCAGGCTCTAACCAGCTCTCTCATCACCCGCACAAACCATGTGAAGGGCTCCCCAGGGGCTTGACGCCGGGTCATTAATTTGTACCTCACATACATTGGGTTTGTTGGGGTCCCATACTGCTTCTGCAGCAGGGCTATTCGGCAGTCTCTAATTATTCAAAATGCCCAATTGTCCATGGATGCAACAGGAGATTGTACTTCTCTTCAGCCTTCCTTAGGTTGTGGCGGCGCATGATCGTCTGCGTCCCTTGCAGCCACCTCTCAAAGGTAACGTCTGTGTTGGGTTCCCTGGGTTCAATTGTGAGTGTAGTTGGCCAGCAAACTTCTCCCATTACAAGCTGCAGAATTGATGCAGACCCCAGGGGTGCATCCGCTACTGCACCACGTGGCTGGGTCGACTCCACCGTCTGTGGGCTGGATGACCAGCCATCTTCCGATCGCTGCTGCCTTGTCCTGTATGCTGAGCTTCCATGGCTTTTGTTTTGGTAATTAAATTGTGGAGCACACAATAATCACATCAACATGATGGACTGATTAAACGGCTTTAATTACCAAAAACCTAAGCATTACTGATACACTACTTGGGCCAGGTTCCAGGTTCAGGAGCAAGAGGGGGCAAGTCCGGGCACATCAGCCTTTATTGGGAAATCCGGGAGGAGCCAAGGGAGGGGTTAGGGAAGGTCAGGGGAGGTTCGGACTGGCCAGTCTATACATCTGCAAATGCCTTTCACCACACCTGACAAGTGAGAAGATGTTGAATGTCCATGATAGGTCACTAGTTAAGTGAACTCCAAGGAACTTGGTGCTACAGTCTGCTCCAGTTATTGAGTGTTGTGGAGGGTAGTTATTGCTGGTCCTTCTGAAGTCCATGGTTATCTCCTTCATCTTGTCCACATTGTGACTTAGGCTGTTATTCTTACTATATTTACAAGATCTTCCTCTCCTTCTCCGTAGTGTGACTTATCGATGTTGGTGATGAGTCCGACTACTGTAGTGTCATCTGCAAACTTGATGACTCTGTTGGAGCTAGATCTGGCGATGCAGTTGTGGGTCAGGAGCATGAACAGGAGCAGGCTGAGCACACAGCCCTGAGGTGCGCTAGTGCCCAGTGTGACAATGCTCAACATTCTGCTGCCGACCCGGACAGACTGTGGTATTTACATTAGGAAGCCCAGGATCCAGTTACAGAGAGTGATGTTGAGTACCATTGAAGACAACTTCTCCAGCCTCTGGGGAATGATCGTACTGAATGCCGAGCTGAAGTCATTGAACGACAACCTGGCATTGAAGGAATTGAGGCAGCAACGAAACGTATCCAAACATGTTTGCCCTTTCACATGAATGCAACTGACTAATGAGATAAATTCTCAACTAGAACTGCAATTACAAGAGATGACCAGCAGGTGGTGGTAAAAACCAAAAGTATAAAACAAAGTTTATGTCATGGGACAGGTTCACCCTCACAGTGTAATATACTACGATACCCCAGGCCTCTGTGTAGTGGGACAAATTCACAATCAAGTATGAGGTAACTATGCAGTGGGGCAGATTCATCCTCAGAATGTACCATTCCCCAATAACCAGGGTCACTCTGTAGTAGAATAGATTCACTATCACAATGTTACATTCCCCAATACCCAGGGTCACTGTATAGTGGGATAGATTGACCCTTAATGTAACATTCCCAGTGCACTGCGTCATTGTGTAGTGGGACAGATTCAGTCTCACAGTGTAACATTCCAAAATACCAGGGTCACAATTTAGCATAGTGGGAAAGATTGACCCTCACAGTGTAATATTCCCCAATAAACTGAGTTACTTTGCAGTGGGTGAGGCACATTCTTACAGTGTAACTTTCCCGAAAACCCTGCATCACTGTGTTGTGGGACAGATTCATCATCACAGAGTAAGTAAGGTTCCTGGGATTACTGTGTTAAAGGACAGATTCACCATCACAGTGTAACATTTCCCACCATCTGAGGACACGATGCCATGAGACAGAAGGACCCTCACAGTGTAACATTCCATAATATCCCAGGCAATATGTCTTTGAATTGATTCACCCTCATGGTGAAACATTTCCCAGTACCCTGGGTGATGTGCCATCAGTAATCACAAAAGGCTGATACTGTGAAATTATCAGCCTTTTAACTAAAGATAGGAACTACCATCAACCTCATTGACTGATCGAAGCAAAGAGAATGGGGAGCATGCCAGGGGCTATGGGTAAGATTGGTCACGGAAGGCATGTCCAGCCGACAGCAGCCAATCGTAGCACAACAGTGGTTTACCACATTCACCCCTCTTTTTTAAGAAGAGTCCCGCAGGGTGAGAAAAAAGTGAAACAACTATACCTATATACATTTTACAGGTTAAGTCTCTCAGGGGGTCTCCTCTGCTGCAGTGAGCAATGTGGCAATGGTTGGGAGGCCACCGCAGTATCCTGAGCAACTTGTGAGGTTGGTCCGTTAACAGTTGTTGAGGGGTGGGAACAGGTGAGGTAGTGTTGAGCTGGTACATCGTTGGCAACAACAGTGGCCTGGGGTAGGGGGTGGTCATCTGCAGGTTCTGGGACCCCTAAGGTTGAAGTGGGAGATGTTGCTGTTGAAAGCAAATGGTGGTGGGGGGGGGGGGGGGGAGACCCTGATGGAGCAAGTCCCGGATCAAGACTGCATCTTCACGCCCGTCAGGGAAAGCAACGTAGGCATATTGGGGGTTTGCGTGGAGAAGGTGTACCATCTAGATCAGTGGGTCAGTCTTAGATTGTCTGATGTGCTTCCGTAGCAGGACTAGTCCAGGGGAGGTAAGCCAAGGCGGGCAGCGTAGTCCCTGATACAGACTTCCTAGGGAAAACAAACATCAGTTCATGAGAAGTGTTGTTGGTGGCTTTACATAAAAGTTACCTGACGGAGTTGAGCACATCTGGGTGGATTTCCTGCCATTGGGAGACTGGGAGATACTGTGACCTCAGTGCTAGGAGGGCAGTCTTACATACTATGGCGTTCTCCCTTTCTACTTGCCCATTACCCCTAGGATTGTAGCTGGTGGTTCTGCTTGTGGTGGTGCCCCTGGCCAATAGGTATTCCACAACTCATCATTGTACCAGGGTTGCTTTGGATGAAGCCAGAGTACTCAAAGAGAGTGAGGATATCCCGGAGGGCCTTGATAACTGTGGCTGTGGTCATGTTCAGGCATGGTATGGCGAAGATGATGGTAAGGAAGTAGACATTCTAGTTGGAGGAGGAGAGGGGTGTTGTGATATGTAATTACACCACTAGGTCACCAGGGGTCATCCTGGTAACTTTGTATATAAAGCAGTCCAGAGCTACAGTCTAGCCTTCCAGGTTTGTCTTGCAGAGAGACAAGACCTCTTAGTGTACATATTAGTTTATTAAAGCTGTCTTATACTCACACTGCTGTTGTGGTTATTGTCTGTATAAGGGGTCCCTTGAAATCAATGCTGAGGCACTCGAAGGGGCAGGTAGCTTGATCAAATGTGCTTTGTCCGGCCATTAGAACTAGGGTTTGCACTTGGAGCAGACCTGACAGTTTTTAGTCATAGTCTGGACTTCCTCATTGGGGTATGGTAAATTCCGAGATTTGATAAAATGCAAAAAAGAGTAACTCCAGGGTGGAAAAGGTCATTGTGGAGAGCCTGGAGTTTGTCCAATTGAACACTAGCCCAAATACCTCTGGAAAGAGCATCCAGGGGCTCATTAATTTTTCAGGGCCAGTAGAGAATGTCATAATTGTCAGTGGACACTTCGATTCTTCACCTGAGGATCTTATCATTCTTGAATTTGTCCCTTTGGTTGTTATTAAACATGAATGTGACCACTCGCTGATCTGTGAGGAGGGTGAACCGTTTCCCGGCGAGATAGTGCCTCCACTGGTGTACAGCCTCCATGATGGCCTGGGCCTCCTCCTCGATGGAGGGTTAGTGAATTTCAGGGCCTTGGAGGGTTCATGAGAAAAAGGTGACAAGTCTGTCTACTTGATTGAGTGTGGCAGCCAAAGCAAAGTCAGACGCATCGCTTTCAACTTGGAAAGTGGCTTGCATGGTCGCCTTCACATTGTCATCTTTGATGCTGTTGAAGGCTGCTGACAGGGGAACGTGGTAATTTTGACCAATGGGTGAATCTTGTTAGCTTAGTTGGAGACCCATTGAGCATAGTATGAGAAAATCTGAGGCAACACTTCAGAGCTTTGAGGGCATATGGGAGGGGTAGCTCCATCAGCAGGCGCATGCGGTCTGGGTCGGGGTAAATGACCGAGAACCTTTTGCTCCAATAGCTGTCACTGTACGTACCCAGAGCAGATACTGGCCACGTACACCTCTCTGATGAGGTCCTTTGCATTCTGGGTGGCTGAAACAGCTTTATGGTCACATGATTTACAAAGGATCCAGAGTACTCAGCAGTCGACTCACCAGGTTGCTGTTTTCTGGCGCCAGGAGATGCCTGGCATAGACCTCATTAACCTTCCTGTGATACTGGGCCTTGAGTATCTCCATAGCTGCTTGTTACGAGCTGGAGTCGCTGATCATCGGGAACACTTGAGGCCCAAGTATGGCTAGCTGTGCTGTCCAAAACACACACTTAACCTTGTTATAAGTGAGGTTCATGCATTTTGCTGCCTGGACGAACTTGCGGAGGTTCACATCATGGACCTACAGGTCATGGCTGCAGATAATAACTTATCTAGATATGAGAATGTGGCCTGTAGATTGTAGTGGTCCACCATGCAGTCCATCTCCCACTGGAAATCGAAGACCTCATTTGTGATGCCGAAAGGGACCCAGAGGAAGTAGTAAAGGTGCCTATCTGCCTCATATGCCATAGACTGGCTGTCCTCTGGGTGGATTGGGAGCTGGTGATATGCTGACTTCAGGTCAATAGTGGAGAATACCTGATATTGTCCAATCTTGTTGACCATATCAGATATGCAGGGAAGGGGGGAATAATCGACCTGTGTGTACTGGTTAATGGTCTGGCTGTAGTCTATGACCATCCTATTCATGTCCCCATTCTTCACCTCAACCACCTGGGCCCTTCAAGACCTCGATGATGCCCTCACCCAATCAGCACTGAATCTCCGTCTTAATGAACGCCCTGTCAGCCGACAGTACCATCTACTCCTGATGGCCACCAGCTTGCAATCGGGGGTGAGGTTGGCGAACAGCGGAGGAGGGTTAACCTTGGGGGTCAAGAGACCACATGTCACCTACAAGGGCCATCTGTGAACTGTTGTAGATGGTGAAGGGGGGAGGGGCTCATTGAATCACAGAGTGACTTTCTGAAGTTGGCACTGGCCCTAGTAGCAAGGAGGCACAGAGTTGTGGCATAACGAGCAGTCTGAAATGTTTGTACCCTACACCTCCAATAGTGAGGGTCACTATGCAGGGCCCAAAATTGGTTGCCGTGTATGATTTGGATGCGAGTGATATCCTATGCTTGATGGGCTGTACTTTAAGGGACAGTCGTTCAGTGTTATCAGGGTGGATAAAGCTGTCTACTCCCGCTATCAAATAAACTGTTGATATCATGCCCATTTACCTGGACGTCCATCATAGACTTGGTGAATTCTTCCGGGGTCCCCTGGTTAAGGATGATGGAGGCCAGTATGGATTCATTGTTGGAGTCTGATGGATACTACCATGCCTGAGATGGCTGCGCTCAGCCCTAAAATGCCAAGCCTCGACCCTTCGAAGTATTGTATGCCTAGAAAGATGGCATTTGCCGCACAGACCAAAATGGTGGCCTGCAGGATTCACACATGGCAGGGAAAATGGCACTGATCCCGGAGTAGCTACTGTCAGCATGCGGCGCTGCTAGATCTTGCGGATGGTTTGGACTGGCAGAGTTTGGCATAATGCCCCTTTTTCCAACACCTGGAAAACACTGCTTCCTTGGCAGAACAGCATTTCCACGGATGCTGACCCTGCCCGTAAAAGCAGCACTTGGAGCAATCTCCCGCAATGCAGCAGAGGACAGATCACTGGAGTAATTGGAACGGTGTAGGGGACCAGTCACTGACGGGGCAGGATGATGCCCCATCCCAGGATAGCGGTGCCCATGGCGACCAAGCCAAGTAGTCATCTGAGTTCTGGATGGCCACCTCTCGTGTCTCTTTAAGTTCAACCCCCTTTGCAGATCGAGAACCTTTTGCTCCAATAGCTGTCACTGTACGTACCCAGAGTGGATACCGGCCACGTACACCTCTCTGATGAGTTCCTCTGCATTCTGGGTGGCTGAGACAGCCTTATAGTCACATGATTTACACAGGATCCAGAAGGCCTTAAGTACTCGGCAGTCGACTCACCAGGTTGCTGTTTTTTGGCGCCAGGAGATGCCTGGCATAGACCTCATTAACCTTCCTGTGATACTGGGCCTTGAGTATCTCCATAGCTGCTTAGTAGGAGCTGGAGTTGCTGATCATCGGGAACACTTGAGGCCCGACACATGAGAAGATTAGTCTCAAGTCGGTTAGCGTCCATGATGGTAACATCCGTGGCTGCCACTAAGAAATGTTCGAAGCAGCGCAGCCAAAGTTTGAACATGTTTGGGGCATCCGGTAACCAGGGGTTGATGTTGAGCTTCTCAAGTTTCAGGTACTGCTCCATGCTTTTTTTTTGAAAATTTTAGTTAATAAAATTGATGTACCATCAATAATCACAAAAGGCTGATATTGTGAAACTATCGGGCTTTTATTAACTAAAGCCAGGATCTACCATCAACCTCACTGACTGATCGAAACAAAGAAAAAGGGGAACATGCAAGGGGCTATGGGTAAGATCAGTCTTGGGAGGCGGGCCCAGCTGGCAGCAGCCAATCATGGCACAACAATGGTTTACCACACTGGGTGATTGTGTAGTAGGCCAGATTCACCATCATAGTGTAACTTCACCAATATCCAGGATCACTGTGTTGTTGAACAGTTTCACCCTATGTGTTACGTTCCCTAGTACACTGGCCCTGGGTCGCTGTGTAGTGGGTCAGATTCACCGTAATGGGAATATTCCCAAATATCTGGGGTTACCATGTAATGTGACAGATTCAGCCTCACAGTTTAACATTCCCCAATACTGTGCAGTGGGACAAGATTTCCCTCAGTGTAACAACCCCCGATACAGGGTATCTGTCCTCGGTGTGTGTTTCATCTCCTCACTTTATACAGATAGCATACATTAGACAGCATAATTATTCCGAAATGAGGCAGGAGGCTATAGCATTTTCTACAACGGTATTTTTTAACTATAGAAAGCAAGTCTTCCTTAGACATAGCACGCTGAAGGAATTGAGACAGCAATGAAACGTATCCAAATGAGATAAATTCTCAATTAGAACTGCAATCACAAGAATCGACCCAGCAGGTGGTGGTAAACACAAAGTTTGTGGTAAGTGACACACAGTGTCACCATAGGCACTTTTACACAGCCACTGAACAGCAGAATATTTCAGGAAAATTTCTGCTCTGGAGGCGGTGTAAAAAAATCGGGACGGAATTTTTATGCAAATTCCTTCCCATAATTTTTCCACTTGTACCCCTACACATTTTTACTGAGTAGCTTCTGTGTAAAACGACTGCCTAATGAATACAACGTTTCCCCCTCCGACAAACTCAGCAATACAGGAAGGCTATGTAAAAGTGCTCCTGTGTAAACGACCACATCGGGACACACCGGAGGTAAGTATGCTAATTTTTTCAGAATAATTCTGAAGTTTCTGTCTAAAAATGCCCTGCATAAAAGACCACATCGGGACACACCGGAGGTAAGTGTGCTAATTTTTTCGGAATAATTCCAAAGTTTCCGTGTAAGAATGCCCTGTGTCGTGGGACAGATTCACCCTCACAGTGTAAAATACCCGGAGCCACTGTGTAGTGGGACAAATTCACAATTAGGGTAACTGTAGGCTACTAGCATCAAACCAAATGACATCATGCATGACATACCACCACAGTAACATCCCCCAAATATGAGTTAACAGTGCAGTGGGACAGATTCATCCTTATGGAGACTGTTCTCCAGTAACCGGTGTCAATGTGCAGTTGGCCAGATTCCCCATCACAGTGTAATATTCCCCAATATCTAGGGTCACTGTGTAATGGGGACAGATACACCCTCAGTGTAACATTCCCCAGTATTCTGGTGTAGCGCGTCGAATAACTTAAAGACTTGTTGACTCAAACCAAGGCTTTTATTAGCAAAAGACTGGATCATATTACATCGAGGTTGACCAGTCCACACTGACCTGGGGACTGACTGACTCTGGTTAGGAGCAGCCCTTTATGACCTGCCAGTAGGCGTGGCTACGGCTCTCAGCCAATCATTATTACTATATGTAAATATATACAAATATATACATTGGTGATAGTATCCTGTACTATCACATTCACCCCTTCTTTAGGAACTGACCCCGGGGTGGGTAAAAGGGAAAGAAAGAAAAGAAGGGGAGAAAAAAAATAGGGGAGTAGCAGGCAGTGTTCATGGGCTGTAGCAGTCAGGAGGCCTGACTGTCTGACGTGATCGCCATGGCGCCGGGATCAGGGTAGCTGGCAAAGTATCATCGCTGGGGTCCCCAGGTGTGGGCACAGTTTCACCTAGTCCACAGTCTTCATTGACCGTAGGCTGGTCCAATCTGCTGCCGCTGTCATCCGCGAGGTGCTGCTGGTCCCATTGTCCTGGCATGTAACCTAGGGGAGGATTGGATAGAGGTTGGGGTTGGAACTTGACAATGTTAGACCTGGCTTGGGCCAGATCCCTTACTGACACCATGTCCTCCTGCCCGTCTGGGTACTCGATATAGGCATAGTGTGGGTTCGCGTGTAACAGCATTACCCGGTTGACTAGGGGGTCGTTTTTAGAGTAGCGGATATGATGTCTCAGGAGGACAGGCCAGGGACTGTCAGCCAAGCCAGTGTGATCGTCCCAAATTCCGACTGCCGTGGGAATGAGAACATACGTTTGTGTGGGGTAGCGTTGGTGGCAGTGCATAACAGGGACCTGATGGAGTGTAGGGCATTTTGGAGGACGTCCTACCAGAGAGTGGTGAGGAAGCCTTTGGACTGGAGGGAAAGTGTGACCATTTTCCAGATTGTGGCATTCTCCCTTTCGACCTGCCCGTTTCTGCACGGGTTGTAGCTAGTGGTCCTGCTCGAAACAATATCACACTCCAGAAGGTACTGCCTCAGCTCTGCACTCGTAAACGAGGACCCCCAGTCACTATGGATGTAACTGGGGTACCCGAAAATGGTGAAGATGCTGTTCAATGCGTTTATGACTGTAGAGGTGGTCATGTCCAGGCAGGGTACAGCGAACGGAAAGCGGGAGTATTCGTCGATCACGTGAGAATGTAGGTGCTACGGTTTGTTGACAGTAGGGGCCCCTTGAAGACCACACTGAGATATTCGAAGGGCCGGGTGGCTTTAATGACATGGGTCTTCTCGGGCCGGAAGAAGTTGGGCTTGCACTCAGCACATACTGGGCATGCTCGGGTCATGGAGCGGATCTCCTCGACCGTATAGGGCAGGTTGCGGGCCTTTACAAAGTGGGCGAATCTGGTGACCCCTGGATGGCAGAGCTCCTTGTGGAGTCTCTGCAGCCTGTCCAGTTGTACAATGGCGCATGTCCCACGGGAAAGGCCATTGGGTGGGTCATTGAATTTGCCAGGCTTCTTGTAGTTGAAGGTAGAGAGTTTGATTCTCCACCTGGCAATCTTGTCGTTTTTGATCTTACCCTACTGGTTGCTACTAAACATAAATGAGACTGTGTGTTGGTCGGTCAGCAGTGTAAAGTGCTTGCCAGCAAGATAGTGTCTCCAATGACATACAATGGCCTGGGCCTCCTTCTCGACAGAGGAGTGTCAGCTTTCTGGGCCCTGGAGGGTCCTAGAAAAGAAGGCGACAGGCCTGCCAACCTGGTTTAAGGTGGCTGCCAGTGCAAAGTCGGACGCATCGCTCTCCACCTGGAAGGGTATGGCTTTCTTTTAACTATCATGTTTTCTTTGTATATAACTCTGCTATTTTAACTTTAACACCAAGAATTTAGATTTTCATTATTATCAACATTGTTAACATTTTTAAAACTTGTTTTGTGTGTTCACATTTATATACACTAAAACTTCAAGAGCGAATAAGATAATACAACTTCATTCTATAACAGTAGTCTTTAAATTTGCACTATGAGTCCCTTAGGAGGATTCACGTGACTTGAAAATCTCATGATTGATAGTCCTTGAATTTGAGTTGTTGCCTCAGATGATGTCTTTTTAGATGTGCATTCAGGTTGTTCAACAGTATCCGTCTTTACATCTACTGTGGCTGGTACAATTTCTTCGCAGAACAACACCTTCATCTGAGTGAAGTCCAAGATCATACACCATTCAGACAGTTCCCTTCTGAGTCCATAAGTTTGTTTTGTCTTTTAGCCTTACTTGGTCACCAGTGTAGAGTTCCGGTAGGTTTTTTGTTCCTCTGTCAAAGTAATACTTTTGCTTTTCTTTCTGTTGTTCTTTGAATTTCCTCACTTTCTCCCCTTTTTTGTTTTTAGGAGGTTCTCCTGAATGGGTAGGTTTGATCTTAGCCTACGTCCCATAAGGAGTTGTGCTGGTGACATACCACACTCGAGCGGCATTGTGCGGTATACTAGCATGCTCTGGTAGAAGTCTGTTCCACTGTCTTTTGCCTTGTTCATCAGTCTTTTCACTGACTGCACTGATTTTTCCTCTAGACCATTGGACTGTGGAAAATGAGGACTTGACGTGGTGTGTACAAAATCCCACTCTTTGGAAAAGTGTTGGAACTTTAAATTGTAAAACTGGGGTTCATTGTCTGTGAAGACCTCACTTGCCATGCCATGTCTGAAGAATATGGTTTTCATACCTGTTATTACAGCATCTGCAGTGGTGGTGTTCAGTTTACACACCTCTGTATCGCATCGACAACATGGCTTTCGATTGACCCTTTCATTTTTGTTCACTAGGCACATGTCTCTTTCCACTTTGGCACGCTTTTTGTTAAATGGTTATGTCTGATCTTGCTTACTGCATCCACATTGCAGCTAGTTTCACTGAACAGCTCTTTTGCCTGCATTTTTACAGTTTCTGTAGCACTACAGAGTGCTATGGCTTTTTCCAGATCTAGATTTTGCTCTCTTAGCAGTCTTTCCCTTAGACTATTATCCGGAATACCACACACAAGTCTGTCCTTTAACAGCGAGTCAGTCAGTCCACCAAATTCACACATTTTGCTTCTGTTTCTCAATTCAGTCACATACTGATCAATACTTCCTTTCATTTTCTGTATACATGTGAAAATTCTGTGCCTCTCAAACGTTACGTTACGTTTAGGTATGCAGTATGCCTCAAACTGTTCCATTATTTTTTTCCAGTTTAATTTTCAGCAGCAAATGTGAAGTTATACACGTCCAGGGCTTCATCACCCACAACATGTAAGAAAACTGATGCTTTCACTTTATCATTTTTCTCGTTAGCTCTGACTGCCACTAAATACAATCCAAAATGCTGTTTAAATCTGTTCCAATTTTCGGCCACATTACCTGTCAGCTGAAGTTTTGCTAGTGGATGTAATCCTTCCATGTTTCACTGTGTTAGCTTCTCTTCACTGATCAGTTGCTGACTTTAGATTTTACCTTTTAAAGTATTTCCTTCTAATTTAATTCATCCCACTTCTGACACCATGTTTCATCTTGTTATGTATATGTATGTGTGAGTTCTTAGACAACACATGGATGAAGGAAAAAGTTCTTTACTTTAAAGTTGTTGTAAGCAGTACTATGAGGCATGCCGTGAGGCTGCAAGTCTCCATTACAAATCTGCAATCTGTGTGGTAGCCCACTGCTGGCAGCCAAGTCTAATCAAACATTGCAACCATGATCACTATCATTACAGTGGCCAGCCATTCTGTGGAATTCAGAGCAAAGCATGATCTGAGATTGACCTCTACCTGGAGGGTCTTTTGGGGAAGCAAAGTTCTTCATTTTGATTGTGAGTATCAGCGAAGGTCACTTGGAGAGACTGCTTTATTTTAAGTGTGACTAGCAGTGAAGTTACTTGGAGAGACCAGTTCCAGGGTCTTGGAAGCTTCATGGAGGCTTCCCAGTTCGACTCTTGCCTACAAAAGGACCAAGAATGTTATGACCACAGCTCATGTGGATGGACATTTCTTCAAAGGCATTGCAGGAGAATTCTAAGTCTGTAGCAGCCACAACTCCAGTCTTCCCATCAGTTCAACATTAATTCTGGGCATCAAATTTCAAAGATCTGCGCTTCAACATTGTGTTTGAAATACTGAACATTGAAGTAACTCTCTAGATTTTGGCCTGGACTGTAATGGATTGGGTATATCACGTACACACACATGCATAGTTGGGGATAGATTTACTGTTAAGGATAGTTTAAAAATTATAGCTTAAGAGTTAGAAATAAAATTAGTCTTATAAAATTAAACACTGGTTCATTGCCAATTGCTGCTCGTCATGCACAGTTCTCATTCTTCTAAATTCTAAAGTGTTCAGTCCCAGATGACTCAATCTCTCCTCATAGGTCAACCCCTTCATCCCTGGAATCAATCTGGTGAACCTCCTCTACACCACTTCCAAAGTCAGAACATTCATCCTCAAGTAAGGAGACCAGTACTGCACATTATACTCCAGATGCAGCCTCACCAGTACCTTGTACAGTTGCAGCATAATCTCCCTACTCCTAAATTCATTCCATTAGCTTTCTTGAATGCCTGCTGCACTTGCAAACCAACATTTTGCAATTAATGCACAAGAACTCCCAAGTCCTTCTACACTTCTGCATTCTGCAATTGATTTCCATTTAAATAATATTCTGATCTTACATTTTTCCTTCCAAAGTGGATAACCTCACATTTGACATTGTACTCCATCTGCCAAACCTTCGCCAACTCACTTAACCTGTCGACATCTCTCTGCGGATTCTCTGTATATTTTAAATAATTTTTCACTTCTCCATTCAATTTAGTGTCATCAGAAAACTTAGATACACTACACTCTGTCCCCTCTTTCAGATCGTTTACATACAGTCCCCTCCATAATGTTTGGGACAGACACTTTTTTCCTTTATTTGCCCCTGCCCTCCACAATTTAAAATTTGTAATCAAACAATTTATATGTAATTAAAGTGCAAATTCCAGATTTTATTCAAGGTTATTTGTGTATATTTTGGTTTGACCATGTAGAAATTACAGCACTTTATATACATAGTCCTCTCATTTCAGGGCACCATAATGTTTGGGACATTTGGCTTCACAGATGTTGTGAGTACTCAGGTATGTTTAATTGCTTCATTGATGTAGGTATAAGAGAACTTGGCTTGCTTCGAAGCTTTTGATCACCTTTGGACCCTGTAGTTTCCATTTTTTAATATGAGGACCAGAGTTGTGCCAATGAAAGTCAAATAAGCCATTATGAGGCTGAAAATCAAGAATAAAACAGTAAGGCATATTGGCCAAGCCTTAGGATTACCAAAATCAACAGTTTGGAACATCATTAAGAAGAAAAATTGTATTGGTAAGCTCAGTAATCATAAAGGGACTGGTATTCCAAGGAAGATCTCTACTGCTGATAACAGAAAAATACTCATCACAATTAAAAAAATTTCCCCAAAAGTATGTCTGACAGATTAGAATCATTATTCAGGAGGCAGGTATGGATAGGTCAATGACTACTGTCTGGAGAAGACTTCATGAACAGAAATACAGTATATACCGTTCCTCAATAACCGGGGTCAATGTGTAGTGGGACAGATTCACCTTCAATCCAACATTCCCAGTGCACTGCATCACTGTGCATTGGCACAGATTCACACTCATAGTGTAACATTCTGCAATACCAGAGGTCACTGTGTAGTAGGACAGATCCCCCTCAGTGTGTAGCATTCCACAATATCTGAGGTTTCTGTGTTGTGGAACAGATTCTTCCTAAGTGTTACATTCCACAATACTCAGGGTCATTTTGTAGTTGGTCAGATTCACCGTCACACTGTAACATCCACCGGTTATATTTTTTAATGGAGTTGATCCACGCTCAGTGTAAAACTGTGTTGTGGGACAAATTCACCATAACAGTGTAACATTTTCCAATACACGGGATCACTGTGTAGTGCAATAGATACATGCTCACAGTGTGACATTCCCCAGTACCCTGGGACACTGTAGTGGAACATATTGTCCCTCACAGTGCAACATTCCCCAGTAACCTTGGTCACTGTGCAGTTGGTCAGATTCATCGTCACAGAATTACATTCCTGAATATCCGGGGTCACTGTGTAGTAGGACAGATTCTTCCTCTCTGTGTAAGATTTCATAATATTCGGGGTCACTGTGTCATGGGAAAGATTGACCCTCACAATGCAACATTCCATAATACCCTGGGCAATGTGTTGTGGGTCAGATTCACCCTCGGTGTAACATTCCCCAATACCTGAACAGATTCAACCCCACAGTGTAATATTCCCCAATACCTAGGGTCACTGTAGTTCAACAGATTCACCCTCACATTGTATCATTTCCCAACTCCTGGGGTCACTGTGTTGTGGGACAGATTCACCATCAGTGTGACATTCTCCAATAGGGGAAGTATGAGATTCACTCTTATAGTATAACATTCCCCATTATGGGGTTACGATATAATGTGACATATTCACCCTCACAGTGTAACATCTCACAAAACCCGAGTTAACTATGAGGTATGATAAATACACTATCACAGTGGGCCATTCCCAACGTATCTGGGAATTTCCCAGTACTCAGGGCATCTGGGTAGTGGGACAGGTTCACCCTCAGTTTACTATTCGCCTGGGCCGCCCAAAAATTTATTTTATGTCCAGGAGCCTCAATCTCGCAGACTACAGCTCCAAGTCAATATCTCCATGGAGATTCTAGTTACTTTATTCTTCCACAGGAATTGTCTGACATATCCGTGAAATGTCTTAAAACTCTGGGGCTGCGCATGGGCAAAGATTGAAAGAGGTATTGTAGCCTTGGTATCATGTTCATTTTAGCGCAGTTAACTCTGCCCATCAAAGTTATAGTTAGGTGTGTTCACCTGTGTAGGTCCTCCTTAATCTTTCCAAGAGATGGAGATAATTCAATTTATATAAATGTAAATTCTTATCAATCCTTATTCCCAAATACTTCATCCTCTTTTGTAACCACTTAAATTCACTCTCTCGCTGGTATCCCTCACAATCTCCTTTTGTTAGGGGCAAGAGTGAAATAAATTTTGTATCCCAAAACTTTACCATAGTCCTCCAGTATAGTCTGAAACCTGGTTCATTGGTCCTACTGGTTCTGTCAAATATATTAACACATTCCTGCTCTACTTTGATGTCTGGATCCTTGTGACTGGCTTCTGGTTTAATAACCAATATAAATAGAGCTGGGAACAGCAGACAACCCTGTCTACTAGATCTGGTCACTGGGAAGGCTAGAGATGTTTGCCCATTAGTGACAATTTTGGCCCTGGGTTTGTGAAACAATACCTTAACCCAATTTATAAATGAATGTCCCAACCCAAATTTTTCCAGCACATTCACCAAAAAAATCCCACTCCAATCTATCGAAGGCTTTCTCTGTGTCTAATGACACGGCTATACTTGGATCTGCCCCTGAATATGCCAAGTGTATTCTATTAATTACCCTACTTATATTGTCTGCCAATTGCCTTTTCTTTAGAAACCCCACCTGATCTGGATTTACTAATTTTGGTAAATACTGAGGCCATCTGTTTGCCAAAGCCTTGACTATTATTTTATAATCCGTGTTCAAAAGTGAGACTGATCTATATGAGGATTGTTTTAGTGGATCCCTCTCCTTTTTAGGAATTACAGTAATTATTAGCATTGAAAAAGACTCCAGGAGATTATGGGTCTCAGCCGTCTGTTCCACCACATCAATGGCATCAACAGATTCTTGAATTCTGAATAAAACTCGGAAGGGAAGCCATCTTCCCCCAGAGACCTGTTAGTTTGCAGCAAGCTCAATGCTTTTTACCATTTCTTTCTTTGAGAAGGGAGCATCTAATCCTTGGATTTTAAATTTTACAATTAAAATTAGACAGGAATTCCTCCATTTTGTCCAAATCCCCTGTTAACTCAGATTTATATAATTGCATGTAAAACTGTCTAAATTTCATTTATTTCTTTTGTTTTTTAAGAAATTCTGTCTGCCCCTGTTTGGATTGCTTTAATTGCCTTTGCAGTTTCCTCTGCCCTCAGCTGCCAGGACAATACTTTATGGGCTCTTTCCCCAGCTCATAGTATCTTTGCTTCGATCTTAATATCAGTTTCTCCATTTTGTATGTCTTCAAAGTGTTGTACTTGAGCTTCTTATTTATTAGTTCTCTATACTTCCCCTCAGAACCTGATCTTTGGCAGTCCTTTTCCAATTGAGTTATCTCTTGTTCCAATTCATTGTCCTCCCTTAGGTATTCTTTTTTAATGCCTTTAGTGTATCCAATTATTTGTCCTCTCAGATAAGCTTTTAATGCATCCCATATTAGAAATTTGTTGGCAGTAGAGATTGTTTCACAAAACAATTCTATTTGAGCTCCAATATAACTGCAAAATTCCAATTTTTTCAATAGCAACAGATAAAGGTGCCACCTGTATGCCATGGCTTGTTTATCTGGCATGACAATAATTAAGGTAAAAGGTGAATGATCTGATAGCAGCCCAAGGCAAAAAACAAGTCAATTCTGGACTAAGAGTCATTTTGTTTCGAGTAGAAGGAATAGACCCTCTCCCTCAGATGTTATCGTCTCCAAGCGTACACCAGATTTAACTCTTTCATGAGGGCCAGGGTTGCTTTTGCCGCCCTAACTCTTGTCACTTTCTTGGTTGATTTGTCCATTACTGGATCCAGGAAAAATTTAAAATCCCCTCCAATTAAGACATGTTCCCGCCCTCTGCTAATGGCAAAAAAAAACATTTTGTATAAATGTTTTATTGTCAAAATTGGGGGTATATACACAATTCCCTTGTTTCTTAACTGGACTGAATTCTTTACGATTTTTAAGGAGCACCGGAGTAATGTCTAGATAGAAGAAGACTTTACCCCCCTCATATTCTGCAGGGCCGCCCCTCTCTCGTGCCCCCAGAGCTGCTGCGTGTAAAATGTTTTCTTTGTCCTGGGAATGGTCAGTCTGATCAGGACAGGATGAGGCTTCTGTCCCTGACCTGACTTTGGAGGGGGAGAGCGAAGAATGCTTTCTATTTGAAGGAACCCCCCCCCTCCCCCACTATTCTTTCTCTCCCCAATATCTTCGGGATCCATTCCCTGAAGATCACTATCGGGTGCCTCCCTTCTACCTCCTCTTTCACCCCTACAATTTTAATATTATTTATTTCGCTAAGATTTTCACCGGTGTCTAATTTTTCCCATATTTTTTCCTTCTCCATTCCCCAGATATCCCTGTCACTTTCCAATTTTTCCATCCTGTCTTCCATCCTTTCTACCCTTTCCTCTACTGTCGTCACCCTTCCTGATAATTCTCCCTTGGCTTTGGCTTTCTTAACTTCTCCCAACTCCATTGACAAATTCTTTAAAATGTGTTTTATTCTGTTTTCGGAAGCTGCTATTATAGTCTCCATCTTTGCTTTAATATTTTCCATAAAAGGTTCCTGCCATTTCTCTTTCTGTCCCGTTTCCCCCCCCCCCCCCCCCCCCCACCTCCTGTCTGCCTGTGTAGCTGGGTTGTGCATTTCATCTGCTGCTTCCTGACGCCATCACCGCTGGATTGGAGTTGTCCCCGCCCCCGCCCCTGCCCCGCCCCCGCCCCGCAAGTAAGGATAGGCTTGAGATGCTATTTGCACCTTTTGTTTGTTCCTTTCGTTCATTTGTCACTGGGCCTTGAACACTCACGCCTTCCCTGGCTCCTCCATCGCTCCCTGTGCCAGTGCCGGCCTCAGCCTCCTTCCCCCCGCGGGCGTCGCTTCCTCCTCCATGGCCCCCGCATTTTTCTTCTGGGCCCATCAGCTCGCTTTGCTCCTCCGCCTCAGGATCTCGGGTCCGCCCACCTGCAGAACGGGTCGTGACTCCATCATATTTTCCCCCCAAAACCCGCTGGGTGCTTCGGGGAGCATCCGCCATTTTTTCCACCAAGAAGCCACTGCTCAGGATCGTTTTGGGACATTAGGGTTGTATTTTTCCTTGGAACTCCGGTGTTCTGCTCCTACTCCCTCCTCAACATCACATGACTCCAATTAAAAGCAATTTTCTCTAATATTACATTTCTGTTTCATTATATGAGAATAAATAGATCTGATCTACTTCTCAGCCTGGCAGTCCTGATTTTCATCCTCCTATTTCTCCTTCAAGATGATAGTGGGTCAAAGATCCTGTGTGCTGGATAAAAAGGGTCCTCTAAAATTCTTTGGGCCCTATTTAAGCAACACCTCCGGTGATAGTCATCAATAGAGAAAAGCAAGACCCCAGTGATCTCCTCCGCCATTTTGGTAATCCTCTGTATTTGGCTTCCGGTCCAAGCTTTGCAGCTTCCATCCGACACAATGATGCAGTCACACAGGAATTTTCTGTAAAATGTTGTCAAAATGGGGACCAGGAGCCCTACCCTACTCAACATTCTTAGGAAGAGTAGGTACTGCTGCACCTTCCTGACTAATGTGGAGGTGTAGTGGTTCCAGGATTGGTCGAATCTTAAATGTACACCAAAGAACTTTGTGCTTTCCACGAGGGAGACATTGATGTATGGTGGAGAGTAGTTGACTTGCGTCCCTAAACATCCTGTAACCCCACACATACACCTCACTGATCATTCAGGGCATCTATCTGCTCCCATGTTCTCCGTTTGTTCCTCATATATTTGAATCTCCTATGGCTCCTTTTAAACTTACCCTGCTGGGAATAGATCATGTCCCCTTTTCTTCCTATTTCAATTTCCTTCTGAAGTGTACGCTGACATTCCTTACCCTCCCGAGGAGCTTGCTTAATCCCAACTGAGAAATGTTCCCGTTATCCTGACCAAAGCTTCGTGAACCTTGTCAAGCAGGGCCCCTTGACTGTGCCAGTGCTGTCCAGTCCAGTGGCCACCCAGTTCAATTCTTTACCTCTTCTACGTTGGGGAGATCGGACACAGATTGGGAGATTGTTCAATTGAGCATCTTTGCTCTGATCACTGCAACAGCAAGGTTCTCCCAGTGGCTGATCATTTCCATTCCCACATCGACATGTCTGTCCATGGCCTCATACCCTCCAAACCAAGGCTATCCACAAAATGGAGGAACCTTGTATTCCATCTGGGCAGATGGCATGAACAGACTTCACCAATATCTGTTAACACTCCTGTTTCTCTCTTTCCCTTACCCTCTGTCTCCTTTCTTCCAGCTCCCCTTCCCTCTCCTATCAGAGAGCTCCCCTTCTCAGCCCTCTGCGCCTGGCTCATCAGTTCTCAGCTTCCCTCTCTTTTACCCACCCACGTATCCACCTATGACCTTTTAACTGTTAGCCTGTGCCCCTTCCTCCTTCCCTCTTCTCCCAACCTTTTTGTTTAGACACCTGCCTGATGTGGCTCATACCCAGATGAAGGGCCGAGGCCCAAAGCATTGGTTCCCCTTTTCTTCTCTGGATGGTGCATGACCTGCTGACTTTCCCCAGCACCCTTGCGTGTTTCAGCCATAACCTTCACTGACAGACTCCCTTGTCCTGACCTTCACTGATGAGGACACCCTGGTCCTGACCTTCACTCTGTCGGATGCCCTGGTCCTGACCTTCACTGATGAGGACACCCTGGCCCTGACCTTCACTGATGAGGACACCCTGGTCCTGACCTTCACTCTGTCGGATGCCCTGGCCCTGACCTTGTTCCTATACTCAAACCCTCTTGATATGAAGGCCAACATACCATTTGCCTTTTTAACCGCCTGCTGTACCTGCATGCTCGCCTTCAGAGACTGATGTACAAGTGCCCCTAGGTCTCTCTGCACTTCCCCATCTCTTAATCTATTGCCATTCAAATAGTAATCTGCCCTCCGGTTTGTATTACCAAAGTGGATAACCTCACATTTATCCACATTATAGTGCATTTGCCATGTATCTGCCCAGTCCCTCAATTTACCCAAATCACACTGGAGCTTCCTGACCCCCTCTTCTGTGCACACAACCCCTCCTAGCTTAGTGTCATCTGCAAATTTGGAGATATTACATCCAATCCCCTCATCCAGATCATTAATGTAAATTGTGAACAGCTGGGGTCCCAGTACAGATCCCTGTGGTACCCCACTGGTCACCGCCTGCCACTCAGAAAACGAGCCATTTATCCCAACTCTCTGTCTTCTACCTGCCAGCCAGTTCTCAATCCACATCAATACTTTGCCCCCAATCCCATGAGCCTTGATTTTGAAAGCCAGTCATTTATGCGGGACCTTATCGAAGGCCTTTTGGAAGTCCAGGTACACCACATCCACTGGCTCTCCCCCATCTATTTTACCTGTCACCATCTCAAAGATAAGGACACCCTGGTCCTGACCTTCACTGATGAGGACAACCTGGTCCTGACCTTCACTCTGTTGGATGCCCTCGCCCTGACCTTCACTGATGAGGACACCCTGGTCCTGACCTTCACTCTGTCGGATGCCCTGGCCCTGACCTTCACTGACGGACTCACTGGCCATGATTCTGATGCTGAAAGGATTGGACAGATTAGATGGGAATAAGGTGTTCCCCTTGGTGAATGAATCCACAAGAGGGCACTGTCTTAGAATTAGAAGCTATCCATTTAAAACAGAAATGAAGAGAAATTTCTTTAGCCAGAGAATCGTGGCTCTGTGGAATTCATTGCCACATACAGCTGTGAAGGCCCAATCATTGGGGGGTTTAAGGTGGAAATTTATAGGTATCTAATTAGTCAGGGTATCAAGGGATATGGGGAAAAGGCTGGAATTGAGAACTTGATACGAGAACTGTTTCGCTCAGGGTGGAGTGGTGGAGCAGACTCGATGGGCTGAATGGCCTACTTCTGTTCCTTTATCTTGTGACCTTCACTCCAACAGACTTGTTAATCCTGACCCTCACTCTGCTGGAAACCCTGGCCTTGACCTTCACTAAGACGAGGACTCGCTGCCCTGACCTTCACTCCAACAGACTTACTAATCCTGACCTTCACTCTGACAGGGACACCCTGGCCCTGACCTTCACTCTGATGGAAACCCTGGCCCTGACCTTCACTCTGATGGGGAGTCACTGGCCCTGACCTTCGCTCTGACGGGGACACCCTGGCCCTGACCTTCATTCTGATGGGGACTCACTGGCCCTGACCTTCACTCTGACAATAGGCAGCACAGTTTGTTTAGAGGTTAGCGCAATGCCGTTACAGAGCCAGTGATCGGGAACGGGGTGTAAATCCCGCGCTGTTTGTATGTTTTACCTGTGTCTGTATGGATTTCCTCCAGGTGCTCCGGCTTCCTCCCACTCTTAAAAATGTAACAGGAGTTGTAGGTTTATTGGGTGTAATTGGGTGGCACAGGCTCATTGGCCAAAATGGCCTTTTACCATGCTATAAACTATCTTAAAAATATATATAGCAATTAAAGGTATTTCCCAGCCTGGCAGTCCTGATTTTGATGCTGGATCTATTTACAGGTCCCATCCCTGCTGACAATCAGGGGGGCAGTTGAACCATAGAAAACTGCAGCACAGAAAACAGGCTATTTGACCCCTCTAGTCTGTGCTGAAACATTGTTTCACTAGTTCCACGGACCTGCACCCATTCCATAACCCTCCAGACCTCTCCCATCCATGTATCTATCCAATTTATTCTTAAAACTTAAGAGTGAGCCCACATTTACCACATCAGCTGGCAGCTCATTCCACATTCCCACCACTCTCTGTGAAGTAGTTACCCCTAATGTTCCTCCTAACCCTTTCACCCTAAAACCATCCTCTTATATTTATCTCTTCCAATCTAAGTGGAAAGAGCCTACTGACATTTACTCTGTGTATTCTACTCATAATTTTGTAAACCTCTATCAAATCTCTCCTCATTCTTCTATGCACCAAGGAATAAAGTCCTAACCTGTTTAATCTTTCCCTGTAACTCAACTGAAGATCCAGCAACATCCTAGTAAATGTTCTCTGTACTCTTTTGATCTTATTGATATCCTTCCTATACTTAGGTGACCAGAACTGCACACAATATTCCAAATTTGGCCTCACCAATGTCTTATAAAGAATTTGAATTTATTGTTATGAACAAGTCATGAAATTCAGTGTTTTGCAGTAGTATCATAGTCCAAACATTCATATTACAACCTTAACATAACATCCCAACTTCTATACTCAATACTTTGATTTATGAAGACCAAGGTGCCAAAAACTCTCTTTACAATCCTGTCTACCTGTGACGCCATTTTTCAGGGAATTATGTGTATGTGTTCCCAGATCCCTTTGTTCCTCTGCACTTCTCAGTGCCCTACCATTTACTATGTCCTACCTTGGTTTGTCCTTCAAAAATGCAACACCTCACACTTATTTGCATTAAATTCCAGCTGCCTTTTTCTGGCCCATTTTTCCAGTTACTCCAGGTCCCTCTGCAAGCTTTGAAAGCCTTCTTCACTGTCCACAACACCTCCAATCTTAGTGTCATCAACAAGTTTTCTGATCGAATGACAACATTGTCTGATTGGTTTAATGTATCCTAGATTTTGTACCTTAAATGGACGGGAGGGGGGAGGTAGGGAGGGTGGGATGGGAGGAGGGGGGGGGGGGGAGAAAATGGCACTGTATATGTGTGAAAAGGAAAAAGTGTGTATCATGGTTAATGTGATTTATGGTGTGAAAAATAAAAAATTGAAAAAAAAACACAAGCTTTCTGATCCAATTCACTTCATTATCATCCAGATCATTGCTGTAGACAACAAATGACAATGGTCCAAGCACAGATCCCTGAGGTACACCACTAATCACAGACCTCCAGTCTGAGAAGCAATCATCCACTACCACTCTCTGTCTTCTCCCATTCAGCCAATTTCAAATCCAATTTGCAACCTCTCCATGGATACTTAGTGTCTGAACCTTCTGAACTAACCTCCCATGTGGGACCTTGTCAAAGATCTTACTAAAGTCCATGTAGACAACATCCGGAGCCTTTCCTTCATCTACTTTCTTGGTAACCTCCTCAAAAAACTCTATAAGTATTGTTAAAAATTATCTACCATGCACAAATCCACGCTGACTACCCTTAATCATCCCTTGGCTATCCAAATACTCATATATCCCATCTCTCAGAACACCCTCCAATAATTTACCTACTAGGTTCTCTGGCCTGTAATTTTTGAAGCCTTTTTTAAACAATGGAACAACATGAGCTACTCTCCAATCCTTCAACACCTCACTCATGGCTAAGGACATTTTTAATATTTCTGCCAGGGCCCCTGCAATTTCTACACTAGTTTCCCTCAAAGTCCGAGGGAATATCATGTCAGGGCCGGGGGATTTATCTGCCTTTATTCATTGTAAGGCAGCAAGCACCTTCTTTTTAATCTCTACATGTTCCATGCCACTACTGCTTGTTTCCCATCCTTCCTTATACACTATGCCAGTTTCCTGAGTAAATACTGATGCAATAAAACTGTTTAAGATCTCCCCCATCTCGTTAGGCTCCACATATAGGCAACCACTCTGATATTTTAGGGGATCAATATTGTTCCTTATTATCCTTTTACTCTTAACATACTTGTAGAACCCTTTCGGGCTTACCTTCACATTATCTGCCAGAGCAACCTCATGTCTTCTTTTTGTCTTCCTCATTTCCTTCTTAAGTATTTTCTTGCATTTTCTATACTTTTCTAGTACCTAATTTTCTCTTGTTGCCTATACCTGCTATACTCTTCTCTCTTCCCCTTTACAAGATTGCTAATATTCCTTGAAAACCAAGGTTCTCTTTGCCTGTTAACTTTGCCATTAATCCTGATGGGAACATGCAAACTCTGAACTCTCAAAATTTCACCTTTGAAGGCCTTCCACTTACTGAACCTTACCAGAAAACAACTTATCCCAATTCACTCTTCCTTGATCCCTTCTCATTTCCACAAAATTGGCCTTTCTCCAATTTAGAATCACAACTCGAGGACCAGTCCAATCCTTATCTATAATTAACTTGAAAATAATGACATTATTGTCACTGGACCCAAAATGTTCGCTTTCGCATACTTCTGTCACCTGACCTGTCTGGTTCCCTTATAGGAGATCAAGCATTGCATCCTCTCTCATTGCTACAATACCATTGACCCTTGCCTTGAAGTCCCACACATGTGGCCTCTCTCCAGCATTCCCTCATTGGAACACAACTGCTCCCTTCTTTCCCACCTCCATTAGCCCTTGGCATACTTGCCACAGTTCCAGTCATCCACCATGTCTACCCTTGATGACTTGTGCCAAATCTCATTTGTGTCCTGGTCCCACCCACCCAAGCCGATGGAACGAACAGCACCTCCAGCCCCTCAAGAGCCTAAGGGAACTTGCTCCCTCACCAATGTCCTGCTGGTGCATCATTGAATGTGCTCCTTCCACCTCCATTCTGGATCATAGACAGTTCCTTCTGCACTGTTATTAGTCTCATGAATGAACTCTGATCCTCCTTTCCTTTGCTTCCTCTTTACCCCTTCCAGTGCTCCCCTTGAGGTCTCCTCTACATCAGAGAGACAGAATGCAGACTGAAAGATTGTTTCATTGAGCACCTTTGCTCCGTCCACAACTTTAATTTCACACACCATTCCCACACCGACATGTCTGTCCATGCCCTCATGCACTGCCAAATTGAGGGCACCTGCAAATCAGAGGAACAATTATATTTCGGCTAGGCACCGTCCATCCAGTTAGCATTAAAATCAACCTCCAATTTCCTTTGATTCCCCCCCCCCCCGATTCTTTCACTTTCCCAATTCTCGTCTTCATTCCTCCAGCTACCCACCTCTTCCCTTCCCTCTTCTCTCAGAGAGTTACTCTCTATCACTTCTCAATTTCTTTCTCCTTTACCCTCGTGGTGCGCTGTTAGACAGAATCAGACACACACAAGGTAAAGACTGAACAACAGGCTTTAATCCACAAAGACCTCCACAGAGCCAGGCTGGCTGTGGCTGCAGCAACTCAGTGTGAGGCCTCGGGAGGCCGGCGCAGGCTTATATCCCAGAGGGTGATTGACACCCGACCGGGTGGGGCTTGATCCATTCAGGCTGACTGATTGGCAGCCGGCCAGGTGTTGTCCTGCGGGTACAGAAGTTGCCCCCTGCAGTAAGCTGGTGGTGTACCACCACAACCCTCCCATCTGCATCCACCTATGATCTACTTCCCTGTTTTCCTCCTCCTGCCCTTTCTTCCCTCCTCTCTGCTCCTCCCAACCCTGTCCCCAGTACTTACCTCCTTTTCCACATACCTGACGAAGGACCCAGGTCTGGAATGTTGATTTTTCTTTACTTCCAATGGATGCTGCAATCTGTGTATAACACATGGCCCTTGTTGATGACTTTGGACAAGCTACACCGAGGCAGCTGTGTTTGCATGCTGGTGCATACCCCTTTCTGGGTCAGGAAGTTGGGAGCTCAAATCTCACTACAGTGTTTTAAGAATGCAATCTCTGGGTAAGTGTATACTGAGGGAGCACTGCACTGTCATGGACATGGTCCTTTGAAATAGGCGTTAAGCTGTGAGGGCTTTTAAGAGGAGGATATTGTTCCTTGCTGATTGGCAAGTAGGTTTTCAGCAGTAACAATACTAACTCTGCTTCTAAAAATGCTCCATTGAACATTTCACATTTCCAGTTCTGAGTCTGTGAAAGATTTGGAAATACAAATCTTTTGCCTGCAAAATATAAACAGCAGAAGTTCAGCTGAAACTCCAGCAGAGACCAATGTGATACTGCTGTTCATGTTCTTCTTTCTTCTTTGGCTTGTCTTCGCAAACGAAGATTTATGGAGGGGGTAAATGTCCACGTCAGCTGCAGGCTCCTTTGTGGCTGACAAGTCCGATGCAGGACAGGCAGACACGGTTGCAACGGTTGCAAGGGAAAATTGGTTGGTTGGGGTTGGGTGTTGGGTTTTTCCTCCTTTGTCTTTTGTCAATGAGGTGGGCTCTGCAGTCTTCTTCAAAAGAGGTTGCTGCCCGCCAAACAGTGAGGCGCCAAGATGCACGGTTTGAGGCGATATCAGCCCACTGGCGGTGGTCAATGTGGCAGGCACCAAGAGATTTCTTTAGGCAGTCCTTGTACCTCTTCTTTGGTGCACCTCTGTCTCGGTGGCCAGTGGAGAGCTCGCCATATAACACGATCTTGGGAAGGCGATGGTCCTCCATTCTGGAGACGTGACCTACAGAGGAACTACTGACATGGTCTTTGCCCTCAGACAGCTCCAAGAAAAGTGCAGAGAACAAAACAAAGGACTCTACATCACCTTTGTTGACCTCACCAAAGCCTTCGACACCGTGAGCAGGAAAGGGCTTTGGCAAATACTAGAACGCCTCGGGTGCCCCCCAAAGTTCCTCAACATGGTTATCCAACTGCACGAAAACCAACAAGGTCGGGTCAGATACAGCAATGAGCTCTCTGAACCCTTCTCCATTAACAATGGCGTGAAGCAAGGCTGTGTTCTCGCACCAACCCTTTTTTCAATCTTCTTCAGCATGATGCTGAAACAAGCCATGAAAGACCTCAACAATGAAGATGCTGTTTACATCCGGTACCGCACGGATGGCAGTCTCTTCAATCTGAGGCGCCTGCAAGCTCACACCAAGGCACAAGAGCAACTTGTCCGTGAACTACTCTTTGCAGACGATGCCGCTTTAGTTGCCCATTCAGAGCCAGCTCTTCAGCGCTTGACGTCCTGTTTTGCGGAAACTGCCACAATGTTTGGCCTGGAAGTCAGCCTGAAGACAACTGAGGTCCTCCATCAGCCAGCTCCCCACCATGACTACCAGCCCCCCCCCCCCCCCCCCACATCTCCATCGGGCACACAAAACTCAAAATGGTCAACCAGTTTACCTCTCTTGGCTGCACCATTTCATCGGATGCAAGGATCGACAACGAGATAGTCAACAGACTCGCCAAGGCAAATAGCGCCTTTGGAAGACTACACAAAAGAGTCTGGAAAAACAACCAACTGAAAAACCTCACAAAGATTAGCGTATACAGAGCCATTGTCATACCCACACACCTGTTCGGCTCCGAATCATGGGTCCTCTACCGGCATCACCTATGGCTCCTAGAACGCTTCCACCAGCGTTGTCTCCGCTCCATCCTCAACATTCATTGGAGCGACTTCATCTCCAACATCGAAGTACTTGAGATGGGAGAGGCCGACAGCATCGAATCCACGCTGCTGAAAATCAAACTGCTGTTCATGTAACTGTTTTGTAAAGGTCCTTGCTAATTGACAGGCTCCATGAACAAAGGGTATTTCTGTTGTTCCTGAATCACCACGTTCCTTGCTGTCAGCTCGTGGTGTTATTGGTTGGGGATTTGCAGGCAGAGTCATTAACGATTAGGCTCTAGTGGTGAGAAGAGTCCTCTCAGTCAGATCTTTCTTCTACATTACCCATGACACACGTCCTCGAGGTGACTGCAGTAGAGAGGAGACAGTTGCCCATCTCTTGGCAGAAAGCAGATTCATTAAGAGTGTGTGGAGAAGGATGCAAGGTTCATTGTCACAGTTCATCCCTTACAGCAGCGTGATAGAGAACTCTCTTACTTATGGTCTGTTCCTAAGGATGGACACACAGTCAGAATGTCTAAAAACCATCTACTCAGTGAACAACGCACTTCAGTCTCCCCAAAAGCTGAGAAGACGGTGAGGGAATGCTATGGACTGGCGCGTTTCATGCTGCAGGAGTACGTCCTGAGGCTGAGGCTTGATACAGCCAATGCAAGGGTGCTATGGGCATGGACCACAGTCTAGAGTCCTTCTGTCACCGGGCACTGAGGTGCTGAGACCAAGTGGAAGCCCCTCAAACATCAGAGTGGGGAGTAACGACAAGGTGCCACAGAATTGGCACTGGCGCTATGTAGCAAATGAAAGGATTGATGTTACAACATACAGTCATGAATACAACACCAAGGATACAAAAAGATATGGTTTCCTCTGTACATGGTTTTATTATGAATAAAGCTTATTTTTGGAAAAGTCAGTCTGACTGGGCTTTCTGCCCAACTCTCACTGCCCTGTACACACTGATCAGACTGGGTGCTTGATTCCTGAACATTGATCTCTTCCCCTGAGATTGGAGCAAGCCCCAGCCAACCAGCTCAGCTACATCACCACCCTTCAACACACCTCACCCTTACACCAATGCTCAGAAACACTCAAATTTAAAACAATTTTTAAAATGTTTGAATTATGTATTAATTAATATGAATAAAGTAATATTTATCTATATTAAGGGGCAGCCTGGTTAGTGTAGCGGTTGTCGTGACGGTATTACAGTCCCAGCAACTCAGGTTCAAATCCAGCTCTGTCTATAAGGAGTTTGTACGTTTTCCCTGTGTCTATGTGGATTTCCTTCGGGATTTCCGGTTTCCTCCACCTTCAAAGCATATGGGGGTCGTAGGTTAATTGGTGTGTTTGGGTGATACAGGTTTGTGGACTAGAAAGGCCTGTCACTATGCTGTCTGCCCAAATTAAATTTAAAAATTTAATTACATCAAAAACTATTAAGGTACAAGATATATTATAAAATAATTGAAGACCTTGAAGTCACTTCACTGAACTAAAGTGCGAGTTGTTCAGTTGAAGCTTGCCTCTCTTGCTCACATCTCTTCCTCTGGTGGATTGAGGGGAGCACTGAAACTGCACCTGATCTAACCAGGGCAAGTGTGGTTAGATCGTCTCACAGCAGAAGTGCCGCAAAACTTTACAGAGCCCAAACAAAGTTCCATGCTGTGTGCCACCGTGTGCTTGCAGGAGAGTCCTGAACTTCCAGACTGTCAGCAACCCCAAGGAAAATCCAAATAATTCCTTTCCCTTCATGATGTGAATGTTGCTGCTTTTATTGTAAGATTAATTGAGATTTATTTGCTTCAATGGGGTTTTGCTTTTGCAATTTTCTTTGAAGATTGGTAAGTGCTTGATGACAAAAGGCAAAATCTGTGTAAACTGAAATCTAAGGCCAGAAGTTGTGTTTGAAGCTCTGCCAGAGGGTCCCAGATAACAGGTATCGTCATGTTGTGGCCCACAAACGTGCCACAGAACACAGATCCAGTCACTTCAAACAGCTCGTACAGGTGCTCGGGTTACCAAGTGGAAATCAGCTCCGTCGCTGGAAGGCACCCACTAAATCATTTCTGAACACACCTAGCTGAACTCATTTTTAAAGAAACATTTGTTCAAATTGAAACAAAACACGTTTTCAGAAGTCCATCTGCTGTTGGTTCAAGTAATCCGAGAACATAAAACATTACAGCACATTACAGACCTTTAGGACCACAATGTGGTGCTGACCTGTTGAAATCTACTCTACATCAGTCTAACCCTTCCTGATCTCATTCCCACAACCTTTTCCTTACATTTTCCTGTCTAAGTTCCTATTGTACCAGCCTCCACCACAACCCTTTGCAATGCATTCCAGGCACCCTCTACTCCCTGTGTGGAAAAATAAGCTTACTTCCCCAAAATTTCAAAATTTTTCTAAACTCACATTCCTGTCACCAGGAATAAGGTGTTGGCTGTCCACCCCTCATCATCTTATGTACCTTGATTAAGTCCCCTCTCATGCTTTGTCGCTCCAGGGAGAAAAATCCTAGTTCTGCCAAAATTGAATCATAGATGTTCTCCAATCCAGGAAATGTCCCGGTAAATCTTCTCCAAAGGATCTACATCTTTCCCATAATGAGGTGCCCAGAACTGAACACAATGCTCCGTATAATATCACCAGAGTTTTATAGAGCTGCAACATTACTTCACAACTCTTGTACTCACTCCCACAACTAATGAAGGCCAGCATACCATATGCCTTCTTAACAACCTGATCAACTTGCTCAGCAACCCTGAGGAATATATAGATTTGGACCCCAAGGACCCTCTGTTCCTCCACTCTGCTGGGAATCCTGCATTAACCATGTACTCTGCCTTCAGGTTTGCCCTTCCAAAGTGCATCACCTCACACATATCCAGATTGGACTCCATCTGCCACTTTTCCATGTAACCTGCTACAACCTTCAACACTATCCACAAGTCCTCCAACCTTCATATCATCTGCAAACTTATTTACCCATCCCTCTACATCTTAATCCAGGCCATTATAAAAATCACAAAGAGAGTGGATCCCAAAACAGATCCCTGCAGAATTCCACTAGTCACTGACCTCCAGGCAGAATATTTTGCATCCACTACTACCCTCTGCTTTCTACAGGCAAGCCAGTTTTGAATCCACACAACCAATTTTCCATGATTACCATGCCTAATGACTTTTTGAGTGAGCCTACATGGAGGACCTTATCAAATGCCTTACTAAAATACATATACACCACCTCCACTGCCCTACCCTCATCAATTTGCTTGTCACCTCTTCAAAAATCTCAGTTAGGCTCATGAGGCATGGCCTGCCCCTCACAAAGCCATACTGATTATCCCTGAGAAAACTAAATGCTTATAAATTCTGTCCCTGATAATCCTCGCCAATAGATTGTCCACCAATCACGTAAGGGTCACTGGTCTATAATTCCCTGAAATTTCCCTATTACATCAAAGGGCTCACACCAGGCTGTTGGAGACTGGTTTGAGATTGGCTGAAGGTATACTAGGTATCAGAACCAGAATGTGACAGGGTGCCGAAGGTTCAGATCTGGAGCTCGGGTTGCCGATGGTTTCAACTGGACTCTGTATGACTGTGGAGGCTGCAGAACCACTGGAGGTGAATCCACTGACACTTGGTGACTCTCTTTTGCTTCTCTTTCTCTGACTGTAAGAGGTGTCAGGCTATTTCTGCTGGTGGCAAAACTTTGCCATACGGCATACTAAAGCAAATTTTATGTAATATTACACCTGTTTTATTAAATGACAATAAAGAAATCTTGAACCTTGATGTAGCTATATACCTGTTTGGCTGCAGCAGGTAAAGATTCTGCTGCATGTGGGACATTGTACTTCTGTATATGTCAATAACTAATGAACTCATTCATTTTTTATCAAGGTGTTGCTGTTCTGGACAATTCTCCCTGTCCTGGAGCAGACTTTAACCCAAACATTAATTGGTGATCTACTTCCTCAAGTGCTGCCTGACCCACTGAGTGCTTCCGAGAGTTTGTTCTTTTGTCTGGAGTCTCTAGTGTCTTCCCGTCTTTAGACATCAGACCTGGAATGTTTGTGATGTCAATTGGTCTGAAAGCTTTGTCACAGTGTCTATGTCATGTTTTTCTGACAACACGAGGTGCCCTGCATCCTTTTACTCTATCCAGTACAGAATGAAAGTGATGGGGCACCTCCCACTCTGTGACGACTGTAACCACTGGTCAGACCTCACCAGAACAGCTATGTGCAGTCCTGAGCATCGCACTGTAGGAAGGATGAGGGAGCACTGGAGAGGATGCAGAAGAGGTTCCCCAGGGTGTTCCCTGGAATGGAGGACCTCAGCCAGGAGAGGAGACTGGAGAGGGTGGGTGTGTACTTCTTGCAGTGTAGGAGATTAAGGGGAGAACATGACTGAGGTGTTTATAATAATGAGGGGCAGAGACAGGAGTAGACTGCAGGAAATGTTTCCTCATCTTTCTGGTTGATAAAACTCAAGAGCGTAGATTCAGGGGGTAGGCACAAGGAATATAGTGGGATAAAAGGGGGATGTTTCTCCTCCAGAGGCTGGAAAGTCCCTGGAGCACACTGCAAAAGAAAAACAGAGTCACTGATAGCATCTGGACAAAGACGAGAATGCCCCAACATAGAAGGTTTGGGACAAGTGCTGGAAACTGGAATTAATACAGAAGGATGCCCACTAATCAGCATGGTCCTGATGGGCTGAATGGCCTGTTTCAATCCTGTATGATTCAATGCATGGTCAGCGACCCGGATTCGGATCCAGCACTCTCTGTAAGGAGTTTGTATGTTTTCCCTAGATCTGCATGGGTTTCCTCCACAAAAACATTCCAACAAGAGGTTAGTTATCATTCACACATTTAAACCAAAAAGAAATGTACGTAAGTGAATAAATATTCTTAGTTGGTTGTAGTTCAAAAAATGTGCTGAGTCAGTTGGGCCGACAGATCTCTGGCTGGTCCTGGAGTAGATTATGGTTAGGTAGGTATTGGAAGGTTCAGAAGCCTGATAACTGTTGGAAAAAAACTGTTTTTGAATTGAGATGTGCTGGACGTCAGGCCATAAGGGGGCAGTGAGAAGAGGTTGTGACCAGCGTGATGAGGGTCTTCTATGATTTCAGATTTATTGTCAGAATACGTACATGACATCTCATACAACCCAAGATTCTATTTTCTACAGGCAAGACAGCATTACCACTTATTGGTAGTGCAAAAAAATCCTGTACACAGCATATACATGTAAACATATAAAGAAATGTAAACAGATAACAAATGTAAATAAACTGACTATGCAATACAGAGAGAATAAAAAAATCTATAAAATTCACAAGTAAGAATCCTTAAATGAGTCCCTGATTGAGTTAGTTATTGAGGAGTCTGATGGTGAAAGGGTAGTAGCTGTTCCTGAACCTGGTGGTGCAAGTCTTGTGGCTCCTAGACCTCTTTCCTGATGGCAGCAGCAAGAACTGAGCATGCACTGGGTGGTGTGGTTCCTTGATGAATGCTGCTACTCTCCGATGGCAGTGTTCCCTGTGGATGTTCTCGATATTGGAAAGGGTTTTTGCCTGTGATGTCCTGAGCTGTGTCCACTACCTTTTGGAGGGCTTTCTGCTCAGGAGCATTTGTATCCCCAAACCAGACCACTAGAGTAGATGTCTGCAGTGCTCAGGAGGTCAGAGCCTGTGAAGGCTTGGCTATGTCTGCCTCTTTTTAATCATGGCACGACTGGTGCTCATGCCTCCAACTTTCTGGGATTCTCTCCTTCAGTCTCCATCTCTCAACGTATGAGGCCAATTTTGGAGAATTGTGTGGAGTTTTGGTCACTTAACTACAAGAAATATAACAATAAAATTGAAAAAGTGCAAAAAACACATACTAGGAAGTTGCTTGGTCTTGATCTGTGTTACAGAGAAAGGTTAAATAGGTTAGAACTTTATTCCCTGGGGCATAGAAGAATGAGGAGAGATTTGGTACAGGTACACAAAATTTCAAGGAGTACAGATAGAGTAAATGGAGGAAGACTTTTTTCACTGAGGTTGGGTGAGAAAAGAACTATAGGGCATGGGTTAAGGATGAAAGGTGATAACTAACCACTACAATCATCATGTTACCCCAGATCTTGGGAGATGCTATCAAGGAAGGACTTTCCTGACACCTTAGGGCAGTGGAGGTCCCTGCATTCATGTTCCTGCATCTCTCCACATATCCCATCATTTCATTGAGTTCCCTGGACCTGCCTACCCTGCCACCAGTCGTCCAAACAATCCTAAACCAGCTGCAACAGGACAGGCCCATGGAGCCATCTTGTCTGGGTTCAAGTCTCTGGCCTGTCCGAGACCAGGATTGGACACCATTGGCATCAGAAACTGATTTGAGTGTGCCAGATTAATACTAAAGGACATTTTTTATGCCATCTTAATCCATGCAAACAAAATCTCTTTTCTCTGTGGATTTTGTGTAACTTCAATCAGGCAGCAGTGAATCAGACCCACCAGAGGGCGATATGGTTAGAGCATCGGGTACCTCAAAGCTGTTTCATTGCCAACAATCAGGGTTTGAATTCAGTGCTGTCTGTCAGAAGTTTGTACATTCTCCCCGTGACTGCATGGGTTTAATCTGGGTGCTCTGGTTTTCTCCCACCCTCCAAAACATACAGGAGTTGCAGGTCAATTGGGTGTAATTGGGCAGCATGGGCTTATGGGCCTGAAGGGTCTGTTACCGTGCTGTGAGTCTAAATTTAAAATTTAATTTCCACGCTGACCATAAGGCATGTATCTATGCTTGGTGTGGAAATCAAGCTAAAAATAACCAAACTCAGTCTGTTCACAGAGTGGCCATGACTGACAAGACCATCACTTAATGATCTAGTCCAGTGGGTGGATCTGAAGTTATGGTTCCAGCACTAAAACCTGGAAACCAATCATATCCAAAGTTATGTGATATTTCACAGACACTGCTTAGACAGTCACGCAGTATAGAAACAAGCCCTTTGGCCCAACTTGTCTACACCAACAAAAATGTCCTATACACTTCAGTCCCACCTGACTGCATTTGGCCCATATCCCTCAAAACCTGTCCTATCCATGTATCCATCAAAGTTTTTCATTAACATTGCAATAGTACCTACCTCAACTGCCTCCTCTGGCAACCCGTTCCATACACCCACCTCTTGTGTAAAAAAATTACCCCTCAGGTTCCTGTTAAATCTCTCCCCTCACCTTAAACACATGTCCTCTGGTTACTGATTCCCCTGCTGTGGGCAAAAGACTCTGCTTTCACCCAATTTATTCCTCTCATTTAGAACAGAACAGAGACTAGTGCAGCTTACAAAGCATAGAATATTGCAGCCCAGTACAGGCCCTTCTGCCCACAATGTTGTGCTAACATTAAGCCCACTCAACAATCTAACTCTTCCCTCCCTCACATCTATAACTCTTTATTTTTCTTACATCCATATGCCTGTCTCAGAGTCTTTTAAATGCCCCCATTACCAGCCATGGCGATGCATTCCAGGCACCCAGCATTCTCTGTCTAAAAAATTTACCCTTGACATCTCCCCTATACTTTCTTCCCTTCACATTTCCAGATGTTCCTTGCTGTTTGATACTCTCGCCCCAGAAAAAGTGTGCTGGCTGTCCACCTTATCTTTGCCTCTCCTAATGTGAAGGGGCAGGCGCTTCATCGATAATGTCAGTGCCCCTTTAAACTAATCCCATCCTCTGCTCTAGCCCTCTGTACCCTGACTGTTCCATTGCTTGTTTGTATGCCTCTTCAAAGTTTCACCACTTCCATTTGCCTCCCCACCTCGTCACCCACTGCTCTCCATGAAAATGTCTTGCTCACACATCTTTAAACTTTCTGCCTCTCACTTCAAACCTAGATCCTCCACATTTGAAGTTTCTGCTCAGGTGAAAAATACTGTGATGCCTCTTATCATTTTGGTAACCTTGATCAGGTTTCCTCAAAGCCTCCGGCACTCCCGAGAATAGATATTTGGCCTATTGTTGCTTCTGTTTCTCTGGCTGAATCCTGCAGACCACCCTTGCCTCCAAGTGCAGATACCAGTACACCTTTGCTCTCTTGCTCCTCAGTGATGTCCTCCCCTGCCAGGGCTCAGAGCAAACTATCTGTTGTAGGAGTAAAACACAGAAGTCTGCAGATGCCATGACTGAAGTAAAAACACAATGCTGGAGAAACTCAGCTGGCCAGAGTACTTTATGTAGCAAAGATAAGATACATAACCAACCTGTGAGCCCTTTATCAAGGCACGAGCAAAATGTAGGTAGGTGCCTGAATAAAATGGTGAGGGGGGTGAAACGGGATGGAGCACAGGAATGAGGTAATAAAGGAAGGAGGACACTCCAGTGAACAGGGGAGGGGTGGCTCTGTGAATGGAGCAGGAAGGGGTAGAGAGATGGAGGGAAGGAGACAGAGGGAGAGGAAAGAAAGGCAGAACAGTGAGTGATCTAGCAGAAACCTAAGAAGCTGATGTTAATGCCATCCAGTTGGAGAATGCCTAGATGGAAAATTAGTTGCTTCCCTTCCAATTTATGTGTGACCCTGGTTTGGCAGTGCATGAGGCCATGGACAGAGTGGTAGCATGATAGTGGGGTGCAGAATTGAAATGGTTGGCTATTGGGAGATCCCTGTCATTAATGCATATTTAACTTATCTTGTAGAGCTTTTCATGGTGTCAGGTCACTCATCTGAGTGCTACTGGTACCATGTAACCCAGTACTACCTGTCGGATGGTCTGGTGGTCGGTGACTAAACTGGCTCTCCCACCAGGTTTGCCTGGCATGGAGGGTGGCTGGACACCCTGTAGGAAGATAAATAAGACCTTTCAAAGGGCAGACAATCCCTCTTGTAGAGTCAACGACCATCCAGCAAACACATGCCGTGAAGGACAGAAAGTTTCCACTCTGTTTATATCCATCTGTATCCACCCTTCTGTTTCCACTCCTCTGTTTCCACACCTCTGTTTCTACACCTCTGTTTCCACCCCTCTGTTTCCACCTGTCTGTTTCTACACCTCTGTTTCCACCCCTCTGTTTCCACCTGTCTGTTTCTACACCTCTGTTTTCACCCCTCTGTTTCCACTCCTGTTTCTCCACCTGTATTTCTACCCCTCTGTTTCCATTCCTCTGTTTCTACCCCTGTTTCCACTCCTCTGTTTCTACCTATCTGTTTCCATCCCTCTGTTTCCACACCTCTGTTTCCCCATCTCTGTTTATCCACCACTATTTCTACCACTCTGTTTCCACACCTGTGTTTCCCACCTCTGTTTCTCCACCTCTATTTCTACCCCTCTGTTTCCACACCGCTGTTTCCCCACCTCCATTTCTAACCCTTGCATTGAAGCTTGGTCTGGCCAATCACTGCAGCAGAACTTCACCCAGTCATCTTAGACCTCACCATGCTGCTGGATCTGGGAGGGGATGTCGAGAGGGTGGGTCTGGATGTGTACAACGCCCTTACCTAAAATCCATTTATTCCTTTCTGAGGATTGTGGTATCTTCATATCAAACCCCACAAACTGACTGAAAGGAACCACCACCATCCTTTGAGATGGATACCCAGAAGAGTTTTTTGAGGAGGTTACTGGGAAAGTTGATGAAGGAAAGGCTTACATGGACTTTAGTAATGGTGAAGTAGTGAACTGGATTCGACAATAGTGATGTTGCTTACATGGACTTTAGTAGTGGTGAAGTAGTGAACTGGATTCGGCAATGGATGGATGGGAGAACCCAGAGAGTAGTGGTGGATGGTTGCTTCTCAGATTGAAGGCCTGTGATGAGTGATGTGCCTCAGGGATTGGTGCTGGGACCATTGTTGTTTGTCATCTATATCAATGATCTGGATGATAAGGTGGTAAATTGAATCAGCAAGTTTGCTGATGACACAAAGATTGGAGGCATTGTGGACAGCGAAGGTTTTCAAAACTTGCGGGGGATCTGGACCAGCTGGAAAAATGGGCTGAAAAGTGGCAGATGGAATTCAATATAGACATCTGTGAGGTGTTGCATCTTGGAAGGACAAACCAAGAAAGGACATACACGGTGAATGATAGGGCACTGAGGATTGTGGTAGAACAGATGGATCTGGGAATACAGATACATAATTCCCTGAAAGAGGTGTCACCTGTAGATCGAGTTGTAAAGAAAGCTTTAGGCATATTGGCCTTCATAAATCAACATAATGAGTATAGGAGTTGGCATGTTGTGATAAAGTTGTATAAGACGTTGGTGAGGCCAAATTTGGAGTATTGTGTGCAGTTTTGGTTACCTAACAACAGAAAAGATATCAATGCAGAAAAGATTTACTAGGATGTTGCCCAGACTTCAGGAACAGAGCTACTGGGAAAGGTTAAGCAGGTTACAACTTTTATTTCCTGGAGCGAAGAAGAATGAGGGGAGATTTCTTATGAGGGGGGATAGACAGAGTAAATGTAGATAAGCTGTTTCCAGTGAGCTGGTGAGATACAAACTAGGGGACATGGGTTAAGAGTGAAAGGGGAAAAGTTTAGAGATAAACATGAGGAGGAACTTCTTCACACAGAGAATGGTGGGAGTGTGGAACAAGCTGAGGTGGTGAATGCAAGATCAATTTCAATATGTAAGAAGAATTTGGACAGGTACATGGATGGGGGAGGTTTGGAGGACAATGGATTGGGTGCAGGTCAGTGGGACGGCAAAAATATTTAGGCACAGATTAGAAGGACCAAAGGGGCCTGTTTCTGAGTTGCAGTGTTTTATAGTTCTAGGGAGACAGAGTGAAGGTCCTTAGCGAAGTGATCTTCCAGTCTCAGTCCAGTCTCTCCAATGTAAAGAAGGGCATAGGGGAGCACCAGATGCAATAGGTGACTCCTGCAGATTCACAAGTGAAGGGAAGTGTTTTTATCTGTTGTGGGAACATTGTGTCCAACACACAAACCACCCGACCTGCCATGGATAGTCAGCTGTGTATCACAATGGCCTCCGTGTTGTATTGTCATGTGGCCTGTGATATAGTAACAATCTTCATTTTGTGTGGCTTCCCCGGCAAGTCAATTTGTACGTGTACAGCTGACGTGGCAAGAGTTAAAACATTGTGATACAACACAAAAGGGCAGAGTGCAGTGCCACACAACAGTGAAGTGCAGAAGCAGTGTTCAAGAGAAAACTACAATTAAGACCCAGCAGGGGCATCATCATTTTCCAATGAGAGGTCCATTTAAGAGTCTGATAACAGCAGGAAAGTGCCTGTGGTTTGTGTTTTCAAGCTTGTATCCTCCCCAACTGCAGACATGGGGGGTCCACAGTGGCTGTGGAGAGTTTTCATACCTTCATTTACCTGGGAGTTCCAATACCAGAGATCGTCTCGTCGACCCAGCACATCGAGGCAACCGCAATGAAAGAAACTTAATGTCCAGTGTTGTTAGTGTACTGTACGTAACTTTGTGCTGGAGCAGATCAGAATTTTGGTTTATGTGTACATTGTATTTGTACTTGTGACAAGCAGCTCCCATATCACAAAATGGCAGCTTTCCTGAAACAGTGGGAGGTACGGACAGAGTTGACGGTGGGGATGGGGTGTGGGGGTGTGGTGTAAGCTGTGTTCACAACTCCCTGCAGTTCCCATTCCACACAGTGATGCCTCTGGATGTATTTTCCATGGCGCATCAGTAATCATTGGTAATGAAGACTGGTGACATGCCAAACCTTCTGAGGCATGGGTTGGCTTTCTTGTCCTCTTGGCTTGCAACACCTACATTGGTTGACTGACCCTCCCAGAGAGAGGGGTTGATTTGGCAGGCAGCATTTGAGCTTCAGAAGCCTGTCCTTAGCCTGAGTGTCAGAAGCAGACAAGAGGGTGGGTTACCATTGCCATGAAATGATGTTGCTCGTCTTCTTGGAGGCCTTGATCCTTCTATGGGACGCCCCGTGTGAGCTGGCATGCTGAAGGCATGAAATGTGATGAAATGATGAAATGTGGAAAGTTGTCCACACTTTCATGAGCATCTTTTCCACTGGTTCCTTGTCCCAGGAATTAACTGCGATTTCCTATCCTGGGACACTGGACGGCCAGTTAATTGAGATGCCAGTGGAAAAGGGGCTATGGTCTTGACCAAGTTCTTTATTGTCAGAGGACAGCGGGATGCAATGCAGGTGGGTTGCAGAGAACAGAGCTCAGTCTCCAAACATCAGTGCAATGTGGCTTGTCTACAGAAGGTGGAGACAGCTCCTTCTTGGAGAGATGTACGCCCCCCCCCACGCACTCCCACATACATGGACACAAGCACACACATATACACCCAAACACAATCCCCCCCCCCCAAACATACACACACAGCCACATATATATGCACACACACACACACACTCCCCCACATCCACACACGTATGCAATCACACACAGCCACACACACCCACACACACAGCCACATACAGATACACACACACACACACACACACACACACACACACTCACACCAGAAACACACACACAAAACCAGACACACACACTGGAATCACTCGCATGCACACTAGACACAAATATGCAATGCACACACCAGACACTCACCACACACACACCAGACATACACTGGACAAACACTCACACACATCCTCAAAGGTCTATACAAACACACATGCACACATACATATACACACACACACACACATATGCTTCCCCCCCCCCCACACACACACACACACACACAAATCCACACTAATATACCTGTCATTCTCACACACTCATATGTACATACACAAACACACATCCACATTCATACACACACACACACACACACACACACACACTAGTATATGCTATACACACATAGCCACACATAATTATTTAAACGTATGCACTCAGATACACCCACATGTACAACCTCACATGCACCCACATCATACACAGACACCAACACACATTCACTGTCTGATCACTCATTGAGGGTGTGTACAGAAGCTGGTGCCTCCGGGCAGTGTGTGAGTCAGGGTGGGTGCGGTGATTTAGCATCTATTGTTAGTCTCTGTGCAGCTGCAGACATGCCTGGCCCAGACCACTTCAGCAGAGAGATGAATTCACAGCACAAAGCCCTTCACTGAAACCACAAAACCCAGACTCCAATTATCGACTTGGATGTGGCGTGCAGATCCAAAGTAAATCCGTCCTTTCAAAGTGATGGTCGGGTTGATCAGTCTTTGACGTGGTTAACCCTTTGCTTCCTGATACAGCTTCAGTCCAGTCCAGTGACCTGGAGGCACAAGGATGGGTCACCGCTGCCTGAGAAGCCATGTTCCTCATCTGCTTGGAGGCCTTGACCCTTCCCTGGGGCAGCCCATTTGAGCTGGCACACAAAACCAGACACACACACTGGAATCACTCGCATGCACACTAGACACCGGCCTTTGGTGAAATATGGGAAGTGGTCTACACGTTCAAGGGCCCCGTCCCTGCCAATCAACTGCATCTGTCTCCCAACTCTACTTCTCTGTCTCCACCTGTCTGTCATCCTTCACATCTCCCTGCTAGTCCTTATCCAACCATTCCACCCTCGCCTCATTAAGATGGCTCTCCTTCCCCTTCACTCTTTAATACAGAGATGAAAAGGAATGTTTTTACCCAGAGGGTGGTGAATCTGTGGAGTGTGTTGCCTCTTACAGCTGTGGAGGCCAAGTGATTGGGGATATTTAAGATGGAGGTAGATTGGTTCATGATTAGAAAGGGAATCAAGGGTGGCGGGGAGAAGGCAGGAGAATGGGGTCAAAAAGGATAGTAAATCAGCCATGATGGTGGGTGGGCTTGATGGGCTGAATGGCCTAATTTTGGTCCTACATCATAGTTTCATTGATCCCTGGGATCATCCATATTCCCAAGGTGCCCTCCAATCACTAGATACTTCGGTCATTGATCACAGATTTGTGGGGCACCATGAATAGTTAATGCGTGGCTATTACTGCGTGAGTGTCCTGGATTCAAATCTGTCTGTAAGGAGCTTGTACATTCTCCCTGTGTCGGCGTGCACTTCTTCTGGATGCTCCAGTTTCCTTCCACATCCCAAAAAGGGATAGTTTGGTGGGTTAACTGGTCACTGTAAATTGACACAAGTGTGTAGGCGAGAGCTAGAATTTGAAAGGGGTTGATGAAAATAAAACAGATCAATGACCACTGGATACAGGAGGGAGGTTAGAAGAGTAAAAGGTTGATGTGATGGGGAGAGGAGGGTAGTTCTCGGATAGGAGAGGGAAGGGGTGGGGAGCTGGAGGAAAGGAGGCAGAGGGATAGGGACAAAAATGGGGGAGGGAGTTAATGGTTGGAGAGTGCCTAGAAGGAATAAGGTGTTATTATCCCAATTATAAGTAGCCTTGGTTTGGCAAAGCATGAGATCATGGATAGACTTGTCAATATGGGGATGGGATATGGAATTGAAATGGCTCGCCACTGGAAGGTCCCCTTTATTGCATTGAACAGACTGAAGGTGCTCAATGAAGCATCTCCCAGTTGCCATCCACTCTCTCCGATGTAGTGGAGGCCACAATGGAAGCACTGGATGCAACAGAGGACCCCTGCAGATTCACAAATAAAATGTTGCTTCGTTTGGAAGGACTGTTTGGGGCCCCGATTGGTGGTGAGGGATGAGGTGTGGGCACAAGTGGAGCATCTCCTGTGGTCACAGGGGAAGATGCCAAGGGGGCGATTGGTGGGATGGGAGCAGTGGATGAGGGAGTCACAGAGGGAACAGTACCTGCAGAAAGTGGAGAGGGGATGGGAAGATATATCTTATAGTAGGATCACGTAATACATGGTGGAAATGGCGGAGGATAATATGTTGGATGCGGAGGCTGGTGGGGTCGTAGGTGAGGAGAGTCCTTTTTGCATCTCAGGGCAGATGGGCCCAGGGCAAATGTGTGGGGAATAGAGGAGATGTGGGTGAGGGCCGAGTTGCTGGTGGTTCGCCATGTCTTATGAAGAAGGAAGACATCTCGGATTTTCTGAAATGCAAGACTTCATCCTGGGACCAGATGCAACAGAGATGGAAGAATTGAGATGAAGAAACCTCCCTGTTTTTCCTGAGATGCCCCTTGAGAGGGCTGTTCTCCTATGTGGAAACAGGAAAAGTGCCAGAACACAGAGCAACAAACATCCTGTTGAGAGAACCGAATAGGCCCTGGGGTGGGGGAAGGAATGGTTGAGATATTCCCTGATGCAGGGTTTCACCCCTACCCAGTAGGTGCTACCCCACCCACTGGGTTCCTCCAGCATTCCCTGGGGTTGGAATCTGACTCAATCCAGTGGAGCAGAGAAACACCTCAATGTGCAGCTTTGTAGGAAACTGTAAATGGACGGTGTTGTTGGACATTGGCCAGTTGTACACAGAGCCATTGCACTGAACCCTTGAAGCAAACCCAGCCAGGATGAGCTTTGAGTCACTAACCTAGAACAATTTCAATCGGCATCCATTTTGTCTGATCCCATTGGTGCAAGACAGGAGCTGTCCTGATTGGAACTTTCCAGACTCGGGCCGGACGTGGGAACAGCATTCATCTACAGGGGCTGATTCCTCTGCCTTGCTGGGAGAGAGAATGGGTGAGTAGCAACAATGTGGACTGGTTGCAGAGGCAACTCTGTCAGCTCCCCCATACTCCTGGCAACAGGAAGAAGAGTGGCAGGAGTTTCTGAGATTCCTGTCGATCACCTTGCTGTTGAAGCCCTCCCACAGGGGAACAACCTGAGCCTTGATCGTTCTCGCAGCTTCAGGTTTCAAAGGGAGCCGAGTCCCTTAATCAGCTCCCACCTTAGCAACCTCCCTCTCAACAGCAACCTGTCTGCTTTCTTTCCTCTTGCAGCTGTCTAAATTTCCTCTTCTTTCAGACTTCCCCCACCTCACAACCTTCACAGCTGCTCTCCGAACCTTTCTAACACTGCTCCCTCCCACTTGCTGAACACACCTTCATTTCAGGAGTCTCCAAACTCTGAATTTTTCCTTTGCCATTTCTGACACAGTATGGAAACAGGCTCTTTTGCCCAACCTGCCCACGTCAACCAAAATGTCCCACCTGCCTGCAGTTGGACCATATCTCCCTAAACCCATTCTATCTAGGTATTCATCCAAAGGTTTCAAGTTTTGCAATAGTACCTGCTTCAATCACCTCCTCCAGCAGCCTGTTCCATCCTGTGTAAAAATGTTCCCCCTCAGGTTCCTGTGAAACCTTAAACCTTAAACCCATGTCATCTGGTTAACAATTCCCCTACTCTGGGCAAAAGACACTGAGCGTTCACCCAATCCACTCCTCTCATGATTTTGTATACATCTATGAGATCACCCCTCATCCTTCTGCGTTCCAAGGAATAAAACCCCAGTCTACTCAACCTCTCCCTGTAGATCAGACTCCTGAGTCCAGGCAACATCCTCGTAAATCTTCTCTGCATCCTCTCCCAACTTGAACTGCTGCACGGTGATTGCCTTCAATGTAAAGTCCAAGCTCTGGGACTCAGACAAGAACTGCACCCGTAAAGAGCACTTTGTTTCTTGGATTTATTTGAAGAACCTGCATATGATCTTCTGCATTGTACGGTGGCCATAAAGGAGCAGCAGACCTTGTCCATTTCCAACCTGAAGCAACGTAGAGAACCATGGAGGGAGCTGCTGCCAAAATGAAAGTGCAGGTAAACGTGTGGAGATTGCCCTTTGGAGTTCTCACCCACCATCCCCTGGAACAGGTGTAGTGAATTGTGGCAGTCTTCGCATAGCCAAGATGAGGACCAGACCTTCTGAATTTTCGTGCGTCTGTAGGAAGGAGAGGGAGAACTCCTTGAGCACAGACTGTTTCACAAGCCATGAAGCAAGCTGGGTCTCATGTCAGGTGTGTAATGTGTTAGCATGACTCTCCCTCAGCTCTGGCCTGGCACATCCATCAGTTTCAGTGGCCATTTCCAAGGATCTTTGCTTCAATACTGGAGTCAGACTTTGGCAGGAGAAAAGATTGACCACACATGGGATAGTGAAAAAGAGTTTTCCAGAGATACCCTTTGAGTCTATGCTGAGAGGTGTACCCTAAGATGAGTACAAATCATCTTACACCAATGTCGCATACTCCATCCCATGTCCACTGACTGGATCACAGACTGCTTTGGGAATTTGAATGCCCAGGAATGCAGAAGGTAGCAAACACAGCCGAGTCCATCACTGGCTCTGACCTCCCATCTATGGCAGACATCAATGTGAAGCACTGACTCAAGAAGGCAGTCGACATAAAGAACCTCTGATTACCGTGGCCACAACCTCTTCTCACTGGTACCTTCAGGCAGAAGGTACAGAAGCCTGAAGGGCCCTAGGTTCAAGACAAGATTTTTTTCGAACAGTTATCATGTTTTTGAACGTCCCCTTGTCACGCTGATCAGGGACTGCTCCGATACCACAAAAGAACTGTCTGGACATTTTTATTTTAGAGATCTCGCACGGTAACAGGTCCTTCCGGCCCACGAGTCCTACTGTTCAAATACACCCATGTGACCAATTAACCTTCTAACCCATATTAACCTCATATTACTGCAAATCACTTGATTTTCTTGCACTGTGGTAACTGTGAACATTTAATAACAATCTTTTTTAATTTGTTATATTTTAAAAATTCAATTTAATGTATACTATTGTGGGTTATTTTACAATGTACCTGTTTAGCTGCAGCCAACAGGACTGCATGTGAGAATATATTTTTACTCTTTTAACCTCCCTCCTGTATCCAGTGGTGACCTCCTACCTGTTAGCCTGTGCTCCTCCCCCTGCCCCTTCTACCCTCTTCTCCTTCCCCACCTTTTTATTATGGGTCCCGCCTCTTTTGGTTCTACCTGGTGAAGGGCGCAAGCTCAAAATGTTTGTTACCCTTTACTTCCTTTGGATGCCGCATGACTTGCTGCACTCGACCTCAGCGTCTGCAGACTTTCCTGTGGTAACTTTGAACTCTGAACTTCGGCAGCTGAAGGGTTAAATCCAGAAAGGCCAAGGCGTGAGTGAAGGGAGCACAGGGTGGATTCCTGGGATGAGGAGCTGCAGAGACAGGGAAGGGCAACATGACAAGGATGATCTGTCACTTCCAGCAGGGACAGAGCAGGGCAGTAAGCTCAGAGCCAATGGCTGAATGGGATGTGGGGGTGTGTGGGTTTCTTCTGCTCCAATCTTGAGGAAGGGCTCAGGCCTAAAAAAGTTGGTTATAAATCTTTGCCTCGTATGCTGAGTTCCTCCAGCATTTCTGTGTTTTTATTACAATCAGAGCATCAGCAGAATATTGTGTATCACTGTGGGGGTCTGTTAAGGGATAGAGGGGTCTAAGTCACCTGACGTTCACAGAGATGAAAGGGGGAGAGAGAGCAGGCTGTGGAGAGTAGGGCCTTATGTCCACAGAGAACACCAGCACAACTTGCGAGACCTTCCCTTGAATGGTCAGAGTCCAAACAAGTGCATGGCCACTTCACCTGGTCACTGTCTGTGTCCCACTCTGTCCAACACTGCCCCACACTGTCCCACTTGGTCCCACACTGGTTGTGTCTGAAACATTCCTACGCTGTCCGACAATGACCCACACTATCCCCCACTGTCCAACATTGTCCACACTATCCCACACTGACCCACACTGTCCCACGCTGTCCATGTCCCACACTGACCCACACTGATCCACACAGTCCCACACTGTGTCACACTGGCCCAAACTGTCCATGACTACAATTCCCACCATCTATAAAAATAGAATTGAAAAATTGTAAAAACCTGTGCCTTCTTACTGAATCCTTTTGTTCCTCAACAGGATTGTCTTTGCCTTATGTCAACCCCTGCACCATCACCTCAGCTTCTGCTCACCAAAGCCTCTAATTCCCACTCCCACCATGGTAGCTCAACTTTGGCACCACTTCCCTTTATTGGCTACAGCTAATTACCCAACAGAGTCATTTAAACAAGCACCTACCTTTCCCAGTGCTTTTTAAACACTCCTCGCTCCAAGTTCCATTCTCACAATTCCCAACGAGAAACAAAATCTGATAATTCCCTAGTGCCTGACAAGGTTTTCCCTCGGACCCTGATAGAAATTGCTGGGGCCCTGACAGAGGTATTTAAAACCTCCTTAGCCACAGGTGAGGTACAGGAGGATTGGAGGGTAGTTCATGTTGATTTGTTATTTAAAAAAAGCTCCAAGATTAATATGGAAAATTACAAGCTGGTGAGCTAACATCAGTAGAGGGTAAATTATTGGCATGTATTCAAAGAGACTGGCTATGCAAGTACTTGGACAGACAGGAATAGTCAACATGGCTGTGTGCAGTTAACCATGTTTGACCAATCATATATTTTTCCATAAGAACTCTGCAACCATATGGCATTATCATCAAATTCTCCAGTTTCCATTCAACCCCCTTGCCGAGTCTCCCTCTTTCCCTATCTTTCTGACAGTTTCCCCCAGTTCCTATTTTCAGTATCAACAGGGATCAGTGTTCGTGACAGTCCCTCAGTTGCATTCAAGTTGTTGACTCTGTTGGCGCATTTGTTGGTCACGTGTCCAACCATCACCACTTCCAGCGCTCGCAGATGAATCATCCTGTGAATGAAGGAAACTCAATCTCTCCAGTTAGTATTATGCAAAAACATCGCAATTGCATGGGTCTAGTTGAAACTCTTTGACCTTGCTCGCAGCACCAAATGTTAAGTTCCATGAATAGGTTTGACATGAATTATGGTCTTTATTTAAATACAGGGGAATTCACAAAAAGGTCACACTCTGACAGACTATCACACAAAGCATACAGACACAGTATCCCAAGAAAAATTCATTTAACTTCAGCACCCACCACCCACAGGCATGGTTTACCCAGAAACGAAGGTTTAACTTCTTCAGCACCCACCACCCATAAGCACAGTATACTGAGGAACTAAGTGAATACATACACATGAGCAGGATCGGGATGGTCCATCACAGTTGACCCTCTGGAGCTGCCCGTGGCTTGCAGCAATGATCACAACTAATGAACACATAAACAGCAATAATACTGAAATAACTACACATTGGGTTGTATGCTAAACATTCTCAACTCCCAATTGGGCATGTAAGAATTAAACACACAGTACCCATCAACACTCTCTATCTCGAGCAGGCACAGCACACTAACAGACAGTAAATGAATTACATCTAACAAGTATATTAAATGAACCTGGTCTCCAGCATTGCCCATGGCTTGGAATCTGGGATGTGCCCATTGCATTCAGCCCACTTGGAATTCATTGATGGTCTCCGTACAGCAGCAAGAACAGAAAAAGAGAACGCGTGTGAGAGCCTCGCAGGTGAGCAGCTCTAACCCTTGATTGGCAGGTGAGCCAGAGAGGTTACATGACCCTCCACGATCCACATTCCCACCAGATTCCAGACAGAGAGGCCACACTACCCTCCACAATCCACATGACAAGTGGACAGCGAGGAAAAGCTTTCAACATTTGCAGAAAGATCTGAACCAGCTGGAAAAATAGGCTGAAAATGGCAGATGAAATTTAAAGCAGACAAGTATGAGATGTTGAATTTTGGAAGGATAAACCAAGGTGTGACATAGACAATGGCTGAGCATTGACGAGTGAGGTAAAACAGACAGATCTGGAATTTCAGATACATATTTCCCTGAAAATGGCATCACAGGTAGATAGGGTTGTAAAGAGAGATTTTAGCATATTGGCCTTCAGAAATCAAAGTATTGAGTACAAGAGTTGGGATGTTATTTTGAAGTTGTAGAAGACATTGTTGAAGCCAAATTTGGAGTATTGTATGCAGTTTTGGTCACCTAATTACAGGAAAGATGTCAATAAGATTGAAGGAGTGCAGAGGTTTACTCGGATTTTGTTGGGGCTTGAGGAGCTGAGTAAAATGGAAAAGTTTTTTAAAAAAGTTAGGACTTTATTCCCTGGAGCGTAGAAGAATGAGGGGAGATTTAATGGAGGTACAGGCAATTATGAGGGTATTGATAGAGCAGGGTTTTTCCATTGAGGTTGGGTAAGTTAAGAACTAGATGACATGGGTTAAGGGTGGAAGGGAATAATTTTAAGAGGAACATTAGGGGGAACTTCTTTACACAGAGAGCGGTGGGAGTATGGAATGAGCTTCCAGCTGATGTGGGCTCAATTTTGACAATTGAGCAAAATTTGGACAGGTTCATAGATGGGATGGATAAGGAGGGATATGAACTGGGTGTAGGTAAGTGGGTCATGACAGAATAATAGTTTGGAACAGACTAGAAGGCCAAAGGCCTGTTTCTGTGCTGTAGTGTTCTATTGCCGGGTTCAAGGCTGTCAGTGCACACACAGCCGCTAATTTTTCAGCACCCCTCAATGACTGCACAATAACTGGTGGTGGTGACAGCTGCACATCTGTGGGCAACTATTTTCTTTTTGAATCAGAGACACTGTGGTTTAGATCCCTCTCCTGACAGACCAATGTGATGATGACAGAGTACTCTGATGTTGGAGACTCTCTGCCAAGTCTTTCCCTGAGATGTTAAACCCTGCCTGCTCTCTTGGGTGTGCATAAAATATTCAATGGTGCTTCTTCAGTTAAGAGCATGAATGTTATCCCAGGTGTACAGACCAACATTTATGCCTCCAATGTTCCTAGTGGAACAGAGTATCTGATCATTATTGCACTGCGGTTCCTGTGTGTTTGTGTTGCTGCTAGGTTCCACGTTACAGTGGCAACATTTCAGAAAAGACTTTGTTGGTTGTGAAGGAGTTTGGGATGACCTGAGGTTGTCCGAGACACCATCTGACCATATAAACTAATGGTTAGGGATGAAAGGTGAGATGATTAGGGGTAATATTAGGGGAATCTTCTTCATGCAGGAGTGTGGAACAAGCTGCCAGCTGAAATGGTAAATGCGGGCTTGATTTACACGTTGAATAAAAATTTGAACAGAACATGGAATATTACCCCATAGTGCAGTCCATTAGGCCCACAAAGTTGTATCAATCTATAGTAGACCAAAAGACAAAGGAGCAGAAATAGGCTATTCAGCCCATTGAATCTATTTAGCCATTTAATCATGAACTGATCATTGTCCCACTTAGCCCCACTGCCCGCCCGTCTTCCCATAACCTTTGATAACCTGGCTAATCAAAAACCTGTCAATCTCTGCCTTAAATACACCCAATGATCTGGCTTCCACAATCATTTGTGGCCAGAAATTCCACAGATTTACCTCCCTCTGAAAAAATTCCTATGCACCTCTGTTCTAAGCAAACACTCTGCAATCCTGTTGTGCCCTCTTGTTTGAGTCTGTCACCATGGGAAACAAGCTTTCTACATTTACTTTGTCCATGCCTTTCAACATTCCAATTATTTCAATGGGATCACCCCTCATTCTCTTAAATTTCAACAAATACAGGACAAGAGGTGTCCAACGCTCTTCAAATGATCATTCTTTCATTCCTGGAATCATCCCTGTGAACCTCCTCTGAAATCTTTCCAATGTCAGTGCATCCTTTCTCAAATGAGGAATTCAAAACTGCTCGTAATACTCCAAGTGAGGACTCACCATTTCCTTATAAATCCTCAATATCCCTGTTCTTGTATTCGATTCCTCATGAAATGAATACTAGCATTGCATTTGCCTTCTTCACCACCAACTTGACCTGCAAATTTACCTTCAGACTGTTCTGTACAAGGACTCCCAGGTTGCTTTGCGTCTGGATTTTTTCAAATATCTCCCCATTTAAAAAATATTCTGCCCATATGTTTTTTTTTACCCAAGTGCATGACCATAAAATTTCTGACATTGCATTTCATTTTCTATTTCTCTGCACATTCTCCAAAACTGTCTTTCTGCAGCCTCCCCTTTTCCTCAACACTACCTGCTGCTCCACCTATATCATCTCATCTCCAAACTTGGCCACAAAATCATTAATTTCTTAGTCTAAATCATGACATTTTTCTATTTGAATATTTCCCCATTTTTGATATGTATTTATCTTCACTTTCCTCATTTCTTGCAGAAACTCCATCCTTCTTTGCTCTGCCGTCTTCCCTACTAGTGCCCCCTTCCAATCCACTTTGACCAGTTCCTCTCTCATGCCACTGTAATTCCATTTACCCCACTGACACACCTGACTTTAGTTTCTCCTTGTTAAACCTCAAATTGAACTCGATCATATTGTGATCACTGCTCCCTAATGGTTTCTTTACTTAAATCTCTCTGATCAGCTCTGGTGCATTACACAACACCCAATCCGGTACAGCCGATCCCCCAGTGAGCTCATCAACAAGCTCCTCTAAAAATAATCTCATGGGCATTCTACAAATTTTCTCGCTTGATATCCAGTCCCAACCTAGTTTTCCCAGTCCACTTGCATATTAAAATCCCCCATAACTATCATAGCATTGCCCTTCTGACACACCTTTTCTATTTGCTGTTGTAATTTGATGCTCGCATCCTGGCTGCTGTTTGGAGGTCTGTATATAATTGAAAACTGTCTTTTTACCCTTGCCATTTCTTAACTCACAATGATTTTATATCTTCTGATCCGATGTCACTTCTTTCTCATGATCTAATTATTCCTTACCTCAGAGACAGAGGTGTGGTGGAAAGTATGCTGACTGGTTGTATCACAGTGTAGTATGGGAATATTAATACCCCTTCTACTTACCTGCCTATCTTTTCAATACATTGGATATCCTTGGACATTCAACTCCCAATGACATCCATCCTTTAGCCACAACTCAGTGATTTCTGCATCATACCTGCCAATCTGTAACTGTACTACAACGTCATCCACTTTACTTCTTATGCTGCATGCATTAAAATACCAAACCTTTCACCCTATATTTGTTACTCTTTTAACTCAATATTCCTGTTGTGTTGGAGCTCATCACAATGGCTGTCAGTTTTCCCTATCTGGCTGTTCTTCCACACAAATTCCCTACCAGCCATCTCAATTTGTGTGCCAACCACCTCTTCCTCTGCCTCTTGTCCTTGGCTTTCACCTCCCCCCCAGAGAATCTAATTTAAATTCCCCCCCCCCACCCCAAACAGGATCACCAAACCTCCCTGCCAGGATATTGATTCCCCTCCACTTCAGGTACAACCCATCCAACTTGTACATGTTACCCCCTTCCCCAGAAAAGTTTCCAATGATCTATAAATGTGTATGCTGTCCTCAGCCACACGTTTGTCTACAATATCTTCCTGATGTGACCTTCCCTAATTCCTGGCACTGGGAGTAATCCAGAGATGACCACCTTGGAGGTCCTGCTCTTCAGCCTCTTTCCTAACTCCCTAAACTTACATTCCAGAATCTTTACTCCACTCCTGCCTATGTCATTGTTACGAATATGTACCACAACCTTTGGCTTCTAACCCTCCCTTTTAGAATAATTTGCACCTGGTCAGAGACATCCTGGACCCCAGCACCTGAGACGCAACACACTATCCTGAAGTCTCTTTTGTGGCCGTAGAATCTCCTATCAGTTTCCTCACTATCGTGTCCCCTATGACTGTCACTCCACCTGAATTTACCCTTCTCTTCGGAGTTTCAGAGTTGACCATAGTGCTATTGGTTTGGCTACCGCTTTCGCCACATTAGTCATCCCCCTCAGCAGTAACAGTTACTGCTGAGGGGGATACTTGTTACTGAGGAGAATGGCCACAGGGGTACCCTGCATTGCCTGCCTATTCCCTTTCCTTCTCCTGACCATCACCCAACTATCTTCCCCCATCTCTTAGGCATGATTGCGACCCTGTAACTCCTATCAACACCTCAGCCTCCTGAATGATCCAGAGATCATCCAAATCCAGCTCCAATTCCCTAATGATATGTAAGGAGCTGCAGCTGGATGCACTTCTCGCAGAGGAAGTCATCAGGGATACTGTTGCCTTCCCTGATTATTCACATTCTGCAAAAGAAGCATGTCACTGACCTGGCTGCCATCCCCATTGTTTATTAAAGAGGAAAGAGTTGCAAAAACCTATCCTTGCCTTGCCTCAACTCCTGCACAATTACCTCAGCCACTGCTCGCCGAATTCTCGTGAGTCAAAGCTTCTAATTCTCACTCCTGCACTGGGCCACTCACATACTGACTGCTCCACACACTGGTCATTCCATTTAAGCTCCCCTTTCTTTTATTAGCTACAGCTAATTAGCCAATGGAGAAATTTAAACAAGTATCTTCCTTGTCTGCTGCCCTTTAAATGCTCTGCCTCTCGTTCACCATCCCCAATGAGATCTAAACAAACACCTATCTCTCCCACTGCTTTTTAAACCCTCCTCCTCTCATTTACAGTCCCGCTCTCACAGACCCCACTGCTACCATCAGGAAAGACATATAAGTGCCACAAGACTCGCACCACCAGGTTCAGGTACAGGTGCTACCCCTCCACCATTAGACTCCTCAATGACAAACTCAATCAGGGACTCATTTAACTTTTACATTTTATTGTTTTCTCTCCTCTCTATATTGCACAGTCAGTTGTATACATTCATTTACATGTGTACATTGTGTACAGTTTTTTTTTCACTACCAGTAAGTGGTAATTGTGCCTTGCCCACAGGAAAAAGAATCTCAGGGTTGTATGTGATGTCATGTATGTACTCTGACATGAAATCTGAAATCTGAGATTTAAACAAGCACCTACTTCTCCCGCTGCTTTTTAAACCCTCCTCCTCTTGTTCATAGTCCTGCAATGGCAGTTCCTGACAAGAAACCTATTTCACAACAAACTGAACCTTCCCTAACTCATAACCATAACCCTCAATTTTTCTTACTTCCATGTGTTTATCTAAGTGTCTTTTAAATGTCCCTATTGGACCAGCCTCCAGCACCATCCCTGGCAATGCATTTCAGGTACCCACTACTCTCTATGTAAAAACTTACCTCTCAACATTCCTCCCCTCACCTTATACATATCACCTCTGGTGTTTGCCACTGCTACCTCAGGAAGGCGTCAGGCCTTGATGGCGTACCTGGCAAGTTATTGAAAATCTGTGTCAACCAACTATCACAGACATTTTTAATCTCTCACAGCTGCAGTCAGAGGTTCCTACCAGCTTCAAAATGGCATAGAAGCAGGCATTCCACCCTTCAGGTCTGTGTCGAACTATTTTGCTGCCTTGTCCCACTGATTTGCACCCAGTCTATATCCCTCCATACCCCTCCCATCCATGTACCTGTCCTAATTCCTCTTAAATGTTAAAATGTTAAAAAGGGGATGAGTCAGTGTACAGGATGGAGATTGAAAACTTGGCTGAATGAAGCACCAATAGCAATGTTGCACTCAATGTCACCAAAACTAAGGAGCTGATTGTTGACTTCAGGAAAGGAAAGCCAGAGATGTACAATCCAGTGATCATTGGGGGATCAGAGGTGGAGAGGTTGAGCAAATTTATGTTCTTGGGAGTCACTATCTTGGAGGATCTTTCCTCGACCCAACACACCAATGGCATTGTGAAGATTGCACGTCAGCACCTCTACTTCCTCAGGTGTTTGTGGAGGTTTGGTATGACACCAGAAACCCTAGCAAATTTCTACAGAGGTGTGGTGGAAAGTATGCTGACTGGTTGTATCATGGTGTAGTATGGGAATATTAATACCCCTGAGTGTAAAGCCCTGCAAAAGGTAATGGACACACCCCAGGACATCACAGGCAAAGCCCTCCCCATTATCGAGTACTCCTACAGGGAATGCTGCTGTCGAAGAGCAGCAGCAATCGGCAAAGACCCTCACCACCTAGCACATGCTCTGTTCTTGCTGCTGCCATCAGGAAAGAGGTATAGATGCAATAAGACTCACACCACCAGGTTAGGAACAGCTGCAACCCCTCCACCATCAGACTCCTCAACAAAAAACTCAACCAGAGACTCATTTAAGGACTTTTACTTGTGCACTTTATTGCTTTTCTTTTTGTTCCTTCTAAATTGCACAGTCAGTTTGTTTACATTCGTTATCTTTTTACAGTTCTTTTGTTTGTTTACATGTTTTACATTGTGTACAGTTTATTTTTTGCACTACCAATTAGTGGTAATTTTGCCATGCTCACAGGAAAATCGAATCTCAGGGTTGTATGTTCTTCTTTTCTTTCTTTGGCTTGGCTTCGCGGACGAAGATTTATGGAGGGGGTAAAAAGTCCACGTCAGCTGCAGGCTCGTTTGTGGCTGACAAGTCCGATGCGGGACAGGCAGACACGATTGCAGCGGTTGCAAGGGAAAATTGGTTGGTTGGGGTTGGGTGTTGGGTTTTTCCTCCTTTGCCTTTTGTCAGTGAGGTGGGCTCTGCGGTCTTCTTCAAAGGAGGTTGCTGCCCGCCAAACTGTGAGGCGCCAAGATGCACGGTTTGAGGCGTTATCAGCCCACTGGCGGTGGTCAATGTGGCAGGCACCAAGAGATTTCTTTAGGCAGTCCTTGTACCTTTTCTTTGGTGCACCTCTGTCACGGTGGCCAGTGGAGAGCTCGCCATATAATACGATCTTGGGAAGGCGATGGTCCTCCATTCTGGAGACGTGACCCATCCAGCACAGCTGGATCTTCAGCAGCATGGACTCGATGCTGTCGACCTCTGCCATCTCGAGTACTTCGACGTTAGGGGTGTAAGCGCTCCAATGGATGTTGAGGATGGAGCGGAGACAACGCTGGTGGAAGCATTCTAGGAGCCGTAGGTGGTGCCGGTAGAGGACCCATGATTCGGAGCCGAACAGGAGTGTGGGTATGACAACGGCTCTGTATACGCTTATCTTTGTGAGGTTTTTCAGTTGGTTGTTTTTCCAGACTCTTTTGTGTAGTCTTCCAAAGGCGCTATTTGCCTTGGCGAGTCTGTTGTCTATCTCATTGTCGATCCTTGCATCTGATGAAATGGTGCAGCCGAGATAGGTAAACTGGTTGACCGTTTTGAGTTTTGTGTGCCCGATGGAGATGTGGGGGGGCTGGTAGTCATGGTGGGGAGCTGGCTGATGGAGGACCTCAGTTTTCTTCAGGCTGACTTCCAGGCCAAACATTTTGGCAGTTTCCGCAAAGCAGGACGTCAAGCGCTGAAGAGCTGGCTCTGACTGGGCAACTAAAGCGGCATCATCTGCAAAGAGTAGTTCACGGACAAGTTTCTCTTGTGTCTTGGTGTGAGCTTGCAGGCGCCTCAGATTGAAGAGACTGCCATCCGTGCGGTACCGGATGTAAACAGCGTCTTCATTGTTGGGGTCTTTCATGGCTTGGTTCAGCATCATGCTGAAGAAGATTGAAAAGAGGGTTGGTGCGAGAACACAGCCTTGCTTCACGCCATTGTTAATGGAGAAGGGTTCAGAGAGCTCATTGCTGTATCTGACCCGACCTTGTTGGTTTGTCTGGCAAGCCTTCGGATGAACGACGCCTATCTGGTGTAGGCTTCATGGTCAAGAGCTTCATTGCCTCCAAACTCGAAAACCTTCCGACAGGCCTCTCGGACCGAATCATGTCCATGCGACTCCCACTTCAAAACAAGCGTCACATCACCCTCATCAGTGTCTATGCTCCAACCCTCCAGGCGGAACCAGCAGAAAAGAACAAGTTCTACACCGACCTGCGCAACCTCATCCAACGTACCCCTACAGCCGACAAGGTTGTCATCCTGGGCGACTTCAACGCTCGTGTCGGCAAAGACTCAGAAACCTGGCCAGGAATCCTGGGCAAGCATGGCGTCGGCAAGTGCAACGACAATGGGCGCCTCCTGTTGGAGCTCTGCGCAGAACAGCGACTTGTCATTACAAACACCCTTTTTCAGCAGAGGGACAGCCTTAAGACCACCTGGATGCATCCCCGATCCAAACACTGGCACCTCCTGGACTACATCCTGGTGCGAGAAAGTGACAAACAAGATGTGCTCCACACCAGGGTCATGCCTAGCGCGGAATGCCACACTGACCACCGGCTGGTTCGCTGCAAGCTCAACCTTCACTTCAAGCCAAAGCCCAGGAACAATAAAGCCCCCAGAAAGAGGTTCAATGTTGGAAACCTGCAGTCAGACGAAGCGAGAGGAAACTTCCAGGCAAACCTCAAAGCAAAGCTCGACGTTGCAACCCGCCTCACGGACCCGTCCCCTGAAACCCTCTGGGATCAGTTGAAGACTACCATACTGCAATCCACTGAAGAGGTACTGGGCTTCTCCTCCAGGAAAAACAAGGACTGGTTTGACGAAAACAGCCAGGAAATCCAGGAGCTGCTGGCAAAGAAGCGAGCTGCCCACCAGGCTCACCTTACAAAGCCGTCCTGTCCAGAGAAGAAACAAGCCTTCCGTCGCGCATGCAGCCATCTTCAGCGCAAACTCCGGGAGATCCAAAATGAGTGGTGGACTAGCCTCGCCAAACGAACACAGCTCTGCGCGGACATTGGCGACTTCAGGGGTTTCTACGAGGCTCTAAAGGCTGTGTACGGCCCCTCACCCCAAGTCCAAAGCCCGCTGCGCAGCTCAGACGGCAAAGTCCTCCTCAGCGACAAGATCTCCATCCTCAACCGATGGTCAGAACACTTCCAATCTCTTTTCAGTGCCAACCGCTCAGTCCAAGATTCCGCCCTGCTCCAGCTCCCTCAACAGCCCCTAAGGCTAGAGCTGGATGAGGTTCCCACCCTGGATGAGACATATAAGGCAATTGAACAACTGAAAAGTGGCAAAGCAGCAGGTATGGATGGAATCCCCCCAGAAGTCTGGAAGGCTGGCGGCAAAACTCTGCATGCCAAACTGCATGAGTTTTTCAAGCTTTGTTGGGACCAAGGTAAACTGCCTCAGGATCTTCGTGATGCCACCATCATCACCCTGTACAAAAACAAAGGCGAGAAATCAGACTGCTCAAACTACAGGGGAATCACGTTGCTCTCCATTGCAGGCAAAATCTTCGCTAGGATTCTACTAAATAGAATAATACCTAGTGTCGCCGAGAATATTCTCCCAGAATCACAGTGCGGCTTTCGCGCAAACAGAGGAACCACTGACATGGTCTTTGCCCTCAGACAGCTCCAAGAAAAGTGCAGAGAACAAAACAAAGGACTCTACATCACCTTTGTTGACCTCACCAAAGCTTTCGACACCGTGAGCAGGAAAGGGCTTTGGCAAATACTAGAGCGCATCGGATGTCCCCCAAAGTTCCTCAACATGATTATCCAACTGCACGAAAACCAACAAGGGTTGTATGTGATGTTTTATATATATATACACACTGACAATAAATATGAAATCTGAAACCTGAGCCCACATTTACCACTTCATCTGGCAACTTGTTCCACAATCCCACCACTCTCTGAGTGAAGAAGTTCCCCCTGATGTTCTCCCTAACTTTTCACCTTTCACCCTTAACCCATGTCCTCTGGTTTGTGTTTCAACTTCAGTGGAAACAGCTTATCTACATTTACTCTGTCTATCCCCCTAATAATTTAAAATACTTCCCCTCATTCTTCTATGCTCCAGGGAATAAAGACCTAAGCTGTTTAACTTAGCCTTTAATTCAGTTCTTGAATTCCAGGCAACATCCTTATAAGTCTTCTCTGCAATCTTTCTATCTTATTGATATCTTCCCTGTAGTTAGGTGACCATAACTGCACACAATACTTCAAATTTGGCCTCACCAATGTCTTATTCCATTTTACCATAACATCCCAATACCTATACTCAATACTTTCATTTATGAAGACCAATATGCCAAAAAGCTCTCTTTAGAATGCAATCTACCTGTGACACCAGTTTCAGAGAATTATGTATCTGTATTCCCAGATCCCTCTATTTTACCACACTCCTCAGTGGGCTACTATTTACCGTGCATGTCCTTTCTTGGTTTGTCCTTCCAAAATGAAACACCTCACACTTGTCTGCATTAAATTCCATCTGCCATTTTCTGGCCCATGTTTCCAGCTGGTCCAGATACCTCTGAAAATTTTGAAAGCCTTCCTGAACACTTCCAACACCTCCAATCTTTGTGTCATCAGCAAACTTGCTGATCCAATTTACCACATTATCATCCAGATCATTGATATGGAGACAAACATCAATGGTCCCATCACCAATCCCTAGGCACACCACTAGTCACAAGCCTCCAGTCTGAGAAACTATCATCCACCACTATTCTCTAGCTTCTCCCATTCACCCATTGTCAAATCCAGTTGACTACAGAACTTCACCATGAGAACTGAGTATTTGAACATTCCTGACTAAGCTCCCATATGGGACCTTATTAAAGTCCACATAGACAACATCCACAGCCTTTCCTTCATCAACTTTTCTGGTAACCTCCTTAAAAAACTCTATAAGATTGGTTAAATATGACCTACCATGCACAAAGTATTCTTGACTATCCCTAATCAGTCCATGGCTATCTAAATAATTGTATATCCAATCTCTCAGATCATCTTCCATTAATTTACTTACTAATGGTGTCAGGCTCACTGGCCTATAATTTACAGAGTTATAATTAGAGACTTTTTTAAACAACTGAACAATGTGAGCTACCCTTCAATCCTCCGGCACCACACCTGTGGCTAAGGACATTTTAAATATTTCTGCTAGAGCCCCTGCAATTTCTACACTTGCCTCCCTCAAGGTCCAAGGGAATATTTTGACAGGCCCTGGGGATTTATCCACCCTTATTTGCTTTAAGTTAGCAAGCACTTCCTCCTCTTTATTCTGTATAGATTCCATGACCTCACTGCTTGTTTTCCTTACTTCCTATGACTCTGTTCTCATTTCCTGAGTGAATACTGATGAAAAAAAAACATTTAAGCTCTCCCCAATCTCTTTGGTACCATATAAAGCTGACCACTCTGATCTTCAAGGCAACAAATTTTGTCTCTTACCATCCTTTTGCTCTTAATATCCTTTAGGATTTTCCTGCATAATGTCTGCCAAAGCAACCTCATGTCTTCTTTTAGCCTTCCTGATTTCTTTCTTTAGTTTTTCCTACATATTTTATACTCCTCAAGTACCTCATTTGGTCTGTGTTTCCTATACCTGCTATACACTTCTCTTCTTCTGAACCGGATCCCCAACATCTCTCAAAAACCAAGGTTCCCTATGTCTGTTAACTTTGCATTTAATCCTGAGAGGAACATACAAACTCTGTACTCTCAAAATTTCTCCTTTGATGTTCTTCATTTACCTTGCACATCCTTGCCAGAAAACAACTTATCCCAATCCACGCATTCTAGATGCTTCCACATTTCATCTATCATCCCAAGAAGAGTAGAGTGAGCTGCCTTAACGACTATCACCGAGTAGCACTGACATCAACTGGGATGAAATGCTTTGAGAGGTTGGTCATGGCCAGAATTAAGACGTAGCTAACCAAAGGACTGGACCCACTACAATTCACCCACCATCACAATTGCTCCACAGCAGATGCAATATCACTGGCTTTCCATTCAGTTCTGGATCACCGAAAAAACAGCTGCTCTCCATCGACTGCAGCTCAGCCTTTAACATCATAATTTTCTCATTGCTGGTCAACAAGCTCCAACCCCTGGGCTTCTACAACCTCCTCTGCAACTGGACCCTTGACTTCCTCATCAGAAGACCACAGTCCGTATGAATTGGGAACAGTGTCTCCTCACTGATGATCAACGTAGGCGCATCTCAAGGATGTGTGCCTGGCCCTCTGCTCCACTCACTCTACATCCATGACAGTGTGGCCAGGCACAATTCCAATGCTATCTACAAATTTGCTGATGACACCACAGTTGTCAGCAGAATCACAGATGGCAATGAGGAAGCGTAGAGGAGGGAGATAGATCAGCTCGTTGAGTGTTGTCACACCAACAATCTTGCATGCAATATTAGCAAAACCAAGGTGGTGTTTGTAGACTTCAGGAGGAAATCAGGAGAACACGAACCAGTCCTCATCGAGGGGTCAGAAGTGGAGAGGGTCAAGAACGTCAACTTCTTTGGTATCGACATCTCCGAGTATCTGTCCTGGAGCCTCCTTGTTTTTTTTTCAAATTTTATTTAAAAGATTTTTTAAAAACAAAATACAGTCAAGTAACAGCAAGAAATTTTTAGATACGTAAAGGAAAAACCCTCCCCACCCTTCAGCTAGCTCCCTTAAGGGGAGCCAAATACAAAAAGAAAACAGAATATATGAAATATATAGAATATTTCAAAGTATTTTCACATTCATATATTCCAAATATGAAGACCACATATTAACAAAGAAAGAATAATTATCATGCAAGTTACAAGTAATTTTTTCCAACGGAATACAAGCTCTTAATTCATTATGCCAACATGCTATATTAATCTCCACATTATCTTTCCAAGTACTAGCTACACATTTTCGTGCTACAGATAATGCTAAACATACAAATGCAATTTGAAATGTATCCAACCCCATTCCCTTCAAAGAAACCATATAACCCAATGAAAAAAATCGATGGATCTAATGGTAATTTAATCTTAAATAATTTCTCCAAAACAAATCTAATTCCTTCCCAAAATGGTTGTACTTTAACACAAGACCAAACAGCATGTAAAAAAGTTCCAGTACATAGTCCACATCGAAAACAAGAGTCCAAATTGCTAAACCTATATTTTTACAATTTCTCTGGAGTCAAATATAATTGATGTAAAAAGTTATAATTAACCATTCCATATCTTACATTCATCATTTTAGTTACACTGTCATGACACACAACCTCCCAATTGTCCTTAGGAAAAATATAATTTAAATCACTTTCCCATTAAGCCTAGATTTCTCCCACTCCATACTACCTTGTAAAAATTGATACATATCCAAAATATAACCTTTCTTTGGTAGAGAGGAAATCAAAGACTCAAATTTTGTCAACATAAGTAAATTCATCTTTATACCATAATTATCTTTTATCAAAGCTCTGAGTTGATAGTACACAAATAAAGAATTTACAGATATATCAAATTTCTCCCTCAATTGATTAAAAGAAAGAAACTGTCCGTCTTCAAAACAATCCTGAACTATCTTTATACCCTTGGAATTCCATCTCTTTAAATGATTATTAAACATTGAAAAGGGAATAAGTTGGTTATGATATAATGGAGTTTGAATTGATAGTTTACCCTTCGACCCAGATAGAATTAAATATTTAGGAGTTATAGAGTAAATGCAGATTATCAATCTTTATATAAATTATGTTCCTTTATTAAAAAGGATTAAAATGGATTTGATTAAAAGGAAAGATCTTCCGTTAACATTAATTGGTTGAGTAAATTGTATTAAAATAAATATTTTTCCTCAAATCCAATATTTGTTTCAGTCGATACCATGTTTACTTTGAAAGGGTTTTTTTCAGGATCTGAATAGAGCGGTGTAGGATTTTTTATGGAAGGGAAAATTAGCACGAGTAGCTTTGCACAAGCTTGCATGGAAATTTGCATTAGATGGACTTCAGTTAACTCATTTTCAAAATTATTATGAAGCAGCTCAGTTGAAATTTGTTAGTAGATTGATGGATATGGACCAACCCCCAAGTTTGGCGAAGGTTGAAATGGCTTGTATTTCTGAAGTTGAGGTACATCAGTTTATATTTAAATGGAATATGAATTTATTATGGGAATGTAATATGCCGGTATTAAAACACTTGTTAAAGATATGGGGGTGAAAGAAATATGGTTTTAGGGCTGGACCCTCCATGTTGATCCAATCACAAGAAGGATCGCAGTGGGCTATACTTTGTGAGGTGTTTGTGGAGATATGGTATATCACTGAACACACTTGAAAACTTCTGCAGGTGTACTGTGGAGAGCATTTTGGCTGGTTGCACCACTGTCTTGTGCCAAAGCTTAGGACAAGAAAAAAACTCCAGAGGGTTGTTAACTCAGCCTGCAACATCACAGACACCAGTCTTCACTCCATCAAGGACATCTACAAGAGGCCCTGTCTTAAGAAAACAGCCTCTATCCTCAAAGACCCTCATAACTCAGGCCATGCCCTTTTCACTCTGCTACCATCAGGAAAACTTTACAGGGGCCTGAAGACAAGCACTCAGGGGCACAAGGACAGCTTCTTCCCCACTGCCATCAGATTCCTGAATGAACAATGAGCCAAAGACACGGCCTTACCTTAACTTTTTTTATTGTGATGCTTCCACAAAACAACAAATTTCAAGACAGGTTCATGATAATAAATTCTGATTCTGATTCTGAAGTAGGTGCTAGCCAATCTGTGCCTTCCTAATCTTGTGGATCTCTTATCCTTCTTCACTCCAAAGACAATGTCTGAAACTGAATCAGAATTTATTGTCGAGAATATGTAACAAAATCTAGTTGTTTTGTAGGAGCATTAAAGATGCATACAAAGAAAATCCCCAGCTTTCTGAACTTTGTCTCATGAGACATTTTCTCCAATTCAGGTAGTATCCAGGTAAATCTCATTTACGTGGTACATAGATGGGAGAGGTATGTAGTGCTATAGTCTAGGTGCAGATCAGTGGGGCTAGGCGCAATAATAATTAGGCACAGACTAGATGGGCCAAAGGGCCTGTTTCTGCGGTGTCATGTTCTGTGGATCTGTCTCCTTCAATTTCACAAAGCAGGAAAGAAAGTTGCACTGCTGGAGCTCCCACTGGTGCAGACCCACAGAGAGTAGTTAGTGGAGACACAACGCTCCTCCGCAGGGTTCTACCAGCTGGTCCTGCTGCCTACGGCTCTGGTCAGGCTTCAAACAGCTTGCTAAAGGAGCTGATGGTGTTTTATTTTAAAATCCTGTGACCTTGGAGTCTGGGCCCAAGTTGGTGGTGCCTGTGTTAGGCAGTGGCCGCAAGGGGTTGTAGACACCAGGGGAGCAGCAGGTTAGAGCAGGGGACCAGAAAACAAGAATACCACCACCCCCCACCCACCCCCATCCGTTTGAGAAGGAGAAGCAGAAATGACCCAAGGGAACGGTGACCATGGCACTAAAACAGTGAGGGGCTCTGAGGCTGAAGAATGCATGGGTGGTGAGCTGATGGCAACATGGGGTGAGGAACCCACATATTCTCTGGGCTGCTGGGATCTGCAGTCAAGGGACTCACTCCAGGCTGCAGACTGCTGGAGACTGGCTCAAGACTGGCTGAAGGGGTACCAGGTATTGGAAATGATATACGAGAGGGTGCCGAGGGTCCTAAAGGCTTCCTGATTGTGTTGGAGGTTTGGATCTGGAGCTCGGGCTGCTGATAGTTTGGACTGAAGTCTGTGTGGTTGTGCAAGCTGTGGGAGTACTGGAGGTGAATCCATGGACACAGTGACTCTGGGGTGGACTCTCTTTTGCTTCTCTTTCTCTGACTGTAAGGGGCACCAGCTGTCTCATCTACTGATGGTGAATCTTTACCCACCTTGCGTTAAACTAAAGGAAATTTTGTGCAATATTACTTTTTCTGTTTAAGTTGAATTTTGAATCTGTCATCAGAGCCATGTTGGTCTTTCTTGTCTTCCAGAGTTGGGAAATGTCACTTGCCAATAAGGTTATTTCTGTGTTCAGCAGAGTATTCCTCACCATTTGGGACCCCAAAAAGTCCTTCCAACTTAAACAACACTTCACATGAATCTGCAGGTGTCATCTACCTCATCTGCTCATCTCAATGTGGCATCCTCTGCATTGAAGAAACTAGATGCAGACTGGGAGATCACTTCGATGAGCACCTTCACTCTGTCTACTGCAACAACTTGGACCTCCCAGTGGGCAACCACTTTAATTCCACATACCACCCCCACACCCACTTGTAACATGGAAGGTAGCCTTACTGGTCAGACAGAAAAAGAGGTTGGCGGTCGCTTCCCTGCTCCCTCCGTGTCATTGGATCTCAGATCCACCCACAGCCAATCCCACCTTATGGTTGGACACCTGGAGTCACATGAGCCATTCCGTGGGTCAGCCCATGGGTGCCAGGTACAGTCGGGTGCTCCAGCCACTCTTTCTTTTTTGTCTGCGAGCTGAGGTAACACCCCGATCTACTCCATACTGGGGATTGCAAGCAGTCCTGGAGAACAAACCCATTGTGAGATGTGTTAGATGGGTAGGGGGCTCTCCTTCACATGCACCTCAAAGGGAACCATCATGGGTAGTCTAATCTAATTTGTATTGTGCATAGCTTCTGTAAGTTGAGTGCCATGTCTGTTTGTCGGGAAAGTGGTGGCCCGTATTGTTTGCTTTTACCCTCTGTAGTGTAGTTGTGGTTATTTGTAGTTAAGTTAACTTGTATAACAACAAATTTGGTTTATGTGGGTGTACATGTCTCCTATTGTGTTTGTGTTTCCCATTGTAAATAAAGTTCACAGTTTAATATGACCAGGTCAGTTACTCTTTGAACCTTTCAAACTTGTTCCCCACCACACACAAATTTGAGGAACAGCACCTGACATTCTGCCTGGACCCTATCCAACCAGACGTCGTTAATGACCGGTTTTCATTAGACCCTCTCCCTCAGACTCTCTCTTTCCCCATCTGTCTTCTTTCCTCCACCTCCCCATCACCTCCCTTCTCTATCAGAGCTACCCTTCTTAGCTCTCCGCCCGCATTTCGGCTTCTTCCCCTTCTACCCTCACATGTGTCTCCACCTCTGATCTGTTTACCTGTGCTCCCCTGCCCCTTCCCCCTCTCCTCCTCCCCACCCCCCCCACCTATCTTTTTATTCCACCATCTACCTGTTTTTCAACACTCCTGATGACGGGCTCAGTACCTTTTACTTTCTGTGGATGCTGCGTGACCTACCGAGTTTCTCCAGCATGTTTGAGTTTAGTCCATGCAAACAGCAGTGCCCTAAGTTCTGAACAACCAGTTTGCAAAACCCCAGAGTTCCAGATAGAGGTGGCATTGTATTTCCCTACGAGTTGCTGGTCCTGGGGGAAGGGAAGTGTGCATGTTGTTGAATGTTTCTATCCAGCAGGAGAACAGCGGGGACTCTGCAGTCCTCTTCTCCCCTGTCTGGAGCCGATCCCTTTCATGTATTCTCTCTCAGACAGGCAAACCGTGCCTAAATCTGTTCCTGCTGATCCCACCAGCTGTATCTTCCTTGAATCCAAGATCTTAATCTTCTGATAATAGACTGGAAAGAAAAAAAAAGGCCCAGTCAAAAACCTTTACGAATAACCAAATTGAACCCAAACACAATTGTAAAGTGTGAGGAATCATTATTTTGTGACAGGTTCTGAAATCTAATGTCATGAGATTGTTGATTGCTTTCTAATGGTTTAATTTCATGGTCTTTCTGTTGGGGAAGCATGATTCATATTTTCTTCGATCTTCTGTGAGACTTCGATCACTTTCACTTCCCATCATCTGCCACAAAAGGGGTGTCAGATCTCCTGAGAGCTGGAAGCAGAGCACAAATTGTTGCAATTAACTGACCCTTTTTTTCTATTTGTCAGTCAATGTGTCTTTTAACATCTAAAATGTTGATTGTCTATCAATCCCACTGAATTATAACTACCAGACAGGAAATTTAAATGAAATATTCTTTCTGCATATCATTCTCCTACATCATTAGTAAAATCATAGTTATATTTAAATCCTAATAAATATTGAGTGGCAAAGTCCAAAGTGCAGCAAATTAATTTATTTTGGACTTCAATTGGCTTATTCCTCCTCTCTGAATAGCAGCTGTTACTTCACCTAGTCTGAGGAGCATATATCAGTCTTTATTGTCTGCACCAGGTTATATTTCCCAGAGAAAATTTTGTAGTGCTCCCTTTCTTTTTCTCTTCCTTTCATGTGAAGCAATGAGAGAGCATTCTCTCAGAGAGAGCAGCAGCAAAAGTGGGCCCACTTTTATTCCATAAATGCAATTTCTCCAGCTGACCTCAACAGCGAGAGTGAAAGAATATTGAAACAAAGATGGCGCAGGTTAAATTTGTGCGGGCGAATGTTATTCTAATATGCGCAGAGAAAGATGGCGAATGTTTTGGGTGGGGAGGGGTGCAACTGGGAAAAGAGAAAAGGAATGGTGCAGTTTTCACAATATAATGAAAAACGCGTACAAGGCTAGGATTTCATTGTCGATAATACATAAACACGGATGAATTCTGTCTTTGGTTTGTTCATGGTTTTCACTCTGCACAGCAGGGATGTTCTTAAGAACTTGCCCTCTGCGTAATTTCTCTAAACAGAAGCCACAGTCCTAGTGAGATGTGATTATATTCAGATCAGCTGTTCACTCCCTACGAAAAGTGTTATAAATTGAATCAACGAATGAGTCGTACATTTTCACTTTGCCGGGATTTATAAATACACACTTATTACTATTCCACTTTCTTGAGGAGATGCTGGGTACCTTTGTTGTACAAAATATATTTAGTGATTGACAAGAACATGTCTACTGCCTGCAGCCTCTGCAATAGCTCACCATGTTGCCTGCTAACCAGAAGATCAAAAATTATCGATTTCATGCAACTGCGTGCTTTGGATACGTAAGTGAGTTTTAAATGTGGCTATACCGAAAAAAAAGCACAAGCGGTATATTTTGTAAAAACAATAAATTGTCTAATTAATGTTCTATTGCAGGTGATGTTCTTCAACTTTATTTTAACTTGCCTTGATTTGAAATATTCACACAGATTATTCAAACATTTTGTCGCAGTCCACATCTGCAGTCCCAGAATCCTTTGTGCATCTAATCTTTCTTGCAATTGGAATGTCTTCAATCTTTTCGAGGATTAAAGACTCAAAATGTGAGAAACGGATATCAATAACTTAAAATTAAGGCATTCTTTAGTCTTTGGCGGAAAAGCAGGAAAATATTTTTTCCCCAGATAATGGAGTACGAAACTTTCCTACTTTCCTTTTGACAATCATCAAACATGTATCCCATTCCCTTTATTATTTTTCTCTGTCATGTTGCTTGACATGCTATTTTACAGTTCTATTTCAATACAATGCTCCAAAAGCACATGCGCTACCTTGAAAGCAATTTCTAAATATTGGAGTATGCGATTGCTTTTCCAAAGCTGCTTTTGGATATTTCTACAGAGGTATTCAGCCATTGCCGCAGTCACCGTCTTTGTGGCAGGCAGGGGTATCTTGCCCAACTATTGCCTGACAGCATTCAAAAGGTACGTTTCCAATTGCACAACTTTCAAAATATCATTATTCCCTATGACCATAATATTTAAAACAAGAAAGATGAAAAATCGCAGTGTGCTTTAATCCAAATATTACCTGATCGGGATTAATTAAAAGCGATCCCGTGGAAAAATTACTAGAATGTAACAGGGAGCTGTGCGGATTTTCATCATCTTCAAGTGAAGGTCACAAAGCCAGCGCTCCAAAGACTTTCTGTCAATAATTATGCGCAGACGGTTCGGATGGAAACATGCAAATTTAAACAGTATTAATAAAATCAAGTCCATTTGTCCTTAACATGTTTGGAATAGAAAGGCATCACCTTGCTAAAGATCTAATTGTGCTTTCAGAAATTGTATTTGCTTTTTAACCACAACATCTGCCATAGCCTTTTAAAGGGCTGGAGTAATCCCTAAAACTTCATGTTTGTCTTTGTCAACACAGATTGTCCAGTTGTGTAATAAATGGTCGGCATTGTGGCTACTTGAAATCTGCAAAATAAGTTTGGTTATTATTCAGCAGCAATTCATCTGCATCTCAAAAACCTTGAATGCATATATGTGGATAATACTTTTGTCAGAATATATATCAATATAGGTAGTTTATTTAGGTACTCAAAACATTAATTCTTAGAGATATCTAAAAGATATATCTGTGCCATTTGTTCTTCTATGAAACAATACAGTTCCATAAAAGAAGATCCTGCTTTGAAAATTAATTCTGTTTAATTGAGTTCGATATACACATTTTCAATTATCTGCCTAGAAGATTTTCTAATTTTGAATAAAATGAGCAGTTAATACTTTCATCTTGAGTCCCGTACATTTAAGTAGTTTTCTTTAACGTAGCCTTATTCTTCACAAAATATTTTTGAGATACCTTTTGTCCGTCAATAAATGGAAACAATGCAATATTTTAAAATATTATTTTGACCAAAGATTATCTGTCACAAAATATTATTTTTCAGTGTTTTAGAGGGATTTTCGTTCAAAGTGAGAGTCATTTGACTGCAAGTATATTTGACAAATGCATTTTCACTTTAAACCTTTTTTAGCATGTCCTGAAAGAGAAATGCAGTTTGAATGAACTAACAACAGGAGCAGACAAGTGTGCTTCTTTTTTGGGTGGGATGTGCATTCTGTTTATTTCACCAGGCTAAGACACACGGTAGCAGTTTGAAATTTGAGATATTTAACTAAATAAGATCAGTGCTCTCTGAGATTTCCAGAACGCTGCAGTAGGGGTGGATTTTCAATGTCTTTGGCACATTAATGTATGAAGATATATTTGTAATATGTTTTTACATGAAATCAGCACATCTTCATGGCAGAAACATAAATGACAAGCCAGCTTTAATTGCTTTCAATGTTCTTGCTGTGTTGCTCTATGAAAAGTTAACAGGAATATCTTTGCAACTCCAGTATAAATTGCAAAGAATATATCCCTGTAATGCCTTCAGTTTGCACACCCTTAAAATAACACACACACATAATATGTATTTTATTCAGCACTAATATTTGGACAGAATATAAAGCAAAGTAGTTATTTTCAAGTTTAGTGACAAAAATAGCAAATGATTGAGCAATTCTATTGTTCCAGTCTTCAGAACAACAAGGAGTTAAAAGCTAATCAACATTTACCTGGTATTTTTGTTTGGCATTATATTATTTCTGAACCATATTTAATTAAATGGAAGAATCAGATGTCACCAAATTGATGGGAGCTCAAAATTTGAATTCCAAACATATCAGTACGAACCTAATTGAGTAACTGCAATTAGCAGTTTATTTTATGATTAATGTAAGATGCAATTACTTTTAAGGAACCAAAGAAGTCTAATTGAATTTTGTGGGCCAATTCTAAGGAAGAGCTATAACGAATGTGTGTAAGCAATAAAAATTAGTGGCATATCTAACTGCATTACAGTTGGAAACCATTATTATATGATCAATATTGTGTATTGGCATTGATAACAAAGGGCAGTTGTCTCATCCACGAACATTAGAATGGCCTTGTGAGATTTGCAATGCATTTCTTCAGAGAAAATACCCCATACAGGTACCATATTAATATATATTGGTTCATGTTTAAGTTGTATGCTCGTTAAGTCATAACCTATTGAAATTCATAGTGCATCAAAAATCCTAATTCTACACAAACCATAATACTCTGACTTGCATGGACTCACGAAGGGAAAATAGAATACTGAGAGAAAAATGATTTCAGAAATTTCATTTTATTTTGTGACTGAAAAACTCCCGCATAATCCTGGTAGGAAAATGACTGTAATCACACCTTTTTGTTGCTTAGCATTCTGATGTATTGTGGGAAATTTGTCTTGAATGAGTTTTCCTTGATGGGTGAGATCAATAATGATCAATAATCTTACAGAAATAGTTGCTGGAAGAGTCTCAGCATTAATGCCTTTCCCTTCACTCCCGTTTCCTAGAGAAATTCACAAGAGGCTTGGGGAATTTAAAGCATTCTGTTCTTGCACTGGAGACAATAGGAATACAACACTTTTATTTCTACAGCAGCTAATCAAGTCCAATTACACTTAGTGGTACATAGCAACTGCATGAGCTTTGTCCAGGCACGTGGAGCACATCCTGGAGTTGCTCTTCTGACTTTTCCATTGATAATTGTTGTCTGAAGGTGTTGCGGAGTGTACTGGGTCCCGGAAAGGTGGCAATCACCTTTACTTTGTTCAATTTCTTTTTGTGCTCTGAGAAATGGGAGTGATCAGTGTTGTCTCTGATCACAGTGTCTTAAATCATGCGTTTTTGAAGACTTTAAGTTTCAGACATGACTTCCATGAAAGGAAAAAGCGAGGGTTGGGTGTAATTTAATGATACTTTTGGCTTTTCTTTGGGCTGGATCACGTGCTTGGGTACAAATAATTTATTTTCTTGTGATTCTCATGGTGGTTTTTGTGTTTACTCAGAATATGCTCGGATCCATTGCTGAACTGAAGCTTTTCCTGGTCTAGTGATGCGTGCAGTGCAGAAGAGTGCCATCAATCACAGTGTATTGTGGTTAAAACACAAAGCTGTGGAAACTCAGCAGGCCAAACTGTGCGCTTTATGAGGAAAACATAAAGATACATAACCAATGTTATTGGTTTGGTCCCTTCATCAAGATATGAGCAAAATGAGGTCAAGCGTCTGAACAAAATGGTGGAGGGGGAGGAGCATAGGTCCACAGGCAGGTGGTAATAGGTGGATAAGGTACACTAGCAAACAGGGGAGGAGGGATGGTTCTGTGAATAGAGAGGGAAGGAGGTGTAGAACTGGAGGAAAGAAGACAGAGGGATAGGAAAGAGAGGGGGAATGAGGAGTGATCTAGCAGAAACCAGAGAAATTGATATTAATGCCATCTGATTGCAGAGGTCCCAGACAGAATATTAGGTGTTGCTCCTCTAATTTATGGGAGGCCTTGGTTTAGCAGTGCACGAGGCCATGGACAGACATGTCAGCAAGGTAGTGAGGTGCAGAATTGAAATGGTTGGCCACTGGGAGATCCCTGTCATTGATGTGAACAGGGCATCTAGTTTCTCTGATGTAGAGAAGGCCACAAAGGGATCACCGGATGCAGTAGATGACTCCCGCAGATTCACAAGTGAAGGATTACTTCACTTGGAAGGACTGTTTAGAGCCCCAATTGGTGGTGAGGGTGGACACAAATGTGGCACTTACTGCAGCTGCAGAGGAAGGTGCCAAGAGGGCAATTAATGGGAAAGGAATGAGTGGACAAGAGAGTAATGGAGGGGGCAGTCTCTACAGAAGGCCAAGGGGAGGAAAGTGTAATGTGGACTGGATTATTCAGTGATGTTTGTTTGATTTTCATCAGATAGAGCCTTTGGCACCACTTGTAATCAGATGAGGTCTGTATATAATATCTCATTTATATGAAAATGTGCTGCTTACAGCAACAAAAGTGGTGCCTCCAACAAACAACGATGCCTCCAACATTCAACATGGTGCCACCACCACCATCTAGCATGGTGCCTCCATTATCCAACATGGTTTCCCCAAGATGGTGCCTGCAACATCCAACATGGAGTCTCTAACATCCATCATGGAGTCTCTAACATCCAACATGGTGTCCTCAGCATCCAACATGGTTCCCCCAACATCCAGCGTAGTGCTTTGGACATCCAACTCCCTGAATGTTGCACTCAATCTTTGCGTTCAAGGTATTAGAATTGAATCAGCACCCTTTAATCAACAACAAGCGTTCTGTCCACTGCAATGCAGCTTACTCATCACTGAGGACTTACCAATATATTAAAATCAGAAAAATTAAATTTACGATATCTGCTAAATTCTGGATAATTTGGGGACTGTGAGGAATGAGCTCATCCACTTGAGTTCCAGACTTCACCAGAGGGCTTGAACCTCATGTTGCTTTTCTTCCATTGACTGGATGAAGGTCAGCAGGAGCAATGCTTTGAGACATTGGAGGAAAGGGTGTGGGGGGGGGGGTGAATAAGAGAATGTGGGGCACGGTGGATGAAATAGTGTGATTGAAGAGTACTTTTCTATTTTTTTAATATGTATTCTGATGTACTCTATATTTTTTTTGATGTGGAATTTCAAATGAAATTGAAATTTTGAAAAAGTATCAGAACCAGTACCACCAGGCTGAGAAATAGTTTCTTCCCACAGGCAGTGAGAATGCTGAATGACCAAAGGATCTGCTCACACTAACCTTCTGAGACTTTCATATTTATTTCCGCTCCATAAATGGTTATATGGTTAAACAGCATTTATTTACTTATTTATATAGATGAATACTTTTCCTGCATATATATTGACTATATGTGTATTATATCTAGTTGTGCATCTGTGTGTTCTGCACTGAGGACCAGAGATCGTTGATTGGGTTGTACTTGTGCGATCAGATGACAATAAACTTGAAGGTAGTTCATCCCCACTTTCTCAGAGCAGCTGGGGGCAACAAATGTCTTTTAAATTAATAATAGAATAGTACAGTCTTCAGTCCAAAATGTTGAGCTGACCAATGTACCCACTTCACATCAATCACCTTTCTCCTGCTCACAGTTCGTAACCTCCATTTTTCTTACATCCATATACCCAAGTCTTTTGAATGTCCCTTCTGTACCAGGCTCCACCAGCTCCTGCATGAATTTCAGACACCCACCAATCCGCATAAAAAAATCTGACGTCTGAGTTTTAATGTGTAGATTTATTCTTCAACAAGTATTTAATTAACCTTTTATGACATAAAAAGTAAAATCTTACATTACACTTGCCACAACTCTGTCAAAATCTAAACGCTTATTTCCAGATTCATAAAATCAAAATGAAATGAGACCTCATCTCGGATCCCAGTTCCACTGAGGAGTCTCATATCACAGATACTAGCTGTTATTCCAAAGTCCCTTCCAGTTTCCCATTGTACCATTCGCAAATTTACTTGTTTTACACAACCCCACGTTAATGCGTCTTTTTTTTTAAAGAGTGATGAGTTTTCATGCTGCTTAAATTAGAATTGATAGAACTGTATTCACAAAGACCAACATAGCAAGTAACGGTGGCAGACCAGTGAGGGGTTCAGCGGCCAAAGAGCAGACAGGTTGTGGGCTGCTGGTGACTGCAGTCAAAGGACTCACACCAGGTCGCAGAATGGATCGAGACTGGCTGAAGGGTAGCCAGGTATCGGAACTGGGATGTGAAAGGGTGCTGAAGGCTTCCTGATCATATTGGAGATATGGATCTGGAGCTCAGGTCGCTCTCCTGCGACCTGGGTGAGATTACTGGGTTGTGCGTGCCTCCTCCACCTTTCAAATAGCAGCCTGATAAGTCAGAAGCCTGGCAATTTAAGGGGGATCCCGCCCCAGCATGACATGGTGAGTGACATGTCATGCAACCACCGGGAATCCCGTTTCCTGTGTTTGGGTGAGATTACTGGGTTGTGTGTGCCTCCTGCACCTTTCAAATGGCAGCCTGATAAGTCAGAAGCCTGGCAATTTAAGGGGGATCCCACCCCAGCATGACATGGTGAGTGACATGTCATGTAGCCACAGGGCTACAGGGTTTCCTGTGTTTTTTCTGTCCCTTTTTGTTTAAAGTTCCAGACTAACTGGGTGAGTCATTTCCCCTTTCAAATAAGTGGAGGAGGACTCCCGGGTAAGTTTTACTAGGTAGATTTTGACCAGGCTTGCCAAGTTTGGCCCTTGCAAATAGCCCTATACCTGGGCCTTCAACCAAGTAAATTGTCTGGTTAATCCATTTTACAAGACAATTTGAAAGGACTTAGTGACTTTGGGGGACTCTCTTACATCTCTTTCCCTGACTGCGAGTTGTTGGCACTTTCTGGTGATGGCAAATCTTTGTCTGCTTTCATCATCATTCAGATGCCTTGCCGTTTGGTGTGGGTGATCACATCTCACCATCCGTCATGATCTCTGATCCTCCAAATTGTAGTGGTTGCCTCCCCTGTTCTCCTTCAGTGAAGGCTCCATCTTTGAGCTGAGACCATAGTCAATGTTGAGTTCACAATTATACAAAGGGAAAAATGCTGAAGAGGTTTCCCATTGCCTTCTTCAGTTGCTGTATCCATACAGGACAGGCAACCCTGGCCATTGATCAGCAGATTAATCTGCCCAATTTTTTTAGTTTTACAACCATAAATTCCAATTTGTAAAATCTACCTGTAAAAGCATCCATCATCTGCAATCCATGGCCTCACGTGATCCTAATTGGAAGGCTAAACAGGTACTACACCTTGCCCAAGGGTGACCTGAAGGAGTGCCTTATACTTCCTTTTACTGAGCAAATCTGCAGCACCTTATTGTAGACCAGTGGTTCACAACCTTTTTCTTTCCACTTACGTATCACTTTAAAGGACTGCTTAAGGTGGTATGTGGGTGGAAAGAAAGTTTGAAAACCACTGTTTTAATCGTACCTCATTGACTCGTTATGTGCACTGTTTCATAACTCCAAAGGAAATGGGCCAATGACAATTTTTCTCAAGCAAAATATTTCAGTAACAATTGGGTCAAGAGCTGTGATTCTCAACCTTCCCACTCACATCCCACCTTAAGCAATCTCTGACTCATCACAGAGCACCGATGGCATAGAGATTACTTAAAGTGGGATGTGAGTGGAAAGAAAAAGGTTGGGAACCGTGGCAGTGTAGACTAAAGGAAATTTCATGTAATATTAGATGTTTTATTACACAATAAAAGTCTTGAATTATGTTCGTCTGCCTGTAAGGCAGTCTATGCAAACTTGTAAAAGGAGTTTCTCATTGATTGCAAATGAGAACTAGCTGCGTACTTGGCAGGCCGAACCGGACTGGAGCCGGCCAGGTAACTGCCCATGGGCACCTTGCGTAATGCACGCCCCTGGACTCTCCCTTTGTGTGGGACGCTTGTCATCAAAGCCTTTACTGCGACTATTTCCCCCAAATTAACACATTGCGCGGACAAAAAGCAACGTTCAATGCCCTTCTTGCGGCCAATAGTTGGAAAGGGATTTAAAAAACATCAAAAAAAAAATCCCCAGACTGAATCAATTCCGCCCCACGGAACCAAACGATTCTCCATGAGCAGGAACGCGCGCAACTCCGGGCAGGGGGGCAGACCCAACTTTTGCAAGTTGACCAAGTACTTTTTAAAGGAAGTCAGCCGGAACAGCAACCAGTGCAAAAGGAGGAGTGTGACAAACCCACCCGAAGCCACGCTGAACACGGAGGGCGAGCCGGAACGGACACCAGCGGCAGCGCCCGGCAAACTGCGCCCCTCTGCCCGCCAGCGGCTCCCCGGACAGATTCCAGCCCGAACTCCTCCGCGAACTGGCTGGCTCGCAGCACCGCGGCTCCGGAACTTTTGGAAGAGAATTGTCAGTGAGTGGAGTGGGGGGGGGGGAATAGCAAGGAAATTATCTGCCTTCTCATTCTCGAACACAGCATAAACCCACTCCGGGTTGCGTTGGGATCATCTAGTTTATTTATATGTTCAACGCTAGAGAGGCTGAGATTTACTGGTTTTCTGCTCAGTTTTGTCTAACTGCTCGTTGGCCTTTCCCCTCCCGAGGAGGAGTTGGTTTGGCGCTGGCACTATTTGTTGCGGAGGATCACAGCCGTTCGGCGGCCGCTTTAAAAGCGGCGCTGCTGCCGGCCGCCATTTTGGTTGGTGTCGGACAGCGGAGGAGAGGGTGCGGCGCTGGCACACAGCCAGACGGTGAGGGCAAGGCGCCCGCGAACTCGCGGTGGGCGCAAGTCAACCAAGGATAGTCCGTCCACGGCCCTCAGTCGGCCGGGGCGCCGTACTGTGCCGGCCGTGGATGAGAGTGAAGCCGGCAGGCGCGGGTTCTCAGCGTGCGACTGCCCGGGGGCCCTACCGGAGGGGGCGGGCGGGCGGGCTCGCTCGGCTCTGGGTCGTGGAGGCCGCTCCCGGACTCTCCTCAGGTCGCGCTTTACCGGGGTGGGGACTGATGGGCGGAGGGACGGGTGTTTATCGGTGGTGGTGGTGGTGGTGGTGGGGGGTTTGGTGTGGTTACTTACCGGTGGGGGGAGGGGCGGGTGTTCACCGGTGGTAGGGGGAATGGGTGTGGCTGCTTACCTGTGGGAGGGGGGCGGGAGTTTGCTGGTGGGGGGAAGGGACAGGAGTTTGTTGGTGGGGTGGGAGATTCCCGTGAGGGGGGAGCGGCAGGGGTTTGCTGGTGGGGGTTGTGGAACGAGGGAGATAGGAGTTGGGTTCCACCTGTTGGGGACTGTAACGTTGGTGGAGGGTGGAGAAAGTGTGTTGGGGGAGAGAGCAGCTGTTTACCCATTGCTTGGGAGGGGGGATGGTTGGGGAAAGGGAAGCCCAGAATCTTGACATACCTATCAGTTTGAATTTGGGTCTGTGTTTATTTGTGGGGGACAATGTGGGACCTGATGTTTGCACAATCAATGGGTATATTGGGGTGAGGTGTTGCAGGTAAGATTCAAGAAGACCCTGTTATTTTTAGCTGGGGTGCAATGGTTACCTTTACGAAGGAGTGGATAATCTGCCAATGAGGGAAAGTCCTATTCATGCATGGCTCCAGCGATAAGCAAATAAAGATTTTTCTTGTGTATAGTTTAACCAGTGTCATAGTTGAAAAGAGAACATAATCTGATACTAATTGACCTTTAGATCCACATTTTACCTATTGTTCACAGTTGATATGGTATTTACATGATATTTTGAAGAGGTTATTTATGTTTATCTGTCCCTGAACCCTTTGTGTCTGTGTGTGAAAAGTAAAGTCGTTTACAGGTAAGTTTAATGGCAGCCATTAAACCTTGGGCTGCCCTCTGCTCAGAAGGGTGGAGGATGCTGAATCCAAAATGGAAGGGATAGTGCAAATCCAGCTGTTTTAGTGCAAAATTTGAATTCTTGCTCATTCCAGCTCAAATGTGTTGGACGTAAACAGTTGGTAGCATTTTGGAGAATTTTTGGGTTGAGTACATGGCAAATGGAGAGTAGGTGGGCATATCACAGTGGTTGAGAAGGGAGATGATCTACCTGTTGTGATGGGGGTAAGAGCAAGTGAGCTGATGTAGATTTAGCCTTGCATGCACATTAAAATTAATTTTTGATAGGGTCCACGTTTCAGTTCATTCAGAGAGGCAGAAATAAATTTGACGTTTTTGCAGTGTGATTTTCAATTCACGGTTTTCTTGTTAGTTAAATTGGTGTATATTTCTCAGAAATTTTTAAAAATTGAGTTTTTAGTATTTGATTTTAATTCCTTCCCAAAATTGATTTAAATCTCTGGGATTTTCCTGGGTTCTTTTAGACATACAGCACAGTAACAAGCGATCATGAACACGTGCTGTCTAATTACACCCAATTAATCTACAATCCTCGTATGCTTTTGAAGGGTGGGTGGAAACTAAAGCAATTGAAGGAGAACCATGCAGACACTGGGAGATCGTACAAATTCCTTACAGTCAGCGCTGGACTCTGTGTATAATATGAATAGCATCTGAGCTCGAGCCAGTTCCTTTGTTTTGTAGGTTCCTTTAAGGGGATTCTTAAGTTTTAAGGCCTTCAGGAAAGGAGGGGCAGTGGAAGCAAAAATCAGGACTGTTTTGGTACTTTAAATGTTTTTGTACTTTGCAGTTGAGTTCCAAATAATGGATTGTGTGGACTGTTTGAAACATACAGTTGCTTGGTTTGATGGTTTTGCCTTAGTAATTTTGGTAAACTCTTTTTATAATTTCTGTTGTATTATTTTCCAGTTGCTGAGAAAATAAATAATAACCACATTTCAAACTCCCAAGAGCTTATCTTCAAAATTCTGGCATCCCATTGTCCGTTGACATAGATCTGTGATCACAGTTCAAGCTTTCGTTTTAATTATGTGGTTCATTACATAGTTTTTATTGGTTCATTTATAAGCAGAAGATTAAGCAGAAGTTTGTTTTTCTCTACACATATTTGAACTTTCATATTCTAGTGCTCTAATGTGGCTAATACTGTGCAAGCTATCATGATGTACAGCCACATTTGTTTCTGTTGTAGCAAATTGTTGTAATAGTTCAAAATGCACCCTTGACTCAGTGAATGAATACAAGGTAGACCAGGTTCTGTGTCCTGGATATTTTGCCATTTGTTAATACTGGATGCATTGTTAAGTTGTAATGTTTGAAAGTTTTTTTTGTGGCAAAGGAGTTGTGTGGTTCTGTTAATATGCTGAAATTTGATTTTTGCAGTGCAGCTCAAACACCAACCTCCATTGGAATACACTGCTTTAATTTAAGTTTGGCATATGATAATTTTATTGTGAAAAGCATGCTTTAAGAAACTGGATGAACACATTTGAGAATTGACTGCTGGTTTGTGTTTTAACTTCCATTGCTTGTCATTTAAAATTGTAACTTGCATTTAAATTTCCAATCCAGTAAAAATATACAATATTAAAAAGTGTCATTTCTCCATCAAGTAGAATACTTAAATCCATCTGGATTTAAAAATTGTATAGTCATATTTAGCTTGATGCTCTGCATACATTCTGTATCTTGTAGAGTTTTGAAACCATTTTATTGTTCCCAGTTTTATCACTCATGTAAAAGTTGTATTTGAAGTCTTGAGTAATTTGTATTGTGATTGTCTTAACTCACTAAATGCAGTCATAATTGTCGGACTATATTTGGAAAGCTTAATCAATAAAGGAGTGAAGAATTTGGTAATTAATTCATTTTGATTCTCCCTTTTCCTTTCTCATGAATAGCTACTCTATTTGAGGGTGCTTATTCCTGAGTGGAATGTTTTCCACTCATGGAAATATTTATGATAACACATAGCATGTAGAATAGTCTGGCAATTGTTTGAGGGAGCTAAAACATTGCTTTTGTTCTTTATTGCAATTTCTAGTTGTTTTGCAATAACTAGGTATTCTGTTAAATCCAAGAGCTGTAGGACCATAGAAAACATTAGTATGCAAAAGAGTTAACCATGGCTTTTTTCCACAAATCTAATCACCTTTTAGATAAATTGCTGCCATTAGAGCTAAGAGATTTGCTTTTCATTCTTTTTCCATTTAATGCCTGCCCCTCACTGGACTCTTTGAAACTTGTTTTGTTTTTAACTCTATCAAAATGGTGCCAAATGGACCAAATCTCTAAATTCATTTGACTAATATGCGGGTAACTAAACTGTTAGCACAGCTTGTAAAGGTAGGAATAGGACAGACTTGAAAATGGAAATTATAAAGTGTAGTATTTCATTCAATGGGATTCAGATTTTGGTGGATTTTTGAGTCTTGATGTATAATCCAGACTTAAGTGAAGTGAGTTTTAGTCAAATTTATTGTCATCTGAATTCAATGAAACAACGTTCTCTGGTCCTTGATGCAGAATGTGCAGACGCATAACCAGACATAACACACATAAGCCCCTTTTTCACTGGTACCCTGTCCCAGGAATTCACTGGGAATTTACTGGGACAAGGTCCACTGGAAAAGGAACACTGTCCGAATGCCAGTGCCTCTGTGCTGATAAAACCAATGAAAAAGGGATAGTAGAAAGTGACCTGTTTCCAATTGAAGGTAGAACACTCTGATCCCCTGGGATGAGTGTGTTCAATGGAAAAACAATTAGTGTCCCGGTTAAGGGTGGCCCAGTGGAAACGATACAAAGGGCTTCCTATTCCGGGACACTGCATGCCTAGTTAACTGGGATGCCAGTGGAAAAGGGGCTATTCAGACAAACAATACAAATGCAGGACAAGTACTGGTATTTCATCAATACTAATACATAAATATTGTTTTGTACATATGAGGGTCTTGGATGGTTAGTGTGAGCAATTCTTTGGTTGTTCAGTATTCTCATTGCCTGTGGGAAGAAGCTGTTCCTCAGCCTAGCTAAAAGATGCTATGTGCAGGGTGGCTGGGGTCCTCAAAGATTTTGCGTGGCATCCTCGTACAACAATTCCAGTAGATCACGTTGATGGGGGGTGGGGGGGGGTTGCGGGAAGGGAGACTCTCGTGATCCTTTCTGCCACTCTTTTGGTCCTGTGGATCGACCTCCGATCCATTTCTCTGCAGTCGGCCAGGACATTCTCGATAGAGCTCTTACAGAATGTTGACGAATTGGTGGCCAGTAGCCTTGCCTGCTTCAGTCCTCTCTGGAAGTGCAGTCAGTCACTTTTGCGTGCTCTTGACAAATGAGATGTTGAGTGTCCATGATAGTCACTGGTTAAGTGAATTCCAAGGAATTTGAAGTCCATGATCATCTCCTTCATCTTGTCCCACATTGAGACTCTGGTTGTTACTCGCACATAATTTCACAAAATTTTCCACCTCTTCGTCGTGCGACTCATCGTTGCTGATGAGGCCGACTTACTGTTGTGTCAACTGCTAACGATGACACTGATGGAGCTGGATCAGGTGATGCAATTGTGGGTCAGTAGTATGAACAGGAGTGGGCTAAGCACACAGCCCTGAGGTCCACCTATCTTTTCCTAAACACTGTATGAACAATAAATCAGAATTTGGTGAAATCTATCTGAAAATATGGACTTCATGAGAACAGATAATAGTTGAAATAAATAGACTTTTTTTAAAATTTTTTTATTTTTCACACCATAAATCACAATAGCCATGATATACACTTTTTCTTTTTCACACATTTACAGTGACTTTTTCTCCCCCCCCCCCCCCCTCCTCCCAAGCCACCCCCCCACCCCCCCCTCTCATCCATTTTAGGTATACAATCTAGGTTGCATTAATTCAGTCAGACAATGTTGTCATTCAACAAAAATACACCAGAAATTCTACAGAGTCCATTCTTTTCTTTCCTTCTCCTTCCATCAACTTAGGTAATGTTTGTCCCCGGTAGGTTTTCGCTATTGTATTTAATGTAAGGCTCCCATACTTGTTCGAATATTTCAATATTATTTCTTAAACTATATGTTATTTTTTCTAATGGAATACATTTATTCGAAATAAATAGACTTAAAGGAAGCTGGATCACAGAAATTGCCTGTTTCACTGCTGGAGGTACTTTCAGATTTATTAGCCCAAGTGTATTGAAGTATTATGAGGTAAAATGGCTGGCGTTTTGTATGGTTGTCAGACTAGTATTCTAATTTCCAGTTTTTCTTCGACAGTGAAGTTGTTTGCTAGCATGTACCAGTAATGTAAGATGTGAGGTGTGGTGGCTGAAATATGTGGCCATGTTAAAATATTTTGATCAGTGTTGATTATTGAAATGACAAAAAATGTCTTGTTACTGATAGATTTTTCTCTGAAAGAAGGTAGACTGAACTTCAGGTGGGAATGCCTTGAAGTGAATTTATTGAAAACCGTAACCTATTTTCTTTGCATTTGCTGATGCTCTGTATTTTTTTGTGTCAAAGCTGTCAGGCTTGCACTTAATTTGTTCAAATAATTAACTTAGCTTTCAAGAGATGTAGATGATAGATATTTTGCTTAAGACTGCATAACATTTATGACAAGCCATTTAACTCTGATAAACAAGAAAGAGAACCTCTCCATCTTCACCCGAATAGTAGCTCCACTTATTTCCACAAGCAACCCTTTCCCCTGTTATGCTAAAGGAAGCTCCATTCCATTGCACAGTGAGTGATGTTAACAAACAGGACCAAGTACTGTTTGACCAGACAATCTAACCATTCCTGGAACCAGTGCACCGTTGGCATCGTGAAGAGAGCCTCTGCTTCCTCAGGAGTTTGCGGAGGAGCTAGTGGAGTTGTTCAAGTGAATCAGTACGGACTTGAAGGGCCGACATGGCCTGTTTCCGTGCTGTAAACGGTTATGTGGTTATATATGGTTAAATATACAGATATTGGTGTCTAGTGAAGTGCATGAAAGTACTGGAGCAACTCAGCAGGTCATGCAGCGTCCATGAGAAGGAAAAGGCTGATGATGTTTTGGGCCTGAGCCCTTCTTCAAGAATGCTAAAAATCAGGTGTGTTTCTCCAGCACTCCATTCAATTTGGAGGTATCCAACCCTAATTGTGCCACTTGTCTCTGGGTCCATAGTTCTGCAGGTTAGTTTTTCAAGTGTGCATGTTATAGATTAATGTAAGGAACATAGTAATGAAGTTCTGGATGGTTTTTTTTCTTCTGCTGAATACTTTAACCCTGCTAGTTCTTTCTTATAAGTCTCCTTTCAGCATGTTCCAAAGTTACCGTATCCAACCTACATAGATAAAAAGGGTGATGAAAAAGGCACATGCCAGCTATAGCATTGAAAACTTTATGTTGGGATTTTTTTTTTGGTTTGTTGCCCAACTATTGGAAGCATGTGATAAAGATAGAAAGGGTACAGAAAAGATTCACAAGATTGTGCTTAAACTGGAGGGCTTGAGGTTTGAGAGATTGGGTATTTGGCCAGGTAAGTGGATTGGAAAGATTTAGAGCAGAGATTTTCAAAAGGCCGCTCCAAACTCAGATTCCACCTTAAGCAATCCCTGTGTTCTGTGATTAATAAGGGATTGTCTAAGGTGGTATCTAAATGGGAAGAAAAAGTTGAAAACCACTGTATTAATTGTACCTAATTGACTCGTTATGTGCACGGTTTAAATTAACTCCAAAGGAAATGGGGCAATGAAAATTTTTTTCAAGCAAGTTATTTCAGTAACAATTGGATCTCAACAAGTGGTCCTCAACCTTCCCTTCCCACACACATACCACTTTAAGCAATCCCTTACTAATCACGGAGCAGTTACGCCATAGGGATTGCTTAGGGTGGAATGTGAATTTAGGGGTGCAGTTTGAAAACCACTGATTTAAAGGGATATGGGCAAACTCTGACAAATAGGATGTTTGCTAGGCGTCTTGGTATGGATGAGTTGGGCTGAGTGGCCTGTTTTTCTGTTATACAAGTGTGAATCTATGGCACTTTATGATTAAATGTTGCCTGTGATGGCTACATCTCCGTACATGTCCTATGCATGTTGCATTTGTCATGTATTGTGACCAGAACTCTAGTCCTTGGACTGTGTTCTAACTAGTGTTGTTTATAATTTCGGTATAAAGAGCCAGCCTTTGTACTCTTCATCTTACCAAATAAAAGTAAAGAATTTAGATGACTTTTCAACTACCTGTTATTCCTCCACAAATACCAGTGTGATCTCATTATTAGACATTGCCTTGTATCGCTTCATGCAATATTTGTTTAATTTAATTTGTCAGGCCAATCGTATTCCTGGAATCTACTCAACCACATGGCTATTTATATAATCTGAAAGAATCATAATCATGCCCCCCCACATTAAAGACTAAATGCGTAATATATACTGTGGAAATCGAGGGTGTTCTGCATCCCTTGGAATGCTGAAATTTATATCTCCATTTTTGTCAATCAACTGGGAAAATGTTTGTGGATGGGGATAATTGTTTCAAAGTTAATTTCAGTCCTGAATAAGATTTCTTGAGCGCAAGGGATTTGGGAACTAATCATAGTGAACTAATAAAATGCAGACTTGGTCTTGTTGATAATTTATTCATCTTTAATTTTAAAGATGCAGATTTGAGTTTTAATATTTAGTATTATGTAGTCCAAGTTGTCTTGCCAGTAGAGTTCTCACAGATTTCAAGTTAATCCAGACTGCTTTCATAGTTCATTTTCATAATAGCTTCCTGCTTTGTTGTTTATAAAGGCTGTAACATTGATCTTTGTACAATGCCTACTTTATTTGAAAGAATTTTTAACTTTTGCCAATACCAGCAGAAACTGCCTTTAAAGTTGTGGTTCTGGAAATGCAATCTGTATGGCACATTGGAAGGAATGTAAGCGTTGTGAGGTTATGGAAAGGTGTATAGAGCATGCTGGTCCTTTGAAGATTGAGATGAATTCCATATGTGTGGAGGAGTAATGACAGACAGCTTTGGAAAATTATGCATGTTGTTGGGGTCCATATGCTTTTCTTTTAAGGGCACATAATCATTTTATAGAGGCAAGGAGAAACAATAGTGTTCTGTAAACTGGGGAGATGTGTTATTGGAGTGGGATTTTTGTGTGAGCTGGCTAACTTTAAGAATGTCATTATTTGGCACTTATTGGAGTGTTAGATTCGTTCTTCAGTAATAAAAGAATGAATGCATGGCTGTAAATGCATGAGGCTTTAATAATTAAAATAACATTTCAAGTAGTTGGGTGGATATTAGTCCAGGTTTTTAAAAATTCCAATGTTCAATTTGGAAGAAGCAGTTTTCATCAGTACAGGTAACTCTCTTTAACTGGAGTGCGATAATATTGGACCCTGTGGCACATGGTTGATTTTTGAACTGGATTCAGTCCACCAAACTATTTAGACACTGATACAGATTGAATTAAGTATATGTTTTATTAAGCCTGTCATTATAAACCTCATTGGCCTGTTGGTATTGCCTGAATTGCAGTATCTTGAACTAAAATAGGAGCCTTGATTTGCATTCAAGGTTGATGTAAATTAACTCATTGAACTAGTGACTGCCCCTAGATGTCCAGTTTTAATTGACTACATGGCTGAGGATATCAGTATAAATTTGAAATTCCATTTATTTGCTGCCAGTTCCAATAGTGATTTGTTGTTACACTTTACAATGAACTTCAATTAGGTTCATCAGCACTGAATCTCCACAGAGATGCGTACTTACTTAGCTCCCGCTCCACTTGCTTTACACCTATGATTGTGTGACTCGGTACAACAGTAACACTATCTACAAATTTGCTGATGCTATCACAGTACTAGGCAATATAAAGATGGGAGATGATTCAGCATTACAAGAGGGAGATTGAAAATTTGGCTGAATGGTTTACTAACAACAACCTCTTATTCAATGTCACCAAAACAAAGGAGATGGTTGTAGACTTTTGGAAAGAAAAACCAGAGGTGTATGATCCAATGATTATTGGAGATCAGAGGTGGAGAGGGTGAGCAAATTTAAATTCTTGGGAGTTACTATCTCAGAGGATCTTTCCTGGACCTAACACACTAATGTCATTTAGAAGAAGGCACGTCAGTGCTTCTGCTTCCTCAGGAGTTTGCGGAGGTTCGAAATGACCTCAGAAAACTTGGCAAACTTCTCCAAATATGTAGTGGAAAGTGTGCTGACTGGCTGGGGGTAACACTATCTAAGTGGAAAGCCCTGCTAAAGGTAGTAGACACAGCCCAGTACATTGCAGGAAAAACTCTCCCCACCATCAAAAAAATGGAATGCCTTTGCTGTAGAGAAACAGCAATCATCAAGGATCCACATCACCCAGGACATACTCTGTTCTTGCTTGACACTTTCGAAGATGATTAAACTTGCCATTGTTCAGTGGGTGTGAAACCTTGGTGTTTTACTGCAGGAGGATGACTGAAGTGAGGGTGGGTCTGCTCAGGGCTGAAGAGGGTAATGTGTATCTGGAAACAGAGGAGGTCCTTATAAATACTTGGTTTCACTTCTCACCTGCGAGAGGGACCTTGGTGAATGTGAGGTCAGCACAGAATGGGAAAATTTCTTGAAGCATGTCAAGGTAAAGAAAGATAGTGTTGGAACTTCAGAAAAATATTGGTATAGATAAGTTCCCAAGACCAGATGGTATATACCCCAGGTTACTACAGAAATTGAAGGAAGAGATTGCTGAGGCATGGATGATGATTGCTGCAGCAGGATTGGACAATGGCAGTTGTTCAGGAAAGGTAATAGAATCCTGGGAGTTGTTGATCAATGGGGCTCGTGTCAATGGTGGGGAAAGTATTGATGAGGATTCTTGGGAACAGATTTGAAGAAGCATAGTCTTATTAGGGATAGTCAGCATGTTGTCAGGGGCAAGTTATGCCTCACAAACGTAATTGAGTTTTTCGAGGAGGTGACAAAATACATTGATGAAGATACAGCATTGGATGTGGTGTCCCATGTATGTAAAGTATTTGATAAAGTTTTCCATGGTAGTTATGGCCAGAAAGTTGTGAGGAATGGGATCCATGGAAATTTGGCAGTGTAGATTCAGAATTGGTTTGCCCACAGGTGGTAACATATGGAATTCTCCCGAGAGGTTGGTGACTTGTGGTCTGGAGCACTTGCTCTTTGTGATTTTTTTAATAAATTACTTGGACAAAAGTGCAGGGGTGGGTCAGTAAGTTTAGAAATGATACAAAGATTGGAGGTGTTGTGGATATTGCAGAAGGTTGTCGTAGGTAACAACCAAATATAGGGAGGCTGCAGAGTTGGGAGGAGAAGTGACAGATGGAATTCAATCTGCAAAAGTGTGAAGTAATACATTTCAAAAGATTGAACTTGAAGGTGGAGTACAGGTTCATGATCCTTTATCCAGACATCTAAAATCCGGAAAGCTCCAAAAATCTGGCAAGTGGGGAGAGAGGCGGCAGCGTGAGTCAGGCAGGTGAGGGGAGGGGAGGCCGGCAGCGCGAGTCAGGCGGGCGGGGGAGGCCGGCAGCGCAATTCAGATGGGCTTAAATCTTACTTTCCGAAATCTGGAACACACTATCCCCTAAGGGTTCCGGATAAAGGACCGTGTACCTGTACATGGTTAATGTCAGAATTCTTAGCAGGTTTGAGGAACAGGAGACCGGCAGCGCGCGTCGGGCGGGGGAGACCGGCAGCGCGCGTCGGGCGGGGGAGACCGGCAGCGCGCGTCGGGCGGGGGAGACCGGCAGCGCGCGTCGGGCGGGGGAGACCGGCAGCGCGCGTCGGGCGGGGGAGACCGGCAGCGCGCGTCGGGCGGGGGAGACCGGCAGCGCGCGTCGGGCGGGGGAGACCGGCAGCGCGCGTCGGGCGGGGGAGACCGGCAGCGCAATTCAGATGGGCTTAAATCTGGCTTTCTGAAATCCAGAACACACTGTCCCCTAAGGGTTCCGGATAAAGGACCGTGTACCTGTACATGGTTAATGTCAGAATTCTTAGCAGGTGTGAGGAACAGAGGAATCTTGTGTTCAAAGTCCATAGATCCCTCAGAGTTGCCACATAAGTTGATGGAGTGGCCAAGGTATATTGTGTGCTTGGCTTAGTCAGTGGATTGAGTTTAAGAGCCGGGATGTAATGTTCCATAACACTGATTAGACCATAGAGTTTCAGTCTATTCTGCTGGGTTGGAGAACACCTTGTGAGGATACGTTAGGCAGGCTAATGGAGACAGTAATGGTTTGGATCCCTGTTCAGTTTTGTTTAGAGATGCCCTTGCACCTGATTAACAGAAATCAGATTTTTAAAAAAATTAGTTTTGTTTGAGTTTCATTTATGCTGAATGGAAAACATTTTGTGCTTGTTTTTCTGTTGCTACATACAACTACTTGAGTATGTTTAATGTTCTATGTCTGAATTTTCACAGATTTGAAAGTATTAAGTTAATTAGCCAAAACCTTAGTTAGAATGATTGGAATTTGTTTTTGCACCATTGTTAACATAATTTTATCCTTTAGAGTTTTTTTTAAACTGTTTCTTTTTTTTATAGTTTTTTTTGGTACCATAGCTCATCTGTGAACTGAGGGAAGTGACGACTTCATGAGTTGAGTAATCTTTAGGTTGCCTTCCTATTGGTTATCAACTTTGGTTGTTTACAGCACTTCTGGGTTTTTGCAGATCTGCCTTGCTTTATTGTTGGAATTTTTCAACATGGCTCATTCAGATTGTTATTTTAAGAACAGGGTTGATTGAAATTCTCATTGTTTCTCTCAGAAACTTGCCTGACCTTGATTCATTTGAAAGCCATGCAAAAAGACTTCTGAGGTTTGTTTTGTTAGTAGTTGATACAATATTTAAAAAAAACTGTCTCCAGGAAATTGTTCATCTCAAAATTCAAAATGAAATGTGCACTGGGGCAGTAAAAAAATTACAGATTTCGAGGTAATTCATTTAAAAGTGTGTGTCTCATATATAATCTTTAAATCACTGATTTAATCTTTAGTTGAGTTTATAATAACTTTCATAGTTTATTTATTTGAAATAATTCCATGCTTTGAAGCTCGAACTTCATGAAGACTGTTGGTTGCCCTTTACTTTCTATACTTCTCCGTGGATTGTCACCTTGTCGTGGGGGAGAAGCTTGTGTAGTCCTGAGATTCTGAGAGTGATGCTGTCTGGAGCTATGCTGATGGGGTCACTCATGGCTATATTCTGTCAGGTTGAGGTCTCTGACAAGACAATCCAACCAAGTCCGCAACGGTGGAACAGGCAGACACAGTTACTCTGATCTCAACGGCGATGAAGGCTGCAACAAATCCATCAGTTCCAATTGTTGTGGTTTTCATGCCATTGGAACTAGTTGGTTGATTTGTGAAGCTTCTTGGAGTGCAAATCAACCAACCTGACAGGATACAGCCATGAGTGACCCCATCAGCATAGCTCCAGACATGAAATTCTTTAATTTTGTCTCCCATAAGGAAGACAGTTGCTAGTTTGTCCAGCACCCTTCACAGAAATGAGGCCTCAGAGAGGAACAAACTTGTGACCCCTGGTTTTTCAGACTAGTGCTCTAACCAGTGAACTATTGGAGCCTCTGGGCACACTGAACAGGAGTTCTGCCACTTCATTTACCATAATGGCAGCTTGAGAACTTGGGTCCCTGACTGCATGTTTAATTTGGCAACATGGTATTTTTATAAAATTGCACTGATTATCAGAGGCAGTTAGAGTGAAAATGTCACTGACAGGGCTGTGAAAGGATCATCAGGAGCCATGGAATGGAGGCCTCAAGTTGGTTGATTTTGGGGAGTGGGATTGCCACAGGTCAGAGATACTGCTGAATTATTATTAGGGCTTGGTGGAGGTGGCGGGTGGAATCAAGCGTGATCTGACTCAACTTTAATTTATGCCATTTTCAGTTTTTAACTCTGCTGCTTCTCCTCTCCTTGTTCTCATCTACTTCTGTCCAATAAGGGTTTTCTTTCATAAAGCCATTCAAGAGCTACAAACTTGCAGCTTTTATTAAGTATGATCCAGCATTCTTTATTTGTAGACCCTAATTACCATTCTTTTAGTCAAGCTTGTTCATAAAAGATGTTTTATGGATTGTGAATTTGTATGGTGATTATTTTTAAATGTAAAGAAAAACAATGTAAAATTAAGCTTATTTGATGCTTTTTGTTCAAGTTCATCTGTGAGTCATGGGGCCCTGTTGGGGTTTGTTTTGGCATGGCTGAGTTAATTGTGTTGAATGTGATTCAGAATAATTGAACTAGGGGTAATTGGTTTTCTGTGCCCCGATTAACTTTCGACAGCATAGTACTCTCGTTTTTGAGTATATGTTTTAGCAACTAAACACATTGGAAGAAAAACAGTATGCAATGTTCTAAATATTCTTTCAGTTTTGCCTGCTAGTATTATTCTGGAGACAAAATAGAAGATTCTGTTGGCTATGGTGGATGTTTTATTGTAGAAAAATGTTCACATTTGGTAATGTGTGCATTCTGGTCACCCTACAGGAAGGACGTGGATGAATCCTTTGGAAAAGGTACAGAAGTTTACCAGGATGTTGCCTGGTTTAGAGGATATGAGCCAGGGGGAGAGATTGACCAAATGTAGGTTGTTTTATCTGGAATCTGGGAAGAGACATGTTGGAGGTATAAAATCATGAGGCATCCATAGGATGGACAGTCAAAATCTTGACCCCCCTGGTTGCAAGTGTTACATACCAGAGGTTGTCTACAACAAATATTTCAAATGCTGAAATGGGCCACTGGGGGTTGTGGTGAAAGCAGTTACAAAATTGTCAGATTTGGAGACAGGCACATGAATGTGAAGGGGAATGGAGGGATGTCCAACAGAGCAAGGAGCAGTTTAATTTGAATTGGACCATGTTTGGTATATAGTTAAAGGCCTGTTCCTCTCCTGTTCCCTGTTCTATCCTGGTAAAAGCACACTGCTGGAGAAACTCAGCAGGTCAAACTGTCCTTTATACAGCAAAGGTAAAAATATCAAGGTATTAAGGGCTCAAGCCCAAAATGTCAGTTATGTATCTATCTTTGATGAATAAAGGACACAGTTTGACTGCTGAGTTTCTCCAGCATTGTGGTTTTACTTCAGATTTATTTATTTTTAGAGAAAATACATGACATCACATACAACCCTGAGGTTCTTTTTTCCTGCGGGCAAGGCAGAATTACCACTAATTGGTAGTGCAAAAATAACTACACAGCGTAAACGTAAAAAAATAAAAGAACTGTAAACAATGAATGTAAACAAACTGTGGAATACAGAGAGAATAAAAGAAAATCAATAAAATACACAAGCAAGAGTCCTAAAATGAGTCTTTGATTGAGTTTGTTGTTGAGGACTCTGATGGTCCCTGAACCTAGTGGTGTGAGTCAACCACAGAGTCTACAGGTTTCCTTGTTTTACCTCTGTTCCTTGCTGTCATGTGAAGGGGATGTTAAAAGAAAGTGATTTTCTTCATGTCCCAACAAAGTTTGGTTCATTGCAATGAGGGGGGTCATAAATGTCAGCCTTTTCAGAGCCTGAGACTTGCTGCAGCTATGAGACAGACCATTTCCTTTTGGGAGACCATATGGCAATATTGTTTGTAATAGAATTAACTCTGTTTAGTTTTGGAACTCTCCTTTATTCATGCTTGATTTGAATGTATTCACAAAAGTTATGATTGAAGTCTAGTATATTGGCAATAATTTTGAGTGGCTGTCTTGCTTTTGTGACTGTGGGAGTAACCGGCGAGCATGAAACTAAATATGTACATTTGGCTTGGTGACTCAGGTGGGTGTGGAGGGAATTTAGCAGTAGAATTGTGGGTGAAACTAAGGTGAAACTTTATACTTTGACCACAAGATCAAAACATAATTACTTTGGAAAGACATGGAGAGATGTCCTATGGCCACATAAACTGCCAAACTGAGGCTATTTGCAAATTTGAGGAACAACACCTAAAATTCCATATGTTCACCCACCAACCAGACAACATTAATATTAGCTTATCCAGTTTCTGTTAAATCCCTCCCACAAGTCTATCTCTTTACCTATCCTTCCAACCCCATCCCTTCCCTCTCCATTCAGAGAGTTGTTCCCTCCCATGTGACTTGTCAGATATTTTTCTTGTCTACTCTCCCAACTATATCCACCTATGACCTCTTACCTGTTAGCCTGTACTCATTCCTCCTCTCCTCCCTCCACCTCTTTATTCAGACACCTACTTACCTTTTTCTCATACCTTGACAAAGGCCTCAAAGCTAAAATGTGGGTTACACTTTACTTCCTATAGATGCTGCTGAGCTTTTCCAGCGATTTCGTGTTTTGCACTTCAGTCACAGCATCTTCAGATTTTCTTGTTTAACTCCTTAAAGACTGGCTTTACCGGCAGTGTTGCTGGATCAATCATAGCTGTTATCAACCATAGGCACTTGTGCACATCCGCTGAGACGCAGAAAATTTGCACAAATTTTCTGCTCCGCTGGCAGTGTAAAAATGTTGTTACAGAATTTATTTGCTAAATTCCATCCTGTAATTTTTTCCAAGACCCCTACACATTTTTATGGTGCAGCTGCAGTCTAAATTGACCGCAGGCATTCTGTAAGAAACTGGGCTAATGAATACAATATCCACCCACATTCACCCTCCAACAAACTCCACAACACAGGAAAGCAATGTAAATGACCATTCTGTAGGTAAGTATGCAAATTTCAATGGAATTTTTCCTTTTTCTGTGTAAAAAGTCATATGTTTCTGCAGCCAGATAATTGTGATGGTTGATGTGATTAGTGATTTGCAAATTTTTTATTGACTAGGTACAGTAAATAATGTTAGCCATGCTTTCAATTTATTTTATTTCAGATATTTTGAGTTTGTGTAGGAAATCACATGGTGAATATGAGAGAGTACAAAAGATTTTAAAATTGATTCAAAGGGATAAAATTATCCTTGATTTTAAATATCTTGTGACAAAATGAGTTTTTAGACATCATTTACATGAAGATGAATGTAGCAATCAGATTCAGTTGAACAATTTCTCAAAATATGGTGGTCAAAGAAATATTTAGAAATGTTGCACTGATGCTTTCCTATATTGTATTGAGGAGGAAGTTAACATTTTGAATTTAAGGTTTATTTATTGAGCATTAATTTTGTCTCTGATATTGGAGGCTTTAGAATGAGTAATTTCAGGTGGACAAGTTGAGACTGATATTCTGCCAGTTTTGCTGTTTGGAACTGTTGTAAGACTGACTATTCCTAACATTTCAAGAATGGGGAAGAGGGAGAAAATGTAGGTTTAAGGCCTTGTCCAGCACCCTTAGGAGTTGATCTATGCCAGGCCTCAGAAAGTGGCCCTGATCGTCATTAGAATTGGTCTTTTCAAGTATAGGCATTCCGAAGATTATACAAAGATTCCAAAATTTATCTGCGACTTGAAGTCTCTGAAAATGGAAAATGCTGTTGGTGAAAATAAAAGTTGCATTAGTAGGTTCATTAGCTACAGATTAGATTAGGTCTTAATTTTAGATCTTAAAATTAAAGATCCATTCCAGACCATGGAATGCTCTACTCAGTAGTTTCACCCAGATAGATACAGCTGTCCCTGTGATTCTGTTTAGAAGTAGATAATTCATGTTTTCAGTATATTTTGTTGGAAGAAATTGGTGTGTGATGAGCACATGTAGTGTTGATTCCTATTTATTTACTGCCAACTTAATTTGAAGCAAGGAATATTAAAAAATAACTTTGATTTCTAACTTGGAGAGTAATTTAAACACTGGAGAAATTCCCCTGCTTTTGTCTGACATTATGTATGCAATCTGCTGACTTGTTTACACCTTGCTACTCTTTCGGTGGTTTGTGGTAGGAAATCCTGTATGTCTGTGTTGTGTCCTGCTTTGAGTAAGTCAGTTGTGGTAGAAATCATGAATGTTAACTACTGCACTTTCAGACAAAGCAGTGATTGTTTTCAGAGATACTTGATGTATTTCTAAATGCTTGGTTAAAACTTAAACTTCAAGTTTCTTCTTTAAGTTTTCAAGTCTTTCTTCTTCTTTGGATCTTTTTTCATTAACCTTTATACGTGTGACATCTTTGTTTCATTCCCAGCAGCATTGGTATTTGCTTCTGATATTCAGTGTGGCATAATGCCATACAGTCGATACTACTCCATTATAGCTCCAAGGGTCCAGATTTAATCTTAACTTTGGGTGCTGTGTTGGCAGAGTTTGCATGTTCTCTCCATGACTCTGGGTTTTGTCTAGATGTTGGCTTATACATCAGAGGTAATTTACCCAGCTGCACATCATTGGGATGTGGGAGGAAACTAGGGCACGGTGAGGAAACAGTCACAAGAGAATTTGCAATCTCTACATAATCCTGTAGGTCAGGGTTGAACCCAGGCTGCTCAATGATTAATCTGTTGGGAATGTAATCCAGGATTCAATCTCTACTGTTCTTTGGCAAAGAATTCCAAAGGTCTTCAATCTTTTCAGAAAGGAATTCTTGGCTCCTAAATGGGCATCTTTTGAGATCATGCCCTCTGGATGTGGACTCTTCCATGTCAAGCACTAAGAACTAACTGTGTCTTTCAATAAGATAACATCCAATAAGAACAAACTCAACCTTTTCAATCTTCCTTGTAAAATGATTCTTTCACATCTGGGATCATTCTACAGCACCATTTTTTAACTTTATCGAGTGATGTTAAATAAGGTGATGGAAATCAATCATTGCTCAAGACTTGTAGAGTTCCAGTACACATGCAAGTGTAAACTCTGGGCTTTCCTCCCTTTGCTGGGCCTTTTAAATCAGGTTTCTCAAACATTTAGCATGTGGCAGATCTTAAAAATAAAAAGCAAGGAATATTGAAAATGCTCAGGGCATTTGTCAATTGTTGACAAAGATTTAACATTTCAAGTTAATGTTCTGATGTAAAGCATTAATTTCTTGAAAGATTTTATTGCTCGCAAGCCTTTCTCATGATTGGGCAGGAGTCGTAGGTAATGTGGGTGAGAGAGAATTTTGCCTTTTTTCCTTCCCATCTATATTAATACTAATATTGAAGCCAATTATGGACCTGATACTGCCCTGACAGATGCTGTGCTTTCATTAGTAGGAAAAATATGTGCCCATGAAAATGTACATTTGGTGTGTTTTAACTGATGTAACAAAATCCATGAGCACTTCACTGAAGTTCTGGAACAATGTATCTTGAGCCACAATCTTAATTTGAAATCACTCTTGCTCTGCCAAGGGAAGTGATTGTACTGTTCATAGTGGAACTGGTTGGGTATCTCATAGGCAGAAATTCTTGACTAGGAATGAAACAGCAAAGTCTGGTCTTGTGGACTGCCAGACTGAGACCGGCCACAAATTGGAGGAACAACACCTTGTATTCTGTCTGGGCACCCTCCTACCAGATGGCATTAACATTGACTTCTCCGCTTTCAGTAGAACCCACCCGTCTATAGTTCTGACACTTCTCTTTTCCTTCTGTGTCCTTTTACAGAACCAAAATCAATTCTCACCATGCCTCTTTCCTCATATCCAAATAACACCTTTTGTCTGTTGATATGTACTCCCACTCTCATTCTTTCCCCCCCCCCCCCCCCCCCCCCACCTTCAACCTCCCTGCCTTCTATACAGATGCCCCCTTCTTTTTCACTCATACCTTGAGGAAAGACTCAGGCCCAAGACATGGATAATATATCTTTACCTCCTATAGAAGTGGCAAGACTGGCTGAGACCTTCCAGAATCTTTGTTTTCACAGAAAGTCTTGTCTAGCCTGATTGCTGTAGTGTAAAGCCAATTGTGCAAAGACTGACCAATACTTTGTGTGCCATAATACTTTTTTTAAAAAAAGAACTTTTTCTGTTGACCTACTTTCCTCTCATTCTCCCTTCTGAGCTTCATTTATTTTTCTAAATTTAAATATGTTTGCATCTCACTGTCAAACTACTGCTAAGTGGAAATGTATTGGTGATCTTTCAGGGCATCCTTATTGATCATTGCATTCCGTTCTTATCAGAGTTAGACTTGAGCATGTACATTTAGTGAATATTTGTATTAATTGATTGTGGCAGATGTCCTTTGAGTCATCTATTCTATATAAAAAGCAGTGATGTCTTCAACTTTACAGTACTTGTATGTTGGGGCTGTTGCTTTTCCATGATATTCATACTTGGAAAGTTATGGTGAGAAAGTGGTATCTACTGATGCCTTTTATATGGATACCATGTGTGCCACATATTTAGTGTTTTATTGTGTAGTAATGTTAGAGTAAAATTGAACAGAGGATAGAAATTTTCAACACAGTACAGGCCATCCCACAGTGATGTGTGCTGACCTAACAACCTGCCTAGAGTTTCCTTACCACATAACACTCCACTTTTCTCAATTCCATTTACTGATCTCATAATCTCTCAAAGATCCTTCAAAGAACATGTTCTGTGCAACATCTGTGGTGGGAAATACTTAATATTACATGTCAATTATCCTTCATCTGTAGTGTAAATGATTTCTATCAAGGAAGGAGACAAATAGTCGCCTCATAATTCCAATGATGTGGGTTTATTTGGCCCAGTTTTGTGTTGAATTTTCCCCATTCTCCCTGCTTTCACATGGATTTCCTTGTGATATCCATCCTAAAGATATGTAAGTTGGTAGGTTAACTTTTGTGTAGGGGAGTGGTAGAACTCGGAGGCAGAGAGTTGAGATAGAATAAAATGGTTATAATAAAGGACAAGGGTACATGGGTATTGCACTCTGGGGCAGTCATTCTCAATTCGGGCTCAACCTTGGGCCACACCTCATTTAAGTAAAAGCCTTGTTTTTAACCTCATGTAATATAAATATTTTTTTGTTTTTTATGTAGCAGGTAGAAGTACAGAAGAAACCAAAACTTGACTGCTTCACAGGGAAGGGGGCCCTTAAACTTTGAGCAGAGTACTGGTGGGGTGGGAGGCATTGCCGAAAAAAGATCGAGAATGGCTGTCTAAGGAGTCTGTTTCTGTGTTAGGGCTCTGGCGACCAGCCTTTGTTGCTTTCTGCTTCTGTACATTGACTTTGATTTGTATATAAAATATATCCTGACCACAGCTCTCAATATTTCATTTGTAAAATGCTTTTTATATAAAATGGATAACCTCTTATATTTCTACACTTGATCTTAGCCAAAAGACCGAGAAGTGATGAGCCTCTTATACTGGCTCATATTACGCCTGCTATGTCCCTTCCAATTCATTAACGCGTCTGTCAGCCCATCTGCATAATTTTTGCAGCCCAAAGTGCCATGTAGTTTTGTATAGTCAGACTTGAGTATGTCGCTGTTGATCCCCTCATAAAAATAATTGAAATAGTTCACACCAATTATGGTTCCTACCATGCACTGTCTCCAACCTGAAATGACCCATTCATTCAAGATTCCTTTATTGTCATGTTCCCAAAAACAGACTTTGTTTTTCTCTCTTTCTCTCATAAAGGCACAGAGGGCCACAATCCAGATGAGAAAGAGAAGTAACCTGCATAGCTGCATTTCTTCCGGTGCTGTCTGTCAGTCAACCTGAACTAAAGGTATCCAAGTCCCCTCCTCAACTCCTTGTTCAAAATCCCCAAATGTTGGGAAGCTAGCTGTGTCCGAAGTTCTTCAGGACCCTGCTTTCCATTGGCGTCCTCGTGAATCCCATTCAGATACCTGATTTTCCCCAAAGCTCAAGGATTTAGATAACTAAAAATAAATATTGGCCATTTTACATATTTCTTTTGAATTTAATTTTTCCCAAGTAAATTCGCAAGATGGATTTTATTAGTACCTAAAGATTTTGGTTAGTAACTTGCAAGTTTTGTAAGGACATATTTGCACTACTGACTTGATGTGATTGTGAGGCATTTTATTTTGAATAAAAGTTTTAGAAGTAGGATAAATCAGCATTATGACTGACTTGGATTTAATGTTATTGTAGAACTTATCCTAATTTCTGGTTTCCCCTTGAATTTTGTCACATTGGCCCTATTGCTTCCACTCTAGCTTGTTCAATCTCTAATCTTTTACTTAATGTCCTTCAGTCTTTTGCAGTTTCCATTTCAAACTGAGTAGCATTGAGAGATTACTATTGTCTTGATCCGAATCTTGTAGAAGATGAACTCTGCCTTGTTTAGTAAACTCTTCAGAGGAGCTGAGGGGCCAAGATATGCAGAATGCTCTGCATTTTAAAACCAACTTCTACTTCTGAAATCTTTTGACAAGTTTGGGGAAGCTTTTAAAAGATTACCTCGGTATATTTGACCTTTAGTTCTAGTTTCAAAAACTTGTCCCGCAGAACTGAGCTTGAGTGATTTTGTTTTTGGGGTTCCGTGACCATAGGAAAAATTTGGATGATGTAATAACACCTATGATGTAATCAACTTTGTACCAATTTACTTAGTCTGGTAACATTCATCCATCCTGTGTAGAGAAAATTGGTTTTCTCTATTCTAAATAGGATGCAGTTAGTGTAGTGGTTAGCAAAATGCTATTACAAAGCCAACAACCTGGGTTAAAATCTAGTGCTGTCTGTAAGGAATTTCTATGTTCTCCCCGTGTCTGCATTGGTTCCCTTCAGGAGCTCTGGTTTCCTCCCATCCCTCCAAATGTATAGGGGTTGTAGGTTAATTGGGGTACTTGAGTGACTTGAGCTTGTGGGCTGGAAGGGGCAGTTACCATGCTGTATGTCTCATTAGGCAATAAAATACAATTCTAATTGGTTTTCCTGGATATGGCTGTGAGAATTGATATGGGTAGCAATTTAAAAAAGAACTTTTCTGCAAATAATTTATAACTTTGTTATTTGACAGTATTGCTGGATTAAGTAGCTCTTACAGGTGCAGTAGCTGTAGGAAGTATAGGTGGTCATTTTATGGTGTGACCCATTTCTACAACTGCTTTTGTTGAACTTCCATTTGGTGAGAATAATCCGAGTACCAATGAGCCTGCTAAGCATTTTAAACACCTTTGAGAATAATATTTGGATTATTTTTGTTGCAGTATTTGGCCACTCAGTGTAGAGAACAAGTTACTGAACTCTTTGTACCCAAGGTTGAATAAAGTGAACTGTTGTTCGCTTCATTGGTTCTGCACGAGCTGACTAACAGTGCCAGCTTGAGCAAGCTGGTACATTTCTTTTTTTTCAGTTTGGCTTTTTTGTGTTCTTTACAAATTGACACACAAATGATTTCCAGTGTCATTAAGTGCTACTGCTGCATTTTGCGACATAGCCTCATAGGTTGGTGGGGATGTTGGGAGGACATGAGAACCTGTAAATCATTGGTTTTCCCAGAAATCTCTTGAGAGGTTGAATTCAGATAAAAGAAAATAAAAATGACGGCCTGTCATTCCGTGGGTGTGTGATCGTTTTGGATCATAATGCTGGAGATATTGAGCTGGGAATTGATGTGGATTTTGTGACAATGGCATTGGTATCTCTTCAGGCCTATGAGGTGCCTGCTGCATGAGTAAAATCCCTCTGAAAAGTACACAGCAGGACTCTGCCTTGTAGACCATGAGCTTTGTGCTGGCTTTGAGGTTTGATCTTCAAACAACCATTTTGCAATTGTAGATTGTGTGGCAATGGTGAATTTTCTCCTTTTGAAGGATACCCCGCAAATGAGGGAAGTAGAAGTTTTTTCAATATAGACTTATTGCCAAAGTTTGGTAGAAAGGGAAGGTAGATTTGTGGAGGAGCTGTGGTTTACAGATGGTAATTTAAGAATATTCTTGTATTCTGTGTGAGTTGAATTGTACCTGGATACTGTTTCCACATGCAAAACATTTGCTTGGGTGAAGTATTGGAAAGGGTGGATGATGGTTATCCAACATGAATGCACCCAAGCAGCTACGACTATCAGCATTCCTATCCAACCAAGCCAGCAGACATTAGAAAAATCACAATATCAAAGCATTAGGTGCAATGAAATATACATTTTGACATGAGACATTGCCCTGAACAGATAAAGATTTCCAATAAAATCACAAAGGATTCAGGAAAAAAAATTTGAGGATGGGACTCTGCTGCGATACCTTTTCCAATGACAAGATCATGTTTGTAGATAACAGAAGAAATATTCAAGGGAATAAATGTAGTATGTGATCTTTGTGGTGGTAAAAATCTGTCCATATTTCAAGTCCTGACTTAGTATTTGTTTGAAATTATTTTATTCACACCTTTAAAGAGAATTATCGACACCAGTCAGTTACAAATCAGATGTTGGTATTTGATTAGTGTTAGTCATATCAGATGCTGTCAGGATCCAGTTCTTATTGAATGGGTGAAAGAACTTTTGTGTGTTATGTATATGTTGCACAAGTTGCTTCTTGTTTGAGAATTTTGTTTGGATATGTTGGCATCTGATCCATAGGTGTATTTTGCAAGTCCTGAACTTCACTGGTACCCTTCTATGAAAGCAGCAACAAGCAAGCTGCTGGAGGAACTCAGCAAGTTCAGCAGCCTTGGTAAAAGGAAAAATAATAGGCAAGACTTGGGTGCAGAGGGTGGGCCAGGGTGGCTAGTGGTACATGCAGAGTGGGAGGGACTACACTAGGACATGGGAGATCAGAAGGTTTGAAAGGCTATGGACAAATACATATGATTGCATATTTTATGTTTAGTGTGATTATAGATCTGCTAATGGTCAAGATTGTGATATTAGTGAAACACGCAAGTCTGCAGATACTGTGATTATAGTCAAAACATATGCTGGAGAAACTCAGCTGGACTCACAGCGTCCATAAGAGGTAAAGCTGTATTACTGACAATTCGGGCCAGAGTCCTTAAGGTATGAACAAAAATAAAGACAGGCATCTGTTATGTTTTTTTTACATAGAATTGGCTTGATTTTTCTGTTCTGAAGTGTCATCTTATCTTGGGATTGGCCATTCACACAAGAACAACCAAAACTCCAAATATCTGTATCACACCTTGAGTTTAGACAGAATACCTGAAGGGTGGTATTTAAGGAGGGTGGACGACCTATTAATTAGCCAGTTGTTCACGGATCGCCTGCAGTTCCGTTTAGACTGCAGGAGATCTGGAAATAATCGGGTCGAGGTGGTAAAATGTTGGAATGGGAATGAGTCCTTATTCCCATTGCGATCGTTTTACACAGACTGTGTTCTGGGAAATTTGGAATAATTTCCTGGAATGCAGCAGCTGTGTGTGTGTGTGTATACGATAAGAGAGTAAAAGTGAGAATTGATTTTGGCTCTGCGAACAGCGACAGAAGGAAGAGAGAGACAGGGCTAGAGGAAAGGAGTGAGGAAAGATGGTGGTGATGGGTTTCTAATGAAAACTGGAGAAGTCCATGTCAGTGCCATCTGGTTGGGGGGTGCCTGAACAGAATATGAGGTATTCCTCCGATTTGCAGGTGATGTTGGTCTTTCTTCAGTTGTACAACATAGAAACAGGCCTTTAATCCACCTCATCCACCCTGCCCCAGCAGCAAGAATCTCTTTCGCCTACTTTAGAACCTATCCTTCTGTGCTGTGCCTATTTAAGTGAGTAAATATTTCTGTATCTGGGTCCACCATCACCTCAAGTAGTGAGCTCAAGATAGCCTGGGGAAACTAGGATTACAGTAAATGTGTCAGTGCTCAGCAGACTTGGGCTGATGCACAGCACCTCTCAACTTACTGTTTTATACTAATGGTACACCTGGAGTTGACAGCTAGTTTTTAGATTACCTCCCTGCTACATAAAGCCTTAGTTTCCACTGATGCTGCAGTTTTAATATGTCCATATTAATTAGCAGTCGAATTTTATGAATTGTCATCTTCATTCTGCTTTTCACATCAATTTTTCCCCCCTCAAAGTATAGTCTTGTAGGACTAGTCTTGAGGAATAGGAGTATACTGTCCAGTATTATGAACAATGCTTCAACTGCAACTATGTGCTAGTGTCAGAATTTGAGGGAATATGTGTAAAATGAATCAGAGTTGTTTCCTAACTCTGTTCTGTCCCTGAAAAGGTCAAGGTTCATCACCATTTATTAGTGAGTAATTTGTATTCTCCAAGAATACAAGCTATATTTATATTTTTAGATTTTCATTGTTGATCTTCTTCATTTCTGTTTTAGGTATCAAATAAAAAGATAAGACTGAATTGAGCTGAAAAGATGACTACATCAGGTACAGAATTTCTTCGTGTACTTGTATTCTGTCTCGTGCACTATAATCTTGTTTTGACTTGTACAACTTAAACCATTTTAAGGTTTGATATTAAAAATGATTTTGTGAAATGAATCCTTTGATTAGTCCACATCTTTGTGCCACTTGATGCATGGAAAACTGGTTCAATCTATGCAATTCACTGGACTTGTACTGCTGATCCTGGCATGTCAGCAAAATGTCATATTTCTGTTAGATCATGTTTCCTGGGCTTCAGATGCGTAAAGCTGTAGAGGATCATCCATGGGAGGATGAGAAATACATTCACTTCTGTTGATGTAGTATCTTCCAATGACGGAGCTTGTACAGATAATTCTAGTGGCAGAACTTGGAGAGGTTTCATAAATCGGGAGGTGGTAATTTTAAATTATTCCACTTGGAAACAGTTTCATTATATTTTGTGGCATAAAAATAGCACTTGGGTCTATTGAGTATTTGCCATCTCCCAGAGCAATCTCTTCAATCCTTCTTTCCCAGTCACGTGTTACTTTACCCCAACTATTCTCATTATCACCCCCTCCTAAGTTATGGTAGGAATCATTTACCTTAGCCAATAAAATTAACGACCCACATAACTTTGTGAAGTGGGAGGAAACTGGAGCACCTAAAAGAAGCCCAGTTGTCACAGGGAGAATGTACAAACAAAGGCACGGGAAGTCGTGACTCAATCCAGGTTGCGAGAGCTGTGGGACTGCTGCATTACCAGTAGTGCCACTGTGTAATCAAAAGTGAGTGGAATTAATGTGTGAGTGGGTAAAGGTTTGCAGAGTTTTCGGTGAGCAAAAGTTTGTTTAGAAAATGGAGTATTAGTGAGCTTGTTAATGAAATAGTCGAGTGTGAATGTTACAGCACAATTAATTGACGAGGCTGCAGGGGGTGGGGTGGGCTATTTGATGCAATTGGATACGAGTTTGTTTTTGCAGTGGAATGTATTGTAAGCTCAGGACAGGGTTGAATTAGCCACCTAGCTTGGAAGTAGGCTTGAACTTATTAGCGAGTGTGTAGCTTGAAGGAAGGGAACTTCAGTCTTGGGTTTTGAGCTGCCAGAATTTGTAGCTTAGACCTTCCCTGCCATTCAAATGATATCTGATCTTTCCCCAGCCCCATCTTCCCTTCTGTCAGTTTCTAAAAACCCTCTTCCAAAATTTCCTCTTGAAATATGTCCAGTCATCTAGCCGCCACACTCCTTATTCAAGACTCTGAGGAGTGAAAACTTACTGTCATGCCCCTAGGGACCTTGCACTTTTCCATGAGATCATCCCTCATTCTTCTACACTTCCAGAACATCGAAGTTCATTGAAGACAGAAAGTCAGGTCCCATGAGAATATGGAGTTGAGGTTCAGTGAAGGTACATTTGCATGTTGTTTGCATACAAGTGTTATTTGGATCTGATGCAACAGTATATCCTGGGGTGTCAGGGCTGATAATGTAAATCTAAAAAAGGATACTATTTCTGGAGATGCTCTGGCTGTGATCTGATTTAGCAAAGTTTAGGTATTAAATTTAATGCATTTTAAAAGCATTCTTCCATCTCTCTCTCTCTCTTGGCAGCAGCTGATTTGATGGAACTGGACATGGCCATGGAGCCAGATCGTAAAGCTCAGGTCAGTCATTGGCAGCAGCAGTCATATTTGGATTCAGGCATTCACTCTGGAGCAACGACAACTGCCCCTTCACTGAGTGGGAAGGGTAACCCAGAAGAGGAGGAAGTGGACACCAGTCATGTGCTGTATGATTGGGAACAAGGTTTCTCCCAGTCCTTCACCCCAGAGCAAGTAACTGGTAAGTTTTTTTTTAAATTAAATCCTTTTAAATATTGAAGTCATTTTAGTTTTTGGCCTGTGAACTGGAATAATTCATTGTCTTTTGCACAAGTTCCACGATGGTTAACTTTTTCATCATCTGTGCAGCAAGTGCTTCTCGGTCCAGGTTAAAATTGTAATCAACAGTTGCATGTGACTGTGTTTCATGAGTTTACATTTAATTTTCCTTCCCAATTGTTGTTATCCTGTAATTTAGATATTGATGGACAGTATGCGATGACGAGAGCCCAGCGGGTTCGTGCTGCCATGTTTCCAGAAACACTAGATGAAGGCATGCAGATACCATCAACACAGTTCGATGCAGCTCACCCAACCAATGTCCAACGCTTAGCTGAACCTTCCCAGATGCTGAAACATGCTGTTGTGAACCTTATCAACTATCAAGATGATGCAGAACTAGCTACCCGAGCTATTCCTGAGCTGACAAAACTGCTCAACGATGAGGATCAGGTAGAGAAACTTTTATTACATTTTAAAAGGAAAGTACATTGCACCTTGGGCCTCTGTTTCACTATTATCTAGTTACCTGTGTATTAAACAGGTTTGGAATCCCTCATTTGGCTAGACTAGTGCTTTAACTACTCGCCATACTGTTTTTACTATTCTTGCCACTGACTCCCAAATCCTGAAAACTTGCTCCAGTGCCTGGGAACAAAGATCTCTGGATTTGATTGTTCAGCAATTTGATTTTTGTTTGAAGCAAACTTCTAATTTAGTTGTTCGCAATGTTAGGGGAGTTATCTTTAGTTAGGTTAGTTGTTCGCAATGTTAGGGGAGTTATCTTTAGTTAGGTTAGTTGTTCGCAATGTTAGGGGAGTTATCTTTTGGATACCATTAACCAGGAGGAATTGTGTTTTTTGCTGTTGGTCAGGGATCGTACAGATGCAGTGCAAGTTTATTTCGAGTCATGTTCAGATTATCCCTCACAGAGGATGTGTTATGTAACAACTCGTGTCCCTCCAGTCAACAAATTCTGTGCGAGAAGGTTACAATTTATTTTCAGTTGTTGGTGTAGCAGATATAGTGGATACAGTATCCAGTCACAGCAGGACCATTCATAGTTCTATTCATTTAAAGTTGCTATTATTTCTGTAATTAGTACAATTAACCAACTTAGGATTTAAAGTCCAGGTTTTTCTAATTTCTTTATCTTTACATCTTTAGGTGGTGGTGAACAAAGCCGCTGTGATGGTTCATCAGCTGTCAAAAAAAGAAGCCTCTCGCCACGCGATTATGCGTTCCCCTCAAATGGTATCTGCTATTGTCCGCACCATGCAAAATACTAACGATGTGGAGACTGCACGGTGCACAGCTGGAACATTGCATAATCTGTCACATCACCGTGAAGGCTTGTTAGCTATCTTCAAATCTGGAGGCATTCCTGCTCTGGTAAAAATGTTAGGGTGAGTATTACCTCTAATACGTCTTCAAATGCCAGTTTACAACTATTAATAAGTTTTGAGTTTCGCCATGTTGTAATCTTGTAATGCAATATTTTTGTAGCCGTGTCGGTGTAAGCTTTTTCCTGTACGTAACTGGGATAACTTTAAGCATCGTTTAATCTTTGTTTATTGTGTTTGGGAGGAGATGCTTGATCATTTGCAGATATTGAGGAGAAAATGGTCACCATCTCTTCCTAATTAGAGGTTTGAGCATTTGAGGTGGAGAGGTTAAACAAAAATACTTTGTGATGGGTGGTCTTACTATTTCTATTATTGAATTCAAGATTCACCAGATTTGACCTCAATTACTGTAACATTTCATGGACATTTGTACTTTATTTTGTAGATCTCCAGTGGATTCTGTCCTGTTCTACGCTATAACAACCCTTCACAATCTCTTGCTGCATCAGGAAGGAGCCAAGATGGCTGTGCGTTTGGCTGGTGGATTGCAGAAAATGGTTGCCTTGCTCAATAAGACCAATGTCAAATTTCTGGCCATCACCACAGATTGCCTTCAGATTTTGGCATATGGCAACCAGGAGAGCAAAGTAAGTGTGTTAATAATAACACCAAAAACAATCGTCTTAATTCATTTGCACTAAGTGGCCTATGTCAGAATCAATTTATTGTCATGGACAAGTCATGAAATTTGGCTATTTATTCTGTAGTTGATCATTCTGGCAAGTGGAGGGCCCCAGGCACTTGTGAACATCATGAGAACCTACACATACGAGAAGTTGTTGTGGACCACCAGTCGTGTACTCAAGGTGCTGTCTGTTTGCTCCAGCAACAAACCTGCTATAGTGGAAGCTGGTGAGTTCCCCAGCTGTTCTGGTGTTACATCTGTTGACATTAGGCAGGATGGCATCATGCAAATGATGTTGTGCTCCTTTGCAGGTGGCATGCAGGCCCTTGGATTGCACCTTACAGACCCAAGTCAACGACTTGTTCAGAATTGCCTCTGGACCTTAAGAAATCTATCAGATGCTGCTACGAAGCAGGTAATAATTTGTTAGTTTTGATGAAAGGGTGAGAGGAATAAGCTGGATAATTCACTGGTCTCGTTTCAGTTCTTAAAGCTGAATGCTGAACTGCTCTGTAAATCCGTATATCAATGCAGATTTTGAACAAATTAGATTTTGAAAAGAGGTGAAAAAGAAAGTCTGCAGACGCTGGGGTCAAGTGCAACCTGCGCACATGCAGGTGAAAATCATCAAGTGATGCAGCTTCCCGAAATAAAGGGTAACTCATGTTTCAGGCCTGGTCCTTTCGTCAGAAGAATCTGTTGGTGGAGATTCACTTGGGTGTGTTGGTCATGCTGATGTAAGATTTAAGGTTGGATCAGAGCTTTTATGTGGCAGTATTTGGCATTTTCTGCTTAAAAGCTTGTGTTAATTAAGAAATGTATGAAGTCCTGTAAAGCTACTTTAAGCATCTTTTAATCATGATTTATTGATTAGGAGGGGATGGAAGGTCTTCTGGGGACGCTTGTCCAGCTCCTGGGGTCAGATGATATCAATGTGGTGACATGCGCAGCAGGTATCCTTTCCAACCTGACGTGCAATAACTACAAGAACAAGATGATGGTCTGTCAAGTTGGAGGTATTGAAGCTTTGGTCCGCACTGTCCTCCGAGCTGGTGACCGAGAAGATATCACTGAACCTGCCATATGTGCCCTTCGCCATTTGACGAGCAGACATCAAGATGCAGAAATGGCTCAGAATGCTGTCCGCCTCCATTATGGGTTGCCTGTTGTGGTTAAACTGCTGCATCCTCCATCTCATTGGCCTCTGATTAAGGTAATTTCCGATTTCTCAATTTTATACCAGCATTAGGCTTTTGCAAATTAAGATGTGTTTTATAGAGTTATACAGCGTGGAAAGAGGCCCTTGGGCCCAACCAGCCCATGCTGACCAAAATGTCCTCCCACACGAGTGCCACCTGCTTGCATTTGGCCCATATCCCTCTAAACCAATCCTACCCATGTGTCTGTTCGATGATTTCTTAAGCATTACAATAATACCTGCCTCAACCTCTTATAGGAGCAGTTACACACACCTACCACTTCTGTGCAAAAAAGGCTACTTTTCAAGTTCCTGTTCAATCTCCCCCCAATCTTAAACCGATGTCCTCTGGTTACCAATTTCCCTAAAAAAACTGTGTTCACCCCGTCTATTCCTCTCATGATTTTGTGCACCTCTATGAGATCACCCCTCATCCTCCTAAGCTCTGAGGAATAAAGCCCCAGCCTGCTCAGGCCCTGGCAATGTCTTTGTAAATAGCTTTGACATATGAACATGTTCTGGTGTTACATCACATGAACACTAGAACATTTAGCATGAACACAATAGTCCAAATGGGGCCTCACCAGTATCTTACACAACTGCAGCATAACTTTGCAAGGCATGAACTTGGTTCTGAAATATGTTGTCAATGAAGATCTTTGAAATGTTGTTTGCTGATTTAATATTTACCAGTGTACGTGTCATAAAATAACTAGGTAATTTGAAGCCAGGTGTCTTCAACATTTAGATGTGAGACACCAAGGACTAGATTTCTTATTCATAAATTTAGTTTTCCTTGTTCCACAAGGATTTTCCACTTGAAACGGCAGGAGATTCATTCCATAAGTCATGATCCCTTCAGAAATTCTTAATGAACATCAAGAGCCCAGTGAGGATGCTTGAACATAAGAAATAAGAGCAGGAGTTTGCCATCTGGCCCGTCAAGCCTGCTCCCCATTTAATAAGATCACGATCTGCCTGTTCCCCATAACCCTTAATTTGTCTGCGATGCCAAAAAAATCTACTGCTTCATTGGAGAAGAATTCTACAGATTCACTACTCTTTGGGTAAAACCATGCTCCCTCATTTCTGTCTTCTGCTCCAATCTGATTCCTGCAGCACTCCTAAAATCCACTGCCAACCAGAGAAACATCCAATTGTCTCAACTTTCTGCCTTCCAATCCTTTATCCATGCTAATGCATTATCATCAACTCCATGCATCCTTATCATATGTGGAAATCCTTTATGTGGTAACTTTGATTGCTTTCTAGAAATCTAAATACAGCAAAATCCCCAGTATATGACACCTACGGGGATTGCGGATGCCGGATATGCAAATTTTCTGGTTGCCTGAGACACACTCCTACAATGCCTCATACACCAGAATTAAGAATAAACAGCTTAAAAAAAGACTTTGCAAAATGAAAAGTAATTTGTAAAAAAAAAATCAATATTGTAGTCCTTAATTATGTAAAGTTCACTTTAATCAGGTAATTCTTGTAATTTACAAAATTTAAATTTGAATTCGAACCCTGGTTGCTGGTACTATAACAGTATTGTGTGCTGATCACTGCTAACCATACCGCCATCATAATTAACTCTCCCCCTCGTTTTCAGCTAAAGCCTTACTAATATACTTAATACTAATCAAGTTGGTCATCTGATTGTACAAGTACAACCTGATGAAACCGCATTCTCCTGTCCTCTGTGCAAAAAAAAAAGATACACAACCAGACATGACACACATACAGACAAACAATACATATGTAGGGCAACTAATAAAGATTAAGACTTACTAGGCAGGGATAGGGAGGCACTTTGGGAGACTCGCCCCAGCAGCGAGCCGGCTCTTTATCCTGGACGCTGCCATTTTATTCAAACGCAGCTTTATTCAAACTTTGTTCAAACTGCTGCTGTGGGCTGGGCACAACTAGAGCACTCCGCTGGCTGAATGTTTACTCCCATCTTCACCAAGGGGATGTGTAATGCTTCAGAGAGCATTTGTTTTTACAATTTTAAACATTTAAATTTTTACTTATTTCCTTAAAATTATTCAGTTCCTTTTTTTGCTGATTGCTTGAATTCCAGATACCAGGGATTTTACTGTATACCACATCTTTTGTCCACTGACTGCTTGTTATATCCTTGAAGAACCCCAGTGAATTAATTAAATGCTGCCTGCCCTTCCTGAATCCATAAGACCATAAAAGATTAGAGCAGAAGCAGTCCATTCAGCCCATCAAGTCAGCTCCACCATTCCATCATGAGCTAATCCATTCACCCACTCAGCCCCATTCCCCACCTTCTCCCCACACCCTGACTTCAGATACCTTCAGTCTCTGTCTTAAGTGTACCCAATGACCTGGCCTCCACAGCCACCCAAGGTAGCAAATTCTAGAGGTTTACCACTCTAGCTAAAGAAATTCCTCTGCACCTCTTAAATGGCACCCTTGAATTCTGATGTTGTGCCATCTTGTCCTTTGCCGCATCTACTCTCGACATCATTCAAAATGCTTCTATGAGGTCCTCCATTCTTCTGAACTCCAGAGTACAGTCCAAGAGCTGTTAAACATTCCTCATTCTAGGAATCATTCTTGTGAATCTTGTCTGTGCCCTCTCCAATTCCAGCACATCCTTTCTTAAAATAAGGACCCCAAAGCCATGCTAGGTACTGCAAGGGAGGCCCTACCGGTGCCTTATAAAGCTTCAATATTACATTTTTGCTCGTGAATATCTATTCTTCTCAATATGAATGCCAGCATTGCATTCACCTTCTCACCATTGGCAACCTGGAGGTTAACCTTCAAGGTAACCTGCACAAGGACCCTCAAATCCTTCTGCACCTCTAAAATTTGAATTTTCTCCCCATTCAAATAGCCTGCCCTCTTACTTCCTTGCACCACAGTGAGAGAGTCTACTTCAGGATTGATGATGCAGAGGAACTTAGTCAGTCAGAGGGTGGTAAATCTGTGGAATTTGTTGCCATAGGCAGTTATGGAGGACAGGTTTTTGGGTGTATTTAAAGCAAAGGTTGACAGGTTCTTGATTAGCCAGGACAGCAAAGAGTATGTGGAGAAGGCTGGGCAGTGGTGCTGAGTGGGAAAATGGATCAGGTCATGATTAAATAAGCAGGGGACACTCATTGGGCTGAATACCCTATTTCTACTTCTATATCTTATGGTCTACCAAAGTGTGAGACATTAGTACAGCATTGGCTACTCACTGAGGTACTCGCGCTGCATTTACCTCATGGAAAAATTTATCTCCAGATTTTCTCACTATCTCTTAATGGTAGCTTCAAGCATTTTCCTGACTACAAATGTTCAGTTAACTGGCCTTCTATCTTCCTCCTTTTTAAAAAGTAGTGTTAAAAATTGGTCCTGCCCATTTTAAAAAAAACGACCACGGCTTTTAGTCCCTGGGATGATTCCATCAATACCAAGGGACTATTTACTTTTTAGATCCATTTGCTGGCCCAGCCCTACTTTAGTGTTAGCACTTGTATTGAGGTTCTCGCTTCCCATCGCTGCCTCAGGAACTCTGTTGCTGAGGACCGTTCTGAGGCTGTGACAATATTTGCATTCCCTCTTCTTAGGCACCCATGTTTACTTTATATACTCTTTTCTGCTTTGTATATTTATAAAATCTTTTGCCACTTGTCTTTCTACAGTATTCTGTTTTACTTTCATAGTCTGTCCTTTATTGCTTGCTTAGTTTTTATTGCTTTTTAAAGTCTTCTAGTTTCCCAACACTGTGGGCCACTTTTTGTACAGAGATGGCTGTCCCTACCCTGTTGTCCTTGTTTTTATAATGACTTCCTGTCCCTAATTAGGCTACTGTTGGTCTGATTCGCAACTTGGCACTGTGTCCAGCTAACCACGCGCCACTCCGTGAGCAAGGTGCTATTCCCAGGTTGGTTCAGCTGTTGGTGAGAGCACACCAGGACACTCAGCGCCGCACATCAATGGGAGGAACACAGCAGCAGTTTGTGGTAAGCTAACCTTGAAGCACATTTAAAAATGTATTCTTCAAACTCACAAGTATAATTTTGCAATGACTTCTGACTTTGGTTTGATAGGAGGGAGTACGGATGGAGGAGATTGTGGAAGGCTGCACTGGAGCTCTCCATATTCTTGCACGTGATGTTCACAATAGAATTGTCATTAGAGGGCTGAATACCATTCCACTCTTTGTTCAGGTAATTGTGTTATTCTGTGGCCTCTCTTCACTGAGTTTATGATCCATATCAACCTTGTCCTTAATCAATGTTCATGTCCTCCAATGCCCTTTTCAGTCAGTGCAGAACAGACAGGAGCTGATGTCTCTGGGACTGATCCAAACTGGCCAGGGTCGACTGAACATAGAATAGGCATTGAACCCATTACTCTTTGTTCGCTGCTTTGGGGCATATTGTGTATGTCCTCTTAAATACATTGACTGCATTAGTGAGTTTGGTGCATGGAGAATAAAATTGCTCATCAAACCTGTCCCCGTGAAGCTAATGTGTTCTTGTATTTGCTTGCAGTTAGAAAACTGGGTTCAGTCCAATAGCTATTGGTACCTATTCTGCATTCTAGGTTTTGTACAACAATTTTATTAGCACTGAGTTGATAAACTAGTGATTTGTTCCAAATAGGAAGCCAATAGGGAACCACCTCAATGTTTATCAATTGTGCATATGCATAACCCATGCTTTCTAGACATGTAAAATAAACTGTATGGTGGCCATCCAATAACTCAAATTTAGTCAGATTATCTTTTGTTATTGTAATGTGCAGAAGTGGGTGTCCAGTACATCGCCTGCTCCCTCAAACAGCAACTGAGGGATAACTTGAACAGAGCATTGGAGTAGACCCTCTAATATTGGAAATTTTACTTGAGTTTTTAATATGATTAAAAATTTATGCATATTTAAAATGTAGACTCCCCAAACCTGATGTATAATGTGATATACATTATACATTGCTCTCTTGTGCAAATTGCCAGAGATATGCAGAAGGCCACTCAGTTCCTCAAGCCCGTCAGCCATGGCTGATCTGATTGCATACCGAATTCCATATCGCCACCTGTGCCCTGTAACTATCACCACCTGACAAGAATCTTATCTGTCCGCGTCTGTTCCCTTTGTGGAAGAACACATTCACACGCAGCATGAAAACTCAACCTCCAAGACACACTCTGAAGGGATTCTTAACGGGGCAATGCTCATGGTGACTTTTTGCTTGCCTGTACAGCAGGAAAAAGTTGCTGTAATTGTCTATATTCCACTTTTTGTATTATTGCATGACAATAAAAGGAACCTTGAATGTTGTTTCATCGGTTTAAGTAGGTGTCCCCTTAGGTTTCAAACAGTGGAGACTTCTGATTCTTCCATAAGAAAACTCCACATTTTTCTTTTTGGTCTAGATTTCAGTTACAGGCACAAGTCGTGACTGATCCACTTAGTGATCGGGTAATTAGAATACCCACATGGGATTTTAAGATTTATGTTGGGGTGAAGTGGTTCTTTGTGATAAAATGCTTTCTGGCTTTACTTGCAGCTGCTGTACTCTCCAATTGAAAATATCCAGAGGGTTGCTGCTGGTGTACTGTGTGAATTGGCTCAGGATAAAGAAGCCGCTGAAGCTATTGAGGCTGAAGGAGCCACAGCTCCTCTGACAGAGTTGCTGCACTCAAGGAACGAAGGTGTTGGTGAGTTGGGGAATGGCCTTGGACAGGGAATGATGGCAGCTCATAAATGAGTGTATCCAAAGTGCACCAAGAATCCTGTGACTTGTGAATTTTTCAATTCATCTCTTGTGATGTTTCAGGAATGGTCATATCTTACCAGTCCTGGTATTGACTGAATACAATGGATAGCACTGAACTAAGTTTCTGGATAGTGTATTTCCCTCCAAACTCATGGAGTGTTGCTATTTCAACTGTTCAAGAACAACTCAGCCCATCAAGCTTGCCATTCTATTTAGTGTGACCATGACTGATCTCTGCTGGCCTCAACTCTTCTGTGCCACCTTGTTATGGCCCTCAATTCTTTGCTGTCCCCACCATAACTATGTTTAGTGATCTGCCCTCCACTACCCTCAGGCAGATAAATTCCAGGGATTCACTGTCTTTGAGAGAAGTTTCTGTGAATCTCTGTTTCAGTTACTGGACTGAGATTTTATAGCTACAGTAAAAACCATTTGTATCTAGCATCTACAGAAGAAGGGTAAATGAGTTTTCTGGATGCTTGAGATTTACTCTTGTAATGCCTAACTAATGGATTGCATTAAGAATAAACAGTTTAAAAGACAAAGTTACTATACAGTACATTTCCAGTTTTCCAAAATCCACTTTACAGAAATTCTCAGTTATCGTGAAATTTTTTTGGCAGTGACATGATGTCACAAGTTGGAAAAAAGTTGAATTTTGTTAAACCTGCTGTACTCGTGGGACTCTGACGTGCTGTTGGCGCCATTTTGAATCCAATGGAGATCTCGTGTACTCAAGTGCACTGTTGGTGCCATTTTGAATGTTGCTGCATTTATCTTGTATTTGAAAGCAGAAATCACATTTTTTGGTTTAAAATTAATCTTTATTTAATGCTTGGAAAACCTTCCCTTGTATCACTGGTTAAACAAAGAACAAGTATTATGCTGATGCTACTGGGATTGAAGTTGGGGGACCTTTGGCTCCCAGGCTGGTTCGGCTATAGCAATGGGGAGGTGTTGGGGATTAGAGTGGGGACCTCTGGCTTCTGGGCAGATTCAGTGATGGCAGTGGGGAGGTGCTGGGGATCGGAGTGGGGACTTTGGACTCCTAGGCATGTTTGGTGATGGTGGTGGGGAGGCTGATACAAGTATTCTTGTGTTTAAACTGGGCTGATTAAAGCCATTTCTCAGATATCTGGAAAATTATATATGACTGGTTCCGAGCATTTTGGATAATCGGAAAAGTACTGTACTTGAATTGAGCAAACTTCACTTGTGTGAATATATAAACAAAAATTTTTTATTTTATTTTCAGTCAAATTCTTTGAAAACTTTTAACTGTTGCAGGTTCCTCCCCCTTCACAGGAAAGATGAACAATACATTATAGATAATTAACCCCCGCCCCCGGTCCTACAAGTTTACCAATTAAAGCTTCTGACCGGGTCAACTCTTACTAAGCAGGGATAAGGACACATTAAGAGAGTCACCCCATCAGCGAGCCCCATCAACCACTCTTCATATTGGGCAACGCCATTGCTGTTTCACACAACTTTATTCAAACAGCTACTACAAGCAAACCACGACCAATTACTCTACTGAACATTTGCTCCCATCTTCACCAAAGGTTTATGTGTTACTTCAGAGAACATTTACTTTTACAATTTTAAAGTTTCATTTCAACATTCATTTATTCTTATTCGTGCTATTTATTTCCCTTTCCATTTTTTTTCCATTTGCTTGAATTTCAGATAATAGGGGTATTGCTGTATTTTGTTTGGCTTTCTGACAAGTGGAAAGATCTCTTAACTTTTACTGTGACAAGTCTCCTTTCGGATCTTGTGTTTGAATTCTCATTTTTCTGACCTCCATGGAATAGAGATCCAACATGTTTAATCTCTGTTTCTAGGCTATTCCCCTTGTCATAGGTTCGCCTGGTGAATCTCCTTTGGACTTCTCCAATGCCCCAATGTACACAGAAGGGCTCAGGGCCAAAACATTGGTTATATATCTTTACTTCTTGTGGACCTGCAAGGTCTTCTGAGTTCCAGCATTTTTGTTTTTGTACCAAAACACTGCTCAGTTTTGTATATATGACCTTGCTAACATGTTTTACAGCCAACAAAACCTCCCTACACTTAAGCCCCAAGTTTTTCACAATAAAAATGCCAACTTACTGTTTGCCTGTATTCTATTGTTGGACCATCCTTGTAACTGTGTGATTCATGCGCAAGAACACATGGATATCTGAATATTTCTCATATGCAGTCTCTCTCCAATTAGATCATCTCCCTTAAGATTCCACTTACCAAAGTGCATGACTTCAAAACCCCATTTGCCAATTTTGCTCACTCGATCTGTATCCTATTGCTGAATCATTACCACATGTCCTTCCTGAGGAAAACCTCGTTTTTTTTCCCTCCTCCAGGTCATTAATGTAAATGGTGAACAGTTGAGGTCCAGGAATTGGGGATATTCTGTGAGTTGATCCCTGAAAAATAACCATTTATTACAACTTTCTTCTGTGATGTGTCTACAGTTTTCCCTCTTCCAGCTCTCCATTACATCCTCAAAGTATTTGAGCATATATGTTAGTTTCCTTTCATAAAACGTGTTGACTTAAGTTTGGTTATATTCAGATATCCTCATTGATTTGTTATTTTCTCTTTGATTATTGACTCCAGTATCTTGCCAACAATAGATGTTACACTTGCTGGCCTGTATTTCTCTGCCTTCTCTGTTTTCCAGTCCTCTGGTGCCCTCCCTGAATTCAGCAATTTTTAAATAATGGGTCCACATTGTCTCTAATTCCATGGTGTTGGTTAAATTGTTTCCTGGGAAGGCCGACGTCGATTAAGGTCAAGTCAATTATACTGGAGTTTATAAAAGGCACTTGATCGATTGGATAGGGTAGATGTGAAGAGTTTTCCCCTGGCTGGCTGTAAAGGAACATGTCAGTCTCTTAGTTGTCCATTTGGGACCAATCAATGGTTGGTGAATTTACCATTCTCTACAACTCAGTGGCTGAGTATGTTCAAGGCAAATCCATAGATGTTTGTATGTTTAAGTGCTATGTGGTCGGTGCATTTGTGCTGTTTGTTGCAGTTCCAAAGGTTAGTAGGGTATAAGGACATTTCTGGAAGACATTGAGGGATGTAAAATATGGCAAATAAAATAAAATTGGGGAAGTTAATGAAACCCAACTTATCTTTCTTCAGCTACCTATGCTGCGGCTGTACTGTTCCGCATGTCTGAGGACAAACCACAAGATTATAAGAAGCGTCTCTCAGTGGAGCTTACAAGCTCACTGTTCAGAACTGAACCAATGGCGTGGAATGAGGTATGGTTACAAGAGCAAACTGGCCATGCAATAGACCCGGTGCTCATTTTCCTGAAGGTTTTTAGCTTTGCCATTGTTTGAATTAATTGAGTTAATATTTTGTGAAAATGAACATGCTCTCGTATGCTTCAGGGGAAAGCAGAGTGCTTGGAGGGAGATCTGAAATGTCAAACATAATGTTTTTTTTTGTGACTTTATTGAAATAGACTGGAGATCTTGGAATTGACATGGGAAGCCAGGGTGAGCCTCTTGGATACCGTCCAGATGGTATGTCTTCTTTATCTCAGCAATTTTGGATGTGGTGTTCATTGCAGAAAGAGTAACCAGATTGTTGACATTTAACATATTCTGAAAAATGTTTCCAATTGTGGAACCATATAACCACTTACAGCACAGAACAGGCCAGTTCGGCCCTACTAGTCCATGCCGTAACAAATCCCCACCCTCCTAGTCCCACTGACCAGCACCCGGTCCATACCCCTCCAGTCCTCTCCTCTCCATGTAACTATCCAGTCTGTCCTTAAATAACCAATGATCCCGCCTCAACCACGTCTTCCAGAAGCTCATTCCACATCCCCACCACCCTTTGCGTAAAGAAATTTCCCCTCATGTTCCCCTTATAATTTTCCCCCTTCTATCTTGAACCATGCCCTCTAGTTTGAATCTCCCCCACTCTTAATTGAAAAAGCCTATCCACATTTACTCTGTCTGTCCCTTTTAAAATCTTAAACACCTCTATCAAGTCCCACCTCAATCTTCTACACTCCAGAGAAAAAAGCCCTAGTCTGCACAACCTTTCCCTGTAACACAAACCTTGAAATCCTGTTAACATTCTTGTGAACCTTCTCTGTACTCTCTCTATTTTGTTTATATCTTTCCTATAATTTGGTGACCAAAACTGTACACAGTACTCCAAATTTGGCCTCACCAATGCCTTGTCCAATTTCATCATAACCTCCCTACTCTTGAATTCAATACTCCGATTTATGAAGGCCAACATTCCAAATGCCTTCTTCACCACACCATCTACCTGAGTATCAGCCTTGAGGGTACTATTTACCATAACTCCTAAATCCCTTAGTTGCTCTGCACATCTCAATAGCCTACCATTTAATGCATATGACCTATTTAGATTTGCCTTTCCAAAATGTAATACCTCACACTTATCTGTATTAAATTCCATCAGCCATTTCTCAGCCCACACCTCCAGCCTTCCTAAATCACCTTTTAATCTACGGTAATTTTCCTCACTGTCCACACCACCAATCTTTGTATCATCCGCAAACTTGCTTATCCAATTCTCCGCCCCTACTTCCAGATCGTTAATATATATAACAAACAATAGTGGACCCAGGACCGATCCCTGAGGAACTCCACTAGTCACCAGCCTCCAATTGGACAAACAATTTTCTACCACTACTGTCTGACACCTCCCATCCAATTTTTGCTGAATCCATTTCACTTCCTCCTTATTTATACCTAATGCCTCCACCTTTTTTCCTAACCTCCTGTGGGGAACTTTGTCAAAAGCTTTACTAAAGTCTAAATAGACAACATCCACAGCTTTCCCTTCAACCTTTTTTGTAACCCCCTCGAAAAACTCAATCAGGTTTGTCAAGCATGATCTACCCCTGACAAAACCATGCTGATTTCTCCCTATCAATCCCTGTACCTCCAAATATTTGTAAATACCATCCCTCAGAACACTTTCCATCAACTTGCCCACCACAGACGTCAGACTCACGGGCCTATAATTCCCAGGTTTACATTTGGACCCTTTCTTAATCAGCGGAACCACATGCGCCACCCTCCAATCGTTTGGCACTACCCCCGTGGCCAGTGACATCCTAAATATCTCTGTTAATGGCCCCACTATCTGTCCACAAGCCTCACTGAGTGTCCTTGGGAATATTTTGTCCGGTCCCGGAGATTTATCCACCTTTATCTTTTTCAACACAGCCATCACTACCTCCTCGGTGATCCTTATATGCTTCATGAGCTCCCCACTATTTTTCTTTACTTCAACTGGTTCAATTTTTTTTTGTAGTTCTGCACTCTATCCTTAACACAACACTGCTATCACACTTTACCTTGGGATAATTAAAATCCAAGTTAAAGTCAAGTTTATCATCATCTGATTGCAGAAGTACAACCTGACAAAACAGCATCTCTGGTCCTCATTGCAAAACATACAAACACAACCAAACACATGTGTGCAAGCAAGCTTCTCTATTTATCTCCTTCATGCTTGCTGGTTTTTCTATTGATGACCACTGTTTCCCAACTCTAACCAGACTGTAAAATTTTTGTTAATCTTCACTAGTACTTCTTTCCATCCGCGTCGTTTGGTGTTGACAACAGTGTTTAGTCACCATGCAGCCACATCAAAAGAAGAAAAGGGTTTTAACTTCAGAACATTGGAGTAACTTCATAGAATGTAGCCTTGGTGTGACTGGCTCTTCAATTTGGCAGAGCTGCTAGAAGAGTGCATTTGTCTTGTCTGTTCCCTTGTTCTTCACCTAACCCCCACCACTAACCAAACCTGTTTTCCTGTTGTTTTTCCATGAATATAGATCCTAGTTTTCGTTCTTACCACCCAGGTGGGTATGGACAGGACACCATGGGGATTGACCCAATGATGGAACATGATATGGGTGGTCACCACCCTGGTGCTGAGTATCCGGTGGATGGGCTCCCAGACCTTGGACATGCCCAGGATTTGATGGACGGGCTGCCCCCGGGTGACAGCAATCAGCTGGCCTGGTTTGATACAGACTTGTAAATATAACCTGCATCATTTATGGTATGGCAATCATTTAAAGGTGTGGAACAATCAACCATGCCTTTATTATTTGGGTTTGCAACTTTTAACTCCACTGAAATCTTTTGTTGACTTTTTCTACTGTAGTTACATACTTTTCTTTCTGCAGTTGTACTGTCTAAATGAACTTTCATTGTGATTGGCCTGTAGAATTGCTGGGAGGGCTCGAGGGGTGGGCTGGTATCTCAGAAAGTGCCTGACACTAACCAAAAGCTCAGTTTCCTATGGGAACAGTCAAAGTAAACTTTTTGTTCTGGTCCTTTTGGCTGAGGAGTATCAAAGCGAATGGATTTGGAAATGGCTGCCTACTTTAAAGAATGCTCAAGAGATGGAACATTAAAAACTAGCCTTGCCTGTTAATTTTTTTATTATTTTTTTAACTCTGTAATTGTACTGACGTAGCTTGCTTTGAAGTAGCGTAGACAAGTAAATGATATTTTTTAACATAGTCTTGTAGTCTTAAGTTATAGTGGCAATGCAATAGCCGTTCTTGATTTTTAAAAACTGAAGTAATTGTGTAGAACACTAATTCAATCATAATAAATTTACTTGTAGTCTGAAGTGTAACACTGTGTAGCTTTTTGTATAAAAATGTGAAATTAGATAAAAGTCCACTTTTAATAGGCTGAAATGCAAGCAGGTGAGATGATGTGTTTGATCAATATTGCTTCATGCTGGGGATTTTCAGGAGGGTTTAAGTAGAAGTGTCATTTCACAATGGTTCTGATAGTTTAATGAGAGGACGCTCCTCCACCTACCCCTTCTGAGTTATTGTATCCTGCAACACAGATGCTTCATGGAAATAATACGATTGTAGAAACAGAATTAAACTGGACTGACCTTCATTTTTGTGTGAGTGGCTTAATTACTAGAGCACCAATATTACGTTTATATGCAGTTTAAGGAATTTTGTCTCTTACATAATTTTATGTATGATGAAATAAAAATGGTTGAAATTTGCCATCTTTAGGGTGTTTATTTTTATACAAAATATTCTCCCAATATAAAGACATTGACATCAGGGGCTTTGGAATGTATTCTTAAATAAATTCAGTAAAACCTCTCTTTACTGTGATCCAGTTGCAAACAGCAGTCTTAGCCAGAAATATCAACCATCCCATTGCTTCAATAGATGCTGCTGAGCTCTTCCAGCAGTTGCTGGTAGCAGTGTTTTTTGCAAAGGGAGCCATGTTTTTGGCGGTGGCAGCAGGCAACCACAAATAAATGCTTGGCATTGCACTCACTTCAGCCTAAAACTCCAGGAGAGATGATGGCAGAATGTTGGTTCCCAGCAGTGAAGAAAACAAAGCTGGCAAATGGGCGAAAATTGGTGATTTAAAAAAAAAAGACATACAGCACAGTAAATAGGCCCTTCCTCCACACAAGCCCGTGCCACCCATATACCCCAATTAACCTGCAACCCCAGAACATTTTGAAGGGTGGGATGAGACCAGAGCACCCAGAGAAAACCTATGCAGACACGGGGAGAATTTGCAAACTCCTTGCAGACAGCGTGGGATTCGAAGCTGGGCTGGTGGTGCACTTAGCGTTGTACTAATCCTTGATGAACAATCTCACATGTTGGACATGAGGGCGGCAATGAGGTAAGAATGTCAAATCACCCGAAGCATTGAATGAAATAATCTGAAAGAGAATGATCTTTGACCCACATGCCACCCTATATATGGCCTCTTCTGCCTCCATTGTAAACAATTACCCCCTGAGGTTCCTGTTAAATCTCTTCTTCCTCACCTTAAACTTGAGTCCTCTGGTTGTTGATTCTGGACACCTCGATGAGATCACCCCTCATCCTGTGCTCTAAGAAATAAAGACCAAGCATGCTCAACTTCTCCCTACAGCTCAGGCACCCGAGTGCTGGCAAAAACTAGAGAAATGCTCACAGTTGGCCACGTTGATTCCAGAGGGTTCTCATTTTTCTCTGGTTATCATTTTTTATGTATATAAAATCTCTTGGTATTATCCTTAATGTTACCTACTACAGTTATCTCTAGCCCCCTTTTTTTGTGCTCCTGTTGTCCACTTTCCAACAGGATGATCATGTTCCTCAGTTCCACATGTGTCACCTCTGACCATTGCTGTGATGTCGTCCTTAACCAATCATACAACACTCCCTCCTCTTTTACTCCACCATGATCCCTCCTGAAGCTTCTGTACCCTGAAATGTTGAGCTGCCAATCCTGACTTTTTCTTAACCAGCTTTTGGTAATGGCCAATCATGTGTTCAATCTGCCCCAAGTTCATCTGCCTGACAAGCTGCCTCTAGTATTAAAATAGACACAATTCACACAGTCCTTCCTCACTCCCTTCCCTTCTGCCTACTAAGCCTTCTTTCATCACCCTCTGCACGAACTTCTAAACTTCTACATGATCCCATCCCCTGTTGATCGAAACCCACCCTGTGCAGTATTTATGAACCTGCCTGTCAGGATGTTGGTTCCACTCTAGTTCAAGGGTAACCTATCCCTCTTGAACAGCTCTCCCCCAGAAGAGTTCCTTATGATCCAAAACCTAAAATCTACCCCTGGCACCAGTTCTTTGCAGCCATAAATTCATCTGGCCTATCCTTGTTTTTGAGCTCACCTGAAGTAATTCAGAGATCACTACCCTTGAGGTCCTGCTTCTCAACTTGATGTGCAGGACCTCATCCCTTACTCCATGTGTGTACTTGTCTCAATAGCTGCTTTCAGGTGGCCAAAATACCTGACTATAAAGCCACCTATTCTACCCCAATGTGGTTGTGGGGTGGCCACCTGAAAGTGGAGAACTAGGCCAGGAGGAGCACTTACCTACACCCTCCTCCTGTCGGTATATTCTCTGGCTCCGAGAATCCCCTGTTGCACCTGAAAGCAGCAGTGGGACTACGGCCACAGGAGCCGGCATTCGCTCGTCTTCTCCACGCCATCTGAATGTCCCAGCTGCACTCCCTCAGCTGTGTTTGCCGGCGCATTATCTGCATCCAAGCACCTGAAAGCAGCTAATGTGAATAATGGCCTCTGGTTGTTCACCCTCCTACCTTGAGAATGTCCTCCAACTGCTCTGTGACATCCTCGACCTATGATCCTAGAGTCTCTTCCATCGCTGCATAATCTGTACATCCTCACCATCAACTCTTATCATTGCCTTATCAACAAATTAGGCTGAAGTGTCAGTTTCTATGCTGCATCGAGAGTGTTCTACTTGGATGCATCATTGGTGATGCTTATTGTATGGTAGCTGCAAAACATCAGACAGGAAATCACTACAGAGCATCTTTAAAATGGCTGAGAAGATCACTGGGGGCTTCTCTTTCCTCTATTGATGGCATTTACCGAGAGAGTTTAAATTGGGCTCAAAGAATTATCAAGATCCCTGCCATCCATCATATAGAATTTGACTCATTACCATTAAGAAGGAGGTGCAGGAACATTAAAATTAGGCTGGGAAATAGCTACTTCCCACCGTCTGTGAGATTGATGAACAGTATCCTGCATTGTTGGGTTTCTTGCATATAAAAATGAGTAAATGATTTAAAAATATTTATACATGTGATACTAAATGTTTATCACAATAGTACCTTTTCAGCTATCTCTGGCAGCCTGTTTCAAACACCTTTTTAAAAAAAAGTCGCCCCTCATCTGAAACCTCTAGTTGTCAATTCCTCTACTTTGCGCAAAAGACTGTGTTCAGCTAATCTATTTCTCATGATTTTTCATGCAGTCAATGGGAAAGCAGGAATCAGACTTCCAATCTAGTTGACCAAAAACAATATTCAAGAAGTGCAGAAGAAAGGGCCCTGAATCACATAAATAATTTCCCCACTCCACAGCTGAGAAAAACTGGGAAAGCGATCACAATCAACATGTTTGTTCCCTGCCCAAATTATTAATGAGCATTATTCCATGAAACTATTCCCCAAGTTTAAAAAAAATCACGTGAGTCTAAGTCTCTCATGCAGGAGGTCTGCATTAGAAAGAAGCATGTGATAAAATTGCCGAGAAATATAGCTGCACAGTATTACAGGCAGTACCTGGGTTAAAAACATCTGATTTACAAACAACCCGTAGTTATGAGCAGACAAGACCAGAAGTGGGATGGTGTCTGATTCCGGTTTGAGCATGAATGAGTCATAATTCTAATAATGTCCAAAAATTGTTAAATTTTATTAGTATTGTGTCACCAACAGTCCCACACTGGTCCTGCTGTCCCACATTTACCCCCCCCCCACCAAAAAACAGCTTGCTACCAGCCCCCACACCCATCCCACTGCCCCGCTCCCTCCTGACAGCCTGCCACCAGCCCCCACACTGATCTCAGAGAGGAGAAGAATAAGCAGTGGTGTGCGCCCTCATGATAACGCTGACAGGTGATGCTGTCAGGCTACGCCGCATGTGGCCTGGGCAAAGCAACGGGCAGGCGAGGTGCCACCAAGGAGGGTGGGGGGAACGAAGGAGCCAGCATGTATTGGAAGGAACAAAGATAGGAGGGCTGAGGGGCACCTGTACTGTAGTCATTTCCATCATCTTGCTGTAAGTTAACTTATGTAGTTACTTTTTATTATGTACAATACTGTTTTAATCTTATTATGTACTGCATTATTATGTTTAATATGTTTTAGTGTATTGACATTAAATAAGGACTGTATGTAGCTGTTCCAACTTGATTTCTAATTAAAGACACCTCGGTAACGGAACTCGTTTTTAACCCAGGGACTGCTTGTACATGTTACCACAGAAGACATGCTGAATGGACACATTTCAGTTTCAGTTGCATTATAATTCAATGTCATGTCAAACAACGCTCTTGGGAAGAGCAATATCAATTTAATTATCTTCTGTGCAGTTCCTTTCCTCCCAACTACACTTAAATTTGCTTGAAAAACATGCCCTTGTTTCAGGTTTTCTCTGTCCATGAAAATGCCCCCTCCTCCATGAAGGCAAATCTTTATCCCGAGTGACTATGCCAAGGTGCAGAGATTGGTATCGTATTACCAGTCCTGTAACGAGTGGTGATGTTGTAGTAACGTAGTTAACTCAATCCTGTAACAAATGGTGGTACTAGAGCAACTCAATCGCGTAACAAGTGGTTATGCTGGAGTAACTCAGTCCTGTAAATTGGTGATGCTGGAGTAACTCAGTCCTGTAATGACTGGTGATGCTGGAGTAACTCCGTCCTGTAATGAGTGGTGATGCTGAAGTTACTGTCAATCCTGTAATGTGGTGATGCTGGAGTTACTGTAAGTCCTGTAATGAGTGGTGGTATTGGAGTAACTCAGTCCTGTAATGACTGGTGATGCTGGAGTAATGTAATCCTGTAATGACTGGTGATGCTGGAGTAACTTAAGTCCTGTAACGTGGTGATGTTGGAGTTACTGTTAGTCCTGTAATGAGTAGTGATGTTGGAGTAACTCAATCCGTAATGAGTGGTAACTTTAGAGTAACAGTTCACTGTCCAATGAGTCTCAGGATTTCTGAGGCCGATGATTCCAAGGCTGTATCAGTATGAGGACTAGAGAAAAACAAAGAAAATGCTGTCAAAAACATGAGCTGAAATAAGATCACCTCAGGACTGCAGAATGTAAATAGGAGATGTGATGACTTGCGTTTGTGGGCAGCTGGCTGCCACATCTTGGCTTAAAAGCATCAGACAGGAAGGGAGCAGTTTGATTTTATTGGCTCTGGAGCCCAAAATTCGCGGCCAGAGGCCAAAACATTCAGACCCAGACTTTGGAAGTGAAACTGGGCAGCACTTATACTTGCAGAGGAGGAGTGGGTGGGTGTGGGGGTGGGGGGGGGGGGTGAAGTTGCAAAGTTGCTGGGTCAATTGCTAGTTTGAAGTCTGGGCCTGACATCCTTCTGTAATGCGAGGGACAATGTTCTATTCATAACCAAACTGCATACTTCGTTCTGACAGCAGTTTTATGAATGGCTCGATTCTACTTCCTTTCATTGGGATTCACGGTGTTTATAGAACATGGAACATTCCAGCACAGTAAAGGCCCTTCAGCTCACGACATTGTGCTGACTTATGTAAACCTACCCTACAACAATCTAACCCTTCCCTATATCACATCCACAACCCTCTATTTTTATTACATCTGTGCCAACTCTGATTTAACACAGCTTTAAAACAAATAAAGAATACACTCACTAGTTTCTTCAAGCACACCAATCCTGATCTCATCTGGTATCATTGGATCAACTCTGGTCTCCATGTTCAAGATGTAACCCTGGATGAATTGGGTGAAGAGTGAGTCTGCCATTTTTCCACAGGAAGGCCTAGGCCTATTGTGCCAACAGCTATGAGGCAAGAGGTATTTGAGACTCTTCACAATCTATCGCATTCTGGTAAAGAGCATCGATCAAAATAGTTACAGAGCGCTTTACCTGGCCTTACGTTAAACGGGATGTTGGATTGTGGGCAAGGACCTGCTTGGCGTGTCAATGCTCTAAAGTCTCCAGACACATGAAATCCAAGCTGGGAATTTTTTTGTTCTGGATTCCCGTTTCTAGCACGTACACCTAGACTTGGTAGACTCACTTCTGCCATTTTGGGGATATAATGAACTGCTCACGTGTGAAGACTAGACACCAGGTGGCAGGAGACCATTCTTATCACTGACCTCTCTGTGGAGATGTTTGCTGGGGAATTCCGTGTTCATTGTTACAACAGATTGAGGGCCTCAGTTTGTGGAGGTATTGTTCCGCGCGCTCACCAATCTTTTGGCTACCTTATATTTGCACTACCCATATTTGCACTACCATATTTGCCAACGGCCTCGTGGAGCATTTCCATCAACAATTGAAGGCTGCATTAACAGCAGGTGGTGATGCATTGATGTGGAGCAAATGTTTGCCCATAGTTCTCGGAGTGCATACTGCTGTTAAGACAGATCTTGGATGTTCAGCAGTAGAGCTAGTATATGGCATTACGTTAACCTTGCCAGGAGAGTTTGTGATTCCGAGTCCAAGCACAAGACTCTTTGATCCGGCTCGTTATATTTGATCGTCTGCAAAAACATGAGATTACTCTGACCTACTTCTACATGACAAGCGTCACCTGCAGTGTACGTGCTGAATGATTTACCACGATGTGCTCGTGTTCTTTTGGCATGGTGCTGTTCGTAAACCACTTCAGCCTGGTTACGATGATCCTTTTCAGGTCTTTTGACACCACCTGAAAACTTTTGTGGTCGACAGATTGAAGCCGGCCTGTATCGACAGTCCATGTTCTGCGGCAGAGCCAAAGTCAGAGCACCAGTCAGATCCTTGCCATTTGGTCTGTGAATTGCCCATTTTGCACTATTGTATGAGGACGGTCTGAATTATCAGCCCTCCAGACCATTACATAGTGGGACAGTTCCAAACTGTCATCTCCTTGAATGGCTCTGAGGCTGTTGGGGGAGGAGGAGAGATGGCGGTAGTGATCATGAACTTACCTTGGTCAGAAGGAGGAGAGTGTTAGGATTGCCCGTGTGGCAGTGAGGCAATGAGAAAGTCAGAGGAGTTTAGTTGGGTGGTGTTTGGGGAGTTGAAGAATGCAAAGTTGTATCTAGTGAATAATAAAAGGAAGTTGATTTCATGGTATGCTGAAAGAAACGAGTGAGTGTATTCATTTGTTTGTAAACTGGTGAATCAGTGTCGTTACATATCCATGTGCCTATCTAAAGGCCCTTTTATAGTAAAATTTAGCGAATTATAAAGACTGGTTTCCTCTTCCTTTAAGACACTCCACTTAGCTGCATAAAGGGTCCAAAGGTGGATTGGCTGGTCCAACGAACTCCAGGTGGAAGTGTCATAGCTCCATCTCCTGCGTAAAAGGATTGCCGCTGAAAGCAGCTGCAAAGGGGGAGGGCTGATGATGTCGCGATATGTCATCAGCCCGTGACCCAAATGTGAATTTTAGTAAAAACAAGGCTGGAGAAACTCAGCAGGTCAAATGGAGAAAAACACACAATGCTGAACCCATCTGTGAACTCGGTGCTTTCACTTTCTGGTGCGAATGTTCCACGTTATGGTGGCGGGCAGCGCTACTCCACTAGATGCCCCGCTCCCTTCTCCTTTGGAAACCAGCTCGGGAATCTCCCTGCACAAAATGACTGCATGATCCACCTTTTCCACCCTCTGCATAAAAGGTAAATTCACCTTTTTTTAAAACTTAACCAGGCGATAACGTAGCTTTTATGCATTAAAAACCCCTTAAGAGTATTTTAAATGTCTCTGTTGAACCAGTCTCCACCTTCACCCCCAGCAATGCATTCCAGGCACCCAACACTCACTGTGTGAATAAACCTAACTCTAACGTCTCCCTTAAACTTTTCTCCCCTTACCGAAAACAGATGTCCTCTGGTATTTGCTATTATCGCCCAGGAAAAAGGTGCTGGTTGTCCATCCAAAGAGAAAAGTCCTAGTTCTGTCAATGTTCATTTCTTTCAGAAACGTGGATCTGGAAAGCACTTTATCTACTGCTGACAAGCTCAAGTACTGTTGATGGGTGGCAGATTGTGGGCTTGAGAAATTGGGCTAGCGAGAGAGAGTGAGCTAGGCGTGGGGGGTGGGGAGAACGGGACAACACCAGGTTGGATCAGGAGACCTGAGAGGGCATCTTGCTTCCAGCCAGTCTATAAAGGGAGGTGGGGTTGCCCTCGTGAGTGAGCAGAAACAAGAGTGTGACTCGGACACAAAGGGAGAAAGAATATCAAGAGGACAATCACGACAGGAGTCACACAGCTTGCAAACAGGCCTTTTGTCCCAACTTGCCCAGGGAGACCAAAATGTCCCACGTGCCTGCATTGGCCCAGATCCTTCTAAACCCTTCCAGTCCATGATTCTGTCTTGACAGGTCCCTCCATGTTGAAGAAACAGGAATCTGCAGATGCTGAAATCAGGAGTTAAAATTAAGAAAACTGTTGAAGGAAGTGTCTGGAGGGAAAGCATTTGCTGATGTGTTAGGTCAAGATTCCAAGACTTTGTTCACATTTTGTGTTCACAGGTTGTTTCAAGTCAACATGGAATTCTCATCTTCAAATCTAACGAGGGGTGTTGTGTGTTAGAAGTGTTACATTTGTAAATGTGTTGCATTCAAGATGGAAATTGATGAATTTTGGATATGAAAGAAATGATGGGATCTGGGGATGGGGATGGTGCTTGATGGTCAGAGGAAGGTTCATTCCTGTTTCCTTTTGAATGTTCTCATCATGTAGATAAGATGTTTCCCTTGATGGGTGAATCGAGGACAAGGGGTCATAGTCTTAAAATTAGAAATTGTCCAATTAGAACAGAAAGGAGGTAAAACTTCTTTAGTCAGAGGGTCGTGGATCTGCGGAACTCACTGCCGCACAAAGCAGTGCAGGCCAGATCACTGGGAGTATTTAAACAGGAAATGGATAAATATCTCATTAATAAGGATATCAAGGGATATGGGGAAAATTGGAACTAGATGGGAGCATAATTCAGCTTAGCGTAGAGTCACGGAACAGACTCAATAGCCCTAATGGCCTAACTTGTGAATGTGAACATCATCAGCTCCTTTGTGCACACATGGAAAATCTTCTGGGAATGAGTGACTAATACGATGACTGGTGTGGGCCTCAACTCCAGAAGGCCTTGGCTGCAGGGTGAACTCTGCCACTTTGCCCAGTCTTCATCTGCCCCTGATAACAAGACATTTCCCAGCTATCGCTGCAAGGCTGAGCTTCCCAGGTAGGTCCCTCTGCAATTCTGCACTCTACGATCTGTGCCAGTGTGCCTCACTGTGTCATTGTATTGTGTGAAGCCCTCTCAGCTGGTGACATTGTAAGTAGCACAGTGGTTCAGTTCAATTGAACCCTGCTTCAATTTGGACCTTGGTTTGTCATCTCTACGAACTTTGAATGTGCTGGGTTTACTCCACCACCCACCCCCGCCCCCATTTCCAGCTGCTCTGGTTCTCCCTCTCACACTCCTATTGAGGGAAGGATGGCAGGTGAATGGTCTACTCTCAATCGTTCCAAGTATGCATCTGGGTGGAGGAATCTGGGGGAAGTGGATTTGAGAATGATGGAGAGGGCATTAAAAGGGATCAGTGCAAATGGATATTGATATCAATAAGATTGAAAGAGACCAGAGAAGATTTACAAGGATGTGCCAGGACTTGAGGAGCTGAGGTATAGGGAAAGAATAAACAGGTTAGAACTTTATTCCCTGGAGAGATTTGAATGAGATGTAGAAAATTATGATGTTTTTAGATAAATGCAAGCAGGTTTTTCCACTGAGGTTGGGTGAGAAAACAACTAGATAGAGGACATGGGATAAGGGTGAAAGGAGAGATGGTTGGGGGAACATTTGGAAGAACTTTTTGGGTGCGGGTCAATGGGACTCGGCAGAATAATTGCTGGCATGGACAAGATGGGCCAAAGGGCCTGTTTCTCTACTGTAGTGTTCCAGGGTTTATTGGATGCTTGATGGTCAGCACAGATTTAGTGGGGCAAAGGGCCTGATTCTGTCACATGGCTCTCTAGATTTGTGCTTTGCTTCCTGTTAAACATATAAACAATCCTTTTGCAAGGACATCCATATGGGTTGAAAGAATTTTCCTGCACTTCTGTGACTTCAAAAACCTACCATTCTGTTTGAAGTGATGGCGGTTGAGTTGAGAAGAAGCAGAGAGCAATTGGCTGGACATGAAAGCTATAGCTCCTGGGACCTTTCATCTTGTGGCCATGCTTGTAGTATGGCCACAATTAAAGCAAGACTCAGTGAAATGCTGCAGGCTGCTTCCAATATAGCCTCGTCCACAACCTAAACCCATCAAGTCGGCAGGCCTGAGTCGAAATTTAGCGAATCAAAAGGAGGTTTGATGTCTCGCAACTACTCACCTGGCTGTGCAGGCCAGTTTTTGAAGGACTTCAAGAAGGTCTGCTTCGCTCCTGAGCCTTTCTGCATGTCTCGGATTGGAGCTCACCTGGGAAAAGAAACAGAAGAACAATATTCACCGACATAAACGGGGGGAGCGGTGCACTGATGACCTCAGATCCTCTCGCCGATCTGAGAACTTGCTGCATTGCATCTCTTTGCTGGAATCTCAGCAATGGGAAGAGGGAGACGCCACTATTCACACCAAAACGAGAGTCACAAAGTTGCACAGCACAGAACCTGACCCTTTGGCCTATTGTGTTCCTGCTGACCACTGTACTGATCTAGATGAGCCCCATTTACCCGCACTAGGTCTGAGTTGCCTGTACCTTAACGATTGGAGTACCTGTACTTGTATAGATGCTAAGATCTGCAGAGCCATAGAAGGCTGCAACACAGAAACAGGCCATTTGCCCATCTAGTCTGGGCCAATCTATTATTCTGCCTGGTCCCACTGACCGGCACTGGTTCATAATCCCCCCATACCCCTCCTATCCAAATTTTTCATAAATATTAAAATGGAGCTCACATTCAGCACTTCAGCTGGCAGCTCATTCCATACTCACTGCTGCATGAAGAATTTTCCCCAAATGTTCCCTCTAAACTTTTCTCCTTTCACCCTTAACCCATGTCCTCTAGTTCTTATCTTAACCAACCTCACTGGTAAAAGCTTACTTGCATTTATTTGGCCTATAACTCTCATAATTTTGTTATCCTTTATCAAATCTCCCCTCATTCTCCAACGCTCCAGGGAATAAAGTCCTAACCTGTTTATCCTTCCCCTATAACTCAGTTCCTCAAGTCTAAATAACATAAATCTTCTCTGTACTCTTTCAATCTTATTGATATCTGTTCTATAGTTAGATGACCAAAACTGCACACAATACTCTAATTTTGGCCTCATCAATGTCATATAATATTTTTACCACAACACCCCAATACACCCATTTAACTCATCTTCACCATTCTCCTCAGCTCCCTGCCAAGCCCAATGATGGCCAGGGCTGGACAGAATTCCCTGATTATGTTATGTGCACTTGTCTTTTGCACAGAGGGTGCTTGTGGACGGTCATCTGACTAGTGGTGTACTGCAGAGATCAGTGCTGGGACCCATGATATTTATGAAATAAATTAACGACTTGGATCTGTGTGTGGACCCTGTGATATTTGTCTCTGAGGCCAACGTCAGAACATTTTTCAAGAGGGTGAACCCTCACAAGGCATCAGGGACTGATGGTGTACCAGGCAGGGCAGTGAAAATCTGTGTCAACTAACTAGCCAGAGTGTTCACGGATATTTTCAACCTCTTGTGCTGCAGTTGGAGGTTCCCACTTGCTTCAAAAGGGCATCAATCATCCCGTGCCCAAGAAGAACAGTGTGAGCTGCCTCAATGACTATCGTCCAGTAGCACTAACATCTACTGGGATGAAATCCTTTGAGAGGTTGGTCATGGCCAGAATTAACTCTTATCTGGTCTCACTGCAGTTTCTCTACCACCACAATTGCTCCACAAGAGATGCATTCTCACTGGCTCTCCACTCAGCCCTGGATCACCTAGACAACAGCAATACCTACATCAGGCTGCTTTTCATCAATTACAGCTCAGCTTTCAACACCATCATTCCCTTAGAACCAGTCAGCGAGTTTCAAAACCTGGGCCTCTGCAACTGGATCCTTAACTTGCTCATAGGAAGACCACTGGCAGTACAAATTGGAAACAATGTCTCCTCCTCATTAACAATCAACACAGACACACCTCAAAGATGCATGCTGAACCCCCTCCTCTACTCTGTACACCCACCCACTGTGCGGCTAGACACAATTTAAATGCCACCTGTAATTGACAGCAGAATCACAGATGGCAATGAGGAAGTGTACAGGAGGGAGATAGATCAGCTCGTTGAGTGGTGTCACAACAACAATCTTGCACTCAATGGTAGCAAAACTAAGGAACTGATTGAGGACTTCAGGAAGGGGAAACCAGGAGAACACAAACCAGCTCTCACCAGTGGAGAGGGTAAAGAACTTCAAATTCCTGGTAGTCAACATCTCTGAAGATCCATCCTTAGGCTTCCATGTCGATTCAATCACGAAGAAGGCTCACCAGCAGTTTTATCTCATAGGAGTTTCAGGAGCTTTGGTATGTCTGGTTACATCACTGTCAGGTGTGGAGCTGCCAATGCACAGGATAAAACAACAGAGTTGTGAACTCAGCCAACGCCAAGAGGTGGTGTCTTAAGAGAGCAGCCTCTGTCCTCAAGGACCCTCTTCTTGAACGCTACCACTGGGAAGGGGGTACAGGAGCCTGAAGTTACACAACCAACGCTACAAAAACAGCTTCTTCCCCTCTCATCAGATCTCTGAATGGATATTTAACCACGGATATGACCTCACTTATTCTATTTTTGCACGAATTATTTGTTTTTAAATGTTGTCTTTACAGCAATGTAATTTTGCACCTGTAATGCTCAATACTGCTGCCGCAAAACAACAAATTTCATGACAAATAAACCTGATTCTGATCCTGGAATGACTTGCAAGTTTTCAGTTTGTACTAACGTTTCTGGTGTGGCAGATATTCAGCAAGTTTGTTTAAGGTTATGGAAGGCTTTGGATCAGCTGGAGATTGGTAGACAGGAATAAATAGTTTGGCATGGACTGGATGGCTGAAGGGCCTGTTTCTATGTTACACTGTACCACGTTTCTATGCTTCTATTGAAGTATGGAAGACTCAGACAGGGTGCACAGATGGAAATGAGAGAGGTTTGCAATTCAGGACATAGATTTAGGTCATGGGAAGAAGTTGTCGCAGGAAGCTGATGAATAATTTCTTCGGACAGAGAGATGGAGACTGGAACTCACTGCCTGATAGGGTGTGTCATCCCTACAGACTGCTGGGGTTAGACTCAATGACAATGGTCCCATGGTCTCCCCTCTGTGGAGGTGGATCTCCCTCCTCCTACATAGAGGGATACAACATGGAAACAAACCCTTCAAGCTTATTTATCATCTAATTGTATAAGTACAACAGTTGTATAACTATGAAACAGCAGTTCATCGGTCCTCAGTGCAAAATATATGAAAGCACAACCAGACAGAACACACATACAGACAAGCATTACGTAGACAGGACAAATATACATGTATAAAAATTGTTTAATAAATAGTAGAGTCTCAGAGGGTTAGTGTGAACAGTTCCAGTGAGAATTCTCACTGCCCATGGGAAGAAGCTGTTTCTCAGCCTGGTGGTTCCGGCTCTGATACTCCTGTATCTCTTCCCTGGCAGGAGTAGCTGAAAGATGCTGTGTGCAAGATGGTAGAGGACCTCAACGATTCTGCGTGCCCTCTTTTGACAAGGTTCCCGGTAGATCATGTCGAGTGGGGGGGGGGGGGGAGAAGGATGAGGGAGCTGCCATTCTTATGATACTGTGGATTCACCTCCAATCCATTTCTCTGTAGCAACCATTACCACACTGTGATGGAGCTCTCAATAGACCTCCTGTAGAAGGTTGATGTAATGGCGGCCAGTAACTTTGCCCGCTTCAGTCTTCTCAGGAAGTGCAGTCACTGTTGCGCCTTCCTGACAAGTCAGGAGATGTTGTATGTCCAGGATAGGTCACTAGTTAAGTGAACTTCAAGGAAGTTGGTTCTCTCCACTACCAAGATTCTGTGTTTGACACATGTCTGATTCTTCAGACTCATCATTGATGGAGACCATTGCTGCAGTAACAGTCAGCAGCTTTGGCTGGCACTGGTCAGGTTGAGAATGAACACACTCATGGAATCCTGGACAGAGACTTTCCTCGGCAGGGTAGAGGCATACAACTGTGAACTAAGTATGTTTATTAAAAAATGGAAAATAAAATATTCAAAAAAACACTTCCAACATTCATGTCATCAGCAAACTTACTGACCCACCCCTCACTTCTTCATTTCTAGACATTACAAAGAGCAGATGTCCCAGTACACATCAATGCAGAACATCTCTAGTTACTGACCTCCAGGCAAAATACGTTCCATCTACTTCTAGCTTCTGCCTTCTGCAGATAAGCCCAATTTCCATGATTCCATCCCTCATGACTTTCTGAATGACTCTACCATGGGGGACCTTGTCGAACACCTTACTAAAATCCACATGCAGCAGGAAAACCAATTAGGTGTATGTGGTGCATCCTGCCCTTCAAAGAGCCATGCCGACTATCCCTGAGAAGACTGCTTCTCTAAATGCTGTTAAATCCTGCCCCTAAGAATCCTCTCCAATAGTTTGCCCACCACTGACATAAAACTCACTGGTCTACAATTCCCAGGATTCTCCCTATTCCTTTCTGAAGCATTTGCTGACCTCCTTCCTCTGGCATCAATCCTGCAGTCAGGGAGGATGCAAACATAAGATCGGGAGACATGAGAGCAAAAGTAGGCTATTCAGCCCATCGAGTCTGTCTTGCCATTCAATTATGAGCTGATCCATTTCCCCATTCAGCCCCACAATCCGGCCTTCTCCCCATAACTTTTGATGCCCTGAATAATCAAGAACCTATCAATCTCTGCCTTAAATACACCCAATGACTGAGCCTCCACAACCATCTGTGGCAACAAATTCTACAGATTTACCACCCAAAAGCTAAAGAAATTCTTCCATATCTCTGTTCTGTGGACGCTCTTCAATCCTAAAGTTGTGCACTATTACCCTAGACCGATGTTTCTCAACCTTTTTCTTTCCACTCACATACCACTTTAAGTAATCCCTATGCCATCGGTGCTCTGTGATTAGTAAGGGACTGCTTAAGGTGGGATGTGAGTGGGAAGGGAAGGCTGAGAATCACTGCTCCAGACCCAATTGTTACTGAAATATTTTGCTTGAGAAAAATTGTCTTTGGCCCATTTCCTTTGGAGTTATGAAACTGTGCACATAACAAGTCAATTAGGTACGATTAAAATAGTGGTTTTCAAACATTTTCTTTCCACCCACATGCCACCTTTATAATTCTCAGTTAACATATCTTTATCTGATTTCCTAAAAAGGAAAAAAAACCCATGTAATCAACACCTCCCCCATCCCCCCCACTAAACAAAGTTAACTGATACAAGTAATAAACATATGAATCGAATATTGACCTCAAAGAACCAGACAACGCATCTCCGGAGCATCCAAGCACCTTAAATCTTTAAATTATGATAGTATTCCATGAATGGACCACACATCTTATGTAAATTAAACTTTGTTTTTAATATTATATCTGATTTTATTCTAAACTTCCGTGATATCAAGTAACCATTGAATATGAGTAGGAGGGGTGTTGTCTTTCCATTTCATCAAAAGTGCCAACCTAGCCATCAAGGAGATAAAAACTAAAATTTGCTTTTGAGTTGGTCAATAATATATCTTCTTCTTGAGACAAAAACAAATAAAGGAATTAACGTGCATGGTTCCAATTTGATCTTAAAAATCACAGATAAGAGTTTGAAAAATGTTTTTCCAAAATTTTTCTAGACAAGGGCAAGCCCAAAACATGTGTATTAATGAAGCCTCAAAGATTTTACATTTATCACATAATGGATCAATATCAGAATAAAATCGAGACAATTTAACTTTAGATAGATGAACTGTGTGCACCAGAGTTCACTTAACTCATGACCTATCATGGACACTCAGCATCTTCTCACTTGCCAGGAAGGCGCAACAATGACTGTACTTCCTGAGAAGATCAAAGTGGGCAAGGCTACTGGCCATCATAATGTCAACATTTTTCAGGAGCTCTATCAAGAGTGTCCTGGCCAGCTGCATCAGTGTGGAATGGGTGTTATGGAGAAGTGGTTCAGAGGTCAATTCACAGAACCATAAGAGTGGCAGAGAGGATCCCTCCCCATAGACGTGATCTACTGGGATCATTGTCTGAAGAGGGCTCAGAAAATTGTTGTGGACCCTTCCACCCCACTCATAGCTTCTTTCAGTTGCTCCCGTCAGAAAAGAGATGCAGAAATATCAGAGCCTAGTACCACCAGGCTGAGGAACAGCTTCTTCCCACAAGCAGTGAGATGCTGAACAACCAAAGGAACTGCTCACTAACCATTCAAGACGCTCATGTTTAGAAAGCAATATGTATTTATTTATTCGTATGGATGAATGCTTGTCCTGTGTAAGTGTGTTAAGTCTGGTTGAGTGCCTGTGTGTTTTGCACCGAGGTCCAACGAACGCTGTTTCGTCGGGTTGTACTAGTGCAATTGGATGACAACAAATTGGAGTGGATTTGGTCTATTGAGACCCAGCCAGCCCACAGGCCAGTCTGATTCCACGACTCACTTTGCTGGCCTTCTCTGATGAACAAATGTTCCTGATTTCCAGACTTCCACCAATGAGGTTAAACAATCTGGGTCTATGGTTTCTTGGTTTATCCCTCCATCCTTCCTTGAGTTCCATCTGATGAGGTGACTGGGCACAGTTCCTGAACTGAAAGTGGACAACCATGCACTGAAAGTGGACAGCCATATCCTCAACTATGAGATTTGCAGAGTAAATGAATGCAAACTTGCTTTCTTAGGTATTTGTGGATCAAAGAGGGTGACGATATCGCGGGAGATTTTAGCATCACGACAAGATTTTGCCTGGACTTTCATTCAATTTGTGACTGACAGGAACAGGTTTTTAACTATTATCTACAAGCAAGAAATCTGGCTCCACACAGCTTTTTACATAACATTGAATCCCTGGCAGCTGTCTGCAAGGTAATGCTGGTTTTTAGTGACGAATGTTCCAACCTATCTGGGCCTGCAACAACCTGCAGAGTAATTGTATGAGAAAACTACCTTCTCGTGAATAGCAGTTATTAGCTGTTACCCCAGTGACCTACAGCATGTACTTGTATCCAAGCACCACGAGCTGGTAGACAAAGTATTAATCCTGGCTGTTGAACTGCTGCTTGGTTACCATGATGCTATTACAGTTTGTGGGTTGTAGTTTAATTGGGGTACTTGGACAGCACAGGCTCCTGGGCCAGAAGGGCCCGTTACCGTGCTGTAGGTCTTAAATTTACAATTAAAAATGCACCCATGTAATCAATTAACCTATAACCCTGTAGATCTTTTGAATATGGGAGGAAACTGTGCACCTGGAGAAAATCCATGCAGACATGAGGAGAACGTACAAACAGCGCCGATTCGAACCAAGGTGACTGCTGCTCTAATAGCATTGTGCTAACCGCTACTCTAACCATGCAGTCCTGGGCAGAAAGGGCTTTTTACCATGCTATATTGTTTAAATGAAAATAAAATGTTGAGCTATTTATTGGTTCTGCAGCTGTTTGCGAAGATGTTAGCCATGAATGAGAGGGAAGTCAGAGGAATGTATCTTTGTATGTGCTCTGACAATTAGCTATGTAGACACACTGCCCTATCCATCACAGCTGATATTGGGTGCTGGGGACACTGGCATTGAGAGAGGACACAGAGGCAACGCCAAGCTCATGAAGCAGTTTTTAGGGATGGCCCAAGTTTCACAGTCACAGGGAAGGATCAAAATTTCCGCAGCCCCTAGCTTGACTGCAGCCTGGAGATCACAGACACTAAAGACGATAACTCTGCCCTTTCAAGACAAGGACAACATTTTTGGTCTTGTGCTGGAAGTCCTCAATGACATCAGACTTCTGTCAGAGCCATGCAAAGTGTTCAACAAAGGTCAGGACATAGATGATGAGGAAGTCTGCCTCTGCTTACTGGAGTATATATGTGTAAAGAGCTTATTGAACAGAGAAGATGAGCAGAAGGTGCTCCAAAACACTCGGACATGGGATATTACAGCTATAACAGAAACATAACTTCAGGTGGAGTAAGGTGGACATTTAAATCTCCTGAGTTGCAGGTACGACAGGTGAGATAGGACAAGAGGGACATTGGTTCTGTAATAAAAGTCCAGCTGTCAGAAGAATCACAGAACATTTGAAAAATCTTTAAACGCACAAACCTCCAGTTTCAAGGACAGTTTCTTTCTTGCTGTTATTAAACGAATGAACGGACCTCTCATTTGTGAAAGGTGAATCCTCCTATTGTCTAAATGTACCTTTCTCTGTAGCACTATACACTTTTGCTCAATTGCAACATTATCCCCTGCAATTGGGTGTTTATTCTTGTTTGATTTGCCTGGACATCACACAAAACAACACTTTTCACTGCATCTTGGTGCAGATAATAATTCAAATGTATGACTCAGAAACTATTTGGTCCATCCTCTGGATGTTATCAAAGAGCCACTCCACATAACATCACTGCCAGTATACCTGCAGCTCACGTTTTTTCACTTACACAATTCCCCACTGTTTTAATGTGGAGAAGGTCCAACATCCCCAAATGCATCCTCTCATCCCTCTCTGCATTCAATTCCTTTTGCCTTTCTCTGCCCAACTGATTGGACCTTAATATTTCCCCACAGTCCAAAGCTCTCCACCTCACTGAAGTGTCAGAAGGTCCAACAACTGAGACACACTCAGATGAAATAGAGGGCAATGAAGCCCTTATGGGTGTATTAATGACCAGATAAGGACAACTGTGTAAGCAAGTGTAGAAGCATGATAGTGGGGAATTTGAATCATACATAACTGGGAAATAGTACAAAAGACAATGAAGGCAAAGAATTGTTGACATACCAACAGAAGAATGTTGTCAGCCTGACATGAGTTCAATTTCCCATTCAGGTTTATAACCATGTTCTGAGATAAAGTGAAACTACACGGCAGGGAGGATGGGGAGAGGAATTCCTGGATCTAATTTTAGGGAATAAGGCTGGGTAGATGGTATGTGGGAGAGCATTTTTGTTTGAATGATCAAAATTCAGATGAATTTAGCATAATTAAGGATAGATTAAAGATAAAATAGGACTGATGTCTGAAGAAAGATTGGACCAATTAACCTACCAACCCTGTTGGAGGAAACTGGAGTGCCCAGAGGAAACCCCCACAGACATGGGGAGAATGTAGGAACTCTTTACAGCAGGGCTGGATTCGAACATGGGTCACTGGCATTGTAATAGCTTTGCGTTAATCAGGCCGCTCCAACACTGACCAAAATTGACTTCCTCTGGCAATGTCACTCTCAAGAAAGTAAGAAGATGCGACAAGCAGACCAAGTTCTATCATGCAGCCCTGCTCAACATCTGTCTGAAAGGTAGATGGTTCTGGTAAATCTCACTGGGCCGCCAAACTGATCTTGCGACAGGGTAGAGTCAGGGTGAACTGCTTTAAAAGATCAGTAAAGACTATCCAGAGCACCTGGTAACTGGCAATTTCCTGTGTTGCCAAATTTGTGCCTGTGTGCCTCTAGCCAGTCAGCAGCTACATGGTGACAGAGGACTTCTTTGGTAAAGTTGATTCAGTGAGATTGGCCCCAGTGCCAAGACAGGTCTTAACATTTTCCTTAGGTAAGCAGGAATTTCCAACAATAAAGGCCACAGTCCTCAGATTCTGGGCCACTCTCCAACCAGACGGCGTTAACACCGACTTCTCCAAATTCCGTTAATACCCTCCCCTGAGACTCTCTCTTTTCCTACCCTTCTCTCACCCTCACCTTTTCTCCAGCTCCCCACCCCCTCAATATTTGCACCTGTAATGCTGGTGCAAAACAATGAATTTTGTGACATGTTTATGACAATAAATTATGATTCTGGTTGTGGCAGAATGCAGTGTGAATTTGTCAACCACACCAATGAAAACAGAAAGATTCCACTCACCATGTTAAAGATAATGTGTTTATTGTCATACACATGCACCAAAATTCCTATTTGCTGAAGCTGATCAGAAACTTAAATATATTTAAAAGTTCATTAAATACATAAAATAGATAGATCATAAATATTCACAGTACTGCTTGTGCAAAAACAGTGTAGACCATCCTGACGTGGATTCCCCCCTCTACAAAATACAAAGACAAATGTTGGAAAGACTGGCTGTCAATTTTGAAACACACCTTTCACATGTTCATGACTTAGCCCACCACTGGGCCATGACACTCTCCTTTGGGTAACTGAAACATCCAAATCCAAAAAAAAACCTGGTCTCCTCTGTCTTGCCTGATTAGCGCTGCTTAAGGAAATGCAATGGGCTTCCCCTCACGTTTTTCAGGCAGTGGACAGTACACCAGCAAAAGCAGGTAGAGTTGAGGAAGCTCTGAGCCTTCAGGAAGACTTCCACAGCTTAAGAGATTGAGCAAGGAAAAGGCCAATGGTATCCAGTGTAGAGATGTGTATGATCGTGTACTTTGGTGGAAGGAATTAAGGTGTAGACTGTTTTCTAAACGGGTTCCCGAAAGGCCAACTTGCAGGTAGAGTCGGTGATAAGGAAGACAAATTTGCATTCATTTCAAGAGGAGTACAGATGCTCCTCAACTTACAATGGGGTTGCATTCTGGCAAACCCATCATGTTGAAAAAGAATACCGCACCTACCATTTTTTAGAATTAAATTTTGAATAGCTTTATTCCACACTGAAAAAAACCATTAATGTACACAACTGAAAACACACTGGGCATGAAGAATGTTTGAAGCATTGAACTACAATTAATTGCTGGATGGTGAAGATGGTGAGGATGTTATAGCGACAGGGTCATCAATTTCACTCTTATATTTGCATATTGCAAGCACGGGAACAGATCGGAATTTGAAAATGAAAGTATGGATTCGAACCATCGTAACTTTGACAAATTGTAGGTTCCACCATTGTAAGTAACGGAGCGCCTGTAGAATATAATAGCACAGATGTAATGTGGAGGCTTTGTGAGGCACTGGTCAGACTGCACTTGGAGTATTGTGAGCAGTTTACGGTTCCTTAAGGAAGGATGTGTTGTCATTGGAGAAGGTCCAGGGAGGTTCGTGACTAATCCCTGGATCTCTCATTGAAATTTATCAAATACTGAAAGGCCTGGATAGAGTGGACGTAGAGAGGATGCTTCTTATGATGGGAGAGTCTGGAACCAGAGAGCACAGCCTCAGATTACAAAAACTTCCCTTTGGAACAGAGATTAGGAGGAATTTCTTTTCCCAGAGGGTGCTGAATATGGAGAATTCATGTTGTAGATAGCAGAGGAGGCCAAGTCATTTAGGATATTCAAGATGGAGGAAGATAGGTTCTTGATCAGGTAGGGAGTTGAGGGTTACGGGCAGAAGGCAGGAGAATTGGATTGAAAAGGATAGTAAATCAGCCATAATGGAATGGTGGGCCAGAATTGATGGGCTGAATTACCTAATTCTGATCCTATGTCTTATGTTGATCAGCAGCAAAAATCCTTGCAACTCGTCTTCCCCTGTTTCCCATGTTACTTGGATTGCTCCTGCTTGTACACAGTCCCTGCAGTGTGGGAAATGTGTATCAACCAGTGGCACTCACATCAACAGTGATGAAGTGTTTTGAAAGGCTAGTGTTGAAACATATCAGGCCTTGTCTAAGCGGTGACATGGATCCATTCCAATTTGTCTATTATAGCAACAGGTCTACAGCAGATGCCATCTCACTAGCTCTACACAAATCCCTGGAAAACTTGGACAGCAAAGATGCATACATGAGGATGCTCTACGGCAGGGGTGTCAAACTCAAATTCACGGAGGGCCAAAATTAAAAACTTGGACTAAGTCGAGGGCTGAACTAAATATTTATTGAAAATTTTCAACAACATCTGCATGTTTTCTCTTCTTTCAACATATGTAATGTTAAACTTTTTCTTAATAAAATAAATGTTTAATAATAGTTTTGGATAAACTCTTTCATTGTCATTGGCCCATTTCCTTTAGCGTCTGAAACCGTGCACATGACGAGTCAATGAGGGATGATTAAAGCAGTGGTCTTCAAACTTTTTCTTCCCACCCACAGACCACCTTAAGCAATCCCTTACTAATCACAGAGCACCAATGGCACAGGGACGCGAGTGGAAAGAAAAAGGTTGAGAACTGTTGTATTGTGGTAACTCCACATCTGATTAGGTTAATTGTTAGGCAAGTGGTCAGAGAAGGACCCCCCCCCCCACCCCAAGAAAGGCTTAAATCACAGGAACAAAATAAGCTTCCGTCTCACTGCTCCCAATCTTACACACAGTCCTGATGTGAAATGTGGGGTCGCAGCTCCACATTCACCTGAGTTCAGGTGCTGTCTGTGTGGAGATTGTACGCTCTCCCCTTGTCTTGGACCAACAGGTCGGTCGCCTGACGAAGGCACCTGAACCCCCCGTTGAAGTGCCGGCGTCCGGGGCGGTGGAGGAATTGGCTGAGAAGAGCGTGTTGCTCCCACCCCCCTCCCATGGTTGGAGAGGGATTAAACTGCGATCTCACGGCGCCGGGCTTGTCTCCAACAAAAGGAGCGGGAGGCAGGGTCCGCCGCACACGGAGCGAGGGGGAAGGCATCGGCAACGAGACGTTCGGTCCGGCGTCGCCGCTGAAGCGCAGACCCAGCGAGGATGGTCCCCAACTCCAGCCGCGTCTGTGTGTCCGGGAGCCAGGCGGGCTGAGTGCGGCGCTCCGATCCCCGGGATTCGGGACTCTGAGATCCCTCCACACCTCTGGCGTCTTTATTTTCACCTTCAGTGTTCATGCGCTATACTGGCGCGGCGGCCAGCGGGCCAACTCTAATATATATTTAATATGATCTTGCTGGCCAAATATAATTATATTGCGGGCCAAATTTGGCCCGCGAGCCAGAGTTTGACATGTGTGCTCTGTGGCATTTAACACCATATTTAATTGGATCTTGGATTTCCTCACCTCCAGTCTACAATCAGTGAAGATTGGTAAGAACATCTCCACAATCTTTCTCAGTATCAGAGCACCACAGAGTTGCATTCTTACACATATGACTGTGTGGCTCGGTACGACAAAACCCTCTATAAATTCACTGATGATACCACAGAAGTGGGTTGTATAAAAAGGGGCGATGATTCATCATCTGATCTCAGATTATTGTCAGACTACGCACATGGTATCACATACAACCCTGAGATTCTTTTTCCTGCAGGTGACGCAGAATTTCCACATATTGGCAGTGCAAAAAAAATTAACTCAATGTCCACATATTAACAAATAAAGAAATATAAACAAACTGTGTAATCCAGAGAGAGAGAGAAAAAAAATCAATGAACTACAAAAGTAAGTGTCCTTAAATAAGTCCCTGATTGAGTTTGTTGTTGAGGAGTTTAATGGTGGAGGGGGAACAGCTCTTCCTGAACCTGATGGTGTGAGCCTTGTGGCACCTAGACCTCTTTCCTGATGGTAGCATCAAGTTTAGAGTGTGTGCTGGGTGGATGTGGATCCTTGATGATTGCTGCTGCTCTCCGAAGGCAGCATTCCATGTAGATGTTCTCGATGGCGGGGATAGTTTTACATGTGATGTCCTGGGCTGTGTCCCTACCTTTTCCGGGGCTTTATGCTCAGGGGTATGGACGTCCCCATACCAGACCATGATGTCAGCACACTTTCCATCAGAGTTTCCAATGTCATACCAAACCTCTGCAAACTCCTGAGGAAGTAGAGGTGCTGACATGCTTTCTTCGTGATGACATTTGTGTATTGATCGCAGTAAAGGTCCTCTGAGGCAGTGACTCTCAGGAATTTAAATTTGATAACCTTCTCCACCTCTGATCCCCCAATGATCACTGGATCGTATACCTCTGGTTTTCCCTTCCTGGTCAACAATCAGCTTCTTAGTTTTGGTGACATTGAGTGTAAAGAACACTTTATATTCCATCTGGGCAGTTTCCAAACTTTAAAACAAGAAGGTGACTAGGGAGAGGATAGGACAAAGGAGAAAGTTTATGCTTTGAATAAGAGGAAGGGGAGAAGTACTCAATGAGCACTTTGCATCGATCTTCACCAAGGATGGGTGAAGATACTGAGCGCAGTGTGAAGAATGCTCATGTGTTCAGACACTGTGAGATAAAGAAAGAGGAGCATTGAACTGTTTGATTCCCTTGGGTCTGATAGGATAAGTCCTCGATTATTGAAAGAGGCAAGTGAGGAGATTGCTGAGATTGGGAGGGAAACGTGAACTGCCTTGAAGCTTCATCAGTGGAAGTTGTCTTTTTGAAGCAGACTATTTTAGATTCTCTTCCAATGCAGCGACTTGAGGGCTGACTTTGGAATTGAAAGGGCTCTGTTCATCCCTGGGTGAGTGAATGAGTCTTTGAAACAGATGCAGATTGAACCTACTCTTACTCCATTTGCCATTGTAGAGCAAAGCAACAAATGCTGCGGTGACTCCAGATGTACGCACTCCTGACTTGCACCCTCTGACACTTGGAGTTCAAACCCTCAGCTACAGACATTGGGCTGCAATGTTTCACAAGGATAGGCAGCTTGCTGAAATATAACACCAGGATGTATGTGTGAACACACTAAGCCAACTGGTCTACACACATTTACACTAACTCATCCCATTGTAGTCTTGACATGTGCACAAAGTACCTTAGGCACACTACCTGAGCACTACAGTTATCTACAGAAGCAGATCATTGCATAAATCGGACACTGAAGGAAAGACAGGGAGGAGAGAAGGGGTGGGAGGGAATGTTCTTCAAAGAGATGAAAGGCAATACTTTCAGCTTCCTGCCATTTTTGTCAATCAGCGCACAGCATGTCCCAACAGCAAAGTGCAATGGGTTTCAAGGGCTCATTGTTGCTGTGGGTGGCAAGTTAAGTTTCTTTTAAGTTAAGCAGCTGCTTGACATGAATGGATCTGTTTGGCTCAGGAACAATGGTGGGATGGACTGCTTTTATCCAACAGCTATCAGGCTCTTAAAGCTCTCTGTACTACCCTAATTAATCATAAACCACTCAGGGAACATCAAAATGTCTAGCTGCATCACTGAAATCACTTTTTTTTTGCACCATTTGCAGCTGTGATTATTTAATGATCTATCTATGCTTTATATTTATTATCTTTATCTGTACTGGAGTAACTTAATACATAATATTGTTACTGGTATATGTTGTACATCTATTTGGCTGCAGCAATAAGAATTTCATTGCATCCGTACACTGTACAATAAAATCATCATTATTTATAAGATTATTTTTAAAACATTTACCTTTTATAAACTGGGAAGTGATGAGGGCAGAAATGAGAATGTAGTTCAGTTCATCACACATGCACCGTCTCCCCCTCGAACCCCATTCCCTCTGTCTGGTTCCCACAAACCAGTCTCCAGCAGCCCACAGCCCATGTGGGTCCTTCAGCCACTGAGCACCTCGCGGGTCCGCTGATCTCTAATGCATTCCCCAATCATGGTAAGTCTCTCCCTCACATACCTCCTATACTGAGCTGGCCAGAACTTTGATTTAAATTCCTGGGAGTCAATACCTTGGAGGAGATTTCCTAGATCCAACACACAAATGTCATCATGAAGAAAGCACATCAACACCTCTACTTTCTCAGGAGTTTGCGCAGGTTTGGTATGACATCGAAAACATTGACAAACTTCTATAGATGTGTAGTGGAAAGTGTGCTGAATGGTGCATCATGGCTCTAGTATGGGGCACCAGTACTTCTGAGTGGAAAGCCCTGTACACCACAGGCAATATTCTCCATATTCAAGAAAATCTATTTGAAATGTTGCTGACAGAGAGCACAACACCCAGCATACACTCTTGTCCTCACAGCTACCATCAGGAAGGAAATATAGGTGTCACAAGACTAGCACCACCAGCTTCAGGAACACCTCCACCATCAGACTCCATCATTTAAGAACTTTTACTTTGCACATTATACATGATTGGATAGTTATTTTCTGAATTATGCAGTTTGTTTGCATTTCTCTCTTGTGTGTAGTATTTTTTTCCAAGTGTACAGTTTTTTTTTGTACAATCTGATAAGAAGAAATTTGCCTACCCCGCAGGAAAAAGAATTGGAGGATTGTATATGATGTCATGTATGTACTCTGATATTAGATCTGAACTTTGAACTTTAACTGCACTGCAAGGTCGGCCTGACCAATGTGTTGTAAAGCATCAGTTCTATCATCATGGCATTCATTGGCTTCATCTCCTCACACCCTCAGGAATGGCCCTCATGAAAATTCAATGCTCAGAAAAGGAAATCTTTCTACCACTGGCAAAATGCAAACTGAATAATTGAAAACACGAAAAGGTTCAAGATAAAACAGTTTAGAAATCATAGCATAGGGGAGAAGATTCTGATCTGGAGTTTATTGCCATACACACAGTACAATGGAAATATGCATTAAATTTCTTACCTGTTGCCCCCAAACAGGCATTTTATGAAAAAAATCAACTACATTAAAGTCCAGATTTATTGTCAGAGTACATACATGACATCACATACAACCCTGAGATTTTTTTCCTGCGGTGCAGGCAGAATTTACCACTTGTTCGTGTTGCAAAAACTACTCAAACTGATTGTGTGGTACAACGAGGAAAAAAAATCAATAAAGTACAAAAGTAAGAGTCCTTAAATGAGTTTCTGATTGAGTTGTCACTGAAGAGTCTGAAAAGTGGAGGGGGAGCAAAGTGTTCCTGATCCCGGTGGTGTGAGTCTTATGGCACCTCCACCTCTTTCCTGATGGTAGCAGGGAGAACAAGTGTGTGTGCTGGGTAGTGTGGTCCTTGATGATTGCTGCTACTCTCCAACGGCAGCATTCCATGCAAAAGTTCTCAATGGTAGTGAGGGTTTTGCCTGTGATGTCCTGGGCTGTGTCCATGACATTTTGTAGGGCTTTAGTACACATGATATAGTACATATAATTGAATTAGAAAAGTTAATAAATATTCACAGTTATCCTTGTGCAAAAAAAGTGATTTGCAATAGTGCAGACAGACCCTTGTGTGGTGTCAGAGCAGTCCCCGATCAATGTAACAAGGGGAGGTTCAAGACCCTGATCGCTGTTGGAAAGAAACTCTTTTTGAACCTAGATGTGCTGGTCTTCAGACTTCTGTACCTTCCGCCTGAAGGTAGTAGCAAGAAGAGACTGCAACCAGGGTGATTGCAGTACTTTGGTGTTGGCTACCTTCTTAAACATAAGAAATCCAGCAATCTGCTGAAGAACAGAACAAGAAGAGTTCCTTCAGTGCAGTAAAGGCTGAGCCTGGTCAAACTCCCAGGGTCCATCCCTCTTGCATTTGACAGTGCATGTCTCAAAAGCAACCAATCAGAGAGGAGAGGAGCAGAGCCAAAAGTCCTGGATCAGAGAATGAAGATGATGGATTCCCTATCCTACCTAGTCAACAATTTGCAGCCAAACGCACCATGAAGAAGTCTATCAAGTACTGAAACAAGTCAAATCTGAGGGCAAATGCAATACACAAACGTGATGGAAAAACTCAGTAGGTCACACAGCATTCATAAGAAGTTTTGGGCATCAGCCATTCATCAGTAATCTGAAGAAACAGGTTAAAAGGTGAGGTGGGTGGGGAGGGGTGGGGAAGGATGAGAGGAGAGGAAGGAACACGAGAGAATCACAGCCTAACAAGTATAAATGGATAGAGATGAGAGGCCATTAACCATGGTTTTGAGTTCAAGAGGCATGAGGTAATGTTGCACCTATATAAAATCTTGTTAGACCCCGGTTAGAATATTGTGTTCAGTTCTAGTCACATCATTTCAGGAAAGATGTAGATGCTATAGAGAGGGCGCAGAGGAGATTTACAAGGATGCTGCCTGGATTGGAGAGCATGCCTTATGAGAATAGGTTGAGTGAACTTGGTCTTTTCTCCTTGGAGTGACAGAGGATGAGGGGTGACCTGATAGAGGTGCACAAGATGATGAGAGGGATTGATCGTACAGATGGCCAGAGGTTTTTTTTTTCCTCAGTGTTGAAATGGCTAACATGAGGGAGCAATGTTTTAACATGCTTGGGAGTAAGTACATGGGGATGTAAGATCTTTTTGAGAGAGTATTAAAAAGGTACATGGGACAAAGAAAAATGGAAGGTTATGAATCAGGGATATCCAGGCAGTTAATGGCGTAGGTTTTTGGGTTGGCACAACACTGTGGGCCAAAGGGACTAAACTGTACTGTAGATTTCTATGTAAGAGAAAGAAGTGATGGGGGAGAGGGCGGACGACTAAATAGGGTATGTCTGACAGCAGAAGGAATATTTAAAAATAAATAAATTAGTGCAAGAGAAGAGAAAATGAAATAGTGTCTGTGGTTCATTGTCCATTCAGAAATCTGATGGAGGTGGGTAGAAGCTGATTTTGTACCTTTGGGTGTTTGCCTTCAGGCTCCTGTACCTCCTTCCTGATGGTAGCAGTGAGGGTCCTTGAGGATAGAAGCTGCTTTCTTGAGGCACCACATCTTGTAGATGGAATGAAGACTGATACCCATGATGGCACTAGCTGAGTTGTCTTTTCCTGTCCTGTGCATTGGCACCTCCATACCAGACAGTGATGCAACCAGTCAGAATGCTCTCCACGGTACACCTGTAGAAATTTGCAAGAGTCTTTGGTAGCGTACCAAATCTCCTCAAAATCCTCATTAGGTGTAGTCGCTGGTGAGCCTTCTTCATGAATGAATCAACATGGAGGCCCCAGGGTGGGTCTTCAGAGATGTTGACACCCAAGAATTTGAAGTTCTTAACCCTTTCCACTACCCCTCAATGAGGACTGGTTGGTGTTCTCCTGGTTTTCCCTTCCTGAAGTCCACACTCAGTTCTTTCATTTTGCTAATGTTGGGTGCAAGGTTGTTGTTGTGCCACTACTCAACTCGTCAATCGTGGTGTCATCAGCAAGTTTGTCGATGGCATTTGAATTGTGCCTAGTCACACAGACATGGGGGTCAAGCAAATAGAGCAGGGGGCTAAGCACGCATCCTTGAGGTGTGCCTGTATTGATTGTCAGTGAGGAGGAGATGATGTTTCCGATTTGTACTGGCTGTTGAGGAAGTCAAGGATCCAGTTGCAGAGGGGGGTGCAGAGGCCCAGGTTTTGGAGCTTATCGCCCAGTAATGAGGGTAGGATGGTGTTGAAAGCTTAGCAGTAGCCATGAAAAGAAGTCTGATCTATGTATTGTTGTTGTCAAGGTGATCCAGAGCTGAGTGGAGAGCCAGTGAGATTATATCTGGTGTGGAGCGATTGTGGCAGCAGGCGAATTGCATCTGAGAGCATGAGATATTTCTGACACGACACAGACAGTTTCTAAACCCCTACATTAAACCTCAGGGAAATTCTCTCTCCTATTGCAGGAGCAGAAGAGGAGGAGTAAGTTATTCAGCTCAGTGACCTGCTCCACCATTCCCTACTATCAGGGCTGACCCTCTATTTCAATGCCATCATCCCATCTCCTTCTACTGTTTGATGCATTCTGTATCCAGACATCTAGCCATTGTTCGCTTGAATATATTCAGCAATGTGACTTCCACTGCCTTACATGGGAAATTTGTTCTTCAGTTTATTGTTAAACACATTATACAATGTACATAAGCCCAAAGTTGCTGCAGCTGGACAGGTACTTAAACAAAAGACTATTATAGGAAACTGATTGAATTAAAATTGATAATAAATACATTGACTGAATGGACAATAAATTTTCACAGTAATCATCATACCAAAAAAGTGACTTACAATAGTGCAGCCAGTTAGTTTATCGTGTTGGAGCAGTCCCTTATCAGTGTGACAAGGGAGAATCATGGGAAAAAATTCTGGAGGTCCATTACTCCCTGAGAGACAAAATTTCTCCTCATCTCAGTCCTACGTGTCTTACACCACAACTTATGGGAACACACTCATTCAAGCACAGGTAGCATGCAGACTTCATACATTTCCTGTCAATGGCTGACTAACCAGCCCAATTCAAGCCTGCAGTCAAATCTGACAGATTCTCACTGAGGCCCATGCACTAAACCCACTAGAATTTACAACAATGATTGACATGCCTCAAGATTTCAAACTGATGTAGTGGCGGCTACTCTGCTTACTGAATGATTTCACAACCACACAGGTTGAGTTCAGTGAGCAAATCCTCGTTTATTGAGGTCTGCCTGACTGGTCTTATGCTCCCAGCCAAGACCTGGCTGAGAACCGCGCCGGGGGCCCTGACGTTGCCGGGGCGTCACGTGGGCCGTAGAGTGTGGGCTTCTGAGCCTGGTGCTGAGGTCGGGGAGAAATCCCCAATGACGCCATTTTGGCCAGCTGCCCCGCCACGTGGATGACATGCAGGGCCGGTTCACCTGCCTAATGGCATGCTGCCACACAGCCACACCCCCCCCCACCCCAGAACCGGCGCCAGTGCCCTTTTTTGCCGGACAGCCTCGCTTCTTGGGTTGAACCGCGACCATTGGCTCGTTGGGGTCGTGGTGTGCTAGCTTTAATCTGTCCACAGTAAACAGTTCCCTCTTACCACCGATGTCCAGTGTGAAGGTGGATCCTGAACACTGGATAACTCTGTACGGCCCTTCATACGGTCTTTGAAGGGGTACTGTGGAAGGGCCTCGCCTGATAAAAACATACTTTGCGGAATACAGTTTGCTGGGGACGTAAGAGGCCCGTGTGCCATGACTGGGCAGTGTCTAACTGGGCCCGGAGGTGGGGAAGTAAAACATGCGGTGACTGTTGCGGGTTTTGAGGTGCATTGATAAACTCACCGGGCAGGGCTAGCGGTGCACCATAGACCAGCTCGGCCGATGAAGCCTGCAGGTCTTTTTTGGGTGTTGAGCGAATGCCCAGGAGTACCCAAGGCAGCACATCCACCCAGTCGGGACCAGTGAGGCGGGCCATAAGTGCCGACTTAAGGTGGCGGTGCAATCGGTTGACCAGTCAATTGGCCTGTGGGTGATAGGCCGTTGTGTGATGCAGCTCGATTCCCAGTCTGTTGGCGAGCTGTGCCCAGAGTGCGGAGGTGAACTGTACGCCACGGTCGCTGGTGAGGTGGGTCGGGATGCCAAACTGGGCAACCCAACCGGTCAAAAGTGCTCGGGAGCAGGAGTCCGTGGAGGCATCTGGCATTGGGATCTCCTCAGGCCCACAAAGTGGTGCAGTCTACCACCGTGAAAAGGTAACAGTTACCTTGGGAAACAGGTAAGGGGCTGACAATGTCCACATGTACGTGGCTGAACCGTTCTTGGACATGTTCAAAATCCTGCATGGGCACTCTGGTGTGCCTGTGTACCTTGGGAAGCTGGCAATGTGTGCAGGTTCTGGCCCAGTCCACAATCTGCTTTCGAAGCCCATGCCAGACGAAGTGTTCTGCCACCATATGAACTGTGGACCTGATGGAAGGGTGGGAAAGGTCGTGGATATGGTGGAAGACTTGCCTGCGCCACTGCTGGGGAACCACTGGTCGCGGGGTGCTCATGGAGACATCGCACAGGACGGTATCATCACCAAGGTGAGTCGGGAGGTCCTGGAACCGCAGGCCTGTGATGGCAGTCCTGAAGGCATGCATCTCCTCGTCGGAGTTCTGATGGCCAGCTGGTTGTAGTCTAGGCTGGGTGTCAGTGAGCAAATGGCCAGTTGGGAGAGCGCGTCGGTGACCACGTTGTCTTTCCCTGCCTTGTGCCGAATGTTGGTGGTGAACTCCATTACAAAGGGCAGGTGACGCTGTTGGTGGGCCGACCAGGGATTTCTAGCTATAGTGAGCGCCTGAGTGAGGGGCTTGTGGTTGGTGAAAGGCCTCCCCTCCAAGAAATAGCGAAAATGACGCACAGCGAAGTATGTGCCCGACAACTCACGGTCGAAAGCACTATGCTTGTGTTCTGGTGGACGAAGAAGTCAGCTAAAGAATGTCAGTGGTTTCCACTGTCCGTTAACCTGCTGCTCCAGGATGGCACCGACGGTCGTGGCAGAGGGCATTGACAGAGAGCGTCATATGAAGGTCGGTGCGTGGATGGACAAGCAGGGTGGCCTTCATGAGGGCAACGTTCGTGGCTTCGAATGCCCTGTTAGCCTCTGGAGTCCAGACGAGTGTCTTGTCCTTGGCCGCGATGAGGGCGAAGAGCAGCTGCATGATGCGTGCAGCGCCTGGAATGAATCGGTTATATAAGTTGATCATACCTGTGAACTCTTGTAGCCCCTTGAGGTTGTCCGGGCGTGGAAACTCTCTGATTGCAGCGACCTTCATAGCAGCTGGTGTAGCTCCTTCGGCGTTGATGGACTACATGGACTCCTTCCCGCACTGGCATTTGGCTGGATTGATCGTTAGGCCGAAGTCGGCCAGTCAGGAGAAGAGGGTGCACAGGTGAGACTTGTGTTGTGCCTGGTCTCTGCTAGCGAGAAGAATGTTGTCCAGATAAATGAACATGAAATTTAAATCCCTGCCCACCATATCCATGAGGTGCTGGAAGGTCTGGGCGGCATACTTGAGCCCGAAAGGTAAACGTAGAAATTCAAACAAACCGAAGGGGGTGATGATGGGCGTTTTGGGGATGTCCTCAGGGTGCACCGGGATTTGATGATACCCGCGCACCAGGTCGACCTTGGAGAACATCCTCACGCCATGCAGGTTGGCCGTAAAGTCCTGAATGTGAGGGATGGGGTAACGGTCAGGTACTGTCGCATCATTAAGCCATTGATAATCTCCGCAGGGGCACCAGCCACCAGAGGCTTTTGGGACCAGGTGGAGCAGCGAGGCCCAAGGATTTTTGGAGCATCGAATGATCCCCAGTTCCTGCAGATGCGAGAACTTTAGCTCTTTGGAGCTTATCCAGTAGGAGCCGGTGTGCCTTGCCATGGACCGGCGGGCCTTGGGTGGGGATATAATGAAACACCTCGTGGCGTGGTGAAGCGGCGGAGAACTGCAGCTTGAGGAGGGACGGGAACTAGTCCAGGATGCGCCGAAACTCGTCCTTGGTACGCTGACCATCGCCATCTGCGGCTGCTCTGTGCGGGAGGTGTTGAGGCGAATGGATTGGAAGGTACGAGCATCCCTCGGGGGTCAACCAGAAGTCTGTGGGCGAGGAGGAAGTTGACACCCAGAATGGAGGTTAGGAGGGACGAAATGGTGAACCTCCACGAGAACTTCCGCTGGCCGATCTGGAAGTGGACGGTCTTGTTACCATACATTCAGATCTCCAACGAATTAGCTGCACAGAGTGGAGGACCTCAAGGCCGGTTCCGGGACTCGATGGCTGTGACCAGGATGACACTGATGTGGGCCCCAGTGTCGACGAGGAAGCGTCGGCCGCTGATTGCATCCCGCAGGTAGAGAAGGCTGTGTTCTTGATCAGCCGCCGCAGCCATTAACAGTGGCCGGCCTGTTCGTTTCCCTGGAACCAGCAGGGCTGACGACACTTCTGAGCCTTGGCTCCCCAGCACTGGTGGAAGAAGCAGAGGCCTGAAGTGGATGGCTTGCTTCTGGCTATGCTCTTTGAGGCCCCTGCATGGGCCGAGTGTTCCTCCGCAGTGCCAGAGGAAGGATTGGCGTGGTCATGACCAGGGCTCATAACTTGCTGGACTGCTGAACCCTCCGGGAATCGTTCAATCCATAGCTCCTGAACCTTTTGAGCGACCTTCCTAGGGTTGTCGAAGCTTTCCTGGGCCAATAACAGCTGGATGTCTTTGGGCATATGGTTGAGGAAGATGTGCTCGAAGAGTGGGCAGTTGGTGTGATCACCCATGAGCGTGAGCATCTCATCCATCACACGATTGGAGTTCTGTCTCCCAAGTTGTCGAGGTGCAGCATCCGAGCGGCACACTGGTGCCTGGAGAGGCTAAGGGAGCCGGTGAGCACTCGCTTGATGGTCTTGTACTTATCTTCTGTGGGTGGGTGCTGAACGAGGTGCAGCACTCATTTGGCAGTGGCCTGGTCCAGGGCGGCAACCACATGATAAAACTTGGTCGTATCTGATGAAATCTGGTAGAGGTGAAACTGAGCCTCTGCATGGCTGAACCAGATCTTAGGCTGCTGAACCCAAAGGTCAGGAAGCTTGCTGGCTATTGCGTTGATCGAAGAGTCATTCATATTGGGTTCAAAGCATTTGAACCTGTCGGAGTCACCAATGTAGTGGCGGCTACTCTGCTACTGAATGATCTCACAACCAGACGGGTTGAGTTCAGTGAACAAAAACTCGTTTATTGAGGTCTGCCTGACTGGTCTTATCCTCCCAGCCTGGACCTGGCTGAGAACCGCACCGGGGGCCCTGATGTCGCTGGGGTGTCACATGGGCCGCAGAGCGTGGGCTTCTGAACCTGGTGCCGAGATCGGGGAGAAACCCCCAATGGCGCCATTTTGGCCGGCTGCCCCGCCGTGTGCATGATATGCGGGGCTGGTTCGCCTGCCTAACAGCGTGCCGCCACACTGATTTAATTTGTTGAATCTTGAACTGCAAACATTCTTCACTGACTTCTGTTGCTCCCCTTTAAGTTGGATGATTTGCACAGAAAGACCACACCTGTAGATTTTTGACTTGGTGCCTGGTATAAGTCTAAGTTGTTTCAGCTTTTCTGGACTTTGACTGCAGACCATAATCCTCCTCATTTCACACAGCTCATTACAGCAGTAGGGATAATAAACAAGTCATCTTTGATCTTGCTCAGGATTAAATTTCTGGCCCCCAACTGCAGCTGCTATAAGGATGGAAAGTACACAGCTGGTTCAAGCAGGCTCCAACCCTTGACGGCAGGTTGTTTTGGTGATGGGGGAAGGGAGGAGGGGGGTGGGGTGGGAGTCATGGCTTTGTCAAGGATACTATGTTGCAGGTGGTGCTGTAACTCATCTCTTAACTGCAAACTGAACTCTCTCACACAGATGTAAGCTACCTCTGGGCAGTGTCCAAATGAACTGCAGGAGCATTATCCTTGATGTTGCAGGGATTTACAGCATGAGGTTGACAGCACAGAAACAGGCCATTTGCCCACCGAGTTCTGCTTTGCTCATCAACCAGATGTTTTCACTAATGCTCCATCAGTCCTTTTTGTTTCTTTCTACCCACATTTTAATCAACTCCAACTCCTGAACTACCTCCCAACAGCTTCTACTCCAGACTCGAGTCAGGGGAAATTTACAATCACCCAACTGAATCTCAGATTTCTGGCACATGGGAAGAAACCATATGTCACTGGGAGAACATACAAACTCCACACTGACAGCGCCAGATCAAACCGGGGTGCAGTGGCTGTACTGATGGCCATTCCACCTCCGTCAACAGCACAAGAGGAGATGATTTGATTGATGGAAGTTTAGTACATACAAACTATCTGTAACATTTCCTGCACTGCAAGGGTGAGCATTCTGCAAAAGTACTTTCTTCACTGAAATAACTTGAGATGATTTATCTTATATTTAATTTAGACATGCAGTATGGTAACAGGCCCTTCCAGCCCACAAGCTTGTGCCACTCAATACACCCATGTAACCAATTAACCTACCAACCCCATTTGTCTTTGGAGGATGGGAGAAAACTGGAGCATCTGGAGGAAATCATGCAGATACAAGAGCGTGCAACCTCCTTGTAGACAGTGCTGGATTTGAACCCAAGTTGCTGGCGCTGTAAGGGCACCAATTGCTACACTAACAGCACCAACCTTAGATGATCAAAGTCTGTGAAAAGTACCATGCAAGGGTAAACAGTGGTTCTCTTTCCACTTACATGCCACTTTAAGTAATCCCTTTGCCATAGGTGCTCTGTGATTAGTAAGGGATTGCTTAAGGTGTTTGTGGGTGGAAAGAAAAAGTTTGAAAACCACTGTTTTAATCGTCCCTAATTAACTTGTTCTGTGCACGGTTTCATCACCGTGGAACAATGACCATTTTTCTCAAGCAAAATATTTCACTAAATTAGGTCAAGAGCAGTGATTCTCAACCTTCCCTTCCCACTCACATACCACCTTAAGCAATCCCTTATTAATCACAGAGCACCGATAGCATAGGGAATACTTAAAGTGGTATGAGTGGAAAGAAAAAGGTTGAGAACCACTGTGCTAAAAAGTTGTGTGAAACTCTTTGTTTTGCATTCTATCCAGGCAAATTGCACAGCAGGAAGTGCAATAATAAAACAAGAGTGCAGGGTGTGGCGTTACAGTACGCCCTTTAAAGCTGTAGTGTAAAATGGGGTTAACCGGGAAATTTTCCCGGCGAGCGCCCCACTCATGCAGCAGCTTGAAAGGGTCCTACCTCAGAGGTAGTCAGGGAACCCATTTAAACTTAACTAGGACGCGCCCTCCGGCAGCTTGAACAGTAAAATGACTGACCCGGACTCTTGTGACGTCAGTGCTTGCGCGCTGGTGTCACAGGGAATCCCCTGGCTGAAGTGCCTGCCGCGATTGGGTGGGGCACCTGGAACTGCTGTTGCTGTGAACGACACTCCAGTTGTGATAGCTCAAAGTTCGCGGCAGCGGAACATTGCTGGGGGGGCGCGATTGACGGTGGGAGTCCCAACTGACAGTGGGAGGGTGACTGACTGGGGGGGGGGGGGGTGGTGATTGATGATGGGTGGGGACTGTAGGCCCTTTTATAGAGGAAAAAAATTCGACTGTAAAGACGGATATTTTCTGCCCTCACATTGCCTCCATAAATGTTTGGTGTGTGGCTCCAAGGTGCTGAGTCTGATCCTTCCTCAGACTGGTCGCAGAGGTGGAGTGGAGTGCTCTGCCTCGCTCCATAAATATACCGCCACTGCAAGTGGCTGGCTAGGGGCAGGCTGACGATGTTGTGATGACACCGTCAGCCCACTGCCCAGGAGTAGCAGTAACACTGCATAAGTGCTGGAGGTCAGAGAATCTTGGCATGCAGAAGAAGGATCAATGGCCGTCTTCATTACCCATAATCCCCCATGCAGTTGGAACTGAATGGTTCCAGCTGCGTGGGGGATTATGGGCAACTGCTCGCTGCTTATGTATGCCGTCATCTTGACAGGCAGCAAGCACTACTACATTAGTTGCCCTGCCTCCATTGGCTCTGGAGGACGCAATGAGGAGCCACTCTTCATAAAAGTGACACTGCAGCAGCCTTTTAAAAAAAGGTCAATGCACAGTTTTGTTTTGCCAATGGACCTGGCCTCGATGCGGCGCCCCTCCATAAAAACAACTAATGAGTCATGAAATGGAGAGTGTGGTGTGACAGTGCATCACAACACAGGGCATGTTCAAGAGTCGAGAAGTCATGCTGCAACTCTACAAATCTCTGATGAGTCCACACTTGAGTATTGAGTATTGTGTTCAGTTCTGGTCACTGCATTATAGGAAGGATGTGGAAGCTATGTAAAGAGTGCAGAGGAGATTTTCAAGGATGTTTTCTGGATTGGAAAATAAGTGTTATGAGACAAGTTTAACAGAGCTGGGACTTTTTGGAGCACAGAAGGATAAGAGGAAATGTAATTGAGGTCTACAGATTCTGAGAAGCATAGATAAGGTGGATAGCTAGGGGTAAGTTTTTTACATAAAGAGTTGTGGGTGCCTGGATTGCCTTGCGGTGGTGAAGGCAACAACATTAGGGGTATTTAAGATGACCCTTAGACAGGATGAAAGAAAAATAGGGAATAAAAACACAAACCAAGGAAGGACATACATAGTGAATGGTAGGGCACTGAAGAGTGCAGAGGAACAAAGGGATCTGGGAATACAGATACATAATTCCCTGAAAGTGGCATCACAGGTAGACAAGGTGGTGAAGAAAGCTTTTGGCATCTTGGCCTTCATAAATCAGAGTACAGGAGTTTGGATGTTATGGTAAGGTTGTATAAGATATTGGTGAGGCCAAATTTGGAGTATTGTGTGCAGTTCTGGTCACCAAACTACAGGAAGGATATCAGTAAGATTGAAAGAATGCAGAGAAGATTTATGAGGATGTTACAGAGTCTTCAGGAGTTGAGTTAAAGGGAAAGATTAAACAGGTTAGGACTTTATTCCTTGGAGCATAGAAGAATGAGGGGAAATTTGATGGAGGTTTACAAAATTATGAGAGGTATAGACAAGGTAAATATGAGTAGGCTCCTTCCACTTAGATCAGGAGACATAAATACAAGAGGACATGGCTTTAAGGTGGAAGGGGAAAGGCTTAGGGGGAACATTAGAGGGAACTTCTTCAATCAGAGAGTGTTTGGAGTGTTGAACAAGCTGCCATCTGATGTGGTAAATGTGGCGGTCACTCTTAAGTTTTAAGAATAAATTGGATACCTGGATGGGAGAGGTCCAAGAGTTATGGAATGGGTGCAGGACAGTGGGACTAGCGGAATGATGCTTTAGTACAGACTAGAAGGGCTGAATGTCTTTTTTCAGTGCTGTAGTGTTCTCTGGTTTTATTCTATGGGTTATGAGGTAGGGAGGGTTTAGTACTTTTTGTATATGTATAATTTGGCACAACATCGATGGCCAAAGGCCTGTACTGTGCTGTAATGTTTTATGTTCCATGTTCTATCATGTTAACATCACTCATAACCACAGAGGCAGTTCCACAGGGACTGACCTCATTATACCTCTTCTATCATCACCACCAGCTTGGCAATTGCACCTACCTGTGCCTTTATCAAATCAACACTCCACAGGTGCAGCAGAGGAGTCAAATCAGATGCAAAACCTGATCAGGACTGATCACCGGAACAGGGTAGTTTTAAAGGAGCGGGGAAGAAGGACAGATGAGTCAAGCTCCGAGAAAGATTTCTTCAGAAGTGAAAGCAGGGCCACCAATGTGGCAGAATTATGAAGCAGCTCAAAAGGCTGAGATCAGAGGAATGCATCTATCCCGGTTCAATACAGAGGACATTCAGGCCTTTGGGATCATGCTGGATCCCAGCACAGCAATTTCAATGGTCATATATCTCCAACAGTCCCACAATAATTCTCCTGCATATGGACCCATCAATTCCCTATGGATGATTCCTGCCAGTCATCTGCACTCAGGAGCATTACAAAAGTGATTGAACATATCAGCACAGAGAAATGAGCGAGACTGGGAGAGTGACAGGCCAAGGTGGGATTTTCAGTCATCAGTGAGAAGGTGAAACTGAGATTTCAGCTGGAGAGGATACAGAGCAGTGGACATCAGGGAGGGATTGTGTCAGAATGGGATGAGAGGGTAAACAGAGAGTTAGCAGCAACATGGAACAGCTTTCACCAATTGCTTGGAAGGATGAGGGAGGGAAGGAGGCAATAGATGCAGGGGAGGAGAGGTGCTAACTGATAGAGGCAAATGTCCCAGACTGTGGGCCTCAGTGTAAGTCTGACATTGGGTGAATGTGGTGTCTGTGTGAGGACTGACTGTGGGTCAGTGTGGGGTCATCGTGGGAACTAGAAGTGGGTCAAAATATGGGACCACAGTAGGACTGATAGTTGGTCAGTGTTTGGACTGGCAGTGGATTAGTGTGAGAACTGAGATTAGGTCAGTGTGGGGACTGACAGTGAGTCAATGTGGGGACTAACAGTGGGTCAGTATGGGGGAAGTGCGGGGACAGGCAATGGGTCAGTATGGGGACTGACAGTGCATCAGTGTGGGGACAGACTATGGGTCAGTTTGGTGATGACAGTGGGTCAGTGTGGGGACTGACAGTGGATCAGTGGGGGTCAGTGTGGGGACTGACAGTAGGTCAGTGAGAGGTCAAAGTGGGTCAGTGTGGGGTTAGGAACTGATCAGGTCGGTGTGGGTTCTGTGTGTGTCTGACAGTGGGGCAGTGTAGGGTTAGTGTTGGTTCTGTGTGTGAATGACAGTGGGGCAGTGTAGGGTTAGTATTGGATCTGTGTGTGTCTGATAGTAGGGCAGTGTTGGGTTAAATCTGAGTGTGTCTTACAGTGGGGCAGGGTAGGGTTTGTTCGTTCTGTGTGTGAATGACAGTGGGGAAGTGTAGGGTTAGTGTTGGATCTGTGTGTGAATGACAGTGGGTCAGTGTTGGGCTAGTGTTGGTTCTGTGTGTGAATGACAGTGGGGCAGTGTAGGGTTAGTGTGGGGACTGACATTGGGTCAAGTTGGGTCATTGTTGAGTTTGAGAGGGGTCTGATAATAGGTAGGGGCTGTTGCGGATTAAGTACCATCCGGGCCCAAGGATGAGCTTTAGTAAGGTTCCCCTGACTTTGTCTCCCTGCCCCACAGGCTCCAGCCTTTGTTGAATAGAATAAAGTGAAATTGCTCTATTTATTAACCTTTGGGTGTGATGCCCTTACATATTCTAAATTTATCCACTGCATATGTGCTAGGAATACACCAGTTGGTGTTTGGTTGGACGAGGAGAGGAAAAACTTCTTTAAAATCAAACAAAACTTTACAGAAGCCTTATGCTAGCCCCGAATAATATAAAATGACTGTTAGTTATAAAAGGATAAATAAAATCAGTTCTGAAAAGCCTTGAAGACAGGGGTGCAGTTCTAATTTTCTTGGTGCTGGAGTTGTATTTCCATTTGCTCTCTCTATTTTAGTTACATCCAATTTGTCTACATGGTTATTACATGAATGGGGCGAGGAAGATTCCCAGTACATGAAATGAGCAGTACACAGATTGGGTGTATATATATGAATAGGGCTTCTTACAATGTCAAGCACTAAACCAAGATGAAAGAAATATGTGAATTCCAGAGCACCGCAGGAATAGTGTGATAGTTCAGAGTCTTCACCTCCTATGGACGCTGCGAGTCCTGTTGAGTTCCTCCAGAATTTCTGAATTTTTACTTTGCAAAAGAAGCATGGTCCACTCCCCCTCAGGGTGCCCAGCGCAAAGGAGCAAGGGAGCATGATTGACAGTTTTCATTACCGAATGGAATGGGGAGAATGGGACATGTGGTGGCGATTGGCCTGGAGGTGGTTCCAAGAGAGTGACAGTGGAAGATTGGTGGAAGCAGGGATGAATTGGGGTGGGGGGGGGGGGCGCTGTGTGTGATTATGTAATTATGGGAGATCACATGGTTTAGTTGCAGTTCATGTATTCTTTTTAAGGTGGGCAAGATGGAATGGTTTCTGTACAATTTTGCATCGTGGGTAAAAATGCTGACATCTCTCTTGCTGTGCTCCATGTTAAGAATTATGGTCTATTTTTTATTGTCTCTCCTCCTCCTTGCCTCCCCCTCACTCTTTTTTGCTACCTTCTCTATGACACTCTGCTTCAATTTCCAGCTCTGCACGTTCCCCATTTGTTAGTGGCATTTATTCCCCGCCACCTGGCCCAGCCATCATCCCCCATCCCAACACCTGCATCCGTAAAATCCCTTGTACTGAATATGCGGCCACTGTTAATTTTGCCACTAGTTAAAATTCCCTGCTTGTCTATTTTGCCTTTTTTTTTTACAGAGGTGCTGGAGTGGTGTTCCGTTGAGCTCCGGCAGGACTGCACCTGACACGAGAGAAGGGAGAGTCTTTTTTAAAAAAGTAAACCTCCCATGAGTGATGCTGCATGAGCTGAGCTCTGTTGCAGGAGGTAGACCTCAGACTTGCGCGCACGTATGAACGCGAGCATTGATTGATAGGTAGCATTGGGACTGGTGGAGCCTGAATTGATAGATGGGACCAAGACCCTGCTGCTGATTGGCAGATAAATGAGATAGTTCGGCGAGCCTTGATTGACTAACGCTGGCCCATATTGGAGACAAGTGGTGACATTGGTGAATCAGTGGTTGTGATGGGTTCCCTTTACCTTCCAGGCACCTAGGTTTCAGCCTACTCAGGCTAATGGTTTATCCACCACTGGGTAGGTGTGGGGGCAATGATGGGTTATTGTGTACTTGGTTTGGTGAGTGCCAGTTGGCCAGTGTGGGACTGACAGTGTGTCTGCCAATGGGTTAGTGTGGGATTTGACAGTGGATCAGTGTGGGGTTTGACTGTGGGTCATTGTAAGGACAGTGTTCAGACTGACAGTAGGCCAGTTTTGTTCGTTGGTTTTGCTAACATTGAGTGCAAGGTTGTTGTTGTGACACCACTCAACTAGCTGATCTATTTCACTCCTGTATGCTTCATGATTGCTGTCTGTGATTCTGCCGATGACCATGGTTTTCATCAGCATATTTGTAGACGGATTTGAATTGTGCCTAGCCACGCAGTCATGGGAGTCCAGCGAGTAGAGCAGTGAGCTAAGCATGGATCCTTAGGTGCACCTGTGTTGATTGTCAGTGAGGAAGAGACGTTTCTGATTTTTACTGACTACCAACCTATATACACCTAAAAAAAACTAAACCCTCCCCATGTCATAACCCTCTATTTTTCTTTCATCCATGTGCCGAAGAGTCTCTTAAAAGCCCCTAATGTCCAAACCTCCACCAACGTCCTGGCAATGAATTCCAGGCACCCACAACTGTCAGTGTAATATCCTTACCCCTGATATCTCCCTTCAATTTGTATAGATGTCTACTGGTGTTTGCTACTCCCGTCCTGGGAAAAAGAAGCTGGCAATCTACCTATCGATGGCTCTCAGAATCTTGTCAACCTCTAATAAGTCACCTCTCATCTTTCTTCGCTTCAAAGAGAAAAGTCCCAGTTCTGATAACCTTGCCTCTTAAGTCTTATTTTCCAATCCAGGCAACATCCCGGTAAATCTCCTTTGCACTCTCTTCATAGCTTCTACATGCTTCCTATAATGAGGTGACCAGAACTGACACAATATTCTAAGTGTGGTCTCACCAGAGATTTGTAGAATTGCACGTGACCTCTCAACTCTTGAATTCAATCCCCCAAATAATGAAGCCCAGCACCCCATAGACCTTCTTTGCAACCTTGGGAGATGTATGGATTTGGACCTCAAGGTCCCTCTATTCATCTACACTGGAAATTATGCATCCATTAACCCTGTACTCTGCCTTTAGGTTCGACCTTCCAAAATGCATCATCTCACACTTATCCAGATAGATCTCCATCTGCCACTTTTTCACCAACTCTGCCTCCTGTCTTTATACTGTTGTAAACCTGTGAGTTTACAGGTGAGTTAGCTAGTTAAAAACACTATCCATAACTCCTCCAACCTTTGTATCAATTGTAAACTTACTGACCTACCTCTCTACATCTTCATCCAGGTCATTTATAAAAATCACAAAAAGCAGTGGTCCCAGAACAGATCCCTGTGCAACTCCACTAGTCACTGACCTCCGGGCAGAATACCTCCTGTCCACTTCTACAGGCAGGCCAATTCTGAATCCACACGACCAAGGTTCCATGGATCCTATGCCTCATGACTTTCTGAACGAGTCTCTCATGGCAGACTGCGTGAAATGGCTTACTAAAATCCATGTAGACCACATCTACCGCTGTACTTTCATCAATTTCTTTTGTTACCTCCTCAAAAAACTCAGTTAGGCTTGTGAGGCACGGTCTTCCCCTCATAAAGCCATGCTGACTATCCCTGAGAAGATTGTACTTCTCTAAATGGTCATAAATCATGCCCTAAAGAATCCTCTCCAATAGTTTGCACACCACTGATGTAGGGCTCACTGGTCTGTAGATCCCAGGGTTCTCTCTATTTCCTTTTTAAAACAAGGAGATCACATGTGCCATTCTCCAATCCTCTGGAACCTCCCCTGTGACCAAGGAGGATGCAGAGATCATCGGCAGAGCCCCAGAATTCTCTTCCCTCCCTTCCCATAGCAACCTGGGGCATATCTTGTCAGGTCCTGGGGACTTATCATTCCTAATGTTTTTAAGAAGATCCAGCACTTCCTCTTTCTTATCTCAACATGGTGCAGCACATAAATTTGTTCTATTCTGACCTTACCTTGACCAAGGTCCTTTTCTTTGGTGAATACTGAAGTAAAATATTCATTTAAGACCTCCTTAACCTTTCGGACAATCCTTCAATTCTTCACATATGCATAGAACGGCTTAAGGTATTCCTTAATCCTACTTGCCAAGCTGTCTCATGCCCCCTTCTCGCTCTCCTCAACTCCTTTCTTCAGTTCCTTCCTGAAGTTAATTCTCATGAGCCCTAAATCTAATGTATGTTTCCTACTTCCTGTTAACTAGCTAACTCACCTTTTTTGTCAGTCATGGTTCCCTTTTATTACCAGTGGGACAAACCTATCCAGAATCTCATGCAAGTGGTCTCTAAATATACTCCACATTACTCTGTACTTTCTCCCGTGAACATCCATTCCAAATTTACTCTCCCTAGTTCCTGCCTTATCCCCTTGTAATTAGCCCTTCTCCAATTGAACTTTTCCATTTTGTCTGCTTTTATCCTTGTCCATAACTATGCTCAAGCTTTGGGAGTTGTGGTCACTCTCACCAAAATGCTCCTCCACGCAGAGGTCCCACACCTGATCAGGTTCGTTATTGAGTGCTGGATTCAGTATGCCCTCTCTTTGAGTCAGCTGGTCCACATACTATGTCAGGAATCATTCTTTGACACATCTGACAAGTTCTGGCCCATTTGTAGCTCTTGCAGCAAGGAGGTGCCAGTCAATATTTCAGAAGTTGAAGTCTCCCATAGCAACAACCCTGTAATTTCTGCACCATTCAAAAAACTGCATATCTATTGTTCAGTATCCCAAGGGCTACTTAGGGGCCTATGGACTATTCCCAATACAGTGATTTCTCCCTTCCTATTTCTGGCCCACGGACACCATCTCAGTGAACAATTCCTCCATTGTATCGTCCCTTTTTGATTTGATTTCAGATTTATTGTCAGAGTATTTACATGATATCACATACAATCATTAGATTCTTTTTCCTGTGGGCCAGGCAGAAATATTACTTATTGGTAGTGCAAAAAAAAACTGCATTCAACGTTCTCATGTAAACAAATAATGAAATATAAACAACCTGACTGTGGAATACAGAGAGAGAAAAAAAAACAAAGTGCAAACTTCCTAAAGTATACAATCAGCTCTTTGGTTTTGGTGACATTGAGTACAAGGTTGTTGGTGTACCAATCAGCCAAGTTTTCAATCTCCCTCCTGTATGGTGACTTATCACCCCTTTTTATGCTGCCCACTACCGTTGTATCATCAGTGAATATGTAGATAGTATAATTGTTGTACCAAGCCACATAGACGTAGGTATAAAATGAGTTGAGCAGGGGGATAAGAATGCAGCCCTGTGGTGCTCCAGTACTAATGGAGGTTGTGGAGGAGTTATTCCCAATCCTCACTGATTGTGATCTGGAGGTGAGGAAATCCTGGATCCAATTAATTATGGTGTTAAATGCTGAACTATAGTTGATAAAGAGCATCCTGATGTATGCATCCAGGTTTTCCAGAGCTTTATGTAGATCCAGTAAGATGGCATCCACCGTAGACCTGTTGCTATAGTAAGCGAATTGGAACAGATCCATGTGCCACTCAGACAGGAGCTGATAGGCTTCAATACCAGCTTTCAAAACACTTCATAATTGCTGATGTGAGTGCCATAATCATTTAGGCATGTTACCACACGCTTCATGGGTACTGGTTTGATTGATGCCTGTTTGAAACAGGGAGTTAGTACCAGGTGTGAGATATTGAAGATATCCATGAAGTTGGCAAGTTGGTCAACTTGATATAGGTTTTTAATACTTGGGCGGGTACTCCGTCCAGACCAAATTGGATTCACTCTCCAGAAGGCAGCCCCCATGCCATCCTCCGATACGGACACGAGATAATCATCAGGGTGGTTTTTTCTTGTTCTTGTGGTCAAATCGGGCATAAAAGGGATTAAGTTTATCTGGGAGTAAAGCTTTCCCGTCTGCTACTGCATTTTGTTTTGTAGCAGTTTATGTCATTTAGGCCCTGCCACAGCTGTCGGGTATCCTTTGTTGTTTTTGTTTTTGTCCGGAAACTCCACTTTGCCTAGGAGATAGTTTTCCATAGGTCGTACCTCCTGCTTTTGTCGTGATCTGGATCTCCGAATCTAAATGCCTGTGATGTGGTTCTCAGCAGGTTCTGGATTTCATTGTTCATCTAGGGCTTCTTTTTTATGAATCTTTTATTTTGAATTTTTCAAGTTTATACATGCATCCATATTCAAAATTCATTATACAATAGAATCATACATAAACCATGTAACATGTTGACTTTTTTTTAAAAAAATTTTATTTTTCACACCATAAATAACATTAACCATGGTACACATTTTTTCCTTTTCACACATATACAGTGCCATTTTCTCCTCCTCCCAACCCACCCTCCCCACCCCCCCCACTCCCGTCCATTTAAGGTATACAATCTAGGATACATTTAACCAGTCAGACAATGTTGTCACTCAACAAAAATACACCAGAAATTCTACTGAGTCCATTCTTTTCATTTCCTTCTCCTTCCATCAACTTAGGTAATGATTGTCCCCGGTAGGTTTTCGCTATTGTATTTAATGTAAGGCTCCCATATTTGTTTGAATATTTCAATATTATTTCTTAAACTATATGTTATTTTTTCTAATGGAATACATTTATTCATTTCTATATACCATTGTTGTTTTTTCAAATTATCTTCCGATTTCCAGGTTGACATAATACATTTTTTTGCTATGGCTAGAGCTATCTTAACAAATCTTTTTTGTGCACCAACCAAATCAATTCCAAATTCTTTGTTTTTTATGTTACTTAGGAGGAAGATCTCTGGATTTTTTGGTATATTGTTTTCTGTAATTTTATTTAATATCTGGTTTAGATCTTCCCAAAATTTTTCTACTTTCTCACATGTCCAGATTGCATGAACCCCCCTTCCCCTCCTGAGTTGTCCTTTATCCCTTGTCGGACAACCACATCTCCCCTCTCCATTTGGATTTGCGAATTCACTCACAAGCGTCAGCTGATTTTGCAGTGACCGTAATACCCCCCCACCCAGCCCCCCCAGAAAGATTTCGCTTTTCATATGTGACAAAGGTCACTCTTTTAATTCCCTCCTTATTCCCTCTATTCCTTTTCCTTCCCTTATTAATTCTTGTCTATACTATCTATATTTCCCTCTAAATACGGATACATTCATGTATGCACATTATACATATACACACATATACCTCTTTACCCACATACATATAAATCGTGGACATTTTTACTCTTATTACATGTCTTCATCTCTCTGTTTGTTTTGTAGTTGTTCTGCAAATTTCCTTGCTTCCTCTGGATCCGAGAATAGTTTTTTTTTCCATAAGATCGTTTTCGATGTTTTGAACTCTTTCCTCCTCTTCAGGAGCTCAAAACTTATGTCTTTTTAGTTTGCAGTCTTTTGTACTCTCGTTACACGTCTTCATCTCTCAGTCTATTTTGTAATTGTTCTGCAAATTTTCGTGCTTCCTCTGGATCCGAGAATAGTCTGTTTTGTTGTCCTGGAAGAAATATTTTCAATACCGCTGGATGCTTTAGTATAAATTTATACCCTTTCTTCCATAAAATCGCCTTTGCTGTATTGAACTCCTTTCTCTTCTTCAGGAGTTCAAAACTTATATCTGGATAAATGAAGATTTTTTGCCCTTTGTACTCCAGTGGCTTATTGTCCTCTCTTACTTTTTCCATTGTTTTCTCCAGTACCTTTTCTCTTGTAGTATATCTTAGGAATTTTACTAAAACAGATCTTGGCTTTTGTTGTGATTGTGGTTTAAAGGCCAATGCTCTATGTGCCCTTTCTATTTCCATTTCTTGCTGTAGTTCTGGACATCCTAGGATCCTAGGGATCCAATCTTTTATAAACTCTCTCATATTCTTGCCTTCTTCATCTTCCTTAAGGCCCACTATCTTTATGTTATTTCTTCTGTTATAATTTTCCATTATATCTATTTTCTGAGCTAACAGTTCTTGTGTCTCTTTAACTTTTTTATTAGATTCCTCTAATTTCTTTTTTAAGTCCTCTACCTCCATTTCTACTGCTGCTTCTCATTCTTGCACCTTGTCCATTCTTTTTCCCATTTCTGCTAAGGTCATATCTATTTTATTCATTTTCTCTTCTGTATTGTTTATTCTTCTTCTTAAATCATCAAATTCCTGCGCTTGCCATTCTTTAAATGACTCCATGTATTCTTTAATAAGAGAAAGTAAATCTTTTATCTTGCCTTTCCCTTCTTCTTCTATTTCACTGTACTCTTCCTCTTCCTCTTCTTCTTCCTCTGGGTTGGCCATCTGTGTTTCTTTGTTGCCCTTTTCTTCTCTTCTTTCTTGTTTTCGTTGTCTTCTGTGTTCTCCTCTTGCTGCAGGTGTTCTGCAGCTGTCGTTGCCGGCTGTGGAGATCGACTCCCCAGCTGGTCACCCCTCCCGTTGGTGTGTTTTTTTCATGCGATCGCGCATGCGCGAGGAGTCGCGCATGCGCGGTTGCGCACTTTTACTCGGCTCAGCGAGCCATTTTTGTAGTCCATATTCTACCGACCTGAGGGAGCGGGTTTCTCTCTCCACCGCGGGCCTCTTCGAACAGGTAAGGCCTTTTCCTTCATCTTCCGTTGTCTTCTCTTCCTCTCTTCTTACCGTTGGTTTCGACTTTTCTTTTTTCATCGCCATCTTCTTTCCACCTTTATATTCACTTTACTTTGATTTTTATTTCTGTGCCTTTGTGTTTTGCTTTGTTTTTTCTGACTTTTCTGGAGAGGGCTGGAGTTCACCGTCTGGCCACTACTCCATCACGTGACTCCCCCTAACATGTTGACTTTAAAACCAAAATCTAATCTACTCTACCCACCTTCTCCACTACCCCCTCCCCCCAAGACAAAAAAAAGTAAAACTCCTAAAGCAAGAAAATAGAAAAAAAATCAGTAGGACTACCATCCAAACAAGAAGGTTCTAATTTTCCTGACTTTACCAGATCTAATGAGCATCAGTGTGGTTTTTAAAAATATAGTAAAATAACTTAAAATTTACAATATTATTTAAAATCTTTAATTATCACATTCCAAAGAAAAATATATTATATCTCATTATTATTATTATTGTTATACCTGTCCACCCACACCACACTCCCTTCAGAGACCACTTTCCCTTCCCTCAAAGATAGGACCCAGTATCAATGACATTTCCCAAGAAAAAGATATGAAAAAAGAAAAAAGTACCATTACTAAATGTTAAAAACCCTCCCTTTAGTGTAAAATAAACTGAAGATCACCCCCCTCTATTGTACGGGTAGTGAGTAAACCCACTAACATGAACGTATAGATTCTGGAGGCTAACCTCCCAAATGTCCAGGCAAAACAATTTCAGAAAATCTTACTCTCTTTTTTCCAATGGATTAATGTCATTATTCAAATTTTTAAAATCAAGATCAAAGAAGTTCTCTCATTCTCTTTCCGTTTTCTTCAAAGTTGGTAAATGGCTCACAAAATTCTTTGCTACTTCAAAATCAGTAAAAAAACTTATTTTGTCCATTTGGCATCATAATTTTCAAATTGTCTGACTGACGAAACACAAATTTGTAATCCTTCTTTCCGAAGGGTGCTCTGCAGTGGATTAAATTCTCGTCTGCGCATTAATAGCGCAACACATACCTGGATAAAAACATATTTTTTCCTTCTCTCTCCTTGACTTTTTTCACTGCAGCTTTTAATAATTTTTCACCATCTTTAAATTTTATGCATCTAATTAATATAGAGCATGGTTTTTGATCTATTCTTGGATGTGAAAAGGGGGATCTATATGCCTTCTGAATTTCTATATTTGCTCTGACATTTTGTACTCCCAGGACCTTTGGAAGCCATTCTTGAAAGAAGCGGATGGGATTTGCCCACTTTAATCCTACTATTTTAATGTTGTTACATCTACTAAAATTTCCTAAAGAATCCAACTTTTCCCATATTTTTGCTTTTTCTGTAGTCCATTCATTTAATTCTTTCTCCACATTAACCACTCTTTCCATAGTTTCATCCATCTTTTCTTCCACTTCTGTCACTTTTTCATTTAAGAATCCAATTTCTGCCTCAAACCTGGTCATGACTTTTAAAATATGATCCAGTTTTTTTCATTTGCGCTCTGATTTTTCAGTAGGAGTGCTTTCATTATATCTTCATTAGTATATTTTCCTTTAGCTTGTACTATAACTTTCTTAAGTTCACTCACTGGTTTAACATTTACCAGTTCATCCCCTTCCTCTGTACTTTGGTCAATCTCCAAGTTGCCATTTTGGGAGAGAGCTCCTTCTTCTTGTTTCTGCCGGTGCTCCTTCGCATTATGTATGTGCTCAACAGTGCGTATGCTCAGTCTCCTCTTTTCCTCTTCCAGAGCATCTCTTGGCTCCAATTCCAAGGAAGTTCCACCATTCCTCCCAGGCATCGGGCTGTCTGCACGGGGGGTGGGGGGGAGGGGCAGGATGAGTCACAACCCCCGGCTTCTTCCTGTAAGTAGGCCCTTTTCCGTTGAAAAACTCAACTTCTGGCTGGGAGCTCAAGATTGGCAACAATGCTGATTCTTCTTCGACATCTTTACCATAAATGCAAATTCTTCCTGTTTGAACTACTGTAAATTATTTTATTTTTCCTTTTTTATAATTATTCTGGAGCTTTGGGAGGGCACCTCCTTCCTCCTCTACATGTGACGTCCCCTCCATCCAGGTTTTCTTGAAAACCCTGCACAATTTAGTAAGGACACACTTGTCTATAGCTGTTTTGATAAAGTCTGTGACAACCCTGGTGTAATCATTCAGATCCTCAGCTGAGTCCCAATCCACTGACTCGAGGAAGTCATGTGACCATTCTTCAGCCTCCTGTAATCACCTCCAAGCTTCCTTCCTGAGGTAGTTTCTCAAATTGATGTCTTCCACGGATGGGAGGTTGGAACCTGTGATGAACTTGACTATATTTGTTACCTTCTGCATTTCTGCATTCCTGGGCACTCAAATTCCCAAAACTGAATTATTCAGGAAGACAGCACTGTCTCTTCTCTGTGTGATATTCTCTATTTATTGGGAGTTCAAGAAAGGTCACATGCTGAAGGGAATGTGTCCTTTGGCCACTATATTTAGCATAAGCACTGTAAGTTGGAATCGAACAGGGTTTGTTAAGTGTGCAGGAATGCATTAGCCCTCCGCAGGGAGTGGGGACGGAAAGATTAGATGCACTCAGCAGTGCAACACTGACCATGGGTCATCTCTTATCACTAATTTGCTGTCTGTGCAGGTAGTTTTTGATAAGTATGAATGCAGCTTTCCCTTCCAATCGATATGAAGAGCCATACAGACTGAGATTCTTTGAAGCTGCTCCACGGCTAATTCCTTGGTGACTTCATTTATTAGCTGGAAATACAAGTGGATATTAAAAGAACACTCCTCCACAAGGACAGTCAAAATTGCAGTGTGCTGAGAAATGCTCTCAATTCAAAGCGAAATATCGGACATGATCCTTTCCTTACCATACAACATTCCAGTACAACACAGGCCCTTCAGTCCACAATGGTGTGCTGACCTATCTAAACTTTCACCACAACAATCTAACTCCTCTCTACTTTACACCCATAATCCTCTATTTTTTTTACATCCTTATGAGACTCTTTTATATGTCCCTTTTATTCCAATGGATTCCAAGCACTCACCACTTTCTATGTAAAAAACATACTCCTGATGCCTCCCCTAAACATTCTTCCACTCACTTATACAGATAACCTTGGCCTTTTATCTTGTTGTCCCAGGAAAAAGGTGCTATCAAAGCCCCTCATAATCTTATACACCTCTTTTAAGTCATGTATTATCCTTCACTCCAAGGAGAAAAGCCCTAGCTCTATTAACCTTGCCTCATAAGACATGTTCTCCAATCCAGGCACCATCCTGGTAAATCTTCTCTGCACCCTCTCCATAGCCTCCACATCCTTCCTATAATGAGGTGACCAGAACGGAACACAATATTCCAAATGTGGTCTAACTAGAGTTTTATAGAGCTGCTGCATTACCTCATGGCTCTTGAACTCAATCCCCTTATTATTGAAGGCCAGCACACCATACACTTTCTTAACCACCCTATCAACCTGCGTGGCAACCTTGAGGGGTCATGCTGTCCTTTCTTGGGCTCCGTTGATCTTCCTTTTCATTGTAACTACACAATGTACTTCTGTTCTTTGCTGCATGAACGTTAGAGGCAACCTGTTAGTCTGCTGACAGAAGAACCCATCTCACTGTACTATATTTAATATGACAAGTAAACATCTAAACTCACTAGCATATAGCACAAATAATAACCCAGAGATTACAATCTTGGAGCTCCTGCTCTTTAATCTTCCATTGAACCTCCTAAATATGCTGGGTAGGACTTCATCCCACTTTGGATCTAAAACTGGCTTGACGATTAGAGGCAGAAGCTGAAGGTGGAGTTGCACTTCTGTTTGGAAGTCTCTGACTAGTGGTACCCCATGGCAGGTGATGCTGAACTCCTGGTCTGCAACATATAGAGTGGCCTGGAGGTGCAATGCAGGAGGGATGATTAGGGTGTTTACAGATGACACAAAAGTTGGTGGTGTTGTGGAGAGAGAGGAAGATTGTCACAGCAGAAAAACAAGTTATATGGAAGGTTGGCAGACAGAATATAATCCACACATGTGTGAGGTGATGCAATTTGGGGTCAAAGAGCAATATATCAATGGCCCGGTGCTGAAGAATGTTGATGGATAGAGGATAATGGGGTTTAAGTCCATAGGTTCCTGAAAGTGTCAACTCAGGTAGATGGGATGGTGAAGAAGGAGCATAGCTTGGGGCATAGAAAATAAAAGTTAGGACATTATGTTGTAATTTTATAAAACATTAGTTAGGCTGCATCTGGAGAATTGAGAGTAGTTCTGGTCACCACAATATGGGAAGGTTGTGATTGTGCTGGACAGAGTGCAGAAGAGATTCACCAGGGTGTTGCCTGGATTGGAGGACTTTAGTGATGGGGAATTATTGGTTAGGCTGGTGTGCTCACTGGAGTGAAGGGGGCTGAAGGGCGACCAAATAGAAATAGATTATGGCAGGTATATAGTCAGAGTCTTTTTCATATGGCAGGGATGTCATGAACAAGAAGCATTGGTTGAGGGTAATCGGAAGGAGTTTTAAAGGGGATTTGACAGATCTGTTTTAACACACAGAGAGAATCATATCTGGAGATCTCTGCCAGAGGCGGTGGTGGAATTAAATGCAATCACTATGTTTGAGACATTTAGACAGACTCTTGAAAAGGTGAGTTGACAAGTGGGATTCATGTCAATAGGCAAGAATATTGCTGGGCCAAAGGGCCCACATCCCAACCTGTACTCACAATGCATCTGAAATTACCAAAGTGTACTAGGACTGCTACCTGATCACTCCCTGTCAGATTTATTCAGGGCTTCATCATACCTCTCAGAAACAGACCAAAGTACTTCTCACATGATCAATAACATTATATCAGCTATCACTGTAACAGAAACATATCGGAATCATGTCTTCATCAGAAGATACCACTAACATTACACGTATCAGTCATTCCATTTGGTTTGAACTGAAGCTCATCAAAGATTTTTGTCTCCAACCTCAAAACTCATCTATTCCCACTGTCTCAGGTATCTAGCAATTCTCATCCTAGTTTCAAATCCCTCCATAGCATCAACTCTCTCTATACTTGTGATATTCGACTGCGCTATGATGCTTCAGATAGACAATATGGTGAAGAAGGCACACCAACACCTCTACTTAATAAGGTGCCTGAGGATATTTGGCATGTCAGCAGATGCTCTATCAGAGGGAGAACTAGAGGGAAGGAAATGGGGAAAAAGTCGGGGGAGGGGGTGAGTTTAATGGAAACCAGAGAAGTTGATTTCCATGCTACCTGGTTGGAGGGTGCCCAGACAGAATATGAGATGCTGTTCCTCCAGTTTGCAGATGTTTTCAGTCAGGCAGTACATGGAACCATGGACAAACATGTCAGCAAGGGAATGGGATAGGGAATTAAAATTGGTTGCCACTGGGAGATCACTGCTACTGCGGTGGACAGAGCTGAGGTGCTCAATGTAGATCTCCCAGTGGATCAGCTGTCCATGCTGTGAGACTGGCTGAACTTCTTCACTATTTCTGTGTGTTTTCACTACAATCTCAGTGTCTGCAGACTTCTGTATTTCATTCCATTGTCAGTTTGTTTCCCAGGGTGGAAAAGTCAGAGAGTATAGTTTGAAGACAAGAAGGGGGTGGTCAGCAGAGCCATTGTGGGCTGAAGGGTTTGGTTGTTTGCTAGAGTGTTCCGTGTTGCATATCAGCACTCCACCAATTCTGATCTGCTCCTCCTCAAAATGCATCATTTCATTCATGATGGGTGTTATTTGTCGGGAATGCCTTCCCATCAACACGTTTTACAGTGTTCTAAAGGGCAACGCATTTGTGTTTGTTCACCTGCACTCATATCTACTTTGACCCAGTGATGTCCAGTTCAATTTGCTCAATGCTCTTGTGAAGTTTTATGGTGTTCAGGATTTTGTGTGAAAACAAACTTTTGGTGTAGTTGTGAGGAAATAGTTACTTGCAAGCTGGAGAATTCTTTGATGTTCCAGGCCTGAGCCCTTCTTCAAAGTATGAGTAAAAAGCAGGCAGGCGCCTGAATTAAAAGTATGAGGAGAAGAGAAGGGAGGAGGTGTGCAGAGCAACAGGATATGAAAAGAGGATGGGAGAGAGGAAAGGTGAAATTGATTGAGGGACTGGTGTTTGGCTCTGTGAATGCAGAGCTGTGGGAAAGGAGACAGGAAAAATTAAGGAAAGAGAGATAGAGGAGATAGAGGAGAGAGGGAGACAGAGAGATAGAGAAAGAGAGAGAGAGACATTGGGATAGATTGGGGAGGGGGCTATGTGGAAACCAGAGAAGCGAGTTTGGGTGAGTACATGGTAGTAGAGCTTGAGAGCAGCAGGGAGTACGGTAGGGGTGGAGGGGCAGTGAGAGAGATTCTCAAAGAACTCCCTTCGAAGAGAGGAGGAGAATTTCCTCAGGGTAGGCATCCCTTGAAGAGTTTTCACAGTAAAGCAACTGAATGGAGTGGAACTCCAAAGTCTGCATACGTTGTTTGCAGTGGAGCAACTATATTATTTGCGTTTTATTTCTCCAGTTCCAAGAGAGGACCACTGATTTGCTCCATTGATCCATTTTCCCACTCAAACCCCACTATCTGACCTTCTCCCCATAATCTTTGATGCCCTGGCTAATCAAGTACCTGCCTTAAATACACCCAATGACTTGGCCTCCACAACCACCTGTGGCAACAAATACCACAGATTTACCACACTCTGACTGATGAAATTCCTATGCATTTCTCATCAAAGCAGGCAGCCTTCAATACTGAAGTTGTACCCTCTTGCCCAAGACTCTCACCATGGGAAACAACCTTTCTACATCTACTCTGTCCATACTTTTCAATGAGATCTCCCTTCATTTTCCTAAATTCCAATGAGTACAGGCCAAGAGCTGTCAATCGCTCTTCATATGATAACGCTTTCATTTCCAGAATAATCCTTATGAACCTCCTCTGAACACTCTCCAACATCCGTACATCTCTCTTAAATGGGGAGCCCAAAACTGCTCACAATGCTGCAACTGAGGTCTCACCAGTGTCTTATAAAGCCTCAACATCACATCCCTGTTTTTTTATTCTATTCCTATTAAAATCTTTGAGTTTCTTATTTCCCCTTCCAGTGGTGAAATCCTTGTCTGTACAGTGCTCCAGTAAATGTTTGCTTGTTTTATTCCATTCATGTTGTCATCTCTCTTTGGATAAACCTTTGTCTGCAATGCTCATTTTAGCATTTTCTTGTCACTTAGCTCCAACACAAATGTTCTGAACTGTCCAGCACAGAAACCTAACAGGAAAAAGATGTCAAAATTGCTGCAGCAATCATATCAAAATGTGAGTGACATGATCCAAGGCAGCAAAGTAACAATTGTTCACTGTTTTTCCAAATCACTCTCATGGCCAGTTATATTGAGGAGTTACAGTTTTACTGACTCACCCTAGTGTTGGCTCGAAATGTGCTCCGAAGTGTCCCAGCAGGCTAATCAGTTGTAATATTACCACTGCATTTCTACAGAAAAAAGTATAAAACTGGGTGGATTACTCAGCATTGAGCTGGGCACTGAATTTGGACATGCCAAAGTTCCTTGTAGACCAGTCGAACTAGCAAAGTCCTTCACACACGTTATCCTTTGGAATTTCCAACACTTACCACAGGTTCCCACTACTAGACACATCTTCCCCTCTCCTCCCCATCAGCCTTCTGTAGGGACTGCTCCCTCATGATTCCCTCGAGCACTCATCCCTCCCCACTTCCGGCACCTTCCCCTGTGGCCACAGGAGGTGCCACACTTGCATGCACCCCTCCTCCCTCATCACAGTCCGGGGCTCTAACCAAGTCTTTCAAGTGAAACTGCACCACTTATGGATCTGCAGGACTGATTTACTGCATCCGGTGCTCCCTTTGTGGCCTTCTCTAGATCGGAGAGACTGGGTGCAGATGGGCACCTTTAGTCTGTCTGCACCAGTGACAGAGACCTCCCAATGGCCAATCATTTCACTTCTGCATCACACTCCCTTATTCACATGTCTGTCCATGGCCTCATGTACTACCCCACCGAAAACACCTGCAAATGGAGAAACTACACTTGATTTTCCATCTAGGAACTCTACAGCCAGATGGCATTGTTATGAGCCCAGAGGACCTCAAAACCCAACAGCAATAGATATTCACCAAGACAAATAGTTACTTAAACAAAAGTTGCTTTTAATTATCTTTAAACATGAAAATAGAATCAGACTTTAACTTATCACTATTGACTTAACTAACCTAACTTAACCCCCTTCTATTTCTAAGTGCACGTTTATGTGATATGTGTGTAAGTTCAGAAAAGTTATTTGGTTCACAGTCCAATCTCACTTCTCATTCATCCAAGTTCACTGGTTGCAGGAAATTCTTATATTGTGCACAGAATTTAACATTTATGAAGTTCACCAGACTTTGGTGCTTTAAAGTTAAATGGTTACTGCTCAGGAAGATTCTTGTTGGTTTTCAGAGAGAGATTTGTTGTACATTTACTTCCATCAGCCACTTCAGTATCTTGCCGAAGAAACGTGCCCCCCCTCAGGGTTCTCCAGATAATAACCTCTTTCTTTCAGGTCACCACAGAGTTCCTTTTTGTTTCACTTATTCCAAGTGAAACATTAGACAGCCAGTCCTCTCCTCTTGCATGAACCACAAAGGCTTTGACCACAGGCTGAACTAAGAACTCACAACCCATCTTCCAAATGGGGTTTTCCACAAGCTTGCCAGCTTGTCCTGTTCCAGTCCCAACTGCTGTTGCTGACTGTAACATTGTAGAAGTGATCTCTCTCTCTCTCTCTCTCTCTCTTTCTCTGAGAGAAAACCTGTTTGATTCTCTCTACTTGCAAAACCACATGACCCTCTTAGATCAGCAAGTTCCCCTCCAGATAAAAGGTGGCTCCAATGAGCTCTTTCATCTGTTGCCTTTTTGTAAACAACAATTTCTTGGGCACTCTCCAAAGCTTTTGCAAAGGCTCTGAGGCCCCAACATGTCCAGCATTAGCAGAGCTCCAGTATTTTAAATAAGATCTGTTTTAAAGTGTTTGTATGTGACCTACACTAACAAACCCTGCCCCAATTTATCTCCTAAAAACATATCTATATTCTGTCACATTAACATTGACTTTTCCCATTTCTGCTAACCTGCAGTCCTTTCCTCTTCTCTTCTCTCTCCTGTCTTCTTTCCCTCAGCTCTCTACCCCCTTCCCTCTCTATTCACCTAGTCAGCCCTCCTCCCCTTGGTTGCTGCAGTCCCTTCCCTCACTTCTCCTGCCTTTGCGACCACCCCTCCCCTTATCTTTTTGTTCAGACACCTGCCGACATTTTTCCATACCTTGATGAAGGACTCAAGCCCGAAATTTTGGTTATGTATCTTTATCTTTGCTACATAAAGTACACTGTTTGACCTGCTGAGGTTCTCCAGCATTGTGTTTTTACTTAAACCACGGTGTCTGCAGACTCCTCCATGATAATCCTGGCCTCTTGCCACATGCCTCTGTACTCACAACTGTGTGGCCTGGCCAAAAACTGTTCTATCTCAAGGTCCAAGTAAGTCAGATCTCAAACAATGACAAGATGGAGTACAGGAAAAAGATCAAATGTCTGGGGGCACGGAGCCATGAAAACAACCTCTCCCACAATTTCAGCCAAACAAAGGATCTGACCATTGATTTCAGGAAACAGCGACATATCAACGGTGTTGAGGTGGGGATGGTGGAGAATTCTTCAGCGCCAACCTGCCCTGGGCAGAAAATAATTGCTTTTGGATGAGCTCAATGCCTTCCCTGCTCACTTCAAAAGGAAAAACATTGAAGACCCTTCCTGCACTACACTGCCCTCAGTGACTCCGTGCTTCCAGTCTCTGAGGCTGGGGTGAACAGAATCTTCAGAAGGCTAAATCCTCGGATAGCGGGTGCCCCAGATGGTGCACTCTGCCGGGTCCTTAAAATTTGTGTGAAGCACCCAACTGGAGTTTTTGTAGAAATTTTTAATCTCATTGCAATGGTCATAGGTCCGCACCTGCTTCAAAAGGACATCCATCATTCTGGCACTGACATCTACTGTGATGAGGTTTGTTATGGAGTGAATCAACTCTTATCTCAGGAAAGGCCTGGACCCACTTCAATTCATCCACTGTCATAACAGGTCAATGGCAGACACCATCTTGCTGACCCTCCACTCTGTGTTAGATCACCTAGACCACAGGAACACCTATGTCAGGCTGTTGTTCATTGTCTCCAACTCAGCATTCAACACCATCATACCAGAACTAAAGGATCTGGAACTCTGTCCATCCCTCTGCAACTGGATCCTTGACTTCCTCATCAGCAGACCCCAATCAGCGTGGATCAGCAACATACCTCCTCCTCACTGACCATCAACACAGGGACACCCAAGGCTGCGTGCTTAGTCACTGCTCTATTCTCTGTACGCCCATGACTGTGCAATCAAGTTCACCTCCAACTCAATCTACAAATTCGCTGACAGCATCACCGTTGTTGGCCAAATAACTGGAAATGATGAGTCAGAAAATAGGTGGGAGATCGAGAATCTGGTCAGTAGTGCCAGAGCAACAATCTCACTCTCAATGTCACCAAGATCAGTGAACCTAATGTTGATTTAGAGAGGAGAGGCTGAGGAATCACACACACCTGTCTGTAGTGACAGAACAGAAGTGGAGAGGGAGGGTCAGACCTTCATTCCTCTGAATCCATATTTCAGAATACCTTTACTGGAGCCAGCACATTGAAGCAACTGTGAAGGCACACCAACACCTCTATTTTGTACGGAGATAGAGGAGATTTGACATGTTATTGGATACTCTGTCAAACATCTACGGATGCACTGTGGGAAGTATATTGACTGTTTTTTCAATTCAAGGGTCCAGGAATGAAGAAGGTTACAGAAGGTAGTAAACATAGCCAAGTCCATCATGGGCTCTGACCTCCCATCCATCACAGACATCTATATGAGGCACTGCCTCAAGAAAGCAGCCAACATCATAAAGGACCCAGATCACCATCTCAAATTTACTACCCCCCTCTCGTATTCCAAACTTTCCTCCTCAAAACGCTCTGACCTCCACTCACTTGGGAACAATCCCAAGTTCACCATCAAACCTGCAGATAAGGGTAGTGCTGTTGTGGTCTGGCGCCTTGATCTCTGCCAGTCAATAGCTCTCAGATAGCTCCTCCTATTGACCTCTCCCGCAGGACTCCACTACTACACAGCAAGCCACTCTCTCCAACACCGTCTCTAACCTCATCACCTCTTGTCACTTCCCCACCATGGTTGCCAACCTCATTCTCTCCCACCCCACACTTCCCATTTCTACTTTCTACCCAAGATACACAAACCCAACCATCTGGATAGACCCATTATTTTCTAACTGCTCTTGCCCCACCAAACTAGTTTAATTTTACCTTGACTCTATCTTTTCTCCCAACCTACATCTGCAACACCTCTCGTGCCCTCCTTCTCAATAACTTCTGATTCCCCGAACCAGACCACCTCATCCTCATGATGAATATCCAATCCCTTTATACCTCCATCCCACACACAGAAGGATTGAAAGCACTTCACTTCTTCCTGGACCAAAGACCCGACCAGCCACTCTCTACCACCACTCTCCTCTGCCTGGCAGAACCTGTCCTCACTCTAAATAACTTCTTTAACTCATCTCACTTCCTCCAAATTAAAAGAGCAGCTATGGGTATCCACATGGGTCCCAGCTATGCCTGCCTGTTTCTGACTTTGTGGAGCAATCCATGCTACAAGCCTACCCAGGCAAGAGCCCTCAACTCTTCCTCCAATATATCGATGATTATATCAGGGCTGTCTCATGCACACGCGATGAGCTTGTCAACTTTATCCATTTCACAGCCAACTTCCACCCGATCTCAAACTTACCAGGCCCATCTCCAATAACACACTCCCCTTCCTGGATCTCTCTGTCTCCATCTTGGGATACAAGCATTCTACCAACATATACTATAAACCCTCCAACTCCCACAACTACCTTGACTACACTTCCTCTCACCCTGCCCCCTGTAAAGATTCCATTCTCTTCTCTCAATTTCTCCATCTCCCAAGATGAGGTCTTCCAGTCCAGATCTTCCGAAATGTCTGCCTTCTTCCACAAACGTGCCTTCCCTCCTCCACCATCAACTCAGCCATCACCCATATCTCCTCCATTTCCTGCTCATCTGCCCTGGCCCCTCTGCCCCTAGACGCAACAAACATAGAATTCCCCTCATCCTCACCTACCACCCCACCAGCCTCCGCATCCAACACATTATCCTCTGGAATTTCCAGCACTTACTACTGGATCCCACCACCAGATACATTTTTTCTTCTCCTCCCCTCTTGGCCTTCCACAGGGACTGCTCCCTTTGTGATTCCCTCATGCACTCATCCCTCCCCAGCTATCACCCTCCCATCACATTCCCCTGTGGTCGCAGGAGGTGCAACAGTTGTGCCCACATCTCCTCCCTCACCATGGTCCAGGGCCCCAAGCAGGCCTTTCAAGTGAAGCACATACATCCACAGGACTTATTCACAGCATCCGGTTCTCCCTTTGTGGCGTTCTCTACATCGGAGAGACCGGTCGCAGATTGGGAGATCGCTGCGCTGAGCATCTTCGCTCCATCTGCAACAACAGAGACCTCCCAGTAGCCAACCATTTCAATTCTGAGTCATACTCCCATGGACTTATGTACTATCCCACTATGATGACCTCCTGCAGATTGGACGAACAACACCTTATTTGCTCTCTTGGCACTTTCCACCCATTCTCTCATACCTTGATGAAGGGCTCAAGCCTGAAATATCAGTTATGTATTTTTATCTTTGCCACATAAAGGACACTGTTGACCTTCTGAGCTTCTCCAGCATATTGTAGTTTTACTATTACAGCCTCTTGAACCTCCCCTTGTTACACTAATCACAGACTGCCTCTCCGTTTTGTCACTTTTTTGCACTTGGATTACTTATTTACTTCTTATCTTATGCATTTATTGCCTTAACTCAATTCAGTTAGTTTACTGGTACACTTTTTCTTTATAAGTACCTGTTGGCAGCTGCAAGGAAGAATTTTGGGCATATGTATATTTTACAATGTGAACAACAATGTACTCACGATCCTCTTACCTTAAAAACTGTCTAACTATCAGCTCTTGACCCAGTACCTAACTCTTCAATTGCTTCAATTATATATGAATATTTCATAAGATCCATTTGAGGAGTATGATAAACTGCTGCATTCTTGAACACTTGCTTTACAGTAAGTGTTTTGGTATTGCATTAAAAATGCATTTGCTTTATAATGCATTAACAGTCCATTTCAGATGTGTTCAATTGCAAAGCATGAAGGATCCAGTCATATCCACAGGTGCAAGCAATTATTTTAATCTTTGACCTTGTATGTATATAAGCCCCACTTTTTGATAAACTGAGACTATCAGAACGATGGCTGTGAGTCTAGAAGATGGCTCACCTTCTTGAGAGCATTAATAATGAATGTTGGATTTTATAGCATCACCAAACCTCTTGAACAAATAAAAGGAATGTCAAATCCTTGACTGGAAAATGGCAAAGTATATGGGGGAATGATATATCAGATTATGAACTCTTCCAGTGCTACAGGAACCTGTTGTAATCTTAAAATACATACAAAGGTATTTTTATTCAATTTATTTTTATAATATCCTTAACTTCCACAATCAAGATAGTTACCTTGCAAGAAGATGCTTTATTTACAGACAGATTGTGAATATTTCCACTTGAGTAACTATATAGTCCTGAACAACAAGACTGTGGCATAGTTAACATAGAGGTAGAGAGACTCTATTACAGTGTCACTGGCCCAGGTTTGAATCTGGCGTTGTCTGTTAAGAGTTTGTATGTTCTCCCTGTGTCTGCATGGGTTTCCTTCCAACCTTCAAAATGTATAGGGTTTCTAGGTTAATTGGGGTAGTTTGGTGGCACAGGGTGGTAAGATAATAGTTTAAATATTGAAAACTTTACATGAATGTGGCTTTACTTCCATGAAATTATAAGGTGAAAGGATAATCTAATTGAGACCATGTAACAATATTGTAAATGGTAGTCCATGGAAGTTGAGGATCTGCTTTGTCTAATCTCATTGATGTACAACCAAGAAAGTGCAGCCCAGAGAACCTGCTTTCCCAGAAGGCGGAGAAAATCCGTCATGCGTCTAGATTCTCTTACCAACTTTTACAGGTACATCGCTAATCTAGATGCATCACAGCGTGGGACAGGAACTGCTCTGCTGAAGACCGCAAGAAACAGCAGGGAGTTGTGAACACAGTTCAGACCATCACAGGAACGAACTTCTCAATCGACTCCATCTTTCCCTCCCGCTGTCTGTGGAAAGCTACCAACAAATTGAAGGACCCATTCCACCCCGGTTACAACCTTTGCTTCCCCCTTCTATTGGGCAGAAGGTGCACAAGTTTGAAAATATGAACCTCCAGATTCGAGGGCAGTTTCTTTCCTTCAATGGATCTCAGACTGACAAAAGGTGATGTCCCTTCCGCTTTATATAACTATTCTTTTCTCTATCCCCTGCACTACCTTTTGTATTTTTCTCCACAGCCAGCACTATTTGGTTTATTGTAACACGACTGTTGTCTTAATTGTTTATCTATTTATTTTGACCTCCTGTATGGGTTGACTTAACTGGACAGCATGCAAAACCAATGTATTTTACTACATGTGACAATATACAATTCAATTCAGTTCAAATGGAGAGAAACTATTTTTTCTGTAAGGGAAATCGCAAACATCAGGAACACTTTTTCAAATAAGGGAGAGATCTCAGTGCCAGTGACCTGGGTTTGAACCCAGCACTACTTATAAGGAGTCTGTACATTCTCCCCGTATCTACATGGGTTCCTTGATCTTGTGACTTTTTTTGTTTGGCCTATTGTAGTAATTTGATGAGTACTACTGTAGTTGGTGTATCTTGCATATCTGTGTGGCTGCAGCAAGAAAGGATCTCAGTGAATCTGTACATTATACTGATGTACATGACCATAAACTCTCAATACTTATTATTTTTTTAGAGATACAGCACAGTCACAGGCCCTTTCTGCCCATGACCTGATGTCACCCAAATACACCCATGTGACCAATTAACCTACAAAACCCATACACTTTTGGAATATGGGAGGCGTATTAGGAATAAAGGGGTTGAACTTAGAGCATGGATGTTGTGGCTGATACAGAGACTTGGCTGGAGGAAGAGCAGGTACTGGGGTTTAGGTGTTTTAAAAGGAATTGGATGGGAGGTAAGGGGGGGGATGGGAAGTAGCATTGCTGGTCAGGGTTAGTATCACGGTTGTAGAAAGGGAGGATGCTGCAGAGGGAGTGCCCACCGAAACATTGTGGATGGAAGTCAGAAATAGGAAGGGAGCAATCACTATACTAAGAGTGGTCTGTAGCTCTCAGGACCCCAAGGAGCAGATAAACAGGCAGATTTTGGAATGGTGCAGGAAATATAGGGTTGGCGTTATGGAAGACTTCAACTTCCCTAATATTGACTGGCACTTCCTGACTGCAAGGGGAAGAGATGGGGCTGAGTTTGTCAGGTGTGTTCAAGAAGGATTCCTGACACAGTATGTCGACCTGCTGACCAGAGGAGAGGCCATAATGGATCTAATTCTGTGTAATGAACCTGGTCAGATGGCAGACCTCTTGTTTGGGGGAGCATTTTGGTGAGTGTCCACAACTCCTTTAGCTTTAGCATAGCTATGGATAAGGATAAAAGCAGACAAAATGGGAAAAGTATTTAATTGGGGAAGGATTAATTATAACACGATGAGGCAGGAACTAGTGAGAGTAAATTGGAAACATATGTTCAAGAGTGAAAGCACAGAACTAATGTGAAGGAAGTTTAAGGACCATGTATTGGGTTCAGCAAAGATTTATCCTACTGGGGCAGGGAAAAGGGGGTAGGTTGACAAAGCTGGTGAGGCAGTTAGTCAAGAGGAAGAAGGAAGCATACATTAGATCAGTGGTTTTAAAACTGCCCCCCTCAACTTACATTCACCTTAAGCAATCCCTATGCCAAAAGTGCTCTGTGATTAGTATGAGAGGTATGTGAGTGGAAAGAAAAAGGTTTGAAAACCACTGTTTTAATTGTATCTAATTGACTTGTTATGTGCACAGTTTCATAACTCCAAAGGAAATGGGGCAATGACAAATTTTCTCAAGCAAAATATTTCAGTTACAGTTGGGTCTAGAGCAATGGTTCTCAACCTTCTCTTCCCACTCACATACCATCTTAAGCAATCCTTTACTAATCAAAGAGCACTTATGGTACAGGGATTGCTTAAGGTGGAATGTGAGTTTAAGGGGGGCAGTTTGAAAACCATTGCATTAGATATAGGAATCAGGAACCGGGAGGGGTTCATAAGAAGTATATCATAGCCAGGAAGGAGCTTAAGAAAGGACTTAGGAGAGCTCAAAGGGGAAATGAGAAGGCCTTGGCATCTTGGATTAAGGAGAACCCCAAGGTGTTCTATGCATATGTGAAGAACAGAAGGATGATGAGAATGAAGGCGGGGCTGCTAAAGGTTAAAGAGGCAACATGTACTTGGAGGCAGAGGAGGTTGGGGAGGTCCTAAACGAATACTTTGCTTCAACTTTCACAAGAGAAAAGTTCCTTGATCAGGGTGAGGTCGGAATCGAACAGGCTTGTGTGCTGGTCAATGTGGAACTTGGGGAAGAGTAAGTGTTGGATCTTCTTAAAAACATCAAGATATACAAGTCCCCAGGACAGGGTGCAATATACCCCTGGTTGCTGTGGGAAGTGAGGGAAGAGATAACTGAAGCAGTAGCTATGATCTTTGAATCCTTTTTGGCTACAGGGGAAGCATCAGAAGGATGGAGAATGGCAAATGTAGTCCCTTTGTTTAAAAAAGGTAATCGGGAGGATCCTGGAAATTACGTCAGTGGTGTGTAAACTATTGGAAAAGATTCTTAAGGATGGCATCTGTGAGCATTTGGAGAAGTACAGCCTACTCAAGGGTAGTCAGCATGGCTTTGTGAAGGGAAGTCTGTGCCTTGCAAGTCTAATTGAGCTTTTTGAGGAGGTAACAAAATTGATGAAGGTAGGGCAGTAGATGTGATTTTATATGGATTTTAGGAAGGCATTTGACAAGGTCTGCTATGAGAGACTCATTCAGAAAGTCATGAGGGATGGGACCTTTAGAACCTTGGTTTGCAGGTAGAAAGCAGAGAGTGGCAGTGGAAGGAAAGTTTCTGCCTGGAGGGTGGTGATTAGTGGAGCGCTGCAAGGATCTGTTCTGGGACCCCTGCTCTTTTGTGATTTTTATAAATGATCTGGATGATGAGGTGGGTGGATGGGTCAGTAAGTTTGCAGATGAAAAGAAGGTTGGAGGAGTTGTGGATGGAGCTGAAGTTTGTCGAAGGTTACAAGAGGAAATAGACAGGATGCAGAGTCGGGCAGAGAAGAGGTAGTTGGAGTTCAATCTGGATAAGTGTGAGGTGATAACATTTTGGAAGGGCAAAGCAGAAGGCTGAGTACAGGGTTAATGGGTCAATTACTTCAGAGCGTGGATGAACAGATGGACCTTGGGGTTCAAATCCATACATCCCTCAAGGTTGCCGCACAGGTTGATAGATTCGTTAAAAAGGCGTATGGAATGCTGGGATTCATTAATAGGGGGATTGAGTTCAGGAGTAGAGAGGCCAGTTCTGGTCATCTCATTATAGGTAGGATGTGGAAGTGCTATAGAGAGGGTGCAGAGAAAATTTACTAAGATGTTACCTGGAATGGAAAACAAGTCTTATAAGGCAAGGTAGCAGAGGTCGGGCTTTTCTCTTTGGAGTATAGAAGGATGAGAGGAGACTTAATAGAGTTCTACAAGATTATGAGAGGCATAGATAGTGGACAGCCAGCGCCTGTTTCCCAGGGCAGGAACAGCAAACACCAGAGGACATATGTACAAAGTGAAGGGAGGGAAGTTTAGGGGAGACATCAGGGGTAAGTTTTTTTATATAGAGAGTTGTGGGTACCTGGAATGCCTTGCCAGGAATGGTGGTGGAGGCTGAAACATGAGGGGCATTAAAAAGATTGTTAGACAGGCACATGGATGGAAGGAAAATAGAGGATTATAGAGCAGGGAGGGTTTAGTACTTTTTAAACGAATATATGAGTTGGCACAACATCGAGGGCCAAAAGGCCTGCCCCATGCTGTAGTGTTCTATGAAACCAGTGCGTCTGGAGGAAATCTACACAGACACAGGGAGTATGTACAAATTCCTGATAGACAGCAGCAGATTCAAACCTGAGCCACTGGTGCTGTAATCGCGTGTGCTAACCATTATGCTAAATGTGCTTCCAGGTGATACTTTGCAATTACTGTGGAAGTGTTTAATGATGCTTATAGACAGACATATAAGTATGAAGGGGATGGAGGGATATGGACTTAGGTTTTAGTTTGATTTGGATTCGTGCATGGTGAAGGGCCTATTTCTGGTCTATGTCCATTCTATTTCACAGCTTGGGAGAGTAGACTGCATGACTCAGGCTGGGCTCCAACTGAGTTACCATAATACATTCTAAGGCTAAGCAATCTCTTGGCATAAGGTTCGATGAAATGAAATTCCAGCATTGTGGTATGATACTCTCTCCATCTATCCTTAACTAATTTAACATATGTATTGAATACAGTATATGGAGATCTTTTCAGGAATAGGTTCTCACTCTGATTCTCCTTGCTTCTCTTTTGATTGAACAAAATGTCTTAGTACAGTTAAGATAAATAAAACCTTTCAACTCCTCCTGATCCTTCATCAGTGACCTCTTCATTTACTATTTCAAAATCCTGCTCCCTTCCATCCTTGATTATTAGACTATAAAACATAAAATATAGGGGCATGAATACTATGCCACAGATATAGCAGAATATAGAATATTGCTGCACAGTATAGGCCCTTCAGCCCAGGATGTGGGCTGACCTATGGAAACATTCTCCACATCAATCTAACCCTTCCCTCCCTCACATCCATCACCCTCTATTTTTATTACATCCATGTGTCCAAGAGGCTTTTGAATGTCCCTATTGTACCAGCATCCACCACAACCCCGGCAATGCATCCCAGGCACCCACCACTCTCTGTGTAAAACACGTACCTCTGACATCTACCCTAAACTTTCTTCCAGTCACCTTAAACAGATCTCCTCTGCTATTTTCTATTGTCAACCCAGGAAAGAGGTGCTGGCTGCCCACCCTATCTAAGCACTTCATTATCTTATATACCTCCAGTAGATCACCTTTCATCCTTTGTTACTCCAAAGGGAAAAGCCCTAGCTCTGTCACCCTTGCTTCTGATGGCATGTTCTCTAATGCAGGCAATGTTTGGTAAATGTTTTTTGCACCCTTTCCAAAGCTTCTACGTCATTCCTGCAATGAGGCAACCAGAATTGAACACAATGCTCCCAGTGAGCTCTTGAACTCAATCACCTGACTAATGTTGTTCACTATATTCACAGATTGGGGTCTGTTGGACAGGAAGTCAAAATTTCCCATGATTTGCAAGTTTTTTTTATGGGATTTGACTAGAAAAACCTCTTCAGTTCATAGCACATGCTATGTTCCTCTGAAACTTCAATATAGACCAATCTCATGCACCCGAGTGTGCACCAAGTACAACTGCCAATATTACTGAAGACAATCAACAGGCAGAGGGCAAAAGCTCAGCCTCTTCATTGTTCAGCATTCACTGCGTTTCATCAAGCAGCATGCACGATGGATATTAACAGGTTGACACAACCAGGAGTCTAGTGCACCAACTCCCTTGTTAATACACAAAGCCCAGTGTTGGGAAAGGATACTCACCAGCCTTTTGATGACCCGAAGTAGAAGTTTCTGCTGTTTTGAATCTCTTTGACCTCTCAATGCTTCAGTGAGTGAGTGTACATTTTCTGGGCATAGGGTGTCTTGGTTTTCACCTCCGTACAGCTGGACCATGAGAGACAGGGAATGCAGTGAACTCTTGCGCACATCTGGATCATGGCTGGGAAGCTGGAGATTGACAGAAACTGGTTATAACAGACCAGTTACACTTGCATCTTAAAGCCAAAGCCTTTCCTTCAGACATTTCTCATTCATCAATGATTCCCATTTCAAAACTGCTCTTGTGATCTCACTGGATTGCCCCCACTCAAAATTCATAGAAAAAACAAATGGAGATAAACAAGAAAATCTTCCCAGGATAGAATATTGGTGTGATAATGGGATTTGGAATTCCACTTTGCAGTGGAACAGAACAAAGGTGCTCATTGAAACAATCTCCCACCACTGACTCTTTAGTACCCATGCCCAAATTAATATTTATCTTCAATTTAATCCAAGTGATTGTTTTAGTCTGAAATATAAGTATAGATGTGCATCATCCCACTTTATGGTCTCTTAAAGCCTGTTTAATTTCAACTTGAATCCATTCTGCTGCAGGTTCCGAATCATTCACCGTTTCTCTCTTCACCAATGCTGCCTGGAGAGTTTCCAGCAGATATTACTTAGCATGACCCACATGGGTTTGCAGTCTCTTCAGTGATTTGGTTTTAGAGAAACTCTATTCTAATAGAGTAGAAGCCCCTGGGGTTTGCCATGGAGAAGGTATTGTTTTGTTTTGATGAAATGAGGTGAGTTGCAATGCTCCAAGTGATGAGACAACTGCTTTGATCTCTGAAAAATGTGAAAGTCAGCATTCTGGAGTAAAACATGAACGTCTGCAGACACTGCATTTGTAATCAAAACACAGAAATGCTGGAGGAACTCAGCCAGTCTCACAACGTACATAGGAAGTTAAGATATATTTCCGACGTTTCAGGCCTGAGTCATTCCTCAAGGTTGGTATTATACACAACCAAAGAAAAAGGAATCTTGGAAATCCGTGGCAGAGTAAATTCCATGTTATCCACACCAATAACAGTCTTCACATTAATCCCACCACCGAGCTCTTATTCCAGAGCCCTGCAGGTCCTGGCCTTCAAGAAATCACCCAGATACTTCGTGAAAGTAAACTCCTTCCACATCCACTCGGGATTTCCAGACTCCACTATTTGTTGACAAAAGTAATTTTCTTTTCTTAACACCCCTCTGACAGATCACAGGTCAACCTTACAAGTCAAAGACAATGATGCCTCCCTTCTGGACAGACTGAACATCTTTGACTAGAAGAACAGACTGATGCCGAAGAAAGATCTGTGTTCCTCTGATGAACAGACTCCTTGCACAGCTGTGGTCAAGGTGAGATCCATATCCAGGGCGAACCCACATAAGGGAGTGGGACCAGACAGCATACCTGGACGGGTATTGAAGGATTGCAAGATGTCTTTACAGACATCTTCAACACCTCACTGGAGCAGTCCATCGTCCCCACAGGTTTCAAGACAGCCATCGCCGTCATGATACCCATGAGGGTGACAGTAACAGGGCTCAAAGACACTGCGTTGTGGCACCAAGCTCTAGCATTATGAAATGCTTTGATTGTCCGTGATGGAACGCAACAAAGCACCATCAAAGGCACCTCCAAGAAAAACTGGACCCATTTCAATTCACCTATAGAAGAAAGCATTCTACTGATGATGCTACAGCCTTGTCCCTCCACTCCATCCTGACCACCTCATTCACCAGGCTGCTGTTCATTGACTTCAGCCTGGCATTTAATAAGATCATTCCCCAGAGCTGGTGGAGAAGCTGTCCTCGCTGGGACTCAACACCCCTCTCTGTAACTGGATTCTGAACTTCCTAATGGAAAGACCACAGTATGTCCAAGTCAGTAGAGGAATATCAAACACAGTCACGCTAAGCACTAGTGCACCTTAGGGCTGTGTGCTCAGCCCACTCCTGTTCGCACTACTGGCCCATGACGGCAACACCAGATCCAGCTCCAACAGAGTCATCAACGTTGGAGATGATATGACATCATTAGCAACAATGATGAGTATCTCTTCAGAGGAGAGGTGGAAAATCTTGTGATAATGTGCAAGAATAGCAACCTGAGTCTTAGCACAGTGCTGGAGAAACACACCAGGGCAAACAGTGTACTTTTTACAGCAAAGATAATCACCATTTGGTTGGGCACCTGCTGACATTTTACCATACCTTGACAAAGGGCACAAGCCTGAAAAGTTGGTAATGTATCTTATCTTTGCGATTATCTTTATCAGCATTGTGTCTTTACTTCCACCATGGTGTCTGCAGACTTTCGTGTTTTACAAACTGAGTCTCCACATAGGCAAGCCAAAGGAGATGATCAGCAGGAATGACCACCCTCCATGATACATTAATAACTTGATAGTGGAGAGAGTAAAGGTATCTCTCAGATTCGTTTTCTGCAGGTGAGGCAGAATGACCTCCTATTGGTAGTGCATAGAAAATTGTCACACTGTATATATTTCAACACATAAAGAACTGTAAACAAATAACAAATGTAAACAATCTGACTGTACAATAAAGAGAGAATAAAAAATATCTATAAAATCTAGTAAGAGTACTTAAATGAGTCCCTGATTGAGTTTGTTGTTGAGGATTCTAATGGTGGAGGGATAGCAGATGTTCCTGAATCTGGTGGTGTGAGTCTTTGATCATTGCTGCTGTAGACCAATATCTCTTTTTTTTAAAAAATTTTTTATTTTTCATTTTTCACACTGAACCATAACAACCAAAATATGTACAAACATTTCTCATTAAATATACACAATGGCATTTCCCCCCTTTTTCCCCCTTCCAACCCCCCCACCCCTCCAAAACCAATAAATATTCAACATACACAATACAATAAAACCATAAAACAATGTCTTCACACGAAGGAAAAACAAACCAAAAAAATGTGTCCTCTACTTTTATACACTAAATCAAATAGTTTTGTCTTCTTATCATTTTAGGGTATGGAGGTATGAGGCAAGCTCTCTCTGTTATGTTCCATGTATGGGTCCCAAATTTGAACAATGTGACTTTATTTTTTAAATTGTATGTTATTTTTTCTAATGGAATACATTTATTCATTTCCATGTACCATTGCTGCATTCTCAGGCTCTCTTCCATTTTCCAAGTTGACATTATACATTTTTTTTGCTATCGCTTAGGCTATCATAATAAATCTTTTTTGTGCTTTATCCAATTTGAGGCCTAATTCTTTACTTCTTATGTTACTTAAAAGGAAGATCTCTGGATTTTTGGTATGTTATTTTTTGTGATTTTATTTATTATTTGATTTAGTTCTTCCCAAAATGTATTCATTTTTGTACATGCCCAAATTGCATGCATTGTTCCCATTTCCTTCTTACAGTGAAAACACCTATCTGATAATGTTGGATCCCATTCTTTTAATTTTTGAGGAGTGATATATACCCTGTGTAACCAATTATACTGTATCATGCGTAACCTTGTGTTTATTGTATTCTTCATAGTTCCAGAACATAACTGTTCCCATGCTTCATTCTTTATCTTTGTTTAAATCCTTTTCCCACATTTGTTTAGATTTATAGCTTATTTCCTCATTTTCCTTACCTTGCAGCTTAATGTACATGTTTGTTATAAATCTTATTATTGTATTTGTAATCACATATTCAAAGCTGCTTCCTTCTAGTAACCTCAGTGTTTCCCAATTTATCCTTTAAGTAAGCAAACACTGTACTGTGAATTATTCCATATTTGTCCTTCAACTGTTCAAATGTTAATAAATTATTTCCCAAAAAACAATTTTCTATTCTTTTGATTCCTTTTCTCTCCCATTCTCTAAAGGAAAGGTTATCTATTGTAAACGGGATTAGTGGATTTTGCGTCAATAACAATTTTGGTATTTGGTAATTCATTTTTTTCATTTCTACGTGGATCTTCTTCCATATATTAAGTAAATGATGCAATCAATACTGGTGAGCTTTTATATTGCACCAGCTTTTCATCCCACTTATAAAGTATATGTACTTTCTCCCCTATTTTACCTAGTTCTATCTTAGTCCAATCTGGTTTTTCTCTCGTCTGGTACAAATCTGATAAATACCTTAATTGTGCGGCTCTATAGTAATATCTGAAGTTTGGTAACTGCAAACCATCCTGGTTATACCTCTCTGTTAATTTATCTAACGCTACCTTTGGTTTCCCCCCTTTCCACAAGAATTTCCTTATTATTCTCTTTAGTTCATCAAAGAAATTCTCTGTTAAGATAATTGGTAACATTTGAAATAAGTATTGTATCCTTGGGAACACATTCATTTTAATGCAGTTCACCCTCCCTATCAACGTTAGCGGAAATTCTTTCCAATGTTCTAAGTCTTCCTGCATTTTCATTATTAGTGGCTGATAATTTAGTTTTTACAAGTGGCTTAAGTTATTGTCTAACCTTATTCCTAGGTATCTGATTGCTTGTGCTTGCCATTTAAATGGTGATTCTTTTTTAAGTTCTGTGTAATCCGCATTACTCATTGGCATCACTTCACTTTTATTTGCGTTGACCCTGTACCCCGATATGTCTTCATATTCCTTCAATTTCTTATGTAATTCTTTTATTGATATCTCTGGTTCTATTAAATATACGATGATGTCAACTGCAAATAAACTGATTTTATACTCCTTCTCCTTTATTTTTATCCCTTTTATTTTATTTTCTATTCTTATCAGCTCTGCCAATGGTTCTATTGCTAAGGCGAACAATGAGGGGGATAATGGACATCCCTGCCTAGTTGATCTACTTAATTTGAATTGGTTCGATACATGTCCATTTAGTACTACCTTTGCCAATGGTCCATTATATAATGCTTTAATCCAATTAACATTTTTCTGGCAGTTTGAACTTCTATAATACCTTAAATAAGTAGTTCCACTCTACCCTGTCAAAGGCTTTTTCTGTGTCTAAGGCAACAGCCACCATTGGTTTCTTATTTCCTTGAGTTGCATGAATTAGATTAATAAGTTTACAGAGATTATCCGCTGTTCGTCTTTTCTTAATAAATCCAGTTTGATCTTGTTTAACTATTTTTGGTACACAGTCATCCAATCTGTTTGCTAATAATTTCGCTATTATTTTATAATCTGAATTAAGTAGAGATATTGGTCTATATGATGCTGGTGTTAATGGATCCTTCCCCTTCTTTGATATTACTGTAATTATTGCTGTCTTACATGAGTCTGGCAAGTTTTGCGCTTCTTCTATCTGACTCATTACTTCCAGGAGAGGAGGAATTAATAACTCTTTAAATGTTTTATAAAATTCTATTGGAAATCCATCCTCTCCTGGTGTTTTATTGTTCGGCAGCTTTTTTAATATATGTACTTCCTCTATTTCAAATGGTTTTATCAGTTTGTTTTGTTCATCTTCTTGCAATTTTGGCAGTTCAATTTTAGCTAAAAACTTTTCTATTTTATCATCTTCCCCTCATTTTCATTTTGGTATAATTGTTCATAAAATTCCTTAAAGTTTTAATTAATTTCTGTTGGGTTATATGTGATTTGTTTGTCCTTTTTCCTTGATGCCAATACAGTTCTTTTAGCTTGTTCTGTTTTAAGTTGCCAGGCCAATATTTTGTGGTTTTTTTTCTCCCAATTCGTAATACTTTTGCTTTGTTTTCAATATGTTCTTCTCCACCTTGTACGTTTGTAATGTTTTGTATTTTATTTTTTTGTCCGTCAATTCTCTCTTTCTTTATATCGTCCCTTTTCACTAGTTCATTTTCTATACATCCTATCCCCTTTTCCAGCTGCTCTATTTCCCGATTGTATTCCTTTTTCATCTTAGTTACATAACTTATTATCTGTCCTCTAATATAAACTTTCATTGCGTCTCATAGTATAAATTTATCTTTCACCGATTCTGTGTTTATTTCAAAATATGTTTTAATTTGGCATTCAATAAACTCTCTAAATTCCTGCCTTTTAAATAGCATGGAGTTTAACCTCCATCTATATGTTCTTGGTGGGATGTCCTCCAGTTCTATTGCTAATAACAGGGGTGAGTGATCAGATAGCAATCTAGCTTTTTATTCAGTTTCCTAACTCTTCCTTGAATATGGGCCGACAATAAAAACATATCAATCCTTGAGTATGTTTTATGCCTACTCGAATAATATGAATATTCCTTCTATTTTAGATACTGTCTCCTCCATATATCCATAAGTTTCATTTCCTGCATTGGTTTAACCATAAATTTGGCTACTTTATTATTTTTGCTTGTCTTTTGTCCAGTTTTATCCAACAATGGATCCAAATTATGGTTAAAATCCCCTCCTATTTCCTTGTGTGTCTGCAATCTTCAAAAAAAATATCCTGCAAAAACTTTTGATCCTCTTCATTAGGTGCATATATATTGACCAAATTCCAGAGTTCTGAATATATCTGACACTTTATCATTACATACCTCCTTGCTGGATCTATTATTTCCTCCTCAATTTTGATTGGTACATTTTTATTAATTAATATAGCTACACCTCTATTTTTTGAATTATATGATGCTGCCGCTACATGTCCTACCCAGTCTCTCTTCAGTTTGTTATGTTCCACTTCAGTTAGATGCATTTCCTGCACAAATGCTATATCTATTTTTCTTTTTTCAGTAAATTTAGTAGCCTCTTCCTTTTAATTTGGTTATGTATTCCATTAATGTTTATAGTCATATAGTTCAGCGTGGCCATCTTATATCTTGTTTACACCTCTTTTCCACCTCCTCGCCACCTCCATCCCCCTTTTTCCCCTTTTTATCTTTTAGTTTTCCCTTTTTAAACTCAATGTATGACAACACATTTAAAATATAAAATACTCCAACAATTTCCACACACAATAACACCTTAACCCCAAATGCACCCCCCTTCTCTGAGTTGCCCTTTTTCCCTTGCCGGGCTACCACAACTTCCCTTTCCATTTGGTTTGCGATCTTGCTCGCAAGCGTCAACTGATTTCACAGTGACGGTTATTCTCTCTCCCCCCAGCCCCCCCAGAAAATATTTATCTAATACATATAAGAAAGCTCTCTTTCCCCCCCTTCTTCCTTCTTTCCTTTCTCTTTTCCATCTTTAGTTCTTTATATATACACATTATTTTTACATCTTTATATATACTTTATTGCCGGTCTTCTTTCTTGTTACATCTCTTCTTCTCTTCTTCTGTCCTGCAAATGCTCTGTGAATTCTTGTGCTTCCTCCGGTTCCGAGAACAGTCTGTTTTGTTCCCCAGGTATAAATATTTTAAGTACGCTGGATGTCTTAACATAAATTTATAACCTTTTTTCCATAAAATAATTTTCGCTGTATTAAATTCCTTCCTCTTCTTTAAGAGTTCAAAACTCATGTCTGGGTAAAAGAATATTTTTTGTCCCTTATATTCCAACGGCTTATTATCTTTAACTTTGCTCCTTGCCCACTCCAATATATTTTCTCTTGTCATATCTCTTAAAAAATTTTACTAAAATGGATCTTGGTTTTTGATGTGTCTCCTGTTTCGGTGCTAGTGCTCTGTGTGCCCTTTCTATTTCAATTTCTGCATGTAATTCTGTCATTCCTAAAACCTTCGGAATCCATCCTTTTATAAATTCCATCATGTCTGCGCCTTCTTCATCCTCCTTCAGGCCCACTATTTTTATGTTGTTTCACCTACTATAGTTTTCCAAAATATCAATTTTCTGAGATAACAACCCTTGTGTCTCTTTAATTTTTTTGTCATTTTCTTCCAATTTTTCTCTTTAATCATTTACTTCCAATTCTACAGCCATTTCCCGCTCCTTCACATTTTCTACTCTTTTTTTCCTATTTCTGTCATGACCAGTTCTAAACTTTGCATTTTGTCTTCTGCTCTTTTCATTTTTTTTTTAATCGCACTAAATTCTAATGATAACCATTCTTTTAATGATCTCATTTGTACTTCAAAAAAGGCTTTATCTATATTCTGTCCATCTGTTTTACCTTTTATTTCCCTGTGAAGATCTTGGTCTTGTTCTTCCTCTTCTTCTGTGTCTACTTGTGCTTGTGTCTTCTGTTTCTCTTCTTTGTATCTGTGTCTCTTCTGTTTTTCCTGATGAATTACTTCCATGTCTTTTTCTGGCCTCCTCTTGCTGGGCCTTTTGCTGTTGGTCTTCCTTTGGTGGCTGACTATCTGTCTGGCCTGCTGTTGATTCTCTTGTTGTCTGTCACCCCACTTCTTCTTCGTCCGGCTCCTCGCTCCTTTCCTCTCCATTGTTTTTATCCTCCAGCTGAGCGCCCTGATCCCAGGCGTCCCTCAACTGTTCGTGTTGTACCTGCCCGCTCCTCGGCTGATTCCCCCCTCCTGCCGGTGTTCAATTTTTCCTTTAATTGCGCACTTTTGTTTGGCTCCGAGAGCCATTTTTGAAGTCTACCGGTCGGTAGGTTGCAACTTCGCAGGACACTCGCCAACCTCGGAGATCGGCTGCTCTTCACCACCGCAGCTCCCTGCTCCTTCAAGCAGGTAAGGCCTTCTTCTTTCTTCTCCAGTGCTTTTTCTTTTTTTCATGTTGTTCTTACTTTCTCTTTCTTGGATGCCATCTTTTTGTTCTTCTCTGTAACTTTATCTTCTATTTCTTGAGTTTTGTATCCGTTGAGCCTTGTCTTTTTCAAACTTTTTTTCTTTTTTTTTCTGGAGTGGGCTGGTTCAACCCGACCAAGCCACTACTCCATCATGTGACTTCCCTCACCAATATCTCTTTCTTGATGGCAGCAGCAAGAACAGAGCATATGCTGGGTGATGTGGATCCCTGATGATTCCTGCTGCTCTCTGACGACAGTGTTCCCTGTAGATGTTCACGATAGTGGGGAGGGTTTTGCCTGTGATGTTCTGGGCTTGTGTCACTACCTTTTTGAGTGCTTTATGCTCATGGGTATTGGTGTCCCCACACCAGACAGTGATGCAGCCGGTCAGGACATTTTCCACCACACCTCTGTAGAAATTTGACACCGTTTCTGGTGTCATACCAAACCTCAGCAAACTCCCGAGGAGAGAGGTGCTGATGTGCTTTCTTCATGATGCCATTAGTGTGTTGGTTCCAGGAAATATCCTCTGAGATAGTGACTCCCAAGAACATAAATTTACTCACCCTCTCCACCTCTGATCCCCTAATGATCACTGGATTGTATACCTCTGGTTTCCCTTCCTGAGGTCAACAATCAGTTTTAGAGACATTGAGTGCAAGGTTGTTTTTGGTGCACTATTCACCTAGGTTTTTGATCTCCCTCCTGTATGCTGACTCATCACCTTTCATTATAAGCTCCACTACCATGGTATTATTGGAAAATTGGTAAATGTGTACTGAACCACACAGTCATAGGTGTAAAGTCAGTAGAGCAGGGGGCTAAGAAAGCAGTCTTGTGGTGCTCCAGTATAATCATATAATATAACCATATAACAATTACACCACAGAAACAGGTCAGTTCAGCCCTTCTAGTCCATGCCAAACACCTCCTCCTACCTAGTCCCATTGACCCACATCCGGCCCATAACCCTCCACACCTCTCTCGTTCATATACCTATCCATCCTTGCCATAAATATTAAAATCAAACCCACATTTACCACTTCTGCTGGAAGCTTATTCCATATTCCCACTACCCTCTGAATGAAGAAAATCCCCCTCATGTTTCCCATAAACCTTTCCATCTTCAATCTCAATCCATGTCCTCTTATTTGAATCTCCCCCACTCTCAATGGAAAAAGCCTGTCCACATTGATTCTATCTGTCCAACCTTATCATTTTAAATACCTCTATCAAATCACCCCTCAAACCTCTACGTTCTAGGGAATAAAGTCCCCACCTGTTCAACCTTTCCCTGTAACTCAAACTCTAAAACCCCAGCAACTTTCTCGTAAACCTCCTCTGCACTCTCTATTCTGTTTATTTCCTTCCTATAATTTGGTGAACAAAACTGCACACAATATTCCAAATTTGGCCTTACCAATGCCTTATACAACTTCAACATAACATCCCAACTCCTATACTCAATACTTTGATTTATGAAGGCCAATGTACCAAAATCTTTCTTCACCAACCTATCTACATATGACTCCACTTTCAGGGATTTATGTACCAGAATTCCTGAATGCCTTTGTTCCACTGCCCTCATCAATTGTCCACCATTTAATGTATATGACCTTTTCTGATTAATCCTACCAAAATGTAGCAGCTCACACGTATCAGTATTAAACTTCATCTGCCTTCTTTCAGCCCACTCTTCTAACTGCAAGCTTTGATAACCTTCTTCACTGACCACAACACCACCAATCTTAGTATCATCTGCATACTTACTATTCCAATTTACTACCAGATCATCCAGATCATTAATATTTATGTGACAAACAATAATGGACCCAGAACCGATCTCTGAGGCACTCCACTAGTCACCAGTCTCCAAGTTGACAAACAATTTTGGCATTTCCCATCCAACCACTGTTGAATCCAGTTCACTACTTCATCATTAATACCTAATGCGTGAACCTTCCTAACTAACTTCTTATGCAGAACCTTGTCAAAGGCCTTACTAAAGTCCATATAGACAACATCCACAGCCTTCCCCATATCAACATTCTTAGTAACATCCTCAAAAAACTCTAAGGTTTGTTAATCATGATCTACCACATACAGAACTTTGATGACTACTCCTAATCAATCCTATCTTTCCAAATAATTATATATCCAATCTCTAAAAACACTTTCCATTAATTTACCCACCTCCAATGTCAGACTCACATGGCCTATAACTACCAGGTTTACTTCTGGAGTTTTTTAAAACAACAGAACAATGAGCTACCCTCTAATCCTCCGGCTCCTCACCCATGGACAATGACATTTTAAATATTTCTGTCAGAGTCCCCACTATTCACACACTAACATCCCTCAGGGTCTTAGGGAATATCTTGTCAGGACCTGGAGATTTATCCACATTGATTCTCTTTAAAGTCACCAATTCTACCTCCTCATTAAACTGTACATTATCCATGACCTCACTACCTGATTCCGTACTTTACCTGGCTCAATATTCCTTAGTGAATACTGAAGATAAAAACTCATTAAAAATTTCTCCAATCTCTTCTGACTTCTCCCCCTCTGATCCTCAAGGGGGCCAATTTTATCCTTCACTCTTCATTTCTTTTAGTGTACTCATAGAATCCCTTTGGATTTATTTTTATTTTGCCTGCCAAAGCAGCCTCATATCTCATTTTAGCCTTTCTAATTTGTTTCTTTTTTAAAAAAAATGTTCCTTGTATTCCTCAAGCACTTCTCTATTCCCTGCTATCTATATCTATTACACACATCCAGATATAAATGAACTAAATTGCAGATAATAAACCAATTTTACAATCTGCACTCTACAATACTACATATAACACAGAGTAGCAAAGTAGAAAGTCCTTGATACTCATCCACTGGATGTGGGCTCACAAATGAGGAGTGCTAATTTCACTAATCTGTGTGTGTAATCCCCTACTCTAGTCTCTCCACACTCATGACTGCTCTACCAAGTTTGGCACCAATGCAATCTGTAAATTTGCTGACAACACCACTGATGTTAGCCAAATATCAGGAAAATTATGTCAGAATACTGGGTGGCAATTGAGAACCTGTTAAGTGGTGCCCGAACAAAGTTGTTGTCCTTTATGCCAGCAAGACCTAGAGGTTAATGGTGGACTTTAGGAAGGGGAACCTGAGTGTTAGTGTAATGTAGCGGTTAGCGTGATGCAATTACAGCGCCAGCGACCAGGGTTAAGGAGTTTGTACATTCTCCCTGTGTCTGCTTGGGTTTTCTCTGGGTTCTCTGGTTTCCTCCCACCTTACAAAATGTACGGGGGTTGGAGGTAAATTGGGCAGTTTGGGCTTGTGGGCCAGAAGGGCCTGTTATCGGGCTGCATTTCTAAATTACATTAAAACTAAAAATCAAATTTAATCAAGGGATGGCAGTACTGAAGGTTTGTAGCTTCAATTTCCTGGGAGGTCACAGAACAGAGGACCTCTTCCTGGGGCCAGCACACTGAGGCAACCATGAACAGTACACATCAACACCTCTAAAAATGTACAGGTTTGGTAGGGTAATTGGGTGGAATTGGGTGCTACAGGTTTCAATGGTCAAAATTGGCTTCTACTGTGTTGTAAATAAATTAAAAAAATTAAATTTACTTTCCAAGAAGTCTGGGGAGATGTCATCGAATATGGTGTTGAACTTCTACAGAGTGCTGTGGAAAATATACATGGCCTATTTTAGTAACTTGTGTGCCCAGGCTGCAGAATTGGGAAACCTAGCCAATCCCATCACAGGCTCCCACCTCCCATCCACTCCAAACATCTGTGTGAGATGCTGCATCAAGAAGGCAGCCAACATCACAAAGGACCCCCATCACCCTGATCACAACCTCTTCTCACTGCTACCTTCAGGCAGAAAGTGTAGAAGCCTGAAGACCAGCACCTCTAGGCTCAAGAACAGTTTTTATTAAACAGCTGTCAGATTCTTGACCCTTGCTGTACTACCCTAACCAGAAATTACTCCGGGATCACTAAGAAATCTATCACCATCGTTGAAATGTCATATTTTATCTTGCATTGACTGTCACAGTGAATATTTATCTACCTCCTTTTCTGTCCTGCATTTGTAGTGCATGATGGAGTTATTATATTATCCTCTGCAATTTCCACCACTTAGAACATGATCCTACAACCAGATACATCTTCCCCTTCCTACCCCTCATCACCTTCTGCAGGGACCACTCCCTCCATGACTCTTTTTCATCCACTCTTCCATTCAGTTGCCCCCTTGGCACATACCCCTTTGACTATAAAAAATGTACATGTGCCCACATCTCCTCCCTCACTACCATTTGGGTCCCAAACCATTCTTCTAAGAGAAGCAACAGTTCACTTGTGAATCTGCAAGGGCCATCCACAGCATCTGGTGCTCCCGTTGTGGTCTCCTCTATATTGGGAAGATTGGACGCAGACTGGGAGATTGATTCATTGAGCGTCTTCGTTCTGTCTGATGCAATCATTTTAATACCATGCATCAGTCCCACACTGACTTGTTTGTTCATGACTTCATGCTCTGCCAAAATGAGGCCACCTGCCAACTGGAGGAACAACACCTAATATTCTGTCTGGGCAGTATTAAGATTCAAGATTAACTTATTGTTATGTAATAGTGCAGAACATAATGTTACACGAAATTGCTTTCTGCTGTAGTAAGGCAGCAAAGAATTGCCAATAGCCTCACCCATTGCATGGACTCTTTCAACTTCAACTTAAAGACATCAACCTCCAATTTAAAGCCCCTCCCCATCTCTCTTTCCCTATCCCTTTAGTCTTCTTTCCTTCCCACTCCATTCAGAGAGCTGCCCCTCCTCTTGTCACTTTTCAGCTTTCTTCTCTTCTACCCTCTCATTGTTATCCACCTATGACCTGTTATCTGTTAGCCTGTACTCCTTAGTTAGACCACCCCCCTTGGAATATTGTGTTCAATTTTGGTCACCTCACTACAGGAATGGATGCTATAGGCAGAGTGCAGAGGAGATATACAAGGATGCTGTCTGGATTGGAGAGCATGCCTTATGAGGATAGGTTCAGTGAACTTGGTCATATCTCCTTGGAGCAACAGAGGATGAGAGGTGACCTGATAAAGTTGTATATGATGATGAGAGGCATTGATTGTGTGGATGGCCAGAGGCTTTTTCCTAAGAGCTAAGTTCTTTTCTCAGAGAGTAGTGGGTGCATGGAATGTGCTGCTGTAAATGGTGGTGGAGGTAGGTACAATAGAATCTTTTAAGAGAATGTTAGATTGGTAAATGGAACTGAGAAAAATGGTGGGTTATGTAGTAGGTAAATTCCAAGCAGTTGTTAGAGTAGGATGGCTGGATTGCAGGCAGTGGTTGGAGTAGGATGGCTGGATTGCAGGCAGTGGTTGGAGTAGGATGGCTGGATTGCAGGCAGTGGTTGGAGTAGGATGGCTGGACTGCAGGCAGTGGTTAGAGTAGGATGGCTGGACTGCAGGCAGTGGTTGGAGTAGGATGGCTGGACTGCAGGGAGTGGTTGGAGTAGGATGGCTGGACTGCAGGCAGTGGTTAGAGTAGGATGGCTGGACTGCAGGCAGTGGTTAGAGTAGGATGGCTGGACTGCAGGCAGTGGTTAGAGTAGGATGGCTGGACTGCAGGCAGTGGTTGGAGTAGGATGGCTGGACTGCAGGCAGTGGTTAGAGTAGGATGGCTGGACTGCAGGCAGTGGTTAGAGTAGGATGGCTGGACTGCAGGGAGTGGTTGGAGTAGGATGGCTGGACTGCAGGCAGTGGTTGGAGTAGGATGGCTGGACTGCAGGCAGTGGTTAGAGTAGGATGGCTGGACTGCAGGCAGTGGTTAGAGTAGGATGGCTGGACTGCAGGCAGTGGTTGGAGTAGGATGGCTGGACTGCAGGGGGTGGTTAGAGTAGGATGGCTGGACTGCAGGCAGTGGTTAGAGTAGGATGGCTGGACTGCAGGCAGTGGTTGGAGTAGGATGGCTGGACTGCAGGGAGTGGTTGGAGTAGGATGGCTGGACTGCAGGGAGTGGTTGGAGTAGGAAGGCTGGACTGCAGGCAGTGGTTAGAGTAGGATGGCTGGACTGCAGGCAGTGGTTGGAGTAGGATGGCTGGACTGCAGGCAGTGGTTGGAGTAGGATGGCTGGACTGCAGGCAGTGGTTGGAGTAGGATGGCTGGACTGCAGGGAGTGGTTGGAGTAGGATGGCTGGACTGCAGGCAGTGGTTGGAGTAGGATGGCTGGACTGCAGGCAGTGGTTGGAGTAGGATGGCTGGACTGCAGGCAGTGGTTGGAGTAGGATGGCTGGACTGCAGGCAGTGGTTGGAGTAGGATGGCTGGACTGCAGGCAGTGGTTGGAGTAGGATGGCTGGACTGCAGGCAGTGGTTGGAGTAGGATGGCTGGACTGCAGGGAGTGGTTGGAGTAGGATGGCTGGACTGCAGGCAGTGGTTAGAGTAGGATGGCTGGACTGCAGGCAGTGGTTAGAGTAGGATGGCTGGACTGCAGGCAGTGTTTGGAGTAGGATGGCTGGACTGCAGGCAGTGGTTGGAGTAGGATGGCTGGACTGCAGGCAGTGGTTGGAGTAGGATGGCTGGACTGCAGGCAGTGGTTGGAGTAGGATGGCTGGACTGCAGGGAGTGGTTGGAGTAGGATGGCTGGACTGCAGGCAGTGGTTAGAGTAGGATGGCTGGACTGCAGGCAGTGGTTAGAGTAGGATGGCTGGACTGCAGGCAGTGGTTGGAGTAGGATGGCTGGACTGCAGGCAGTGGTTGGAGTAGGATGGCTGGACTGGAGGCAGTGGTTAGAGTAGGATGGCTGGACTGCAGGCAGTGGTTGGAGTAGGATGGCTGGACTGCAGGGAGTGGTTGGAGTAGGATGGCTGGACTGCAGGGAGTGGTTGGAGTAGGAAGGCTGGACTGCAGGCAGTGGTTAGAGTAGGATGGCTGGACTGCAGGCAGTGGTTGGAGTAGGATGGCTGGACTGCAGGCAGTGGTTGGAGTAGGATGGCTGGACTGCAGGCAGTGGTTGGAGTAGGATGGCTGGACTGCAGGGAGTGGTTGGAGTAGGATGGCTGGACTGCAGGCAGTGGTTGGAGTAGGATGGCTGGACTGCAGGCAGTGGTTGGAGTAGGATGGCTGGACTGCAGGCAGTGGTTGGAGTAGGATGGCTGGACTGCAGGCAGTGGTTGGAGTAGGATGGCTGGACTGCAGGCAGTGGTTGGAGTATGATGGCTGGACTGCAGGGAGTGGTTGGAGAAGGATGGCTGGACTGCAGGCAGTGGTTAGAGTAGGATGGCTGGACTGCAGGCAGTGGTTAGAGTAGGATGGCTGGACTGCAGGCAGTGGTTGGAGTAGGATGGCTGGACTGCAGGCAGTGGTTGGAGTAGGATGGCTGGACTGCAGGCAGTGGTTGGAGTAGGATGGCTGGACTGCAGGCAGTGGTTGGAGTAGGATGGCTGGACTGCAGGGAGTGGTTGGAGTAGGATGGCTGGACTGCAGGCAGTGGTTAGAGTAGGATGGCTGGACTGCAGGCAGTGGTTAGAGTAGGATGGCTGGACTGCAGGCAGTGGTTGGAGTAGGATGGCTGGACTGCAGGCAGTGGTTAGAGTAGGATGGCTGGACTGCAGGCAGTGGTTAGAGTAGGATGGCTGGACTGCAGGCAGTGGTTAGAGTAGGATGGCTGGACTGCAGGCAGTGGTTGGAGTAGGATGGCTGGACTGCAGGGAGTGGTTGGAGTAGGATGGCTGGACTGCAGGCAGTGGTTAGAGTAGGATGGCTGGACTGCAGGCAGTGGTTGGAGTAGGATGGCTGGACTGCAGGCAGTGGTTAGAGTAGGATGGCTGGACTGCAGGCAGTGGTTGGAGTAGGATGGCTGGACTGCAGGCAGTGGTTAGAGTAGGATGGCTGGACTGCAGGCAGTGGTTAGAGTAGGATGGCTGGACTGCAGGCAGTGGTTAGAGTAGGATGGCTGGACTGCAGGCAGTTGTTAGGGTTAAATGGCTGAAAGGCCCAAATTCTTTTTCTTTTCCAATCTTTTTATTATTATTATAATTTATAAACACATACAGTTCAAAGAGATATGAAAAATACATAGTAAATAACAAATTAATACAGAGATATTAAACAATAATATTGCAGAATAAAAATATATCATAAAATTTTTTTTAGATCAGTTTAGAGTATGAACTATCTCTAAAAAGAAATGATATAATTAATTAAAATATATAAAAAAAAAGAGAGAAAAAAAAACCCAAAAAGGAAGAAAAAACAAATCTGAATTAAAAACTTAAAAAAAAAACCTACCGATATAACTAAATCACGCCGATCACTCCAATCTCATCTAACAGCCCAATTATCATACATAATCATAAAAAGAAAACAGAGCCAGATCAACTCACCACAAATGAAAATATTGAATAAATGGTCGCCAGGTTAACTCAAACTTAGAAGGGGATTCATAGACAGAGTTTCTAATTTTCTCTAAATTTAAACATAGTATAGTTTGGGTAAACCATTGGAAAACAGTGGGAGGATTAACCTCTTTCCAATTCAATAGTATAGATCTTCTAGCCCTGAAAGGCCTGAATTGTGTTGTAAATTTCTATGTTCTATTAGAAAATTGAGAATAATTTTTGGGTATACTGTTCTTCTGAATGTAATTTTAAGTAATTTTGTAAAAAGAATTAAGTACAATATAACTACAATTATCCAAAATTGGATTCTCAGAAGTCCTCAATTATCCAAAATTTTATTAAAAAAATTCAGATAAATGAGGATATCTGTAACAAATTAGAATTCCTCATTTATCCAAAAGTTTTTCAGAGCTTTATTGACCTCATAGGTTGAAATAAAATTCACCCAATATGAAATTAGAGATTCAGGTAATTCCCTGCCCTCTCTCTTTCCATTTCTTTTTTACCTTCCCCATTGACTTTTCTCTCCAACTCCCCCTCTCAAACTGCATGCCACTGTCTCCCATCCATAAGCGGTCAGAAGAACCCCTTGTCCCGGCGTCATCCAAGAGAGTGGTCTCCTAGGCAGGAGTGAAATATTGGGCTCAGTGGCGCTTCCTTCCCTCCCTCCTTGGCACAATGGCGCTCCCGGAGCTGACTCTGAACCTTCCCCTCATCCTACTACCACACACGCACACCAGACTCCCCAGTGTGCAGGTGTGGTAGGCCGAGGGGAGTATTTGGAATTGGGAACTCCCATGACTGGGAGACAGGAGCCCGCCGACTCACCAGTGGCCCGGGAAGCCGCCCCATGGATCAGAGGCAACAGTGAGGACGTGTCGGTGATCGGTGGTTGGGAAGTCTTGGTGATCGATGGCAGCGTTGCAGCTAGCATTTTTTTTTTGTGAGAATTAAACATTATTTTAATGCTTAAAAAGCCTTCCCTTGTTGTTCATCATTGTTTATTGTTGTTTAAACATTGAACAAGTGATTTGCTGTTACTACTGGGCTGTTTTAAAAAAAAATGACCAGTTATCCTAAAAAACCATTTATCTGACATAGGCCCGGTCCAGACCATTTCGGATAATCAGAGATGTACTGTATGCCACTTTTTAAAGACTAATTGTTCTGAAGTCCATTTGGAAATTCTGATTTCTTGAGACCAAGTTCAATACACAGACACAGTGGCCAAACTCTCCCAATATTGCTCCAGACCAGGAATTGAGTGAATACTTACCAGTTGAATCAGCAGGCTAAGTAAGTCTGTCATGGGTTTATTGATCAGCAGAAGGTCTTCAGCAGCTTGAGTGTTCCCTCCTGTGCCAGATTTTTGTTCCTTGGTGAGAAAACAGAAATTAAAGGAAAGCTTGCAGCATGTTCTCTTTTGAGGAATGACTCACAAAAGGTGGTGAGAAATGTCAGTGGAAGATAGCGTGAAACACATCATCATGTCTCCTGGATGGTCAAACCCTTTCAACCCATCATTAGCTTGCTGTTAATTTATGCTCTTTTGTGCTATTTGCACAGAAATGTTAACATGCCACGACTCCTTCCCAGAGAGTAAAACACCATGAATAGAAATTGGTTGATAACTGGGGGATGATTTGAGCTGAGAGCATGCAGGCGCTTCTTCATCAATGAGGAAAGCAATTATCTATTGTGAATACTTAATTTTAGAACAAGAATATTAAACAATTGAGAAATAAATGATGGCAATGGATAGAAGGCTTTCATATCTTTGAATACAATCGACACTGTCCCTTAATAAGACTAATATCACTATGGATAAACATAAATTTGAGGAACAATGCATCATATTCCTCCTTGACAGCATTAGACCTAATGACGTGAACATCGATTTCTCTAATGGCACAGTTAGCATAGCGTAGCAGTTGGAGCAACACTGTTACGGCACCAGTGATCTGGGTTCAAGCCTATAAGAGGTTGTATGATCACCCAGCTGCTCTGGTTTCTTCCCACCCTTCAAAATGTATGGGGGTTGTTGGCCAATTTGGTGTAATTAGGTGGCTTGGGCTCATGGGCCAGAAGGGCCTGTTACTGTGCTGTATGTCTAAATTTAATAAATTTTTAAAAATTAAAGTTAAAAAAATTTAATTTAATTTTCAATAACTCTCATCCATTCTGATTACACCATTCCATCTCTTTACCTAATCCTGGATTTACTTTTTCTCTCTCTCAAACCTTTCTTTTCCCATCACCTACCTAATGGTCTCTCCCTCTACGTTTCTCTGCCTCCCACATCTTCTGTCTACACTCTATCACCTCTGGGTCCCTCCCCCAACTTCTTTCCTCTCTCTCTGTATGTAATTCACCTATTGTATCCCAGACCCATCCAAAGCCCACTGCTGGCCTCATTCCTATTTCCTGTCCTCCTCCCAATTTTCCTTGATGCTTAGCCCATGGCAAGAGTTAAACAAGATGCTGCAGTCGAATGCAACACACAAAAGTGCTGGAGAAACTCAACAAGTCAGGCAGCATCCAGAGGAAGTCAAGGGTAACCTTGTCAGGTGTAAGCAAAAACTGGCAAGTGCCTGAATCAAAAGGCAGGAAAAGGTCCCAGGCCTGAAACGTTGGTTCCCCTTGACTTCCAATGGAAGTTGCATGACCTGCTGATTTTCTCCAGTACATTGAGCTGTACCATACTTTCATTTCAGCTCATTTCAGATGGAAATTTTCAACTGAGCTCCATGGGCCTCCACAGTCCTGGCAAAAGAATATTCTTAGCATTTTGTATTTTACAAACATGGAATAGAATGGCAGTGCCTGCAGGTATTCCTGACTGTCACAACCTATTCTGATTGGATGAATGTAGTACTCACGCTCCAGGACAAAGCTGTCAGCTGAACCAGTACCCCATCCATCTTCCTCAACTTACTCCCTCCACTAGAACACAGTAGCTACAGTGTGCATCAACTTAAAATGTACCAGATCAACAGGCTACATGAGTCATAAACCCCATGGCCACAAGAACAGAATCGGATCAGAAGTTGACCACTTAGCCCTACTAGAGGAGAATTCAAGACATTTATCACACTCACTAATGTGCTTCCCATTTTAAATGACCAGCCCCTATCTTTCGGTGATATCCTGTCGTGTGCAACTCTCCCACAAGTAAAATCATCTCTCCAATCTTGATCACTCAGGATCTCATGCATTTCAATGAGGTCATCCCTCACTTGACTGAACCATAGAATAGGTTGAGCCTCTTTAGACAAGACAATCCACTCATCCCTGGATTTAGCCTAGTGTATCTCATTTTGACTGCCTCCAATGCTGCCACGTCTATTCTTAGGTGACCAAAACTGTACACAGTACTCCCAAATTTGGCTTCAGTGCACCCTGTAACAACCTCACCCCCATTCACTTCTCAAAACACAGAGGCACAGTTAACACAGCACCATCACAGCAATCCAGGTTCGAATCAGTCGCAGTCTGTAAGTAGTTTGTACGTTTTCCCCATGACCCACATGGGTTTCCCTGGGTTCTCTGGATTCTTCCCACATGCACAGGATGGTGGATTAATTGGGTGGCACAAGTTTCATGGTATGAAAGGCCCTCTACCATGTTGTATCATTAGAATTAAAATAAAACTTACTTTTCCAATCTTCTGAGACTCATGGACAAGAACTTCCATTGAACTTCATTAATTTGCCCTCTCTCTCTCTCCTTTTCAAAAATAATTGTCATTTGATTTCTCACAGTGCAGGGCAAGACCTCATACTTCTAATGCTTGCCAGGTTTTCACCCACTCACGCACTCCATCGCTTTCCCAATGTCCTCATCATAACGAACCCACCAACTATTTTCACATCATCAGCAAATGGAGTCTTCCTCCAGGCCACTGAGGGCAAGTAATTGAGGGCCAGTCCCGATCCCTGGGGCACTGCACTAGTTACTTCCCTCCAGCCTGAAAAGTACAATTCTCTATTTTCTTTGTGATCACTAGTTTTCAATCCAGGTTAATACACCTCCTCCAATTATTCACCAGCCTCAGATGTGGAAATTTAGTCAATTGCAAATACACAATCTGATGGAGGAACTTGGCAGCATCAGTTGGAGACACAGAATCCTCAATATTTTGGATTGGAACCCTTCCTTGAGATTGGGATTGCAGAGGGGAGATCGTTCATAGAATCAAAGGCTTGGATAGAGTGGACATGGAGAAAATCTTTCCTTTCATGGGGGGAGTCTGGGACCAGAGGTTACAGAATGAAAGGACATCCCTTTAGAACAGAAATGAGGAGTAGTTTCTTCAGCCAGAGGTAGTAATCTGTGGAATTTGTTGCCACAGTCGACTCTGGCTGCCAGAGTACTGGTGAAGAGAGACTGGTCAGAACGTTATTTCATGAAGAAGCAAAGGGCTCTGTGATCTTCCTGATGGGGAATTGAGGCAGACAGAGATTTGATATCTATGTTGAAGATGAGACAGTGGGAACCAGGGATTCTGATGTTGCCAAATTGGTTAAGAGTGTGGGAGATATCCTGGATATAGGTAGGAAAGGATGGGGACAAGGGGAGAGAGGATGGAGTGAAGGAGTGGTGAGGTAAGTTTGGTGGGGCAAGTACAGACAGGAACAATGAGTCTTCCAGGATGTCTTGTCTGTAGATCCTGGGGAAGAGGTAGAAGCAGGCAGGGCGGGGTTGGGGTAATATCAGATTAGAGGCTGCGGAGGGGATATTTCCTGATGCAATGTGATCTGTGACCGTGTGGGAGACGGTGGCCTGGTTTATGTTGATGGGGTCATGGTTCAGGAGTAGGTATGAGGAAGTATTTGGGAGTTAGCATCAATCAGCCAGACAACTGCGACACTGTCAGTTATGTATTTTAACCTTTGCTACATAAAGGTCACTGTTTGACCTGCTGAGTTTCTCCAGCATTTTGTGTTTGTACTACTGCCATAAACCATGTACTCCACCTTCAAAATCAACTTTCCAAAGTGCATCTCTTCACACTTATCTGGATTGAACACCAACTGCCACTTCTCCATCCGACTCTACATCCTGTCTATATCCTGTTGTTATCTACAACAACCTTCTACATTATCCACACCATCTCCAAACATACTGACCTCCCTCCACTTCTTTCTCCAGGTCATCTATAAAAATCACAAAGTGCAGGGGTCCCAGAACAGAACCTTTCAGAACACCTCTAATCACCAACTTCCAGGCAGAATACATTCCATCTATCACTATCCTCTGTCATCAGTGGGCAAGCCAATTCTAAATCCACACAGCCAGGTTGCCATGGATCCATTGCCTCATGACTTTCTGATGAGTCTATCCACACACACACTCACACAAATTTGTTGGTTTGATGTGCTATTTTCTCTTTGATGACTGAATCTAGCATCTGGCCAACAATGGATTTTAAATTAAGTGGTCTATCGTTCCACTCTTCTGTCTCCATCCCTTCTCTTAAAAAGAAAATTACATTTAATGTTTCCCCATTCTCTGGTGCCCTCACTGAGTTTTGAAAATTTTCACTCAATGGGTCGCCCTCTCTGTAGCCTCTTCTATTAAATGCTCCACTGCATTCTTCTGTTCACTCCTCTTCCCCCAGCCACTTTCGGTTTAATCTGACCACTCTTTGCACCATCCTTCTCACCTTCTCTTCTCCACAGATCCCAGCACCGGCTGCCTTCATCTCTGTCCCACCACTCCCTCCTGTGTAACCCCTACTACCCCCTGAGTGACCCCCTACTACCACCATGATATCTCCCATCTCCTACTCCCTGTGTGACCCACTCAGCCCTGCATGCTCCCCCACTACCCCTGTATATGACCCCCACTTTCCCGTGTGACTCTCCACTTCCCTGTGTGACCTCCAACTCCCCACTGTGTGACGCCCCCTCCCTCTGTGTGATTCCCCGTGTGATCCCCCACTCCTTCAGCATGACCCGCATTCCCTCCTGTGTGACTCTCCCTGTGTGATTCCCCACTCACTCTGTGACCCCCAACCCCCCAAGTGATCCCCCACTTGCTCTGTGTGATCCCCCTTTCTTCTGGGTGATCCCCCTTTCTCCTGGGTGATCCTCCTTACTCCTAGGTGATCCCCCTTTCTCCTGGGTGATCCCCCTTTCTCCTGAGTGATCCCCCTTTCTCCAGTGTGATCCCCCTTTCTCCAGGGTGATCCCCCTTTCTCCAGGGTGATCCCCCTTTCTCCTGGGTGATCCCCCTTTCTCCTGGGTGATCCCCCTTTCTCTTGGGTGATCCCCCTTTCTCCTGGGTGATCCCCCTTTCTCCTGGGTGATCCCCCTTTCTCCTGGGTGATCCCCCTTTCTCTTGGGTGATCCCCCTTTCTCCTGGGTGATCCCCCTTTCTCCTGGGTGATCCCCCTTTCTCCTGGGTGATCCCCCTTTCTCCTGGGTGATTCCCCCACTCCCACCCATATGGCCCCACTCCCCCTATGTGACCCCCACTCCCCATATGTGACCCCCACTCCCTCTGTGTGATCCCCACTTCCCTCTGTGTGATCCCCACTTCCCTCTGTGTGACCCCCACTTCCCTCTGTGTGACCCCCACTTCCCTCTGTGTGATCCCCACTTCCCTCTGTGTGATCCCCACTTCCCTCTGTGTGACCTCTTACTCCACTCTCCCCCCCCCCGTATGGCCCACCTTATGTGACTCCCCCTGTGTGATCCTCCACTCCCACCTGTGTGACACCCACTCCCTCTAATGTGAGCCCCACTCCCCCCAGTATGATCCTTACTCCCCCAGTGTGAGTCGTCTCTCTCCACCTGACCCCATGGTTTCCTTGCCTCTCACTTCCTGTGCCTGGCGCCTGCCAGTCCTCTCCCTCCCTCTGCTATGTTTCACCTCTCCCTGCTTCACCAATCCCATATGGGACCTTGTCTCACTCCTCCCACCCTGTGCTCTTTGCAACAGATTCTCTTCTCAACATCTCAGAATGACCACTTACTGGCAGTGCAAAAAACTGTTCTCAAGAAGATAGGTACAAATGTAAATATATAAAGCTATGTAAATGAACTGAATGTGCAAGACAGAGAGGAAAAAAAATCAATAAAATAAGAGACCTTAAAAAAGTCTCTGATTGAGCTTGTCATTGAGAAGACCATTAGTTGATGTGCACCTAGAGTGTCTCCACTTCTCCATCCATGTCAGTACATTACCTCCATGTTCTCTAATTTTACACATCAATCTCTTGCACAGGACCTTACTAAAAGTCTTTTGAAAGTCCACATACACCACATCAACTGGTTCACCATTGGCCATTCCACTGGTTACACCCTCAAAACATTCCAGGGTGATTTCACTCTCGTAAAACCATGCTGACTTGGACTAATCCTGTCATTCCCTTCAAATGCACAGCAATGACATCTTTAATCATTGACTCTAGCACCTTCCACCAGTGCACCCTCCCCCCCATGTGCTGATGTCAGGCAAACTAGACTATAATTCCCTGATATCTTAAAAAAGGGGCATCACATGAGCCATTATCAATCCAAAGGAACTGAACCAGAGTAGAGAGAGAGTTGGCAATGAATGCATCCACCATCTCTGTTCCCTTTATTGTCATGTACTGTACATAATTCTCAAAATTTGCTGACTTTGGTTTGCCCATGAAGACATAGAAAGAGGTGTCACTAGTCCAGTGCCACTATCGAACTGAGAAATAGAAGCAAAAGAGAGTTGCCCGCAGATACGATACGATCAGAAAGATGTCAGCATCCAAGACCCTTCGAGAGTCCTGCTTTCCTTTGATTTCCTCATCTATCTTTTGAATATCCCTATTGTATCAGCCTCCACCCCCACCAGCAATGCATTCCATTTACCCACCACTTTGTGTAAAAAAAAACTACCCCTAAACTTTCTTGCCCTCACCTTAAACAGATGTCCACTGGTCTTTGCTTTTATTGCCTCAGGAAAACAGGTGCTGACTTCCCACCCTGTTAAGCCCCTCATCTTCACATTTCATCATACATTACTCCAAAGAGAAAAGTCCTAGTTCTGTCAACCTTGCTTCAGATGACATGTTCACCAATCCAGGCAACCTCCTGGTAAATCTCCTCTGCACCCTCTAATGAGGCGACAAGAACTGAATGCAATCCTCCAAGTGTGGTCTAACCAGAGTTTTGTGGAGCTACAAAATTACCTCACAGCTGTCAAACTCAATCTGCTGAATAAAGTAGGCCAGCCTTTAGTAAATGTCCTTATTCAAAGTGTCTGCTTGGCCATTCACTGGGAGCATGGTTGATCCAACATCTCTGATGAGTAGGCCAATTGCATGGTTTGCGTAGCGGTCAGTGCAATGCTGTTACAGTGCCAGCGATTGGGACCGGGGTTCGAATTATGCGCTGTATGCAAGGAGTTTGAACATTACCACCATGTCTGCATGAGTTTCCTCTGGTGTTCTGCTTTCCTCCCACCGTTCAGAACGTAATGGGAGTTGAAAGTTAATTGGGTGCAATTGTGCAGTGTGGGTTTGTGGGCTGAAATAGCCTGTTACCATGCTGTATGTCTAAATTTAATTTAATTGCATCTTTTTACGGGCCCAGAGGACCCTAAAACCCAGGAGCAATAGAAATTCACCAAGAAAAAAGATTAGTTAAACAAAATTACTTGTAATTATCTTTAAACATGAGAACAGGATCAAACTTTAACTTATTACTATTAGCTCAACTTAACCTAACTTAACCTCCTTCTAATTCTAAGCACACATGTATGTAATGTGTAACTGTTCGGAAAAGTTCTTTGATTCACAGTTCAATCTCACTTCTCACTCCTCCAAGATCACTGGTACCAGGCAATTCTAATACTGTGCACAGAATTTAACATTTATGAATCTTCACCAGGCTTTGATGCTTGAAAGGTAAATGGTTACCACTCAGGAAGGTTCTTGTTGGTTTCCAATGAGAGATTTGTTACTCATTGGACACACACACAACTGATTCCTTCCAATCAGCCACTTTCCAACCCTACAAACTGTTTAAGTGGTGTAACATTGGTAATGATCACCCACAAAAACTAAAATAATGAACTGGAGAAATATATCAGCTGAACCCAAGACTATACAACTGGGAATTCAGCCACATCATCATACCTGGGAATGACAAGATGCTTCACTTGTGTCCACACCTCCCCCCTCATCACCATTTGGGGCCACAAACAGTCCTTCCAAATGCAGCAACACTTCACTTATGAATCTGCAGCAGTCATCTACTGCATCTGGTACCCCTCAGCTCTGTCTGCTGCAATACCGGGAATCTCCCAGTGGCAACCCATTTCCATTCTCTGCCCCATTCCCTTGCTGTCCTTGGTCTCATGCACTGCCACAAATTAGGACATAGAACATAGAACAATACAGTACAGGCCCTTTGGCCCTCAATGTTGTGCTGACCTATTTATCCCTTCCTGAAAAAAAGAACTATTTTTCTTCCATCTGTGTGTCTGTCTAAAAGTCTCTTAAATGCCCCCAATGTTTCACCTTCCACCACCATCCCCAGCAAGACATTCCAGGCACCCACAACTTTCTGTGTTAAAACTGGAATGTTGGTTGTATATCTTTCCTCCTATGGACGATGCGAGACCTGCTGAATTCCTCTGTGTTTTTAGCATCATCTTACCTGCAAAGTGAGTCGGACAATGTTGGAGAGGTGCTTCAGCATGCTGTGTAGAATATCAATCAGAGATAAGAGCAGGTTGCTTGCTCTCTTCACACACCCTTTATCATTCATTTCGAGGTAGAGGGCTGTGGCTTCAATGAACAAGTTGCGGATGTGATCAATGAGCCCTGTGGGAAGAGAGAATTTATTTATTTAGACATACAGTATATTGACAGGCCTTTTTGGTCCATGAGCCCGTGACGCCCAATTTCACCCAAATGACCTAGAACCTTGGTATATTTTTGAATGGTCGGTGGAAACCGAACATCCCTCTCCCTCCACCCCCGAGGAAAACCCACGCAGACCTGGGGAGAACGTACAAATTCCTTACACACAGCGTGGGATTGGAACTCTGGTCCCGATCGCTGGCACTGTAACAGCGTTGCGCTAACCACTACGCTGACTGGGCTGCCTCCCCACAGAAGATTGAAAGCCAGCTTATGATATTTCAGCATTGAACATTTCGCACAAATTACAACATGTAAACAGGCTGGTTTGCTTTGTACATGAGTGTTAACCAGTGTGTGCACTGTCCCTTTGTGCTCTACTTGGTGTCATCACTATTTCTGCAGCCATTCTTGAGAGTGAGAAATTCATAGGTAAAACACTTCAAAGTATGAATGGAGGGTCCACTCTAATTATCAAGGGAATTTTACTTTATATTAATAAAACTCTACCTTTTTATATACTGGGCTTACAAGAACATGATTAAATCTTGAAAAGGCTTCTGTAGTTATAGCAGGTTCTATGAATTCACCTCAGCCCACAGCCTTTGAGACATCAGTCTGAGCCAACACTCATGGGGGTCTTTGTCTGCCTTACGGCACGCAGAAGGAAAATTTGTGTAATAAAGGGATCCTGAATCAATGCTCTTTCAATTGTGGCCAAATTTTATTGGATTTGGACAAGTTCCAAACTCCCTCAGTATCTTTACCTGTCTTTCTCATTACGATGTTCCTTAAAAGCAACACTTATCCTAGCCATTGGTCATTTCCCCCCCCCCCCTTATCACCCAACTGGCTCAGTATCAACTTTCTTTCTGGGATGTTTGCTGCATTAAATTCTGTAATATAAATGTTCATTGGGTTGATTCAAATAGAAGGAGTTGTGTGCTTGTTGCATTGAATGGGCTATTTCCATGGTGTATATTCTGTGTGGAGAAAGTCAAACAGAAGCCATGCAATAACCAACCTTTCAGCTGACAGGGCTTGTCCTGAGCTTTTTGTACTGAGCCATGCTAGCTCCATTTGTGAGCATTTGATTTGCAGTCTCCAATGGCTTGGTGATCTCAGTATCTGTCCAAACACTTGTCCAAAGTATTGTGATGGTATGTATCTCTGCTAGACAGTGAGGTGGTGTTTCAGATTCCAACCACTGAGGAGAAATAAATCCTTCCTCAGATCCCCTCTAAACCTTTAACCTGCACCTTTGCCAATGCCCTTTGGTTTGAGTCATCGATGGGGCAACGGAGATATGTTTCCTGCCACCGACTCCATTTAGTCCGCTCATAATGTTCTTATCAGGTTCCCCTTAACTGAAATTCTCCAACCCAAGTAACATCTTGGTTAATCTCTTCTCCACCCTCTCCAATATAATCATGTCTTTCCAAATCTCAAATGATCAGAACAGCAAGACCCCATTTGTGACCTAACCAATGTTTTATATAATTCTACCATAACCTCCCAGAACTGGTATAATATACATGTGTGCTTTCTTCACCATCTTATTTACCTGTGTTGCTACTGTCAGCAATCATTGGCTTGGCATACAAGGATTCTGTTCCTCATTACTCCTGATGGTCTCACCATGCATTGCCATAGAGTCATTCAGCATGGAAACAGGCTCACTAGGCCTCCAAAGTCCACATCGGCCCTCATTACATTCGCTCTATGCACACTCATTTTATTCTTCCCCACCCTCACATCAACTCTCCCTCCCCCAATTCTACCCCTCACCCACACACAGCCAATTATCCACCAATCTGCATGTTAAAGAATGTGAGAGCAAGTGGAAGAAGTCACAGGAAGAAGGTGCAAATTCCACAGACAACACCTGAAATCATGGTTGAACCAGGGTCACTCAGGTTGTGAGGCGGCAGTGACACTGCTGCGCTCCACTCCTCATGGCTTGCTCTTAGTAGATCTCCCACAATGCATCACTATGGCAGATGTTAGTATAGCAGTCAGTGGAATACCATGGGAGCGCCAGCAACCTGGGTTGGAATCCAACTCTGACTGCGAGGAGTTTGTACATTCTCTCTGCGACCGAGAAGGTTTCCCCAGGTGCTCCAGTTTCTTCCCACGTTCCAAAGGCATATCAGGTTGGTAGTTTAATAGAGTGTAATTGGGTAGTACAGGTTTCATGAGCTGGCAGGGCCTTCTACTGTGCTGTATCATTAAAATAAAACTAAATCACCACACATCTATCACGATAAATATCATCTGCCATTGCACTGTAAACTTGCAAGCTTTTCAATATTATCCTGCAACCTAAGACTACTCTCAATATTATCAACAATGGCAATTTTTATGTGATCTATGAACTTGCTAATCATTCACCTAAATTAGTCTTGTATATAACTAACAGTGAAGGTCCCAGTATTGACCCTGATGATACACCATTGGTCACAGGCTTCCAACTACAACAAATAACCTTCCACCACTCCTCTCTCTCTCCCATTACCAAGCCCATTGTGCCAACTTGCTCTGGATCCTGTGGACTTTAATTCTGTGGATCAGTCTCCCATGAGGGAGCTTGTCAAAGGCGTGGCATGGTTGGCACGGTGGTTAGCGCAAAGCCTTCACATTGCCAGCGATCAGGACTGGGGTTCAAATCCCATGCTGTCTTTAAGGGTTACTCTTATCCCTTAGACATGTAAAGTCCTTTCAGTCCATATATCTGCATCAGTCTTCCTCTTATTTTTTTATCCAGTCTTTGACATCCCTTGATATCCAGGATTCCTTGAATTAGCTGTCCTTAACTTTCATCCTGAGGGGAGCACATGCGCCCTAAAGTTCAGGTTGATTAGCATCTTATGGTACAGTAAATACACCATCAGATAAAACAACATTTCTCCTGACCACGGTGCATACTCATATGCAGATAATATATAGCACTTAATCATCATTTTAAATGAAATATTTATACACACTTATTTTATTTTATATTATTTATTTATGTAAATAAGAAACCCAAGGTTACATCAATCTCACAGCCTGCAGAAAGAAACTATTTCCCAGCCTGGCAGTCATGATTTTGATCCTCCTGTACTTCCTTCTTGATAGTGGGTCAAAGGTACTGTGTGCTGGATGTAAGGATTTTCAATAAGCCTTTGATCCCTATTTAAGCAACAGTCCTGGTGAATGGCATCAATAGAGGAAAGGAAGACCCCAGTGATGTTCTTGGCTATTTTGATGATCCTCTGTATTGACCTGGTCCAATGGTTTGCAGCTACCATCCTACACAATGATGCAGCCAGACAGGACACTCTCAATTATGCTCCTGTAAATTTTGTCACGATGGGGGTCAGTAGCCTTGCCCTCCACAACCTCCTGAGGATGTTATATGCACATCAAGGAACTCTCATTACTTCACTTCTGAATGAAACTCCTACATTCTACATACGCCATTTCTTGGTATGTCTACAGATGTACAGCCGACTGAAAATGGGAATGTCCCTCGCCTGGTTCCCCAAACATAAGTGGTTGCATCTTCACTCTTTCCAGCAGGAAGTGGTTGGCATGGTTTGTATTAAACGGTTAGTGTAGAAGTTAGTGCAACGCTGTTACACCACCAGCAATCAGGGTTTGAATCTGGCACTGTTGGTAAGGAGTTTGTATGCTCTCCCCATCTACATGGGTTTTTTTGGGCACTCGATTTCCTCCCACCCTTCAAAACGTATGGTGGTTGGACGTTAATTGGGTGACATGGAGCTATTACTGTGCTGTATGTCTAAATAAAAAAAAACAATTCTCCAAGAATGGACCCTGACTGCTCACCACTTCCCCAATTTCAGGAAGAGTCAGAATCATTGACATTGGCCGTGTTCTCTACCCAGGTTTATTGTGAGGGACACTTTATCTCATCAAGGAGAGACTTAACACTGTGGAAGATGGGAGCTTTCCAGACATGACTTTTATGGAAAGATCATTTGGAGGACTACGAAAGAGGAACAGCACAGATTTGATGCGCCGTTGTGTGCTGTAGCAGTTGTATAACAGTCACCAGTGGGTTACTTCCTCTCTTCTACTGAAGTGAAATTCTAAAAGCAAAGGTGGTTCCTAATTCGCAAAAAATGCATCCACAAACAAAGCCAGTAATGGCTAATGTTGCATTAAAAAGATTCGTACTAAAGTGCAGGGTGCGGAGTTGGGTGGAAGAGTGGCAGATGGAGTTCAATCCAGATAAGTGTCCAGTGATGCACTGATGGAGCATTCGGATGAAAACTAGATAATCACATCTTGTCCACAGAGTCTTTGTCAGAACCAATTGAACCCCTGCTTTCAGATGATAACGAGCCTGCTTTGCAATGTTTCAATCTTAATCTTTTCAAGGATTTATCAGATTTTATAAAGATCCGTTCACTTCATAATGTGGAGAAACCGTTCCACAGTATGATAGCAACCACATTCTATTGGTTAATTAAATTGAATCCATGCTGACAGAGACTGTGTAGAGTCATGAATCACAATCAGCCTTAAAGAGAGAATGAAGTCACAGTGGTAATAATCACAGGGTGTGATTTAGTCCCAATAAGCTTTTGAGCTTGATACAAGACTGACCATTCTGGACTGATTCTTGACTATTGGTGTTTTTGTTGAGGGTCTACATATTCTTGAGATGGGGGTATAAGCCACATTCGCAGCCCATGTAGGAGGATTTTTATGTTGGGCAGGGAGTACCAGGATGTGACTGAATGCTGATGAAGGAATATTAATATTTTGCTAGATCAGAAGGCTGAGTAACCTGAAAGAGAAGCTTCAAGTTGGTGGCTTTCCCACATATCTGCTGTCTTGATCGACTGACTCGTAAGGCCAATGACTGGAGGTTTGTTTGGAAGAAGCCATGCTTTCTCTTCAGGCAGAACCGCTGTGGTCTTAGTTGTGAATGGGCTGCCAGGGATGGTTGTAACGTCTCTTGACTTTCAGATTAATGGGGCTGTATAGCACAGGCACAGGCCCTTCTGCCCACCTTTTTGCACATCTAGTCTAATCCCATTTGCTGGCATTAAATCCGTACACTTCTATGTGCTGGTTATTCCAATACCTATCTAAATGTTTCTTTAAACATAGTGATGGTATCAGATTCCTCTGGCAATGAGTTCCAGATATCAGCCACTTTGAGTGAAAACTCCCCTTAAAACCTTTTAAAACTCCTTCTTGTCACCTTAAACCTCTTGTTTTTGATATCTCTACTATGCTGAAAAAAAGATTCCAACTGTCTACTCCATTAATGTATCTTTAATCTTATATTCCCTTATCAAGTCACTCCTCAACCTCCTCTGCTTCAAGGAAAATAAGCCCAGCTGATCCAATCTCTCCTGGTTAGTGAAATCTTCTAATCCAGGCAACATCCTGGTGAATCTCTCTTCAGTACAACTGCATCTTTCTTAGAGAATTGTACACAATACTCCATGTGTAGTCCAACAGTGTTTTGTAAAGTTGTAACAAAACACTCTGACCTATGAAGGCAAATATGTGATATGCTTTTTTCGCTGTCCTCTCCTATGTTCCACTTTCCAAGAACAATAGACTTGAGCCCCCAAGTCCCTTGGTTAGTAACATTCCTTAGTGCCCTCACATTTAAATCCAGCCTGGTGCATTACAGGCTCGGACCTCTCATCCACTGCAGACATCTACGTGAGAGGCTGCCTCAAGAAGGAAGTCAACAACATAAAGGACCCCCTCATCCTGGTCACAACCTCTTCTTATTGCTCCTTTCAGCCTGAAGACCAGCACCTCTAGGTTCAAGAACAGTTTCTTTCCAACAGTTATCAGGATCTTGAACCTTCCCTTGGTGCACTGATCATGAACTACTCTGGGACCATCAAAACACCTGTTTGCATGATTGAAACACCATTCGTTTCTTCTTGTCCAAACTGTGAACATTTATTTATCTATCTATCTTTTTCCATTTTGGGGTAATTTAACGTGTTGTATTGTATTTGGTGAATCTTGCATACCTGTATGGCGGCAGTGATAAAGAATTTAGGTACATCTGTACATTGTACTTCTGTAGATGACAATAAACCCATTCTCATCAACTCCTTCCTGACCTGATCTCACCAGATGTCCCTTAGTTTCCCATTGCCACATAAACTGCTCCCTTTTATCCTTGGAGAAAATATAATTCCACATTCACTGTAAGAAGTGTTTAGTTCCCTCACAAGAATGATTATTTTACCAACAAATGAATATAAATAAACACGAATAACGTGCCAAGTAATTAAAATGAATTATAATCACAACAGCAGTTAAAAAAAATGCATCTTCAATAAATGAATACATAATTGTAAAATAATTGAAACCTTGGAATTAAGATAAACAAAAATTGTTCACACTATAGAGTTGCATTTGACAAAGCCCTTGGTCCTCAACTATAGCTTGAACAGAAAAATGATTCAATGTTATCAATCGCTGAAGGGAGTTTTCAGGGCAATCATTTCCTGAATTAAAAAGGCTTCACTGTTACAATGCAGTGAATTATTTTCAATTTTGGTGCAGATTCATAGGTGTGTAGGCTGAAAGAATTCACTTGAGGGTAGAGGTGAATGCTGGGCGCATCAGTCATTCAGATTGCATCATAAACAGTAAAGGTAGGATTCTTGACTATTGGAAAAGCCAATCCATCTGATATAACTAAATCTGTGAAAAATTGGTTTCCCAATCATATTCAAAATCTTCAAGCCCCACAATGAATTTACCGATGGCTACAAAATAATTTCTGCAATAAAATAAACAAAAGCATTCATTTCCATTGATTTAAATAATATTGGGGGCAATTTTTAAATGAAAATTAGCCCTCCGAAGACTAAGAAAATAATATTACAGGGGAAATCTGTGGGAGGTGAGCAGTTTCCTGAGACAACTGTCCCTCATTTGGACAAGTCTTTGTTTGTAGCTCACTGCTTTCATTAATGGCTGTTATCCAATTAAAAATACATTACCATTGATATTGTTATGGATCATGGACACTCCTTTTGGACTGTGAACTAACATTATAAAGGATGGGTTTCTGCTAAGAACACTGTGCAACTTGTGGTAAAGCTGAGTGCTGACTCGCCAATTGCTTGGAACTTTCAAGAATCCAAAGGCAGAATCCAGCTGTGAAGCAGAGAGCGGCAGTTGGAGTGGCAGAGGGCAGCTGGAGTGGCAGAGGGCAGCTGGAGTGGCAGAGGGCAGCTGGAGTGGCAGAGGGCAGCTGGAGTGCTGTGTGAAATGTACATGCCTCATAAGTAAGAATTTGTAAGTTTACTGCAATGCAACATCAGTAATTTCTCTCTCCAATGTTCAATACGATGTCCTTTGTTATCAGTTAAAGAACCAAACTTTGACATTGAACTTTGAGATTGAATTCTGTGGACTGTGCTTTTGGACTGACTTACTTGACTGACTGACCTGGGGCTTTTGTGGATTTTTCCTTTTTGAATATTGGGCACAAACTGTAATGGTCTGGCATCACAGGCGGATAGGGTTGTAGAGAACTTTCGGCATATTGGGCTTAATAAATCAAGTACTGAGTATAAGAGATGGGATGTTATAATAAAATTGTTTCAGACATTGGTAAGGCTAAATTTGGTGTATTCTGTGCAGTTTAGGTCACCTAACTACAGGAAAGATATCAATAAGATTGAAAGCGCGGAGAGAAGATTTATAACCATATAACCAATTACAGCACAGAAACAGGCCAGTTTGGCCCTACTAGTCTGTGCCGAACATCTTCTCCAACCTAGTCCCACTGACCTGCTGTTGGCCCATAACCCTCCACATCTCTCCCGTTCATATACTTATCCAACATATCCTTGAATATTAACATCGATTTTGTTTCTACCACCACTGCTGGAAGTTCATTCTGCGTGAAGAAATTCCCCCTTACGTTTACCTTAAACTTTCCCCCTTTTACTCTCAATCCATGCCCTTTTGTTTGAATCTCCCCCATTCTCAGTGGAAAAAGCCTATGCACATTGACTCTATCCATCCCCCTTATAAATTTGAATACCTCTATCAAATCACCTCTCAACCTTCTACGATCCAGAGAATAAAGTCCCAGCCTGCTCAACCTTTCCATGTAACTCAAACCCTGAAACCCTGGCAACATTCTTGTAAATATCTTCTGCACTCTCTCTATACTGTTTATATCCTTCCTGTAATTCAGCGACCAAAACTGCACACAATATTCCAAATTTGGCCTCACCAATGCCTTATACAATTTCAACATAACATCCCAACTCCTGTATACTATACACTGATTTATGAAAGCCAACATACTAACTGCCTTGTTCACCACCCTATCCACATATGATTAAACTTTTAGAGAATTATGTGCCATGACTCCTAAATCTTTTTGTTCCACTGGACTCCTCAATTGTCTACCATTTAATGTTTAGGTCCTATTTTGATTAGTCCGACCAAAATGTAGCGCCTCACATTTATCAGTATTAAACTCCATCTGCCATCTTCCAGCCCACTCTTCTAACTGTCCTATAATCACCCTGTAAGCTTTGATAATCCTCCTCACTGTCCATACCACTGCCAACCTTTGTATCATCTGCAAATTTACTGATCCAATTTGCCACCCTATCATCTAGATCATTAATATATATGACAAACAGCAGTGGACCCAGTACCAATCCCTGAGGCACTCCGCTTGTCACCAGACTCCAATTTTTCAAACAATTTTCCATCACTACTCTCTGGCATCTCCCATCCAACCATTGTTGAATCCTGTTCACTACTTCATCCACCGCCTTCCCCTCATCAACCTCCTCGAAAAACTCTAAGATTTGTTAGACGTGATCTACAAAACTATGTTGACTACTCTGAATCAATCCCTGTCTTTCCAAATAGTTGTACATACCATCTCTAAGAACACTTTCTATTAATTTACCCACCACTGACATCAGACATACAGGCCTATAATAACTAGGTTTACTTTACTTTAATAGGATGTTGCCAGGACTTCTAGAACTGAGTTACAGGGAAAGGTTAAGCAGGTTAGGACTTTATTCCCTAGCATAGAAGAATGAGGGGAGATTTAATAGAGGTATTGAGGGGGTTAGACAGAGTAAATGTAGATAGACTTTTTCTGCTGAAGGTAGGTGAGATACAAATCAGAGGTCATGCGTTAAAGATGAAAGGGCAAAAGGGGAAAGGGGAAACTTCTTCACACAGAGGGAGTGTGGAATGAGCTGCCAGCTGAAGTGGTGCATCCAGGCTCAATTTTAACATTTGAAAAGAATTTGGACAGGTGCACGGATGGGAGGTGTATGGAGGGCTATGGATTGGGTGCAGGTCAGTGGGACTAGGTAGAGTAAATGATTGGCACAGACTAAAAGGGTGGAAGTGCCTGTTTTCTGTGCTGTAATGTTCTATGGTTTACGGTTGTATAAAATGGTGTAAATAGAATTCAAATGAATTTACCCACAGCTGAAAATGGTACCTGGCTCTATTCCAAGGAAGGTTTTTGAGCACTCAGAAAAAACTCCAGACTGTGCCATCATTGCAGAGATATGCTTGGAGGATGTGGGAAGAACAGGAGTAATGAGATCATAATGCCACTAGCAGTCCATGAGATAATTACAATTTTTTTTGTTCACAGAACATGCTCTGTACTGTATTAGATAGTACATTATTTATAAATAAAAGCCACATTATTTCTTTCTATTTTCATCCCAAACTCAATTTTTTCTCTTGAAAGCACTGATCCATACATGACAAGCCATAGATTCCATAGGAATGGCAAGCATCCAATTCCTTATCTATTGTCCATTTTTAGGTAACATTAACGTAATGTTCATGCCAGGGCATGTCAGTTTCACGAGGATATAGATATCAGATCGTCACCAACACACCAAACAAACACTGATGAGGAAACAATGAGAAGCTGGAGGGATTCAGCAAGTCAGGAAGCATCCTTGGGTAGTCAATCAGTGCTTTGGGTCAAGACCCTTCACTGGGACTAATGTAGGAAGGGATGATGTCAAGTATACAAATAAGGGAAGAAAAAAGAGAGCAGGAGAAGTTGGGGAGCTTCCAGGAGATGAAAGGATATAGGACAGAAGGTGGGGGAGGTGGAGAGACAGCTAGAATGTTAGACAGAAAAGTTAGAACAGGAGTGAGCAAGGAAGAGATGGAAACAGTCAAACTGGATAGAGGTGGGGTGTGACCGAAAATTAGAAACATTGATATTCATCCCATTAGTTAGAAGACTTTCCGAAGTCTTTTGAAAATTGGGCAATTCAGGGTCATGGGGAAAAGTCAGGAGCTGATCCATGGTAGATCAGCCAGAATCTCAGGCTTAATGGGTCGAATGGCCTTCTCCTGCTCTGATTGTGTATTTTTTTGTCAGGAAGAACATGATGTGCTGTTCCTCAGGTTAATGCTCAGCTTCCCGCTGTCAATGAATGAGGCCGAGGACAGACAAGTTGGAAAGGCTAGGGGGGTTGAAATGATTGCCTTCAGGAATTTCAAGTTCAGACCCACACACAGAGTGCAGGTATTCGGTGGAGTGAGCGTCCAGTCTGTGTCTGGTCTCACTGATGTGGAGGATGCCACACTGGGTACACTGAATGTGGTAGATCAGGTCGGACAATGTGCAGGTAAAGCTCTGCCTCACCTGGATGGTCCTGGATCGAGGTGAAAATTACACAAGGGCTGTTTCAGACTTTATCAAAACAGCTGTGTATGAATGTGTCTCTACACCAAATCGTTCAGGGTTTTCCCCATCCAGAAGCCCTGGATGAACAATGAAATCCGAAATCTGCTGAGAAATCAGATCATAGGCATTTACTTTGTATACTCATGTAATCGTTGATTCTGCGTTACAGTTGACATCCCCCACCCCCCCAGTCTTCGTCCCAAAATCACATGCTTTCCATATGACTTGTGTAAAAGTTGCCCCCCCCCACCCACCATTTATGGCCCAGACTGCCTGCCAATCTGAGCTCCTAATGCCCTGACTGTGAACCCTTGCCTTAGCCACCCGCCTGTCCAAGCTCCCAACTCTCTGTTAGTGGATTTACAACCCAGTGCCGGCCATCCAAGCTCCTGACACCTTGAAAGATGCAGGTACTTATCTCGATCAAAATTAATAGCCCCCCGAAATTTGACCTGAAAAATTGGTCCCCGAAATTTAACTATTACATGAGTATATGCAGTATTTTTAGATTTTTGTGTGAATTTATCCCCTCAAAAGTATGACCCATTTAAATTTGACCCGAAAAATTGCTCCAAAAAAGCTCGACTATCACATGAGTATTTATGGTAAGTCCAGAGATCCAGATGAGTACAGAAGTAGCAGCTACAGCATAAGGAAAGCATAAGGAAAATGGAAACAATGAAGGATACCTGACAGCTAAGTGACATAACCTCCTACGAAACCAAATATGGTGCAGTAGGAGATGGCGAAGTTTCACTCCCTTTTATGCCTGATTCTACCATAAAAACAAGGAAGCACCACCATTGCACACTCCTGTGTTCCCTAATGATGCTATCCTATGCATACACAGCTAAATATTAAAATTCTGTGCTAACTTGCCAATGCATTCATGGATATCTTCAACATCTCACTCCAGCAGGGCGTGGTACCCACCTGTTTCAAGCAGGTATCAATCATACCAGTGCCCAAGAAGTGTGTGGCAACCTGCCTTAATGACTAGTGGCCAGCGGCACTCACATCAACAGTGATGAAATGTTTTGAAAGGCTGGAGTTGAAGTATATCAACTCTTGTCTGAGCAGCAACAGAGATCTGTTCCAATTCACTTATCGCAGCAACAGGTCTATGGCAGATGCAATCTCACTGGCTCTACAGAAAGCCTTGGAACTTCTGGACAACAAAGATGCATACATCAGAATGCTCTTTATTGATTACAGTTCTGCACTTAACACCGTCACCACCTCAAAATTGGTCAGCAAACTCCAAGTTCTGGGACTCACCACCCAACTGTGTAATTGAATCATTAATTTCCTCACCTCCAGTCTACAATCAGTGAGAATTGGTAAGGATATCTCCACAATCTCCATCAGTACTGGAGTATCACAGGGCTGCATCTTAGCCCCATGATCTACATGGTATACACCTATGAGGGCGTGGCTTGGTACAAAACCACCATTTATGAATTTGCTGACGATATCAAAGTAGTGGGTTGTATAATCTCCAGGATGGAGATTGAAAATTTGGCTGAATGGTGCAACAATAACAAACGCACACCATGTCACCAAAACTAAGGAGCTGATTGTTGACTTCAGGAAGAGAAAGCCAAGGAGTCACGTGATGGAGTAGTGGCCGGTAGGAGAATACCAGCCCTCTCCAGAAAAGAAGGAAAAAAGTAAAGAAAAAGCAAAGCCCCAGACACACAAACCACAACAAATAAAATATAAAGGTGTGGAGGAAATGGCACCAAAGAAAGAAAAGCCAAAAACAACGGGAAGAAAAGAAGAAGGAAAGACGCTGGAAAAGAAAGGTGAAGGTGAACGAAGAAGCAGGGACCCGCCGTGGAAAGACGAGCCCACTCCCTGAGGTCAGTAGAAACCCTGCAGGGTCGCGACCCACTGAATGCAGTACTACAAAGATGGCTCACGGAGCCAAACAGAGGTGCGCATGCGCGATGCGCAACACCGATGGGAGAGGGGACCAGCTGTGGAGTAGAACTCCGCAGCTTGAACAGCTGAGAAAGACCTGACAGCAGGGCTCCCAATGAGAAGATACAGAAAATAACAGGAACGGGAGGGAGGAGAATGAAAAAAGGAAACTAGAGACACAACAGATAACCAGACCAGAAGAAGAGGACCAACATCAAGACACCATTAAAAAAAACCCCAACAAACTGAGACAAACAGCCCAACAAGAAAGTCAGAAAAGACACAGATACAAAGCAGAGAAGAAGAAGACACAAACCCTAGAGCAGACACAGGAGAAGAAGAAGAAGGAGAACATCAAGCTCTGCACAGAGAAATAGAAGATAAAGGGAATGGACGGTACAAAGATTTTAAAAAAAATTCAAGAATATATGGAAGCAATAAAAGAATGCCAGACACGTGAATTTAATGAAATAAAAAGAAGAATAAAAGGTACAGAAGAAAAAGTGAGTAGATTAGAGATGGTGATGACAGAAATAGGGAAAAGAGTAGAAAAGGTGGAAGAACGAGAAACACCCATAGACATGGAAGTGGACGACTTAAAAAGAAAATTGGAAGAAACTGATAAAAACGTTAAAGAAATACAGGAGTTGTTAGTTCAGAAGATGGATATAATAGAAAACTATAATAGGAGAAACAATATAAAGATAGTGGGCTTTAAGGAAGATGAAGAAGGCAAAGATATGAAAGAATTTATAAAAGAATAGATCCCCAGGGTCCTAGGAATGCCAGAAATACAGGAAGGAATGGAAATAGAAAGGGCACACAGAACATGAGCCCCAAAACCACAGCCACAACAAAAACCAAGATCCATTCTAGTAAAATTCCTGAGATATACGACAAGAGAAAATATATTGGAGAAGGCAATGAAAAAAATGAGAGAAAACAAAAAGCCACTGGAATATAAAGGTCAAAAATTTTTTTTCTACCCAGACATAAGTTTTGAGCTCCTGAAGAGGAGGAAGGAATTTAACGCAGCAAAATCGATCCTATGGAAAAAAGGCTATAAATTTATATTAAGATATCCAGCGATGCTTAAAATAGTTATCGCGGGGCAGCAAAGCAGACTGTTCTCGGATCCGGAGAAAGCACGAGAATTTGCAGAACACCTGCAAAACAGAAAGAGAGATGAAGAGATGTAACAAGAACAAGAATGATGACAAACTTCATATAAAGAAGAAAAATAATGTATAAGTAAGAACTAAGAAGGGGAAGAAAGGAAGTAAGGGGGTAATTAAGAGGGTGAGCTTTGTTATATGTGAAGATAAAAGTCTTTTCTGGAGGGGGTTGGGTGGGAGAGAATTACAGTCACTGTGAAATCAGTTGATGCTTGCGAGCAGGTTGGCAATCCAAATGGAGAGGGGAATTGTGGTTGCCCGGCAAGGGACAAGGGGCAACTCAGAGAGGGGTGGGACATTTGGGGTTAAGTGAATTTTAGATGTGGGAATAGTGGAAATATTTTATGTTTTAGAAGTGTTGTCTTACAGTGTGTTCAAAAAAAGAAAACAGAAATGGATAAGGAGGAAAGGTGATGATGAGGAAGTGGAAATGAGAGGTAAACAAAGTATGAAATGGCCATGTTGAACTATATGATTATAAATATTAACGGAATACATAACCAAATCAAAAGGAAGAGGCTGTTAAATTTACTGAAGAAAGAAAAAAATTGATATAGCATTCGTGCAGGAAACACATCTAACTGAAGTGGAACACAAGAAATTAAGAAGAGACTGGGTAGGGCATGTTATGGCAGCATCATATAACTCAAAAACCAGAGTAGTAGCTATATTAATCAATAAAAATGTACCAATCAAAATAGAGGAGGAAATAATAGATCCAGCAGGGAGGTATGTAATGATAAAGTGTCAGATATATTCAGAATTTTGGAATTTGCTCAATGTATATGCACCTAATGAAGAGGATCAAAAATTTATGCAAGATATCTTTTTGAACATTGCAGATACGCAGGGGAATATACTGATAGGAGGGGTCTTTAACCTTAATTTGGAATCAAAGATGGAGGAAACTGGACAAAAGACTAGCAGAAAGAACAAAGTAACCAAATTTATGGTTAAATTGATGCAGGAAATGCAACCTTTGGATACATGGAGGAGATATCACCCAAAGGAGAAGGAATACTCATATTATTCGGATAGTCACAAAACATACTCAAGGATAGACCTGTTCCTGTTGTCAGCCCACATCCAAGGGAGAGTTAGAAAAATGGAATATAAAGCTAGATTGTTATCTGATCACTCACCCCTGTTATTAGCAATAGAGCTGGAGGACATCCCACCGAGAACATATAGATGGAGATTAAACTCCATGCTACTTAAAAGACAGGACTTTAGAGAATTCATTGAGCGACAAATTAAAATGTACTTTGAAATAAATGCGGAATCAGTGAAAGATAAATTTATACTATGGGATGCAAGGAAAGTGTTCATCAGAGGGCAGATAATAAGTTATGTAACTAAGATGAAGAAGGACAACAATCGGGAAATAGAACAGCTGGAAAGGGAAATAGCAAGTACAGAAAAAGAATTAGCAACAAGGGAAGATACAACAAAAAGAAGAGAATTGGCAGACAAAAAAAAAATGAAACGCTACAAACATACAAGGTGGAGAAGAACATAATGAAGACAAAACAAAAGTATTATGAGCGAGGAGAAAAAACGCACAAAATACTAGCTTGGCAGCTTAAGACATAACAAACTAAAAGAACAGTATTGGCATCAAGGAAAAAGGACAAAGAAATTACATATAACCCAACAGAGATCAATGAAAACTTCAAGGAATTCTACGAGCAATTATATCGAACTGAGAACGAAGGGAAAGAAGACAAAATAGATGAGTTTCTAGCTAAAATTGAACTACCGAATTTGCAAGAGGAGCAAAATAAATTAATAAGATCATTTGAAATAGAGGAAATACAGGATATATTAAAAAAACTACCAAACAATAAAACGCTGGGAGAGGACGGACTCCCAATAGAATTCTATAAAACATTTAAAGACTTATTAATTCCTCCTCTCATGGAAGTAATGAACCAGATTGAAGAAACACAAAACATGCCAGATTCATGCAAAACAGCAATAATTACAGTAATACCAAAGATGGGGAAAGATCCACTAACACCAGCAACGTATAGACCAATATCTCTACTCAACACAGATTATAAGATAATAGCTAAACTATTAGCAACAGATTGGCCGACTGTGTATCAAAAATAGTAAAACTAGATCAAAGTGGATTTATTAAGAAAAGACGAACAACGGCCAATATCTGTAAGTTCATTAACTTAATCCATGCAGTACAAGGAAACAAGACGCCAACAGTGGCGGTTGCCTTAGATGCAGAGAAAGCCTTTGACAGAGTAGAATGGAATTATTTATTTAAAATACTACAGAGGTTCAACCTACCAGAGAAATATATTAATTGGATTAAAGCATTATATAAGGGACCATTGGCGAAGGTGACAGTAAATGGATATATATCAAACCAATTTAAATTAAGCAGGTCAACTAGGCAGGGATGTCCACTATTTCCCTCACTGTTCGCGTTAACTATAGAACTACTGGCAGAACTGATAAGAACAGAAAATAAAATAAGAGGGATAAAAATAAAAGAGAAGGAATATAAAATCAGTCTATTTGCAGATGACGTCATAGTATACTTAACAGAAGCAGAAATATCAATAAAAGAATTACATAAGAAATTGAAGGAATATGGAGAAGTATCAGGGTACAAGATAAACGCAAATAAAAGTGAAGCGATGCCAATGAATAATGCGGATTTCACAAAGTTTAAGAAAGAATCACCATTTAGATGGCAAACACAAGCAATCTGATACCTAGGTATTCAACTAGATAATAATCTAGGCCATCTATACAAACTAAATTATCAGCCATTAATAAAGAAATTACAAGACAACTTAGAACAATGGAAAGTTTACCACTAACACTGATAGGAAGGGTAGATTGCATTAAAATGAATATCTTCCCAAGGATACAATACCTATTCCAATCATTACCAATTCCCTTAACAGAGAAATTCTTCAAGGAGCTAAAGAAAATAATAAGGAAATTCTTATGGAAAGGGGGGAAACTGAGAATAACACTAGATAAATTAACAGAATGGTACAAACAATGGGGCTTACAGCTACCAAACTTTAAGAATTATTATAGAGCAGCACCATTAAGATACCTATCAGATTTTTAATCAAACAAGGGAAAAACCAGATTGGACCAGATTAGAGCTCGATAAAATAGGGGAGAAGGTCCCTGAACATATATTATATAAGTGGGATGAAAAGCTCGTGCAACATGGGAATTCACCAGTACTGCACCATCTGCTCAACATTTGGAAGAAGATTCATGTAGAAAGTAAAAAAACAAATGATCAACTACCAAAATTAATATTGACGCAAAATCAACTAATCTCCTTCACAATAGATAACCTTTCCTTTAAAGAATGGGAGAGAAAAGGGATCAAAAGAATAGAAAATTGTTTTTCGGGAAATAAATTATTATCTTTTGAACAAATGAAGTGCAAATATGGTATAACTCACTGTACAATGTTTGCACACCACCAACTGAAAACCTACTTGAAGGACAAATTGGGAAGCAGGCTGAGGTTACCAGAAGGAAGCAATTTTGATTATGTGACACAATGATAATAAAAAGATTTATAACAATCATGTACATCAAACTGCAAGAGAAAGAGAACGAGGAAACAAGCTGTAAACCCAAACAAAAATGAGAACAAGATCTAAACATAAAGATAAAGAATGAAACATGGGAAAAGCTATGCTCCGGAACTATGAGAAATACAATAAACACGAGGTTACGCATGATACAATATAAATGGTTACACAGGCTATACACCATGCCCCAAAAATTAAATAAATGGGACCCAACAGTATCAGACAGATGTTTTCACTGTAAGAAGGAAATGGGAACAACAGTACATGCAATTTGGGCATGTGAGAAAGTGGAAAAGTTTTGGGAAGATCTAAATCAGGTATTAAATAAAATCACAAAAAGCAACATACCAAAAAACCCAGAGATCTTTCTTCTAAGTAATATAAGAACTAAAGAACTTGGACTCGATTTGGATGGAGCACAAAAAAGATTTATTATGATAGCCTTAGCTGTAGCAAAACAATGTATTATGTCAACCTAGAAATTAGAAGATAGCCTGAGAATACAGCAATGGTACATAGAAATGAATAAATGTATTCCATTGGAAAAAAATAACATATAATTTAAGAAATAACATCACAGTATTGGAACAAATTTGGGAACCGTACATGGAACACAACAGAGAAGTCCTATCGCGGACCTCCACTGCCTAAAATGACAGAAGGAGAAGACGACGAAATGAACTGACCCAATATGTAAAAGTAGATGACACAATTTTCTTGTTTATTTTCATTGTGCGATGACATTGTTTAATGGGTTTAATGTATCATATATGTTAAATGTTGAGTTGGTGGGGAGGGGGTGAAGGAGGGAGGGAAGGGAGGGGGGAAAAAGGGGAGAAAATGACTGTGTATATTCAAGAGGGAAATGTTTGTGTGTATTTTGGTTAATATGGTTCATAGTGTGAAAAATAAAAACATTAAAAAATAAGGAAGAGAAAGCCAGAGGTCTACAATCCAGTGATCATTGGGTGATCAGAGGTGGAGAGGATGAGCAAATTTATGTTCTTGGGAGTCACTATCTTGGAGGATCTTTCCTGGAACCAACACACAAATGGCATTGTGAAGAAAGCACATCAGCACCTCTACTTCCTCAGGAGTTTGAAGAGGTTTGGAATGACACAAAAAACGGTGGCAAATTTCTACAGATGTGTGGTAGAAAGTGTGCTCAGCGGCAGCATTACGGTCTGGTATGAGGCCACTCTGAGCATAAAGCCCTGCAAAAGGTAGTGAACATAGCCCAGGACATCACAGGCAAAACCTTCACCACCATCAAGAGAATCCACAAGGAATGTTGCTGTCAGAGAGCAGCAGCAATCATCAAGAATCCACATCAACCAGCACACTCTGTTCTTGCTGCTACCATCAGGGAAGTGGTGTAGATGCCACAAGACTTGCACTGCCAGGTTCAGGAACAGCTGCTCCCCCTCCCACCATCAGACTATTCAACAACAAACTCAATCAGAGACTTATTTAAGAATTCTTACTTTTGCACTTTATTGAATATTTTTCTCTTTGTATTGCACAGTCAGTTTGTTTACATTTCTTTACTTGTTTACATGCATATGTTAAGTCATTTTTTTTGCACTACTAATGATAATTTTGCCTGGCCCACAGGAAAAAGAATCCCATGGTTGAATGTGATATCATGTATGTACTCTGACAATGTCTGAAAACAGTACACAATATTCCAATGTCTTATAAAACTTTACCATCTCAACTCCTACACTCAATAATTTGATTTATGAAGGCCAATGTACCTAAAGCTCTCTTTGCGACCTTTCAACTTGTGACACCTCTTTCAGGGAAGTATGTATCTGTATTTCCAGATCCCTCAGTTCTATCGCACTCCTCACAACCAGGGTTCTATGCTCTTGTCACAGCCAGGGTTGTGATCTCAGGAGAGTTACCTGTGCCATGTGCTAGTGAGGTTAGAAATAGGAGGATAATTCAGCTTAACACATGGACAAGGCCATGGTGCAGGAGAGAGGACTTCAGGTTTCTGGATCATTGGGCTCTCTTCCAGGGAAAGTGGGACCTATTCCGATGGGACAGCTTGCATCTGAACTGGAAGGGGATGACTATCCTTGCGGGAAGGTTTGCTAGTGGTGGGAGTTTAAACTAGATTTGCGGGGAATGGGAACCAGTGCCAGAGCAGAAAGAGGAGTGGAGGAGGGAAAGGTGATGTAAAAATTGCATGTAAGTTGCATTGCAGTCAATGGATTGGATGTGATGGAAATGATCTCAGGTCCATCTATTTCGATGGAAGGAGTATTATAGGAAGGTGAACGAGCTTAGAGCTTGGATGGAATTATGACATCTGACCATTTGTGAAACTTAGTTGCAGGAGAGGCAGGACTGGAAACTCAATGTTCCTGGCTTCGGTTGCTTCAGATGCGATAGAATGGGAGGGATGAAAGGGGGAGGAGTGTCAATGTTCATCAGGGAAAATATCACAGCTGTGTGATAGGACAGATGAGAGGACTCGTCTACTGAGACAAAATAGGTGGAGCTGAGGAATGGGAAATATATGACCACACTCATGGTGTTGTATTATTGACCGTCCAACAGTCAATAAGAATTGGAGGAGCAAATCTGTAGAGAGAGAGAACAAACATCTGCAGGAAGCATAGATTGTGATAGTAGGAGATTCTAACTTTCCACATATTGACTGGGACTCCCATAATGGCTGCATGTTATGGAGTTTGTCAAATGTGTTCAGTATAGAGAGTGCAATACTGGATCTCCTATTAGGGAATGAGACAGGACAGTGACTAAAGTATGTGTAAGGGAACATTTTGGGTCCAATGCCATTAGGATCAAATTGAATATGGAGAAAAATAGGTCTGAGCCGTGGTTTGAAATTCTAAATTGGAGAAAGGCTAATTTTGAGGAATTGAGAATGGATCCAGAATGCGTGGATTTGGATAAATTGTTTTTTTGGCAAGGATGTGTGAGGTAAGTGGAGGGCTTTCAAAGGTGAAATTTTGAGAGTACAAAGTTTGTAGGCTCTTGGCAGGATTAATGGCAAGGTTAGTAGGCATAGGGAACCTTGTTTTTTGAGGGATGTTAGGGATCTAGTTTGGAAGATATAGGCAGGTATAGCAACATGGAGCAAAATTAGGTATGTTAGGACTATGAAAAAAACAAGATAAACCTCAAGAAAGAAATCAGGAAGGCTAAAAGAAGACATGAGGTGGTTTTGGCAGACAATGTGATGGAAAATCTGAAGGGTTTCTACATGTATATTAAAAGCAAAAGGATAGTAAAGGGAAAAATTGACCCCTTGAAGATCAGAGTGGTCAGTTTTGTATGAAGCCTAAAGAGATGGGGGAAATCTTAAATTTTTTTAAAAATCATTCAGGAAATGGGAACAGAGTCATAGGAAGTAAGGAAAACAAGCAGTGAGGTCATGGAATCTATACCGAATAAAGAGGAGGAAGTGCTTGCTAACTTAAAGCAAATAAGGGTGGATAAATTCCCAGGGCCTGACAAGATATTCCCTTGGACCTTGAGGGAGGCAAGTGTAGAAATCGCAGGGGCTCTGGCAGATATATTTAAAATGTCCTTAGCCATGGGTGAGATGCCAGAGGACTGGAGGATAGATCATATTGTTCCATTGTTTAAAAAAGTCTCTAAATATAACTCTGGAAATTATAGGCTGGTGAGCCTGACATCATTAGTAAGTAAATTAATGGAAGATGATCTAAGATAGAGATTCCCAAAGTGGGTGCCACCGCCCCCTGTGGGCGGTGGGAAGATCCAAGGAGGAAGTGAGGGCAAAGGGGAAGTTCCAAGTTTAATGAAGAAGCCAGTGCAGTTATTTTCTGGCCAGACTCAGGGTGGCAGTAGTGAGCAAAATAAATGGCGACAAGGCGTTCTTGCAAGAGCTGTTCTTGGTTGCCGCCATGTTGCACTGGCGTCACTACCCTACTCTCAGCGCGCCACTACTCCCTGCTCAGTGCCATCACTCCCCCAACCCTCTCAGTACTTACTAACCCCTTCCACCTTGCTCAGCACTTCCAATAACCCCACACCCTGCTCAGCGCTGCCACTAACCCCCCCACCCCCCACCACCCATCACAATTGTATGGGGGGCGCTCAGGATGTGGCCTGGAGGCCAAAGGGGTAGCAGACTGATCTAAGAGATTGGATATACAATTATTTAGATAGCCATTGACTGATTAGGTATAGTCAGCAAGGCTTTATGCATGGTAGGTGCATGGTTTAACCAATGTTATAGATTTTTTTGAGAAGGTTACCAGAAAAGTTGATGAAGAAAAGGCTGTGGATGTTATCTACATGGACTTTAGTAAGGCCTTTAATAAGGTCCTACACATGAGGTTAGTCAGGAATGTTCAGATACTTATTCACGTATTGCCACTCAGGCCCAGATGTAACCCCAATAGAGGGGCAGGCAGTCAGCCCACCCTGAACCCACATCCGTGCGCCTCCTTAATCTGTGAATAGCCAACTTGGCCCAGCAACAACCGCACAAGGAGATCCTCCAAGCACCCAATTCAGCTCCCCATGGGGCTGAAGTACAGTTAGAACTTATAGAACAGACCCTTCAGGTAGGTGAAGAGGGGTTGCAACCTAACACACTCCACAGAGATGTGTATACCTTCTTCTCCCAGCCGCAGAAGTGACAGGTGGCCGGGAGTTGGCAAACCGACTCAGAAGGCAGTTGCACAGCACTACTTGCTACAACACTCTCCACCCTAGATCACCAGTGTAAAGGAGGAGGACTCTCAGGTAAAGAGACCTCCACTGCGGACCTGCCCTGCTGCCAGGTGGTAAAACAGAACACTACAATATGAGGAAGTGGAAAGTGCGCAAGAGTAGCCCTTGCAGAAACCACGTGAGTGCGTTCCAGAATGGCATGGTGTGAATCACCACTAGGCAGCTCACTTTGTGCCAGACCAGCTCCCAGAAAAAGCCTTTGGGCCTTGGGTCTGAGATACATCCCTGGTTGATTGGGTGTCAGCACAGCCAGGATTGCTCCAACCCCCTGGAGCCCCCCCGACATGTTGCCATAGGACAGGGTCCAGCCCATCCAACAGAGACCATGCCTGAAGTGCATGAGATTCCGATAAAACACAGGCAGTTCCTGCATAGCAGCATGGCTGATATTCACCGCCATGAGTCAGTGGGTGATCGGCAGATTCAGGTCTGCTGCAGGGATCCAGAGCATCCTGTCACCCCAGAGGAAGTCTATCAACTTCCACTGGGTAGTGGTAACACAAATCATGGGCGGAACCAGGGTAACTAGCCGATACCACAGCATTGGGGCCACCAGCTGGTTGATGGCTAGTGCCCTGCCTCATTATGGGATGGCACAGATGAGACCTGACCAGCACCACTCCTCAACCCCTTTCCTTTCCTCTCCATTCAGAGCGCAACCCATTCTCAGGTTTTTCTTCTATCCTCCCATGTGTATCCACCTGGATCTCTTACCTGTGAGTCTATGCTCCTCCCTACCCTTTCTTTCCCCCTCCCACCACCTTTTTATTCAGGCCCCTGCCTGCTTTTTGCTCATACCTTGATAAAGGGCCCAGATGAACTTGCTGTGGATGTCGCGTGACCTGCTAAGTTGCTCCAGCATTTTTGTTTATTGCACTTCCATAATAAAACATTGTCTTCTCAAGAGTTTTTTGTGAACTTGAGAATCATAATGTGCTTTTGACTATAAATCCAAAATATGCCTTTAGATATACTCACAGCATACCTTGTTTGCAAAGCATTTTCATGTAGACATCTTTAGAGGCTATCAGGTTGCTGAACAAGGACAACACACTCTGCATGACCGGACCAAGAAGGTTGTCCTGGTGCTCCTGTGAAGGAAAGAGTAGAAGTTGGAAATGCAACCCAAGTAGCAAACAGGTTCACAGCAACAGAACAAAGCCTGCCTGTGGTACCACAATAAACAAGAGAGGCCAGGTTCAACAGGATCACTGGTCAAATACACTTGCCAAGCAGCAGTTAACTATGTTTGCAGATGGCACATCTATCTAGTAATTGCTGCCACCTACAATGGGAACCCCTTCCCCTCTCCACTTTCTCTCCAGGTCTCCCTTGTCCACTCATCCCTTCTCACCAATCGCCCCCTTGATAGCTTCCCTTGTGACTACAGGAAATGCTATACATGCACCCACACCTCTTCCCTCACCACCATTCAAGGCCCCAAACATTTCTTCCAAGTGAAACAAAATTTCACTTGTGAATCTGCAGATTCAACAGCAAGAATCTGACTGCTTCAACAGCAAGGATCTCCCAATGGCCAATTATTTTAATTCCACATCACAAAGTGCACATTTGTGCATTGAAAAAATGATCTTGCAGGGCTTGTTTCAACTCAGAAGCAGATGCAGAGTTTGAAGGACAATTGTATGAGGCATGAGTAAAACAGGAAAGTCTGCTAGGCACCATGATTGAATGCTAGAGAAATTCAGCAGGTCAAACAGTGTTCTTTATCCAGAAAAGATAAAGATCATAACCAATGTTTCAGACTTGAGTCCTTCATCAAGGTATGGAGCAAAATGTAGGCAGGCACCCAAGTTTACAGCTATGGATCCTTGGGCCATTGAAACCTGTACAGGCCAACTGGGTTGCATTGCAAGAGGGCTACGAGTAAGTCACATACATCTGGGCTGGTTTGCAGATGAAGAGAGTTTAAACTACTCGGTGGGAAGATAGGAACATTACAACATTTTAAGAACAGAGACAAGACTGAATTCAGTCGATAAGGATGATCAGTGAACAAATCTAAATGATCTCTTAGCTCTCTGCTTTTTTAGCATGCTACATTATAGTATTACCAGCTACAATACACTGATACACTAGGGCTGCCCTGATGCACTCTTCAGCATTGAGTTGACCTTGTGACTGGATTGTAATAGGAATAAGGGATATTCTTGACCAGAAGATTACCAATTGCTTTGCTAAACATTTCTACTGCCTAGATATGAGGTGCAATATCTGTGTAAAAAACACACAGAAATGCTGGAGGAACTCAGTCGGTCTCACAGCATCCATAGGCGGTAAAGATATATTACTGACGTTTCAGGCTTGAGCCCTTCTTCAAGGTATAAGCAAAAGCAGGCAGTCATCTTAATTAAAGACCAGAGATTAGGGGGAAGAATGGGAGGGGGAGAAGTCTAGAGACCAACAGTCAAAACCTGTTAATGGGATGTGATAAGATTGATTTTAGTTCTGTGAAAGGTGACAGAGAGAAAAGGGGAGACAGAGAAAATTAGAGGAAACAGGAAAGGGTGGAAGAGGGGGGAGGTTGTTAACAGGAACCAGAGATAATGTGCGACTCTGCTTAGTGAAACATGATTGCTGTTTTCTATAACCTGTGGAGGGGCATTGTCTCCACAAGGATGTATGGTGAATAATTCTAGAAATGTTATTTGGATAGATGCCACATAGAGGATGAGGCCAAGTACAAGTTGTTAAAAAGATGATCTAAACTTGGAGAAGGTAAGTCATCAGGACTGGGAACGATGCATTCTCAGATTTTTGAGGAGGAAATCACACAGGCTTTGTCCATTTGGGACATTTAAAAGACTCTTAGATAGGCAGATGACTGTAAGAAAGATAGAGGGACCTGGGCTGTGAGGTTAAAAAGTGGAAAATAGGTTTATAGGGGTTGGCACAACATGTGGGCTAAATGCTTGTACTGTGCTGTACTGTTCTACATTCCATAACCTTTCAACATTCTTTGGTGCCAGAACAGAAAAAGTTACTACCCTGTTCTAAAACAAGACTAAAGATAAATTCTTTAACATAGGCTGTTCAGTTTAAACTCAATGCTGGAAGAACACAGGAGAAAAAGAATGGTGAACATTTTAGGCCAAAGTGGGGACCAATGAACCTTCATCAATTCCCATTTTAACCCAGGTTATGGGTTGATCTTGGACAGGATTAATAGTCATATGGAACAAAATGGAAAGCCAGCATGTTCAGGGACAATCATAAAAACACAGAAATGCTGGAGGAACTCAGCCAGTCCCGCAATGTCCATAGAAGGTAAAGATATATTATCGACTTCAGTCTGAGTCTGAGAAAGGGCTAAGTGAAAACTGCAATCACAGCATCTGCAGACTTTAGTTTTACTCTCTCAGGGACAATCATGCTCAACTAGTTGGACACAATGCTTTGATGAGATCACAGGTAAGATTGATAAACATAAATGCCATTGACTTCTCGAAGGCTTTTATTGATAAATTAACATTTTATATTTAGAAATACAGAATGGTAACAGGCCTTTCTGGCCCATGAGCCTGTGCTTCCCAATTACACCCAATTAATCTTCAACCCCTACATGTTTTGAAGGGAGGAAACTGGAGCGCATGGAGGTAACCCATGTAGACACGGGGAAAATGTACCAAACTGTTACAGACAGCACAGGATTTGAACTCTTGTCACTGGCGCTATAACAAAGTTGCGCTAACTGCTATGCTAACCACGCACCCACATGGAAAAAAAAAGGATAGCATGGCTACACATATGGCTTTGTGAGAGACAACAACAGACATGGTGAATCTTTTTTCTGGAAGGTGAATAGCAATGTTCCTGGGAGTCATATTTAAGGTCTTTACATTATTTGATCTAAAATAATGATCCAGGCAGTGACGGTCACAATTTCTAAACTTGCAGATGATCCAAAACTTGGAAGTATTGTGAACTGCAAAAAGGATAATGTCACAGAATTATACAGCATAGAAACAGGCCCTTTGGCCCACAACCTCCATGCCAACCTTCCAGTATGAACAATACATATCTTATTTACCAGCATTTGGCCTATTGCTTTCTGTGCCTTGGAGATTCAAATGCTTCCCCATCTACTTTTGAAATGCTGTGAAAGAGTTACATTCTCAGGCAGAATGTTCCAGAATGCCATCATTCTTCTTCCCTGCAACCATGTCTCCTGAATAAACCCCACAACGGTGCTCTGATGCTGCCTTTGCTGGGTATTAATTGTTCTCTCTCATTGTTAACTCCATACTCAGTAACTATACTCTTATCCTTCTACTTTGCACAGCTGTATGAACTGACATGCCAGACTGCTCACAGAAGAACTTTTCTCACTGTATCTGAATTCTGTTGTTCCTCAACTCAAACCAATACATTCTTGTTTTATACCATTCCGTAATGGGAAGAATGTTTGCACATTGCATCCTACAATCTTGTATTTATAAGACCATTAGACATAGGAGCAGAAATAGTCCATTCACCCCATTGAGTGTGCCCCACTATTTAGTCATGAGCTGATCCATTTTCCCACTTAGCCTGCCCTTTTTCCCATAACCTTTGATGGCCTGGCTAATCAATAACGTATCAATCTCTGCCTTAAATACACCTAATAACCTAGCCTTCACAACTGCCTGTGGCAACAAATTCCACAGATTCACCATCCTCTAGACCAGGGGTGTCAAACTCAAATTCACGGAGGGCCAAAATTAAAAACTTGGACTAAGTCGAGGGCCGAACTAAATATTTATTGAAAATTTTTAACATCTGCATGTTTTCTCTTCTTTCAACATATGTAATGTTAAACTTTTTCTTATTAAAATAAATGTTTAATAATAGTTTTGGATAAACTCTTTCATTGTCATTGTCATTGGCCCATTTCCTTTAGCGTTCTGAAACCGTGCACATGACGAGTCAATGAGGGATGATTAAAGCAGTGGTCTTCAAACTTTTTCTTTCCACCCACAGACCACCTTAAGCAATCCCTTACTAATCACAGAGCACCAATGGCACAGGGACGCGAGTGGAAAGAAAAAGGTTGAGAACTGTTGTATTGTGGTAACTCCACATCTGATTAGGTTAATTGTTAGGCAAGTGGTCAGAGAAGGACCCCCCCCCCCACCCCAAGAAAGGCTTAAATCACAGGAACAAAATAAGCTTCCGTCTCACTGCTCCTAATCTTACACACAGTCCTGATGTGGAATGTGGGGTCGCAGCTCCACGTTCACCCGAGTTCAGGTGCTGTCTGTGTGGAGTTTGTACGCTCTCCCCTTGTCTTGGACCAACAGGTCGGTCGCCTGACGAAGGCACCTGAACCCCCCGTTGAAACGCCGGCGTCCGGGGCGGTGGAGGAATTGGCTGAGAAGAGCGTGTTGCTCCCACCCCCCTCCCATGGTTGGAGAGGGATTAAACTGTGATCTCACGGCGCCGGGCTCGTCTCCAACAAAAGGAGCGGGAGGCAGGGTCCACCGCGCACGGAGCGAGGGGGAAGGCATCGCCAACGAGACGTTCGGTCCGGCGTCGCCGCTGAAGCGCAGACCCAGCGAGGATGGTCCCCAACTGCAGCCGCGTCTGTGTGTCCAGGAGCCGGGCGGGCTGAGTGCGGCGCTCCGATCCCCGGGATTCGGGACTCTGAGATCCCTCCACACCTCTGGCGTCTTCATTTTCACCTTCAGTGTGCATGCGCTATACTGGCGCGGCGGCCAGCGGGCCAACTCTAATATATATTTAATATGATCTTGCTGGCCAAATATAATTATATCGTGGGCCAAATTTGGCCTGCGGGCCAGAGTTTGACATGTGTGCTCTAAATGAAGAAATTCCTCCTCATCTCTGTTGTAAGTGGACGCTTGAAGATGTGCCCTCTTGTCCTAAACTTACCCACCATGGGAAACGAACTTTCGACATCTACTCTGTCCACACCTTTAAACAAGTAAGATCACCTGGCTTTGCTCCTTCTTCCTTCAGCAGACAGAGCCCAAAAAGAGAGGCTCCAGAGATCAAGACAGCTAGAAGGTGGTAACAGAAGGCTGAAGAACATTTGCAGGACTTCCTCGAGTCAGTGGATTGGGTGTTCGAGGACTCATCTGAGGATCTGAATGATTACATCAGGGCTGTCACAGATTTTATCAAAACAGCTGTGGACAAGTGTGGCCCAACCAATTCTTTCAGTGTTTTCCCCAACTAGAGGTCCTGGATGAACAATGAAATCCTGAAAGCGATGAGAGCCAGATCACAGGCATTTAAGTCCAGAGATCTATATCAATACAGAAGAAGCAGGAATAACCTACGAAAAGCCATCTCCCAGGTGAAGTGGAGATTCCAGATGAAAATGGAAACAATGAAGGACACCTGACAGCTGTGGCAGGGTTTAAATGATACAACCTGCTGCAAAACCAAATCCAGTGCAGTAGCAGATGGCAAAGCTTCACTCCCAGATAAACTCAATGCCTGATTTGACCACAGTACTAGGGAAGAACCACTCCTCCACACCCCCACTTTCCTGTGCTTTTGAGGATCTTTCCACCGGATGGTCAACCTATGTGGTTGAATTCCCCAGAGACTAGATGGAAGTTCCTCCAAGAAAAACTTGCTTTACCACCAACCTGAATCTATTGATTTGGCTGTTGGTCTGTTATAATTAATAAGCTGATTCTGCTAAAGAGGTCAAATTGCATTGTTGCTCTGTGCAGGTTTAAATTGAGCTGTTTGATTACATATAACTTTTTTCTTTCTTTTTTTGACATACATAATTCTTTCTCTTCCTTTTCTCCTTTCCCTTCCTTAATGTAATTTACAATTAAAGTGATTTGTGGATGTTAGTTGATATATACATTGTCTTGTGTATTTTGTGTTGAAAAGTAGAATTTTTTAACTAGATATCTTTCGTCTATTATAAACTGTTTAAACCCATTTTTTTCTTTTTTAAACTGACTTGTATTTTGTAAATTTTGTTACTTTAGAATGGCGGAAAATTCTTCTACTTTTAAAATTTTAAGATAGCTGTGGTTATAATTTCAATATTTATGAACACTAGTTTGAAAATTGTTTAACTTTTGTGTTCAACGTGCTCAATTCAAGGCCACACACTGGCTGACTGCCGAAATCTAAAGCACACTGCTTTTGACCTTGTAACTAGCTATTTCCAAGCAGCGGAACAGTCAGGAAAGTGGGCAAAGTTGCAGTTTTATTTCAGATTATAAAATGCATTTTTTTAACCCTTACAGGTACAGATTGATATCTGAATAGACAGGTGTATCAAACATTATAGGATAAGGCTGGGAGTTGGACTGAGTGGCAGAATGCATCGGCTAGTGTTAGAAGGGCAGAGCAGATTTGACAAGCCGAATGGCCTACTATTCTTATATTTTATGGTTTTACATTGAAAAAGGTCCTGTTTATGTATGTACAAAATATTGAATTTTAAAATACAAATACAGCAAACAACCATTTAACTAGATTATTTTATTCTTTAAATTTATAGTCATATTAAAAGGGAAGAATACTCTTCTATATTTTTTCCTTGTGCTGTGAGTGTCAGAATTTAGTATAATTTTGGAGACTCTCCAGTTTGAGACCGGGGATTAGATTAGGTGTAGGAGAGTATGTAGGTCCATGTGGAACTGCTCAGCAGTGGGTGGAGGGTGGGGGCTTTGCTAGATTAGATTTATTGTTTCTGGGCAGCTGTGAGAGTTCATTCTTAAACATAAATCTGTTCCATATTTTGATCTTTGCCATTTTTTGGGATCCTCTCCCGAATGTGGTCTACGCAGGCACAGAAATCTTTATTTTTACATTTTTGAATAAACCTTTAAATGGATGTTAAAATTATAACTTTGTTTCTTTGAATGTTAATGGCTTGAACCATCCAATTAAATGAGAAAAGATTAATTAATAAAAAAATATTTAAAATGTTTCAAGCCGAAATTTTCTTTGTGCAAGAAATGCACATTCGCAAAGAGGATGAAAATTGTTTATTAAAGTTCTGGAGAGGTTTGTAGTTTTGTTCTCTGTCTACAGTTTACAGCTCTTCAGCGCTTGACGTCCTGCTTTGCGGAAACTGCCAAAATGTTTGGCCTGGAAGTCAGCCTGAAGAAAACTGAGGTCCTCCATCAGCCAGCTCCCCACCATGATTACCAGCCCCCCCACATCTCCATCGGGCACACAAAACTCAAAACGGTCAACCAGTTTACCTATCTCGACTGCACCATTTCATCAGATGCAAGGATCGACAATGAGATAGACAACAGACTCGCCAAGGCAAATAGCGCCTTTGGAAGACTACACAAAAGAGTCTGGAAAAACAACCAACTGAAAAACCTCACAAAGATAAGCGTATACAGAGCCGTTGTCATACCCACACTCCTGTTCGGCTCCGAATCTTGGGTCCTCTACCGGCACCACCTACGGCTCCTAGAACGCTTCCACCAGCATTGTCTCCGCTCCATCCTCAACATCCATTGGAGCGCTTACATCCCTAACGTCGAAGTACTCGAGATGGCAGAGGTCGACAGCATCGAGTCCACGCTGCTGAAGATCCAGCTGCGCTGGATGGGTCACGTCTCCAGAATGGAGGACCATCGCCTTCCCAAGATCGTGTTATATGGCGAGCTCTCCACTGGCCACCGTGACAGAGGTGCACCAAAGAAAAGGTACAAGGACTGCCTAAAGAAATCTCTTGGTGCCTGCCACATTGACCACCGCCAGTGGGCTGATATCGCCTCAAACCGTGCATCTTGGCGCCTCACAGTTTGGCGGGCAGCAACCTCCTTTGAAGAAGACCGCAGAGCCTACCTCACTGACAAAAGGCAAAGGAGGAAAAACCCAACACCCAACCCCAACCAACCAATTTTCCCCTGCAACCGCTGCAATCGTGTCTGCCTGTCCCGCATCGGACTTGTCAGCCACAAACGAGCCTGCAGCTGACGTGGACTTTTTACCCCCTTCATAAATCTTCGTCCGTGAAGCCAAGCCAAAGAACAAAGAGAAGAACAGTTTACAGTTAAAGGTGTATCAATCTTTATTGACTCTAAAGTTCCCTTTGTGTATTTTAAAATGATTATGGATTCTATAGATATATTATTAATAGTTACGGGCAAATTGAATAATGAAAAAGTCACCTTGGTTAAAATATATATGCTCCTATTGTTGATGATCTGGATTTTTAAAAGAAGGTTTTTGCTTCTTTACCAAATCTAAATGAATATATACTGATTATGGGTGGAGATGTCAATTGTTTTCTTAATCCTCTAATCAGATATTTCCTAATACCTCTAATCAAATTCTTCCTAATAGATTTGATACTTTTATTAACTCTTTTCTGGTTGATTATGGATTAGTTGATATATGGAGGCTTTTACATCCTAAGGACAAAGACTTCTCTTTTTTTCTCATGTTTATCATAGTTATTCTAGAATTGATTATTTCTTTATTGATACTTATCTGGTCCTCTTGGTAATGGACTGTGTATATTATGTAATTGCTGTTACCAATCATGCACCCTTAAAATTCTCTTTTAAATTTTATGATGTTATTCCCGGAGATCAGAAGTGGCAGTTCAATTTGACTACTTAAAGTTGAGACGTTTGTAGACTTTATTAAGGAAAAAAACCTCTCATTTTTAAAACAAACTCATCTGAGGGAATGTCGAGCCTAACTGTTTGGGATCAATTTAATGCATATCTGCGAGGACAAATAATTTCTTATTCAGTAGGGTTAAGGAAACGTACAAAAGAACAGTTGTTATTAATGAATTAAAAAATCAAATAAATTGATAGAGAGTACTCGAGGAAACATAATATCGGCCTCTACAAGGAAAGAGTCAAACCCCAAATGCAATATCATTTATTATTAACATATCCTATTGAGGGACAGTTGTTTAAATCAAAAAGCCAGTTTTATGTAATGGAGATAAATCAGGTAAATTATTAGCAGGACAATTAAAGGCAGCTCTGGCTAAAAGACAGATTCCTAAGATTCGTAAAGGAGATGGCAATATTGTTTACAATCTGATTAAATTAATAAGGCATTTTAGGTTTTCTATTCTGATTTATATAAATCTTAATTTCATGGTAATATCATAACTATGGATAGATTCCTGCTATGATTGAATATCCCTAAAATTTCTTCTAATTATCAACTTTTATTTGAAGATCCAATATCAGAAATAGAACATTTTAAATCTGTTTTCTCTCTTCAATCTGGTAATGCTCCAGGCCTGGATGGTTATACAGTTGAGTTTTTAAAAATGATTTGCTAACATACTAATGCCTCAGTTGTGTAAGGTGTTTAATGGTTCTGTATCTCTTGGAACTTTGCCAGGGACATTTGATGAAGCATCAATTTTGTTAATTCCTAAGAAAGTTAGTTTGTGCTTCCTATGGACCAATACCGTTGTTGAACGTTATAACCATATAACCATTTACGGAGCGGAAACAGGCCATGTTGGCCTTTCAAGTCCGCACCGGTTCACTGATTTTGTGCGCCATCTTCAGGCATTGGCGATTTTAAGTGTAGTGTATCTTTGAGAATTTTAACATCTATCCATAGGTACTCTGTACTTTGGATGTGAAATCTCATATTAAAATATTCAAAAACATTGGCTGTGTGGGAGAAGCCAGTGAGTGGCTGTGGACTGATTCCAAAATTCTTTCTAAGATTTTAGCTTTTAGATTGGAAAATATTCTTCCTCAGATAATTTCTACAGACCAAACAGGAATTATAAAGAATCAAACAAGATTTATAAATAATCATTATTCACATTTTAATATCCATAGGTTAATAAATATTATTTATTCTCCATTGACTATAATTCCAGAATGTACAGAATTAATAGATGAAAAAAAGGTTTTTGATAGAGTGGAATGGAAATATCTGTTCGAAGTTTTGGAAAGATTCAATTTCGGTCCTGGTTTTATTTCATGGATTAATTTGATCTATCATGCTCCTGTTGCCACTGTAATTACAAATAATCAATAATCTTTTTTTAATCTGTTTTGAGACACGAGAGAGGATTGTCCATTAGGTCCTTTATTATTTAACCTAGCCTTGAAACCTTTAGTGATAGCAATTTGTGACTCAGTGATATTCAGGGTATTAACAGTGGAGATGTAATTCACACACTATCTTTATACACAAATGATTTTTTAGTATATATTTCAGATCTTTCTTTGCTTTTCCAATTCAGTATTTTTTCAGGATATATATTGAATCTCCACAAAAGTGAAATTTTTCCAATGAATTTGCATGAACCTATCTATAAGCATATACATTTTAGAGTGGTTGAAGAACATTTTACATATTTTGGGGTTAAGATCATGAAAATATTTAAATATTTATACAAATTTAATTTTCTCCCTTTATGAAACAAACACTTTTTAGATGGTCTCCATTGGCCATAACTTTAAATGGTCATATAAATGACATCAAGGTGATAATTTAACCCAAATTTTTGTATATATTTCAAGGAGTTTCCATTGTTATTCCTAAATCATTTTTTGATAATATTGACTTTAAAATTTCCTCATATATGGAATAATAAGAATGCAAGGTTGAGTAAATTTCATACGCAGAACTTAAAGAAAGATGGTGGTATGACTTCCCCTAATCTTAAATTTTATTATTGGGCAGTTAATATTTGATATATTATTTTCTGGCTATGTTATTCTGACAAACCAGAATGCACTCATTGGACAGATTTGGATTTGAAATATGTACAGAGGTTTTCATTAGCTTCCTCTTTGGGAGCTGCTCTTCCTTTTACAATTCTAAGATTAGTATAAGTATCTTCAATCCAATACATTGTAGCAGCTGCTACACACAGAAAACACCACTAGACTCGGTGGGGTTTCCAGTAGACTGTTTATTTAAATTTCGCGTGAGTCCCTTTAAGGCCTGGGGCACGAGCTGTGGCCTAAGCCATGAGGCAGTGAGCAAGCCCTGACGGCACCAGCTTCTGCAGCTGCCCTGCCAGTGTGGCGGTACAAATGGGGCTGGTTCCCTCCGCTTGGGTGGCCGGCCCCTCCATTTGGGTTGTGCCGTCTTTATGGGCTGGTTTAAGTCCACGTGTGCCGGCTTTAGCCAGTTGACTGTGAAAAGTTCCTCCCTGCCCCCAATGTCCAGAGTAAAGGCCTTTCCCGATCACTGGAGGACTTTGTACAGGCTCTCGTACAGGCGCTGCAGGGGGGCCAGGTGTGGGCCGTGCCAGATGAACACAAACTCTGCTGAGTCCAGCTCTTTGGGGTCATTCGCCGGATGCTTGCTGTGGTAGGTTGGCGGTGGGGGTGTTAACAAGGCAAGCTTGCTGCGGAGGTCCGTGAGTAGCATCAGGGTCTCACCTCCCCGCTCGGCATCTGCTTCAAGAAACTCCCCTGGTAGCAACAGCTGTGCACCCTAGACGAGCTCTGCGGACGAAACTTGGAGGCCTTCCTTTGGAGCCGTTCGAATGCCAAGCAGGATCCATGGCAGCTCGTCTGCCCAGTTAGGTCCTCTCAGCCGCGCCATGAGGGCTGCCTTGAGGTGTCGGTGGAAATGTTCTGCGAGTCTATTCGCTTGGGGATGATAGGCTGTTTTGTGATGGAGCTGGCTCCCCAAGCAGTTCGCCTGGTGCACCCAAAGGGCGGAGGTGAACTGAGCACCCCTGTCGCTGGTAATGTGGGCTGGGATGCCGAAACATGCGACCCAGTTCATGAGCAGGGCTCTGGCGCAGGATTCGGCTGAAGTGTCCTTGAAGGGGATGGCTTTCAGCCACCTCGTCTTCCGATCGACCACGGTCAGGAGGCAGCGGGTGTTCCTGGACACCAGTAGGGGACACACTACGTCAACGTGGATATGGTCAAACCTGCTGGTCGGCAGGTCAAAGCACTGAACTTTGGATGCTTGGCAATGCATGCAGTTCCTTGCCATCTGGGCCACTTGTTTCTTTAACATGTGTCAAATGAAGTGTTCTGCCACCATGCACACTGTCGTCTTGACTGAGGGGTGAGTCAGGTTGTGGATCACTCAGAATGCATCCTGCCTCCACTGTGGGGGGACTATCGGTCGCGATGAGCCGGTTGAGATATTGGACAGGACTGTGTGGTGGCTGCCCAGCAGCTTCAGGTCCTCGAGACGCAGGCCGGTGATGGTGGTTCGGAGGGCCTGCGTCTCTTCGTCATTTCTCTGGGCCTGAACTAATTGGGCGTAGTTCAGGCTGAGGGAAAAGTTGTGGATGGTCGGTCTGGAAAGCACGTTGGCATCAACATTGTCCTTCCCCGCCTGGTGTTGGATGTTGGTGGTGAACTCCGAGTTATGGGAAAGGTGTCATTGCTGGCAGGCTGACCAGGCAAGGGCCTGAGCAAGCGGCTTGTGGTCTGTGAAGGTGGTGAACGGTCTGCCCTCCAGGAAGTAGTGGAAGTGCCTGATCGCGAGGTACAAGGCCAGGAATTCTCGGTCGAATGCGCTGTACTTCAACTCGGGTAGTCGGAGGTGCCAGCTGAAGGGGGCGCCACTGCCCGTTGACCTCTTGCTTTAGGACTCCCCTGATGGCAGTGGCAGGCGCGTCCACGGAGAGTGCTGTGTGGGCGTCAGTTCAGGGGTGACACTTGCAAGGGTGACCTTGGTCTGGGTATAGGCTGTCTCGACCTCTTTCGGCCTCTTGAGTGTCTTTTGTTTAGAGGCGATCAGGGCGAACAGTGGGCGCATTATACATGTGGCCCTGGGATGAAACGGTGGTAGAAATTGACCATCCCGGTGAACTCATGCAGGCCTTTGAGGGTGTCCTGCCTGGGGAACTGTTCTATGGCCCTGATTTTGTCCTGTGACGGTGCTGCCCCATCACGGTGATGGTATGGTCCAAAAACTGTAGCGACTCTTTCCCGAACTGAGATTTGGCCACGTTGATGGTGAGGCCCAATTCAGCCAGGCAGGCGAAAAGTGTGCGGAGGTGGGTCTTGTGCTTGTTGTGATATCGACTGGCGATGAGGATGTCGTCAAGATAGATGAACACGACGTCCAAGTCTCTGCCCACTGCATCCATGAGCCACTGGAATGTTTGGGCTGTGTTATTCAGGCCAAAAGGCATCCAAAGGAATTCGAAAAAGCTGAACGGGGTGATGATGGTGGTTTTGACAATATCATTGGGGTGTACGGGGATCTGGTAGTAGCCCCAGACTAAGTTGACCTTGGAGAACATCTTGGTGCCGTGCAGGTTGGCCGTGAAGTCCTGGATGTGGGGGATGGGGTAGCAGTCGCGTCATTGAGTCGGCGGTAGTCCCCATATGGACGCCAATCCCCAAAGGTCTTGGGGACCATGTGTAGGGGAGATGTCCAGGGGCTGTTCGACCTGCGGACTATGTCAAGCTCCTGGAAGTGGGAGAATTCCTCTTTCACCAACTGTAGCTTCTCCGGTGGCAGTCGTCTGGTCTTGGCAATGTGGTGGCGGAAGCCATGCTAGGTCATGGTGGTGGTAAACTGTGGCCGTAAGATGGTGGGGAAGTCTTTGAGGATACGGGAGTACTTGTCCTTGGGCGTGCAGATCAGTTGTTATCCCTGACCTCTGCGCATTGGACGGCTCAAGACGGAGGGTCTGAAAGGTATGGGCATGTACGAGCCTCTTGCCCTTCAAGTTGACCAGCAGGCTGTGTGCCCGAAGGAAGTCGGTTCCTAACAGCGCAGTTCTCATGGTGTCCAGTAGGAACTTCCAACAGTATTTCTCCTGCTCGAGGCATACCTGAACAGTCTGTGAGCCAAAGGTCTTAATATTGGTACTGTTCGCTGTCCACAGGGTCAGGCCTTGTGCTCTCGTTCAGGCCTCAAGAGTGGTCGGGGTCAGCATGCTCAACTCTGCAGGAAATGCAGGATTCTGGTCTTGCCCACCATGTGTAGGAGGCTGTTTGTGTGGCCAGCCATCGCAGCCATCAGCGGCAGGTGGCCTGGTTGTTTCCCTGGTACGAGCAGGGTTGGCAGCATTTGCGGGCTTGTGCTCCCCAGTGTTGGAGATAGAAGCATCAGGTTGACTGGTGCTCTTCCGTTTTTTGTCTGGGAGCAGGCTGTGGTTGGCTGGGTGCATGGCAGGCGACCTGGTTCACGGTGGATTTGTTCTCTCTCTTTGTCTGCCACAGCATATCAGCATAGGCTGTTGATCTTCCTGGGGTCTGAGAAGTCCTTGTCCGCTAGCATGAGCTGGATGTCCTCCGGCATTTGTTTGAGGAAGGCTTGCTCAAACATCAGGCAAGGTTTGTGATCTTCTGCCTGTGCGAGCATCTCATCTATCAACACGGACAGGGCTCTGTCCCCCAGGCCATTGAGGTGCATCAGCCTGGCTGCACACTGCCAATGGGAAAGCCTGAAGTTGCTGAGGAGGAGGGTTTTGAGGGTGGTGTACTTGCCCTCCTCAGGAGGATCGTGGATCAGGTCGTCCACTCTGGCAGCCATTTCTTCATCGAGGACACTCACCACGTGGTAACGCATTGTGGAGTCCGAGGTGATCTGACAGAGTCGAAACTGTGCATCCGCCTGCTTGAACCACGTACATGGCCGGTGGGTCCAGAAGGGAGGGAGCTTCACTGAGACGGCGCTGATTGCTGAAGAGTCCATGATTGGAGAGCAGATATCATCTGGGCTCATCAGGGTCACCAATGTAGTGGCTGCTACACACAAAAAACACCACTAGACTTGGTAGGGTTTCCAGTAGAACTGTTTATTTGAATTTTGCGCATGCCCCTTTAAGGCCAACGGGTGTTCCGCCCCGCACAGCGGTGACGTCATCAAGTGGCCCGGGGCGCAAGCTGTGGGCTAAGCCACGAGGCAGTGAGCAAGCCCTGACAGCACCATCTTCTGTTGCTGCTCCACCAGAACGGTGGTATAAACGGGGCCGGGTCGCTCACAGAGATGTGCGCTGCCTCAACGTAAACATACATTACGGATTTAGTTTCAATTTTGCAAATGTTTTGATTTAAAAATGTTAGCTTATCTAGTAATATTTATCTTAACTAGTTTTTCTTATCGTCTATAATGGATCAAGCCTTTTTTTTCGAAAAGCAAAGGAATTGTCTATTTTTAGGATTTGTTTATAAGATGGATGTTTAATGTCTTTTGATATAATATCTAACAAATATAACATACCTAAGTCACATTATTTTAGATGGACATTTTTGAATAAGATATTACTTACCTTTCCTTTATCATGTCAACCTGATTTGGTTGATACTCTTTTTAATTTTTTCTATTTTGTTGTTTCTTTTTTGTTTATTTTGGTAGGTTAGATGGAGTTTTAATAATTTAAGGAGAAAGGGATAATATTGTTCAATATGTTATAATGTTGTACATTGATTTATCTATTGCAATATAGTGCTGTTTCTGTTTTTACTATTCGATTCTGCATTCTTTTCATGTATAATATGCTTCATAAAAAGATTGAAAAAGAAAGGATACACTTTATCAACTACAGTTCAGCATTCAACACTATTATCACCTCAAAACTGATCAGCAAACTCCAAAACCCGGGCCTCAATACCCCACTGTGTAATTGGGTCTTGGATTTCCTCACCTCAAGACTGCAATCAGTGAGGATTGATAAGAGAACATCTCATCACAGTCTCCATCAGTATCGGAGAGCCACAGGACTGCGTTCTTAGCTCTCTGCTCCACTCACTTTACACCTACAACTGTGTAGCTTGGTACGACAATAACTCCATCTACAAATTAGCTGACGATACCACGGTAGTGGGTGGTATACAAAAAGGCAACGAGTTAGTATACAGAAGGGAGATTGAAAACTTGGCTGAATGGTGCACTAAACAACAAGATGTTTTAGCGGAACTTCTTCACTCAGAGGGTGATGAGAGTATGAAATGAGCAGAGGTGGTGGAATATGGGTTCGATTTCAACACATAAGGGAAGATTAATGGAAATCTTCATGGACCTCACTGCAGCAGTCCATCATTCCGTAGGGTTTAAGACTGCCTGTACCCAAGTGGATGACAATAACGGGCCTCAATGACAACCATCCTGTGGTATTGACCTCCTCCATTATGAAATGCTTTGAATGTCTGGTGATGGAACACGTCAAAGCACACCTCCTAGAGATGCTGGACCCAGTTCAATTAGCCTCTCGAAGAAACCATTCCACAGACAATGCTATAGCCTTATTTCTTCATTCCTTCCTGACCCACTGGAGTACGCTGCCTCATTTCCAAGGCTGATGTTCATTGACGTCAGCTGAGTGTTTAATATGATCATTCCCCAGCAACTGTTGGAGAAGCTGTCCTCACTGGGACTCAACGCCCCTCTCTGTAGCTGGATCCTGGACTTTCTAATGTAAACACCATAGCTTGTCCAAGTCGGTAGCAGAATGTCGAGCACTGTCATGCTGAGACCTGGTGCACTTAAAGCCATGTGCTCAGCCCACTCCTGTTCACGCTACTGACCAATGACTGCATCGCCAGATCCAGGTCCAACATCAAATTTGCAGATGACACAATGGTATTTGGCCTCATCAGCAACAACGTTGGGTCGCACTATAGAGAAGAGGTAGTAAATGTTGTGATAGTAACAACATGTGTCTCAACATGGACAAGACGAATGAGATGATCATAGACTTCAGGCAAACAAAGAATGACCACCCCCCACTACAGATCAATAATTCTGTAATAGAGGGAGTGGAGAGCACCAAGTTCCTTGGAATTCAGTTAACTTGTGGACACTCAACATCTCCTCACTTGTCAAGAAGGAAAAACAGAAACTGCAGTTCCTGAGAAGACTAAACCGGGCAAGGCTAGTGACCAGCATTATGTCAACCTTTTATAGGAACTGTATCGAGTGTGCCCTGGTTTGCTGCATCACAGAGTGGTATGTTTGCTGCATAGAAATGGTTCGGAGGTCAATCTATAGGACCATAAGAGAGGCAGCGAGAATCAATGGAGCCTCCCCCACCCACATCGACATAATCCATTGGGATCAATTTCTGAAGAGGGCACGCAAAATAATTGAGGATTCCTTCCACCCTGCACATAGCATCTTTCAGCTGCTCCCATTGAAGAAAAGATATCAGAGACAGTATGAGGAGTATCAGAGACAGAGAGGAGTTTCAAAGGCAGCGCCACCAGGCCGAGGAACAGCTTCTTCCCACAGGCAGTGAGGTTGCTGAACGACCAAAAGAACTGCTCGCACTAACCATCTGAGACTCCTATATTCATGAAACAAAACTATTTATTTATTTATTTATTTGTATAGATGAAATACTTGTGCTGCATATGTATTGTTTGTTTGTGTGTGTGTTATGTTTGATTGCGTGTCTGAACACTGTTCCATCGAGCTGTACCTGTACAATCAGATGACAATAAACTTGACTTGACTTGAAAATAGAAGACTTCAAACCTGGAACCTAACTATGACTGTTCAATTAGTTCCTGATGTCTGAACACAGCTGATGAACTATACAAAGGATATAATTTCCTAGGAGATGACAAAGTATTTGTTCAATTGCTTCATTTCTGGCATTGTTTGGGGAGGTATGGAGAGTGATTGCTTAATGAAGAAAAAATAAAATGATCTTCAACTTATTATAGAGAGTTATGGAGAGTGAGAGGTAAGCTCATTCATGCATTTTAAAGAAGTTAAATAAGAAAGTATGTAGATGCTGTGGTCAAGTCCAACACGTAAAGGTGCTAGAGAAACTCAGCAAGTTATTGATAGGAAGTAAAGGGAGAAGGATGTTTGGTTACCTTTTACTTCCCATGGATGCTGTGTGACCTGCTTGCTGACTTTCTCTTGCACATTTGGGTATTGCAGATTTTTAAAGGAATCAATATTTACAAGGTGTCATCTCAGGCCAGTGAACCTGGAACCAGGAGACATTGTGTCAGGGTATCAGGAGATGAAGAGAAACTTACTCTGAAGGTTGTTAACCTTTGGAAATCACAATCCTACAGAGACAAGATGGCAGCTCTGCCAGATCTGCAGTAATGACAGCGCAGCTGCTGGTGCAGACCTGGGAGAGCAGAGAGCGGAGACAAAGTGTTGCTCTGCAGGTCTAACTGCCTGGGCCTGATCCCGGTGACTCCATACAGGCTTGAAAAGGCCCATTAAAGAAGCTAATGGTGTTTTGTTTTAAAATCCCAGAACCACAGGGTCTGTGCCCAAGATGGCAGTGACCACAAAGGGTTGCAGATTCCTGGGTTGCATACCCCAGGGGAAGCAGCGGACTGGAGCAGGACACCAGAAATTCCTGTTGAGAAAGAGAAGGAGAGGAGATGACCCTACAGAATGGTGAACTCAATGACTCTGAAGGGAATCTCTTTTGCTTTGCTTTCTCTCTTCCCGTAAGGGGCGCCTGTCAAAACTAATGGCGACTGATTGCCTTATGGCAGGCAGAAGGCAATTTTATGTAATATTACATGCTCTGTACAATAAAGGAATCTTAAATATGAATCATTAAGTACATTTGATACCAAGATGGATATTGACCACCAAGGGAATTAGAAAATGTGGGGACTGAATGGGAAGATAGACCACTGACTATGGACTAAAGAAGCTAAGTGGGTCTCCAAATACTCCCATTCCTAATTCTCTTGCAGACAGTATTTATCATTCTATGCAATACATTGTGACTTCACTTGTAATACTCTGTGCCAGCCAACATTCATTCGGCATGCAATTCAAAATATAATTTCTTCCAGTGTCTATTTATGGCCTACATCAAAATTATTCATTTTGTGTCAGCAATAAAATATTTGACAATGCAGGGTTGATTTGTTAAGCTGGAAACACTGATGTGAGATGAACACAAAGAGAGGTTCCGTGCAACCTAATTAAACCTGAAATTACCATCTTCTCCTTGTTTGTGTGCAGGTTTCATTTACTCATTAAAATGTACGGCTTGCATTCGGTACTATGGCTCTCATTGTGCACGACTGAATAGCTAATACACTGAACTTTAAATTTTTTAAAGGCACTAAACCAAAATGAGAAAGTAGTGTTGGTAATGCAAAATGTTAACAGCACAGAAGCAGTCCATTTCACCCCATCCTTCCTGATCTCACTCCAACAACCTCGTTCTCCCTTGCTTGCATTGAACTGCTTCCTGAATGGACTTGTCCTCTTTCCTTGGCAGGACTGATAATTCCAGGTTTATGGATCAATTGAGGAGGCCAGTGAGAGATCCGCAGATGGGGCAGCAGAGGACGCAGACAGCTGGTGTGTAATGGAACAGGACAGTGGGTAATGTGGAAGACAGCACAAGTCCATTCTGGCTAATCACCAGCAAAGTGAAAAGTGGCATCCACAATGCAATCACGTGGTACATAGTAATGAATGACCTGTTCAATTCTATCCAGTCAGAACCATTGGCTCCCTTATTCCATTGTAGCTGCAGTCCAAATTTGAAGCAAAGAGCTGAATTCCACAGCTGATGTGAGGATAGCCTCAAGACTGCATGTGGCCAGACATGGCATAAAGGAACTCTAGCAATGTCAAAGGGTATCACAGGGCCCAGACTCCACATACACAACCCATCGAGGTAGGTTGTTGTACCTGTTGGAGATCCATCAGCTCAACCCAGGTCATCACTGGAGAGGTCCTCAAAGCAGTATCCCAAGCCCAAGAGCACAGCTGCCTCATCAATGATCTTCCTACTATCGTAAGGTCAGAAGTGGGGATGCCTGAGGAATTTCTCTGCAAATAAGAATGCGTACAGGAGGGAGATAGATCAGCTAGCTGAGTGGTGTCACAACAACCACCTTGCTCACAATGTTAGCAAAACCAAGGAGCTGATTGTGTTCTTCAGGATGGGGAAATCAGGAGAACACAAACCAGTCCTTATCGAGGGGTCAGCGGTGGAAATGGTTAAGAAACTTTAAATTCCTGGGGGTGTGACATCCCTGAAGATTGATCCTGAGGTCTTCATATCAATTCAGTCACAAAGAAGGCTTGCCAGTGGCTATGTTTCGTGAGGAGATTTGGTATGTCATCAAAGATTCTTGCAAATTTCTACAGTTATACCATGGCGAGCATTCTGACTGGTGCATCACTATCTGGTATGGAGGTGCTAATGCACAAGACAGGAAAAGAGTACAGAGAATTTACAATAACATCATGAGCATTAGTCTTCATTCCATTCAGGACACCCACAAGAGGTGATGTCTTAAGAAAACAGCCTCTATCCTCAAGGACCCTCATCACCCAGGCCGTGCCCTCTTCTCACTGCTACTATTGGGAAGGAGGTACAGGAGCCTGAAGGCGAACGCCCAGTGGCACAAGGACAGCTACTTTCCCTCTGCCATTAAATTTCTAAATGGACAATGAACCACAGATGCTACCTCACTTTCTCTTATTTTTGGACTAATTTATTTATTTTGAAATGTAATCTATAGGAATATTTGCACTGTAATGACTTCATGGCATGTTCATAACAATAAATTCTGATTTTTAATCTTTAGGAAACAAACTCAATTCTTGCTGGTATGCAACAAGACATGGACAACCTTCAGGTACAGAGTGGCAAGTGGCAGATAATACTTGTTCAACCCCAGTGTCTTGTAGCCATGATCACTGACAAAGGTAGCAGAGAGGACAGCAGAGAAGCAATGGGATAACATGTACTCACACACACTTGACTTCAGTATCATCAGCGCACTGGAGGTCCCATTGCCGAAAAATCCATCTGGATCAACATCATCAATGCAGCTGCTACAAGGTCAAGGAAGAGGCTGGGTATCCTGCAGCAAATAGTCCAAGAACCTTAAAACATGGATCAGGCCCTTCAGCCCACCTTGTCCATGCTGACCATGTTGGCATATTGGGCCAGTATTTGGCCTTCCCTGTCTATATATCTGTCCAATTTGACCTGAGGCCTGAACTATTATGAATTGAAATGAACTCACCACCCTAATGTTTTACAACCACTGGGAAAGCACAAGTCAGGAGAGTGAATAAAACTCTCCCTTTGCCTGGGGCGTGTGTAGCTCCAATCATTCTCCAAAAGCTGGACAACATTGAAGAAAATCAGACCTCGAATGGCTCCCCATCTATTGCCCACTCACTCCCTCCACAAGATGCCTGGAACTATTCACCAAGACGATTCCAATGCTACCTACCAAACTCAAAGACTGCACTATCGAGGACAAGGGCTTCAAGGACATGGAAGCGCTACCACCATCATCACCAGTAAGTTTAAATAGATGGTACATATTTTTACAAGGAAACTACAAGAACATCCTTGAATTATTTAGTAACAGAAAATGCTGGAACACTCGCTGGGGCTGTGATTCCGTGTAAAAAAGAATATTATTTTTATGTTCCAGGTCGGAAAGCCTTGGTCAGAACTGGTCCCTTGCAGATCCTGGCTCAGTCCCATCATACCCTTACCTTCATGAATTCTGACCCCAGCACAATGTTGGTCTTATCCTCCACACCCATTCCCTCATCTGCCACAACCTGTCAGCTTGGGTGAAGTAGTTCCACCGGAATTCTCCCCAGAGCTTGTCACAAACGTTTGCGTTTATTGCCTCTTCTCCTATTTCGCATTCACAAAGAAATGCTTTCAACCTACCAGAGAAATATATTAATTGGATTAAAGCATTATATAAAGGACCATTGGCGAAGGTGACAGTAAATGGATATGTATCGAACCAATTTAAATTAAGCAAGTCAACTAGGCAGGGATGTCCACTATCTCCCTCATTGTTCGTTTTAGCTATAGAACCCTTGGCAGAACTGATAAGAACAGAAAATAAAATAAAAGGGATAAAAATAAAAGAGAAGGAATATAAAATCAGTCTATTTGCAGATGATATCATAGTATACTTAACAGAACCAGAAATATCAATAAAAGAATTACATAAGAAATTGAAGGAATATGGAGAAATATCAGGATACAAGATCAACGCAAATAAAAGTGAAGCGATGCCAATGAATAAGGCGGATTTCACAAAGTTTAAGAAAGAATCACCATTTAAATGGCAAACACAAGCAATCCGATACCTAGGTATTAGACTAGATAATAATCTAGGCCATCTATACAAATTAAGTTATCAGCCATTAATGAAGAAATTACAAGAGGACTTAGAACATTGGAAAGATTTACCACTAACACTGATAGGAAGGGTAAATTGCATTAAAATGAATATCTTCCCAAGGATACAATACCTATTCCAATCGTTACCAATTCCCTTAACAGAGAAATTCTTCAATGAGCTAAAGAAAATAATAAGGAAATTCTTATGGAAAGGGGGGAAATCGAGGATAGAGCTAGATAAATTAACAGAATGGTACAAACAATGGGGCTTACAGCTACCAAACTTTAATAATTATTATAGAGCAGCACAATTAAGGTATCTATCAGATTTTTTTATCAAACAAGGGAAAAACCAGATTGGACCAGGTTAGAGCTAGATAAAATAGGGGAGAAGGTCCCTGACATATACTTTATAAGTGGGATGAAAAACTGGTGCAACACAGAAGTTCACCACTACTGCACCATCTGCTCAACATTTGGAAGAAGATTCACGTAGAAAGTAAAACAACAAATTACCAACTACCAAAATTACTATTGATGCAAAATCAACTAATTCCTTTCACAATAGATAATCTTTCCTTTAGAGAATGGGAGAGAAAAGGGATCAAAATAATAGAAAATTGTTTTTTTGGGAAATAAGTTATTATCTTTTGAACAAATGAAGTACAAATATGGAATAACTCACAGTACAATGTTTGCATACCACCAACTGAAAACCTACTTAAAGGACAAACTGGGAAGCAGGCTGAGGTTACCAGAAGGAAGCAGCTTTGAATATGTGATTACAGACACAATGATAATTAAAAGATTTATAACAAACATGTACATCAAGCTGCAAGAGAAAGAGAATGATGAAATAAGCTATAAACCCAAACAAAAGTGGGAATAAGATCTAAACATAAAGATAAAAAATTAAAAATAGGAAAAGTTATGCTCTGGAACTATGAGAAATACAATAAACATGAGGTTACGCATGATACAATATAATTGGTTACACAGGTTATATATCACGCCCAAAAGTTAAATAAATGGGACCAAACAGTATCAGATAGATGTTTTCGCTGAAAGAAGTAAACAGGAACAACAGTATATGCAATTTGGGCATGATAGAAAGTGGAAAAGTTTTGAGAAGATCTAAATCAGGTATTAAATAAAATCACGAAAAGCAACATACCAAAAAAATCCAGAGATCTTTCTTTTAAGTAAAATAAGAAGTAAAGAATTTGGCCTCAAATTGGATGAAGCACAAAAAAGATTTATAATGTGTAGAGCTTGTCGAAAGAACCAAAGACTTGTTGATCCAAACAAAGGCTTTTATTAGCAAAAGACAGGAGCTCTTCACAGGTGGCCGACCAGTCCGGAATGATCCGACCTGGCTAGGGACACAACCCTTTAAGGCCCAGACAGTAGGTTTGGCTAAGCTCTTAGCCAATCGCTGTAAGCACAGTCATTACATACTCTAGATACTGTAACTATATACATTGGTGATAGGTCTGTACTATCACATTATGATAGCCTTAGCTGTAGCAAAAAAATGTATAATGTCAACCTGGAAATCAGAAGAGAGCCTAAGAGTACAGCAATGTTACATAGAAATGAATAAATGTATTCCATTGGAAAAAATAACATAATTTAAAAAATAATGTCACAGTATTCGAACAAATTTGGGAACTGTACATGGAACACAACAGAGGGCATACCACGGACCTTCACCCCCTAAAATGATAGAATGAGAAGAAGACGAAATGAACTGACACAGTGTGTAAAAGCAGATGACACAATTTTCTTGTTTATTTTCATTGTGTGATGACATTGTTTAATAGGTTTATTGTATTGTATATGTTGAACGTTTAGTGTGTTGGGAGGGGGGTGGGAAGGAGGGGGAACAAGGGGAGAAAATGACACTGTGTATATTCAAGAGGGAAATGTTTGTGTGTATTTTGGTTAATATGGTTCATAATGTGAAAAATAAAAAAATTAAAAAAAACAAAGAAATGCCTTTTTAATATCCAATATCCAATTGGTCAGATTTTGGAAGGGGAAAAGCAGCTCACCTCACCTAAGAGAGCGCCTGGAGGCAGACACTTAATTAATTAGAGGCGCTCTGGCAGGCGCTGCTGTGATTGATCGAGAGGCCACCTCAATGAGGTCACAGAGAGGTGGCCTCTCAGCATCACCCACTGTGCACACAACAAGAGTGCCACTAATTCCTTAACTAACTGGCTGCATTGACTCAGGCTCCGAGTGCTCTGAGTGAGCTGCTTTAAAAATTCAACCCCCACCAGCCGTCCGGCACCCATTCCCCAATCATCTGCCTTCCTCAGTTCCTCCCACCACCAAACTATTAGATTTTTAAGATCCAATTTTTATTGGAGAGATGTTAAAAATTTAATAGTTTGGTGGTTGGGAAAATGGAGGATTGGGGGAGGTCCTGATGAGCATCACATGATCCGGGCTGGCAGCTGAGGCACCAAACTACTAGTGCTACTTCTGGGATAGGTTACATAGGTAGTTTGGTGCTTGCTTCCAGCCAGGGTCATATGTCATGGTCGAACGACTCGAGGGGGCCCGGGCTCCTAAACTCCTCCTTGTTATATTCCAGTATATGCCCGATGCCCCCGCCCCAACAATAAGTCACTCACACTTCCATAAACCAAATGAACACCTCAACACCATCTAAATAATCTGGGCAGCAAAGAAACAGCATGATGTGACTGAGTTGTGATGAATAATAATATGGAATAGAAGGTCCGTTATAATTGATTCATATAACTTGTCTTCATAATATTTTATTATACATGTTATGAACAACATTAAAGTCGCGCGCTTTTTGTAAAAAGCACGCCGCGAAAGTCTGAGCCTGAAGCCTACGATGCCTGCCTCCTGCTGCAGAGTTCAGTCATCATGCATGCATTTGCAAACTACTATCGGGAAAAAGGCACCCCACTACCACCCCAACCCATCCCCTCCTCATGCACCCCTTTCCACTCTAAGTTATTGCCACCTGGGGTATTGACAGTGTAAGCAGCATGGATAAGAGAACTATGTTGGAAGGTGCTCCACTGTTGGATTCTGGACGAGCTGGTGGAGGGAGGATCTTTCTCTGCGTCAGATGTATTTAGATCAGTGGATCTCAACCTTTATTTTTCCACTCACATACCACCTTAAATAATTCCTTGCTAACCACAGAGAATCTATTCTTTAACAATAGGATGTCACAGGTGCTCTGTGGTAAGTAAGGGATTATTTAAGGTGGTATGAGAGTGGAAAAATGTTGAGATCCATTGAGTTAGGTAAACTCTTGAAATGACTTGGAAAACCATACAGTGCAGAAAGTAGTCTTCCGACAGCTCGGACATGGCAGGCCAAAGGGTCTTCCCTGAGCCGCGGTTTGTGTTGAGGATCCTCTGCACTTCCACTGGCAGCTGGGGTGGGAGTTGGTTACTCTCTGGGGTCAGAGGTTCTTGGCTCATCATGGTGGATCAGTGAGGTGTGGATCAAGTTGAACGTCTGATGGGTGGGCAGGGAGGGAGAACACGGACAGTCCAGCTGCCTGGGAAAAGCTGGAGGGGCCTCGTGGTTTTGGCAGTGTCCACAGAGAACAATGGTGTCAACAAGAGAGTGAGGGTGAGGGGAGGAGAGTGGGGAGTAGGTGTTTAGAATTAATTCACCCATTCCCTCCAAAATGAACAGCGAAATAGCAATACTAACCCACAGGATTGGAAAAGCACAGAACAGCTTTTAAGATTGAAATTGGCATCCACACAAAATTATTTTATGATGAAAGCGGGTATAAGCTTTAATTTAAATAGCTGAATCCTCCATTTAAAACACACGTGTTGGAACTACGACGAATTAAAAGTCATTCCACCTCCCCCCCCCCCCCCCCACCCTCGCTACTTTCTTCCAAAATTAGATTTACCACAACACACTGATTTGTCCTTAACTTTACAGAGTCTTGAAAAATTCCACTAAGCCAGCCAACAAGCTGTGGCATGCACAAGTCCAAGTGAGTGTGAGAGAGGAATAGGGGAGGTGAGTTGGGGCATGAGCTGCAAATGCATTCCTCCCCCCACCACCACCATGATGCCGACTCTGGGGGCCTTACTAAAACTCAGCCTAGGGGGCTGGGTGGTAGTTAATTCGCTACTGGCTGTAAGTTTTATGCACCAGCTCTTCTAAGGTTTTCCCTCCAAGTGTGTCACACCTTTACAACTGAAGACCATCGAAAAGATATTTAGCTATTCTAAATGAATTCAAATGTCAGCTACATCACCAGAACGTTAAAGTAATTCTTAGCTGCAAGTGATAGGGTAATGATGATGGAAGAAGTGAAATAAAAATTTCTACCTATCTGTATTTATTTTATATATTATCATGTGTACATGTAATTATTATATTACATGTGTGTGTGTGTGTGTGTGTGTGTGTGTGTGTGTGTGTGTGTACATACATTGTGGTCTGGAGAAATGCTGTTTCATCTTGTGTACATACAGTCAGATGATAATGAACTTGAACTTGAAATCAAGGCGAAGAACGTTCTAGCAATCTACAATGCTTTGTTAGCTGGTATCAGTTAGCAGAGTGGGTAGAAGAGTCATACAGAGGTAGGCTTGGCTCAAGCTCCAGTGGCATGTTTAATCCCCACCTCAGGGGCATTGAGTATGGAGATTGTACACACTTCCTCTGGTTGCTCTGGTTTCCAGCCATCCTAAAGATCATGGGATTGATAGGCTAACTGACCACTGTAAATTATCTCTGGAGTATAGGGGAGTGGTGGGATTTGGGGAGAGGTGAGCATTGTGGAGAGAATCAGTCACAGGGGTAACTGGACAGAATTGCTCTATGTGGCAGCATAGATCCAGTCTGCCAAGTGCCGAATTCTACACTATGTGGAAATTTAGAAAGATGAAAGATGTAGGAAGTATGAATAAAAAGCCTAAGGTTGTAAAATCCCAGATTATTTTTGGATTGGATTCTCAGGAACTTAAGAATAGTTTAGCAAAGGAAACATTGAATTCTGAACTGAAATGCATACAAGAGAATAGTAAAACTAGAGAAGGAAAGCAAAGAACTCCAGGTGCTGGAATTATTTATTCTTCTGTTTATTTACAACATAGTAGAAGCTGATTCCGGCCATTGAAACACATGCCGCTCTATTCCACCCAATTAACTTACTAACCCTGCATGTTTTGAGGATGGGAGGAAACCAGAGCACCTGGAAAAAAAACCCCCACGCAGACAGGAGAATGTGCAAACTCTTTACAGATTGCACCAGATTGGAACCCAAGTTGCTGGTACTGTAAAACCGTGACGGTAACCATGCCCCCCTGTGTCTCGATTGTCAACTATGAAGTAAAACCAGAAAATGCAGCAAGTACTCGGCAAGTCAGGCTGTGTTGGTGGCGAGAGAGACAGATAACATTTCAGTTTCGTGACCTTCCATTAAAATTAACAAGGATAGGTAAACTGGATGAAAAGACTGGCATATACAGGTTATTAGTCATAATGAAGCATGACACATAATTAGAGAAAGCAGTTGCTTGGTTACAATAACATTAATCTTGTTGCTATGGACAAACCGTCAGAGCAGAAAGATACACTCCAAATTTCTTTAATAACCTATTAAGCAGATATTCAGTACCAACTAGTTTAATTAGTTCATCTTATGGATTATAAGGTTAAATTCAGACAAACCTAATTTTTTTTTGTTATATAACAATTTTCTTCAATTCTGTGCTCTTACATTTACATAAAGGCCATTTCTTAAATTACAGTTCTGAGATTGTGAGTGACTAATGAAAATACATAGAATTAAAATGTTCATGAAAGCACCTTCCTCACAATTGAGGTGGGAAGAGTGCAGTAATCATACAGGTGAGGATCCCTCTCCTACTCCTTCAGTCTTTCAGAGAGGCTCATAAAATATTCAGTCTACAATTATTAAATAAATTGGCACTGATTACGAGAGATGAGATCTAAGTGAACGTTTTATGCCAACCAAAACAATTGTACAGTTACATTCTTTTTATCACCTTTCTGGCATATTAATATCTCTTAATGTACAGCCATAGATTTTTTAAAAATGCTTGATGCCCAATTGGTTTGAAAGCATGACATTTCCATTGTCTCGTAGTTTTATGACAGGGATCTAATGAAAACATGAATTTTGGTGGCTTTGAATTGACATGAATAAAGAAGATAGAAATCAACAGCACAGCACATTCCCTTCAGCCAACAGTGTTGTGCCAAACTAGCAACTGCAAAGAATTTCCCTACACCATAACCCTCCATTTTCTTCAGTTCCATGTACCTATCTAACAATCTCTTAAAATATCTAATTGTTCCTGCCTCCACTACCATTGTCGGCAGCACATTTAATCACTCCTTGTGTGAAAAACTTACTTCTTACATCCCCCTCCACTTACTCTCAAGCAGCTTAAAACCTGATCCCAGGTGTCAGCCATTTCAGGCCTGGGAAAAAGCCTTTGGCCATCCACATGATCAATACCGTCTTGTACACCTCTATCAGGTCACCCCTCATCCTCTATCGCTCCAAGGAGAAAATACCACATTCACTCAACCTATCCTCATAAGACATACTTTTCAATCCAGGCAGAATCCTTGAAAACATCCTTAAACCCTTTCTATAGTATCCATATACTTCCTGAAACCAATATTCCAAGTCGGGCCTTCTGAAATCTTGTACAGCTGCAACATTACCTCACAGCTTTTGAACCCGATCCTACAGATAATGAAAGCCAATACACCAAATGCCTTCTTAACAACACTATCAACTTGTGCAGCAGCTTCGAGTGTCCTATAGTCACGGACTCCAAGATCTCTCAGTTGGTCCACTTTACTCAGAGTCCTCCAATTAATATTGTATTCTGCCTCCAAAATTGACCTACTGAAATGAACCACTTCACACTTTTCCAGGTTAAACTCCATCTGCCACTTCTCAGTCTAGCCCTGCAACCTATCAATGTCCCTCTGTATCCCATGGTAACCCTCCAGACTATCCACAGAACCACCCATCTTCATGTCATACTCAAACTTAACAACACATTTCTCCACTTCCTCATCCAGGTTATTTATAAATTTCACATAGAGGAGGAGTCCCAGAACAGATACTTGTGGAACACACATGTAGAGTATGAACCCATCTACAACCATCCTCTGGCCTCTCTGGACAATCCAATTCTGTATCCACAAAGCAAGGCCTCCTTGGAATCTATGCCTCCTTACTTTCAGAATGAACCTTGCAAGGGGATTGGGGAACCTTATCAAATCCTTACTGAAATTCATATACACTACATCCAGGACTCTACCTTCATTAATGCGCTTTGTTACATCCTCAAAAAATTCAATCAGGCTTGTGAGACACGACAATACAATGCAGACTATCCCTAATCAGATAAGCCTCTTTAAATGTTTGTAATTTCTGTCTCTTAGGATCTTCTCCAACTGCCTGACCATACTGAAATATGACTCACTGGTCTATAATTTCCTGGGTTCTCTTTTCTTCCTTTCTTGAACAGGGGAACAACTTATGCAACCCTCCATATCTCTGCTACTACTCCTTTCTCCAGTGAAAATGCAAAGATCATTGCCATTGGCTCAGCAATCTCCTCCCAGTAACCTTGGGTAAATCCGTCTGGTCCTGGTGACTTACCTAACATCATGCTTTTCAATAGCTCCAACACATCCTCTTTCTTAATATCAATATGTTCAAGCATTTTAGTTCACTTTCAATCATCCTCACCATAACTCTCTTTGGGTAGGGTTTTTCTCACCTCAGCTGTGGCTATGCAAGGGACCCATTCATCAGGGGGACATGGAGCTTTCTTCAGCGTCATCCTGTCTTCATCAAACCATGCATAGAAGATGTTCAGTCTGTCCAGAAGGGAAATTTCATTGCCCTTAACTCGCAAGGTTGACTTGTGATCTGTTATAGTCTTGTTCCCTTGCCTCACGTCACTGGTGTTGCACAGATGTCTATGGATCTTCTGAGCATACCCCAGCTTTTCCTTCCAGATTGCACAGAAGAATTCTGCCCTGGCTGATCTTAGTGTCATCCTGTCCCCTGTCCTGAAGGCAGAATCACGAGCTCTGAGAAGGGCCCGACTCAGCATCCAACTGTGGTTTCTAGTTAGCCCGAGTTGTGCTTTATTTCTGATACTCTTGGCATTAAATTACACACTTTTCCAGTCATGCAACTCATTGCATTTATATTGCATTCACTGCCTGTCCTTCCTCATAGTCTCATTACACATAGCATCTTCCATCACCTGACTAATACTCTGGATGCTAACCCCCTTATCCATCATTCGTAGACATGATACAATTCAGTTGAAGGATATTTTCTCAAAACCTATGCTAAATTGAAATGTTGATATAAGTTCAGTTCTTCACTTCCCAAACTGAAGACCCAGTCATCAATATTTTATCTCAACATTTGTCTGGGATTTTAGTTCATGCTTCAACCTGAAATCTTAACTTTGCTTCCGTGGTTTCTCACCATTCTCTAATGATTTAATCTTAGAGATATTTGAACTCTGAGGAGGCTAGCAGTAGGCCAAGCAAACACTGATGGACCAGTGGACCAGGTGGATAATTATATGAATTTTGGTCAGTCAACTCCATGTAATAGTCATTTTAGTGAAGATGAAAATGAATGCTCAGAATTATAAAGCATATCCTTCTGGTCAGGGAATGAGAGGAGGTAATATAAACTAAGAAGTACATATACTTATATTGATATGGTAGATTAAAAATCACATAGGTCTTCTCTGGGTTTCGGAATCATACAGTTAAACAAGAAAATCTGCAGTTGCAGGGGATGCGTGCAGTGCACGAAAGTGCTGGAGAAACTCTGCAGGTCATGTGGCTTCCATAGGGATAAAAGGCAGTCAGTGTTTCAGGCCTGACATTCCTGAGTAAAGACGTGGGCCCAAAACTATTGCTTTTTACTTCCTGTGGATGCTGTGTGACCTGCGGAGTTTCTCCAGCACAGTTGTGTATTTCACACACATACAGATGTCCTGATGAACCTCCAAAAAAAAACGTGGAATATTCTATTCTAGGCATCAGTGCTTGGCAAAGATGAAAATACTTTTGAGAGGGTGCCGAAAAGATTAAATTAAAAAAAAAATTAGAGATATAGTACAGCAACAGGGCTTGTGGCCCACGGGCCTGAGGTGCCCAAATACACTCATGCAACCAATTAACTTACTAATCACATACATCTTTGGAACGTGGGAGGAAACCTAAGCATTCAAAAGGAACCCACGCAGGTCATGGGAAGAATGTACAAACTCCTTACAGACACTGGCGGATTCAAGCTTGGGTAATGTTCTATAGTTTTATGGTTCGATGGGTGGCTGCCACTGTAATAGTGTTGCATTGACAGTTAGACTAATCACATTAAATAATTCCTGAGATGTGGGGCTTTAGTTCTGTGGTCAGACTGGAGAAGCTGAGATATTGTCAGGGGGCTGGTGGCAGTATTTCAAATAGTAGAGACAGAGAACTGCACCTGTTGTGGGTAGGGATGGGGTGATGGTGGGTGGGGGTACTGTATGTGTGTGGGGATGGCATGTGTGTGGGGTTGGGCTCAAGAACCAAGGGACAAGCAGCAAATATTTGACCTGAGGGCCAAGTTGTCGGGTTGCCATGGTCGGGGAAGCTTCTGTGGATCCCACTGGTTAACTACATGGAGCGCAGGCAGCTGAACATGGCTGGTGTGATGAGCTGCAGTTTGAGGCTCAGTGACTGAAGTCCTCACTCGAGGCTGCGGGCTGTGTAGTATCAGGTTCAGGAGGAGTGAGGGTGCCAATGGCAAGTGGGGCTCCCAAATGTCAGATTTCAGATTTTTTATCAGAGTAAATGCATGACATTACGTACAATCCTGAGATTCTGTATCTGCGGGTGAGGCAGAATGACCTCTTATAGGTAGTGCAAAACAAAACTGTACACAGTATATACATTTAAACAAATAAAGAATTGTAAACACACAACAAATGTAAACAATCTGACTGCAATACAGAAAGAATTAAAAAAAAATCAATAAATTGCACAAGTAAGGGTCCTAAAATGAGTCCCTGGTTGTTTGAGGAGTCTGATGGCAGAGGAGTAGCAGCTGTTCCTGAACCTGGTGGTGCAAGTCTTGTAGCACTTATACCTCTTTCCTGAGTGTGGGTTGGGTGGTGTGGATCCTTGCCTTGAACACTGACAGCTTCCCAATGCTTCGAGGAGCCAGAAACTGGGGTTGGAAAACGGGACTGGAACAACAGCTGTGCAGGCTACTGAGGTCTTGGTGCGTTGGAGCTGGCTGTATTAAATAAGCAGCAAGGTTCATGCCAATCGATGTCTCTCTTGCTCCTCTATATTAGTTTAACAACGGTACTGGATTACTTTGTGTCTCACTGTGTGCCTTCGCAGGGATGGCAATGGAAAGATTATTTATCTTAAAACATAGATGAACATGTGCAATTGCGCAGGACCTAATGACCATCATAAATTAAAACTCTGCTGCTTCTACAGGATATATACTCTATAGTAGAGAGAGTGGAAAGCACCATGTTCCTTGGAGTTCTTTTAACTAGTACCTATCATGGACACTCAACATCTCCTCACTTGTCAAGAAAGTGCAACAGCAACTGCACTTCCTGAGAAGACTGAAGAGGACAAGGCTACCAGCCACCATTATGTCAACATTCTATAGGAACACTTTTGAGAGTGTCCTGGCTGGTTGCATCACAGCGAGGTACAGTTACTGCAGAGAAATGGATCCAAAGTCAATCTGCAGGACCAGAAAGGATCACTGGAGTCTCATTCCCCACCCCATATGGATGTGATGTACCGGGATCATTGTCTGAAGAGTTCTTTTAGCTGCTCCCATGGGGAAGAGATGTAAGAGTATCAGAGCCAGCACCACCAGGATGAGGAACAGCTTCTTCCCACAAGAATGAGAATACTGAACAACCAAAGGAACAATAACTATCCAAGACTCTCATTTGTACAAAACAATAATTAATTATTATTTTTATAAATAAAATACTTGTGCTGCATATGTATTATTTGTCTGTGTGTGTGTGTGTTATGTCTGGTTATGTGTCTGCATGTTTGGTACCGAGGACTGGAGAATGTTGTTTCATTGGGTTATACTTTTACAATCAGATGACCATAAGCTTGACTTGACTTGATATCTCTTGACTCCTGCTGTCCCAGGTTCAGTCTGGTGAATGTTCGCTGCACTCCCTCAATAGAAAGAATGGCCTTTTTCCAGATTAGGAGACAAAAACGGTCCACAATATTCACCAAGGCCTCATACAACTGCAGTCCCTTCAAGTTTACTTATCATCCGATTATACCAATACAACCCGATAAAACAGCATTCTTCGGTCCACGTTGCAGAATAGAGCAAAATACGCATACGGACATAATACACATACAGATAAATGATACATACACCCAGTGCATATGTGCATATATTAAAATAAATAATATTAATAAATAATAGTCACAGAGAATTGTTTTAGGAGTCATTCAGCTCTTGGGAAGAAGCTGTTTCTCAATCTGGTGATTCTGGCTCTGATACTCCCGTATATCTTTCCCGATGGGAGAGGGTGGAAGATGTTACATATGGGGTGGTACGGGTTTTCCCTGATTTTGCGAACCCTCTTTAAACAACAATCCCAGTAAATAACATCGATGAGAGGGGAGGGAAATTTATAATCTATGTTAACTTTTCCATGGAGATTCTAGCCACTTTCCCATTCCACAGAAACTTCGTGACACACTTGTTAAGCTCCTTAAAAAATATCCGAAGCAATGCAATGGGTAATGACTGGAAAAGATTTTGGAGCCTTGACACCACCTTCATTTTGACACAGTTGATTCTGCCCATCAATGTAATGGGCAGAGTCCTCCATCTGACCAGGTCTTCCTCAACCTTCCAGAGCAAAGTGATATAATTTTTCTTTGGCTTGGCTTCGCGGACGAAGATTTATGGAGGGGGTAAATGTCCACGTTAGCTGCAGGCTCGTTTGTGGCTGACAAGTCCGATGCGGGACAGGCTCTTATCCAAATTTACTCTGTACCCTGAAACCTTCCCATAATCCTCCAGTATGGTCCTCAGCTCGGCCAATAAACCCCCGGGATTCGTCAAGTATACTAACACATCGTGAGCAAAAAAAGCTAACTTTGTGTTCCACCTGGCCAACCTTGAACCCCCTTATTGCTGGATCCCACCGAGTGGCCTCCGCCAGTGGCTCCATAGCTAGTATGAATAGGGCCAGCGACAAAGGGAAACCCTGCCTACTTGACATATTCAAGGAAAACACCAGAGATATCTGCCCATTTGTAATAATTTTGGCTTAAGGTTTATGGTAAAGAGCCTTAATTCAATTGATAAATGTCTGTCCTAGTCCAAATTTCTTCAGTACCTTGAACAGAAAATCCCACTCCAATCTGTTGAAGGCTTTCTTTGCATCCAAAGCTATGGCCACTCTCGGATCCGCCCTTGACTGTGCTAGATGTATAACACTTAGCAGTCTAGCTATGTTATTTGCCGATTGCCTCTTTTCTACAAAACCCACCTGATCTGGATTTGTTAACTTCGGCATGTTTCGCCAGCATGTCTAGAAACTCTTCACAAATTTTGCTGTATCTGTGCCTTTGCTGACTGTAATGACTCAAGAAGCTTCTATGAAGCAATCAAGGTCATGCATGGTTCATCAAAGCAAGTTACCTCACAACACCTGAGCAGACAGTTCATCCATCCTCAGACATTGGATTTTAAGAAGGTGTAGCGGGTCGAGGGGCCGCGTAACACAGCGGGCCGAACAGTCGCCAGTGCAGCTGGCTGAACAACCGAGCAGTGCCGAAGGCCTAATTGCCACTCACTCACATGGTCGAAAGGCCACACAGCACTGTGGGCCAAATTGCAGCGCACTAGGGAGTTAGGTACGCACCTACAAGATGGTGCGGGGCTCCCGTCATATTCACTTGAACCCTTCAGATGAATCGCAGGTGATGTCACTTCTGCTCCCGGGTGTCCAGGCCGGAAATGATTTAAAGGATGAGGTAAGTTTGAATAAACAGTCTTTGCTGACTAACCACTGTGTCTAGTGAATTGCTTTAGTAGCTCTACAGGAGTAGTCGCTACAAAGGTTTTGACAAAGTGCTGCATGTGAAGCAATGTAACAAGAGCCCAAGGTCTAACAAGAAGCATACCAGCATGTGCAGAGCAATGGCTGATTGGAAGGAAGCAGAGTGTCAGAATACAGAGATCATATTCTGGTTGGCTGCCAGTTGCTAGTGCTATTCCACAGGGGTTGGTGTTGGGGCCGCTTCTTTTAATGTTGTATTGTGGCGGTGCACAGCCTAATGGCGAACCAGCCCCACTTGTATCGCCACGTGGCGGGGCAGCCATTAGGAGATGGCATCATCAGGGGATTCTTCTTGACTCCAGCATCCCTTCCATGCGCGCCCTGGGCAGTGATTATGATGTCACAGTGAACCAGGTGACAGAGCTCATGCTGCCCTTAAAGGGGCGCGCAAAATTTGAATAAAAAGTTGTTAACAACCATCGGTGTGGTGGCAGTGATTTCCTTCAGCCCCTCAGAACACCACAGTATATTAATTATTTGGATTATGGAATAAATGGCTTAGTGACCAAGTTTGCAGATGATAAGTGGAGGAGCAGGTAGTGTTGAGGAAACTGGGTGGCTGTAGAAGGCTAAAGATCGATTAGGAGAACGGGCAGAGAAATGGTAAATGAAATATAATGCCAGAAAATGTACGGTCATGCACTTTTAAAGAATAAATAAACAGACAGACAATGAAGTGAAATTTGAAAATACCTAGATGGAAAGAGACCTGGGAGTCTTCGTGCAGTAAAATTGCAGGTTGAGTTGGGGGTGAAGGCAAATGCAATGTTGGCATTAATTTCAAGAGGAATAGAATGTAAGAATTTAAAGATTGTGATATTGTGGTTTTATAAGGCACTGGTGACACCTCATATGGATTATTATGAGCAGTTTAGGGCTCCTCATTTAAGAAAGGATGTGCTGATGTTGTAGAGGGTTCAGAGGAGGTTCATAAGGATGTTTCCAGGAACGAAAGTTATCATATGAGGAGTGTGTGACAGCTCTTGGCCTGTACTGGTTGGAATTTAGGAGAATGAGGGGAGTCGTATAGAAACATTTTGAATACTGAAAGGGATGGATAGGGTAGATGTAGAAAGATTGTTTCCCATGGTGGGAGAGTCCGGGACAAGAGGGGAAAATGTCAGGATGTCTGCTTAGGACTGGGGCATTTCTTCAGCCAGAAGGTGGTAAATCAGTGGAATTTGTTGTCACAGGCAGTTGTTGAGGCCAGGTCATTGGCAGGGATTGATAGGTTCTTGGTTAGCCAGGAAATCAAACGTTATGGGGAGAAGACCGGCCAGTGGGGCTAAATGGGAAAATAGAATAGCTCATGATTAAATGGTGGGGCAGGCTTGATGGGGTGAATAGACTATTTCTGATGGTCTTGTGGTCAAACAGTCGAGTAGACTAACAGATAAGTCTAATCTGCCATCATCAATTCCATATAGTCTTACTCCTCACTCCTCTGGGACACTGGTCTCTCTTTCTACAGACTCCATCTGACTGAGTTCTTCCAGCATTTTGGTCTTAGGTCTGGCTCTAACCAGTTGGTTAGGGTACCTCATACATTTTCAACAGGATGCTCTTTATCAACCACAATTTGACATTCCACACCATCATACCCTCACAGAGAATCAGTTAACTCCAAGACCTTGGCCTCAATACTCCACTGTGTAATTGGATCCTAGATTTCCTCACTACCAGACCACGATCAGTGAGAAAATGTGGCATGGTTAGTGTGGGTCAGGATGGTTAGTGTAGAGATGAACACAATGCTGTTACTGCACCAATGACCCTGGTTTGAATTCAACACCATCTTTAAAGAATTTGTACGTTCTCCCTGTGCCTTGTGTGGGTTTCCTATGGGCACTCAGGTTTCTTCCCACCCATCAAAATGTTTAGGGCCTGTAAATTAATTAGATGTAATTGGGTGGCACGGGCTCATAGGCCAGAAGGAAAATAAAGTAATGTCTCTTCCACAATCTCCACAGGATCATTTAAGAATTTTATACCTATGACTAGGTGGCTTGGTACGACAACAACACCATCTACAAATGTGCTGATGATACCATGATAGTGGGTTATATAAAAGAGGGTGATGAGTCAACATACAGGAGGGAGATTGAAAACTTGGCCGAACCGTGCACCAACAATAACCTCGTACTCAATGTCACCAAAACCAAGGAAATGATTGTGGACTTTAGGAGTGAAAAAACAGGTATACGATCCATTGATCATTGGGAAATCAGAGGTGGAGAAGGTTATCAAAATTAAATTCCTGAGAGGCACTACATCAGAGGATCTTTACTGCGACCAACACACAAATGTCATGCTGAAGAAAGCATGTCAGCGCCTCTGCTTCCTCAGGAGTTTGGGGAGGTTTGGTGTGACATCAAAAATCTTGGAAAACCTCTACAGGTGTTCAGTGCAAAATGTGCAAACCAGCTGTATTATTGGTATGGAGGCATCAATATATATAAAAGATAGTGGACACAGGCATCACGGGCAAAACTCTCCCCAGCATTGAGAACGTCTACATGAAATGTGGCCATTAGAGAGCAGCAGCAATTATCTATATCACTCACGACATGTTCTGATTTCGCTGCTGCCTTCAGGAAAGAGGTACAGGTTCACAAGTCTCATACCACCTGATCAAGGAACAGTTGCTATCCCTCCTCCATCAGATATCTAAACAACAAGACTCAAGTAAGGATTCATTAAGCACATTATTTATTATTGTGTGGTGGTGTGAACAGTGGAAGAAACACAGCCACCACGTTGAGGGTCATTAACGACTGTTTTTATTCTAATTCAGCGCGCCCCTTTAAGGGCAGCATGAGCTCAGTCACCTGGTGCATTGTGATGTCATAATTGCTGCCCAGGGTGCATGCTGGGAGGGATGCTGGAGTCAGAGAGAAACCACTGACGACGCCATTTCCCCATGGCTGCCCCACCATGTGGTGATACAAGTGGGGCCGGTTCGCCATGAAGATGTGCGCCACCACACAACCCCCACCAGAACCAGCTATGTGTCCTGTTGCTTTGGTGGTTGGCCCCGGTGCTTGGGTGCGGCCGTCTGCACCAGCTGTGATAAGTCCAGATGGGTCGCCTTCAGGCAGTGCACCATAAAAAAGTTCCTCTCTCCCCCCAACATCCAGGGTGAATGTTCCACCGGACCAGTGCAAGACTTTGTATGGCCCCTCGTACGGTCACTGTAGCGGTGCACCTTGTGGTCCCCTCCACACGAAAATGAACTGGGCTGAGTCGAGTTCTTTGAGGAGATGAAACAGCCAGGTGCCGTGGCATGCAGGTGGTAGGGGAACTAGGGAGTCCAGTCGCCTGCGTAGGTACACCAGCAGGTTTTTGTCGGTGGCTGTGGTGTCAGGGTCTGGGCTGAAAAACTCACCTGGCAGAGAAAGCGGTGCGCCATAGACCATCTCTGCTGCTGAAGCCTGCAGGTCTTCCTTGGATGCCGTCCTAATCCCGAGGAGGACCCAGGGTAGTGCGTCCACCCAGTCTGGTCCAGAGAACCTGGCCATAAGCGATGCCTTCAGGTACCTGTGGAATCTTTCCACCAACCTGTTGGACGGCGGGTGGTATGCTGTGGTGTAGTGGACCTTGACCCCCTGGAGCTTTGCCATCTGAGTCCACAGGGCAGATGTGAACTGCGCCCCTCTGTTGCTAGTGATGTGCACCGGGACTCCAAAACAGGCAATCCATTGGCTGACCAGAGTCCTGGCGCACGTCTCTGCTGAGGCCTCTGGCCACCTTGTGGCCCGATCCACCACCGTGAGGAGGTAATGAGCCTTCTTGGCAGGGGCCCGACGACATCAATGTGGATGTATTGGAACCTGTGAACTGCCGGGTCGAAGTTCAGGATGGGGACTCACGTGTGTCACTGGACCTTGGATGACTGGCCAGTTCCGCCACCTCCTTCTTCAGCCTGTGCCACACAAACTACTCCGCGACCATCCGCACGGTTGTCTTTACCTTTGGGTGAGTGAGGTCGTGGATCAGATTGAAGACTTTCGCCCTCCAGTGCGGTGGGACCACCGGGTGCGGCGTGCCTGTTGAGACATCGCAGAGCAATGTGTCCGGGCTGCTGGGCACCTGGACATCCTTGAGTTTGAGGCCCGAGATGGTGGTCCACAAGGCTTGTTTCTCCGCATCGTTCCTCTGTGCCTGAGCCAGTTGCTTGTAATCCAGGCCAGGCGCGAGAGTGTTGATGGCTGGACAGGAGAGCGCATCCGCCACTACATTATCCTTGCTGGCCCTGTGTTGGATGTCGGCCATGAACTCAGACACGTACGAGAGGTGGTGCTGCTGTCTGGTGGACCACGGATCTTTGGCAATCGTTAGTGATCCATGAAGGCTGTGAATGGCCTGCCCTTGAGGAAGTAGTAGAAATGGCGGATGGCCAAATACAGTGCCAGGAGCTCCCGGTCAAAGGCTCCGGCGGGTGCAGCTGCTTGCTGAAAAAGGCCAGCAGGCGCCATTGTCCATCGAGCCACTGTTTCAGAACCCTCCCCGCCCCACACTGCCATAGCTGAGATGTCCACGGAGAGCACAGTGTGCACTTCCGGCTGTGGGTGCATCAGTAGCATGGCACTGGCTAGAGCCTCCTTTGTTGCGATGAAAGCCCTGTCCGCCTCCTCTGACCACGATAAAGTATTTTCTTTGGTGGCCATGAACGAGAACAATGGGCGCATGGTGCGCGTGGCTCTGGGGATGAAACGATGGTAAAAAGTTCACCATCCCCGTGAACTCTTGGAGGTCTTTCAGGGTGGAGGGTTTGGGGAAATCGTTGAACAGCAACTACCTTCTCCGGTGCCGGTGCGGCCACAGCCGCTGAAATGGTGTGCCCCAGGAACTGGAGGGACTCCTTGCCGAACTGGCATTTGGCCATGTTGACCGTGAGGCTGAAATCTGCCCACTAGGCAAAGATTGTGCAGTGGTGGGCTTTGTGTTCGTCACAGTTGTGGCTGGCAATGAGAATATCATCCAGGTAAATGAACACAAAGTCCAGGTCTTTACCATCCACAACCATGAGGCGCTGGAACGTTTGGGCCCCGTTCTTTACACCAAAGGGTATATGCAGGAACTCGAAGAGGCCGAAAGGGGTGATAATGGCCGTCTTACCCACGTTGTCTGGATGCACCGGGATCTGATGGTATCCCCGCACGAGGTCCACTTTGGAGAAGACCAGTGTGCCGTGGTGGTTGGCGGATAAATCCTGTATGTGGGGCACCGGATACCTGTCAGAGGTGGTTGCGTTGTTCAACTGACGGTAGTCCCCGCACAGTCTCCAGCCCCCGGACGATTTTGGGACCATATGGAGCGGTGATGCCCAGGTGCTGTCTGAGCGCTGGATGATTCCCAGTTCCTGCAGCCTAGAGAACTCCTCCTTTGTCTGCTGGAGCTTCTCGGGCAGCAGCTGTCTGGGTCTAGAGTGCAGCGAGGGACACGATGTGGTGAAAGACCCCATGCTGGGGCAGGGCAGCGTTGAACCGTGGCTCAAGATGGCGGGGAATTTGTGGAGGATCTCATCGAACGTCCCTGGCAGCAGCTACGGTGGTGATTTCAGGCCTGTGGGCTTCTGCTGTATCCAGTCGGGTGGAGTGGAATGTTTGGGCATTGACCAGCCTTTTGCCCTTCCTGTCAACCAGTAGGCCATGAGCTCCGAGGAAGACCACCCCTCACAGCGCAGTGCCCACGGAGGCTAGGACGAATCTCCAATGGAACTTCTCCTTCCCAATCTGGATCTGTGCCCTGCGGGTGCCGCAGGTCCTGATAGTGGAGCTGTTGGCCGTCCGCAGGTTTGGACTTCGAGATTGGGTGCTGAGCTCAGCCCCTGTGTCCACCAGGAATTGGCGTCTGGTGGATCTGTCCGTCACATGAAGGAGGCTGTTTGTTTGGCCAGCCGTTGCAGCCATCAATGGCAGCTGGCCTGGTTGTTTCCTTGAAACCCGCAGGGCTGGCGACACCTACGGGCTTGCGCCTCCCAGTGCTGATGGTAGGAACACCAGGTCGACTGGCCCTCCTCTGGCTTGGTCTTGGGAGCGGCTTGCAGTCAGCTGGCTCCTGGTCGTGCCACCTGGTTGAGGGCTGCCTCGTTCTCCCTCTTCGTGCGCAGGAGGGTATCCACCCGGGCTGCTGCTCTCCTCGGGTTCGAGAAGTCTTCATCTGTGAGGAGCAGCTGGACGTCCTCCAGGATCTGTTCCAGGAATATCTGGCGGAAGAGAAAACAAGGCTTGTGGTCTTCCATCAGGGCCAGCATTTCATCCATCAGTGCTGACAGATTACGGTCGCCAAGCCCATCTAGGTGAAGGAGCCTGGAGCCCGTTGCTGGGGAGTTAGCCAGAAAATTCCAAGCAGCAGGTCTTTGAGGGCAGTGTACTTGCCCATAGCTGGGGGGTGGCGGATGATGTTGTCCACCTTCGCTGCCGTATCTTGGTCCAGAGTGCTCACGACATGATAGAACATGTTGTGGAGTTGAAATTGTGCTTCTGTCTGCCTAAACCACGTTCTCGGTCAGTGGGTCCAAAAGGGGGGAAGCTTGATGGAGACAGCATTAACCTCTGCTGAATCCATGGTGTTTTGAGTCCAGAAAAACATCTGGGCTCGTCGGGGTCACCACTGTGGTGGTGTGAACAGTGGAAGAAACACAGCCACCACGTTGAGGGTCGTTAACGACTGTTTTTATTCAAATTCAGCACGCCCCTATAAGGGCAGCATGAGCTCAGTCACCTGGTGCATTGTGACATCATAATCGCTGCCCAGAGTGCATGCTGGGAGGGATGCTGGAGTCAGAGAGAAACCTCTGACGACGCCATTTCCTCATGGCTGCCCTGCCATGTGGCGACACAAGTGGGGCCAGTTTGCCATGAGGATGTGCACCGCCACATTTGAATATTTTTTTCTGTATTGCAGTCAGTTTGTTTACACTTCTTTCTTTGTTTACATTTCTCTCTTTTGTATCTTTTCTTGAGTGCAGTTTGAACTACTGATTAGTAGATATGATGTCTGGCCTGCAGGAAAAGAGAATCTCAAGGTTCTATGTGATGTAATGTATAAACTCTGACAATATATCTGATCTTTGAACTTAGTTGAGTATGGGCAGCCAACTTTATCCCACAGTCCCTCCGAAATGATGGAGTCAAAGACTTTAGTGAGGTTGAAACAAAACACTCCATGGAGGTTACAAGCACAAGCTGAATCAATGAAGAACACACAGGAATGAAAGGAGTTGGCTTTAAGAAAAAATCCTTTGGCCTCAATGTTGATCCTGTGCTAGTGAACTCTTTGGGAAGGTGATGGAGAAAACTAGCACTATGGGCTGAGCCAGGGCTGTGGGCAGATTGTTTAATCACATGTATTGCCAATGTGAGCAAATCTGTGTCCCTAGGATGAATGGGGCATGGGTAAGAGCTATGCCTTGTGATTAAGTGGGAGGAGAGTGTGGATGAAGATTAGAGGTAGTAGAGTAAATCAATGAACATTGTGAAAATTGAGGGCTAAAGGAGATGGATTTCAGTGAATTAAGGCCATCAATGACAGCCATAGCCATGGATTCATACAAGAGGGCACAACTTCAGGAATGAAAAGGATGTGCATATGGAACAGAGATGTAGAGGAATTTCTTCATTCAGGGTGGTAAATTTGTGGAATTTGTTGCCCCATGAAGTTGTGGAGGCCAAGTCATTGGGTGCATTTCAGGCAGAGATTAATAGGTTCTTGATTTGCCAGGACATCAATTTATGGGGAGAAGGCTGGGCAGTATGGCCGAGGGGGAAAATGGATCAACTCATGATTGAATGGCAGGGCAGGCTTGATGGGTTGAATGGTTGTTCCTATATCATATGGATATAATACAAATAGAGACACTTTGAAGGTTGTGCCTGTACCAGGCTCCACCATCCCCTCAGGGTTCATATTCCAGATTGAAACCACCTTCCAAACTCTACTAAATCCCCCACCTCTCATATGAGGCCAATGCATGCTGGTTGTGTGTATCTCTGCCTTGCAGAGAAGATTCTTATCATGCATCTCATCTGTGCGCCACATGATTCACTACCTCTCTAACATGTCCTACTCAGCATTGTCTGCTCCAAGGAAAACAAACCCATCCAATAAAGCTCCATCACTGGCAGCACCCTGATCAATCCCCTCTGCACCCTCTCCAGTGTAATCACCTCCCAAAGGTTTGGTGACCAGAAAAAGTACTGCTGCAGCCAAACCAAAATTTTATGAAGTAGTACTTGGGCCTCTCTACTCTTGCCTTCTGCATCCAGGCTAATGTTCCTTCTTCAACTCTCTATCAGCCCATGCCGCCTGCTGCAGGAATATTTGGTCATGTACATCAAGGTCCTCCCTGGGGCCCCACCATACAATATTTTATGACCCCCCCACCCCATCCGACGATATCAAGAATATCACCTCACACACGTCAGGATGGAATGCCATCTGCCGTTGCTCTGCCCACAATGCCAGCTGAGGAAGTGAAAGTCAAAAATAAAATCTAAAATGAAAGCAGCAAGTGCAGGAAATACTCTGCAGGTCAGGCTATACCTGTAAGAAGAGATACAGGAGTAATATTTTGGTTTGGACACCCTCCATCGGAACTGGGAAGGAGTCGAAAGGAGCTTGTAAAGGTAGAGGGAGTGTGGGCCTTATAGGGTAAAGCCTGGGTGATCTTGGGGACGAGGTATAAACAAGGCTCTCTGGTCCATGAATGAATGGGCCATTTAGAAAGTGAGAAACTGAGCCAATATCATAGATGGACAACTGGTACAGTCAGAAACCGCGCTACCAGACATTTGGAGTTTAACAGGAAAGTCAGTGGATGCTGTGATTGTAGTGCAATGCATAGAAGAGCTGGAGAAACTCAGGTCACACAGCATCTACTGTAGGTAAAAGGCCCTCACAGTTCCTCCCAAGTCCAAAGCGTTGGTTACCTTATGCTTCCCATGGATGTTGTGTGACCTGTTGAGTTACTCCAGTACTTTTGTGGGTTGTACTGTAAGTTGGAGAGTTCAACATCGAGTCCCAACGGAGGATGAGGTGTGATTCCTCAATCATCCGTTGGGCCTCAGTGAGGCAGCATTGGAGACAATGGACAGAGGGCAGAGTGGGATGGACTAGGTAATTTAAGATACAGGAAAGGGAAGGTCGGAGTTGACCTTACAGACAGATCACAGGTGTCTCACAGGTGGTCACCTAACCTGTGTTGTGTTTCTTCAGTGGAATGGAGATGGCTGTGTGACCACTGAATGTAGTACAATAGATACAAGCCAGCACATCAGAGAATATGGATCCCACGATGCCGTAGGCTTATGTACATTATGTACATTACCGAAATACACTAAGTATAGCTTCCTGCAAACATCTATCTGAAACATTAAATTATACCGTGTTATGAAAAGAACTACAAAAACTGGAGAAATATAGCAAAAATGAAGATATATTTACCAGTGTTTTGTGTGACAGCAGTGAAGGAAAAATCAAAGCACTAAATTGCATCAAAAGACACAATTCAAGCTTAAACAAAATTTGTTTCAACAACTAGGATCAAATAGTTTTTCCCCTGGGCTAAGCGGACAGGATGATGATAAATTGAGAAAAGTTGAGTTTTGCTTGAAACTGTGAGTGCAACATTTAACCTTTTATGATACTGTGGTAATAAAAGTTGCGATTCAAGTAGCGTGAAGATACATTAATCAAGTTTGACCAAGTTCGGAAGGAAACAAGCTTTTGAAATATTGCACATTTTATGTAGGGTGGCAGGTAGCGTCCTGTTTATTGTGAGGTAGCATTCAAGGTTTTAACACAGGAATTGGAATCCAATTTGATCCACAATGTACTCAGTGTTTGCGCTTCTAAATCTGATATGCCATGAATATCTCAGCAATGTGGATAGAGAGTTCATACACTTTGCTGCCTTTGGCAATGTAGTTTCAGACACACAATCACAGTTTCATGAATGAATGCTTTTACCAACAGATTATACAACCTGATTATAGTACGTAATAAACTACAAAATTATTCAACAGCTACTGAATAGCTGGGTCAGTGAGCGTATCGGTTAGCACAACACTATTACAGCTCTTGCGACGCAGGTACAGTATCTTTAAAGAGTTTGGGTGTACTCCCCGTGTTCTGCACTGGTTTTCCCCAGGTGCTCAGGTTTCCTCCCACCCTCCAAAAGGTACGGGGTTGGGAAGTTAATTTGGTGTAATTAGATTTCATAGGCCAGAAGGAAGATTGAGGTCCATTTGAGATTTAACAAGGAGGAACTAACATCAGATGTGTCAGTATTTCAGTGGAGCAAAACAAATTACAGTGGCATGATAGTGGAAATGGCCAAAGAAGGGGACACTAGAAGGGAAGATAGTGGAGCAGTAAAGGATAAAGTTTTGGCAGGAAGTGAGAAAGATGCTAGAGAAATACATATTAAAAAAAGAGGAAATATTCAAATTGAAAAATGTAATTACTATGGCTGAGTAGGGAAGTGAAAGCCAACATGAAAGCAAAAGAGAGGGCATGCAAGGAAGCAAAAATTATTGGGAAGATAGAGGATAAGGACACTTTAAAAAACTTACAGAAGGTAAATTAAAGGTAACTTACAGGTGTAATTTCTCATAAGGAGGGAAAAGATGAAGTATGAAAGTATACGAGCAAATAATATCAGAGGATACAAAAAACTTCCTCAAGTATATAAAGAATAAAAAGAATGATGAGCACAAATTGAAGAGGTATTAACCAATCCAAAAATACTCTCCCAAGATTCCTCTGAAAGGTGTAACTGAAGTCCCTCTTCCAAGGTCCTTTTGATTTTTTTAAATTAGAAATTTGATTGCAACTTAATAACTTATATATTTTACCTATTAAACCCTTATGAGAATGGTTCAAATGAAAAAAGTATCAATCAAATCTGGTTGGTACAATGATGGAAAGTAAGGCAGTAAAATATTCAGAAAATTTCTAGTTTGGAAGTATCTAAAAAATGTAACTTAGGTATATTATATTTATTGTATAATTGTTCAAAAAACATTAAGTTACCATATAGAAATAAATCTGAAAAAGGGATGATTTCTTTAACCTTCCAAAAAGAGAAGGCTTGATCAATTATAGACAGTAGAAAAAAAGAATTAAGAGAAATGATACTAGATAAAATAAATTTTTTCAAGTCAAAGAACTTCCAAAATTGAAACCAAATCCATGTTAAGATTGGTTTGAAGGTATGACTACTAATCTTAGAAAGTGTAAAGGAAGAGCTGCTCCCAATGAAGAGGCTACTGAATACCTCTGCATGGAACTGAATTCCAAATGTACCCAATAAGAACATTCAAATTTATCAAAATAGTAGATCCAGAAAATAATATTGTGGATGTTAACTGCCCAGTAATAGAGACTAATCATTAGGTAAAGCCATACCACCATCTTCCTTTAATTTCTGCAGATGGAATTTATCCAATCTGGAATTCTTTTCATTCCAATATAAGAAGATATTTTAGAGTCAATATTATTAAAAAAGGGGGGGGGGGCGTGGCAAGATGGCGTAAGGAACAGATGTGCCTTCCAGTCCTCTCCTGACTCTGAGTTATTGTTTTGTTTATAAGTGCCCGTTAAAATTCTTTAAAAAGTTTAGTAAGAGGTGCTGAATTAATATCTAATGGTACATTTGCTAAAAAAAAGTAAAAGAAAACGCCAACAGATTGTTAAAAAATTACATTTCCCGAAATTATCTGAGCCTACCTGTTTACAAGAGGCCAGGACTCAGCGTGGAATGGATCCAGGAGAAGAAGCACAGGATTCGGCATTGGAACTTCGTTCTGTTCCGGTAGGGCTCTTTAAAGATGACGCCTGGCAGCCTTTGGAACAAAGGGCTGGCCGGGCGCGTGCATTTCAAACAACGCCCGTTATGAGCGCTGTCACTGAGAGTTTGACAGCTGAATCAGCTGGGACGCCACCAGCTGGAGAGTTAAAGAGCCGACCTCCGATTGATATAGCGGTGGCGCTGCGAAATGCACCACCAGTTATGACGGTTTCCCCAGGTTTAGATATAATGAAGGCTTTTGATGAGATATGGCTTAAAGATAACCCTGACTATCAGCCTCCTGATATTGCTGAGGGGGCTGTGGCAGGGGTTTCTACACGGAGCCATACTGCAAGAAAGGCTGCTGAACCAAGGGAAGGGACAGAAGATCCTTTGGTCTCTCAGAAACAGCAGGATCCTACTATGTCTGAATCTACCTTTGCTGATATGCTTATTAAGAATCTTGAATTTAAGTTATATTCTTCAATGAAACAGCTAGGTAATTCTATGACCCACGTCTATTCCAAGCTTAATACATTGGTGGATATTAATACTCAACAGATGGCTGACTATGGAGCTTTTAAACTTGAAACTAATGAAAGACTTGATATGTGTGATCAAGGTTTAGTTGACGTACAAGATCAATTGCAAGATGTAAACAAAACAATTGAAACATTGCAGATTCAGAATAAAAATTTAGCAAAAAAGGTTGATTATTTGGAGAATCAATCTAGACGGAACAACGTAAAAATTGTTGGTTTGCCAGAAGACATAGAAGGGCCAGATCCAAGAAAATTTTTTACTGAATGGATTCCACGAGTGTTAGGACAAGACAAGTTCCCCGAAGGTCTAATATTGGAACGTGCTCATAGAGCTTTGAGAAGGAAACCTTTTTCAGGACAGAATCCAAGACCTGTTCTGGTCCGATGTTTAAACTACTGTGATAGAGAGACAATTTTACGTGTGGCTATTAGAAATGCACAGCAAAATAGATCTCCTTTGATGGTTCAGAACAATTGTGTTTTTTTTAATCCGGATCTGAGTCAAGAAATTATGTTTCAACGACGTGAATTTAATTCCGTGAAAGAGTTGTTGTGGAAAAAAGGATATAAGGCAACATTTAGGTATCCTGCGGATTTGAAGATTTTTCAGGATGGATATCAGCCAAAGTTTTTTGATAATCCTAAAGAAGCTATGGACTTTGCTCAATCTTTATCGATTACGCAATTTCAGGAACGACGTAGTCCTCCACGGTCTCCAAAGAGAGTGGAGATACAAGATGGGAATCAGATTTCAAGAACAAATGGAAGCAATGGTGGTCGAAGTGGCAAAGTTGATAAAAAAAAACAAATCTTTTACTTTTTTTCGAGAAGATTTCAGATAATGATGATAGTTTAATATGAAATGGGAGTTGGGAGAGGGAACTGGGTGGGCATTATTTTCCAGAAGTCATCAGCTACGTGTGAGTTATCTCACACCCAGTATTTTGTGGGAGTTACCGCATTGTGCGGTTTAAACAGGAGGAGGTAATTGACCTCTTGCCTGTTTTTGTTTCCTTAATTTTTGGGTTAAGGAGTGAAGTTTTTTTTAAATACTTTTTTTTAAATAAATATTTTTTTTTCTTTTCTTTTTTTTGTTTTTGATTGTAGTTTTAAGAGGGAATAAGGGGAGGGATTTTTCCTTTTTTTTCTCTTTTTTTGGGGGGGTTTCTTTTTTTTCTCTTTTATTTTCTTTCTTCTTTTTTGTTGTTGAGTTGTTGTAAGGAATGTCTAAATTGAAGTTTGCTTCTTTTAATGTCCAGGGTTTAAATAATCCTATTAAGCATAAGAAAGTACTTGCTTACTTAAAAAAATTAAAGGTTGATGTGGCTTTTTTGCAGGAAACTCATTTAACAGATAAGGAACATTTGAAACTCAAATGAGAATGGGTTGGAGAAGTTTTTTATTCTTCATTTAATTCAAAGGCAAAAGGAGTGGCAATTTTGGTGCACAAGAATTTACCATTTCAGTTACAGAATGAAGAGAAAAATGGTGGAAGATTATTAAAATTGAACTGTACAATCTTTAATGAAGCTTGGACTTTGCTTGATGTTTATGCTCCGAATGTTGAGGATACAGCTTTTGTTGTGGATATGTCTTTATTACTTGGACAAGTAAATTCTAATGTGATGATTGGGGGAGATTTAAATGTGGTATTGGAGCCTTTATTGGACAAGTATCCAAGAGTAATTAAGAAATCTAAGATGGCAGTTCAAGTAACTAATATGATGTCAGATTTGAATTTAGTTGATATTTGGCGAAGATTTAATCCTACAGAGAAAGATTTTTATTTTTATTCTTCGTGCCATAATTCTTTTTCTAGAATTGATTATTTTTTAATTTCAACACATTTGCAGGATAGGGTTATATCGGTGGATTTTAAGGCAAGACTGGTTTTGGACCATTCTTTATTATTATTAGAATATCAGAGTTCACAAGATGTTCAGAGAGCTCCAAGATGGAGATTTAATACTATGTTATTACAAAAGCAGAATTTATTAGTTATTTAAAACAACAAGTTGAAGTTTTTATTAGTAATATATTAATTCTGTTTCTAGTCATTTTGTTTTATGGAATGCAATGAAAGCTTTTTTACAAGGTCAAATTATCAGTTATGCTTCTAAAGTAAAGAGAGAGAGAATTAAAGATATTGAAGATTTAGAGAAAAAGATAACTGCTACTGAAAAAGAATTTCAAAAAAGCGCTACTGAAATGCAAAAGAATCGGTTAACTAATTTAAAATTTAAATATAATGAATTACAAACTTATTGGTTTGAATGTTTAATGAACCGAACTAAACATAAGTTTTATGAATGGGGTGAGAAAGCTCATAAAGTTTTGTCATGGCAGTTAAAGAAGGAACAATTTTCTAGGATTATACCAGCAATTAGAAAGAATCAGGTATTAATTTTAGCCAAAAGGAAATTAATGAGGAATTTTGAAATTTCTATAAAAAATTATATACCTCGTAATGTAAAGATGTAACTGAAGATGTTATAGATTCTTTTTAAAAAAATATTAAATTGCCACAATTGAATCAAGAAGACAGACAAGAGTTAGATAAATCCTTTACAGAAAATGAAATAGAAATGGCGATAGAAATGGAAAGGCACCTGGTGAAGATGGGTTTTCTATAGAGTTTTATAAAACTTTTTATGCTGATATAGCTCCTATTTTTAAGGATGTATTACAACAAATTTATAATACTTTTCAATTACCTGAGTCTTGCTCTAATGCAATAATTACAGTTATACCAAAAAAAGATAAAGATCCTTTACAGGTTTCTTCTTATAGACCAATATCGCTGTTAAATGTAGATTATAAAATTGTAGCTAAAGTTATGGCTAATCGATTAGCTCAATATTTGCCTAAAATAATACATAGTGACCAAACGGGATTTATAAAAAATAGATATGCGTCAGATAACATTTTGCATTTAATAACTTTGATAAACAAATCTAAATCTCAGATGAATTATCCAATAGTGGTTTCACTGGATGCAGAGAAGGCTTTTGATAGAGTGGAATGGAAGTTTTTGTTTAAAGTACTTGAGAAATTTTGTTTTGGTTCTTAATTTATTGGATTGATAAAGGCTTTATATAATAGTCCGAAGGCTAGAATTGCTGTCAATGGGCAGATTTCAGAATCTTTTAATTTAACAAGGTCTACTAGACAAGGATGCCCATTGTCTCCTGCTTTATTCGCTATAGTTATTGAACCTTTGGCACAATTAATACGCCAAAACAAAAATGTTAAAGGTATGAGAGTTTTGAATGAGGAATATAAAATTAATTTATTTGCTGATGATGTTTTATTATATTTGGTGGATCTGGGTATTTCTTTACCAGCAATTCAAGAATGTTTAGAAAATTATGGTCAATTATCTGGTTATAAAGTAAATTGGGCCAAAAGTGAAATTCTATCAATTTGTAAAGATGATTATTCAATATATAAAAGCATTACCAATTTGAAGTGGACTACACAAATTAAATATTTAGGAATTAATGTTAATACGGAATTTCAAGATTTATATTCAATTAATTATCTCCCTTTAATTAAAAGGATTAAATTAGATCTGATTAGGTGGAAGGATTTACCTTTGGGTTTATTAGGGAGGATTAATACTATAAAAATGAATATCTTTCCTCGAATACAATATTTGTTTCAATCAATTCCTTATTTTTTAAACAAAAGTTTTTTTAAGGACTTATATAAAGCAATTAGAGACTTCTTATGGAAGGGAAAATTTCCGAGGGTAGCATTGAGAAAGTTGATGTGGGATTTTCAATTTGGAGGTTTAAGATTACCGAATTTTCAGCATTATTATGAAGCAGCTCAATTTAAATTTCTTAGTGCATTAATGAATATGGAAGATCCGCACAGTTGGGCAAAGGTAGAAATGACGGTTATTTTAGAAAAATTTCCTCATGAGTTTTTGTTTCGATGGAATAAAAATTTATTACGAACTTATGATGTACCAATATTGAAGCATTTATTGAATCTATGGACAAGTAAACTTAACAAATTGGGGCTCAAAAATAAATGGTCTGGACGATTGCCATCATATAATAATCAACTTGTTCCTTTTACAGTCTCCAATATCACCTTGAAACAATGGGAAAGGAAGGGAATAAAAAACTTATCTGATTGTTTTTCTGAGGATGTTTTGTTCCTTTGATGAATTACAAAGGAAATTTGGTATTAGTGGAAATTCTATATTTGTGTATTATCAAAGATCTTTTGTAAAACAGATATGTGGTCGTCATATGATCTTACTGCCTGATTCTAATTTTAAGGAATATGTACTTTCAATACCAAAAAAGGGATATATATTGTATTTTACAAGAAACTGAAAGTAAAAAAGATTGGGATAAAGATAAGTTGAAATGGGAAAAAGATTTAGGTTTTACAATAGCTGAAGAAGCTTTGATGGAAATTTGCCAGAATAGTATTCGAAAATTGATTAATGCTAGATTAGCGATGATTAATTATAATTTTATACATCAGTTATATTTAACACCGGAGAAACTAAAAAAGTTTGGTCTTAGTAAGTCGGATTGCTGTTTTCGTTTGACCAGACGGCTAATACTTTTTTACACACTGTCTGGCTTTGTGATCGATTGCAACAGTTTTGGAAGGGTATTCAATCTATACTTAATAGTTTATATAATATCTGTCTTGTATTAGATCCTGATATATTTTTATTAGGGAATATGCAATCACTAATTGATTTAGGTTTAAAGGATTATCAGATTTCCTTTATCTATTTAGCTTTAGCTGTGGCCAAAAAAATGTATAGCACTTACTTGGAAAGACAGAAATATATTAACTTTAGATAGGTGGCATTTGGAGATGAAATCCTGTTTGACCATAGAAAGGATATCTTTTTCAATTCAGGATAGGATGTCTTTTTATAGGTTAAAGTGGACTCCGTTTGTTAAATATATGCATTTAAGTTTGCTTTAAATATGTTTCTAAGTGTGATGTTTTAGTATTGATAACTTTTTTTTGTTAGTATCTTTACTTGTTATGTTTTATCTTTTTTTTTGTAAGTGGCCTTTTTTTTCTTATATATAATATTGTTCACTTTATTAACTCTTCACTCTTTATTTTTGGGGGGGTTAGACTAATTTTAAGTTAGGTTATTAATGTTGTGTAATAATTATTGGGGGGGTTAGTTTATTTAGTTTACCGATGTGGTACTGTAATTTTATTATCTTACTTTTATTCTTTTTAAATGTAATCCTTTATTTTATTCATGTTATAAAATCTTAAATAAAGTTTTTGAAAAAAAAAATATTATTAAAAAAGGATATTGGAATAAAAATTGGGACAGCTTGAAATAAATACAAAAATTTAGGTAAAAATTTTGACAAATTGGCCTGTATTTTGTCTAACGTTAGTCCTATTTGTGATGGATGTAAATCAGAAGTGGCTTCTCTACCTGATATGTATTGGATAGACATTTTTAAGACTTTGTCAGCTATACTGTATTTTAGTTTGCAACCTAACCCTGCTATTTTTGGAATTACAATTCCAGAAGTGAGACGAGTTCCCATTTCCACATATTGAGTTGTAGCCTTTTCTATATTGTTGGCTAGAAGAGCTATTTTATTTAAATGGAAAGATTCTGAGCCACCTACTTTGATTCTCTCAAATTATGTCATGTTTAAGTTTAGAGAAAATTAGGAGTCGTTCATTTGATATTTCTATTTGAAGAGAGTTGCCGACCGTTTATAAATTATTTCCACATAACTTAGTGTAACTCTTTTCCCTTTCGGACTATATTTAATTTTATTTCTTTTCTCTTTGTTGGTGAAGACCAGACAATTAATTATTATTATTAAATTCTCAGGATAGGCTTCCCAGTCTTCTTTTGTTGCTTTTTTTTTTCTTAGATTAGTTGGGGTTTATATAATTAAAAAATTTATTTTTCTGAAGATTTCAGTTTGAGGAGATGAAAACATATTTGTTAATTGTGGTGTTATGGAATATGTTATATCATATAGTGTTGTTTTTATCCTTCTTGATTATGTCTTCTTTCTTTCTTTGGCTTGGCTTCGCGGACGAAGATTTATGGAGGGGGTAAAAAGTCCACGTCAGCTGCAGGCTCGTTTGTGGCTGACAAGTCCGATGCGGGACAGGCAGACACGGTTGCAGCGGTTGCAGGGGAAAATTGGTTGGTTGGGGTTGGGTGTTGGGTCTTGATTATGTACTCCTATTCCTATTATACCTATTATTCCTATTATACCTATAATATAATTAATAAAAAGATTGAAAAAGAAAGAAGAGGTGAGAGTAGATATAAGACCATGAAAAAAATGAGGCCGGAGAAATAATAATGTGAGACAATGAAATGGCAGAGGAACTAAATGAGTATTTTACATCAGTCTTCATTGTAGAAGTAATTAGCAGCGTGCCAGATATCAAACGGTATCAGGGAAGGGAAGTGAATGGAGTTACTATTTCAAGAGAGAAGGTGCTCAGAAAGCTGAATGGTCTAAAGGGGTTAAGTCTCCTGGGCCAGATGGATTGCACCCTTATGCTGTAAAAGAGATAGCTGTAGAGATTATGGAGGCATTGGTAAAGATTTTTCAGGAATCAATTGATTCCGGCATGGTCCCAGAAAACTGGAAAATCGCAAATGGTACCCCCCTATTCAAGAAGGGAGTGAGGCAGCAGAAACGTAATTTTAGGCCGGTTAGCCTGACGTCAGTGATTGGGAAGATGTTGGAGTCGATTGTCAAGGATGAGGTAATGGAGTGTTTGAAGGCACAAGACAGGATCGTCCAAAGCTAGTGTAGTTCCTTAAAATAAAATCTTGCTTGACAAAGTGGCAAGCAGGCTGGATAAGGATGTTTTGTGTTTGGATTTTTAGAGGGCCTTTGACAAGGTGCTGCTCAGCTACTTAAAAAGATAAGAACCCATGATATAACAAGAAACATACAAGTATGGGTAGACCATTAGCTGATTGGCAAAAAGCAGAGAGTTGGAACATAGAGATCATATCCTGATTGGCTGCAAGTGCTAGTGGTATTCCACAGGGGTCAGTGTTGGAGCCTATTTCTGCTTTTATGTCTTAAGGTCTTAAGGGCATGCTATATCATTAAAATTTTAAAAAAAAACTAAATCATACATCACTCTGGGAGCCCAATCAATCCTTTATGTGGATTTTGGCTCTATCCACAAGAAATCCAATGAGACATAAGAACATAAAATATCGAAAAGGGTCGACCCATCTGGATCATAAAGCCTGCTCCACCAATCAATAAGATATCGACTCCACCAAGCCGCCAGTTTCCAGAACAGTTAGTTCTCCTACGATTTAAAAATCTATCTAAATCTGTTGTAAATGTATTTGGTGAAGCAGCCTCTAATGTTTCCTTGGGCATAGAATTCCAAAGATTTGCTACTGTCTGGGAGCAGTTCCTCCTCATCTCTGTTCTGAATGTACTCCCCGAATCTCTCAGGTTCAAGGAGTAAATGAAACACATTTCCACATTTACCTGCAATTGTTTACTGCTCCAATTTTATCCAATTAATTTTTAAGGATTGTTATTGACCCTCTCCTCTAGCATAAAGTACGTTCCAAATCAAAAACACTTGTCAGGTAAATAAAATCCTTTTGCTCTCTCTCCTTCCTTTGCCAATCACTTTAATACTGTGCTCTCAGCAATAAATGATTAAACTATTGAAAAGTTGCTCTTTAGTTACACTGCCTAAACCGTGCATAATTTTATAAGATCTTTGATAGATAATAAACATCACAATATCACAGCCCAAATTTCCAACAGATAAAAGTGCTGTATTCTGTGCACATTTCTCGCGTCGCTGTCTCAAAAAGTAGTTAAGTCCTTCCTTGGGTAACAATTCCAAATAGCTGGGCAATCCCAATCTTCATTCAGATGTGGGTCTTGCCAAATCTAAGTGTCCTGTATCATCATATTAATCGTGATATTAGTTGGTGATTAGATTACTCTGAGCAAATTATCTAACTTAGAATCAAAGAGGCTTCAGCAATGGAAATATTCTCTTTGGCCTAATAGCAGCCAAGTTGCCTACCTGAGCTCGTCTGATTTACCCAAGATCAGTCCATATCCCTCAAAACCATTGGATTAATGTACCTCCCTCTACCACTTACTCTGGCAGTTCATTCCACACACGCACCTCTTTCTGAGTGTAAAACTTTCCCCTCAGGAGCCCTTTCTATGCTATCTTTCCCCTTTCACTTTAAATCTATGCCCTCCAGGTTTAGATTCCCCTTTCCTGCAAAACATTCTGAATATTCACCTCATCCGTGCCCAACATGATGTTATAGGCATCCATAAAAACATCACTCAGCCACCTACAGTCCTGTGGAAACGGGTCTCAGCCTATCCAGCCACTCTTGATAACTCAAGCACCCATATGTTCCCCAACTTGGGCAAATGGGACAAATTAGGTCAGCAACTTGCCGCTATGAATGTGTTGGCCAAAGAAAATATTTCCATGCTGTACACTCCATAATTCTGAGTTAGATCATTTGATCAGAATAATCAAATCAAACCGAGCTCCAAATCCGTACCTCATGCAGTCAGGAACCCTTCAGCGCCCTCAGTACCTCCTCACAGCCCAGTTCCAATACCTGGTATCCTTCCAGCCAGTTCGAGCTTGTAGCCAGCAGTCCGCAGCCCGGCGCGAGTCTCCTAACAGCAACCTCCAGCAGCCCACAGCTTCCACGGGTTTCTCGCCTCAAGTCACCAGCAGCCTGCCGCATGCACTTGTCTCTCAGCCACAGAGCTCCCTCATTAGTCCACCACTGTGGTTACTGTTCCCGTGGGTGGTTTCTTCCACTTCTCATTCTCAGATGGGGGTGATCCTCCCATCTTCTGGTGCCCTACCCCAGTCCTCTGCTTCCCTGGAGTCTGCAGCCCCTCATGGCCCTGCCATCTTGGATACAGACCTGCAGTCATGAGATTTTGACTAAAACCACTGTTGGCTCCCTCAACAGGCCATTCAAAGCTCATGCGGAGCCGATTGCAGTCAACTGGGTGGCTGGACCCTGCTGGAGTGTAGCATCACTGCTCCCTTGCTCCCCTCAGGTCTGCACCAGCTGCACCACTTTCACTACAGTGGCTCCGGTAGCACTGCCATCTTTCTTCTTAGGCAAAAAGGAGCAAATGAGTTACTAAAAGAGTATAGAGAATGTAAGAGAATACTTAAGAAGGAAATCAGGAAGGCAAAAAGAAGACATGATGTTGCTTTAGCAGATAACGTGAAGGTAAACCCAAAGGGGATCTACAAGAGTCAAAGGATGGAAAGAGACAAATTTGGTTCTCTAGAGCATCAGAGTGGTCACTGTATGGAGGCTCATGTAATGGGGGAGGTCATAAACAGATTTTTGTATCAGTATTTACACAGGAAACTGGCATAGTGTATAAGGAAGGAAAGGAAACAAGCAGTAGTGGCATGGAACATATAGAGATCAAAGAGGAGGAGGTGCTTGCTGCCTTACAGTGAATAAAGGTAGATAAATCCCCCTGCCTGACATGATACTCCCTCAGACCTTGAGGGAGACTAGTGTAGAAATTGCAGGAGCTCTGGCAGAAATATTTAAAATGTCCTTACCCACAGGTAAGGTGCCAGAGGATTGGAGGGTAGCTCATGTTGTTCTGTTGTTTAAAAAATGTTCCAAAAGTAAACCAGAAAATTACAAGCCAGGGAGCCTGACGTCAGTAGTGGATAAATTATTGGAGAATGTTCTGAGAGATTGGATATACAAGTATTTGGATGACCAAGGGCTGATTAAGGATAGTCAGCATGGCTTTGTACATGGTAGGTCGTTGTGGTGCAACCACTGCATAGTTATTATGTATGTACTGCATGAACTGGTCCATCCCTGCACCTGTGACTCCTCCCTCCTGGAAATCCCAATAAAGACTGTTATGCCCAAACTATTCCCTCAGTAGCTGCCTTGGAACCGGGCCAGCAACATGTGAGATGTATTGATGTCTTAAGGTGATTAAAGTCTATTTATCACAACTCTCAGTCTAATGTGGTTGATAGCACTACAATTTAATCACCTTAATTTTGGGCCATGGACAAGGCAGTACGGGCAGATAAACTGGACACCGACCATAAAGATCTGGAGGCCTCAGTCAAATTCGATCAATAGTTGAACTGCCTTAACATTTTAATGAGATGCAATGACGTAAGAGTGAGGAAGACAAACGAGATCTACTCTTCACTCAGATCGTCCACCATATTTTTCATATGATAAAGGACTGCACTACTTACTCGACCACAATGGAATGCCTACAGAAACAGTATTGGACCCCAATGAATGTCATCTATGCCAGGTTCCTTCTGGGCAGTCGTAGACAAGCGCATGATGGGCCAATTGATGAGTACATGCAAGTCCTGTGAGACCTGAGGTGAGCCTGCAACTGCAGAGAAGTCTCTGCTGCTGCCCACTTTAAAGGTCTGATACGGGATGCATGTTTGGCTGGATTTAAATCTGATCATGTCAGAAAGAGACTCTTGAAAAAGGGCAATCATAGCCTGCAAAAAGTAGTTGACCTGGATAAAGCGCTCAAGACAGCGCAACTGAACGCAGAGGTCTTCAGAGGAAATGCGCCCACCATGTGGGAAGCCCGGGTACCACCATCTTGGGACACAGGGATCCAGGTCACCGCTGCCACCTTCCAGTACCCGAAATTCTACTTCTGCAGCCGTGCAAAACATCCCCAAAAGAGCTGCCAGGCCTGAAACGCTACATGCTTCGCCTGTGGGAAGAAGGGACACTACAGGAAGGTATGTAGGTCCCAACCCCCTTTCAGCAGTGCCACATGCAGCCAACAGCAACCACCTCCGTCATCACTTCCGGTCATGGGAAATGGCTCAGTGGGACCATGGGGGTGGCAAACCGGGACGGCACCACTTCCAGCATCACTTCTGGTGGTGAGGAGCAGCACCGTGTTTGCGGCATGGGGGCAGACATCTTGGAGGATCCCCCTGAAGCAATACTACAACAGTGATTCAGACAGTGATCAGACATTGGCCTCAATTACCCTGGATCAGGACAGCCCACGTCAACTGGCCACGCCCATGATGAACATCGAGGTAAATGGTCGCGTCACAAATTGCTTATTTTATATAGGTAGCACAGAGCTTCATTTACCCAGGCACAGTGCAGCACTACTCCCTCGTGGTAGCTGAAGTAAAATGTAAAGTCTCCCTGGGTTCAAAATCTTACTCGGCTGAGATCGACAGCTGACAATGACCATGTGGGGCATGGAGTACAAGAACTTTAAGCTCCTCATCATGCCACAGCTCTGCGCTCCAGTCATACTGGGACTGGACTTTCAGTGGCAGCTCAATAACATCCAAATGCAGTTCGACAGACCACACTCCCCCTCACAGACAGCAACTACCAATTTTTAAACTACCTGATCCCCCTCTAAACACGACCTGCGGTCTGACCACCCTCCATGTCCCACTGCTGCCCCTGTTTGAGAACCTCTCCCTCGACTGCAAGCCTGTCACCACCAAAAGCAAGCGATGTAGCCCCGAGGACAGAGTTTTAATCAAAGCAGAAGTCAAATGGTTTCTGGCAACAGTCCCTGGAGGGCACAGGTGGTGGTTGATAAGAGTGGAGAGAAACACCGCATGGTTAATGACTACAGTCAGACCATAAACCGCTTTATCCAGCTGGATACCTACCTACTCCCCCGCATCACCGACATGGTGAATGAAATCACCCAGAACATGCAAACCCCCCATTATGCTAACGTGGAGTACCAGGATGGGCTGCAGGAGATGGTTTCCATCTGAGACCTGGCGCATGCAGGGGACCCCTTGACCAACCAATCAACATCTGCTCATGGTAACCCTGGCCAACCGGCCCCACTAATTGCTTTGTGCTTTTATTCCCACACATAGTAACCAATACACAAAGCCTGGTCCCACACATAGTAACCAATACACATAGTCTGGTCCCATATCTGTGGCATATGATTCTGTGATTTGCTGGTTCTACCGCCCCAGCAAAAGAAAGTACTTTTGAAGAGAGCATGGGGAATGGAGACAATGGGTGTTCAAAGGGAGTGGTGGAAAGATTGATTGTAGAACCTGGTGTTTTACTCATCAGAATACCAACTTATCTGAAAGCGGATTATCAGAATTTTCCTTTACTTGAAGCAGAACAGGAGAGAAGTTTGGGGACGAAATTGCAGAACTGACGCTCTCCACATCAGCAGTGGAATGATTACACTGAGGGAAGTCAGACAGTAGTGAGAAATCTTCACTTTCATGCCCTCACTCCCAATCATTTTGCAAACCCCACATAATGGCATTCGCTTGGCAGTTTTGTAACATGCACACACCCGAGCATGCTCCTTGGTGATGAATATCAATTTTTTGACATGGCAATTATATTTGCAGATGACTCGTAAAAAATGTGCATAAAATCAGGAGCAAAGAGCTGCTGGAGGGTCTCAGCAGGTCAGGTGGTACCCGAAGGTAGAAATGGTCAGTCATCAACGTTTTGGGTTGGGACTAAAGGAAAAAGTGGGTAATAGCACATGTATGGAGGTGGAAAGGAGAAGGGGGAGAGACCAAAAGCTGGAATGGCATTGGACAGAAGGTGTAAGAAATGGAGAGAAACAGGTTGAGGCAATGATCATTAGGAGGTAGGTGGAAATTAGAGGGAAAAGGAAGGACACCAGTAGGTAAATAAGAAATGGGGAAGTGGAATCAGATCAAGATGGAGGTTACCTGAAATTCAAAAAGTCAGTGTTAATGCCTTTGGGATTAAGGGAATCCGGGAGGAATACAATGTATTGTGCCTCCGGTTTATGTTGAACCTAACCCTGTCAATGGATGAGGTCAAGGGCAGACGTATTATCATGGATGTGTTCAATGGAACTGAAATCTAGATTGGCTACAGGAAGTTCTAGCTTGAACACACACACAGAGTGCTAGGTGAAGTGGTCACCCACTCTGCATCTGGTTTCACTGATATAGAGGAGCCCATACTGGGACCGTTGAATGCAGTAGATCAGGTCAGACAATGTGCAGGTAAGAGTGTGGCTGTGGCCCTGGGTGGAGGTGAGGGGGGAAATGTAGGGGAACATTTGACCTCATTTGTAATAAATCAATGCTGGAAACCATCTGCTTGGCAGGCAATGTCTGTGAAAAGAGAGCCAGAGGTACAAGGCTGCCTTCCACAGATACTGCCTGACTGTTCCCAGCATTTTCTGGTGTTATTTCAGGTCTCCATCATCTGAAATAAAACCAGATGCTATCTCAAGATCTAAGATGCATGAGTGATGTTCCAAATTCAGATTTATTGTCAGAGTACATATATGACATTATGTACAACCCTGAGTTTCTTTTTCCTGTGGATCAGGAGGAATTTCTATTTATTGGTAAATGTAAACAGTCCTCAAGAAAAGATACATACAATAAAGGGAGAAACGTAAACAAGAAGGAAGTGTAAATAAACTGAAATACTGTAAATTAATATTTAGTAATAAAGGATATGGAAAGTAAGAGTCCTTATATGAGTCTTTGATTATGTATGTAGATTAAGAATCTGATGGTGAGGGGAGTGGGGGTGCTATCAACTGTTTCTGAACCTGGTGGCCCCTGACCTTCTTTCCTGATGGTAGCAGGAAGAGCAGAGCATGACCTGGATGGTGTGGATCCTTGATGTTTGCTGCTGCTCTCTGACTGCAACGCTCCCCGTAGATGTTCTTGATGCTGGAGAGGGATTTGCTTGTGATGTCCTAGGCTGTGTCCACTACCTTTTGCAGAGCTTTATGGTTGGAGTTATTGGTGGCCTCATACCAGACCGTGATGTAGTCAGTCAGCAAACTTTCCACCACACATTTGTAGAAATTCGCCTGGGTTTCTGGCGTCATACCAAACCTCTGCAAACTCCTGAGGAAATAGAGGCTCTGACGTGCTTTCTTCATGGTGTCATTAGTCTGTTGGGTCCACGAGAGGTCCTCTGAAATAGTGACTCCCGGGAATTTAAATTTTCTCACCCTCTCCACCTCTGATCCACTAATGATTACTGGATCGTCTACCTCTGATTTTCCCCTCCCGAAGTCCTCAATCGACTCCTTAGTTTTGGTGACATTGAGTGCAAGGTTGTTGTTGGTGCACCAGTCAGTGAAGGTTACATCTCTCTCCTGTTTACTGGCTCATCATCCCCTTCTATACAACCCACTTCCGAGGTATCATCAGCAAATTATAGATGGTGCTTTTATCGTACCGAGTCACATAATCATAAGGTGTAGAATAGACCAGGAGGCTAAGAATGCAGCCCTGTGGTATTCCAGTACTGATGGAAATTGCGATGAGGTGTTCTCTTATCAATCCTTATTGATTGCCTTCTTGAAGTGAAGAAATCCAGGATCCAATTACACAGTGGGGTATTTAGGCCCAGACTTTGGAGTTTGTTGATCAGCTTTGAGAGGATGTTGGTATTTAATGCCGAACTGTAGTCGATAAAGAGCATCCTAACATATGCACTTTTCCTGTCCAGGTGCTCCAGGGCTTTGTGTAGGGCCAGTGAGATGACATCTGCAGTTGGTAAACTGGAATGGATCCATGCCACTGCTCATACAGCAGCTGATGTGCTTCAACACAAGCCTCTCAAAACACTTCATCAGTGTGGATGTGAGTGCTACTGGTCAGTAATCATTTAGGCAGGTGACCACATTCTTCTTGGACACAGGTACAATTGAGGCGTGTTTGAAACAGGTGGTAACCACCCCTGCTGGAGTGAGATGTTGAAGTTATCCGTGAATACATTGGCAAGTTGGTCAGCACAGTTTGTACATCATACTAAAAAAAAATTAATTTAATTTTAATGTAGCAATATAGTACTTAAGTATCATTTGATTGCTTGTGAACAGAGCCAGAATACACAGAAAGGACTGATTGGGCTCCCACTTGATGCATGATTTTTTTTCAAATTTTAATGATACAGGAAAGTAGAAGGCCTTCCCAGCTCATGAAACCCGTGCCATCCAGTTACGCCCAGTTAACTTTCTAACTCCCGAGGAAAACCCACACAGGTCACGGGGAGAATGGACATACACCTTACAGACAGCGGCAGATTTGAACCCAGGTTGCTGGGGCTGTAACCCATTGTGCTACCTGATGCCGCTTACAACCTCATAATTTTGAACATCCAACATTCCAGACAGAAAATGTGATAGTCTACCAAATGACACCAGGCCTATAAAATGAAAATAAAGCAGATTCAAGGTTTTGTGTAGAATTGCTTGACTGTTAACCTCCCATAATCTATATTCAGTCCATCAGTGGGATTTGTACACAGTATAAGCAATTTTCATCACTGAGTCATGAGAACAGAAGTCTTTTAAAGAAGGGAAAGGTTTTGAATGCTCTTGTAGCCAAGATAATGCTGGCTTCATACACTGTACTCCATTCAGTTTAAACAGCAGCACAGGATATTTGATCTTGAGCCAAGTTTTATTTGACCGCAATAATGATTAGTTCTACAGTAAGCTAATTACCGCCAATGTCTTTAAGATCTTACAGCAAGTTTATTTCTTGCAACCAGCAACGCTGGGCCAGATGCTGAGCGATGCAGTTGGCTCCCTGACAGCTACGGAATACTGGTGTTAGCACAGATGAGGATTGTTTATCTGATCATACTCCAGTTAGTTAAGACATCATTAAAGTCCCATTCTACCATGACATACACAAGTAACAGCTTGTGGAACAGGAATGCCATTTATCCAGTCAAGATCTCCGTTCTGCACACTAATGAGGCAGAGGGCAGACATAAATCCAGAATTTTTCTCCGGGGCCTTTGCTCTAACAGAGGATGAGAGCTATCATTTTATTTTAAAAAGAGTGGAATATTATCCAGGTCTCTTGTGTCTTCTCAGACTTTATTGTTATTGATCAAAATCCTGTAGTTTGTTTTAAATGTAAGCTCCTAAAATGCCAAATAATACAAACACTGTTGCTGCCATGTGTTATGAATGTACAATGAATTTTAATTTTTGGAACTTTCAGGTAAGCAGTATTAAGATGACCAAGATTTTAGTTCGTCAATTGCTTTCAAATTCTGAACTAAATGTTATCAAAATAATAATTCTAATCAGCTCAATTGAGTATAAGCTGTTTTTTAACTGGATGCAACAATCCTGCCTCAAGCTTTATTTGTTGGTGCCAGTGATGGATAAAAACTGTATCAAACTAACCTGTAAACCTCAAATCTATATGTAAACATGTTTCTTAGTTAAGAATCCATCGATTCAAGCATGCATCATTGTGCTCTGTACATCAAAAGTGCTCTCAATACCCCTAGATATTAATATTTTTGTTCTTTCTGCTGTAGGACTCTATTACGGTCAACCATGCTTTCAGTAGTTGATGCCTAGAATATGGTTCCTAAATTATTTAGTCACTCCACTTACCTCTCCCTCAGTAGATGTTGTGAAAACTTTCTCATGAAGCTTTCAATCATCTCTACAACAACTTGGCATCTATTTTGTCTTTTCTGTAGTACTTGTGGTATAGTTTTCTACTGAAAAGGTGCTATGTAATTGCAAGTTAATGTTGTTGACAGTGTTGCTTTGGTTTTCATAAGAAATAACTTAATGACGCACAGAATTTTTTTCTACAGGAGCTCAACCAATAGCATTCTGCCGCCTGCATCACAGTGTGGTTGGGTTGCTGCAAATAAATGGATTGGAGGCCAATCCACAGGACCATAAGGGCGGTAGAGAAGATTACTGGGGTCTCCCTCTCTCCCATTGACATGATCTACCTAGATTGTTGTTTGAAGAGGGTTTGAAAAATCGTTGAGGACCCCTACCACCCCGCACACATCTCTCAGCGACTCTTGGTGGGAAAGGGATATAGGAGTATCAGAGCCAGAATCACCAGGCTGAGACTCTACTATTTATTAAACAGAATTTATTTATTTTTACAAATGTATCTACATACTGCAAAAGTACTGTTTGTCTGTATGTGTGCTATGCCTGGATGTGTGTTTGCATGTTTTTGCACCGAGGACCAGAGAATACTGTTTTGTCAAGTTGTACATGTAGAATCAGATGATAATAAACATGAACTTGATTTATTGGTCTCATCTATTGGTGGGAACATATGATCCAAACTAAAGCAATTTTGGCATCCATGATCAATGAGAAAGTACACTTTATGAAATGCTATTAATGTAGCTTAATCTGTAAAATGCTGTAAACTAGTGTTAGATTTCTGTGAATTTATCAGGGTACATACATGACAATAACATACAACCCTAAGATTCTTTTTTCCTGCAGGCGTGGCAGAATTATCATTAATTAGTAGTACAAAAAAAACTGTACACAGCGTAAACATGTAAACAAATAAAAGAACTGTAAGCAGATATTGAATGTAAACAAACTAACAGAGAACAAAACCAAATCAATAAAGTGCACAATCAAGAGTCCTTAAATGAGTCTCTGATTGAGTTTGTCATTGAGACTGATGGTGGAGGGGTAGCAGCTGATCCTGAACCTGGTGGTGCACGTCTTGTGGCACTTTTACCTCTTTCCTGATGGCAGGAGCAAGAAAAGAGCATGTGCGAGGTGGCGTGGGTCTTTGATGATTGCTGCTGGTCTCCAACAGCAGTGTGTGTTGAGCTGTCAGTCTCCCACTTGCCTAGCCTGCTTTATTGACATTGGACATGTATTATCTCTACCATTAAAGACACTCCCCTTGGGTATAATGCACCCATTGTCTTTCATTATTGTACCATTAGTTTTTGCTAATAAAAGCCATGATTATTGTTTGATTATATCACCTTTGTCTACTTCATTAACTGGCACTTCACAGTGTTCCCTGTAGATGTGGGGAGGGTTTTGCCTGTGATGTCCTGGGATGTATCCACTACTTTTTGGAGGGCTTTATGCTTAAGGGCATTGGTGTCCCCATACCAGACTGTGATGGAGCCGGTCAGCACACTTTCCTTCACACCTCTATAGAAATTTGGGTATCAGGGTTTATGATGCCATACCAAACCTCTGTAAAGTCCTGAGGAAGTAGAGGCATTTGTGTGTTGGTTCCAAGAAAGATTCTTTGAGATGTGATGCCAAAGAAATTAAATTTGCTCACCTCTCTCCACCTCTGATCCCCCAATGATCACTGGATCGTATAACTCTGATTTTCCTTTCCTGAAGTCAACAATCAGCTCCTTACTTTTGGTGACATTGAGTGCAAGTTTGCTATTGATGCACTATTCAACCAAATTTTCAATCTCCATCCTGTGTGCTGACTCATTCCCTTCCTTTATACAACCCACTAACATGGTATCATCGGCAAATTTGTAGATGGTGTTATTGTTGTACCGAGCCACACAGTCATAGGTGTAAAGTGAGTAGAGCAGGGGGCTAAGAACACAGCCCTGTGGTGCTTCGGTACTGATGGAGGAGAAATTCTTACCATTCTTCACTGATTGTGGACTGGAGGTGAGAAAATCCATGATCCAATTACACAGTGGGGTGTTAACTTCCAGGTCTTCGCATTTACTGATCAGAACCAGGGCTGATTAATTGTTTCCTCTCCTGCATGAAGTCTTTGCTTGAATCTGGCCCTCCTCCACATTTCTAAGAGCCCTGTGTGCCTCATACAACTAATCACAGGTTGGTCCTCCCAGTGATCAAAGGCAAAAAAAAAAACACAGTGTTCTCACGGCTAGTCTTGTCTGTAAATGAATGCTTCCAGCAGGGTCCAATTGAGATTGCTAGAAATTCTCCCAATCTATCCTCTTTGAGGAACTAAATTAGCAGACTGATCGGGGCTTGGCATGAGCTGGAGAACAGAATCTAGTTATGTGGGTGAACTCTTTAAACCATGAAGTGAGAATTTGATTTTTAAAAGTGCCCCAAATTGTATTAGTAAATAATATTCCATTTATGAAAAACAGCCTGTGATAGTACAGATTCTATCACCAATGTGTATATGTACAGATTGTAGTGCAGGATGACTGTGATTGGCTGAGAGTGTAGCCACGCCTACTGGCAGGTCTTAAAGGATTGCTCCTAGCCAGACCAGGTCATTCTGAACTGGTTGACCTACATGTGATATGCTCCAGTCTTTTAGTTAATAAAATTGTAGAGCGCGTTGAAAGAACCAAAGCCTTGGTTTGGATCAACAAGTCTTTGGTTCTTTCGACGCACTCCACACAACCTTTTACAAATCACATAATGAATGGAATGAAATTAGAGCATCATAGTTAAAGCTTAAACTTCTCTTTCTAAACTAATGTACAGATTTTTGAGACAATAAAAATGTCAAGAGTATGTCCATTAGGTAATGTGCTCAAATTGAAATACTTCCTTTGAAATAATGAAAATGTTGGAAATACACAACAGGTCAGGTGGGGGGTGGGGAGGGAGGGAGAGAGAGTAATATAGGAACATAGGAAGTAGGAACAGGAGTAGGCCAAAAATGGCCCATCGAGCCTGCTCCGCCATTCAATATGATCATGGCTGATCTAATTTATGACCTAACTCCACCTACCTGCCTTCTCCCCATATCCCCTAATTCCTCTATCATGTAAAAATTTATCTAGCCAAATTTTAAATATGTTTAATGTGGCAGCCTCAACCACTTCCCTGGTTAGAGAATTCCAAACATTCACTACTCTCTGGGAAAAACTATTTTTCCTCATCTCTGTCCTAAATCTACTCCCCTGAATCTTGAGACTGTGTCCTCTCGTTTTAGTTTCCCCGGCCAGCTCAAAAAACCTTCCTACATCTATCCTATTCATACCCTTCATAATCCTATATGTTTCTATAAGATCTCCTCTCATTCTTCTGAACTCGAGCGAATACAATCCTAGACGATTTAATCTTTCATCATAAGTCAACCCCTTCATCCCAGGGATCAACCTAGTAAACCTCCTCTGGACAGTCTCCAAAGCCAGTATATCCTTCCTCAAATATGGAGACCAGAACTGGACACAGTACTCCAGGTGCGGTCTCACCAGTACCTTATACAGTTGCAACATTACCTCCCTACTCCTGAATTCAATTCCTCTAGCGATGAAGGCCAACATTCCATTTGCCTTCTTAATAACCTGCTGCATCTGCAACCTAACTTTTTGCGATTCATGCACAAGCATTCCCAAGTCCCTCTGCTGTAGTTTTTCACCCTTTAAATAATATTCAGCTCTTTTATTTTTCTTGCCAAAGTGGATAACCTCACACTTACTAACATTGTACTCCATCTGCCAGATCTTTGCCCACTCATCCAGCTTAACTATATCCCTCTGCAGACTCTCCACATCCTCATTACAATTTGCCCTTCCTCTCAATTTGGTGTCATCCGCAAACTTGGCTACACCACATTTTGCCCCCTCCTTTAAGTCATCAATGTAAATGATGAACAGTTGTGGGCCTAACACTGACCCCTGCGGCACCCCACTTACCACTCTCTGCCAACCTGAAAAATTTCCATCCTGACTCTCTGCCTCCTGTCAGACAACCAATTTTCAATCCAGGCCAATATACTTCCCCGGACTCCACTTTCCTGTAACTTACTGATAAGTCTCTTGTGCGGCACCTTATCAAACGCTTTCTGGAAATCCAAATATACAACATCAACCAGTTCCCCTCTATCCACCGCACCCATTATATCCTCAAAGAATCCTAACAAGTTTGTCAAACAAGATGTTCCCTTTCTAAAACCATGCTGCGTCTGCCTGATTGAACCCTTACATTCCAAAAGTTTCACTATTTCATCTTTAATGACAGCTTCAAGCATTTTTCCAACTACAGACGTCAAGCTAATTGGCCGATAATTTCCAGTATTCTGCCTACATCCCTTCTTAAAAGGTGGCGTGACATTTGCTGTCTTCCAGTCTGCCGGGACCTGCCCAGAATCCAAGGAATTTTGGTATATGACCACCAATGCATCAACTATAACTTCTGCCATTTCCTTCAGAACCCTTGGATGCATATCATCAGGACCAGGTGATTTGTCTGGCTTTAGTCCCATTAGTTTCTCCATCACTACTTTCTTTGTAACAACTATTTTATCAAGCCCTCCCCAACATTCGCATCCTTAACTCCGTACTTGGGCATGCTGGACGTGTCTTCCACCGTGAAGACTGACACAAAATATTTGTTTAATGCCTCGGTCATTTCCTCGTTTTTTGCTACCAGTTTTCCTTTCTCATCCTTCAAGGGTCCTATGTTAACTCTGGCCACCCTCTTCCGTTTTATATATTTATAAAATTTTTTGCTTTCTGTTTTTATATTTTGTGCCAATTTACTTTCATAATCCTTTTTCCCATTTCTTATTACCCACTTTGTAACCACTTGTTGTCTCTTAAAGTTTTCCCAATCTTCCAGTTTCCCACTGCTCTTTGCAGCTTTGTACACCTGCGCCTTCAATTTTATACTCTCCTTTATTTCTTTTGTTAACCACGGTTGATTTTTCCCTCCCTTGCTGCCCTTTTTCCTGACCGGAATATATTTTTGTTGAGCATTACAAAATATTTCTTTGAAAATTTTCCACTGTTCCTCAACTGTTTCATCAATTAGCCTGTGCTCCTAGTCCACTCTGCCCAATTCCTCCCTCATCCTATGGTAGTCACCCCTGTTTAAGCATATTAGTTTTAGATCTAACTATTTCCCCTCCCATCTGAATGAGAAATTCAATTATACTATGATCCCTATTTCCCAGATGATCTCTGACTATTACATCATTTACTCTACCTATCTCATTGCACAACACTAGATCCAGGAGAACATTTTCTCTTGTGGGTTCCTTAACATGCTGCTCAAGAAAGCTATTGCAGATGCATTCTATGAAGTCCTCTTCCAGACTCCCACGACCAACTTGATTTTCCCCATCTATGTGGAAGTTAAAGTCCCCCGTGACTACTGCCGTATCATTATTACATGCCTCACTTATCTCTCTATTTGTGTGTGTGTGTGTGTGTGTGTGTGTGTGTGTGTGTGTGTGTGTGTGTGAGAGAGAGGATGCATGTGTGAGAGTGTAGTGTGTGCATGTGAGTGTAGTCTGCTTGTGTGAGAGAGTGTAGTGTGTGTGCATGTAAGAGTGTAGTGTGTGTGTGCACGTGCGAGGGTATAGTGTGTGTGTGAGAGAGTAGTGTGTGTGCGCATGTGAGTGCAGTGGGTGTCTGTGTGAGAGTGTTGTGTATATGAGAATGAGAGAGAATGTAGTGTGTGGGAGACAGAGAGAGTGTTTTTTGTGTGTGTGTGAGCGAGTGAGTGAGAGAGATGGATGTTGAACAGACGGAGAGAGAAAGAGAGAGGAATATTGCAGAGAGAGGGGGAGAGGTGCATCAGAGAGAGAGTGAGAGAGGGAGAGATCTCCTAGGGATAGAGGGAGATGTGTCCCAGAGCGAGATCGAGATGGAGGATGCGGGGGGGGGGGGTGGGGGAGAGGGAGAGAGGGAGAGAGAGAGAGAGAGAGAGAGAGAGAGAGAGACAGACAGACAGACAGACAGACAGAGAGAGAGAGAGAGTGAGCAACAGGGATAAACCCGGTAATTACAAGCTTACAAGCAGTGGAAGAGTTATTGGACAAAATACAGGGGAATTGGATCAAGTTGTACTAGGAAAAGCAGGGATTAATCAAAGTCAGCATGGTTTTCTTAGGCAGGAGACCCCATTTAACTAAATTTGAGTTTTTCAAAGAGTTAACAATTAGATTATTGAGGACAGTGTGGATGATGTGGTCTACATGAACTTCAAGAAGGTCTTAGACAAAGTTCAACAAGGGAAAGTGATACGAGGCAGAGGGAGATAGTGAAGGGTTGCTTTTGAATCTGTGACAGGTGGTGTGCTTTATGGATCAGTGATAGGACCATTTCTGTTTGTACATACACGTGAAAAATTGGTTATGAGTGTAGGAGGTATGATTACTATGTCCTGCAGTCAACAGAAATGGTAGTATTACTAATAATAATGTGGATAATGGTAGCATACAAGATGATACTGATCAGTTGGTAAGATGGGGAGAGCAATGGGCCCAGATGAAATTTAATCCTTATAAGGCGATGTACCTTGGAAGGATTTAGAAGGGTTGGACACACAGAATGATAGACAGTGCCCTCGGGAATACTGAACAACAAAGGGAATTTGGTGCATAAACCCAAGTATCCCTGAAGGTGTAAAGATGGATCGATTATGTGTAGAAGAATGCCCCCTTCACTTATGCAGGATATATGATGCAAGAGTAGGAATGCTACGGCATAACACCCTGAACTACGTTTTTGGCCACATCTGGAGTACACTGCACAGTTATGGTTATCACTCCCCTACACCCTTGCACTGGAAAGGGTGTAGGGGAGATGCCCCTGGAGGTTGCCTGGGATGGAGTATCTCAGTTAGGAGGAGAGACTTGAGAAGCTCAGCTTGTTTTCCTTGCAGTGGAGGAGGGTGAGAGGAAGACTAAATGATGAGGGCAGAGATAGGAAACTTTTCTCCAGAGCAAAGCTATCTACAGTTAAAGAGCATTGATCTAACATGGACAAAGAGGTTTGGATGGAATCTGAGGACACAGAGCGTGGATGGAGTTAGGAACCCTCAGCCTGACTGAATATTGGAGTTAAGACTCTCACAGCATTTAGGAACCATCAAGACAAGAACTTAAATCACCAAAACATTGTAATTTATAGATAAAGTGTAGGAAAATGGGAGTTATATACATCAGAATGAAAATTGCGTGGAAATGGTGGGCAATATGGTCTGTCTTTTTTATTTAGACATACACCACTGTATCAGGCCAATTTGGACCTATGAGTCCGTGCCGCCCACATTAAACCCTGTTAACCTACACCCTGGTACATTTTTGAAGGGTTGGAAGAAACCGGAGCACCCCCCACCCAGAGAAAACCCACGCAGACACGGGGGACGTACAAACACCTTTCAGACAGCACAAGGTTCAAACTCAGGTCCGGTCCCGAACGCTAGCACTATCACAGCTAACCGCTTCATGACTCTGTGCTCTATGACTTTAGCCACTTTCAGATGGCCACAATACCCGACAGTAAAGCCGCACATTATATTCCTGTGCGGCTGTCGGGTGGCCATCTGAAACCGGAAAAGCCGGCCAGGAGGTCTACTTACCTAATCCTTCTCCAGGAGGTATAACATCCTGCTTCGAGTATCGTCTGTTGCAGCTGGGCTGCCAGGAGGCGGGCTGATGACGTCGCGGTGACGTCGTCAGCCATCGATTCTTGAGAGCATTGAGGGAGATAGATCGGTGGAGACAGAACTACTTTGCGTCTGTACACTCATGGTTTGTTAAAATTTTGAACGCGTGCGTGTGTTTTAAAAGTATTTGGTACCTGGATATTTATTTAAGGTAGTAAAAAATCATTTCCTTCAACACCCCCCCATCCTCCTCCCTTCCCCTCGCATGATGTTTAATGCGACTCTCCACAGCTCTTGTTAGTTTCAGCTGAAAGTCAGTTTTTTTAAAAAGCAGCGCTCAGCCTCTCTCATCCCGACTCCGTCCCTCCCTGTTATCCAGTGTCACTTCCAGGGTAAGGACGATTCGGTCCCGAAATGACTGGTGTCTATTTCCGTGAAACTAGCATGGTTACTGATTGTTGCTCCGTATTTTGATGCTCCTGGTGTCGGGGTTGGGGGGGAAGGCGCTCCGTCGTGAGCGTGTTCCGTCGTGAACGTGACGTTACACAACCCCCTGCTGTTGCCGATGTGTGGCACCGTTTCGAGTGGGATGGACGAGTCCTCATTAGCAAGATGCAGCACTAACCCCTCAAAGTAATGATGTAGCTGGAAAGTATGATGTACCCGGGGCTTGTGTAAGGACATTGTGGAGTTAACTTCTTCGGACCCGGCAGTGTTTGGTACCTGGTGAGTTGGGCAGGCGAGGGGAGAGACCGGCAGCGGGAGTTGGGCGGGCGAGGGGGGAGAGAGCGGCAGCCGAGTCAAGTCATGCCTGAGTTGTTTGTCAGGCATGCCTTGACGCGCTGTTTTGGTTGTGAAGACGTTCCGTCTCAGCCTAGTGTTCACACACTGTGGGAGCACAATGGTGAGGAGCAGAGCATCCTGAAGTCAGGAGCAGTTGGAAGGGGAGGTCGCTGCCTGTGCTCGGTTTGCTGGGGAAACAAGGTAACTATCTGTTCAGCCAAGTGGCGACAGTGCAACATTTTCTAGGCAAGCAATTACCCTGCAATTAAATATCTTTAAGTGCACTAATGTTAAGTTTAACATTTCAATGCAAAATTGATTCTCCTAGCTTTTTAAAATGGCTTATTTAATTTAGCAAAAGTTAGTGATAATCTGCAGTCGTTTCTGGTCAGATTAGAAAAATATATAGAAAATTGCATACTAAGTCAAGTGCATTTTACATTTTTTCGAAAGGTTATCTGTATCTGGAGGAGAAGAAGCAAGATTGTAAAATGAATGAGGCTGATGCTCGCGTTGGAAGTCAGTCGGGACTGTTTGGGCCGAATGACTGTGCTGTCCCAGACTGACAGCAGGAGTCGGGCAGGCAGTGGGGGGGGGGGGGGGGGGGGGGAAGACTGGTAGCAGGAGTGTCGGGTGGGCAAGGGAGGGGGGAGGAGGGGTGGGGAAACTGGCAGCAGGAGTCAGGCAGACGAGGGGGGGGGGAAGACCGGCAGTGGAAGTCGGACGGGCGAGGGACGAGGGTCGGGGAGACCAGCAGCGGGAGTCGGACGGGCGAGGGAGGGGCAGGGGGAGACCGGCAGCAGGAGTCAAGGCCGCGTGAGCGGTAGTAGGCCACTGTCCCGAGTAGCCGGCTTTCGCTGCTAGACAGCTAGCAGTCAGCTGGCACGTTTAAGTGCCAGAAAGCCGTCCATTCCGTGGCCACCTAAACATGCCAGTTGAACTGCTCTCGCCGCGCCTGCAGGCGCCTAATTTTCTTCGGAACACCTAAAAGCGACTTTTGATTCTGCACAGATCTACATTTTCCAGTTAATTACCTCTCATTAGAACAGAAACATTGTATATGCTTCGCATTCTACATGTCCAGTGTGATCAGAGCAAATCCAGCAGCTTCTCTTTTTAATTTCATATTTCCAACATCTGCATCTGTATAAGTTTGCGGTGATGCATTTGGAAGGTCAAACTTGGAAACAGAGTACGTGGTTAATGGTAGAACACTTAACAGTGTGGAAGAACAGAGAGACCTTAGAATCCAAATGCACAGATCTCACAAGGTCACTGCACAAGTTGAAAGGACAGTTTGATAGGACAGTTAAGAAGGCCTTTAGTAGACTGGACTTCAATAATCAGAGGATTGGGTTCAGAGATCATGAGGTAATGTTTCAGCTCTATAAATCTCACACTTGAGAATATTGTGTTCAGTTCTGGTCATCTCATTACAGGAAGGATGTTGAAGCTATGGAGAAGGTGCAGAGGAGGTTTACCAGGATGTTGCTTGAATTGGAAAATATGTCTTATGAGGCAAAGTTAGCAGAGCTTAGGTTTTTCTGTTTAGAATGAAGGAGTATGAGAGGTGACAATAGAGGTCTACAAGATTATGAAAGGCATCGATAAAGTAGACTGTCCAGCCAAGAGATAAAGTACTTTTTTCCCTGGGCTGGAGTAGCAAACACCAGCGGATATCTGAACAAAGTGAAGGGAGGAAGGTTTAGGGGATGTCAAGGGTAAGTTTTTTTACACAGAGTTGTAGGTGCCTAGAATGCATTGCCAGGGTTGGTGGAGGAGGTTGGAAAAAAAAGGTGCATTTAAGAAAATCTTAGATAGGAAGGGAAGTTTCAATTTTTTTTGGTCTATATATGATTGGTCGTCTACATGAACTTTAGTAAGGCCTTTGACAAGGTCACATATGGTAAGTTAGTCAAGAAGGTTCAATTGCTTGGTATTCATGGTGAAGTTGTGAACTGGAATTGACGATGGCTGAATGGGAGATAATTGGTGGAGGATTGCTTCTCAGACTAGAGGCCTATGACTACTGGTGTGCCTCAGGGATCGGTACTGGGACCATTGTTGTTTGTCATCCATAGCAATGATCTGGATGATAATGTAAATTGGATCAACATATTTGCAGATGACACTAAGATTGGAGGTGTTGTTGACAGCGAAGAAGGTTTTCAAATTTTGCAGAGGGATCTGGATCAGCTGGAAAAAATGGGCTGGAAATGGCAGATGGAATTTAATGCAGACAAGTGTACGGTATTACAAACCAAGAAAGGACATACATAGTAAATGGTAGCACACTGAGGAGTGGGGAAGAACATAGGGATCTGGGATTACAGATATATAATTGCTTGAAAGTTGTGTCACAGGTTTGTGAAGAGAGCTTTTGGCATATTGGCTTTCATATATCAAAGTATTGAGGAGAGGAGTTGGGATGTTATGTTAAAGTTGTATAAGACATCGGTGAGGCTAAATTTAGAGTATTGTGTGCAGTTTTGGTCATCTAACTACCAGAAGGATATCAATAAGATTGAAACAGTGCAGAGAAGATTTACTAGAATGTTGTCCAGACTTCAGGAACTGAGTTACAGGGAAAGGTTAAACAGGTGAGACTTTATTCCTTTGAGTGTAGAAGAATGAGGGGAGATTTGATGGAGGTATTTAAAATTATGAGGGGGATAAACAGAGTAAATATAGATAGACTTTTTCCACTGAGGGTAGGTGAGATATAAACAGAGGACATGGGTTAAAGGTGAAAGAGGAAAAGTTTAGGGGATCATGAGGGAACTTCTTCACAAAGAGAGTGGTAGGAGGGTGGACTAGGCAAAAAAATGCTTTGACATAGACTTGAAGGGGCGAAAGGGCCTGCTTCTGCACTGTAATGTTCTATGGTTCTATGAGTCTGCACAACATCATGGATGGAATGACCTGTACTGTGCTGTATATGATGCTCTATGTTCCATATTTATCTATCTTAGAAGAACTAGTTATTCACTTAATTATGAGGTATTTTTTCAACCTTTCTCTACAAATGTCACAATAAAAATCCAAGCAGCAAGGCTTGATCATGCACATCCTGTCACTTTCAAAACATTAAATCATTCAGAAATATGAGTCTGCAGATACTGCAATCTGGAGCAAAACAAAACTGTTGGAGGAACTCCTGCACTGCACCTCACCTGCCTGCATTTGGACCATATCCTTTTTAACCCACCTTATCCATTTATCCATCCAAATGTTTCTTGAACTTTGCCATAGCACCTGCTTCAACCATCCCCTCGAGTAGCCAATTCCATATACCCAGCACAAACGCTGCTCTGCAGGGTCCTACTGCTTGGTCCTAATGCTGACGGTTCAGTACTGGATTGAAACAGCCTGTTAAAGCAACCGATGGTGCTTTTTTTAAATATCCTGCAACTACGGGGTTTGTGCCAAAGATGGTGGCACCACAAGGGTCGCAGACTCCAGGGGAACAATGGTGAGAACATTTCCCTGTACAGAAGCATAGGAGATGACCCTACAGGATGATGAGCAATGGAGCATACCAGCGAGAGGCTGATCTGTTTGAAGGACCCACACAGGCCTCGGGCTGCTGGCAACTTGTGGTCAAAGGACCACACAGGCTGTGTGCTGCTGGAGACTGGCTCATGGAATCAGGCATCAAAATCAGGATTCAAGAGGGTGCTGATGGCAATGAAGACTTCCAAAAGGCCCCAGTTGCTGAAGGCTTCCTAATTGTGTCAGGGGTTTGAATCTGGAGCTCGGGTTATCCATGATTTGAACAGGAGTCTGTGCAGCTACAGAGGCTGTGGAAGCACTGGAGGCAAATTCACAGACACTCAGTAACTCGGAAGAGACTCCCTTTTGCTTCTCTTTCTCCTATTTTAGGACCACCGGGCAATGCTCATGATGACTCTTTGTTTGCCTTACACAGACAACAGTTAAGGAACCTTGAACCTTCTGTGTAAAAAGGTTACCCCTCAGGTTCTTGTTAAATCTTCCCCCTCTGCCTTAAACCTGTGTCCTCTGGTTACTGATTCCCCTACTCTGGGCAAAAGACCTTGCACTCACCTAATCTATTCCTCTCATGATTTTACATATCTCCATGAGATCACCCCCTCATCCTCCTCCTCTTCAAGGAATAAAGGCCTTGCTTGCTCAACCTATAGCTCAGACCCCCAAGTCCTGGCAACATCCTTGACCTAAAACAGCAAAAGTTCCTTTTTCCCCCACAGATGTTGCTCAACCCCACTGAGTTTGTCCTGCAGTTTGTTTATTTTTAACTCAAATAACTCTCCATGTTAATGTGAACAAAGTATTCAATGTGACCAGCAGAGATGAGGTTAATGAAGCAGAGAAAGGGTTTGGATGAGGGAGGATGGAAGGAGACTAAAGTGGAACCCCTTTATCAGTAGTGAATCCGGTTAACAATGAGGCAGATCCTCTGATTCATTGCCGATGGTTACATTAAGCTGGAATGCCAATTTGCTGATTTGCCGGGCACTAATGACAGAAGTTCTTTTATAAAGATGTTCAAGCATGACCTTTCTTTCCATTCACAGACCTCTTGCTTTTAATGATGCCTGCGTGGGTGCAGCTGGAGAGAAGGGCAATGGAGAGGCCAAGGTACTGTCATTCTAAATGACAGCCACTTTTGCAAGTCCACTTGTCTCTGACACCCATACTCATCCATCTAACCTCTTTGTTTACCACTGAGTTCCCAATGCTGGTGCAGAAATCTCAACCCCACTTCATTGAATGGAGTGACCAATGACATAGGTAAGTGCTGTTTAATGACTTGTCTATCTTAATATTATTATTAACTTTTTTCGAATAATTTTCTTTTTGAACAATATTGAAATCGATTTGAATTTACATTTGTTTAAAATTTGTTTTTTAATTTCTTATTATCAGAGATACTTAAAGAACCATCAAAGGCCAGCAGGTCAGCCAGGAACATTTGTGGCCTGTTCAATGCGACAAGATGCAATCTGAGCCAAGCTTCCAGCTTAGTCAGTCTCGCTGAGCTGTGGAATTGCCATGGCGGAGCAGGTCAATGAGGTTGGCAATAACCCTGTGCACCAATTCACTAGGGAGTCACCTTCTCTGATGAAAGGTCTTTCACATGACACTGCAACACCTTTTCTCTCTCAGCAAATGCTGTCCAACACCTTCCAGAATTTGCTGCTCCAATCTGGTTTCCAGGATCTACCGTTTATGCCTTTGTGTAGGACGACTTGGGTATGGATGACCCCAAAACTTCAATGTAAAATGTTGGCTTTGAGCAAATCACAATATTTTAAAAATAAATGATAATTTAAAGGTCTAAATGTTATTTGGATATTTTAAAATAAACAACTGTCGGCTCCTGTAACACTCGAATTGGGCAGATGGATCCCGTCGAGGAGCGCTGAGACTTCTCAAATAACTAACAGGGCTTGTGCGAGATTGTGTCGGAACTGGCAGGAATATGGCAGCAGTGTTGCGACTTCATCGTCAAGGTAAGAATTTTAGACTCTTTGTATAGGATGTCTCTGATTTTAAGGTGAAAATTTTAGGGTCGTCCTATACAACGGCATATACATTATTTTGCTTTATTTCCATGCTTTCCCCCAGTTTGGATAACCCATATTTATTTCAGTCAAATCAAAAACTTTGAGGAAAAACTGATTCTCTAATTCCTTGCCATTAATATCCTCCTTACACTCCACTCAGCATCTTCCTTCAACAAGCAGATCTTGCTGATAAAGCTCTACTTCATTTCCCTTTGAATAAAAAAGGTCTGCACTTCCACATAACAGCAGTAAGGGAGGGAGTGATGTAGAGGCCACAGCTTTAGGAACCCTGCTGGATGGCTGCGGAGGTGACGGGGACGTAGGAAAAGCGGGCCAAATCCACAGACACTCGGTGTCTCTGGAGGGGACTTTCTTTTTCTTTTGTTGCTTATGGTGCTGCATGCCTTCAGAGGGCAAATGAGGGAGAAAGAGTTTTGAGTATTTTGTGTACAGGGTACTAAATGGAATCCTGAAGAGGGAAAGTGGGGGAAGGACAACACAAGGGAGAAAGAATCAAATACACCACTGATCAGTGGATCGTGCACCTCTTCCATCCGAGACTATCATTTGTACAAATTAATATTTATTTATTAAATTTGTATAGATGAAATACTTGCCCTGCATATGTACTGTTTGTCTGTATGTGTGTTACGTTTGGTTGTGTGTCGGCATGTTTTGCACCAAGGACCAGAGAATGCTGTTTCATTGGGTTGTCCTTGTATAATCAGATGACAATAAACTTGACTTGACTCTTTACATCTGTCAATTTTGACAATATGTGAGCCAGGTTGGGGCAGGGTGTCTCAGGGACTGTTTGGATCAGTTCCAGTCAGAGGTAGGACACTGGCCTGGTGATCATGAACAAAGAGCGTTCTCTTGGGCTGCCAGTTATCAGCTCAGTAAGTTGCTGACTCTTACCAGGCCATTACATTTGATAATGTGGTCAGTGCCAATGCTCACAGAAAATCTTTTCTGGTTGATTTTGGTGACAACTGCTGATAGATAGACACGGATTAGATTATATTGGGGTCAGTTGAGGAACAGGACAGTTGAGGCTGTCAAACAGGGAGCGGAATGTTGGATAAGGTACGGCAAGCTGTGAGCTGTGTCCTTCAGGATGTGATAAGTCAAAGAACAAGTTGAAAAAATATATTGGTCACTTCAAAAGACGTCCTTGAATGCTAACATTTGAATTTTCAATATTACAGCAGTAGAATACTAGTACAATAGTAGAATAGTAGTACAGCAGTACACCATACTTTCTCCAATGACAGAAAGTGAGCTATTATAATTGTATAAAGTTTTAAAATTAAATTTCAAACTTTTAAATTTACATTTTTTAATATTATTTACAGCACAGTAGAGGTCAATTCCAGCCACTTAATCTTGTGCCATCCAATTACTCCCAAATGAACCTATAATACCCGTACATTTTGGAGGGGGGAAGAAACCGGATCACCTGGAAGAAACTCACGCAGACTCAGGGAGAACGTACAAACTCTTTACAGACAGTGGCAAATTTGAACCTTGGTCACGGTGCTGTAGTAGAGTTACGCTAACCATTGTGCTAACAATGCCAGCAACTCTGAAGGGTATAGACAAAGTAAATTTGATTAGGAGAGATAAATATGAGAGGATATGGCTTTAGGGTGAAAGGGGAAAGGTTTAGGGGGAACATTAGGAGGAACTTCTTCACTCAGAGAGTGGTGGGAGAGTGGAATGTAGTAAATGCAGGCTCACTCTTAAACTTTAAGAATAATTTGGATAGATACAAGGTTGGGAGAGGTCTGGAGTGTTATGGACAAGGTGCAGGTCCATGGGACTAGTGGAATAATGTTTTGGCACAGATTAGAAGGACCAAATGACCTGTTTTCTGTGCTGTAGTGTTCTATGGTTCTCTGACTTCCATCCACCCTCTTTTCAAATGGCAATCTCTTGTAAACCACAAAGCTCCCTTTTTCTTTCTGACACAATTTGCTTCCCCCCGTATTGATCTTTCAGAGCCTAAGTAATCTAGGCTGCCCTCCCATTTCCATTGTATCTGCTTCTTTCTAATTCCTACATCTTGTTGGTTGAGGACACACGCTATTGAGTCCAATAATTCCTTGATTCCCACTTATCTTTTTCTCTTTGTTATCAATTTAGTCTTGCAGCAGGATATGACACAAAACATTTTAAATCAAGCAGTGCAGAAAAGAGCTTGCTGTAGAAACAAGCTACAGAAGACCCAGCAAGATCTGTACCCTAATGCTTCCTTTCATGTAATAGTTGAGTTTTTTGGACTAATTTTTTGGTCAAATTTGGGGGGGTGGTTAACATTTACACAGGACACACTTATGACTGCGGTCAAGGTGTCAGGAGCTTGTACAGGGTGGAAAGTTCACGCTTGGGGCATTGGGAGCTCAGATGGCCAGGTGGCCAGGGCCTAGGAGTGAATCTATGGCCACATCATTGAGAGCTATGGTGGGCAGGCGGCCAGGGTGAGGGATCGTGTTCGGAGCGACTGGAGCTCTGGTGGGTGGGTGGGTGAGGCGAGGATCCATGGTCAGTGCATCAGGAGCTTAGATGGGCAGATGATCAGGGCGTTGAGAGCTCTGGTGGTCAGGCAATCAAGGCAAGGGTTTATGTTTGGGATGTTGGGAGCTCTGGTGAGCAGGCGGGTGGCTGGAGTGAGGATCAACGGTCAGGGCATCAGGAGCTCAGATGGGCGGGAGGACGAGGCCAGGGTTCGCAGTTGAGATGTCAGGAGCTTGGATGGGCAGGTGGTTGGGGCCAAAAATAAGGAGGGGTTGACTTTTTACACAGGTCATATGGAAAACATGTGATTTTTGGGTAGGGGGGGGGGTTTGACTATTAAACGGGATCATCCATTACATGAGTATATACAGTAGCCCAAATTTCTCATGGCTCTTCAACCATCAATGATAAAGATTCTCCTGAATTTTGCCCTTTGTTTTTCTAGTGATCTCTTTAGTCCAAAGTGACCTGACACTGTATGCCAACAGCAATATGATCCTTGCATCAAACTTGCAAAATATTAATAATCTAGAGGCACCAGCTAAAGCATTGGATTACCTTACCAACCCAAATGGAAGTCAAATGATGAAATTGTTTCTGTTCAATTGCAAATGAGAAATTCAATATCCTTAATGGTAGGATATAAAGGGAAAGGAGTTTGAAGACAAGCAGGATTAAAACCACACCCTTACATTTCCGAAGAAGGGTTGAGGCCTGAAATATCAACTCCGTTTTGCTTCCGATAGATGCTGCATGACCTGCTGAGTTTCTCCAGCACATTTGTGCACCGCACTGGACCTCAATATCTGCAGACTTCCTTGTTTGAACCACGCCTAGCCTAATGCAATGTCTAAATTCCAAATGTCGACCATCCTTGTAGTTTGGATTGTGGAGGGCCATGTGATCTCTCCATCTGGAACCTAATCAGAAGTCGCATCACCTGCCAATCAAGATTACACTCTGCCCACCCATTCTTTTGCTTGGCTTCGCGGACGAAGATTTATGGAGGGGTAATGTCCACGTCAGCTGCAGGCTCGTTTATGGCTGACAAGTCCGATGCGGGACAGGCAGACACGGTTGCAGCGGTTGCAAGGGAAAATTGGTTGGTTGGGGTTGGGTGTTGGGTTTTTCCTCCTTTGTCTTTTGACAGTGAGGTGGGCTCTGCAGTCTTCTTCAAAGGAGGTTGCTGCCCGCCGAACTGTGAGGCGCCAAGATGCACGGTTTGAGGCGATATCAGCCCACTGGCGATGGTCAATGTGGCAAGCACCAAGAGCTTTCTTTAGGCAGTCCTTGTACCTCTTCTTTGGTGCACCTCTGTCTCGGTGGCCAGTGGAGAGCTCGCCATATAACACGATCTTGGGAAGGCGATGGTCCTCCATTCTGGAGACGTGACCTACCCAGCGCAGTTTGATCTTCAGCAGCGTGGATTCAATGCTGTCGGCCTCTGCCATCTCAAGTACTTCAATGTTGGAGATGAAGTCGCTCCAATGAATGTTGAGGATGGAGCGGAGACAACGCTGGTGGAAGCATTCTAGGAGCCGTAGGTGATGCCGGTAAAGGACCCATGATTCGGAGCCGAACAGGAGTGTGGGTATGACAACGGCTCTGTATACGCTAATCTTTGTGAGGTTTTTCAGTTGGTTGTTTTTCCAGATTCTTTTGTGTAGTCTTCCAAAGGCGCTATTTGCCTTGGCGAGTCTGTTGTCTATCTCGTTGTCGATCCTTGTATCCGATGAAATGGTGCAGCCGAGGTAGGTAAACTGGTTGATCGATTTGAGTTTTGTGTGCCCGATGGTTGGTAGTCATGGTGGGGAGCTGGCTGATGGAGGACCTCAGTTTTCTTCAGGCTGACTTCCAGGCCAAACATTTTGGCAGTTTCCGCAAAACAAGACATCAAGCGCTGAAGAGCTGGCTCTGAATGGGCAACTAAAGCAGCATTGTCTGCAAAGAGTAGCTCATGGACAAGTTGCTCTTGTGTCTTGGTGTGAGCTTGCAGGCGCCTCTGATTGAAGAGACTGCCATCCGTGCGGTACCGGATGTAAACAGCGTCTTCATTGTTGGGGTCTTTCATGGCTTGGTTCAGCATCATGCTGAAGAAGATTGAAAAGAGGGTTGGTGCGAGAACACAGCCTTGCTTCACGCCATTGTTAATGGAGAAGGGTTCAGAGAGCTCATTGCTGTATCTGACCCGACCTTGTTGGTTTTCGTGCAGTTGGATAACCATGTTGAGGAACTTAGGGGGGCATCCGAGGCGCTCTAGTATTTGCCAAAGCCCTTTCCTGCTCACGGTGTCGAAGGCTTTGGTGAGATCAACAAAGGTGCTGTAAAGTCCTTTGTTTTGTTCTCTGCACTTTTCTTGGAGCTGTCTGAGGGCAAAGACCATGTCAGTAGTTCCTTTGTTTGTGCGAAAGCCGCACTGTGATTCTGGGAGAACATTTTCGGCGACACTAGGTATTATTCTATTTAGGAGAATCCTAGCAAAGATTTTGCCTGCAATGGAGAGCAGCGTGATTCCCCTGTAGTTTGAGCAGTCTGATTTCTCGCCTTTGTTTTTGTACAGGGTGATGATGATGGCATCATGAAGGTCCTGAGGCAGCTTTCCTTGGTCCCAGCAGAGCTTGAAAAACTCATGCAATTTGGCATGCATGTTTTGGCTTCCAGACCTCTGGGGGGATTCCATCCATACCTGCTGCTTTGCCACTTTTCAGTTGTTCAATTGCCTTATATGTCTCTTCCCGGGTGAGGACCTCATCCAGCTCTAGCCTTAAGGGCTGTTGAGGGAGCTGGAGCAGGGCGGATTCTTGGACTGAGCGGTTGGCACTGAAAAGAGATTGGAAGTGTTCTGACCATCGGTTGAGGATGGAGATCTTGTCGCTGAGGAGGACTTTGCTGTCTGAGCTGCGCAGCGGGCTTGGACTTGGAGTGATGGGCCGTACACAGCCTTTAGAGCCTCGTAAAAACCCCTGAAGTCGCCCATGTCCGCGCTGAGCTGGGTTCGTTTAGCGAGGCTAGTCCACCACTCATTTTGGATCTCCTGGAGTTTGCGCTGAAGATGGCTGCATGCGCGACGGAAGGTTCGTTTCTTCTCTGGCCAGGACGGCTTTGCAAGGTGAGCCTGGTGGGCAGCTCGCTTCTTTGCCAGCAGCTCCTGGATTTCCTGGTTGTTTTCGTTGAACCAGTTCTTGTTTTTCATGGAGGAGAAGCCCAGTACCTCTTCAGTGGATTGCAGTATGGCACTGAAGAGGTACTGGGCTTCTCCTCCACTCTCTGCCCACCCATTAGTGCGCACCTAACCATCAGCCCTTTTAATCACCTCGTGATTACCAGGGCAATACCCTCTAGCTTACTGTACTATAAAGTCCACCATTTGCAGTAGCTATTCCTCTTTGCTCTTTGGCTCTGAGATGAACCTTGCTCCACTCCAGGTCACAAGCTATTGTGACAGAGTATATAGATATGTTTTTGGGAGATAAATTTGGAAAGGTTTGTTAGAGTAGGTCACATACAAACACTTTAAAACTGATTGTATTTAAAATACTGGAGCTCTGCCCCATGCTAGACATATTTGGGCCTCATAGCATTTGCAAGAGCTTTGAAGAGTGCTCAAGAGACTTCACTAATGGTTTGTTATTCACAAAAGGCACCAGATGAAAGATCTTGCTGGACCAGCAGATTGTCTGGCAGATAATTTGTTGTTCTGAGATGGTCATGTGGTTTTGCAAGCAGAGAGATTCAAACAGGCTTTTCTCTTGGAGAGAGAGAGAGAGAGAGAGAGAGAGAGAGAGAGAGAGAGAGAGAGAGAGACACACACACACAGATATGGTACAGTATTACAGCCAGCAGAAGCAGCTGGGACTGGAACAGGACAAGCTGGCAAGCTTATGGAAAGCCCATTTGTAAGACAGCCTGGTCAAAGCCCTAGTGGTTCATGCAAGAGGCGCCTTTTCTGAACTTACACACACATTACATACAATTGTTTTTATGTTTAAAGATAATTAAAAGCAACTTTTGTTTAAGTAACCATTTGCCGTGGTGAATATCTATTGCTGCTGGGTTTGGGGTCCTCTGGGCTCGTAACACTATAAAGAACACTGGAGAAATCGTTGGTAAGATGCATACTACACAGGGATTGGGGCTGTTAGATAGCATTGGAGCCATTTCCACATTAGACAAGGAATGGCGGGTAGCGTATTGTAATCCTTGTTTGTTATAAGTCTGTACAGAGTTGCTAGTGTCATAGCGTTAAGTCGAATGTGACTGGGTTGTACTGTGTTTGTGAGTCTGTACACAGTTACTAGTATCGGTAGTGTTAAGTCCGATGTGACTGGGTTGTATTGTGTTTGTGAGTCTGTACACAGTTACTAGTATTGGTAGTGTTAAGTCTGATGTGACTGGGTTGTTCTGCATTTGTACGAGTGTAAGCAGTTGCTAGTATTGGTAGTATTAGGTCTGATGTGACTGATTATATTTGTTTTGTGATAGAGAGTACTCGTGTGTGTTATCCTTGTGTGATCCCCTTACATGTTATTCAATAAAAATTCTTTCTGTGTTCAGCTGATGTCCAGACTCATTGCTCTTTGAACTCACTGAACTCTTCCCTTCCCACACAACAATCTCTTTGCCTCCAGAGATGGTGCCTAACCCAGTGACTTCTACTTTGGTCCCCACGTGTGTTTATGTGTGCAGTGTGGGACAGTTCGCGGAGCAGTTAGCATGGTATTGCAGCACCAGCAACCCGGGTTCAAATCTGGTGCTGTCTGTAAGGAGTTTGTATGTTCTCCCCATGTCTGGGATTCCTCTGGGTGATCCGGTTTCCTCCCACCCTTCAAAACATACAGGAGTTGTAGGTTAACTTGGGTGCAATTGGACAGCATGGGTTTAAATGGCCAGAATCAGTTTCTACTGTGCTGCAAATAAATACAAAAATAAATTAAATTTTAAAAATAAAAATAAAAATCAACATACCTCTTCTAACGTGGTTGCAATTAAATTCCTGCAAAAACTGCTATCTGAGAGTAAAATAGAGAGAAACATACTTGATACTCACCACTATAACCTGGAAAAGAAGGGGCACAATCAGGCTTTCTTCAATCAATCTGGAAACAAAAGCCATTAAGATTGCATTAATTACAATAGACACACTTTCATGTTCATTCATGGAACAATATTATAGTCACTACTGATGGATGTGCTGCCAAGATCGATTGAGAGCTGACCTCTTACTAATGTTTATTGTAATGAAGTTTGTACCTGTGCAGTAAATGTGAGCAATGCAAGATTTTATTGGAAATGACGGTCTTCCTGCCTTGTTAATAGTAGTTTCAAAGTTAAAACAGGCTGTGGCACTGAGGGGGAGGGGGGAGTAAACATGGTCAAGATTAAAGTGTAAAATTGTAAGTGAAGAATAAATCTGGACTTTTGAGTCAATTTATTGAAAATATTTGTCATACTTTTTTTTTTAAAAGAGATTATGCAACAAACTTCACTTGCAAGCGATATAGGAAGTCACTTCAATCATAGCTTATATCATAATCATAGATTAAATCATAGATATAGTTGCGTGCATGTTATCTGAAACAACAATGGCAAAAATAAAATTATTGGTAGTTGAAGCTCTGATATACATGGGATACAGCAGAGGAAATGGAAGATGCAATATCACTGCAAAACCTTTCACAACATGGGGGTCTGAGCAAGCAGCTGTAGCTTGAGGCATTCTCAACAAAGATAACCTTAACTTGATTCCCCATCACAGTTTCCAGTCTGGCTAGGTTTGCACATGTTGGTACAGATGAGTTTGAGATTAATGCTTTGTTATGACATGGAAGGGTGCTGTTTGGCCCATAGGGTTTATGCTAGCAAACAGAGCTTTCCTATTGGTTCCATTTCCCCTGTGTGTTTCTTTGGAACCTCCTCTCCCACATGCCAATCAGCTGCTTGTCCTCGTGTCACTCATCTACACTCAGGATTGATTGACATAGCCTCACCAATCAGCACATCTTTGGGATGTGAGCAAAAGCCAGAACACCAGCAGAAACCTGTGCAGTTATAGGGAAGAACATGCAAACTCCACACAGACAGCACTTGAGTTCAGGATCAGAACTAGGTTGTGGGAGCCACTTTGCTAATCTGTGTGGGGATGGAGACCAACACAAAAGGCTGAGCATTCAGAAGAGCTTGAGTGAATTTTTCACCTGTTTTCCCTGCAAAGAAAGAGAAACAAAGCCACTTTTCACAGCCTTGGGAACTTTACAAGGTCCTTCAAGGTACAGATAAACCATTGTGGCATGGTTAGTGTTGCATTTAGGAAGGTCAGCCAATTTGGTAAGGCAAAGTGACAATGACCATTGTGTCAAAGATTGATGTTAAGGTATTGATGGGAGGTGAAGACCTTGAAACAATTGTTGTCATTAAAGAGGTAGTGATGGACAAACTAGGGGCTTAAAGCTAGATAAGTCTCAAGGTACTGAAAAAAATGGACATTATAGTAAATGCATTGGTGGTAATTTACCAAATTCTCTGGACTCTTGGCAGGTCCCAGTGGATTGGAAGATAGTGAATGTAACTCCACTGTTTAAGAAAGGAGATAGACAATACTAAACCTTCATAGTTGTGAAAATTCTTGATGCTCTCATTCAGGAAGAAATAATGAGAAATCTGGAAATAATTTTTTTGTGGATTCAAGAAGGGCGTCTCATGTTTAACTAACTTACTGGAGTTAAAAGGGTGATACCTAGTTATCATGGTGCATGAAGGTACCAACGTCTTTAAAAAAATGGGATGAGAACCTACACCGACAAGCTGAATTTAGGAAGCTAGATGATAGATTAAAAAGTATCAGGATTGTTAATAATCCGAAGTGCTAGTCAGAGGAGAAATAAGACCATTAGACATAATAGCAGACGTAAGCTATTCAGCCCATTGAGTCTGCCCCGCCATTTGATCATGAGCTGATCGTGTTCCCACTCAGCCCCATTGCCCGGCCTTCTCCCCATAACCTTTGATGCTTTGACTAATCAAGAACCTATCAATCTCTGCCCAATGATCTGGCCTCCACAACTGGCTGTGGCAAAATTTCTTCTGATTTATCACCCTCTGGCTGAAGAAATTTCTCCACATTTCTGTTCTAAGTAGATGCCTTTCAATCCTGAAGTTGTGCCCTCTTGTCTTAGACTCTCCTACTATGAAAAAGCCTTTCTACATCTACTCTCTCCATGCCTTTCAACATCTGAAATGTTTCAATGAGATCCCCCCTTCATTATCCTAAATTCCAACAAGTACAGCCCAAGAGCTGTCAAGTGCTCCTCATATGATAACCCTTTCATTCCCAGAATCATCCATGTGAACCTCCTCTGAACCTTCTCTAATGTCAACACATCCTTTCTTAAATTAGGATCTTAAATTGCTCACAATATTCCAAGTGAAGTCTCACCAGTGCCTTGTAAAGCCTCAACATCACATCCCTGCTCTTATATTCTATTCCTATTGACATGAATGCCAGTTCGGATCAATGCCTAGAGGAATGAAAACTCAACTGTGGCAATGAACTTTTGACTGCTCTTCTCTATATTGGGCTCAAGCTGAAGGTTGGCTGTTGGTTTCAGAAAATTATAGACTGACAGAAAACCCTTCGCTCATTTTTAAACCATCATTTTTTTGGTGTTCTGACTGAATGTTAAAGTAATGATCATCCAGATATTGTTTTCAACATGGCTGCACTCCTTAATACAGATTTATAAATGTTTCATTTCAGAAAGATGTTATTTGTCCCCTGGAACTGGCCTTTCTGACCCTAAAGAATTCCCGAAACACTCCGAAGCAAGTTAGATTACACCATTCATCCAAAAACTGTATAATTGGTCTGTTAAAATATACCCTAATATCCATTTATAAAGAAAACACTATTGAAGTTAGAAGACAGAAAAGTGCTCGAGAAACTCAGCAGGTCATGCAGCAACCATAGGGAGTAAAAGGCAATGTTTTGGGCCTGAGGCCATTGGCATCAGGAATCTGGAAAAGCAGATAGATGCCTGAATAAAAAGGTGGGGGAAAGGAGAGGAAGGAGGTAGGAGAAGAGGCGGGAGTACAGGCTAACAGGTATGGCCCCAGCTTTTTATACAGGCATCTACCTGCTTTTCAGATGCACCATCAATAATTCCAAAGACTAGAAGTTGTTGAGAAACTGATAGACTTTTATTAACTACAGAATGGATTTCCATCCATGCTGGTTGACTACCCTGAACTGAGGAGAGGGCTGTGACACAGTCGCCTTAATCCAGGGGTCAGTGGGAGAAGCCTCAGGCACAGTCAGCAAAGAGCGTGTCATAGAAAACCAAACATATAGACAATGGTTTACCACATTCACCCCTTGTTTTTAAAAAGAGTCCAGCAAGGTGAAGTGATTTAAAAGTTCTTACAGATTAAGTCTTTCGTTGGTTGGTCTGGGACACTTGTATGTTTCCGTTGGTGTATGCGTGGTGCCGATCTAACATGTCCTCCACTGGGGCAGGGGTTAATGTTATGACACTGGTGCACGATAATGGTAGATGAAGGGGCTTCGGGGTGGTTGGTAATGATCTTGGGGGTTCCTGGGGGTGCCAGGTCCTGAAGGGAGACCGTATCCTCACGCCCATCGGGGTATGCCACATAGGCATATTGGGGGGATTGGTGTGGAGAAGATGGACCCTTTTGACCAGTGGGTCAGACTTATAGCTCCTCACATGCTTCTGGAGAAGGACTGGCTCTGGGGACTACAACCAGGACAGTAGTGTGGTCCCTGAAGCCGACTTCCTGGGGAAGGAAAACATTCTTTCATGTGAATTGGCACCGGTGGCAGTGCATAGGAGTGATCTGATTGAGTGGAGTGCATTGGGGATGATATCTTGCCAACAGGAGACTGTAAGGCCTCTAGACCTCAGGGCAAGGAGGATGGCCCTCCAGATGGTTGCGTTCTCCCTTTGCATCTGCCTGTTCTCTTGGGGTTGTAGCTGGTGGTCCTGCTCGTAAAATGCCTCTAGCCAGCAGGTACTGATGCAGCTCATCACTCACAAAAGAGGACCCTATGGATATGGCAGGGGTACCTGAACAGAGTGAAGAGATTGTGTAGGGCCTTGATAACTGTGGCAGTGGTCATGTCTGGGGTAGGGGATGTCGAACAGGGAACATGAGTACTCGTAACTGATGTTGAGAAGTACGCATTGCGGTCGGACAAGGGGATGGGCCTTTTGAAGTTGATGTTCAGGTAAGCAAAAGGGCGGGTTTCCTTTATCAGGCATGCTCTGACTGGCCGATAGAAGTGCAGCTTGCACTCTGCAGACCTGGCAATTTTTGGTCATGGCCCTGATCTCCTCAATGGATTAAGGTAAGTTGCAGGCTTTGACAAAGTGGTAGAACCTGGTGACCCTGGTGTGGCAGAGGTCATTGTTGAGGGCCTGTAACCAGCCTATTTGTGTACTGGCACATATTCTGTGGGAGAGGGCATCTGGAGATTCATTGAGATTTCTGGCCCAGTACAAGATATTGTAATTATAATGTAGGTGGAAAGTTCGATTCTCCACCTCAATATCTTGTGGATTTTGATTTTACCATGCTGCTGGTTATTGAACATGAAGGCAATTGCACATTGGTCAGTCAGCAAGGAAAATCGTTTGCTGGCAAGGTAGTGTCTCCTCGACAATGGCCTGGGACTCTTCGACTGAGGAGGGTCGGATTTTTAGGCCCTGGAGGGTGTGGGAGAAAAAGGCTATGGGTCTGCCCTCCTGGTTAAGGGTGGTGGTCAGGGCAAAGTCGGATGCATCGCTTTCCATCTGGAACGGGCTGGCTTTGTTCACTGCGTGCATTGCGGTCTTGGCAATATCCACCTTGATGCAGCTGAAGGCCACATGAGCCTCTGACATCAGGGGAAAAGGGGTGGATTTGATGAGGGGGTGAGGCTTGTCTGCATAACTGGGGACCCATTGGACATAGTAAGAGAAGAAGCCCAGGCACCTTTTCAGGGTGGGGAAAGGGGAGTTCCAACAGAGGGCACATGCGGTCAGGATCGGGGCCAACGACTCCATTCTCTACGATGCAGCCAAGGATGGCAAGGCGAATTGTGCAAAACACATATTTATCCTTACTGTATGTAAGGTTAAGGAGTTTGGCGGCCTGGAGAAATTTTTGGAGGTTGATGTCATGATCCTGTAGTCATGGCCGCAAATGGTGCTACTGGGTTGGGAAGATGGCATCATCCAAGATGGCGGCCCCCAGGAGGCGCTGCTTGGTTGAGGAGATGGCAGCATCCAAGATGGCGACATCCAAGGCCCACTCGTGCCGTTACTGGGTTTGAGGGTGACCCGGATTTACACACTTTGGTGTAGTGTCCTTTCTTCCTGCAGTTAGCACAAACTGCGTCTTTCGCTGGGCAGCGTTTTCTTCGAGGTTTTAACAGGCCATAGAAGTAGCACTTCAGGTGCTTGTGGGGTACCACAGCTGTGGTCAGATCATTGGCGGCACATGGGGGTGTTCCGCAGACCTGTGATCCTCCCACTTCCCAAGATGGCATTGCCTGCGGTAACCTCGAGGTGGCCGCATTGTTGGCAGAGTACACGTCCATATTTTGGAGGGCCACCTCTAGCTCGACCACCTTCTGCAAATTGAGCTCACCTTGCTCTGACAGTCTCTGGCAGATGTAACTGGATCTTATGCCTGCGACATAGATGTGTCCGATCAGGTATTCTATGTTCACCACGGCTGTCACCGCTTTGCAGTTGTAGGCCTGTCTGAGGGCTTGCAGGACCTGAAGGTACTCGGCGTTCGATTCCCCATGTCACTGCTTATGGGTAGCCAAGTGGTGCCTTGGGTAAATTTCATTTACCTTCCTCTGGTACTGACTTTTCAGGATGTCCATAATTGCTGGGTATGACTGGGCGTCCCTGATCATCGAGTATACCAGGGGCCCGACCTGGCCCGACCAAATGCACTTTCAGCCTGTCATCCTCTGATTGCATGATAGCAGAGGAGGCCTGTAGGAACACTTCAAAGCAACACAGCCAGAGCTCTAAACTGTTGGATGTGTCGGGTGATTGTAGGTCGAGGTCCAGCTTTTCTGACTTCAGGATCTGCTCCATTATCAAGAAAATTGTAGTTAATAAAATTGATGCACCATCAATAACTCCAAAGGCTTTTATTAATTACAGAATGGATGTCCGTCCATACTGGTTGACTGCTCTGAACTGCTCTGACACAGTCGCCTTTATTCAAGGGTCAGTGGGAGAAGCCTCAGGCACAGTCAGCAAGGGGTGTGTCCTAGCACATCCGAACATTGGTTCCCCTTTACTTCCTGTGGATGCTGCATGACTTGCTGAGATCCTCCAGCGTGTTTGTGTATTGCACTAGACCCCAGACTCCACGGACTTTCTTGCTTAACAACATTGCTTTCAAGAATGGTTCACAACTCCGAGCTTTTGCCCATCAATATTTGCCAAAGAATAAAATGTTGGTTACTGTCTCTCCCCAAAGTTGCTTCATCCACCTGATGCTGTGATGTGTCTCTGGGTACATCACCATTATAATACAGAACTGTCTCCAATGACATGGTTACCTCCCGCAATAGATGGAGTGCAGGAGTTGAGCACAAAGTCGAGCCTTCACTGGGACACATGACAGCCTATCAATAACTGCAATAGTGAAGACATTTTGCTGGTCAGAGCTCTATCCTCACAAAGGCACTGAAAACCCTTTCAATTCCTACTTCAATGATTTTACTCAAAGATGTTAATTTTGATGGATAAAAAGCACTTCCAAGCTCCTGTTATTTCGGATTCTTTAAAATTACTTTGAAGCTTTTGCATTTCTGTTATTCAAAAATTAATAATGATATTTTCATTACAGCAGTGGAGAAAAATGTAAAGATGATGAAATCCCGCAAGAGGGAAGAGCATTGTGTTATTGATTGCTTAAAAAGTGCTTTCGCTGGCTGGGAAATAAGTGGGGAATTTTCATTCTGAGTCTGGATGTAAAAATGCAGTTCATCTGACCACAGACACTTTAGTTTGCAAAAACAGATTTGAAAAATGCAGCTGGTTTGTGAATTAAGTGGAACTCCTAGTTCAGAATCATACAAATTCAGAATTTGTGGTTTGTCTAACTGAACAATCAGCCATGTCAAGTTAGTTCGGTTTTCATCTTCCTCATTTTAAAAGCAATGAATGCAAAATACAATTACAGGGCTTTGAAGAAAAGAACCAGGTAGCAGAATTAATTGGCCACAGTAGTTAGTTAGTAGTTAGCAGAATTGATTGGCCACAGTAGTTAGTTAGTTAGTTATTAGCAGAATTAATAGGCCACAGTAGTTAGTTAATTAGTTAGTTAGTAGTTAGCAGAATTAATTGGCCACAGTAGTTAGCTAGTTAGTTAGTAGTTAGCAGAATTAATTGGCCATAGTAGTTAGTTAATTAGTTAGTTAGTAGTTAGCAGAATTAATTGGCCACAGTAGTTAGTTAGTAGTTAGCAGAATTAATTGGCTACATTAGTTAGTAATTAGCAGAATTAATTGGCTACAGTAGTTAATTAATTAGTTAGTTAGTAGTTAGCAGAATTAATTGGCCACAGTAGTTAGCTAGTTAGTTAGTAGTTAGCAGAATTAATTGGCTACAGTAGTTAGTTGTTAGCATAATTAATTGGCCACAGTAGTTAGTTAATTAGTTAGTTAGTAGTTAGCAGAATTAATTGGCCAAAGTAGTTAGTTAATTAGTTAGTTAGTAGTTAGCAGAATTAATTGGCCACAGTACTCAGTTTCATTGGCACTTCTGTAGTTCTTGCAAAACAGGAGATACTGAGACATAGTTGATGGTGAGCAGTCCCAGGAGAAGCCACTCTTCAATGTAAGATTCTGTTAAAAATCAACAAAGTGTGTCTATGCAAAACTCTTCAATAAGTAAATCTGCTTTCTGTGAATTTTGGGGGAGAATTAATGAGTCTGAGAAACAGGCTTGATTCATGCTTGGTGAAGGGTGTAAAGTGGATAGTTCTAAAGAACTGGAAAAATGTTGAGAGACAGAAGGGTGTAAGGGAGGGAAATGCAAAGTGTGGACCCAGGGTTAGTGTTCTCTTAGAGATAACCCATTGAAACAGGAGTGGGAGATTCATACAGCAGATAAACAGACCATTGGCCCCAATCTGTCCAGGTGCCCCACTGTGTTCATCCCATTTACTAGTATTTGTTTGTAACTTTCTCTGTGTCGACAATTCAAATGCTTGTTCAGATATTTCTAAAATGTGAGTGTCTGCCTCCCCCACCCACTTAAGCATTGTGTTCCACACTGAGTAAAAGCTCCTTATATCCCCATAAATGTTTTACGCCAAATCTCAACCTTGTACATACATCTGCCATAGAGAAAGGTTTATGACTGTCTACCTTATCAATGCTCTTCATAATGTTTTCCAGTTCAATCACATTTTCCACTCTATGGAAAACAAACCCGCTCCATCCAGTTTCATCCCAGAAAACAAGTGTCCTGCTGTTTCTCCTCTGCACCCTTCAAAGTACAATCTGTACTGAGATGACCGAAAATGAAAAAGATATTTCGGATGTGGCCTCACCCATGTTTTATAATGCTGCACTGTAATTTTTCTGTCCCAGACTTTTCCCCACCTTATCTACTTGTGCTGCCACCTTCTGAGCTCTTTGAACATGAACCCTGAAGTCCCTCCGTTCCTTCAGTCTCGGGGCTGGCTGTTCATCATGTATGTCTGCTCTGGTTTAACCCAAAAAGTATCTCTTCACATGCATCAGGAGAAATTCCATCTGCCATTACCCTGCACAATTCACCAGCTGAGCCAAATCTTTTCTGACATCTGTGCCATGGTCCTTCCCATACACAACACCACCCATTCTCATGTTATCTGCAAACTCACTCATCATTTCTCCTACATTAACATCTAAATTGTCAATGTATACAGGAACTAGTAGTGGGTCCCAAAACAGATATGGTGTGGGCCACCACTGGTACATCCAAACATGCAGGTTGGGAGCAGGAATAAGCCCCTCAGCTAATGATCCATCATTTAAGCTGATCATGGGTCATCTGACTGTATCCTCAACCTAAACACAATCTGCTGAATGGACTCAGTGGGTTGAGAGGCATCAGTGGGAGATAAAGAACAGTCTATGATTCGAGCTGAAACTCTTCATTATATGATATGATGAATGTAATAATAACTTGACAAAATACAGATAATGATCTTTGTGGATTTCTTCAAATTTGTTGCCACGTTAAGCCTGGTACAGTGAGTAAAGTTTTCATGTGTGAGTCTAGCACGTCAACTCTTAACATGCATACAAATTACAAAGGAAAAGCCACTGTAAAAATGAAAAACAAATCAATTAGGTCATAGCTAGGGCAGCATTAGAAGAGCACTGTTGTGGGGGTTCATTCACGAGCCTGATGGCCGCAGGGAAGAAACTGTCTTTAAATCTGTTCGTGCATGCTTTCACTCTCTTGAACCTTCCCCCCAGAGGGAGATGGAGAAAAGAGGGTATCTGGGGTGTGATGGGCCCCTTTAGTGTGTCGGCTGCCATTTTTGGGCAGCAGGAAGTGTTGATGGAGTCCAAGGAGGGAAGGTAAGCGATGTTGTTCTGAGCTGTATTCACCACCTTCAGCAGCTCCTTCTGATCTTGAGCAGGGCAGCTCTCATCCCACATTGTGATACATCCAGCAAGTGTATTATTGATGGTGCTCCTGTAGAAGGGTTAATGTAATGGTTAGTGCAATGCTGTTACGGCACTAGTGATTGGGACTGGGATTCAAATCCCACGCTGTCTGTAAGGAGTTTGTACGTTCTCCCCGTGTCTGCGTGGGTTTCCTCCAGGTGCTCCAGTTTTCTCCCACCATTCAAAACGTACTGGGGGTTGTAGGTCAATTGGGTGCAATTGGGCAGCACTGGCTCATAGGCTGAAAGGGCCTGTTACTGTGATGTTTTGTCTAAATTTTAAATTTAATTTAACATTTAAAAAAAAAAATACATTTAAGTTGTTGAGGGACACAGGACATGCAGAACCTCCTCAGTCTTGTATGAAAGTAGAGGCTTTGATGTTTTCTTGACCATCACATCACTGTGATTGGTCCTGGTCAGGTCACTGGAGATGTTTACTTCTAGGAACTTGAAGTTGTTTCTGTCTCCAGTGATGTGGACAAGGATGCAGGCTCTACCCCCTTCTTTTCTCATTCTCCTTCCTGTAGTCTCTCAACTTTATTTGATATTTAGCTCACAACTGTGGTATCATCAGCAAACTTGAAGATGGATTTGGAATTGGCAACATTTTCGTGGGTGCTGAGGGAATATAGTAGGGGACTAGAGGATGTTGTGTGATCGTGGAGGGGATATTTTTCCTATTTATATTGATTGTGGTATGTAAGGCAGGAATGAAAGATCCTGTTGCAGAGGGGGCACTGAGGCCAAGATGCTGAAGTTTAAGGATGAGTTTGCTGGGGATGTGGTGTTGAAGGTGGAGCTGATGTGAACCAACAGTTATCCAAAGTTGTATACTTGGTAAACATGAACTTGTATATGTGTATTCAGCGGTGGACTAGGGAGATAGCATCTGCTGTGGACTGGTTTTACCAGGAGGCAAATTGTAGAGGGTCAAGGGTGGCCAGGAGGTAGAGTTAATGGAAGTCATGACCTGCCTCTCAAAGCTCTTCATGATGTGGATGTCAAAGATTGAAAATGTCTATGAATACTCCCACCAGCTAGCCTGTGCAGGTTCTCAGGACAAGTCCTGTGTCGGTTATTCTCAGAAGTATCACTCTTTGGTGTCCTACCAATCAACCACAATCAGACAGAGAGTTGTTTGACCTCTGCTTTAATGAAATCTCTGTCCCAAGGGCTGCACTGTCTGGTCCTAGTGGCTACTAGCTTGCAGTCATGGGTGAGGTTCTCGAACAGGGGTGGTGGAGTGACCCAGAGAGAAGAGAGGCCGCAAGTCATGTTCAGGGGGATTGGGCAGTTGGTGATGCAGGACGTGAAGGGTGGGTGAGGGCCGTTGAACTGCATATGGATGCTCTGTAGCTGGCAGTGGAAATCCAGTCCCAGTATGACCAGCGGGCAGAGGAGCGGCATGATCAGGAGTTTAAAGTTCCTGTACTCGGTGCCCTGCACCATCAGCGTCACGGTGCAGCAGCCGCTCATCTCGGCTGATTGGGATTGGGAGACCAGGGAGACTTTACATTGGATCAGGGTCACTATGAGGGAATATTGGTGTACGGTACCAGGGTGGATGAAGATGTCAGTGCTTCCAGTGTCAAATAAACAGTTTGTAGGATGACCATTTACCTCGATGTTCATCGTGGCTTTGATCAGTTGGTGCGGGCTGTCTTGATTGAGGATGATGGAAGTGACCGTGTGGTCGCTGACTGAGTGGCTGCTATGTTGGTTTGGGGACACCGGCCAAAATGGCTGCCCTATGTCACACACATGATGCTGCCCTGTGTCGTCGGAAGTGGTGCCACCCTGGCTTATCGTCCCCAGGGCCCCATCGATCCGTCTCCAGACACCAGAAGTGTCATCTGAGGTGGAGTCAGAAGTGGGGTGGACCAAGATGGTGACGGCTGTCAGCCGCATGCGGCATTTCTAGGAGAAGGTTGGGACCTACACACTTTCGCATAGTGCCTTTCTTCCCTCAAGCAGAACATGTGGCACTTTGGGCTGGGCAGCTCTTATGAAGATGCTTCCTGTGCCCGCAGAAATAGCACTTCAGGGACTTGATAGCGGAGGTAGTGACTTGGGACCCTGTGTCCCAAGATGGCAGTGGCTGTGTCCCCCACCCGGTGGTCTCATTACCTGAGAAGAATGCTTCGGTGCTTTGCTGTGCAGTCTCCAGAAATTTAAAGAGGTCCACTATCTCCTGCAGACTCCAATCACCCTTTTCTAGTAGCCTCTGTCTGATGTAGCCAGAGCTGAACCCGTGTCCCGTATTAGGCCTTCAAGGTGGGCAGCCACAGAGACTTCTTGGCAGTTGAAGGTTTGCCCCAGTTGCCGCAGTGCCCCCATGTATTCATCGATCAACTCACCAGGCACTTGTTTTCGGCTGCCCAGGAGGAATCGTGCATATATGATGTTTGTCAAGGCCCGGTACTGCTTCTGCAGGAATTCCATCGCCTCAGAGTAAGTAGCAGTCTCTTTTCACTTGGAAAACCTGGCGGCTAACCTGAGTAAAGAGCACTTCCCTCTTGTCTTCCTCGCTCCGCACATCATTATGCCTCATGAAAGTGTTGAGGCAGTGTACCCATTGGTCGAATTTAGTCGAGGCCTCCGGGTCCTTGGAGTTGTGTCTAATCTATCCGTCAGTATTACCTTGTCCATGGTAGAATTAAAGTGATTAAATTGTACTACCAATCAACCACAATCAGATAAAGAGTTGTGATTAATAGGTTTTAATCACCTTAAAGTGTCAGCACAGCTTGCATGTTGCTGGCTTGGTTCCAAGGCAGGTACTAAGGGAGGGGGTTTGGGTGTGACAGTCTTTATGGGGATATCTAGGAGGGAGGAGTCACAGGTTCAGGGGATGGGCCAGCTCATACAGCACATATATACATCTATACACAACAGTGGTAGTGCCACATTTGGAAGACCACCCTCACCTCAGCCACAGGGATTGTGGGTATAGGAAATATATAGTTGTGCTGGTTGTCACTCCTTTACTGGCCCCCTGTTCACAGTGGGCATACAACAACTTCCCTCATTGGGAAGTGCTGTCTGTTGCATGCTGTGATGCCCAGCTTTGCTTTGTCGTAGTCTCCATGTGTCTGTGATTACCAGAATGGGAAAAGGTGAAATTCTGAAATGGAAATATATTCCCAGAAATAAATGTCCCAGCTGATGACTGATTGGTGATGAAGGAAATTCAGAAGCAAAATAAAATTGGAACTGGATAAGCACATAAACTTGAAGCTCGAGAATCTTCCTTTGTCAAATGGAAAATATGAACTCAAAATTATACAAATTTACAGTTGATCAGTTTTAAAATCATTCTGATTGGAAAGAAAGCTGTGGGCAGCACGGCTAGTGTAATGGTTAGCACAATGCTATTACAGCACCAGCGACTGGATTTAGAATCTGGCCCTGTCTGTGAGGAGTTTGCACATTCTCCACATAACCATAAAACATAGGAGCAAAATAGGCTATTCAGCCCATCAAGTCTGTCCCACTATTCAATCATTTTCTCACTCAACCCCACTATCTGGCCTTCTCCCCATAATTTTGATGCCCTGGCTAACAAGAACCTATCGATCTTTGCCTCAAATACACCCAAATACACTCCACAATCACAAATTCCAAGAAATTCCTATGCATTTTTATTCTAAGTGGATATCCTTCATCCTGAAGTTGTGTTCTCTTGTGCTCAACTCTCCCACTATGGGAAACAACCTTTCTACATCCACTCTGACCACATTTTTCAACTTTCAAAATGTTTGAGATCCCTCCCTCATTCTCCCAAATTCCAATGAGTACAGGCAAAGAGTCGTCAAATGTTCCTCATATAATAATCCTTTCATTCCCGGAATCATCCTTGTGAACTTCCTCTGAAGTCTCTCTAACTTTAGCACATCCTTTCTTAAATGAGGAGCCCAAAACTGCTCACACTACTATGTGAGGACTCACCAGTGCCTTATAAAGCCTCAACGTCTTGAAATGAATGCCAGCTTTCCAGTTGCCTTCTTTACCACAACATGCAAGTTTATCTTCAGACTGTCCTGCATGAGGACTCCCAGGGGCTTTTGTATCTGGGAATTTTCAATTTTCTCCCCATTTAGAAAATAGCCTCCCTGTTTATTTCTTCTACTAAAATGCATGTCTACCCTTTGTGATATTGTATTTAATTTGTCACTTCTCTGCCCATTCTCCTAATCTATCCACGTCCTTCTGCATCCTCCGTGTTTCCTCAACACTACCTGGTCCTCTGCCTATATTTGTATCATCTAAAAACTTGGCCACAAAGCCATACATTCCACAATCTAAATAACTGATATTCAACATAGAAAGAAATGGCCCCAACACCGACCCCTGTGGAACACCACTAGCAACTGGCAGCCAACCAGAATATGATCTCTATGTTCCCACTCTCTGCTTCCTGCCAATCAGACAATGCTCTACCCACACTCAAGTATGTTTCCTGTTCTACCATGGGTTCTTATCTTGTTAAGTAGCCTCATGTGAGACATCTTGTCAAAGGCCTTCTGAAAATCCAAACGCACAACACCCACTGTATCTCCTTTATCTAAATGTGTGGGGTTTCTTCGGGTGCTCCGGTTTCCACCCACTCTCTTTAATCGGAATCATCAAGACTGCAGATTACAATATTCGGACTCATTGGCAAAAATAATGAGTTGCTTCAGAGAGGAGGTTGGGAGGCTCGTAAATTGATGCAAGAACAACAACCTGAGTCTCAACATGGACAAGACAAAGGAAATGATTGAGGGCTTCAGGAGGATGAAGGTTGACCACTCTCCATTACACATCAGGAAAAGTGGAGAGCACAAAGTTCCTTGGTATGCAGATAATGGATGACCTATTCTGGACCCACAACACCTCCTCATTCGAAGGGAAAGCGCAGCAGCCCCTGTACTTCCTTAGGAGGTTGATGAGGGCAAGGGTACTAGCTTCCCACGATACCTTTTACAGGAGCACAGTTGAGTGGGTCCTGTCTGGCTGCATCATTGTGTGGGATGGTAGATGCAAAGCATCAGACTGGAAGTCAATTCAGAAGATCATCAAAATGGCCAAGTTCACTGTAGTTTCCCTTTCCTCTAGCGCCAACATTCACTGGGAGTGTTGCTTAAATAGGGCTCAAAGAATTGCTGAGGACCTTTTCCAACCAGCACACAGGATCTTTGATCCACGGCCATCAGAGAGGAGGTACAGGAACATCCAAATCAGGACTGCCAGGCTGGGAAATAGCTTCTTCCCGCAGGCTATGAGATTGATGAACAGTATCCTGTAACCAAGTAAATACTTATATACATTTATTTCATATTACATCTTTATTCATTTGTGGGCTGTGTATTGCATATGCATGCTATATACATACTGTCAGATGATAATAAACTTGAATTTAATGACAGCCATGCATTTTCCTGAACACAAGATGTTAAGATAACTAGCTGATACTAATTCACCTTTTGCCTACATCCTCTTTTAAAATTCAAAATTCAAATTTATTATCAGAGTACATACATTACATATACAGCCTTGAGATTCCATTTTCTGCGGGCTAGGCTTAGTCATTTCTATATGGATAACTGTAAACTATAGTCATCAGAAGCTGCAAACAAACTGACTGTGCAAATGCACACATAGGTAGACATATTTAGTAATAAATAGTGAGCATACCAAGTCCTTCAATGAGTCTCTGAATGAGTCTGTAATTTAGGACTCTGATGGTGGAGGGGCAGCAACTATTGCTGAACCTGGTAGCAGGAGTCCTGTGACAGCAGTGAGAGCAGAGCTTGTCCTGGGTGGTATAGATCCCTGAAGTTTGAAGCTGCTATCCACCGCCAGCATTACTTGTAGATTTTTTTGCTGGTGGGGAGAGTTTTGCCTGTGATGTACTGGGCTATGTCCACTACCTTGAGCAGGATTTTTAGCTCAGAGGTATTGGTGCCCCATACCAAGCCCTGATGCAACTGGAAGGCACTCTTTCCACCTCACATCTGTAAAAGTTTGCCAAGGTTTCCAATGACATACCAAATCTCTGCAAACTCCTGAGGAAGTAGAAGCGCTGACGTGCTTACTTCATGACATCATTAGTATGTTGAGTCCAGGAAAGTTCCTATGAAATAGTGACTCCTAGGAATTTAAATTTTCTCATCCTCTTTACCTCTGATTCCCCAATGATCACTGGATCGTACACCTCTAGTCTTCCCCTTTTGAAGCCCACAATCAGCTCCTTGGTTTTAGTGCAAAATTACACCATTCACCAAGTCTTCAGTCTCCCTCCTGTATGATGACTCATTGCCCCTTTATATACAACCCACTATGATTGTACTCTCAGCACATTGACAAATGATGTTGTTATAATAGAGTCTCACAGTCATGAGTGTAAAGAAAGTAGAGCCAGTGATGCTCTGGTGCTGATGGACTGTGAAGGAGCTTTTCTTACCAATCCTCACTGATTATGGTCTGGAGGCGAGGAAATCCAGGATCCAGTGCACAGTGGATGTTGAGGCCCAGGTTTTGGAATTTATGATCAATTTTGAGGGGACAACCGTGAATGCCGAACTTGTGTGCACTTTTGCTATCCAGATGTTCCAGGGTTTTGTGTCGAGCTAGTGAGGTGTCATCAGCCATAGACCTCTTACTACAATAGGCAAATTGGAATGGTTCCATGTTGCCGTTTAGGCAGGGCCTGATATGCTTCAACACCAGCCTTTCAAGACATTTAATCACTGAGAATGTGAGTGCCACTGGTCGGCAGTCATTTAGGCAAGTTACTGCACTCTCCTTGGGCACCGATATAATTGAAATCTGTTGTAAACAGGTGGGTAACACACCCTGTTGAGGTAAGAGACTGAAGATATCTGTGAATAACTGTTAAACAGTGGCTGCCTTGCAATCCTTCAGGACCTACCCAGAGTCCAGCTAATTTTAGTAAATTAGCACAAATGCCTCTGATATAACATCCGCCATATCAAAGTTCACATTTATTGTCAGAGTACATATATAACCTCAGAATCACAATTTATTGTCATTAACAAGCCACGGAATTTATTGTCATGTAGCAAAACATTCATATAAACCACCTTACAACAATAAATAAAAATAGTGCACGAAAAGTCAAAGTCAGGCAGTGTCTTTAGTTCATTGATCATGTACATCCATCACATACATCACCGAGATTCTTTTTCCTGTGGGTCAGTACCCTGGAAATGGAATGGAATTAGGACCAGGGGACTTAATTAACTTCAGTCCTCTACTTTGCTCAGCACTACCTCTTTAGTGAGAGTCATTGTATCAAGGTCCTCACCTTCCATTGCATGATTAACATCTCTGACCTACTTGTTCAATGCCTCAGCTATTTCCACATCACCCAATATTAATTCCCCCTTCTCATCTTTCATATATGTGCCTTCTTTACCATCCTATCTACTACTGTATAATGTTACTTTCAGAAGCTGTGGACATACCCCCCAAGAATCCAGTATACTGTACACTTTCCTCTTACATTTGACTCCTCAAAGTGCAACATTGTGGATCAAATGCCATCTGCCATTTCAAGATCAAGTTCAAGTTTATCATCATCCGGCTGTACACATGCAACCAAATGAAAAAGTGTTTCTCCGAACCACTGTGCACACACACACACAGCACATAACAATCACATACATAGATAAAAATATGATATAAAATAAATATGTGTAAATTATTTACTCAGTTTCATTTATAAGAGACCCAAAGTTACAGGACATTGTTCATCAATCTCACAGTCTGCAGAAAGAAGATATTCCCCAGCCTGGCAGTCTTGATTTTGGTGTTCCTGTAAGTCGTTCTTGCCTCAAGATCAAGTTTCCTTTATTGTCATGTAATAAAACAGGTGTCGCGGCTACTAAGGTAGAGCTACTAAAGTAATACAAACACAGGCCAGAGTAGTCAACTCAAGACTGATTTATTCAGAGTTTCCAGGCTTCTTTTGTATACCACATGTCCCGAGCTCCACAGGTCAAGGTGGGACATCACTATGGGTTTGCTGCTGATCCATGGGATCGGCAGGTTTAAATGAAGCTTTGTGGGTCCCGTGCCTTCCGGCAGGAGACTCAGCAGATCAATTTGCTGTTTCTCGGTACTCACTATCTTTTGCGTGCAGTCTATTAGGTTAGAACCGTACCCGTGACATTTCATGATATCGCGCTGTGCACCCACTCGGCCTGCTACCCGGCCACTACACAAGTGTAATATTTCACAAAATTTGCTTTAGTCTGCCCTAAGGCAGACAGATTTGCCATAAGCAGAAACTGATGAATTTCTATTACAGTCAGAGAAAGAGAAGCAAAAGAGAGTCCCTCTAGAGTAACAGTGTCTTTGGATTTGCCTCAAGTGCTCTCACAATATCTGCAGCCACATAGACTCCTGCCCAAACCATCGGGAACCTGAACTCCAGATCCAAGTTTCCAACACGATGAGGAAGCCTTCAGCACCCAGAGCACTTCGGGAGCCCTTCTTGCCTTCAGCACCTTTTCAAATCTGATACATAGTTCTATAAGCAGCTGCAGCCCATGTTCTCAAAGTCATCCTTTGAGCTTAGGTACCTGCCTACATTTTGCTCATACCCTGATGAAAGGCTCAAGTCTGAAGATTGGTTATATATCTTTATCTTTGCTTTATAAAGTACTGTAGCTGTCCATTCATGGAGATGCGGACTGGCCCACAAAATGGCCGATGAATGAGACGATTGTGTGGACCTGGGGATGATACCAGCTATTGACCCAGGTGACCTCCCACACGGTGGGAAGATGGGGAACCGGCAGGAATGCCAGCCAATTCCAGGTCAGCTCTCCGATGAAACGGGGCCCTGACATCAACGCCTGGGGCCCATATAAGCACAATGGCCAGAACAATAAACCAGTCTAGTTTCCAAGGCCTTGGTGTGCATGTTGTTTTTCTCCATGTTCGTGCAAATGCTACATCGGTGACCCTGACAGTTGGCCCCGAAGATGACGGATCAAGCAAAAACAGTGACCATCCACATGGTATCTCTCTGGCTCCCAAAACTTTGGGTGTCGCAGCCACACACATGCTTCGAGCAGGCTGAGGCTCAGCTATGACACATTACCCTCACCAACACCTGTTACTTCTACGTCATGAGTGCCCTCGATCAGGACACAGCAGCAAGGTTCAGTCTTCCTAGGGCAGCCTCTGGAGCAAGGCAAATACACGGGTGTCAAAGAACTGTTAACCCGCACTTTTGGGCTCTCCTGGTGTGAGTGTGCCACCCAATTGCTGTATATGGATGGATTGGGGGACACGGCGCTGTCCGTCCTAATGAGTGAGATGGTCACTTTGACCAAGGGCCACAAACGTTGGCTGCTCTTTGAGTAGATCTTTCTGAAGCAGCTGCCCAAGGACATCTGACTCTTGCTCATGGATGAGGATTTCAGCAACCCTGGAGGGTCACAGCCCAGATGGACATGCTCTGGAGAGTGAAGAAGGACACCAGTGCTGTCATAGAACACATCAGCAAACCCCATGAACCTTTGAGACCAGGACCAGCACAGAGGCAGATTAATACCCCGGGAAGATTCTGCTACTATTATCTGTGATGGGGCGAGGAGGCCCATTGATGCCGCTCACTCTGCAGGTTTCTGAAAAGTGCCCTGGCCAACCATCATTGATGGCTGCGGTGGTTGGCCCACTTGATAGCCTCCTCTACGTCTGGGACTCCTTGTTGGTCAGGCATTTCCTGGTCGACAATGGCGCCAATAAGCGTCCTACCCCTCATGGGCCTTGACATTCACAAAAGCAAGCAGGGCTCAGCACCAAGGGCAGCCAACAGCTTCAGAATTTTGGTACTTGGACCATTCCCCTTTGGTTCAGCAACAACCGCTTTACATGGACCTTTATCCTCATGGCAGTGGTGCAACCACTCCTGCGGGCCGACTTCGTTTGTGCCCACTGCTTGCTGGTCAACCTCAAGGGATGGCGCTTGGTGCACCCCAGAACTTTTCAGACTCTGCATCTGGGGGAAGCCAACTACCTGTCCCCCATCTGGATTCTATAACACTCTCACACAATGAATTCGTCCGCATCCTGGTGGAGTTCCCCTCAATAATGCCACCACAGTTCTCTGCGACCGAGCCAAAGCACGGGGTGGCACTGCTTACTGACTGAGGGCTCCCCGGTCCACACCAAGATTTCCGACTCCCTCCTGAAAAGCTCAGCCTGGCGAAGGAGGAGTTTAAGAAAATGGAGGAGCTGGGGATTGTACAGCACTCTGACAGTCCCTGGTCATCTCCCCTCCACATGGTGCCAAAAATAGCCAGGGGGCGGAGATCATTTGGTGATTACCACCACCTCAAAGAGGCCACCACACCCAACATACCCCATGTGCCACACATTCAAGACTTCATGCCAACTTGCACGAGGCACGGGTGTTCTCCAAGGTAGACCTCATCCGGGGTACCACCAAATCCCAGTTCTCCCCCAGGATGTCCCCAAGACTGTAAATATAACCCATTTTGGCTTGTTTGAATTTTTCCGCATGCCCTTTGGTCTAAAGAAAGCGGCACAAACTTTCCAGCTGCTGATGGACACAGGGTTGGGACCTTGCATTTGTGTTCATCTATTTTGATGATATCCTCATCGCCAACTGCAGCTCTAAAGACCACACTGCCCACCTGAGACAACTGTGCACCTGGTTGAGTGAGTTCGGGCTGACAATTAATCCCACAAAGTGCCAATTCAGCCTGGATACTATTGAGGGGCTACACCCCTCCCCGCGAAGGTTGAGGTAGTCTGGCACTTTGCTAAGCCACGTACTGTAAAAGAGCTGCAGGAATTCGCTGGTATAATAAACCTTTACCATAGGTTCATACCAACAGCGGCATGCATCATGCACCCCCTCTTTGCACTGATGGCGGGCAAGTCAAAAGACATTACCTGGGATGATGAGTCTTCGAGGGCATTCCAAAATGCCAAAGATGTGCTGGTCAATGCCACACTCCTGGTCCACCCCAGATCGGAGGCACCTACCACCATGACAGTCGATGCCTCCAGCACAGTGATAGGGGGTGTGCTGGAACAGCTCATTGAAGGCCAGTTGCAACCCTTGGCCTTTATCAGCAGGAACCTCCACCCCCAGAGCTCAAATACAGTGCTTTCGACCGAGAGCTATTGGCACTGCACCTGGCTGTAAGACATTTTCTTTACTTTTTGGAAGGCCGGCAATTCAATGTTTTCACTGATCACAAGCTGCTGACTTTCACCTTCCATAAAGTATCGGACTCATGGTCAGCCCGACAACAGAGACACTTGTCCCACATGTCCGAGTTTACTATGGACATACAGCACAATGTGGGGAAAAGCAACATGGTAGCCGACACTCTATCACATCTGCGATCCATGCCCTGTCCCAGGGGGTCATAGCCTCGCCAAAGTGCAGCAGCAGGACCCTGAGATCCCCATGCATAGGCCGGACGTCTCCAACCTCAGAGTAGAAGATATCCCCATCGGCCTAGGTAACCTGACACTGACGTGTGACGTCTCTACTGGCAGCCCTCACCCTGTCGTTCCGACAACATGGAGGCACCAGGTTTTTGACACCATCCACAACCTGGTGCATCCCACAATCAGACCCACAGTCAAAATGGCCAGCATGTTTGTCTGGTATGGCCTCCATAAGCAGGTCAACCAGTGGGCCAAGACCTGCATGAACTGCCAGTCCTCCAAAGTGCAGGTTCACGTGAGAGCTCCCACACAGACTTTTAAACCAGCGCAGTACACATCGAAATAGTGTACTATGTTTACCAGTTTCCCATGGGGTGAGATACCTTTTGACTAAGGTTGACCACTCAACGAATTGGCCTGAGGCAGTCCCGCTGGTTGATACCACCACAGTACTCTGCGGCAAGGCTCTCAACACATGGGTGTCCTGATTCGGGGTCCCAGAGCACCTAACCTCGGACAGGGCACAGAATTTCCCTCTGGGCAGTGCTGGCTAACATCCTAGGGACACAGTTCCACCACACCATGGCATATCACCCTCAGGGTTCGTGGAGCGGTTTCACAGGCACCTCAAGGAAGTTTTGATGGCCCAGCTCAAGGGTCTGAACTGGGTGGATGAACTGCCTTGAGTCCTGCTGGGGATTCGTACTGTGCCAAAGGAGGAATTCAACACTTTGGCGGCGGAGATGGTCTATGGCATGCCTTTAATTATTCCAGTGGGGGGGAGTTCCTGGCCCCCGACAAACACCTGAAAGACCCTGTGGCAACCCTCGGGAACTTGCGGAGAAAACTTGGGTCCCTGGTCCCGCAGCCACCTCCACCATACAGCCAGCCCAAACATAATGTCCCCAGAGACTTAAAGACGTCAATACGTATTTGTGAGAAGGGACGCACATCGGCTGACCCTTCTACAACCCTATGAGGGGCCCTACAGGGTCATCAGGGACAATGGCTCCACCTTCATCCTTGACCTCGGCTGTTAGGAGGAGACTTTTACTGTCAACCATTTGAAATCGTTGCCCAAGGCAACGGGCAATGGCCTGATCGCTGGTTCTGTAGTGCCCGCTCATGGAGATGCAAATTGGCCCACAAGCCGATGAATGCAGTGTCTGCGCAGACCTGATGGTGACACTGGCCATTGTCCCAGGTGACCTCCCGCATAGTGGGAAGATGGGGAACTTTGGCGGGAATGCCGGCCAATCCTAGGTTGGCACTCCAATGATGCGGGGTCCTGATGTCAGTGCCTGGGGCCTATATAAAGTGTGACGGCCAGAGCAATAAACCAGTCTCGTTTTCCAAGACTTTGGTGTGCATGTTGTTCTTCTCCACGCTTGTGTAGCACGAACGGTACAGTACATTGTATGATCTGCTGAATTTCTCCAGCATTGTGTTTTTGCAATGAACCTATCACGACAGGTTCACCTCAGTTATGCATGATTTAAGCCCTTGTAATAAGCATGCTTGTCTTTTTTTAAAGATGCCACAAGACACCACCGACTGAAGAGTATCAAGAGTTCTGGAATGTGCAGCATGTGCTACAAATGACTCACTAGCTCATTCCATTCATAGTATAAAGTGTCTCAGTCATCTGTTGAATATAACAGTTTCTTGCTGCAGAGCAGAGAATCCGGCTGGACAGCTGAAAATACCTTCTTTCAGAGAACTTCAGAAGCTTGGAGAAGCAAAATTAGAATGGCAATTAAATTTGGTTGATTTTATACAAATACATGGGCAGAGTCATGGAGGCTCAGAATACCTGATCTATCAATGGGAGCAGTTTAGATGAGAATTTTATCCTTCCATCAGCTACATATTTATCTAGAGTTGACTGAACACTGGAGGGGAAGAATTTGAAGGGTATCTCCCTGGAAACAGCATCTCTGATAGCTGTATATTTAAAATGAGGAATTGTTTGAGGAATGAGTACTATCTGTGTTCCACAAAGTATCTGCTATGCCTTATCTTGCACATTCATCAGACATTGCTGTCACCAAAGTTGATGGTCCAATCATTTTTTAGATTATTTTCACAGTGTTCCCTAAATAAAGAGCATACCTAAAATTAATATAATTGGTGACTGAACATTCTTAATACGCCAATAAGAATTGGTTAGTAAGAAAATGTCTTTTATATTAAATGACGTTTTCTTCAAAACAACTGCAGTATCAATAGTACGAGATCTTCATTTACAAGTACTTAGTCACATAGTTTTACATCATTGGAACAGACCCTTCAGCCCATCTTGTCCCTATCAACCAGGCTGACCCATTTACCTGTGTTTGGCCCATATCTCTCTAAACCTTTCCTAACCATGTCTAAATGTGGTCTAAATGTAATGAATGTTCCCATCTCTACCTCTTCCTCTGGCAGCTTGTTCCACATATGCCCTACCCTCTGTGAAAAATGCCCTCAGGTCCCCTTTAAGTCTCTCACCTTAAATCTATGCCCTCTATTTGAAATTCCCCACTTTCCTGCCTTGGAAAAATAACAATGACTACTTTATCTCTGGTCCTCATGATTGTATAAACCTTGAAAAGGTTCCCCTCTCAGATTCCGATAGCCAAGTGATAGAAGTGTTGATAATAATATTGGTAATGAGTTTATTGCTATATGCATTGTACAGTGTACATATGAACTGAAATTCTTGAGTGCTGAATGGGTATTTTGTAAAAAATAACTACAAAACAATGAAAAACTACATACTAAATACTTAATTGAATTGAAAAGACAATAAGTATACAGAAAAAAAATAGATAATAAATATTCACAGTTACCCAGTGCAAAAAAAGTGACAGTTTTATGTGGTGTTGGAGCAGTGCATGATCAGTGTAACAAGTGTTTAGTGTTTAAGAGTCTGATCGCTGTTGGAAAGAAGCTGTTCTTGATCCTAGAGGTGCTGGTCTTCAGACTTGCGTTCCATCTGCCCTTTGTGATGTAGGCTGCCTTCTTGCCAAGATATCCAGCCTCTCCTTATAGTTCAAGTCCATCAGGACCAGCAACATTCTCACAAATCTTTCCATCTTAATGACATCATCCTGAAGGCTGGGTTTCCATAACTGTGCACAATACTCCAAGTGCGGTTGCATTAGTGTCTCGTATAGTTGTAAAATGATGCACCAGTTCCTGTACTCAGTGCCTGACCAGTGAAGGTAAATGTACCAAATGCCTTCTTCACCACCCTGTCTTCCTGAGGTACATTGTAAGGCACATTGGGATTGTGTGAAATTATGATTGGCTCCAAACAAATACACATTTTTCTTTAGTATAAGATATTCCAGTGGCTTGGTTGAAATTATGGATTAAGTATAAAGGAACAACTCACGTAACCACATAGGTTAGCTATTAAAAACACTGTAAATCCTGAATAAACCCCACCAAAGTGGTCTCAGAATGCCCTTATGTAGAGCTAATTGATCTTCCTTTACATTGTTATCCTACACTCTGTGCTCTTTACATGGCTGAATGAATGTTATATACAACCTGTTAGGCTGCTTGCAGAAGAACCCTTCTCACTGTTTTGGGTGATTTGTGACACAAAAAACTTAAGTTAATGGGCATGTTCAAATTTATTTTCATCAGCATGTACATATACAACCAGATGAAATAACGTTTCTCTGGACCATGGTGCACACACATACACACAGAATAAAAGAACAGAGTAATCACAGAAATACATGAAGATATAAAATAAAACCAGTATATGATTTACTCAGTTACAGGATACTGTTCATCAATCTCACAGCCTGCAGGAAGAAGCTGTTTCCCATTTTATGTCTTTGGGAAAAATGGATATGGATTTCTGGGTTATAAAGCTCTATTTGATGATGCAATGGTTCTCTTGTGGAGAGCACAAAGATCCCTGATATGCTATAATGGATGACCTATCCTGGACCCACAACACCTCCTCATTAGTCAGGAAGGTGCAGCAGCTCCTAAACTTCTTGAGGAGGTTGAGGACAGCAAGGCTACCAGCCCCCAAAGTGTCCTGTCTGGCTGCAACACTGTGGGGGATGGTAACTGAAAAACATCAGGCTGGAAGTTAATACAGAGGATCATAAAAACAGCCGAGAAGTTCACTGGGGTATCCTTTCCTCTACTGACAACATTGGGAAGGTTGCTTAAATAGGGCTCAAAGAATTATTGAGGACCCTTCCTATCAAGCACACAGGTCACGTGGCTTCCCCTCCAACCACATGGCATTAACGTCATCTTGCCTAGTTTATGTCAGTCCCCATCATCGTGTCTCGCTTTCCCTATCTGTCTCTTTTCCTACAGCTCTGAATTCACAGAGCCACCCCCTCCCCTGATTAATTTTCAGCTTTTCTCTCCTGCCATCCTATCCATATCCATCTATGACCTATTACCTATTGGTCTGTACTATTCTTCCTATCTCTATTTCTCTCCTCCACCCATCTTTTAATGCAGGGATCATCAAAATCAGGAATGCCAGGCTAGCTATCCATAATGAACAGTAAAGCTGGTGGAAGGATTTCTGTATCCTCCATTTTCAGTTGCAAAAGCCCCAATGATTGCTAAGGATGTGGGAGTTTGGCCACACACGGCACTCCTCAAGCCAGTGGTGTACACACCTTCTCAGTCCAAGAACTACAGGCAGGCATAATTTAAAACAAATTACGAAGATGTATAGGAAGAGCACTAATACTAGAAGTGTAAGATTACTGTGTTTTTATGTAAATGGTACAAAGAAATAAAAGCCTACATATAAATATTTAAATTAAAATTACCCCTTTAGAACAGCAATTCACAACCCACAAATACGCTGGAGAAAAAGTAATACTACACACAATGCCTATTCAGCCTCTGCAACATGCAATGAAAATGATACAATCATAGTGTGCAAGATACTTCCATTTATAATGTGGCTTTTGTTGAAACCTCTCAAAAGTGCTTCCAATATTTTTTTTGAAGCAAAATGATCAAAGCAAAAAGCAATGGACGAAACAGTCTCCAAAACTGCATATTTCGATGATTCCATAATAGCAACATGCATTCAAACAGCATTCAGAATAAAGCTAAATTACAGGAGGATCTTTGCAGGAGTGTTTTAAAGCATAATATTTGTACCACGTTACAAAAGAGGGTAGTAGTCTCAGGTGGTTTGAATGCTTAGAACCATAGAACTGGAGAACTCCATGGCACTCAAACAATGCCTTAACATTACACCCCTGCTTTTACATTCTATCCCTTTCAAAATGAATCTCAGCATTGCATTTGTTTTCCTTACCACCAACTCCACCTGCAAGTTAACCTTCAGGAAATCTTGCAGATGGCACCCAGATCCCTCTGATTTTCCAACCCATTGCCTGTTCAGAAAACAGTCTATTCCTACCACCAAAGCGCATGATCATACACTTCTCTGCACTGCACTCCATCTGCTATGGGCACTCAGTAACTCTGAAGGGACTCTCTTTTGCTTCTCTTTCTTACTGTAAGGAGTGCCGGGTGACACTATTGACAACTCTTTATCTGCAGAAGGCAATTTTGTCTATTATTACACATTCTGTAATATCTTGTGACAATAAAGGAATCTTCAATCTGCCATTTCCTTGCCCAATTTATTAAACTGTCTAAATCCTTCTGCAGACTCAATACTTCCTCAACACTACCTGCCCCTCCTCCTATTTTTGTATCGCCTGCAAAGTAGCCCAATCAATTGCTTCAGCTCGACAAAACCCAGAGCAGAATTGGCCAGCAGCAAAGTTGGGTGGAAACAGGCACAGACCCATCTTCCACCACTTGATGTCACTGTGTCAGTGATCTGACATCCTGTGCACAAACACATTGGATCCAAATATTTGCTGTTTCTTGTTCACTTCTCTGGGATTTCATTTTGAAAAGAAATATCAGAAAGTGGCAGAGCAGTGTTACATTTTGAACTTTGTTCCAATTTGTTCATTTCTGCATATCAGAAAATGATTCAAGCCACGACACTTTATTCACAATATCAGAATCAGAATTTATTGTCATGAACAAGTCATGAAATTCAGGGTTTTACAGCAGCACCATGGTGCAAACATTCATATTATAACCATCTTACAACATTACTATATAAAAAAAATTAAAATAATAGTGCATGAAAAGCAAGGCAATGTCTTTGGTTCATTGATTATTCAGGAATCTGATGGGCAGTGGGGAATAAGCTGTCCTTGTGCTTCTGAGCTCTGTACCTTTTTCCCAATGGTAGTAGAGTGAAGAGGACAGGGCCTGGGTGGTGGGGGTGTCTTTTAAGACATCGTCTCATGTAGATGTCCTTCAGATTAGTTATCCATTGAAGACATTGATTGTATTGAGTGTGAATATTTTGGGTCCATTAGAAAAGGAACTAAGGCACAGTGTATACAAGGTGGCTATAAAGCCCATAGAGACCCATGCAGTATACTTCAGCCACCTTTATTGCCATGGCTTCACCCACATCCTTTGTTGATGATATGTTATTTGCTGGCTATAATGTCTGAATTCATTTCAGGGCCACCAATTTCAGAAGATTTCAACAGGGATTTTAATTGAAAGCTGCAGCTGGCAATTGGAGTCAGGTGACTCAGGCAGCTGGATTTGAAAAGCTCAGATTAGCAGGAAGCTGATTAGGCAAAAGAGATCAAGTGATCCAGGGAAGTTGTGACGCAGGGTAGTATTAATTCACTTCAACTCAGCAGATTAGAGGGATGGTACTATTGACTGAAGTTTCACAAACAGTAGTGAGTAGGAAATTTACAACTAACTTTTTCTCCTAAAGATCTGAGAAATTGAATTGTTAAAATGCAATCCTGCAATGCCCAAAGGTGTAGGAGAAACTCAGCAGGCCATGTAGCATCTATCAAAACTAAAGGGTAAACAATGTTTTGGGCCTGGGCCCTTTGTGAGTTTTGAACAAAAAGGGTGGGGTTGGGGGCAGGGGGGGGGAAGCACGGGCGGGGGGGGAGCACGGGCGGGGGGGGGAGCACGGGCGGGGGGGGGAGCACGGGCGGGGGGGGGGAGCACGGGCGGGGGGGGAGCACGGGCGGGGGGGGGGAGCACGGGCGGGGGGGGAGCACGGGCGGGGGGGGAAGCACGGGCGGGGGGGGGAAGCACGGGCGGGGGGGGAAGCACGGGCGGGGGGGGAAGCACGGGCGGGGGGGAAGCACGGGCGGGGGGGGGAAGCACGGGCGGGGGGGGAAGCACGGGCGGGGGGGGAAGCACGGGCGGGGGGGGAAGCACGGGCGGGGGGGGGAAGCACGGGCAGGGGGGGAAGCACGGGCAGGGGGGGAAGCACGGGCAGGGGGGGAAGCACGGGCAGGGGGGGAAGCACGGGCAGGGGGGGAAGCACGGGCAGGGGGGGAAGCAAGGGCCGGCTCACAAGCTAATAGTAAGAGGTCATAGATGGGAAGGGGGTGTTGTCGAATGTTGAGAGAGGGGGAAGAGAAAGGATGGAGGGGGGGGGTTAACAGAAATTGAAGTGTTGTTTCACTTGAAAGGATTGTTTGGGGCCCCAAATGGTGATGAGGGAGGAAATGTCAGAGCAAGCATGGCATCTCTGTGATCACAGGGATTGGTACCAAGCAGGGAGATTAGTGGGAAGGGATAAGTGAATGAGGGAGTCATGGAGGGAGTGATCCCCGTAGAAGGTGGCGAGGAGAGGAAAAGGCAAGATGGTGGAAATTGTGGAGGATAAAATGTTGAATGTGTAGGATGGTGGGGTGGTAGGTGAGGAGAAGGGGAGTCTTGTCCTTGTTTCTCCAGCACTTTTATGTACAATCACATCTGCAGACATTCCTGCTTATCATCCTCTCTTGTTGATTCACTTTTGAAATATGCAGTTATTCTTCACTGAACTCCAAACATTCTACCATTTGGGGCTGAACTGTTAGGAATTTACACCAGTACCCCTGACAGGTTTCACCTTCCAACTGATCTTTGCTCCAAATTTCTCACTGTTCTCTTGTTGTTCATTCAGCCTCTCCTAACATTCCACTTACATTTTCCTCTCAGATGCCCTTCCATGTGAAGGGAGTTATAATCTATGTTTATAACTACTGCCTCAACATCCATTGTAAATTTAGAGTTGCATAGAAATTTGGCCCTTTGGCCCATCTTGTCCATGCGAACCAAGCTCATTTGATTTGTGTCTAACCCTGTCTATCTATGCATCCTGATCAAATTTTTGTGTTACAATTGTGCTCGGGTTACTTTCTCCCCTCTGAACATTCCCAAGGTTCCCAAGAAATAATGGGGGAATGTTCCATTTTTTTCCCCAAGGAAGCTTTGTCTTTTTCTCTGCCTGCCTGGAAGGGCATTTCTAATGATAGAGCTTAAACTTGAGTGTCACTTTTATCAGGTTTTTAAAATATTTTTAGACTGTCAAACTTGATGTTTTGAAAGCATCTGTGAGAGACAAAATGCTATTGTGTTTTTTTTGTTCCCCTGCTAGATTCAACAATGCAACTTTTAGCTATGGCTCAGAGCTGTTCTTAAAAACTGCACTAAATTTAGACATGTAGCTTGGTAACAGGCCCTTCCGACCCATGAGCTCAATTAACCTCCAACCCCTGTACGTTCTGAAGGGTGGGAGGAAACCAGAGCAATCAGTGGCATTGTAATACCATTGTGCTAACCACTATTACAGCCCTATGGGATTGGAGCCAAGTTTGACCTGGGCATAACATACTCTCCCCCAGTTGACCTCTGAAAGATGAAAGAGAAACAGAAATTGGTCTACAAAGAGATTCATTTTGTAATTCTACCTCAAACTGCAGTCAAGTCCACTGCAGGAACAGTCACTGTGATGAAAAGTGATGCTTTGTATCCGACCTGCGGCCCTTGCAGAATCACTAGACTGCCATTTATTTCCATTGCTTGGAAACATGCAAATTAATTCAATGGTAGAGAATAAAGGACTGAGAGAGTTGTAATGGTAGAGAAGGGAATGGACTGACAGAATTCACCATCCCAGTCCTACTCTGACCCATCAGCCTGTGGTCTCCTGTAACTCACCATCAAGATAAACTCTGTTGAGATGTGAAAGTTGAAGAAGGGACACAAGTATGGCATTTTTCAATCCACGAGATAAATACTTCACTGTCATTGACAATGATGAGCAGCCTGTTTGACTGAGATAATATTCAAGTCTGAAACTGAAAAATACCCCCGTCTCCCACTGATGCCTCACATTTCAGGGAAAAATAGATGAAGGATTCATCACTCTGCATGCAAAGTCTAACCTTGGTTTCGTTTCTCTTGCTTTAACATCACAGTGGCATATAAAATTCACATACCACTGGAGGGGCCCAGACATTTCATGGATCCAACTCAAGTTAATAAATATTTTGTGTGTTTTTAATTTGCCCTCATGGATATAATCAAAGGCCAAAGGATTGTTATTCCAATTTATAAAGTCACTGTGCTCTTGCTTATTTTCTGTGCCTGAATAGAAGTGTTAGCCCAATGATATCAGACTGTGCTACAAAGAGACAAAGGGGGAACAGATTTAAATTTTAAGGAACACTATTTAAATTTGAGTAATTCAGGGAGGGAATTTAAAAAAAAACTAGAATGTCACAAGATACAAGAGCAGAAGTAGGCCCATTGGCTCATCGAGTCTGTTCCGCCATTCTAATCATGAGTCGATTCATCCACCCACTAAGCCCACTTCTCAGCTTTTTCCCCGTAATCCTTGATACCCTGACTAATCAAATCTGTCAATCTCTGCCTTAAATACACCCAATGACCTTGCTTCCACAGATTCATAACCTTCTGACTAAATAATTTTTTTTGCATCTCTCTTTTGAATTGATGCCCTTTTATCCTGAAGTTATGCCCTCTTGTCCTACAATCCCCTACCTTGAGAAACATCCTTGCCACATCTACTCTATCCAGGCCCTTCAGCATTCAAAATGCCTCTGAGGTTCTTCTCCCCCCCCCCCCACCCCCCACCCCCACTGCCCCGCAACCACCTCAATGAGTACAGTCAAAGAGCTGACAAATGTTCCTCATATAATAACCCTTTCAGTCCTGGTATCATTCTGGTAAATCCTCTCTGATGCCAGCACATTCTTTTTTTCAAATACAGTGCCAAAACTGTGCAGTACCCCCAAGTGAGCTTTCACCAGTGCTTTATAGAGTCTCAACATTACATCCCTGCTCTTGAATGCTATCCTTCTAGAAATGAATGCGAACATTGCATTAATATAGAACTGTAAAGTATGAAAAGGCCCTTCAGCCCATAATGTCTGTACTGACCATGATGCCAAATTATACTACAGTCATGTGTAGCTTATCGTCCATGATAAGTTCTGTGAAATAGGATGTTATGCAATTTGGATGTTTGAACACCATATTATATACTGTACTTAGCAAAGCTATATGGGATACTATAGTGTACCTGTGTTGACCTATAATATTTTTGAAAGAAAATTAAATAGAGAGATAATGCTACCACACTCAAGAGACATGCGAATCACAAGATTGGATGCTGTTGCCTGAGTCGAAGCATACAGTGTTATATGGTAAACTTTTTATATGTAAGAAGAGAAAGTTCACATTAAAATAATGATAGAAATACAGAACATACATAGCCAGTAAAACATAGGCATTTATTATGACTATTAAGATGGTTATATATCTACTGTACCATTGTATGCATGGCAGAACAACTGCTTTGTTTACAAGAGACATGAGATGCATGAGTGTGGGAAGCTGTTGCATTCACTACTTCCGGTTACGTTCTGTTCACTGATCTGGATTTCTGAACTCTATTATAACGTATGGGACCACAGACATGTATGCGATTAGATGTTGCCCAAATGAATGTTATGCGGCACATGACTGTATTCCCAACTGCCTAAATGTGGTCTGTGTCCCTCCATTCCTTACATGTCTAAATGCCTCTGACATGCTACTATCCTATCTGTTTCTACCACTCTTCCTCCCAGCACTAACCACTCTCTTGTTTAACCACATCTCATTTAAACTTACCCACATCACCTTAAACCTAGGCCTTCTAGTATTTCACATTTATACCTGGGAGAAAAAATTCTGATGGTCTATTCTATTAATGCCTTCTTAATTTTATTCATTTCTCTCAGGTCATGCCTCAGCCTCCAGAACTGAGGGAAACTGACTTTGTCCACCCCTCCTTGTAGCTCATCCCTTCTAATCCAGGCAGTACACTGAAGAGCAGCTTCTCCCTCTCCAAAGCTTCCGTATTCTTCCTATGGTATGGCAAACAGAACCTCACAAGTTACTCCAGTTTTATACAGATGCAGCACAGAAACAGACCCTTCAGCCTAACACATCCAGGCTATTCAAGTTGGCTGACTATGTAAAATGTTCCTGCATTTGGCCCATATCCCTCTAAACCTTTCCTATCCATGCATTTGCCTTTGTCTTGTAAACATGGTAATTGTACCCATCTCCTTCCTCTGGCGGCTCGTTATATATACCCATCAGATCCCGTTTAAATCTCACATTACACCCGAGAGTTTTAGACTCTACAACATGATAAATGTCCTCTTGATCAATGAGCCTCATGATTTTATGAACTTCCACAATGTTATTACACAGCCTCCTTTGTTCCAGGGAAAATGGTCGCCGTCTGTCCAGTCCCTCCTAATTCCAGCTCTCCAATCCTAGCAACATCCTTGTGCATTGTTTCTGCATCCTAATCACATCCTTTCTACATCATGCTGACCAGAATTGCACATGAAGAAGGAAAGTATTCTTTATCACCTTGTCTACTTGTGTTGTCTTTTCTATGAACAATGTACTTGTACCCCTAGATCTCTCTGGTCTACAGCACTCTCCAGGGCCCTGCCATTTGCTTTGAGAAACATAGAGTGGTGAACAGCCAGCATCTTTCTCCCAAGTCAGGAGTAGCAAGCACCAGATGACATCTGTACAAAGTGAAGGGATGAAAATTTAGGGGACACATCAGAGGTAAATATTTTAAACCGAGAGTTGTGTGTGCCTGGAATACCTTGCCGGGGTGGTGGTGGAGGCTGAAACATTTTGGGCATTTAACAGATTTATACATTTATACAGGGGCATGGATGAAAGAAAAAATAGAGGGTTTAGTTTTTTTGGTGGGACAACGAAGGGAAAGTGTCCGTTCTGTGCTGTAGTATTCTATGTTTTATGTTTAAGATCTGCCCTTGTTTAACTTGTCAAAATCCAATGCCTCACACTTGTCCAAGTTACATTTCATCTGCCATTCCTTGGCCCATTTTCCTGGTTGATATATATGCTGCTGTTATCTTCAATAACCTTCTTCGCTGTCCACTGAACCACCAATGTTGGTGTAATGTGCAAACTTACCAATCATGCTACCAACATTCTCATCCAAAAACTTAAAATACCTGACAAACAACAGTGGAGCCATCACTGATCCCTGCAGCATGCCACTGGTCAAAACCCTGGGTACAACCCTCTCCAATACCACCTATCTCCTACCATCAAACCAATTTTGCATCCAATTGGCCAGCTCATGCTGGAACAGATGTGATCTCACCTTTCAGACTAGCCTATCATGAGAGACTTTGTCAAAAGCCTTGCAAAGGTCCAGGCTGATAACATCAATCTTGTCAATCTTCTTGGCCACCACTTCAAAAACTAAATTAAATTCATGAGACAAAATTTATAAGCCTAAAGCCATGCTGACTACCTTGAATCAAGACCTTGCCTTTCCAAATGCAGATAAATCCTGTCTCTTGGACTCCCGACCAGTAACTTACCACTGATATTTGGCTCACTGATCTGTAGTTCCCTAGATTATCCTTGCAGCCCTTCCTAAATCAAGGCACATTAGCCAACCTCCAGTCTTCCAGTACCTCACCCATGGCTATCAAGGATGAGGCCCCTGCAATTTCTTCTTTAACTTCCCACAGTATCCTCAGATACACTTGGTTAGTCCATGAGGATTGATTGACCTTCACGCATCTCAAAACTGCCTGGCAATAACTCTTGACAATAGCTCTGAACTTTAAACATTCCTTTTTTTTGTAATAGCAACAGGATATCACTTTCCCTTTCATGAATTCTCCATGGTAGTAATTATTTCTTAAGAAATCCATCTCTCTGACTCCACACATAGTTGACTACACTGATCCTTAAGGGGACCTATTTGCTCTCAAGTTACCAATTTAATTGATATACTGATAGAATCATTTCTGATTCTCTTTCAATTGATTTGCAAAGGGTATCTCATCCCCTTTTATCTTTACTGATTTCATTCTTCAGTGTTTCCCTCCATCCATTATACACTGGGATTTACCTGACCTAGCAGCCTTTAGCTCAGTGGTTAGAGCACTGGTCCTGTAAACCAGGGGTCATGAGTTCGTTCCTCGTTGGGTCCTCATTTCTGTGAGTGGCACTGGACAAAGTGGCGACTCTGTCTTCCTTATGGTTGACAAAGTTAAAGAACTTCATGTATGTGACAATAATGGAACCTTGACCTATAACTAGCATGGTTAGTGCAACACTCTTACAGAATTCCTCACTATTTGTACATTCTCCCTGTGACCTGTGTGGATTTTATTTGGGTGCTCCAGTTTAATTGGACAATTGGGAGGCCCATGTTTCATAGGCCAGAAGAGCCTTCTACTTGCTGTATTGCTAAAATTAAACTGTCTCCTTCTTTAGCTTATTGTTCCTCATCAGCCAGGGTACCCTAATCCTGCCAGCCTTGACTTCACTCTACAACATGTTGGTACTGAACTCTCCATTCCTCACCTCTTGCCTAACCCTTTCCTTATTAAAAGTTAATAATCATGACTGGAACCTCCTGACTAATGATTTGCCAACTTTTATACTCAATTGTTGAGGGTAAGCAGACCTTAAACCTTCTTTATTACCCTATCCATGAAGTGTAGGAACTTACTGACACATCCCAGTCTTAATGATGCAGCTTTGTTTGTTCAAAAATTCGACTTGTATTGTGTTTTAGACATGGGTAACACATTTTCAGAGAGGCAAGTGTTGGAGTAGTTTATTAATTTTAGATCTGAAGTTGATAGATTTTAGTTGAACAATGTAAATAAGGGACATGGGTTTAAATGGGCTAGTTAGATCAACTATAGGCACGTTGGATGGCTGAATAAACTCAGAGGGCTAAATGGCCGATGTTTCAGGTGAAACAGCAAACAATGCTCACAAGTGCAGGAATGATGGCTAGAAATAATTTAAATTTAAGCAGGAAGATTCTTGCTCCATATTCATTTTCAAAAAAAAAAGTCATACCTTGTGAAGACTGGACTGTAATTTGAAAGAGTGACAAGCAACTTCAAGCCATAGAGAGGTATAGGATCAGGCTCCATCAGGATCTCCACATAACTGAAATAAAAAGAAAATCTTGAGTTGAGGAAAAGGGTATTTTCTTTCTTTGAAGATTATCATTGCAAATTTATCCCTTGCAACTGACACTGCATTAACTATAAGGCTGAAGATCTCTGTGTGGCCAGATATTTCAATTCTGATTCTGTAGAAGACCACTACAAACTTAGGCCTTTGTACATACATACCTACTCAAAGCAAACCATGGCTATTCCAGTAATTATGACCATATTCCTATACCAGAAACAAATCCCATAATTTCTTTCATACCTATTCTGGACCCACAGGAAGGTTGAGGAGGGTAAGGCTACCAGCCAACATCTGACCACGTTTGATGGGAGCACGGTTGAGAGTGTCCTGTCTGGCTACATGTGTGGTGCAGAGGTTGCAAAGCTTCAGACCAGAAATCAATATAGAGGATCATCAAAAAAAGAGAAAATTACTGGGTTTCCCTTTCTTTTATTGATGACATTCTCCCACTGTCAACAATCAAGATTGTTGCTTAAATAGGGGTCAGGGAATTATTGAGGACTTTTTCCTTCCAGCACACAGGATCTTTGACCCACTACCATAAGGAAGGAGGTACAGGATCATCAAAATCAGGACTGTCAGGCTGGGGAATAGCTTCTTCCTCCAGGCTGTGAGATTGATGAACACTATGCTGTAACTATGCGCATGACGTCCTGTTTTGCGGATACTGCCAAAATGTTTGGCCTGGAAGTCAACCTGAAGAAAACTGAGGTCCTCCATCAGCCAGCTCCCCACCATGACTACCAGCCCCCCCACATCTCCATCAGGCACACAGAATTCAAAACAGTCAAGCAGTTTACCTACCTCGGCTGCACCATTTCATCTGATGCAAGGATCGACAAAGAGATAGACAACAGACTCGCCAAGGCAAATAGCACCTTTGGAAGACTACACAAAAGAGTCTGGAAAAACAACCAACTGAAAAACCTCACAAAGATAAGCGTATACAGAGCCGTTGTCATACCCACACTCCTGTTCGGCTCCGAATCATGGGTCCTCTACCGGCATCACCTACGGCTCCTAGAACGCTTCCACCAGCATTGTCTCCGCTCCATCCTCAACATTCATTGGAGCGCTTTCATCCCTAACGTCAAAGTACTCGAGATGGCAGAGGTCGACAGCATCGAGTCCACGCTGCTGAAGATCCAGCTGCGCTGGGTGGGTCACGTCTCCAGAATGGAGGACCATCGCCTTCCCAAGATCGTGTTATATGGCGAGCTCTCCACTGGCCACTGTGACAGAGGTGCACCAAAGAGAAGGTACAAGGACTGCCTAAAGAAATCTCTTGGTGCCTGCCACATTGACCACCGCCAGTGGGCTGATATCGCCTCAAACCGTGCATCTTGGCGCCTCACAGTTTGGCGGGCAGCAACCTCCTTTGAAGAAGACCGCAGAGCTCACCTCACTGACAAAAGGCAAAGGTGGAAAAACCCAACACCCAACCCCAACCAACCAATTTTCCCTTGCAACCGCTCCATCCGTGCCTGCCTGTCCCGCATCGGACTTGTCAGTCACCAACGAGCCTGCAGCAGACGTGGATATACCCCTTCATAAATCTTCGTCCGTGAAGCCAAGCCAAAGAAGATGCTGTAACTGAGTAAATCATCCCAAAATATTTATTTTACATTTTATCTTTATGTCTATATGTGCGGTGTATGTGTGTGCACTGTGGTCTGGAAACGCTGTTTCACATGGTTGTATATGTAAAATCAAGTGAAAATAAACTTGAGAACATATAGCCAAACATTTCCACAGCCCTTTTGGGTAGAGAATTCCAAAGATTCATTACCATCTGGATGAGGAAATGCCTTCCTATCACACACCTGAATGGTTGATCTCTTACTTTGAAACCAATATCCCAAATATTGAGTCTCCAGTCGATCATTTTAGGCAGACATCACAAGAAAGTTGAATGGTGGGCCACAATGATGCTACCATAAATTAAATAAATAAATAGATAGATAATTATAATTAATATGATGATACATTTAGGTCAGGGAAGACGTCATCAAATCCAGAAATGCACCAAAAATCTTGAGTTTGTCATTAAAATGATACAATTTAAAAAAAAATACAAGTCACAAAGGAGAAAAATTATTCACAATGAAAACAAAATAACTAGCCCCAAAACAGACAGCAGTGAGAGGGGAGAATGTCACAAAGAGGTGTGTAACAGAGAGAGGAAATGACAGAGAGAGAGAGGGATTTATGCATAGATAGGGGGAGCCATACATAAAGGGAGGGAGAGGAAATGCAACACCATGAGAGGGAGTTTCCAACATAGGCAGATGATTGCAGAGAGACGAGGAGTCTCAGAGATGGTGTCATATACACACACACATAAAAAGTCTTACAAACAGAAATGGAGAGAAAGTGTACTACACAGCGATAAGATGAAAGAGTGCTACAGAAAGAGGAGGTGTTGCAGAGAGAGAGAAGTGGCTTTTCACAGAAACAGGTTTCTCATAGAAGAGATGGGTCTCACAGAAGAGAAGGTTCTCACAGACAGTGGGAGAATGTCACAGGGCCTGATAAATTTGGATTGTGGGCCTTAGGTTGCCCACCCCGAGTTAGTGCCTGCGACCTGGGTTCGTATTTGCCACTGTACGTTCTACCTGTGACCTTTGTGGATTTTCCCCAAGTGCTCTGGTTTCCTCCCACCCACCAAAACATATGGGGTTGGTGGGTTAATTGGGTAGCATAGGTTTCATGGGCTAAAGGGCTTTCTACTACTGCGTTGTATCATTATAGGAGCCATAGGCCTCTCTGCTACTCTACCATTCAATATGATCATGGCTGAACCTCATCCCCATTTCTATATTTCTAATTCTCATTTTATTTGTCACTATATACCTAGCAAAGTGAGAAGTATTCTGCAAACAGACCAACAGCTTATCTCTAGCTGTACATAAGCCTGTGCAAAGGGCACTATTTACAGAGGTTACAGGGAAAATGAAGATCAATTCGAAGGTAGAAAGTGTTATGAATATAGGGAATGCAGAGTAGAACGGTTGCAATAAGAGGATTGTGTAAGTCCCCCATAACCCTTAATTCCTTGATCTTTCAAATGTTTATCCACCTCCACTTTCAATGTAGATAACTATATGGCCTCCACAACCGTCAGGGCAGAGATTCACCACTCTCTGAGAGAAAATATTTCTATTCACCTCCATTATAAATGACTTGACCCTTATTTTATATGTTTCATTGTTTGTGACTCTCCCACTGGAAAGTCATTGGATAGTCACATCTCAATATCTTTCCTGTTCTACCTCTTGGATGCTTGAATAGGTCACCTTTCCCTCCCTGCACTACTTTGCCTGTTCTTCTGAACGCCAAGGAACACAGACCAAACTGTCTTGCATCTCTGGTAGGACCATAAGGCAATGCAGCAGAAATAGGTTATTCAGCTCATCGAGTCTGCACCACCATTTAATCATGAGCTGATCCATTTCCCCACTCATCCCCAATGACTGGCCTTCTCACCATAACCTTTGATGGCCTGGCTAATCAAGAACCTATCAACCTCTACCCTCTCGTCCAGGAATTAGCCTGGTGAATCTCCTTTGGACTGCTCCCAATGCTATTCCAGGTAAGGGTTCAAAACTGTGCGCAATATTCCAGGTTTGGTCTCACCCACACCCTGTACAACCTTCCTATTAAATGCAAACCTCTTTAAAATAAAGGGCAATAAGATGGATGCCTGCTGCACAACGTGCTAGACCAGCTTGCTGACATTTTGTGATTCATGCACGAGAACACCGAGATGATGAAAGTGCACTGATGGAAATATAGGAGGTACAATGTACAGATGCTGCAAAACTCTGACTTGCTGCTGTCACACTGGTACTGAAGAGACACCAACTACAACGGTATCAACTACATTTCTACGATATGTCAAGACTGAAAAAGAGAAATGTGAAAGGAAACATAATTAAATATTCACAGTTGCAGTTATTGCAAAAGAAAGTGATATTTCAGGAATGCAATCTTCATATTCCTCTATGGCCTGCCTGATGGTAGCTTTATGAAATTTACCTATGCCAATTTTTCTTTTTGACAAAGTTCATGACCTCACTCATTGTCCCAAGTTCTCTAACCATGGCATCCTTATCCTGCCTTTACATTGGAGAATGCTGATCCTGCCAAATGTAGCTGAAACAAGCCCCACATTTCATTTGTGGACTAGCCCAATTACAGTTGCTCCCAGTTAACTCCACCTATCCTGTCTAATCATAGAACATGCAGCCCCTTCAGCCCACAATGTTATGTCATAGATTCTAAAATTACCAGCAGAATTAGGTCATTTGGCCCATCAAGTCTGCTCTGCCATTCAAATCATGGCTGATGTATTTCTCTCTCAACTCCATTCTCCTTGTAACCTTTTACACCCTAACTAATCAAGAACCTAACAACCTCCACTTTAAATCTACCCAATGTCCTGACCTCATCTGTGCAATAAATTCCAAAGATTCTTTGGCTGAAGAAACATCTCATCGCTGTTCTAAAGGCATGTCCTTTTATTCTGAGGCTGTGCCCTCTTATCCTGGACTCTCCCACTACTGAAAACTCTTCTCCACATCCACTCTATTCAATGAGATCCTCCCTCATTCTACCAGTGGTCCATCTCATACAGGAAACCTCTGCAATATTTTCAGGAGTATCACTGACTGGGACAGTGGCATGCAGTGTTGATGGTATTCTGCCATCCAGTGTAATGGTTGATCTGCGATCCCACAGTCTGATTTGCACAGCTGAAGTCAAATGAGCTTGAATGTAACACTGAGATACCTTCACCTGATAGCTTCCTTAAAAAAAATGGAATTCTTTTTGTGAACGGGGAATTCGTTTTGGACAAGTAACCTTCCTCATCCGGGCACAGTCACAACATGGTTAGGACCATTTTATATGTTAAGAAAATTCATTCAACCTGCACCATTTCCTCAGGGTGACAGTAGCAAATATCAGAGGACATCTGCATAAGTTGAGGGGGGGAAAGTTTAAGGGAGATGTCAGGGTAAGTGTTTTTATACAGAGAGGGATGGGTGTCTGGAATGCATTGCCAGGGGAGGTGGTGGAGACTGGTTCATTCAAAAGACTTTTCGGGACATGGATGCAAGAAAAATAGAGGGAGTGAAGGTCAAGGTTGTTGAGTAGTTAATCATATCTGTAGGTCGGCCCAACATCGTGGGCCTGTACTGCGCTGCAATGTTCTCTGTCTTATGTCCTATTGCAGAATATATACAGTAAAGCCCCTGGTATCCAGCCCCCATGAGGATTGGTAGATGCCGGATAAGTGAATTTTCTGGATGCTTGACATTGTGTGCTAAATGATTGGCTCACTAAAGGCAAGGTGCCCTAATTTGTAACTTCCATATTTTTTACCTTTTTATTTTCTGCGACTTTTTTGCCAGTTGCTTGAATTCAGGATAATAGGGATTTTACATGTGCTACAATGTGAGGATCTCAGAATTACTTTGCAGGCTAGAAGAGGCCTCCACCATTCACCATTCAATTTAAGGAAGCACCACCATATTTCATCTGATTGAACAAGGATTTATAACAATTAAGGGTACTGTTTAATCCACAACATTAAATGACTTTAAAAGGAAATAATTTAATAACATCATGCAATAGAAAGAGGGAGAACACTTCTCCCCCCACCATTGAGAAGGAGAAACAGAGGAAATGACTCTGCAGGATGATGGCAGACCAGCAAAGGGCTCAGCAGTTGCGGGCGACTTGCTTCAGGAGACCAATACAGTCTGCAGGTGACTTGTGGTTGGGGGACTCACACAGGCTGAGAGCTGCTGGCTCATGGGAGCCAGGATTCGAAAGGGTGCTGAGGATAAGAAGGGCTCCTAAAGGGGCTTAGGCACTGAAGGCTTCATGATTGTGTCGGAGGTCTGGATCTGGAGCTCAGGTTGCCAATGGATTGAACCAGAGACTGCAGCTGCAGAGGCTGTGGGACCACTGCAGGTGAATCACAGACTCTGTGACTCTGAAGAGATCCTCTTTTGCTACAATCTATACTACGAGCCTACACAGGCAAGGGCCCTCAACTCTTCCTACAGCTTTTGTTTGTTTTTACTACAATCTGCATACTTTCATGTTTCATTCACTTTTGCTTCTCTTTCACCTATTGTGTTCCTTCAATTACACGTGGTCACCTCCCCTGTGACCACAGGAGATCCTGCACTTGCCCCCCACACCTCTTTCTTCGCCACTATTCGAGGTCCCAAACAGTCTTTCCAAGTGAAGCAACACTTCACTTGTGAACCTGCAGGAGTCATCTACTGGGTCCACTGCTCCTATTGTGGTCTCCTCTACATCGGAGAGACTGGACACAGACTGGGAAATTGCTTTGCTGATCACCTCGGCCCTGTCCACTGATATAGTGTAGATATCTCAATAGCCACCCAGAGAACACAACAGCACAAAAAATAGGTAATTTGGCCATTCTAGTCTGTGCCAAAACATCATTCCGTTAGTCCACTAACCTGCACCCATTCCATAACTCTCCAGACCATGTATCTATCCAATTTATTCTTAAAACTTAAAAGTGAGCCTGCATTTACCATGTCAGGTGGCAGCTTGGTCCACATACCCACCGCTCTCTGAGTGAAGAACTTCCCCCTAATGTTCCACCTAAACCTTTCCCCTTTCACCCTAAAACCATGACCTCTTGTATTTATCTCTCCTAATCTAAGTTGAAACGACCTACTCGCTGAATATAAAAGTAGAGTTATATCAGATTATTCATTATTACTTTTTTCTTGTGAAAGTTTGGAGGTTGTACGTACGTCATTTAGATGGAGGTTTAACGCAATGTTATTGAAAAAAACAGTGTTTGTTACTTTTGTTAAAGAGCATATCTCTTTATTTTTGACCAAGAATGTTAATTCTGTGAATAGTCATTTTGTAATATGGGACACTTTAAAAGCTTATTTGAGGGGGCAGATTCACCAATGTCTTATACAACCTCACCATAACATCCCAACTCCAAGACTCAATACTTTGATTTATGAAAGCCAAGATGCCAAAGGCTTTCTTTTCAACCCTGTCTACTTGTGATGCCATTTTCAGGGAATTATGTAATTGTATTCCCAAATCCCTTTGATCTGCACTCCTCAATGCCCTACCATTTACTATGTCGTACCTTGGTTTCTTCTTCCAAAATGTCCTTCCATCTCACACTTGTCTGTATTAAATTCTATCTGTCATTTTCTGGCCCATTTTTCCAGTTGGTCAAGCCTTCCTCACTGTCCACAATGCCTCTAATCTTAGTTCATCAGCAAATAGCAACATTATTATTCAGATTATTGATTTAACCAACAAACAATAATGGCCCCAGCACTGATCCCTGAGGCACACCATTAATCACAAGCCTCCAGGCTGAGAAGCAATAATCTACTACTACTCTCTAGCCTCATTTACACTTGCATTTCACTAAATCAGCCATTCAGTATCCTGGGATAGGAATGGCATTTTTGCTGTTCACACTTGACCACTCTTAACTGGGACACTGCATACATTCACACTTGCAAACAGTCATCCCTGGGATTACCTTCTACTGTTCTACCTTCTACCGGTGATATCATGACATACTGAGTGATGGCGGATCTGCCCTAAATCCTGATCAATGTATTATGATCTTATAGTTGAACAAAATTAATCATGCCTAATTATAACATAATTAAGCTTTATGTACAGCACAGTATCAGCCCTTCAGCTCCTGTTGTTGTTGTGCTGACCTATATAAACCTTTATTGCAATAAATAGCAAAAGCAGAAATGTAAATTTTTTTTTGCTGAATCTTGGACTTTGCTGAATCTTTATGCCCCTAATATAGTCAAAGAGCGGTTTATTTCAGAAGTTTTTTTTACTGCTAACTCAAGCTAATGAAATTGTCTTAGTTGGTGGTGATTTTAATTGTGTTCTGGACCCTTTGTTGGGCAGAAATCCAAAAAGTATAAGGAAATCAAAGATGGCAACACAAATTAATGTGTTAATGAAAGATTTAAATTTGGTGGATATTTGGAGAAAAGTTAATCCTACAGAGAAAGATCTTTCTTTTTACTCTTCACGACATGATTCGTTTTCAAGAATTGATTTATTTTTGGTATCAGCACATTTACAAGGTAGAATATTACGAGCTGAATATAAAAGTAGAGTTATATCAGATCATTCATTATTACTCCTTTCTTGTGCAAGTTTGAAGGTTGTACGTCCGTCATTTGGATGGAGGTTTAATGCAATGTTATTGAAAAAACCAGAGTTTGTTACTTTTGTTAAAGAGCATATCTCTTTATTTTTGACTGAGAATGTGAATTCTGTGAATAGTGATTTTGTAATATGGGACACTTTAAAAGCTTATTTGAGGGGGAAGATTATTAGTTATTCTACAAAAATTAAGAAACAATATATGGCAGAAAGTTTAGAGTTAGAAAATCAGATTGCTGAGATAGAGAAAGATTTTCAGAAAAGTGTAACAGAAGATGAAAAAAAGCGGCATTAGCGAGGTTGAAATTACGTTATAATACTTTACAAACTTATCAGTTTGAGCGCTTAATTGATCTAAACAATGTTATTATGAGTTGGGGAAAGAGCTCATAAGGTACTTGCTTGGCAATTGAAAGCTGAACAGACATCTCGGACTATTAATGCTGTTAATAAGAATTCAAAAGTTACTTATAAACTTCAGGAAATTAATAACCAGTTTTATTCATTTTATATAAAATTATATACTTCTGAGGGGAAACAGGATAATGGTTCTATTGACTCTTACTTATCTAAATTAAAGTTACCGGTATAAGATGGGAATGATGTTCAGGAATTGGAATCTCTATTTACGGATTTTGAAATTAAGGAAGCTATTCAGGAAATGCCTAATGGAAAGTCCCCAGGGGATGATGGATTCCCTGTGGAATTTTATAAACTTTTTTATGATGATTTTTCTAATGTATTTGGAGAAGTGTTGAATCAAGTTACTGAAGATTGGAAGTTACCAGAATCATGTTCAAGTGCTTTAATAACTGTCATTCCAAAAAAAGATAGAGATCCATTAAAAATGTCTTCATATAGACCTATTTCTTTATTAAATGTAGATTATAAAATTATAGCAAAAGTATTAGCTAATAGACTTGCTAAATATTTACCCAAATTGGTACATATTGATCAAACAGGTTTTATTAAGAATAGAAATGCATCAGACAATTTATTTAAATTAATTACTTTGGTCAACACATACTAAAAGCAAACCTGCATTAGATGCAGAAAAGCTTTTGATCGGGTTGAGTGGGATTTTTTTATTTAAAGTGTTAGAGAAATTTAATTTTGGGCCTTTTGTATTGGTTGGGTTAAGGCTTTATAGATGAACCTGATTGCTAGGGTGGTGACAAATGGACAGATTTCTTTACCATTTAAATTGACTTGTTCAACTCGGCAGGGCTGCCCACTGTCACCAGCCTTATTTGCGTTGCCTATTGAACCATTAGCTCAGGCTATTAGACAAAATGAAGAAATTAGAGGGATGAGGGTTAAGAATGAAGAATATAAAATTAACTTAATTGCGGATGATGTGTTGGTATACTTGATGAAACCGGAACGGTCGTTGAAACAATTGCAAGAGTGTTTGTTGAAATTTGGAGAATTATCGGGATATAAAGTTAATTGCGATAAAAGTGAAATTTTACCAATTGGAGTCCCTCCCAGAATTCCATGCAACAGAGAAAGAGCTGTATGCACAGAGCCCTCATGGAGGATTTTTCTGCAACACAGCATTCTGCAAAGTCAGGTTCACCATCACTTTTTCCCATGGTCTTTATAAATTGTGTGCTATAGCACTACTAACTTTCCCAGGCTGTTTTAAAAATTGTCTGCTAATGCTATTTATTGTTATTTATTTTCTCTCTCTCTCTCTCTCTCTCTCTCTCTCTCTCTCTCTCTCTCTCTCTCTCTCTCTCTCCCCCACTGTGACTTTCCCACAACAAAGTTTATACCTTCATTTTAATCTTTTCTTCCTTCATGTTCTTGCACTCACGCAAAAACTTGGGTCATTTCTGCCCTAGAATGCAATTGCCCGTTCTACACTTGCCTGATAGCAACGCCGGCGTCTGCAGTCACTGGGGGTTGCACTAGGAGTTGAGGCAGTCTATCCCCGGCATGAGATGATGTCATTTTATGCCAGCATTGAGACAACTTTCATTTCACTAGACCCTTTTTAGGCCAAATGGCCATTAATTACTGGGACCACTTGCAAGTGCGAAAGGAGCTTTTGTCTTCTCCCATTCCCTAATTTCGAATCCAGTTTACCTCTCCATGAATACCTTCTGAACCTCCCATTTCAATTCCCCGTCCATACCTTGCTGATATGTCTGTCCATGGTCTTACGCACTGGCAGACTGAGACCATTCGCAAATTGGAGGAACAACACCTCACATTTCATCGGGCACCCTCCTATTGGATTTCATTAACATCAACTTCTCCAGTTTCCGTTAGGCACATCCCCCCACACCATCTTTCCTTATGTCTCCTTTCCTCTCGCTCTGACTCTCTCTTCCTTTTTCCCTTTGTCTACTTTCACAGAGCCAAAAACTACCCCCTCCTCCAATCAATTCCTACTTTTCCTCTCTCCAGTCCTCTTATCATATCCAATTAACACCTTTAGTCTGTTGGCCTGTACTCCTCCCCCTGCCCATTCTTCCCTTTTTGATATAGGCCCTGCCTCCTTGAAGAGGGGCTCAAGCCCAATACTTCAGAAGCTGTGAGAACAGCTGAGTTCCTCTAGCATCTCTGTGTTTTCAATCCTCGTGGGAGCCAGGATTGAAATCAATACATAATATAGAAATGGAAATGTTAATAAAATATGAGCATATTCCAGAATTCTTTTTCTTTTTTTCATTACAATTGTCACAAAACTGGAGTTAAAAATTTCCAAAGCAATCTGCCAAGTGTTCTTTTTAAAAAAAATGGGAACACACAATAACAACAAAGAAATCATCACATCAAACATGGTCATTGCAGGTAAGACAGAGATTTATAGATAACTATAATAGGCATCACTGCACTTCGGGATTGTGATAGTACAGATCTATCACCAATGTACATAGTGTATATAGTTACTGTATCTAGACTGTGCTTACAGCGATTGGCTGAGAGCTAAGCCACACCTATTGTTTGGGCCTTAAAGGGTTGTGTCCCTAGCCAGGTCGGATCATTCCGGACTGGTCGGCCACCTGTGAAGAGCTCCGGTCTTTTGCTAATAAAAGCCTTGGTTTGGATCAACAAGTCTTTGGTTCTTTCGACGAGCTCTACAGGGATACTGATTACTGTCTCCTTTTCCAGCCCTGTCTCTTTCTTTATCTTTTTCCCCTTCCCCCAGCTCTGCACTCTGAGCCAAAACTCCCTTCTCACCTTTCCTCTCTCCTGTCCTCCTATCCATGTCCAATTAACACCTTTTGTCTGTTGTTCTGTACTCCCCCCCCCCTCCCATCCTGCCTTCCTTTACTTCTTGACAGCCTTTTAATTCAGGCACCTGCCTGCTTTTTATTCATACCTTGAAGAAGGCCTCAGGCCTGAAACATCGGTTACATATCTTGAAGGTGAGATACTACCCTGTGCCCCATATACACATAACAAATGCTGAGATCTTCCAACATTTCTGTGTTTTTACTGATTAATTGAACATCTGAAACCCAGTTTCTCATAACTACAAGGAGAAAAAATAACATCTGGATTCTCCAATCTCATTCCCACATCCACCGCAGAAAATTAATTTTAAATTATACCTTTATGTGTATATGTGATTATTATGTGCTGTATATTGTGTGTGCACTGTGGTCCAGAGAAACACTGTTTTGTTGGCAGATGTTAATAAACTTGAACTAAATAAACACATTTTTTGTGCTCCTATTGAATATTGGCAATAATTCACAATTCCACTGTCCTGTTTTCATATGGACTTAAATCGGCAATCTTTTCCCCAATGTCCACATTACCATGAAAGTAGAAACTCCAGGGAATGCCCAGCAGATCAGCCTGTAGCCATGGGAGAAAAATTATCTTACATTTCAGCCCAATGATCTTTCAGTGCATACATTAACCCTGTTTCTAACCTCATGATCTGCTGAGCATTCCATCATTTTCCATATCAGTTCATATTTCCATAATCTGCAGATTTTTTTTCTACGTTCTTCCCCCTCCCACTCCCTTCCCCCAACAACTTGTCCCCACCAATCATTGGTTGAGATTTGAGAAAAGGCAGAGAGATGGCAAGGGCACTTCTGGTTCGTTTGATGCAGAAACTCATGAAGCCTGAAGGAATCTTTGTATTTTATAGTTTCATCCAAAGCAGAAAGAGAAAAGCAATCTGTAGTGGGATTAGTACAGGGTTTGTGTTAATGCTGTTGTAGACTCGATGGACCAAATGGCCTATCTCTATGATGTATGACTTTATGTGCTCTCCCCCATTTTGTGAGGAGTTTGCAGAGATTTGGTGCGTCACCAAAGACTCTTGCACATTTTGATACATGTACCGTAGATGGCATTCTGACTGGTTGCGTCACTGTCTGGAATGGAGGTGCCAATGGACAGGATGGGAAAAGGCTGCAAAGAGTTGTAAACTCAGCCAGTGCCGTCATGGGCATTAATCTTCATTCCATTAAGGACATCTACAAGAGGCGGTCTCTATCCTCAAGGACCCTCACTATCCAGGCCGTGCCCTCTTCACTCTGCTAGGTCAGGAAGAAGGTTCAGGAGCCTGAAGGGGAACACCCAGCAGCACAAAAACAGCTTCTTCCCCTCCACCAACAGATTTCTGAATGGACAATGAACCAGACTCTATCTCATTTTTTCTCTTCTTTTGCACCAATTTATTTATTTTCTAGTGTATTCATGAAAATGTAATTTATAGCAATGTTTGCACCTGTAATACAATGAATTTCATGACAAATCTTCATGATAATGAATTCTGATTATGAACACCTTTGAAATTCTCCTCCACACCCTTCATTATGCTATTGCTACCTGTCAGTCTTTTTTTTGTAATTTTAGTGCACTAACACTGCAGAATTAAATAAGGCAGGTTCGGCCATAAAGTATTCACTTACTGAGGGAGCAGGGATTCTTGGATGAGGGCCAGCCATTTGTTATTCGTTGCAAGATTCTCCTCTTTCCCTTTTAACATGGCTTCGTGGTTTGCCACAAGCGACGTGGTCTCCGACAGCAACCGCAAACTGAAGACCTTACGCTCCACTTCAAAGGCACAGGCACACACAAAAGGGGTCAAAGAAAAGGCAGAAAATTGAAAAGCAATGAAAATTTAATCATGACTTCAATTCTTCATTTTGGGCATTTCTTACCGTTCTGACTTAAAGCCAACAAAACCAGAGGAGGGAGAACAGAGCCAACAACCTAAAAGACAGAAAGAAGCAGAGATTAAAGGAAAATGTGTCGCTCATTTGACTAGATTAACTCAAAAGCAGGATGTACTAAATGAGCATATTATACAGATTTCCCTTCACTTTGATGTGTAGCTTAGCCAATTTTCATCATCAGTTCTTGCTTTCCTCAAAGGTACTGTCTCACACTGAGATATGATTTCACAGATCCCTTAGATGGGAACTGGTGATGTGACATGGTAGGTCTCGGAGCAGCAGCGTGGGGGTAGTTTGCAACCGTTTGCAGTGTTTTTGCAGAGACACTTTCTCACTCTAGCAACCAGACAACAAGGAGGAGCACAATGTTCTTAGACTGTATCCAGACTTCATTACTGACAACTCTTGAAATCTTGACAAAAGTTCCTGACTATTGAATGGCAATTTCTACCCATGGATGCTACCTGACTCCCTCTAGTTCAGTGATTCTCAACTTTTTCCTTTCCACTCACATACCACCTTAAGTAATCTCTATGCCATAGGTGCTCTGTGATTAGTAAGAGATTGCTTAAGGTGGTATGTGAGTGGAAAGAAAGTTTGAAAACCACTGTTTTAATCGTACCTCATTGACTCGTTATATGCACAGTTTTGTAACTCCAAAGGAAATGGGCCAATGACAATTTTTCTCAAGCCAAATATTTCAGTAACAATTGGGTCCAGAGCAGTGATTCTCAACTTTCCCTTCCCACTGACATAACATCTTTTGCTAATCCCCCTGGATTCTATTTCTTCTGATCCAATGTCTCCTCTCTCTAAAGATTTAATATGAATTTTAACAAGCTAAACCATCCCACCACCACCACCAACCTCCCCACCCCGGCTTACCTGCCTCTACTTTCAATACACTGTTTTGAATTCAATTCAATATGTGGTTCTCAGATATGATCATCTTTCAGTCACAACTCAGTGATGCTCACAATGTCTACCAGCCAATTTCTAGCTGTTCTACAAGATCATCAACCGTATTTCATGTGCTACTGCAGACATTTAAATACAAGACCTTCAGTGCTGCATTCATCGCCCTTTCCAATTTTGCATCCAAAGTAGCACAAGTTAAATCCTTAATCTTACACTTGCAATTTTGCCTCATTAACTCGCTAACCTTCCTCACAATCTCACTTTACAATGCATCTAATTGTTTCTCTAGTTTGCTGGGTTTACAATGGGAACAGATGGGGAACTGGGCTAAGGATTGATATATGTAGTTCATCTTGGAGAAGTGTATGGTGCTGCATTTGGGTAAATCAATCCAAGATCGGACTTCTAAGTAGCAACATCCTCAAGGGTGTGTGGAATAGAGGGACCTTGGGATGCAGGTACATAGCTTTCTAAAGATGGCAGCATAGGTAGGGAGAGTAATGAAAAGAGCATTTGGGATGCTTGCTTTCCTTAGGTGGGGTATTCAGTACAAGTGTTGGGATGTCAGGCTGAAGTTATACAGGATTAGGGAAGTTGAGTTATCATGAGAGTCTGGAAAAACGAGTCCTGCTTTCCATCAAGTGCAGGAGCTTGAGAGGGGATCTTAATGAGGTCTATAACTGAGGTTGTAGATTGAGGACTATGGCATGGTTAGTGTAGCAGTTAGCACATTGCCATTACCACACCAGTGACCCAGGTTCAAATCCGGCGCTGTCTGTAAGGAGTCTGTATGTTCTCTCTGTGTGGGTTTCCTCCAGATGCTCCAGTTTGACCTCTCACCCTCTGAATTGTATAGGCTTGTGGGGTAGAAGGGACTGTTATCTTGCTGAATTTCTAATTTTAAAAATAATAAAATTAAAGAAAAAACTCATGAGAGCTGTAGAGAAGGTGAATAGCAACAGTAAGATAATCTGAGATAAGAAAGCACAACTACTCTTAGTGCAATGCCTTTACAGTGCCAGCAATCGGGGTTTGAATCCCGTGCTGTCTGTAAGGAGTTTGTATGTTCTCCCTGTGTCTGTGTGGGTTTTCCCTGGGGGCTCTGGTTTCCTCCCACCATTCGAAATGTAGTGGGAGTGGGTGTAAATTGGGTGGCACAGACTCATGGGCTGAAACGGCCTGTTACCATGATTGATGTATGCCTAAATTTAAATTTATATAAGGTGAGGTTTAGATGGGACATGAGGGTGGTGAGCACATAAGAATGAACTGTCTGACAGTGGTGGAGGCAGGAATGTTAGATTCCTTTAAGAGACACTTTGATAATGACTTGGATGGGAGGGGATTGGAGGGGTCTGGGCCTAAAGATGGCAGGTGGGACAACATCAGGAGGGCAGGTTATTCGGCAAAGACAAGGTGGGCCTGTGGACGTGTATCCTGCTTTAAGACCCCATAACTTTAAAACAGGGCACAGGTGGATGAAGTAAAACATGAAAATCTGGAGATCCTGTAATTGTAGAAAAACCACAGAAGTGCTGGAGAAACTCGGCCGATTTCAAAGTGAATCTTGAGGAAGGGCTCACGCCTGAAACGTCAGTTATGTGGCGACCGACGAATCTGGTGTTCAGGCAAACTGGCTCCGATTGTAACGTGTGCGCAGTCGGAGCAGCCACCCCTCAGGGAAAGGGCCTGCACGCACAAAGTATGAATAGCTGCCAGTCAGCGGCACAGCTTCTGGTTCCCAATAGCGGGAACGGGGAGCGCCTTTAAAATTCTCAGTGAACAAACAATAAAGCAGTGAGTTTTGGAATGAACCTATCGACTACCAGTCTCATTATTCGCTCTGGATTTCAAACACTACATTGGTGACCCTGATTTGGACCTAACATCATGGATATGGTAGCAGTGGACACCGTAATGTTACAACTTCCTATCTTCTGGACGCTGCCGCCCTGCATTTGGTTCAGTCAAGCGGAGGTACAGTTCCAGATCAGACAAATAACTTTGGACTCCACAAAGTACTTCCACATGGTGAGCTTCTTGGACCAAGAAACCGCTACCCAGGTAGATAATTCCATCCATGCCTCACCGGATGAAGGCAAATATAGCACCTTTTGACTCTCCAGACACGAAAAAGCAGCCAGGCTGATGCGCCTAGACGATCTGGGCGACAGGACCCCATCAGCTTTAATGGATGAAATGCTAGCACTGGCAGAACAGGCATTAACTCGAGCAACTGCCCGACGACATCCAGCTGATGCTGGCAGACACAGACTTCACCAATCCCCTGAAGGTAGCAGCCAGAGCAGACGTCCTCTGGAAAACCAGGAAGGAGAACAAAGTCCACCGTTATGTCAAAACTCCGGTCCACCAGTTCAACCCTCCGAAGAGACAGTTCGAATATATACATGTCAACATCGTGGGCCCACTGTGCGGTACCGCCTCACAGTAATAGACTGCTCCATGAGATGGCCGGAGTCCATTCCTCTAAAGGACACCTCAACTGATTTCTGTGCCAGGGCACTGCTCATACTGCGAGGTTTGGGGTACCAGCCCACATAACCATCAACTGAGGAGCGCAGTTTACATTGGCCCTGTGGACACAGCTCACAATGCCCCTGGGCATCAAGCTGCACCACCGCTTATCACTCCCAGTCTAACGGACTCATAGAGTGTTTCTATCACCACATGAAGTCAGCCCTCATGGCTCGTTTAAATAGCTGCAATTGGGTGGACGGGCTCCCCTGGGTTCTACTGGGCATCAGGACGGCTCCTAAAAAGGATTTACAGGCATCCTCAGCTGAACTGGTTTACGACGCCCCGCTAACCCTGCCAGGCGAATTATTCCCACTGTCCCGAGATTCAGACACTGAGGGGAAAACATAATTACAGGACCTACGGGACAGGTTAGCCTCATTTGCACCCACTCCCCACCCTCACACCATGGATGCTGGCTGGCATCCATCCCCAAAGACATCAACCACAGACCTTGTATTCGTCCACTGCGGCCTGCATCCTGCCCTCCTCTAACGGCTTTATGAAGGCCTGTACAAGGTCCTGTGCAACTCAGGCAAAACTTTCACACTGGCCATTGGGGGTAGGGAGGAACTGTTCACAGAAGACAGGCTGACAGGCTGAAACCGGCACATCTGGACCTCAGCCAGCAGGTCATACCAGCACAGCCCAAAAGCTGGGGGCGACCGCCTAAAGGGATGACCCCACAGTGCTCAAGGGCAATGGGACACTAGAGCCGGTTCTGGGGAAGGGGGGTGGGGGGTTGTGTGGCGGTGCACATTGCAACGCAGGCGAACCGGTTCTGAGTTTGTCTTGGCCGCGGCAGCGGAGCAGTCACGTCAAGATGGCGCCACTGGGTTTTGCTTCCCTCGTGCGCACTTGGCCGCATCACCACCAATGCAGGGTCGGGACTTGAAGGCCGCCTTTTAAGGTGCAGCAAGGGCTTTTCTGAATAAACTGTTGGAAATGAGACTGACTCCAGCATGTAGTTCTGTTCTCAATTCCCACCCCCCCCAACTCCCATAGCTACCACTACAATATCTTTCAATATGGCTGAATGCTTTGTTTATTAATTGTTATGAAAATCTTAATGCAAAGTTATGCAAACTTTTTATCCGTTTTATCAATGAATTAAAGCTGCATAAAGCTGCAACTACAAAGTTTGGTTTATTGGATTAATAAGATAGTAATTCAGAATATCGTCTCCATGTTTCCTTGAAGATGACATTTTTTTAAATTAGAAAATACTAGAACCTGGAAAGTGTCATCTATACCCCCCACCACACCTACATGCCGCCAACCTACATGGAGCCCGCACCCTCTCAAAAGTTGACCTGGTACATGGCTACTATCAAATCCTGGTGCAGCCAGAAGACATCCAGAAAACTGCTTTGATCAGCCCCTTTGGCCTGTTCAAGTTTCTTTGGATGCCTTTACGGCTAAAAAAAGTGGCACAAACTTTTCGAGCCTAATGGATGCAGTGGGCGGGGATTTGGATTTCCTATTTATATACCTGGATGACATCCTGATCGCCAGCAGGAACGGTATGGAGCACTGACCCCACCTCTGCCAGCTGTATACCCAACTGAGCAAGTTTGGACTGACCATTAACCCAGCCAAAGGCCAGTTCGGGCGGGAGACCATTGATTTCCTGGACCACAGGATCTCAAAGGATTGTGCGATTCCTCTGCCAAACAAGGTAGAAGCCATCCAACATTTCAACAGGCCTACTACAGTCAAAGGGCTGCAGGAGTTCGTGGGGATGGTAAACTTCTACCACCACTTCCTCCCATCAGCAGCCAGCATCATGCAACCACTGATCACCCTGATGTCGGATAAAAGGAAAGACATCACTTGGGAACCTAGAGGCTTAAGCAACTTTGTCCAAATGAAGGAGGCTCTGACAAATGCTGCCATGCTAGTACACTCCAGGACCGATGTTCCGACAGCCCTCACAGTGGATGGCTCAAATACAGCAATCGGCGGAGTACTGGAACAACTTGTGGATGGACACTGGAATCCCTTGGCCATCTTTAGAAGACATTTAAGACCACCCGAGATGAAAAACACTGCTTTCAACAGAGAGCTGTTAGCATTCTACTTGGCAATCTGTCATTTCAGATACTTTCAGGAAGACAGACTGTTTAGAGCTTTCACTGTGTGGTAACATTTACTTTTACCAAGGTATCAGACCCCTGGTCAGCCTGGCAGCAGCAGCACCTTTTGTATATATTGGAGTTCACAACAACGCTCCAGCACATCTCCAGTAAAGACAATGTCACGGTGGATACTCTATCCAGGCCAACCATCCAAGCATTGGCACGGGGGATTAACTACTCAGAGCAAGCAGAGGAGCAACGAGGGGACACACAGCTACAGGACTACAGTCTCAGGCCTGCAGTTCCAAGACATGCCCTTGGGTCGAGGTGAGCAGATGTTCCTTTGCGATACAGACATGGGCCATCCCCGCCCCATTGTCCTGGCAGCCTGGAGATGGCATATATTTGACTCCGTGCATGGCCTAGCATACCCCTCCGTCCGAAACACAGTTCATATGATATCCAGTCAGTTTGTGCGGCATGGTCTCAAAAAACAAATCAGTGACTGGGCGAAGACAGTCGAAGTCCAGAGACATACTAAAGCCCCACCACCCCCACACCAATTTGAACCCACAATCCGCAGATTCCACCACATCCACATCGACATTGTAGGGCAACTGACAGTATCACGGGGAGCATGGTACCTCCTCACCATGGTGGACCGTTCAACCATGATGGTCGGAGGCCATTTCCCTCACAGGCGCTACCACCAAATCCTGCGCCAGGGCCCTAGTCGCAACTTGGGAAGCATGTTTCAGCATCCCAGGCCACATCACATTGGACAGAGGGGCCCAGTTCACATCAAATTGTGGGCCACCATAACCAGCTTGATGGGGACCCAAATGCATCACACCACAGTCTATAACCCAAAATCAAATGGACTGGTGGAGCGCTTCCATAGATACTTGAAATCGGCACATCTCCAGGCTGAAAGGCCCAAATTGGGTGGATGAGCTCCCCTGGGTCCTACTCAGGATCTGCAAAGCACCCAAAAAATACCTCCAAGCTTCTTCAGCTGAATTGGTCTACGGAACCCCCCTGGTAGTCCCCGGCAAGTTCCTGCCCTGAGAGGGCAAGAAGCAGACACCACAGAGGCCCTAAGCAAGCTCTATGAAAGGCTGGATAACCTGGAACCCATCCCGACTTCACGACACGGACAAACACCGACCTCCATTCCCAAACAATTAAAGAACTGTGAGTATATCTTTGTTAGAAGGGGTGTACACCAGTTATTTCTGCAGGGCTATACGAAGGACCGTTTAGAATAGTAAAAAACTATGGGTCTACATTTGTGTTGGACATGTGGGGTAAAGAAGAGTTCACGATTGACCGATTAAGGCTAGCGCATGAAGACTTGAAAAAGCGAAAAGCCAATCGTAGTGCAAGCATCCAAGCGTAAAGGCAGGCCACACAAACAGAAGAAAGTGCAGACTTTGGGTTGTGGGGGGCAAGATCACCAGTTCTGTGGGGGGGAGGGGGTTGTGTGGCAACCAACACGTTTGGTGTTCAGGTGAACTGGATCTGATTGTAACATGTGTGTGGTCGTAGCAGCCACACCGAGATGGTCCCGGGCATCTTCCCCTTCCCCTCAAGGAAAGGGACTGCAGCAAGAAGTATGAATAGTGCCAGTCAGTGACGCAACTTCCAGTTCCCAATGGCAGGAACAAAGAGTGTCTTTAAAATGCTCAGTGAGCAAACAATAAATCAGCGAGTTTTTTGAACGAATCTGTTGACTGCCGGTCTTATTCGCTCCAAAGTGCGAATGCTACAGTTATATACTTTTACATCCTATGGGTATGAGACTACCTGAATTCTTCTAGCATTTCTGTGTTTTTACATAGATGGATGAATGTGTGGATGAAGCTTCTGTTTGAGATATTTTGTGGAGCAAGAGCTAGAGAAAGCCAGTGAAGTGGGAACATGAGTTGACATGTTTCAAGTCAGTTCCCAGACACCTGAATGGGCAGATGTCTTTAGAAAACAGAAATAGGAGACTAGAAGATTTAAGTCATAAATCAAACCAAATCAATTTGCCATTTTTCAGAAGTTGTAATTTGAAATTATAAGTTACTTACAAAATGCAGTCACAATATCCTTCTTTGAACATCTTGCAATCCATTTTAACAAAGGGATGAAGTTCAAGATGATGGTTTCCATGTTAATTTTCTGACAATACCATTTTATAATAGACCAGTGATCTTTCATCATTAACTTGATAGGTCTGCTCTCCATGGATGCTGCCTAGCCTGCTGAGTATCTCCTGCACTTCCCATTTCCTTAGACTTCCAATATCAGCAACTTCTGCATTTTCAATTCAACGACTGCCTTTCTGGATTGGTGTGCCTTAGGGATCGGTGTTGGGTCCATTGTCATTTGTCATCTATATCAACTACCTGAATGATAATGTAGTAAATTGGATCAGCAAGTTTGCAGATGACACAAAGATCGGAGGCGTTGTGGACTGCGAGGAAGATTTTCAGAGCTTGCAGAGGGATCTGGACCAACTGGAGAAATTGGCTACAAAATGACAGATGGAATTTAATGCAGTTAAGTGTGAGATGCTGTACATTGGGAGGACAAAATGAGGAGTGCAGTAGAACAGAGGGATCTGGGAATACAAATGCATAATTCCCTGAAATTGGTGTCACAGGCAGACAGGTTTGTAAAAAAAGCTTTTAGCAAGCTCTATGAAAGGTAACATGAGGGGGAACTTCTTTACTCAGAGAGTGGTAGCCATGTGGAATGAGCTTCCGGGAGAAATAGTGGCGGCGGAGTCAATTGTATTATTTAAGAAAAGGTTGGACAGGTATATGGATGAGAAGAAGATGGAGGGTTATGGGCATTGTGCAGGGAGGTGGGACTAGAAAGGGGTGTTTGGTTCGGTGCGGACTAGAAGGGCCTAATGGCCTGTTTCTGTGCTGTAATTGTTATGTTATATGTTATGTTATTTTGGCCTTCATAAATCAGAATATTGAGTTTAGGAGTAGGAATGTTATGGTGAAATTGTACAAGACATTGGAGGGGCCAAATTTGGAGTATTGTGTGCAGTTTTGGTCATTTAACTACAGGAAAGATGTCAATAAGATTGAAAGTGTGCAGAGAAGTTTAACAAGGATGTTGCTGTGACTTGAGGAGCTGAGTTGCAGGGAAAAATTAAGCAGGTTAGGACTTTATTCCCTGGAGTGTTGGAGAATAAGGAAAGATTTGATGGAGGTGTACAAAATTATGAGTATAGAGTGAATGCAAACAGGTTTTTTCCCCACTCAGGTTAGTTGAGACAAGAAAGAGAGGGCATGGGTTAAGGGTGAAAGGTGAGATATTTAGGTGGAACACTGGTGGAGGGGGGGAATTTCTTCACTCAGAGAGTGTGGAATGAGCTGCCAGCTGAAGTGGTGAATATGGGTTCGGTCTCAACATTTAAGAGAAATATGGATAAGTAGATGGATGGGGTATGGAGGCCTCTGGTCCAGGTCCAGGTCAGTGAGACCAAGCAGACTAGATGAGCTGAAGGTCCTTTTTCTGTTCTGTAGTGTTCTATGGTGCAGCCATCACCATGGGGCACAACAAGGTGCATCCACACTCCCACTATGGTAAAGTGTGCCTCTGACAATAGGTCTGGCTGAAGCAGAGAGTGGAGATGATGGAGAGTAGTATTACATTAGTATTACATTGGGATGGATGTACCAGGCCAATGCATTCAGCTCTGCACTGTGCAACTCTTCCGATTTATAACTACAATGATTGGCTTAGTGAAGCAAAGGTTTAATTGTGGTGTACAAGTTTTATGAAAGAATTAAGTGGATCAGGGTTTTCTTTCTTTATGAAGGGGACTTTGCACATCAATGTGAGATAATTTGGAGAACCAGAGAACACTACAGCACGGAAACAGGTATTTCGACCCATCTAGTCTGTGCCAAACTATTATTTTGACTGGTCCCACTGAACCCGGATTTCAAGGTAGTTGAGAAGAATGTTTGCAACCTAAAAAATGAGAGAAAGTTGTGGATTTCTTTTGTCTGTTATCTCTTGGTGCTCCTATCACTTCCCACGACTCCCTTTTACGTTTGATATCACCCCTTCCCATCTTAGTTCAGAAATGGACCAAAATGTGGACAGTCCAGTTCTCTGCACAGATGGTGCCCAAACTGCTGAGTTCTTCCTGAGTGCTTGTGAAAGATACATGGGTCAGAAATTTACTGCCTGACACGTATATGACATATAAAGGTACCTTGGTGCACACCTGTCCCAGATCTGCAAGGCTGGGGCTTAGCATGGAATTAGGCTGCATATCACTTGATTGCCTTGCAGGGCTAAATAGACTCTTTTGCTTCAAACCTTTATGATTCCATGGTTCACATCTATGTCAGTATGGGATTATTCATGCAATTCAAATACTGCAATTTGAAATGCAATGAATGATTTGCACACAAGGTAAATTAAGTAAAAGAAAAGCCAAGAGATTAATAAAAAAAACTTTTGAATGGATCTTTAAAAGAAAATAGAGTTCCAAAATAATTTATGATTCATCTATTGCACTGTTGTCCTCATGGGGCTAAAGATTAAGATTTAAGATTCCTTTATTGTCATGTAATAGTACAGAACCTGTACTATTATACAAAATTGGATTCTGCCTTACAGCAAAACAGAAAGAGAAGCAAAAAGGGGTCCCTTCAAAGTCACTGAGTGTCCATAGATTCGTCTCACCGCATGGACCCCTATTTAATCCATCGGCAGCCCAACCTCCAGATCCAAACCTCTGACACACTCATGAAGCCTTCAGCACCTGCAGTCCTTTGGGAGGACTTCTTGCCCTCAGCACTCTCTTAAGTACCTGGATCCCATGAGCCAGTCCCCTGCAGCCTATGCGCGTCCCTCAGCTGCTTAGCTCCTCGCTGGTGCGCTGCCGGAGTCACCATCCTGTCAGATTATCTCCTCCCTTTCTCCTTCTCAACAGGGGGTGTTCAACATGTTCAACATTCAGGTATTTCAATAAGTAGAAGAGAAGGTGATTATCCCAAATGTCACTGCGTCCTTTGTAAACACAGCCATGGTGAAAAAGAAAAGACTCGGCCCAGAAAAAAAGTTTGTGAGAGCACATACTCTATTATTCAGTCATTTACTATTCATAATTTCATGTCTTCTGCACTCATGGAAAACCACTACTTTCTTTAATTCCTTATTTTCTCCAATGGTAAATAAGGGGAATACTTAGGAAGTCAAAGGGCTACTTTGATGAATGATTGTGTTGGAAGCTATACATGAATAAACCCATTGGGAGGCAACCTAAATGAAGAACACCCCCCCCCCCCCCCCCACCCTGGGCTTGAAGTTTTAATTGAGCATTTATGTTTAAAATTTAATTTACTGGAGTGGAACCTCTGAAGCACTTTTAATTTCATTGTTAAAATGCACTTGACAACATTGCATTTATATTAACACATTGGGAACAGTTCTATATGCATTAATGAACCCTGGATTCCAAATTCCAAAATATTTAAGGAAACATATTATTTAAAAGTTTGCCTTAAGTGAGTTTAACAGGATATTTTTAACTACATTCTCATAACACCAAGATGGACAAATATCTGGCATGTCAATTTCAAGTCCTGTTCTTCCTTCAACTCTTATGTGTATAAAATAAACCTTCAATAATTCTTTAATGGTTTACCAATCTATCTGTCCTATATGCATCCACCAATGACAATACAGTCAGCATTGGTTACTGGGCAGAAAAGATATATTCCATCAGGCCTGGGGGATTTATCCACTTTGATGAAGTTTAAAAGCAACATTTAATTCCTGAGCTCAAAATCTCTAATGCAGGGACAAAATGTTAAAACCATCTATGTGGAGTTTAGAAATAATCAGGGGAAAAAGTCACTAGTGAGAGGTGGTGACTGGCTATCAAGTAACAATATTACAATGGCACAACCCATAAACTAAGACATAACTGATCCATGTCACTGAATGTCAGTTGTCATGGGGACCTAAAGCTACATATTGATTGGTCAAATCAAATCAGAGGCAGGTTTTGAGTTCATAGAATGCCTCTTCGATAGTTTTATTGAATAGCATGTTATGAAACTTTAAGGGAGAAAGCTATTATAGATCTGACCCTGTGTAGTGAGGCAGGGTAAATGATCAGTCTAGTTTAGAAATACAGCATGGTAACAGGCCCTTCAAGTTCATGAGCCCAAATACACTACTGAGATCAGCTAACCTACTAACCCCATAGGTCTTTGGAACGTGGCAGGAAAGCGAAACTCCCAGAGGAAACCCACATAGTCATGGGGAGAATGTACAAACTCCATACTTACAGCGGTGGATTTGAAGCTGGGATGCTGGCGCTGTAATAGCATCACGTTAACCGCTGGACTAACCATGCTAACCGCTTAACGAACCATGCTCGCTTGCTTTATTCATCCACAGATTGTAGTTTGGAACTTGTTATAATGGAACATTAGTGAGTTTCCTCTGTTGGCAGTGATGGATATTACAGGCAAGGGTTCACTGAAATGCTACAAAGATTGCCATCAGCAATCTAGAGAATGTGGTGGAACATACTCAGTCACTCAGGTGATGTACAAATCAGAGGAAAGGAGAGAGGTGCGGAGAGAACATTATGTGGGAATATGGAGCAAACTGCCAGCTGAAGTGGTGAATGTGGGCTCAATTTTAACACTTAATAAAAACTTGGACAGGTACATGAATGGGAGGGGTATGGAGGCTATGGATTGGGTGCAGGCCAGTAGGACAAGGCAGAATAATACTTTGAAACAGATTAGAAGGGATAAAGGGCCTCTTCTCTGTACTGTAATGTTCTATGGTCCTCACCTTCAAGAAGTTCACCAAGAATTCAGAAAAATGACAGCAGTGATTCTGATAAATCAAGCTCCTTTGATGGCCAAAGTACTGGCCAGAAATGAAGTTACTCATGTGTAGTGGCAAATGAGGATAATTACTCCGAGGAATTGAAAAAAATGAATTTTCCACCAAGAAAGGAGTCTCCTTCATCAGACAAATAAGATGGTTTGACCCAAACACTAAACATTTCTCCATGGAATCCAGAAGAATCAATTGCTACTGACTCCTGTTTCAGTTAGTATGATGGTGAAGACTTTCCAATGAAAGTAGATCTCAAGGAATGTGAGGAAAAAGGCATATTAATAATCTTAAGAAGAAAAAGGAGCTGAAAGAACAAAGAATACAGAAAGTAGAATTAAAAAAGAACCAGAAAATGCAAGAGAAATATGTTATGGAAATGGGCAGTTAGCACAATACTATTACAACACGCACGACCTGGTTTGATCTGGTGATGTCTGTGTACGTTCTCCCTGTGTCTGCATTGGTTTGCTACGGGTGCTCTGGTTTCCTCCCACCCTCCAAAACATCTGGGGTTTGCAGTTTAATTGGGTGTAATTGGGCTGCACGGGCTCTTGGGCCGGAAGGGCCTGTAACTGTGCAGTATGTAAAAAAAAGCCTCACTCTTGAGTTCAATAGCAAGAGGAAGGGAAGAAAAAGAAAACTTAGCAAAAAAATTGCTGAGATTGATGGGAAGAATGCAAAGGTATGTGAAGAAAGATTTACTGCAGAAAAAGCAAGAAGAAAAGCAGCTGCCAAGAGGATGGTGGAAGCAGAAGCTTGTAGGCGGCAAGAGAAAATGGAAATTGCAGCAGCTGGAGGAAGTACAGCAAGAATTATTGCAATGCAAGGTGGAAGAATTGGAGCGGCAGTGTGAAATTGTAGAAGCCAGAAAGCTAGCAAACTGAGCTAGAGAGAGAGAGAGAGAGAGAGAGAGAGAGAGAGAGAGAGAGAGAGACAGCATGATCAGCAACTTACTGTGGATAGAGAGAGGGAAAGGAAGAAAGAACAGGGGAATATTCAAGCAGAGAAACAATGTGCACACTTGGAGAAGGAGAAAATCCTCCAGATGCAATGAAAACAGGAATGAACAGCACAAGAAGATGCAGCGCTCCAGGCTGAGCGAAGAAAGGTTTTACAAAGAAGCAAGAGAAAAAGCAAAAAGGGAAGAATAGCAATTGGCAGAGCTGGAAAGGCAGTGTTTGGAGAAAGAACTAAGAAAGAAAAGAAATATGAAAATGAGGGAAAAAATGGAAGGAAGTACAAGGCAAGAAATCTGAGGTGGAAATTGCAAGCAAAAACAACTGAATGTGACTGTGGACATTCATTACATTCCCACCTCCACAATCTTACACAACGATGTCCAATTTCAAAGTTGCCCAAAGTAAATCTGGAGGATTATGGAATAGACCAACAGTGATGAATCTACTGTTGATGAGGGAACACCATATAAGCCAATTCCTACTTTGGCTTCTGGTGAAGAATTAAAGAAAGCACTCAGAAAGTAGTATTGCCATTCAAATGACCTGGACAAATTCTTTGGCACCTTTCAATCACCAAACCTTGAGACCATCTTCAGTGAAACCAAGCCACATTATCTGACAAGTAAAAACACATATCTTTAACAGATAAAGATATGCAACCAACGTTTCGGGCTTGAACCCTTCATCAAGGTATGAGCAAAATGTCGGCAGTTGCCTGAACAAAATCTGAAATGCACCGGTTCTGCAGTGTGGCATTTACCACCTCTGTTGAAGAGGTTTAATGCACTCCATGAATTTAAGAAATATTTTATTTTTTTTGAAAATGTTATTTATTGAATCATGATGCATGTTAAAACATACAATTAATGAATAAAACAAAAAAATGCACAAAATGTATACATGATATTTTAAAACTAATCCCCTACAACCCCCCCACCCCCCTTCCCTAACCCACTCATCCCAACCCACCCACCTCTAACCTACCCCAAAGAAAAAGAAAGAGGAGATCATATAACATCAAAATTCATCAATTAATTACCGTGGTTTGGAATAACACCACTACTGTGTGGCAAGGGGATTTAATAATTCAACCCCATATAATCCAAATATGGGCTCCAAGATTTACAATAGAAAATATAATTACTTTTCCAATGGAATATAAAACCTCAACTCCAGATGCCATCTCTGAATATTCAAATCAGTCTAATTTTTCCAAGTAATTGCCAAACATTTCCTAGCCACAGCTAAAGCCAATCTCAAAAAAGCGATTTGAAATCTATTTAATTTTAATTCTAAACTAATCCTCTTAATATTACCCAACAAAAAATACTAAGGGATCTAATGAAATTTTCACTTTTAAAATAACTTTTAAAAATTCCTTAAGTTTATTCCAAAAAGGATTCACATGACCAAGTAGAGTGTAAAAAAGAATCTACATCCTTATCACATCTAAAACATAAATACGAAAAAATAAAATTATATTTTGTAGCAGTTACTACAGTAGAGCGACTAAAAGTAATGCACACACTCGCCAGATTAGTCAACTTAAGATTGACTTTATTCAGATTTTACAATCTTTTATACACCGCATGTCCCGGGCTCCACGGGACAAGGTGGGACATCGCTACTAGAGTGCTTCCAATCCATGAGAACGGGAGGGTTAAATTAATCCTTGTGAGTGTCCTGCGCTTTCCGGCAGGATACTCAGCAGGACAACGCACCTTTCTTCAGCATGCAGTATCGCTCCGTTAGGTGAGTATTCACCTGGGGGGCGTGGCAAGATGGCGTAGAAGGAAGACATGTATTCCACCTTTCCCCAGCTGGATTACTAAATACTCGGTTTTTAAAAAGCGTAAAAGTGGTTAAAAATATTTACAGTTGTTTAAATAACAGTGATTTATGATGGCATCTAATGTGAAAACATTTAAGCTCCAACTTCAAAAATATTACCATACAAAAGTCCAGAAGAATTGAGGCCTACCTGCATAGCTGAATCCATGGAATCGTCATTGGGAGTCTCCAAGCCTCAGAGGACTCCAGCCCGTTCGAGTTTGACCTCGGCGCCAATCCTGCCTCTGCAAGATGGCGCCGACACTTTGGTAAGCTAGGCCGTTGCCGACCTGCGTTCATGTGAAGCCGTGTGCGCGGGCGGCACAGCCGACAAGGGGACCCATAAACCTGTGACCTCGCTGGGCGGCCTGGGGGCGCGCAGTGTAGTGTTGGAGGATGCTCCTGCGCGTCCGGTGGCTTTGCCTGGCTTGCATGGGGCAACCCAGGTCCAAGAATTGCTGGATAAAGTATGGGCTGTGGGGGAGCCTGAACGCCGACGTCCCGAAGAGGTCGGGATGCTGGCGTCGGGTGTCCAGACCCGCAGCCGTTCAGCTAAAGGATCTATGATGACTGAGGAAGAAGAGGAACTTACTTTATTGGAATTTGTCCAGGAGAAGGAGCCTGTAGTTAAAGGAGGCAGACCTCAAAAAGTGGAGGTGGAATCTGGAATGGATTCAGTCTTTACTGTTTTGGAAGGGATTGCTTGTCAAATGCACAATATGTCAAAACAAATATCAACACAGGTGAATCAAGGATGTCTGGAGATGAAAATAAAAATGAATACCCTGTGTGATGAAATGTCAACTATGAAACAGGAAATGACTGTAGTTAAGAGTGATATTAATAGATGTATAAAATCAGTTGATTCTGTGCAAGATATTTTAAGAAAATTGAAACAGCCTTTTCTGTGTGTCAAAATCAGGTAGAATGTAATAGAGAAAAGGTGGAAGGTTCTTTTGTAGATTGAGGTATTCAAAAAGGAGATTTATTGAAGAAGATTGATTCGTTGGAAAATTAAAGCCGAAAGAATAATGTGAAAATAGTTGATCTTCCAGAGGACATTGAAGGTTCCGATCCTATAAAATTTTTTAAGCATTGGATCCCAGAGATGCTGGGTAAAGAGCTTTTTCCTGAAGGCTTGGAATTGAATCAGGCTCACAAGCTCTGAGAAGAAAACCACTTCCAGGACAAACACCGAGAGCAGTCTTGGTTCATTGTTTAAAATACCCAAGATAGAGAAATTATTCTACATATGGTGGTACAGAAAGCACAGCAGAATAAGTCTCCATTAATGGTTCAAAATAATAGTGGTTTTTTAATGCCAATTTGAGCCAAGAGGTTATTAGAAGACAACGAGAATTTAATACGGCCAAAGATGTTTTGTGGTGAAAAGGCTATAAGTTTGCTTTTCGTTATCTTGTAATTTTGAAGGGATTTATGGAAATTTTCAATCTGAATTCTTTGAGAATGATGATGATGCTTTCATTTTTGCTAATTCTTTGCCGGAACTGCGAATAAATGGGCATTCTCCTCCGTTGTCTCCTAAGAGGAGGGGAAATGGAAATGGAAATGGACATGGGTATGGAAAGAATGGAAAGAAAGAAGAGTTGACACAAACTCTTCTTGATGTTGAAGATCCGGAGCAGTCTTTGGGCATGGAATCATTGGGCTGAATATATGGACTATATTTTATTGTGTTGAATTAAATAATAAATATGTATCTGGCTGAGGGGGTGGATGACACTGAAAACTTTGATAGTCATCTGCCACTAGTGGGTTTACCACACCCAGATTTTTACGGTATTACTACCTTTGGGTGGTTTTCTTTTGTGTTTTTATGTTATCTTTAAAATTTTTTTTTAGGGTTTTTTGTTTGAAGAATTATAGAGGGGAGTATTATTTTATAGTGTGTAAATATATTAGTAGTTAAAAAGGATGTCTAAATTGAATTTTGCAACTTTTAATGTTCAGGGATTAAATAATCCAATTAAGAGAAAGAGAATATTGTCTTATATTAAAAAAAATTAAAATTGATATTGCTTTTTTACAAGAAACACTTTTGACTTAAAAAGAACATTTGAAATTGAAAAGAGATTGGGTTGGTCATATTTTTTCTTCTTTTAATTCGAAAGCAAGAGGAGTAGCGATTTTGATTCAAAAAAATTTACCATTTGAATTGGAATCTTCAGAGGGGTATGCTGGCAGAGTATTCAGAGTGAATTGTAAAATTTTTGCTGAATCTTGGATTTTGCTGAATCTTTATGCCCCTAATATAGATGATGAGCGGTTTATTTCAGAAGCTTTTTTACTGTTAATTCAAGCTATTGAAAATGTCTTAGTTGGTGGTGATTTTAATTGTGTTCTGGGCCCTTTATTGGACAGATATCCAAAAAGTATAAGGAAATCAAAGATGGCAACACAAATTAATGCGTTAATGAAAGATTTAAATTTGGTGGATATTTGGACAAAAGTTAATCCTACGGAGAAAGATTTTTCTTTTTGTTCTTCACGACATGATTCGTTTTCTAAATTGATTTATCTTTGGTATCAGCACATTTACAAGGTAGAGTATTACAGGGTGATTATAAAAGTAGAGTTATATCAGATCATTCATTATTACTTTTTTCCTGTGTAAGTTCGGAGGTAGTATGTCCATCGTTTAGATGGAAGTTTAACGCAATGTTATTAAAAAAACCAGAGTTTGTTACTTTTGTTAAAGAGCATATCTCTTTATTTTTGACTGAGAATGTTAATTCTGTGGATAGTCATTTTGTAATATGGGACACTTTAAAAGCTTATTTGAAGGGGAAGATTATTAGTTATTCTATGAAAGTTAAGAAACAATATATGGCAGAAAGTTTACGGTTAGAAAATCAGATTGCTGAGTTAGAGAAAGATTTTCAGAAAGGTATAACAGAAGATAAAAAAAAGTTGCATTAGCGAGGTTGAAATTACGTTATAATACTTTACAAACTTATCAGTTTGAGCACTTAATTAATTGATCTAAACAGCGTTATTATAAGTTGGGAGAAAGAGCTCATAAGGTACTTGTTTGGCAATTGAAAGCTGAACAGACATCTCGGACTATTAATGCTGTTAAGAAGAATTCAAAAGTTACTTATAAACTTCAGGAAATTAATGACCAGTTTTATTCATTTTATATAAAATTATATACTTCTGAGGGGAAACAGGATAATGGTTCTATTGTCTCTTACTTATCTAAATTAAAGTTACCGGTATTAGATGGAAATGATGTTCAGTAATTGGAATCTCCATTTACGGATTTTGAAATTAAGGAAGCTATTCAGGAAATGCCTAATGGAAAGTCCCCAGGGGATGATGGATTCCCTGTGGAATTTTATAAACTTTTTTTATGATGATTTCTCTAATGTATTTGGAGGAGTGTTGAATCAAGTTACTGAAGATCAGAAGTTACCAGAATCATGTTCAAGTGCTTTAATAATTGTCATTCCAAAAAAAGATAGAGATCCATTAAAAATGTCTTCATATAGACCTATTTCTTTATTAAATGTAGATTATAAAATTATAGCAAAAGTATTAGCTAATAGACTTGCTAAATATTTACCCAAATTGGTACATATTGATCAAACAGGTTTTATTAAGAATAGAAATGCATCAAACAATATATTTCAATTAATTACTTTGGTCAACACATACCGAAAGCAACCTATTGTAAGTACTAGCAACACATTTACGCGCTACTGATAACACCAAACGTACAAAAGCAATTTGAATTTTGTCCAATCCCATTCCTCTTAATGAATACAAATTTCCCAACAAAAAATCGTTGGATCTAACGGTAATATAAAATTATATAATTTTTCCAAAAATACTTTAGTTCCTTGCCAAAATGATTGAACTTTAACACAAATCCAAACGGTTGGTTGCATTAGAAGCAGAAAAGCTTTTGATAGGGTTGAGTGGGATTTTTTATTTAAAGTGTTAGAGAAATTTAAATTTGCCCCTTTTGTATTGGTTGGGTTAAGGCTTTATATACGAACCCAATTGCTAGGCTGGTGACAAATGGACAGATTTCTTCACCATTTAAATTGACTCATTCAACTCGACAGGGCTGCCCATTGTCACCAGCCTTATTTGCATTGGTTATTGAACCGTTAGCTCAGGCTATTAGATAAAATGAAGAAATTAGAGGGATGAAGGTTAAGAATGAAGAATATAAAATAAACTTATTTGCGGACGATGTGTTGGTATAGTTGACAATACCGGAACGGTCGTTGAAACAATTGCAAGAGTGTTTATTGAAATTTGGAGAATTATCGGGATATAAAGTTAATTGGAATAAAAGTGAAATTTAGCCAGTTGGAGTGGGAGATTATTTTGAATTTAAAACTATTACAAAATTAAGGTGGACAAATAAAATTAAATATTTAGGTGTGTTTATGGATACTAATTATCGATCATTATATCAATTAAATTATGTACCTATATTAAGACGGATTAAAGCAGATTTGATTAAGTGGAAAGATCTTCCATTAACCTTGATTGGTCAGGTTAATTGTATTAAAATGAATATGTTTCCTCGAATTCAATATTTATTTCAGTCAATACCTTGTTTACTTTCTAAGGGGTTTTTTCAAGATTTGAATAAAGCAGTGCGAGAGTTTTTATGGAAAGGTAAATTAGCTCGAGTGGCATTGCGTAGACTTACATGGAAGTATGTATTGGGCGGACTACAATTACCACATTTTCAAAACTATTATGAAGCGGCCCAGTTGAAGTTTATTAGTAAATTGATGGATTTAGATCAGCCTCCTAGCTGGCTAAAGTGGAGATGGTGTGTATTCCTAGGGTGGAGATACATGAATTTATATTTTGTTGGAAATTGATTTTGTTACAGCAATATGATATGCCGATATTGAAACATTTGTTAAAGATTTGGATTTAAAAAAACATTGTTAGAATTGAAAGATAAATTATCAATTTTAACTCCATTGTATAATAATCAGCTCATTCCTTTTTAAATGTTTAATAATCATTTAAAGATTTAGGATTCTAAAAGTATAAAGACAATAAAAGATTGTTTTGTAGAGGGGCAATCTCTTTCTTTTAATCAATTGAAAGAAAGATTTGATATAGCTGTAAATTCTTTGTTTGTGTAATATGAACTTAGAGCATTGATAAAAGATAATTATGGTAGAGAGATGATTTTACATACTTTGTCGAGATTTGAATCTTTGATTTCCTCTATACCGAAAAAGGGTTATATTTCAGTTATGTATAATTTGTTACAAGATAGTATGGATAAGTCAGATTGGGAGAAATCTAAACTTAAATGGGAGAGTGATTTAGTATTTATTTTTCCTGATGATGATTGGGCGAATGTGTGTCAGGACAATGTAATTAAATTGACTAATGTAAGAGATGGAATGGTTAATTATAATTTTTTACATCAATTATATTTGACCCCGGAAATGCTAAAAAAATATGGGTTTAGTAATTCGGATTCTACATGCCGTTTGGACTTGTGTTAAAGTTCAATCATTTTGGCAAGGAACTAAAGTAGTTTTGGAAAAATTATATAATTTTATATTACCGTTAGATCCAATGATTTTTTTGTTGGGAAATTTGTATTCATTAAGGGGAATGGGATTGGACAAAATTCAAATTGCTTTTGTACGTTTGGTGTTATCAGTAGCGCGTAAATGTGTTGCTAGTACTTGGAAAGATGATACTGAGATTAATATATCACGTTGGTACAATGAATTGAAAGTATGTATTGTCATGGAAAAAATTACTTATAATTTACATGATCATTATTCTTCTTTTGTTAGTAAGTGGTGGTCTCCATATTTGAAATACATCCATTTAGAAATACTTTGAAATGCTATTAAAATTTATATTTTCTTTATATATATATATATATATTTTTTTTTTTTTGCTCCCCTTAAGGGAGTTGGCTGAAGGGGTGGGAGGGTGTTAATGTAAAATATTTTTTTTGTTTATTTCTATACTGTATGTTATGTTTTTTTTCTATCTTTTAAATAAAGTTTGAAATGAAGGTGAGTATTCACCTGTTTGTATTGTTGTTCCGTGGCCTGCAGAACTGTGCCGACGCTGGTTCGCAACACCGCACTGTGCGCTTGCTTGGCCCGCTACATGGCCGCTACATCACCTCCCCCGAACCATCACCCAAAACTAAAACACCAGTTGCGTGTACCTTAGGTGGACACCCATGCCGTCTGGGCTGGGGGCATTGAATGGGTGAAGTGGGATCCACATGGGAAAGCTTTAATTTGTCTACACTAAACAGCTGCGAATGTCCCTCAATGTCCAAAGTATACACAACCCCGTCTCTCTTAATCACGCAGAAAATCATATGGCCATTGTTATGGCACTCCAGGGACCTGTCTGCGTACAAAAACAAAATCAGTGCCCAGGAGTGGTGGGGGTACATGCCATTTAGGGGTTTCATGCTAGTTGGTTGGAACAGGTTTGCTGATTGCGACACCACGTTGAAGCAGCTGAAGGACATCCAAGTCAGAGTTGGATGCGAAATGAATGTCCCCTGGAATTGTAAGGACCATACCATAAACCATCTCTGCAGACGATGCAGTCAAATCCTCCTTTGGGGCCTTGTGCACTCCCAGTAGAACCCTTGGCAACTCATCGACCCAATTGCGACCGGTGAGTTGGGCCTTAAGTGTGGACTTTAGTTGCCGGTGGAAATGTTCCACAAGGCTTTTGGACTGTGGATGGTATGCCGTGGTGTGGTGCAGGTGTGTGCCACAAAAGCGCGCAAAGGCAGTCCATAATGCAGAGCCAGCTCTTCAGCGCTTGACGTCCTGTTTTGCGGAAACTGCCAAAATGTTTGGCCTGGAAGTCAGCCTGAAGAAAACTGAGGTCCTCCACCAGCCAGCTCCCCACCATGACTACCAGCCCCCCCACATCTCCATCGGGCACACAAAACTCAAAACGCTCAACCAGTTTACCTATCTCGGCTGCACCATTTCATCAGATGCAAGGATCGACAACGAGATAGACAACAGACTCGCCAAGGCAAATAGCGCCTTTGGAAGACTACACAAAAGAGTCTGGAAAAACAACCAACTGAAAAACCTCACAAAGATAAGCGTATACAGAGCCGTTGTCATACCCACACTCCTGTTCGGCTCCGAATCATGGGTCCTCTACCGGCATCACCTACGGCTCCTAGAACGCTTCCACCAGCGTTGTCTCCGCTCCATCCTCAACATTCATTGGAGCGCTTTCATCCCTAACGTCAAAGTACTCGAGATGGCAGAGGTCGACAGCATCGAGTCCATGCTGCTGAAGATCCAGCTGCGCTGGGTGGGTCACGTCTCCAGAATGGAGGACCATCGCCTTGCCAAGATCGTGTTATATGGCGAGCTCTCCACTGGCCACCGTGACAGAGGTGCACCAAAGAAAAGGTACAAGGACTGCCTAAAGAAATCTCTTGGTGCCTGCCACATTGACCACCGCCAGTGGGCTGATATCGCCTCAAACCGTGCATCTTGGCGCCTCACAGTTTGGCGGGCAGCAACCTCCTTTGAAGAAGACTGCAGAGCTCACCTCACTGACAAAAGGCAAAGGAGGAAAAACCCAACACCCAACCCCAACCAACCAATTTTCCCCTGCAACTGCTGCAACCGTGTCTGCCTGCCCCGCATTGGACTTGTCAGCCACAAACGAGCCTGCAGCTGACGTGGACATTTACCCCATCCATAAATCTTCGTCCGCGAAGCCAAGCCAAAGAAAGAATGCAGAGGTGAATTACGCTCCACGGTCTGAAGTAATGTGCGTCGGGACACCAAATCTAGCGATCCAATTGATGATGAATGTTTCATCTGTACATGTTTCTGTGTCACTGGATGGCAACAGGATGGCCTCTGGACAACGCATGAAATGGTCTACCACTGTTAGAATGTATCTCATGTTTTGAGATACTGGCAATGGCCCCACCAGGTCCACATGCACGAACCGCTGGAAAAGGCTGAAGAAGTGCCCTGGTGGGCCGCTGAATTTTGGCCGTCTGGCAGGAGGAGCATGTACGTGCCCGTTGTCAAAGTCGTTTTTCAGTTCATGCCGTATATATTTATTTGACATGAGCTTGACTAATGTTCTGATGGACGGATGAGACAAGCCATGTATCTGGTCAAAAAGGCATCGCCTCCAAGATGCCAGAATCAATGGTCTAGGGTAGCCCAAAGACACGTCACAAAGTAGGGTTTGGCCGCCCAGTTGCAGCACCACCCACTGTATGTCAAGGTTAGTAATGGCCGTACTGTATGCCTGAACATTGGGGTCTATGGCCTGTGCACTGGGCAATTCAGAAATATCAATGCCACCCTGAACATGATATACAGTCGGTCTGGAGAGCATATCTGCGATGGGATTGTCTTTATCTGAAACATGGCTTACGTCATTGTGAGTTCTGAAAAGTACGATAAGTGAAACTGCTGTCGTGCCAACCATGGATACGTTATTTTGCTGAAGTCAAAAATAAGTGGCTTATGATCTGTCTTCTTTCTTTGGCTTGGCTTCGCGGACGAAGATTTATGGAGGGGGTAAAAAGTCCACGTCAGCTGCAGGCTCGTTTGTGGCTGACAAGTCCGATGCGGGACAGGCAGACACGATTGCAGCGGTTGCAGGGGAAAATTGGTTGGTTGGGGTTGGGTGTTGGGTTTTTCCTCCTTTGCCTTTTGTCAGTGAGGTGGGCTCTGCGGTCTTCTTCAAAGGAGGTTGCTGCCCGCCAAACTGTGAGGCGCCAAGATGCACGGTTTGAGGCGTTATCAGCCCACTGGCGGTGGTCAATGTGGCAGGCACCAAGAGATTTCTTTAGGCAGTCCTTGAACCTTTTCTTTGGTGCACCTCTGTCACGGTGGCCAGTGGAGAGCTCGCCATATAACACGATCTTGGGAAGGCGATGGTCCTCCATTCTGGAGACGTGACCCATCCAGCGCAGCTGGATCTTCAGCAGCGTGGACTCGATGCTGTCGACCTCTGCCATCTCGAGTACTTCGATGTTAGGGATGTAAGCGCTCCAATGGATGTTGAGGATGGAGCGGAGACAACGCTGGTGGAAGCGTTCTAGGAGCCGTAGGTGGTGCCGGTAGAGGACCCATGATTCGGAGCCGAACAGGAGTGTGGGTATGACAACGGCTCTGTATACGCTTATCTTTGTGAGGTTTTTCAGTTGGTTGTTTTTCCAGACTCTTTTGTGTAGTCTTCCAAAGGCGCTATTTGCCTTGGCGAGTCTGTTGTCTATCTCATTGTCGATCCTTGCATCTGATGAAATGGTGCAGCCGAGATAGGTAAACTGGTTGACCGTTTTGAGTTTTGTGTGCCCGATGGAGATGTGGGGGGGCTGGTAATCATGGTGGGGAGCTGGCTGATGGAGGACCTCAGTTTTCTTCAGGCTGACTTCCAGGCCAAACATTTTGGCAGTTTCCGCAAAGCAGGACGTCAAGCGCTGAAGAGCTGGCTCTGAATGGGCAACTAAAGCGGCATCGTCTGCAAAGAGTAGTTCATGGACAAGTTTCTCTTGTGTCTTGGTGTGAGCTTGCAGGCGCCTCAGATTGAAGAGACTGCCATCTGTGCGGTACCGGATGTAAACAGCGTCTTCATTGTTGGGGTCTTTCATGGCTTGGTTCAGCATCATGCTGAAGAAGATTGAAAAGAGGGTTGGTGCGAGAACACAGCCTTGCTTCACGCCATTGTTAATGGAGAAGGGTTCAGAGAGCTCATTGCTGTATCTGACCCGACCTTGTTGGTTTTCGTGCAGTTGGATAATCATGTTGAGGAACTTTGGGGGACATCCGATGCGCTCTAGTATTTGCCAAAGCCCTTTCCTGCTCACGGTGTCGAAGGCTTTGGTGAGGTCAACAAAGGTGATGTAGAGTCCTTTGTTTTGTTCTCTGCACTTTTCTTGGAGCTGTCTGAGGGCAAAGACCATGTCAGTAGTTCCTCTGTTTGCGCGAAAGCCGCACTGTGATTCTGGGAGAATATTCTCGGCGATACTAGGTATTATTCTATTTAGTAGAATCCTAGCGAAGATTTTGCCTGCAATGGAGAGCAACGTGATTCCCCTGTAGTTTGAGCTGTAAACACAGTGAAACACAGTGATCTGTAAACACAGTGAAATGCCGACCTTTCTAAATATATCAGAAGTGCCGTGTGGCTAGATATAATACCAAGTTCCCGATCAAATGTACTATATTTCATTTCCACTGGCCTTAGATATCGGCTAAAGAAAGCGAGGGGGGTTGGTAATGGCCATTGACAAGAACCACACTATACTCGAGGCGTCAGTGCTGTGTCAAGGTAGCCTCAAGGCTGGGATGCTTTGGCCAAAGGTTCTTTGGCAGTTATAAACGCAACCTCTGCCTCTGATGTCCAGATAATGTCCCTGTGCTCGGTGGAGAGGATCTGAAACAGTGGTCAAAGAATGTCAGCAGCTGCTGGAATGAACCGGTGATAGAAGTTTATCATGCTCAAAATTTTTTGCATTCCCTTAACCGTGGGGAAAAAAGCACTGACTGCATCTGCTTTGCTGAATAAGGGAAATATACCGTCGGCCGTAATCTTGTGTCCTAGGAGGTTGATGGTGGATCTGCCAAATTGACATTTTCCAGGGTTGATGGTAAGACCGAATTCCTCTAGCCGTTGGAAAAGGTGGTGTAAATGGAGGTGGTGATCCTGTTCAGTTTGACTGGCTATGAGGATGTCATCCAAGTAAATGTATGCAAATTCCAAATCCCTGCCTAAAGCGTCCATAAGCCGCTGAAAGGTTTGAGCAGCGTTTTTCAACCCAAATGGCATCCTAAGAAATTCAAAAAACGTGAAAGGGGTAATAATCGCCATTTTCGGAATGCCATCGTTATGGATTGAGTACCATGTGTAACGGTAATGCCCAAGGACTGTTGGAGTGACGAATGATACCCAATTCCTCCATTACAGTAAACTCTGCCTTTGCTTGCTGCAGTTTATCGGGTGGAAGATGACGAGCCCTGGCATGAATCAGTGGGCCTGAAGTGTCTATGTAATGGGACACACCATGGGCTGTTTTGGAAGCAATGAAATTAGGAGAGAGAATATGGGGAAATTCGTTGAGCAGAGCAGCATAGGCATCTTTGTGCAGGGTATGCACCCTGCGATGGGAAACTCTTTCTTTGCTGCATACCAGCAGGTATGATTGAAAAGTTGTTGCATGAACCTCCATTTCACGTCTACTGGCAAGTCATGGGATCTTAAAATATCTGCACCCAAAATGCAACAGAAGCTAAGACACAATTCCAATGGAATGTGGTCCCTCCTATCCCAATTGTGATCTGTCATGTGCCAAAGCTGGGAATGGAAGAACAATTTGCTACTTAAAGAGCCAGGTGTTGTTGTTTATGTGTTTTTTCAAAATAGGTCAGCGGGAGCAAACTGACCTCAGCACCCGTGTCTCCAAGAAACTAGCGCTTACCAGCGTTCTCGGCCGGTGCTTGCGCCAGCTGCCGAGGCCGTTACTGGCAGCCGGCATTTTCGTTTTCTGCCTTTTTTTCTGTAGTAGGTACATGGCTGGACACATTTATGGGCATTTTTTCCCCAACGACGATGATAAAAACACCATTCTCGAAGCCCATCAGTGCGTTCCTCCTTCTTTGATTTAACTGCAGATATAGGAAGCTCGTAGGATGCGGGAGATGTATCTGCTGCCAAACGGGCTGTAATTGAGCAGACTCTTGTGTTGGGAGTACGATAGAGCTATCAGCCTCCCATGCTATGTCATGGGGACGGTGGAAATCCATGTTAGCGATGGGTATGGTGACACGAGATGGGAGTTGGACAGGAATAGAGTTTCAAGGAGTAGGCAATGAAATGACCATCAACTAATGCGAGCATCTCATTCATTAGGTCAGATGGATTCCTGTCACCCAAGCTTTCCATATTCCAAAGAAGCATGCCGCGCTCATGTCTTGTCAATTCCAGCGTGTCCAGGAGAAATTGGCAGAACCTGGTGTACTGGTTGTCCGTCAGGGGAATCGGCAATAAATTCACTTACTCAAGATGCGATAGCGGTGTCCAACGCACCTACGACGTTCTAGAATTTCGTGTCCTCCACCGTTATGCCCCAAAGACGAAACTGGGTTTCACCCTGATTAAACCATACCCGAGGTTGATGGGTCCAAAAAGGAGGCAAGTGAAGTCCAATTGCGTTAACTGCCGCCACTGCTGTAGCTGTGTCCATTATAACTGTAGATTCAAGCTTCGGCTCAATCTTGCAGTCGGGGTCACCAATTGTAGTGGCTACTAAGATAAAGCTACTAAAGTAATGCACACACTCACCAGATTAGTCAACTCAAGACTGACTTTATTCAGATTTTACAATCTTCTTTTATACACCACATGTCCTTGGCTCCACGGGACAAGGCGGGACATCACTACTGGAGTGTTTCCGATCCACGGGACCGGCAGGTTTAAATGAATCCTTGTGAGTGTCCCGCGCCTTCTGGCAGGATACTCAGCAGGACAACGAGCTGTTCTTCAGCACGCAGTACCGCTCCATTAGGTGAGTATTCACCTGTTTGTATTGCTGTTCCGTGGCCCGCAGAACTGTGCCGGCGACGGTTTGCGACGCTGTGCACTCACTCGGCCCGCTACACGGCCGCTACAATTTCCTTAATTTTTCCACAGTTAAATATAATTGATTAATAAAATTATAATGAATTAATCGATACCTGACATTTATAATTTTAGTCATGCTATTCCTACATAAATTCATCCAATCATCCTGAGAAATAAGTATACCTAAATCTTTCTTCCATTTCAATCTAGATTTATGTATATCTGGCTTAAGCATTTTATTCTGTAGTAAAGCATACATCTTGGATATAAATCCCAGTTTAATATTGAACTTTTATAGTTTACAGTAACAATCCAGATACTGTAAACTGTCTCCTCTCCTTTGCTTAACCTACTGCATTATGATTTTCTATCTTGTCGATCTGCATTGTGTTTATGTATTTATTGAGCCAATGAAGACTTTAAGCAGAAGACTGGTCTCAGGAATCTTTTTATGGGACTACCTTGAATGCAGGGATTTAGTTTTATTTTCAAAGCCTCCAGTGTATTGGGTGCCCTTTCATGAATTTTGCATTCAACTGCAGCTCAATCTGGAAGTTGTTTTGACTGCAATCAAACATTGTTGACGTGACTCTCTTTAATTATGGGAATAGGATAGTGGAGAAATAGTAAAATACTTCAAATAATTAAAAACAATTCAGCTGAGGTGAAGAGGGAGAAGTTAAAGGGAACATTAAGAGGAATTTCACACCGGTGTATGGAACAAGCTGCCTGCTGAAGTGGTGAATGTGGATTCAGTTTGACATTTAAGAAAAAACTTGGACAGATATATGGCTGGGATCAGGTCAGTGGGATGAGGCAGGATAATAGTTTGGCATACACTAGTAAGGCCGAAGGAACTTTTTTCTGTGCTGTAGTGTTCTATGGTTCTTTTGCTCTATGGGAAGGTTTTGGGGTGCCAATGCCCCCATCACAATGAATAGACGAATCAGCATTCCTTACTCCAACATAATGGTTTCTTTTTCTCAAGGGTTTTGATGAAAGATTATCAGATGGAAATGCTCATATAATTGGTTTTTCCACAGATGCCAGATGGTCTGCTGCATTATTTCCAACATTATATATCATATTTCCAGCATTTCCAAGTTTTCTTTCTTACATTTACTGATGATCACATTGTACGCCGATGAGGTGAGGTCAGTGTCTGAAATCCCATCTGTTTTATGTTATAAATACATGGCAATGGGAAATAAATTTGTTTGAGGCATCTTAATGGTCCTCAGCTGCTTTAAATAAAACTGAATTTCCTTTGATAGCAGATTGAAAATTATTTAGCTCCTCACTGTCACATTTTCTCCAAAAATCTGACAATAATCCATCCTGTGTCATTGTGCATTCCTTGGTTGAATTAGCCCTTTCCTTGCAATGCTGCACATGGTAACAGAGAAATAAACCTGGATTAGTAGCTTGGATTAAAAAGTACAATAAAACAGCTTCTCCACAAGGATCATATCATGTACTGAAAGCAATTACTTATAGCATTCCAGCTTGCACAGCCTGAACTATTTAACAACATCCAAATAAAGCATTTCATGTCCTCCGCTACTCTGCAAATGTCACGCCAAATAATTCTTTAGGATTCTTCCATCACAATCCTTCAAATTGGACTTTCTGAGACCAAACCCCATTAGCCTTTATGAAAGGAGATCTCGTGAAAGCTGCCAATTGTAAAAGGATAAGGATGATTGATCACCATTTTAACAAGCAGTCAAAGGCTAACAGATAACTTCTTGAAATGCATGATAAGTAAAAAAAAATGCAGCCTTCATTGAAGGGTTTACATGGGAAAGTTGAGACATGCCAATCATTATTTCCAATCAGGCTGGGCCCTGCTCAAGGCTGTCAAAAGACTGCAAGGTCTCATCAAACGGCAAAATTAGGTTCAGACCGGTAGGGCCAATATCTCAAACACTGATCACTCCTGACTCCTCCATTTGGGAAGAGAATGAATGAACCCTGTGACAGGCTGCATGAGGGAACACACACAGCCCAGCACAGGCTCCGATCTCCTGTCCATCGAAGATATCCATGTGAAGTGCTGCCTCAAGAAGACAGCCAACATCACAAAGGACCCCCATCACACTGGTCACAACCTCTTCTCACTGCTACCTTCAGGCAGAAGGTACAGAATGCTGAAAAGCACCACCTCTAGGTTTTTAATCTAACAGTGATCAGGCTCTTGAACCTCCCCTTGTCACACTAATCAGGGACTGCTCCAACACCACAAGAGGAATGCCTGCACTGTTGTAACACCACTTCTTGTTTCTTGCACTATGCTGACTGTGAATATTTAATATATATCTTTTGTATTTATTGGCTCTTTTTAAGTTAATGTATGCTATTGCAGTTGATTTTTTTTTGTTTATGAAGTATCAATTTGGCTGCAGCAAGAAAGAATTTTAGTAGATATGAACATTTTTGGACAGAAAAAACCCCTCGGTATCTGGCACCTATAGGGATTGCAGAAGCCGGATATGCAAATTCTCCGGTTGCCTGAGACACCCTTCAAATGTCTAACTAATAAACCTGCATTAAGAATAAACTGTTTAAAAGACATTGCAAAATATGCAGTAATTTTTTAAAAAAGTATTGTAGTCCTTAATTATGTAAATAATGTAATTATTTAATCAGGTAATTCCCGTTACTTACAAAATTTAAATTTAAATTCAAATCCCCATTGCTGGCACTGTAACAGCGCTGCACTAACCGCTACGCTAACCATGCCGCCCTCAGAATTACCCCACCTCCCCAAATTTTACAGATAAAGCCTTGCTAATATACTTAATACAGGCTGAGTTCCCCTTATCCGAAATCCATGGGACCAGAAGTGTTTTAGATTTTGGATCTTTTCGGACTTTGGAACACCATTTAAAAAATGTACTCATTCGCTCAGACTTAAAGATACATGCATTCACATTACAATACAAATATTTCTTTCTTTCTTTGGCTTGGCTTCGCGGACGAAGATTTATGGAGGGGGTAAAAAGTCCACGTCAGCTGCAAGCTCGTTTGTGGCTGACAAGTCCGATGCGGGACAGGCAGACACGATTGCAGCGGTTGCAAGGGAAAATTGGTTGGTTGGGGTTGGGTGTTGGGTTTTTCCTCCTTTGCCTTTTGTCAGTGAGGTGGGCTCTGCGGTCTTCTTCAAAGGAGGTTGCTGCCCGCCAAACTGTGAGGCGCCAAGATGCACGGTTTGAGGCATTATCAGCCCACTGGCGGTGGTCAATGTGGCAGGCACCAAGAGATTTCTTTAGGCAGTCCTTGAACCTTTTCTTTGGTGCACCTCTGTCACGGTGGCCAGTGGAGAGCTCGCCATATAACACGATCTTGGGAAGGCGATGGTCCTCCATTCTGGAGACGTGACCCATCCAGCGCAGCTGGATCTTCAGCAGCGTGGACTCGATGCTGTCGACCTCTGCCATCTCGAGTACTTCGACGTTAGGGGTGTAAGCGCTCCAATGGATGTTGAGGATGGAGCGGAGACAACGCTGGTGGAAGCGTTCTAGGAGCCGTAGGTGGTGCTGGTAGAGGACCCATGATTCGGAGCCGAACAGGAGTGTGGGTATGACAACGGCTCTGTATACGCTTATCTTTGTGAGGTTTTTCAGTTGGTTGTTTTTCCAGACTCTTTTGTGTAGTCTTCCAAAGGCGCTATTTGCCTTGGCGAGTCTGTTGTCTATCTCATTGTCGATCCTTGCATCTGATGAAATGGTGCAGCCGAGGTAGGTAAACTGGTTGACCGTTTTGAGTTTTGTGTGCCCGATGGAGATGTGGGGGGGCTGGTAATCATGGTGGGGAGCTGGCTGATGGAGGACCTCAGTTTTCTTCAGGCTGACTTCCAGGCCAAACATTTTGGCAGTTTCCGCAAAGCAGGACGTCAAGCGCTGAAGAGCTGGCTCTGAATGGGCAACTAAAGCGGCATTATCTGCAAAGAGTAGTTCACGGACAAGTTTCTCTTGTGTCTTGGTGTGAGCTTGCAGGCGCCTCAGATTGAAGAGACTGCCATCCGTGCGGTACCGGATGTAAACAGCGTCTTCATTGTTGGGGTCTTTCATGGCTTGGTTCAGCAATACAAATATTTACATATGCACAAATTAACAGAATTAACAGAATTAGACAAATTTAAATTTAAATTTAAAAATCTACACTCAATAACGCAACACTTATGACCATTATGTCCTGTTCTCCATTCGGGAATTCTGAACTCTATTATGTTTTGGGTTTTGGATTAGTTTGGATTTCAGGTATTTGGATAAGGGGTACTCAACCTGTATTAATAAAGATAAAGATTCTTACCAGGCAGGGGTAGGGAGACTCTTGGGGAGAGTCACCTCAGTGCTGAGCGGCATTGACCGGCTCTTCATCCTGGGTGTGGCCATTTTATTCAAACATAATTTTATTGAAACTTTATTCAAACAGCTGCTGCAGGCGAGGCATGACTGAGGCACTCCACTGGCTGAATGTTTGTCCCATCTTCACCAAGGGTTTGTGTGTTGCTTCAGAGTACATTTACTTCAACAATTTTAATATTCATTTAAATTTTATTTATTATTTATTTTAATGCATTTGTTTATTTATTTATTTCCTCAATTTTTTTTTTTGCTGGTTGCATGCATTCCAGATAAAGAGGATTTTACTAAATTAATTTAGTGAAGCCAATCTCAATGGGGGCCGTACAGTCACTCCACCCCACCATTCCCCCTCAGGAGCCTCCACATATTTAAGGGCGGGCCATGGACTATAATCATACAATATTTTGTATGTAATCGGAAGTAGTACGGAAAAAAAACAAATAAAGTCGAATGCTTCACAGGGGAAGGACCAATCAGCTTTGTGCAGAGTCCAAAGAGGACCATGGCCAAAAAAAGTTTGAGAAAGGTGGATTTAGTATATTATAATGAACACTTCCATTAAGATTACATCCTGGAGAGGTATGTAGACCATCAAGCTGGACCCAAGGCATTGTTGCTGCCAGCTTAATTCAGGTGTGACTATTGTTAGATTGTTTGAGCCACACAATAACGAACTATAGCAGTTTGACAGACACACATTACTGCAACATTAAGTTACGCACAGTAGCTTAAGTTTTTAGTTCCTGTCCCAGTGGAATCATGCAACAGAACCTGCCAGCTTCATGAGTGACTACTTTTGACAGCTCTCATTAGGTGAGATGTTCCGTAGAGGCACAGCAGGTAAGATACTTCATCAATCTCACCTCATATAAAAATATCTCACTGTGTGCTGAGCAAATAAAAGTGTGCAAGAAAAGGTCGACATTTCAAAAGAATTGGCATGGAGGCATGTGGCAAAGATGTAGGTAGAAGTGACTAAAATGTCGTCATAATGTGAAGAGTATGCAAGGTTGCAAGTAAAGTCAAGAAAATAATTTTAAGGTGCATTAGGAAAGTAATCATGTAATAAAGCAATTTGAATGGCCTATCTTTAAGGTACATTGCTCTGACTTATGAGGAAGAACATAACCACAGGTAAACCACCAGCCTACTGCAGGGGGCAACCTCTGTCCCTGCAGGAGTGTACCGCTGGCCTACTGCAGGTGGCAACCTCTGTACCTGCAGGAGTGTACTGCCTGCCTACTGCAGGGGGCAACCTCTGTACCTGCAGGAGTGTAAGGGGACAGGACAACATCTGGCCGGCTGTCAATCAGTCGGTCTGAATGGATCAAGCCCCACCCGGTTGGGTGTCAATCACCCTCAGGGATATAAGCCTGCGCCAGCCTCCCGAAGTCTCACTCAGAGTTACTGCAGCTACAACCAGCCTGGCTCTGTGGAAGTCTTTGTGTGTTAAAGCCTGTTGTACAGTCTTTACCTTGTGTATGTCTGATTCTAGCTAACAGTCACCAAGAAATGGAAGATGAGATTCAGCAGAAGCTTTTTCTCCATTGAGCAGTGAGAAGATCTAAATCAGAATCAGGTTTATTGTCATGAACATTTGTCACAAAATTTGTTGTTTTTATAGCATTAGTGTTGTGCATACAGGTGCAAAATTGCTATAAATTATAATTCCGTAAGTACTAGATTTAAAAAGTAAATAGTACAAAAAGAGAAAAGTGAGGTAGTGTCCATAGATTCATTATCCATTCAGAATTCTGGTGACAGAGAGGCAAAGCTGTTTTTGTACCGTTGGGAGTTCATCTTCAGACTCCTGTATCTCCTTCCTGATGGTAGCAGTGAGAAAAGGGCATCGTCTGGGTGATGAGGGTCCTTGATGATAGAAGCAGCTTTCTTGAGATACCACCTCTTAAAATGTCCTTAATGAAGTGAAGACTGATACCTATGATGACACTGGCCAAGTTTACAACCATCTGTAGCCTTTTTCTGTCCTGTGCATTGGCACCTCCACATCAGTCAGAATACTCTCCATTGTATACCTGTAGATTTTTGCAAGAGCCTCTGGTTTCCTCCCACTCTTCAAAAAAAAAATGTACAGGATTGTAGTTCAATTTGGTGTAATTGGTGGCATGGTAGAACCTCTTACTGTGCTGTATGTCTAACTTTAAAATTAAAAAAATCACAACCTTGTTAATTGAGAGCTCCATCACGAGACATACAATAGACGTGAAGAGGGGAGAATGAATTTACTGGAATTCCCGGCCATTATTCTGGCTTCAAATGACCTAAAAATGTTTTTTGTTTGTACTCAGCATCTGATGCCTCTCGTGTCAGTATCCAACAATAGTTGGCCAGCATTGATGGATTCCAGTTGCCCTCATAGCACTTTTCCATAGTCGCAATGCCCCGTGAAACCTTTCACTGTGTTTGTCACTGACTGCACAGAGATTAGCAGAGAAGAAATCCAATTGCTAATGCAGAAAATGAATTTTTAATGAAATGTTGCATTTCACAGTTATGTATGCTTGAAGACTTAAAATATGACAGGAAATCATAAAAATAGGTTATATTAAAATAGGTGTGTGATAGGAAAATTTTAAGGTGATTTTCATGTTCAGCAACCCACAATCCATGAAAAGTGTTCAGAAAGCAAAATCTCTGTTGTCCAATGTTACCAGAAGAACCCTGTAAGACTGACAAGAGCTGATAGTGGCACGCCAGACTTAAATCAGCATTAATGGAAGTGATGAACTTGCCAAAGCAATGGAGTACATATTTGATGTTATTCCTGCTGGGGCTGCCCTCAAAACACTTCGTTCAGATGGAGAACAACCATCCAATTAGCAGGAAAGACGTGGTAGCAACCAAGAATGATCCCTATTGCTATAGGACCGCAGTGAGAAAAGATGAGTAAAAAGTACATTCTTTCAGCTTGAGAAGTACGAAATGAGAGAGGAGCAAAAGAAGATGCAAAAGACAATGGGATCAATCCCAACTGCGTAGAGACGGAGGTGTTCCCATCTATTTTGATCTCCTTAAATAAAAACCAGCAGAAGCAGCGAAAAAAAAATTGTGAGTAATGTCAAATTAATTTTGTTCCCCTCACCCATATATTTTCCATTTTTCAGGTTTTTTATGCACTGAGTTCATTTATACTGAAGGTGTTACACTGATAGTATCTTCATTATAAATGAAAGAGTAGGGATTATAGAGCTCCAACTGGATGGTGCAGATCAAATAATGACTGAAAAAAAAGGAAATCAAAGATGTGCAGTAAAAACAGAAAATAATGGCAATAAACCAGGATCTGGGAAAGATAGCCAGAGAGAGAGACTGATGGACTGAAATATAGAGAAGGAGTTACAAATATTCTCCCTTTATTTGTGCTGACTGATATGCTGTATATTTTCTGTTTGTATTTTAGGGTTCCAACATCAGCACAAATTTACTTCTGTCCTATTATATGAGTGATTAAAGAGCGACAGCTGCTGCAGATTATCAGCTGAGAGGGTTCCAGGTTTGATCCAAGCACTAAGCAGAGTTAATTAGCGGAATGGGAGCAAGCCTTCAACATGTTGGGGGAATTAATCAGAGTTCCCGCCCTTGTTTACAAACTTGTGCTCTGTCTGTGTTACTGAGTTGAGTAACCTTGCACAACTATGACATGAAAAAATGTTCTGCCTGGACTGACAATGTCCTTTGAGGAACCTCACTGATCTTTCTGCCATGTGGTTGGCATTTTATATCTTGTCCTATTACAATGAAAATTACTCGCATTTTTGCATATGATGCTTTTACTTACTGTGGAAAGATGTGAGCTCAGGAGTGATGGGTGCTGTGTCACAGTTTCCCATGATGAAAAGACTATTCTGATAAGATCTTCTGAACCAGTTTGACCTGAAGTTATAACAACGAAAAGACAACTGCTAAATATTACTTGTACATTAGATATCAATGAACATTTTCAAATCTTACCCACCATACAGTGTCCTAATTCACCAGTTGTTAAAGATTGTCTGTGCTTTAGGGATTGTTTAGAGCAATAACTTTTCTTCGTTAACCATCAAGTTCTGTTTTTTAAGCCGTTTCCCAGGTTAGCTTTTTCTGACTTGCTGCCAGTAGCCATAAAGACATAATATATATTAAAAAAACAGGGTGGACTTGCTTGGATGCTCAACACTGATAAGACTAGACCCCAACAGCAAATCAAAGAGAATGAATACGTTGTCACAATTTGCTTTTTCATCCAGGAGATCTTCAGGGCATTTTAAAATTATTTATTAGATGAATTTCAATTGCATCTCACCTGGTCTGATCTGCCGCAACATTTATTTTGGAAAAACTTCAAGTTGGTTACAGTGATGGTTCCTGTCCATGAATTTCACTTGCCGTTTGAATGGATTGGTGATTTTTTTTTCAGATTGACAACCAATCCCAGCTTCCCAGACACACCAAAGGACTAGAAAGACTTGCATTCATACTGTTCTTCCATTGCCCCAGGCTACCCCAAAGCATTTTAAAACCAGTGATACATATTGAAGAGTAGATGGAAATGTGGCAGCTAGTTCGCATGCAGCAAGATCCCACTGCGACAAATTAATGACCGGACAATTTATTTGAGTAATGATGGGTGATAGTTTTTCTCTTTAAACATCCTCTCTGTCCAACTTGGGAAAGCAGACAGGACTTCCATTTAACACCATGAATTTATTGGTCAGTTGAGAACCAATAAAAGACACAGTTGCCATCTTCTGAAGTTGCGTGGCAAAGAGCAACAAGTGTAATGTCACAAAGTGTTCCACTTCATACAGTAGTGAGAGGTTACTGTAATGGTAGTTTCCAACATGTTCATTTATTCTGATTCTAACATTCATGCCCACCCACCAGAGCTAAATAGCAACTTGAAAGAATAAAGAAAAACAAAAATAATGTCCCTTTCAAATTTAAAATGATGTACATACCCACTGCATTTTCTAAATTTGTTTCTCCAGAATCAATAGATTTAATGTGACTCTGCAAACAAACACAAATTTAACATAAAGCAATTTGAAAATTAAGCAAACAGGTACATTCTGCCGGGCAGTCGACAGCCCAATGGTATGAAGAATGAATGTTAACGTTTATGTACAAGTCCCCTCTCTCTTCTGAATTATTTCTGTTGTTTTCTCCTCCCCCACCCTATTTTGTCTCCTTTCCCACTCCTCACCCAATCCTCCACCCACATGTTACCAAGATGATTCCACACCTGCCCCCGCCAAATCCCCTCCACAGTTCCATCTGGTCCCACTGTCCTTCACCTCTTCCCCACCACTTCCAGATTAGGAGCAAAGAAGATGGGAGATTTGATAGAGGTATACACTGCACCCACTGTAATTCCCCTATCATCACAATTGCTCCACAGCAGATGCAATACACCTTGAAAAAAGCAACTCATACATATGGCTCATACATTAGGTTTGAACTCTTAAAGAGGACGAAGGAGTTTAATACAGCAAAAATTATTTTATGGAAAAAAGGCTAAAAATTCATGTTAAGACATCCAGCCGTGCTTAAAATATTTATACCCGGGGAGTAAAACAGACTGTTCTTGAATCCGGAGGAAGCACAAGAATTTGCAGAAAGTTTGCAGGACAGAAGAAGTGATGAAGAGATGTAACAAGAATGAAGAATGGTGATAAAGTATATATATATAAAGATGTAAAAACAATATATGTAAAGAACTAAAGAGGGAAAAGAGAAGGGAAGGAAGGAAGGGGGAAAAAAAGAGAGCTTTGTTATATGGGTAAAAAAAGTGTTTTCTGGGGAGGGCTGGGGGTGAGTGGGAATAACCGTCACTGCAAAATCAGTTGATGCTTGCGAGCAAGATCACAATCCAAATGGAAAGGGCAGTTGTGGTTGCCTGGCAAGGGATAAGGGGCAACTCAGAGAGGGGGGGGGTGCATTTGGGGGTTATGGTATTATTGGGTGTGGGAACTGTTTGGGTATTGTATGTTTTAAATGTGTTGTCGTACATTGAGTTTCATAATGGAAAACTAAGAGATGAAAATGGGTAAAAGGGGGATGGAGATGGCAAGGAGGTGGAAAAGAGGTGTAAGCAAGATATAAGATGGCTAAGTTGAACTATATGACTATAAACATTAATGGAATACATAACCAAATTAAGAGGAAGAGGCTACTAAATTTATTGAAGAAGGAAAAAATAGATATAGCATTTGTGCAGGAAACGCACTTAACTGAAGTGGAACATAACAAATTAAAGAGAGACTGGGTTGGACAAGTAGTGGCAGCATCCTATAATTCAAAAGCTAGAGGTGTAGCCATATTAGTTAACAGAAATGTACCAATCAAAATAGAGGAGGAAATAATAGAACCAGCAGGGAGGTATGTAATGATAAAGTGTCAGATATAATCAGAATTTTGGAATTTGCTCAATATATATGCACCTAACGAGCAAGATCAAAAGTTTATGCAGGATATTCTTTTGAAGATTGCAGACGCACAAGGAAATATATTGATAGTAGGGAATTTTAACCTTAATTTGGATACAATGTTGGATAAACCTGGACAAAAGACAAGCAAAAATAATAGTAGCCAAATTTATGGTTAAATCAATGCAGGAAATGAAACATAGATATATGGAGGAGGCAACACCCAAGAGAGAAGGAATATTCATATTATTTGAGTAGGCACAAAACATACTCAAGGATTGATATGTTTGGAACCAGCCCTCTCCAGAGAAAAGAAAAAAATGTGAAAAAACAGAGCTCAATAAACATAAAATACAGGAAGAGAAAGATAAAGTTATGGAGAAGAGACAGAAGATGGCCCCCAAAAGAGCAAAAGTAAGAATAACAGAGAAAAGGGAAGAAGGAAAATCACTGGAGAAGAAAGAAGAAGGCCTTACCTGCACGTCGGAGCAGAGACCCACTGTGGAGAGGAGCGGCCAATCTCCGGTGTTGGTGAGTCCCCAGAAGAGCGGTGTCCTCCCAACCGGCAGACTTCAAAAATGGCTCTCAGAGCCAAGAAGAGGTGCACAACTCTTCGCGCATGCACAGTGCGCAAGTAAAAGGAAAGGTTAATGCCGGCGGGAGGGGGACTCAGCTGAGGAGCAGCCAGCTGAGGAGCGCCCAACTGAGAGACGCCCAGTATCGGGGTGTTCGGCTGCGAGACGTAAGCAAGAAAGAAGAAGAGTGGTGAGAAAGAGAATGAAGGGCTGGAAGAGAGTGAGCGGCAATGGGGTGACTGGCAGGGGGATGAACTGCGGCAGCAGGCCCAGCAGCGGGTCAACCTGCAGCGGGAGGCCCACCAACGGGTCAACCTGCAGCAGGAGGCCCAGTAGCAGGAGACACAGCAGCTGGAGGCCCAGCAAGGTTACAGGAGCAGCTCACCAGAGAAGGATGAAGATACACAGATACAAAGGAGAGAAGAAGATGACACAGACATAGATATAGACGCAGAAGAAGAGGAGGAAGAAGACCAAGAATTTCAAAGGAACGAAGAAGGTAAAATAGAAGGACAAAGTTTAGATAAAGCCTTTTTCGAAGAACAAATGAGGCCATTAAAAGAATGGCTATCGTTAGAATTTAGTTCAATCAAAAGAAAAATGAAAAGAGCTGAAGACAGAATGCAAAACTTAGAGTTGTCATGACTGAAATAGGGAAAAGAGTAGAAAAGGTGGAAGAATGAGAAGCTGCTGTAGAAATGGAGATAAATGATTTAAGAGGGAAGTTGGAAGAGAGCTGAAAAAAAATTAAAGAGACACAAGATTTATTGTCACAAAAAATTGACATGTTGGAAAACTACAGTAGGTGAAACAACATAAAAATAGTGGGCCTGAAAGAAGACAAAGAAGGGTCAGATATGAAGGAATTTATAAAAGAATGGATCGCAAAGGTACTGGGAATGACAGATTCACATGAAGAAATAGAAATCGAAACCGCCACCACATCAAAAACCGAGATCCATATTGGTAAAATTTCTAAGATATACAACAAGAGAAAACATACTGGAGCAAGCAAGAAAGAAGGCTAGAGAAGAAAATAAGCTGCTGGAATATAAGGGACAAAAAATATTTTTTTACCCGGACATAAACTTCGAACTTTTAAAGAAGAGGAAGGAATTCAAGACGGTGAAAACAATCTTATGGAACAAAGGTTATAACTTTATATTAAGACATCCAGCAGTACTCAAAATATTCATTCCTGGGGAACGGAATAGACTGTTTTCGGACCCAAAGAAAGCCCAAGAATTTGCTGAACATTTGCAGAGGAGGAGGAGTGACAAGAAGGAAGACCGGCAAGAAAATATATAAAAATATATAGTAAAGATAATGTATATATAAAGATTTAAAGATGGATAAGAGAAGGGGAAGAAGGGAAAAAAAGGGAGAGCTTTGTTATAAGTATATGAAAATAGTGTTCTCTGGGTGGGGATGGGGGTGGGAGAATAATGGTCACTGCAAAATCAGTTGATGCTTGTGAGTAAGTTGGCAAACTGAATGGAAAAGGGAGTTGTGGTTGCTGTCAAGGGACAAGGGGCAATCCAAGGAGGGGAGGTTCATTTGGGGTTAAAGGGTTATTGCTTGTGGAGATTGTTGGAGTATTTCATGTCTTAAGTGCGTTGTCATATATTGAGATTAAAAAGGAAAACTTAAAAAACAGTAATGGAAAAAAGGGATGGAGGTGGTGAAGAGGCGGAAAAGAAGTGAAAATAAAGATATAAGGTGGCCACATTGGACTATATGACTATAAACATTAATGGAATATATAACCAAGTTTAAGTGTATCCCATTGGAAAAAAAAATCACATATAATTTAAAAGACAAAATTACAATGTTTGAAAAAACCGGGGAACCATATATGGAACATAATAGAAAGAGCAGGCCTCAGACCACCACCACCTAAAATGATAAGAAGATAAACACGATCAGATTTAATGTGAATAAGTAGATGATGCGTCTTTTTTGTTTGTATTCCTTTTGTATAAAGAAATTGTTTTATTGGAGGGGGGTGAGAAGTCAGGGATGGGGAAAAAAAAAAGAAAATGTCACTGAATATTTAGAAATGCATCTGTACATATATTGGTTGATATGGTTCATAGTGTGATAAATGAAGAATTACAAAAAAAAAGGATTGATATGTTTTTGTGGTTGGCCCATTTTTCAAGGGAGAGTTAGGAAAACTGAGTATAAAGCTAGACTACTATCAGATCATTCACCCCTATTATTAGCAATAGAACTGGACAACATCCCACCAAGAACATATAGAAGTTAAATTCCATGCTACTTAAAAGGCAGGAATTTAGGGAGTTTATTGAATGCCAAATTAAAACATATTTTGAAATAAACACAGAATCAGTGAAAGACAAATTTATATTATGGGACACAATGAAAGCCTTCATTAGAGGGCAGATAATAAGTTATGTAACTAAGATGAAAAAGGACTACCTTCGGGAAATAGAGCAGTTGGAAAGGGAGATAGTAAGTACAGAAAAGTAACTAGTAAAAAGGGATGATATAACAAAAAAGAGAGAATTGGCGGACAAAAAAAATAAATGAAACATTACAAACGTACAAGGTGGAGAAGAACATAACGAAAATAAAGCAAAAGCATTATGAACTGGGAGAAAAAACACATAAAATATTAGCCTGGCAACTTAAAACAGAACAAGCTAAAAGAACTGTATTAGCATCAAGGAAAAAGAACAAACAAATTACATATAACCCAACAGAGATTAATGAAAACTTTAAGGAATTTTATGAACAATTATACCGAACTGAAAATGAGGGGAAAGATGATAAAATTAGAGGAATGTTTACCTAAAATTGAACTGACGAAATTGCAAGAAGAGGAACAAAACAAACTAATAAAACCATTTGAAATAGAGGAAGTACAAGATATATTTAAAAAGCTGCAGAACAATAAAACACCAGGAGAGGATGGATTTCCAATAGAATTTTATGAAACATTTAAAGAGTTATTAATTCCTCCTCTGCTGGAAGTAATAAATCAGGTAGAAGAAACATAAAACTTGCCAGATTCATGTAAGACAGCAATAATTACAGTAATACCAAAGACAGGGAAGGATCCATTAACACCAGCATCCTATAGACCAATATCTCTACTTAACTCAGATTATAAGATAATAGCGAAATTATTAGCAAACAGATTGGCCGATTGTGTACCTAAAATAGTAAAACAAGATCAAACTGGATTTATCAAGAAACGACGAACAGCAGATAATGTCTGCAAACTTATTAATCTAATTTAAGCAGTTCAAGGAAATAAGAAACCAACAGTGGCTGTTGCTCGAGACGCAGAAAAAGCCTTTGACACAGTCGACTGGAATTACTTATTTAAAGTATTACAGAAGTTCAATCTACCAGAAAGATATATAAATTGGATTAAAGGATTGTATAATGGACCATTGGCAAAGGTAACAGTAAATGGATATGTATCGAGTCACTAAATTAAGTAGGTCAATTAGACAGGGATGTTCACTATTCGCCTTAGCAATAGAACCTTTGGCAGAACTGTTAAGAATAGAAAATAAAATAAAAGGGATAAAAATAAAGGAGAAGGAGTCTAAAATCAGCTTATTTGCAAATGACATCATAGTATACCTAACAGAACCAGAGATATCAATAAAAGATTTACATAAGAAATTGAAGGAATATGGAGAAATATCGGGGTACAAGATCAATGCAAATAAAAATGAAACAATGCCAATGAGTAACGTGGATTATACAGAATTTAAAAAAGAATCACCATTTAAATGGCAAGCACAAGCAATCAGATACCTAGGGATCAGGTTAGATAATAACTTAAGCCACTTGTACAAACTAAATTATCAGCCACTAATAAAGAAATTGCAGGAAGACTTAGAACATTGGAAAGAATTACTGCTAACGTTGATAGGGAGGGTAAACTGCATTAAAAATGAACGTGTTCCCAAGGATAAAATACTTATTTCAAACGTTACCAATTCCCTTAACAGAAATTTTTGTGGAAAGGGAGGAAACCGAGGGTAGCGTTAGATAAATTAACAGAGACGTATAACCAAGGTGGTTTGCAGTTAGCAAATTTTAGAAATTATTATAGAGCCGCACAATTAAGGTATTTATCAGATTTTTATCAGACGAGGGAAAAACCAGACTGGACTATAATAGAACTGGATAAAATAGGGGAGAAGGTACCGGAACATATACTTTATAAGTGAGATGAAAAGTTTGTGCAATATAAAAGCTCACCATCATTTACATAATACATGGAAGTAGATCCACTTAGAAAGGAAAAAATCGAATTACCAAATATCAAAACTATTATTGATGCAAAATCCACTAATCTCTTTTACAATAGATAATCTTTCCTTTAGAGAATGGGAGAGAAAAGGAATCAAAAGAATAGAAAATTGTTTTTTGGGAAATAATTTATTAACATTTGAACAGTTGAAGTACAAATATGGAATAATTCATGGGACAATGTTTGCATATCATCAATTGAAAGCTTATTTAAAGGATAAATTGGGAAACAGATTGAGATTACCTGAAGGAAGCAGCTTTGAATATGTGATTACAGACACAATGATAATTAAAAGATTTATAATGAATATGTACATTAAGCTGCAAGATAAGGAAAATGATGAAATAAACTATAAACCTAAGCAGAAGTGGGAAAAGGATTTAAACATAAAGATAAAAAATGAAGTATGGGAAAAGTTATGTTCTGGAACTATGAAGAATACAATAAACACAAGGTTATGCATGATACACTATAATTGGTTACACAGGGTATATATCACTCTTCAAAAATTAAAAGAATGGGATTCAACATTATTGAATAGGTGTTTTCACTGTAAGAAGGAAATGGGAATAACGGTACATGCACTTTGGGCATGCATGAAAGTGAAAATGTTTTGGGAAGAACTATATCAGATATTAAATAAAATTACAAAAAATAACATACCAAAAAATCCAGAGATCTTTCTTTTAAGTAACATAAGAAGTAAAGAATTAGGCCTCAAATTGGATAAAGTGCAAAAAAATTCATTATGATAGCCCTAGCAGTAGCAATAAAATGTATAATGTCAACTTGGAAAATGGAAGAGACCATGAGAATACAGCAATGGTACATGGAAATGAATAAATGTATTCCATTGGAAAAAATAACATATAATTTAAAAAATAAAGTCACATTTTTTGAACAAATTTGGGAAAACAGAAGGCTTGCCGAGGACCTCCACCACCTAAAATGAAAATGATAAGACAAGACGACTAGATTCAGTGTGTAACAAATAGATGACGCGTTTTTCTTGTTTATTTTCCTTTGTGTGAAGATATTGTTTTATGGTTTTACTGTATTGTATTTGTTGAATATTTATGGGTTTTAGAGGGAGATGGGAAGAGGGGAGGGAGGGAAAGGGGATAAAAGGGAGAAAATGCCACTGTTTAAATTTAATGAGAAATGTTTGTACATATTTTGGTTGATATGGTTCACAGTGTGAAAAATGAAAAATTATATTAAAAAAAGAGATCAGATATGTTACCGAAGACTCACAAAAACTTTTACAGGTGTACCATGGAGACCATTTTCTGGCTGGTTGCATCACTGTCTGGCATGGAGGTGCGAACTCTAAGGACAAGATAAAACTCCAGAGGGTTGTTAACTAAGCCTGTAACATCACAGGCACCAGCTTTCACTCCATCGAGGGCATCTACAAGAGGTGGTATCTTAATAAAGCAGCCTCTATCTTCAAGGACCCCCACCACCCAGGCCAACCCCCACCACCCAGGCCATGCCCTCTTCACTCTACTACCATCAGGGAAAAGGTACAGGAGCCTAAAGATGAGCACTCTGCGGCACAAGGACAGTTTCTTCCCCACTGCCATCAGATTCCTGAATGATCAATGAACCAAAGACACCGCCTTACTTTTCGTGCACCATTATTTGGGTTTATTTTTAAATTTATTGTTGTACAAGTGATTATATGAATATTTGCACTAATGATGCAGACACAAAACACTGAATTTCAATAATGACAATAAAATTTGATTCTGAATCTGACAAAATTATGATGGACATAGATAAGAGTAAATGCAAGTGGGCTTTTTCCATTGAACTTAGGTGAGATACAAACCAGAGGACATGGGTTAAGGGTGAAAGGGGAGAAGTTTAGGGGGTACATGAGGGGAAATCTCTACACAGAGAGTGTGGAATGATCTGCCAGGTGAAGTGGTGCATGTGGACTCAATTTCAACATTTAAGAACAATTCTGACAGATTCATGGATGGGAAAGGTATATGGACTGGGTGCAGGTCAGTGGGACTTGGCAGAATAAAAGATTTGGAGCAGATTAGAAGTGTCTCAGGGCTGTTTTCTGTACTGTAGTGTTCTATGGTTATATAGTTCTACTCTTCCACCTTCTCCGCTGACCACCTAGCCCCAGTAACCTTTATCTCCCCTTCACCAGTCTCCAACCCCACCCCGTACCACCCTTCTTCCTCTACCTGATAGTTTTTTTTTCCCCCCCTCATGCCTCTCTCTCCCTTTGACTGGCATTTGTCAATCAACTACTTCTGCCAGGTACTGCTCACAAGAGCAGAGATAAAGCACCCCAGAACCATGTCTTTTGAGCATGAACAGAAACATGCTCCCCACCACTGACGCTTCTCAGTCAAGGGGAGGGTGGGAAACAGATGCCCCTCCCAAAGTGATTGACAGCTTGTTCAGCTCACTTTGGGAGGCTAAAGCAATAGTGAAATGGGCCAGGTGGCAGGGTCACTACACCTGGTCACCTAAGAGATTTCCTGCTTGGCAGATTCCATGAATTAAATGAATATTTCTCAACAGTCACTACTGTGGAGGAGATCATGATAGCCAAGGAATTGGATGAGCTGAACCATATTAGAACTACCGGGGAAAGATCTTAGGAGCATTGGAATATATTAAACTGGAGAAATCCCCAGAGGAGATCTCAGCAGTACTGGAATGTATTAAATTGGACATTGCCAGAGGTTTGAGCAGCATTGGAGTGCATTAAAGTGGAGAAATCCCCAGTGGAAATCTGAGCATCAGTGGGGTGCATTAAAATGGATAGATCCTCAGGGCCTGATGAAGTTGGAAATTGGGGAAGAAATTGTGAGGCCTTCACTGAGATATTTTCATCCACATTGGCATTGGGTGGGGGGGGGCCACTGATGTTGTGCCATTATTTTAAAAGGGCAGCAAGGACAAGCAAGGCAACTACAGGCCAGTGAGTCTCACATGAGTGGTTGGAACAATGCTAGAGGGATTGTAAGGGTAGGGCATTTGGTTAGTCGAGGACTGATTGGAGGAGTCAGCATGGATTTATGTATGGCATAGTGTCGCAGGAATCTGACAGCGTGTTTTGATAAGGTGATCAAGAGCGTTGATGAGGGCAGAGCAGTGGACATTGTACATATGGAATTTATCAAGGTCCCATGTAGCAGGTTAGTCTGGAAGGTTAAATCACATGGGATCCAAGGTGAGCTGATCACTGGATTCAAACCCAGCTTAGTGAAAGGAGGCAGGGGAAAGTGGTGGAGGGATATTTTTCTGATTGCAGTCCAGTGAGGTGCTGTAAGGCTCAGATCTGGGTCCACTGATGTTTGCCATCTATATTGTCAATTTGAGTGCCAATTTAGTTAACGATTAATAAATTGGTGGTGCAGAGGACAGTGAGGAAAGAAACCTGATTTTTCAACACCATCTAGATCAGTTGGGAAGGTGAGCCAACGAGTGGCAAATGGAATTTAACTCTGAGTCAGAGCAAGGATTTAGTCAGTGAATGTGGAGCCTTGGAGAGTGTTGTAGAGCAGAGAGACTAAAGGGTACAGGTGGATAAGGTAGTGAAGGAGTTTGGCATACTGGCTTTTGTTTGGCAGGGTATAGAATGCAAAACTTAGAACCTGTGCTCGCTTCGGCAGCACATATACTAAAACTGGAACGATACAACAAAGATTAGCATGGCCCCTGCGCAAGAATGACACGCAAATTCATGAAGTGTTCCATATTTTAACAAAAACTTGGAACCTCATGGTTCAATGTTGGTGAGACTACACATGGAGTACATTGTACAGTTTTGGTTGTGCAGTTATGAGAAAGACATCAATAACTTGGCAAAGGTACAAAGGATATTCACTGGGATGATGCCAACAATGGAGGTTTGAGTTATAGGGAGAAGATGGATAGGCTGGGTCTTTATTCCCTGAAGTGTAGGAGGATAATCAGTGATCATATAGAAGTTTACAAAATCATGAGGGGATGGATAGAGTGAATGCTCACAGTCTTTATCTCAGGGTAGATGATAGACTGTTGATTTAAGATGAGTGGAGAAAGAATTGGGAGGGACATGATAGGAAATGTTTTCACTCAGAGGGTGGAACAAACTGCCAGAGGAACCTGTAGAAGCAGACACAATACTGTAACAACATTCAAAAGGCATTTGGACAGATTGATGGATAGGAGCCCAAATGCAGGCAAATGGGATTAGGCTAGAATACCATTGTGATCAGTATAGATGAGCTGGGTAGAAGGGCATGTTCCATGTTGTATGGCTCTACGACTCCCAGGTCTGATGAATCTGAAACTGTTTCTCCGTACACATGATCCTCGACCTACTGAGTTTATCCAGTATATTCCATTTTCTGATTTTATATCATGCTGGCTCACTTTTTCTTGAGCAGATGGCTCACCCTGACCAATACACAGACCAAAGACTGAACGTGCTGCTAGCTGCCCACATTAAGCCATTTGTGCTCTCCCTATCACTGACATTCCCTATCTAACGCACATCCCTCCTTTACCTTCTCTCTTACTGAAATCTAACTGTGACAAAGGGTCTTAGACCTGAAATGCTGACCTTTTCCCTTGTCATAGATGGTGTCTGCTTCTGGCATTTTTTGACGGCCATCATCTGCATTTTTTTATTCCCAATGGTTGCATATTCCTCAGCTCCCTCTCATCTCCTGAAACCTTCCTCCAAAGCCTTTCTTCTATCTCCATGTCAGGAGTGCAATGGAATACTCTCCATTGTTTGAAAGGCCATAGCTCCACCAGCAACACTTAAGAAACGGTCAGAACAGGCCTGCCAATATTTTTGGCAGTTCACTTCATCCACTGTTGCTGCAGTGAATATTGTCTCCAAAATGGAAGATGCACTGCAAGAACTTTCCAAGCCTCCTTCAACTGCATCTCCCAAGTCACATTCATGGGTACATTCCAAGCACCAACTTCTCATCCATGTGATACACCAGCCTGTATTGGACTTGCTGCTCTGTCACTGAGCCCAAATCCCAGAACACCCTATCTAACAACTCAATGAGACAATCTTCCCAAACAATATTAAATCTTATCATCTCCCCTCTCCCAATATCATGGAAAAATCAGAATGGGTTAGAAATGTAGGAGGAGAAATGAAACTGAAGCTGATAAGGATCAGAAAAGTTGGAAGAACTTAGCCAGTCAAGAGGCATTTGAAGAAAGATAAACCATTCAACAATCAGGTCAGTGACTCTTCCTTGAAATGAGGTGGGAAGGGAGAGTGGTGGGTTTATAGTTTTCAAAGTAGAGCTTGGGGGACAAATAAGACAAAGGAGTAAATGGAGATAGACAATAAGTGCTGGAGTAGGCCATTTGGCCCATCGAGACAGCAGAGCCATTCATTTAGATCATGGATGATTTTCCACTATCAGTACCCTGTCCCTGCCTTCGCCTCATAACCCTTAATTCCCCATCCACAAGAACCTTATCTAACTCCCTCTTGAACTTATCCAGAGAACCCATCTCTACCACCTTCTGCGGCAAAGCATTTCACAGACCAACAACTCTGGGTAAAAAAAAATTCTCATCTCTGTCCTAAAGGGCCTTCCCTGTATTTTTAAACGATGATCTCTAGTCCTAGTCTCCCCCAACATCAGGAACATGGAATCAGTTTCTATTGTGTCCAATCCCTTAATAATCTTATATTCCTCAATCATATCTCCCCACATCCTTCTAAATTTCAATGTATACAATCCCAGTTTATCCAATCTTTCAGCATACATCAATCCCACCATCCCAGGAACTAACCTTGTGAATCTACGTTGCACTCCCTCAATAATGAGAATATCCTTCCTTAAATTAGGAGACCAGAACTGGACACAATACTCCAGGTATGGACTCACCAGGGCCCTGTACAACTGCAGAAGGACATCTTTACTCCTATATTCTATTCCCGTTTTTATGAAGGCCAACATGGCTTTTGCCTTTTTCACAGGTTGTTGAACCTACATGGTAGCTTTTAGTGACTGATGTATAAGTACACCTGGATCACATTGCACTTCCCCACTCCCTAACTTGATTCCATTTAAATAATAATTTGCCTTCCTGGTCCTGCCACCAGGAAGGATCACTCACCTAACTGTCCAAGTCCCCTTGCTTTTTCCTGACATCTTCCTCACATTTCACACTGCCAGCCAGTTTCGTGTCATCTACAAATTTGCTAATGTTATTTATAATCTCCTTATCTAAATCATTAATATATATGATAACCTTCTGAGGACCCAGCAACTAGCCCTGCGGGACCCCACTTGTCAAATCCTGCTATCCTGAAAGTGACCCGTTAATCCCAACTCTTTGTTTCCTGTCTGTCAAACAATTTTCTATCTATGTCAGCACCCTACCCTATCTTCCCCACTATTGACATCAGGCTATCCAGTCTGTAATTGCCCGTTTTCTCTCTTTCTCCCTTCTTAAAAAGTGGCACAACATTAGCCACCCTCCAATCCACAGGCACCTCTCCTGAATCTATAGAACATTGGAAAATGTCAACCAATGCGTCCACAATTTCAAGAGCAACCACCCTAAGCCCCCTACAATGCAGTCCTTCAGGCCCTGGGGGCTTATCAGCCTTCAGTCCTTTCAATTTACTCAAGACCTCCATTACCATTGGAATTTCTATCAATTCCTTCAATACTCTACCCCCATCTGACCTTTACCTGTATCTTCCCTGGTGAAGACAGATGCAAAGTATCTGTTAAACTCATCAGAAATTTCCTTGCTTCCCATAATAATTTCGCCTGTTTCTGTTTTTAAGGCCCCAATTTTGGTTCTAACTAATTTTTTCCTCTTTACTACCTAAAGAACCTTTTACTATCCCCTTTTATTATTACTGGCTAGTTTACCCTTGTACCTCATTTTTCCCTCTTGTATAACTTAGTTATCTGCTGTTGCTCTTCAAAGGTTTCCCAATCCTCTAGCTTCCCACTCCTCTTTGCTATATTATACTTCCTCTCCTGGGTCTTGATACTGTTCTTGACTTCCTTTGTCAGCCACGGTTTCCCTTTGCTCATCTTTGAGCCTTTCTTCCTTTTTGGAATGAACTGGTCCTGTACCTTCTGAAAAATGCCCAGAAATATCTGCCATTTTTGTTCCACTGTTCTCCCAGCCAGGGTATCTTTCCATTGTATTTTGGCGAGCTCCTCCCTCATGGCTGTATAATCCCCTGTATTCAACTGTAATACTGATACTTCCAACTTTCTTTCCTTCTCCCTTTCAAATTGCAAATTAAAACTTGCCATATTTATGGTCACTATTACCTAACTGCTCCCCTACTTCAAAGTCCCTTATCAAATTTGCATCGTTACACAACACCAAATCCTGAATTGTCTTCCTCCTGGTGGGGTCCATCATGAGCTGCTCTAAGAATGTATCCTGGACACATTCTATAAACTCACTTTCTTGTAGTCCCGCACCAGCTAGATTTTCCCAGTCTACCTGATGTTGAAATCCCCCAAAACAACTGTATCATTAGCATTCTGACATGCCAATCTTAACACCTGATTTATTCTGCCTCCTTTTTCCAAGCTACTCTTTGGGGGGCTGTACATGAGTCCCATTATGGTCCTCTTGTCCTTACTATTTCTCAACTCTATCCAAACAGACTCTACTCCACCTGCTTTTATGTCATTTCTTTGAAGGGAATGAAAATCATTCCTCACTAACAGAGCCACCCCACTCCCTCTACTCACCTGTCTGTCCTTTCGATAGGATATATACGCTGGAATGTTAATTTCCCAATCCTGGCCCTCCTGCAGCCATGTCTCCATTATCTCTATAACATCACACCCTCCAATTTGCAGCTGAGGCTCAAGCTCATCCATTTTATTTCTTATACTCCATGCGTTCATGCATAATACCTTTAATCTGTTATTCCCCACACTACTCACCTTGTTACCTGATGCACTTGGCCACACTCTTCGATCCCTTTCTGCTCCTTCTGCCCTTTTAATTTCACTGCCTATCTGAACTTTTCCTTTTTTCTCTTTCCTATCCATTGCCCTATCACTCAGGTTCCCATCCCCCCCACCAAATTAGTTTAAACCATACCCAACAGCTCTATTAAAACTGCCCGTCAGGATATTTCCCCCTTTTGGGTTCTTCTTGTCGATATCATGCCTCCCCGAGAAGAGATCCCAATGGTCTAAGAATCTGAAACCCTGCCTTCTGCACCAGTCCATCAGCCACACATTCATCCGTCTGATCCTTCCATTTTTCCCCCACTTGCACTTGGAACAGGTAGCAATCCAGAGATCACTCCCCTTAGCTTCCATCCTAACTCACTGTAATCCCTCTTCAAGACCTTGTCTTTTTTTAATCTATGTCATTGGTAACCACATGTACCAAGACATCAGGCTGCTCACCCTCTCCTCTCAGAATACACTAGACCTGATTTGAGATATCTCATTCCCTGGCACCTGGGAGGCAACACACCATGCGGGAATATCTAAGATATTGACTAAGATAGTTAAAAAATATTGGCCATGCCAGTAACACCCAGATCCATTTATTAAATTAAAAATTAATATGTGTTTAGACACCGTGAGTAGGAAAGGGCTTTGGCAAATACTAGAGCGCCTCGGATGCCCCCCAAAGTTCCTCAACATGGTTATCCAACTGCACAAAAACCAACAAGGTTGAGTCAGATACAGCAATGAGCTCTCTGAACCTTTCTCCATTAGCAATGGCGTGAAGCAAGGCTGCGTTTTCACACCAACCCTCTTTTCAATCTTCTTCAGCATGATGCTGAAACAAGCCATGAAAGACCTCAACAATGAAGATGCTGTTTACATCCAGTACCGAACGGATGGCAGTCTCTTCAATCTGAGGCGCCTGCAAGCTCACACCAAGACACAAGAGCAACTTGTCCGTGAACTACTCTTTGCAGACAATGCCGCTTTAGTTGCCCATTCAGAGCCAGCTCTTCAGCGCTTAACGTCCTGTTTTGCGGAAACTGCCAAAATGTTTGGCCTGGAGGTCAGCCTGAAGAAAACTGAGATCCTCCATCAGCCAGCTCCCCACCATGACTACCAGCCCCCCCACATCTCCATTGGGCATACAAAACTCAAAACGGTCAACCAGTTTACCTATCTCGGCTGCAGCATTTCATCGGATGCAAGGATCGACAACGAGATAGACAACAGACTCGCCAAGGCAAATAGCGCCTTTGGAAGACTACACAAAAGAGTATGGAAAAGCAACCAACTGAAAAACCTCATAAAGATTTGCGTATATAGAGCCGTTGTCATACCCACACTCCTGTTCGACTCCGAATCATGGGTCCTCTACCGGCATCACCTACGGCTCCTAGAACGCTTCCACCAGTGTTGTTTCCGCTCCATCCTCAACATTCATTGGAGCGACTTCATCACCAACATCGAAGTACTCGAGATGGCAGAGGCCGACAGCATCGAATCCACGCTGCTGAAGATCCAACTGCGCTGGGTAGGTCACGACTCCAGAATGGAGGACCATCGCCTTCCCAAGATCGTGATATATGGCGAGCTCTCGACTGGCCACCGAGACAGAGGTGCACCAAAGAAGAGGTACAAGGACTGCCTAAAGAAATCTCTTGGTTCCTGCCACATTGACCACCGCCAGTGGGCTGATATCACCTCAAACCGTGCATCTTGGTGCCTCACAGTTCGGCGGGCAGCAACCTCCTTTGAAGAAGACCGCAGAGCCCACCTCACTGACAAAAGACAAAGGAGGAAAAACCCAACACCCAACCCCTTGCAACCACTGCATCCGTGTCTGCCTGTCCCGCATCAGACTTGTCAGCCGCAAACAAGCCTGCAGCTGACGTGGACATTACCCTTCCATAAATCTTTGTCCGCGAAGCCAAGCCAAAGAGAAGAAAAGAGAATTTCAGGTTTCAGTTTTTCAGTCTAACAGGCATTGAAAATTTTTTAAAAATGCAAGATTTTGAATTCCAAAATTTAGAAAAGGGAAGTATTTGTACAAAATAAAGTGCAGAATGACTAGATGCTGGAAACACTCAACAGGTCGGCCAGTACCTGTGGAGAGCAAATGATCCACTGTCAAAGGAGGAAAACAATAGAAAACAAGCATGCTTTCAGTTGTGGAAAAGTGGAAAAATAGGGAGAAGAAAGGGAATGCCCGTGGTGGGTAGAAGATAGGCAGACAAATATATGTTGAGTATGTACACTGAGAGGTGACGAAGGCTTCTTTATCGTTGATGGTCTGATACACAGGGGGGGCATGTGAGAGACAACGAGTGGGGGAGGGGGGGAAAGAGTAAAACAATGCTGGAACTCTCAGAACTGTTGGTATAAATATGAAATTAAGGGTAGAACAGGAAATAGCTAACAGGTAAGGTTGCCCTTGTGCAGGGAAAAAAACTGAGTTCATGTTCTGATGTGATTAACTTTAATCAGAACTGGTCGGACATGTTTTGAATTTAATATTGATTTTGAACAGTAGTAGTAACGTACCTAGTGGGAAGTTGACAGATGCTGAGCCTTGAGCTGATGTTGGGTTTCAATGAAACTACATGTGAACGAGGCAGAGATCATGGAGCATGTATTGAGTTTCAGAGGAATTGAAGATGATTGAGATGCAGGTAGTTGAGCTAAAGGCAGATAGAAATGAGAGTGGGAATGGGATGGAGAATTAAACTGACAAGAGACAGGAAGATCAGAGCAACCTGATGGATGCAACAGAGATGTTCTGTAAAGCAGGCAACCAATCAGTGTTTGACATTTTCCAGCATAGAAACCAGATCTTGAGAACCAAAATACAGGACATTATAATGAAATAAGTAGAAATGATTTGCTATGTGACAAGAAAGTCTACAGATGCTGTGGTGCAATGCAGTACACAAGTCCTGGATAAACTAAGCAGATCATGCAGTATTTATAGGAAGTTTCAGGACTGGGTCTTTTATCAGGAGTGCCTTAAATCAGCCACACTCCTGAATAAAAAGGTGGAGATAGACCATAAGACATATGAACAGAAATAGGCTATTCAATCCATCAAATCTGCCCCACCATTTAATCATGAGCTGATCAATTTTCCCAATGCCCGCCTTTTCCCCGTAAACTAATGCTTCGGCTAATAAAGGAAGGGGGATGAGCACAGGTTAACAGGTAAGAGGTATTAAATAGGTGGATACAGGTAGAAGAGAAAGAAGTTAAGAAGCATTAGGGGAAGAGGGGAGGAGGCCCTCTGATCATAAAGGGAAGGGAAGGGGTGGGAGTTGGACGAAAGGAGACAGAAGGATAAGGGACAGAGAGAGAGGCCATGGAAGGTTAACGGAAATGGGAGGTTGATATTGATACCATCTGGTTGGAGATTACCAAGACAGACTATAAGGTGCTCCTCCAATTTTCAGGTAGCCTCGATGTGGCAGTACATGTGGCAGTACAGACATGTCAGTATGGCAAAGTTGCGTGGAAATGAAATGCTTGGCCAGTGGAAAGTCCTCACTGTGGCAGCAGAAAGAGTGAAGGTGCTCAATGAAACGAGCTCCCAGTCTGCATCCAATCTCCCTGATGTAGAGAAGGCTATAGTTGCATTGACATTGCCTCCCTCACCACCATTTTGGGGCCCCATACAGTCGTAACAGAGCAATATTTCACTTGTGAATCTGTAGGGGTCATTTACTGCATCTGGTGTTTCCGATGCAGCCTCCTCTACATCGGAGAACGAAATGCAGTGAGAAGTAGGAGGAGTGAGAGATTATTGTGAAAATAGAACAAGTATGATAGAGAGCTCTGTCAAGAGTGATAGACAGCAAGGACAGTTAAAGTTCAAGAAAGAAATATCAGAGACACTGATGCAGAACCTATCATAACTAGAACAGATACATTGGAGCAGGAGAACCTAGGAAGAATGGAATAGAGTTTTTACAAAAGGTAGGGTGGAAGGATGTGTAATCATGATAGCAGTAAAGTTCTATGTCCATCTGCAGATGGAAATAGAGAAATCAAGAAAGGAAAAATTCAGATTATATAAAGTCAGAGCAGGATGGAAATTGACAACCAATGTGATGGACAAGTTTGGTATGAATACAAACACGAACGCCAAAGCAGTCATCACAGAAAGAGGCAAGGGAAGAGTCTGGGCGGAACTGAACCATTCCACAGAGGTGTAACATGGATCCACGAGGTTCCCTTGGGATTGGGGGAAGTGAAGAGTTGAGAAGTTTTCAACATGACAAGTTCTTTGAGTGGGAGGAGAATGGTGATGGAGAGGATCTATCCTGGATCCACAACACTTCCTCCTTAGTCAGGAAGGTTCAGCAGCAGCTAAAGACCTTGAGGAGGGCAAATTGGTCCTCATCTTGACAACATTTCACAGGATCACAACTGAGAGTGTCTTGTCCAGCTGCATCATTGTGTGGGATGGAAGCTCCAAAGCATCTGACTGTAAGGCAAATGGCTGAAAAGATCACAGGGGTCTCCCTTTCTGTAATGACGACATTCACCAGGAGCATTGCTTAAATACGAATCAAAGCATTACTAAGGACACAGTATCTTTGACCTACTACCATCAGGGAGGAGGTACAGGAGCATCAAATCAGGACTGCCAGACTGGGAAATAGGTTCTTCCTGCAGGCTGTGAGATTAATGGACAGTAACCTGTAACCTTGGGTCTCTTATAAAGGAACAAGTAAATTATTCCAAATAATTTATATATATCTATTTTATGTTCTATATTTAAATATATATTTAAGTGATTGTTATGCACTGTGTATTGTGTGTGTAAGTGTGTGCACCCTGTTGAGAGAAACAGTGGTTCAACTGGTGATATATGTACAAGCAGATGATATTGTAATGAACTTGAACTTTGTGGGGCTGGAATCAAGAAAGGAGCAAAGGGCCTGTCAGCCATGCTGTTGTGGGACAAGAATGTGCAGTGATGGGAGACTCATGATGAAAATGAGTTGGTAGACACCACAAAACTGGAAATTGTCAATCAGTGCAGGCCATCAGAGGTGTATGAATACTGTGATACATTTTTGATTATCCGGGTGTCACTGGCAAGCCACCATTTATTGTCCTTGAGAATCAGCCTTTTGAATCAACGGAAATCCTTTAGTGAAGGTACATTCCCACCAACATTTTCCAGGAGTGTTGCTTAAATAGGACATAAAGAATTATTGAGGACCACCACCATCCAGCACACACCCAGGAATGCAAGGATGGGAAGTAGCTTCTGCCCACAGGCTGTGAGATTGATGAACGGTATCCTGTAACCGAGTAAATCATCCCAAAATATTTATACACTTTTTAAAAATTACATATTTATTTTAAATTATAGATTTATGTATATTTGTGATAATTATGTGATGTGTATTGTATGTGTAAGTGTGTACACTGTGGTCATCCACAAGGAAAAAGGTTCTCCAGGCTAAGAACAGGTTGAAGAGATGAGTCCTACAGGACCACCCTATTTGTGAATCTTTAGAAGGGCAACACAGTCTGTGCACAGTGACAAAGCAATGGAGGGAAGATCTCCAGAGGAATGAAACGTAACTGCCTGACTTTACACTCCCATGTGCCACGGTGGAATTTTAACTGGTCAGTGGTCCAGAACTCTGCTAGTTCAGCAATGAGACCATGCTCTTTAGCTTAGTATGCTAAATCTTTGTGAATATCTCAGTGAATATCTAGAACTCTTTCTCTCCCACCCCCTCAAGTAAAGTTATTGAGCTTCAGTCAATTTAACAAATAGGAAGTTAACAGAATGTGCGTGGGTGTTCCAAGGAATTGAGAAATAATTTACCCATTCACAAACTGGATGAATAAACGGGCTCAAGGAGGTGAATTCACCTCCATGTTTTCCAATGAAATTATATCAAAATTATTTCTGAAGCAAACTACCCCGATTGGAAAAAAATAAATTCTCCAAGTTAGTATGGGAGAAAACAACAGCAGTCAGATGACTTTGCCCCTGAGGCATTTTTTTTCATTCCTAAATAACAAAATTATACAGGAAATGGAAAATAATAATTTTGAAATCATAGCTTTGGTACAAAGCTATTGGCCACCTTAAATTTTCAGGAAGAAGTCTTTCAAAATAAAAGTAACTTGGAGGCAGGATCATAGCATGTTCCCAGACTCGGGAGTCCTCCCTGCCTGCAGAATGATGATCAACTCCAGAGACTGGGTCAACATTCAAGTGTGGTTCAGTAAACTGCCTGAAGCCCGTTCGTGCCCAATCTTTACAATTTAACACGTGAACTTCACGAGTGGAGTCTCTTTATTTTTTTCTAATATTTATGTCAGGTTTAGGAAGATAGGAATGGATGGAGAGCCAGAGAAATAGGATTGTAAGAAAGGCCTCAGGAAAGCTAGAAGGAGCCATGAGAAGGCTTTGGGGACCAAAATTAATGAAAATCTCAAGATATTCTACAAGTGTGTGAAACAAGAGGATGAGTTGAGAGGTTAGGACCCATCAGCGGTGTTAAGTGGAAATGTCTGCATAGAGTTGGAGGAGGTAGCAGAGGTCCTTAATGAATGAATACAGGTACTTTGCTTCAGTATTCACCAGAGAACAGGTCCTCGGCGATTGTGAGGATGACTTAAAGCAAACTGAAATATTTAAGTATGTTGACATTGAGAAAGAGGATGTGTTGGAGCTTTTGAAAAGCATGGTTAAATAAGTCATCAGGACTAGACGAGATTTACCCAAGGCCACTGTGGGAGGCAAAGAAGATTGCTGAGCAAATGGCGATGATCTTTGCATTGTCACTGGGGGATAGGAGAAGTACCAGAGGATTGGAGGGTTGCAAATGTTGTTCAAGAAAGGAAGAGATAACTCAGGAAGTTATAGAGCAGTGAGTCTTGCTTCAGTGTGGGCAAGCTGGTGGAGAAGATCCTGAGAGACAGGATTTATAGGCATTTAGAGAGCCATAATCTGATTAGAGGTTGTCAACATGGCTTCATCGGGGAAAGACATGTTTTACGAGCCTGACTGAATTCTTTGAGGATTAACAAAGCATATTGATTAAGTAGAGCAGTAGATGCAGTGTACATGGATTTCATTAAGACATTTGATAAGTTTCCCCATGCAAGGCTCATTCGGAAACTAAGGAGGCCTGGAGTCCAAGGAGGCTTTGCTTTGTGGATACAGAATTGGCTTATCCACAGAAGGCAGAGGGTGGTTGTAGATGGTTTGTATTCTACATGGAGGTCGATGACCAGTGGTTTTCTGTGAGGATCTATTATGGGACCCTTCCTCTTTGTGATTTTTTAAACATAATTTGGATGAAGAAGAGGAAGGGTGAGTTAGTAAGTTTGTGGATGACATCAGTGCTGTTGTGAGTAGTGTGGAAGATTGCCAGAGTTTACAAAAGGACATTGATAGGATGGGGTGAAAAGTGGAGTTTAATCCAGAAAAGTGGTTTATTTCAGTGGGTCAAATTTGAAGGTTGGAGGGAGGAGTGTGGATGAAGTGAGAGATCTTGGGATCTGGGTCCATAGGACACTCAAAGCTGCTGCACATGTTGACAGTGTTGCTAGGAAGGCGTATGGAGTGTTGGCCTTGATTAACTGTAGGATCACGTTCAAAAGCTCTGAGGTATATTCAAGACCTGTTTAGACATGACTTAGAATAGTGTGTTCAGTTCTGGTCACCTCATTGCAGGAAAGAAGTGAATGCTATAGAGAGGGTGCATTATTGCTTTATGAGGATAGGTTGAGTAAATTTGCTTTTTTCTCCTTGGTGTGATGGAAGATGAAAGGGTGATCTGATAGAGGAGTACAAGATGTACATTGATCTTATTGATGGCCTGAACCTATTCCGCATGGGTCAAGTGGCTAATATGAAGGGGCATAGTTTTAAGGTGCTTGGGAATAAGAACAGGTGGGATGTAAGTTCTTCGCACAGAGAGTGAAGACAGCAATGGTGGTGAAAGCAGATACAACAGGATCTTTGAAGAGATTATGAGATAGGTAAATGGAAGAGAGAAAAAAATCAAGGGTTATGCAGCAGGGAAATTCTAGGCAGTGGATCGATTATGTTATTAGGTTGGCACAACACTGTGGCTGAAGGGCTGCTGCAGTTCTAATGTGTGATCCTTTACTTATCTGTCTGATCAAGCAAAAAGTATACAATTCACTGACAAAAATGCTTATATTTGTCATTGTTGCCATGTTCTGTCTTCAAACAGATAGAGCCTAAAAAGAGAGGCTACGGTCATCAGAGCAGCTCAAAGGTGGTTGCACGAGGGTGAAGAACAGTTGCAGACTTCCTCGATTCAGCAGATTGGGTGGTGTTCAAGGACTCAGCTGAGGATCTGAATGATTACACCAGGGACGTTACAGACTTTATCAAAACAGCTGTGGATGAGTTTGTTCTCATCAAATCATTCAGGGATTTCCCCCACCAGAAGCCCTGGATGAACAATGAAATTTGGAACTTGCTGAGAGCCAGATCACAGGTATTTAAGTCCGGAGATCCAGATCAGTACAGAAGGAGCAGGTATGACCTATGAAAAGCCATCTCCCTGCTGAAGTGGAATTTCTAGATGAAAATGGAAACAACAAAGGATACCCTACAGCTGTGGCAGGGTCTAAATGACATGCCCTGCTACAAACTCAAATCCGGTGCATAGGAGAGGGAAAAGCTTCTCTCACAGATGAACTCAGTGCCTTCCATGCCCAATTCAATCACAACAAGAAGGACATGCACACTTCCATGTCTTCTGATGATCCTTTCCTCTGAGTAACTCAGGATGACGTGTGGGCTACCTTCAGGAGAGTGAATCCAAGGAAAGTATCCAGTGTGATGGAGTACCTGGCTTGGTATTAGAAATCTGTGCTGACCAACTTGCCAACATATTCATGAATATCTTCAACATCTCACTCTGGCAGGGCATGTACCCACCTGTTTTAAACAGGCATCCATCATATCGGTGCTCAAGAAGAGTAGTAACCTGCCTTCATGACTATGACCAGTGACACTTACTATAAATATCTGAGTATAATATGAAAAATTTAGTACCGAGATTTGAGCTTAAAGTGGGGGGGTGGAGGGTCCACCTTATACATGGGGTTATAATTTTAAATTTTTTTTCTGCCAGGTTTAACAATAAGTAAGATTATCAGCAGCTGACTACATTGACGGCAGCGCGACTAGAGGGGGCGGGGGGGAGAGACGGCAGCGCGACTAGAGGGGGTGAGGGAGAGACGGCAGCACGACTAGAGGGGCACGGGGAGAGACGGCAGCGCGACTAGAGGGGCACGGGGAGAGACGGCAGCGCGACTAGAGGGGTCGGTGGGGAGAGACGGCAGCGCGACTATAGGGGGTGAGGGAGAGACGGCAGCGCGACTAGAGGGGCACGGGGAGAGACGGCAGTGCGACTAGAGGGGGCACGGGGAGAGACGGCAGCGCGACTATAGGGGGCGGGGTGAGAGACGGCAGCGCGACTAGAGGGGATGGGTGAGAGACGTCAGCGCGAATAGAGGGGGTGGGGGAGAGACGGCAGCGCGACTAGAGGGGGCGGGGGAGAGATGGCAGCGTGACTAGAGGGGTCGGTGGGGAGAGACGGCAGCGCGACTAGAGGGGGCACGGGGAGAGACGGCAGCGCGACTAGAGGGGGCGGGGGGAGAGACGGCAGCGCGACTAGAGGGGGCCGGGGGAGAGACGGCAGCGCGACTAGAGGGGGCGGGGGGGAGAGACGGCAGCGCGACTAGAGGGGGCGGGGGAGAGACGGCAGCGCGACTAGAGGGGGCGGGGGAGAGACGGCAGCGCGACTAGAGGGGGCGGGGAGAGAGACGGCAGCGCGACTGGAGGGGGCGGGGGAGAGACGGCTGCGCGACTAGAGGGGGAGGGGGAGAGACGGCAGCGCGACTAGAGGGGGCGGGGAGAGACGGCAGCGCGACTAGAGGGGGCGGGGAGAGAGACGGCAGCGCGACTGGAGGGGGCGGGGGAGAGACGGCAGCGCGACTAGAGGGGGCGGGGGAGAGACACCAGCGCGACTAGAGGGGGCGGGGGGGAGAGACACCAGCGCGACTAGAGGGGGTGGGCGGAGAGCCGCAGCGCGAATAGAGGGGGCGGGGAGAGACGGCAGCGCGACTAGAGGGGGCGGGCGGAGAGCCGCAGCGCGAATAGAGGGGGCGGGGAGAGACGGCAGCGCGACTAGAGGGGGCGGGGGAGAGATGGCAGCGTGACTAGAGGGGGCGGTGGGGAGAGACGGCAGCGCGACTAGAGGGGGCACGGGGAGAGAGGGCAGCGCGACTAGAGGGGGCGGGGTGAGAGACGGCATCGCGACTAGAGGGGGTGGGGGAGAGACGTCAGCGCGACTAGAGGGGGCGGGGGGAGAGACGGCAGCGCGATTAGAGGGGGCAGGGGGAGAGACGGCAGCGCGGCTAGAGAGGCGGGGGAGAGACGGCAGCGTGACTAGAGGGGGCGGTGGGGAGAGACGGCAGCGCGACAAGAGAGGGCACGGGGAGAGACGGCAGCGCGACTAGAGGGGGCGGGGTGAGAGACGGCAGCGCGACTAGAGGGGGTGGGGGAGAGACGGCAGCGCGACTAGAGGGGGCGGGGTGAGAGACGGCAGTGCGACTAGAGGGGGCGGGGTGAGAGACGGCAGCGCGACTAGAGGGGGTGGGGGAGAGACGGCAGCGCGACTAGAGGGGCACGGGGAGAGACGGCAGTGCGACTAAAGGGGACGGGGAGGGGAGAGACGGCAGTGTGACTAGAGGGGGTAGGGGGAGAGACGGCAGCGCGACTAGAGGGTCGGGGGGAGAGATGACAGTGCGAATCGGGCAGGCAAGGGGGGAGTGAGACACCAGCATGAATTGGGCAGGCGAGGGTGGAGAGAGACGGCATCGCAAATCGGGCGGGCGAGGGAGAAGAGACACCAGAGCGACTCAGGCGGGTGAGGGGAGGGGGGGTCATTTTATACATGGGGGTAAAATTTTCCCCCTTTTTCCCCTCAAAAATGGGGGGGTGTTGAATTATACATGAAACGCATTATACACAAATATTTACGGTACATCAACAGTGATTAAGTGTTTTGAAAGGCTGGTGTTGAAGCATATCATCTCCTGTCTGAGCAGCAACATGGATCCGTTCCAATTCATCAATCACAGAAAAAGGTCTATAGCAGATGCCATCTCACTGGCTCTACACAAAGCCTGGAACACTAGGACAGCAAAGACATCAGGATGCTCTTTATCGACTACAGTTCAGCATTTAACACCATCATCCTCTCAGAATTGACCAGTAAAACTCCAAGACCTTGGACATAACATTCCACACTATAATTAGTTTCTTGATTTCCTAACTTCCAGACCACAATCAATGAGGATTGTTAAGAACATCTCCTCCACGATCTCCATCAGTACCAGAGCACTACAGGGCTCTGTTCTTAGCCTCCTGCTCTACTCACTTACACCTACAACTGTGTGGCTCGGTATGAGAGCAACATCATCTACAAATTTGTTGATGATACCACAGTAGTGGGTTGTATAAGAAGGGCGATGAGGCAGCATACAAGAGGAAGATTAAAACCCTGGCTGAATGTTGCACCACCAACAACCTCGTAATCAATGTCACCAAAACCAAGGAGCTGACTTTTGACTTTAGGAAGGGAAAACCAGATGTGTACAATCCAGTGATCATTGGGGGAGATCAGAGGTGGAGAGGGTGAGCACATTTAAGTTCTTGGGACATCTTTCCTGAACCCAACACACTAATGGCATTGTGAAGAAAACACGCCAGCGCCTCTACTTCCTCAGGAGTTTTCAGAGGCTTGACATGACATTAAACCCTGGCAAATTTCTATAGTTATGTAGTGGAAAATGTGCTGAACGGCTGCATCACGGACTTGTATGGGAACACCAATACCCCCAAGTGAAGAGCCCCTGAAAAAAGTAGTGGTCCTTGCCCAGGACATCACGGAAAATCTTCTCCATCATTGAGAAAGTCTACAGGGAACACTGCCGTTGAAGAGCAGCAGCAATCATGAAGGATCCCACCACCCAACACATGCTCTGTTCTTGCTGCTACCATCAGGAAAGAGGAATAGGTGCCATAAGACTCGCACCATCAGGTTCAGGAACAGCTACTACCCTTCCTCTATCAGAATCCTCAACAATAACTTCAATTAGGAACTTATTTAAGGAGTCTTACTTTTGCACTTAATTGATTTTTTTATTCTCTCTGTATTACACATTCAGTTTGTTTATATTTATTTTATTTGTTTACGTGTGTACAATGAATCAGTATTTTTTTGCACTGCCAATTCTACCTCGCCCACAGGAAAAAGAATCTCAGGGTTGTATGTGATGTCATTATGTACTCTGACAATAAATCTGAACCTGAAGTTAAAAAAGTACAGGGAAGAAAATAAAATTATAAATTTAACAAAAGGCATGTCCTAACAAATAGAAAATTAAACCTGAAAGAATATGAAAGCAAGATACCCTTTTCATGTATGAAATTCAAAAGCTGTGCCAGTCACATGGTTACATAACACTGCAGAGGCAATATAATACACACATACCTGTGGAAGCATCCATGGTTTAATATACAGTAAAACCCCTAGTATCGGGCACCTAAGGGGACTGTTCCACGCTGGATAAGTGTATTTTACAGCTGCATGAGACTTACTCTTACAATGCCTAACTAATTACAGGTACATAATCCTTTATCCGGACATCTAAAATCTGGAAAACTTCAAAATCCGGCAAGTGGGGAGAGAGACGGCAGGGCGAGTCGGGCGGGCGAGAGACCGGCAGTGCGAGTCGGGAGGGCGAGGGGGAGAGACCCTGTGTCAGGTGTTAATTTTTTTTACACAGTGTAGTGGGTTCCTGGAATGCATTGCCAGGGGTGGTGGTGGTGGAGGCTGGTACAAGAGGGACATTAGACATTAGACAGACATGTGGTTACAAGAAAAATAGAGGGTTATGGGTGTGAGGCAGGGAAGGTTTAGTTTATACAGGTTGGCACAACCTGTAGCTGATGTGCCTGTACAAAGTTGTAATGTTTCATGTTCTAAAACATGCACACAGACACTGCGAGGCTGGGTTGGCCTGAGTGTGTACGAAGCCATTGAATGAGGGATTTAAAGTGCTGGTGTAAATGGGTCAATAAATAACCAAAAATTATCCCATGAAATAAAATGTAGATTTTTTCATTGTTCATTGAGGGGTTTTCAAGCCAGAGGTTGTGCGCAGTTGTCAGTCTTCAATCGAGCAGCAACTAGCCTCATTAACTGAAAACCAATATGTCAGTGGGACTGACAGTTCACTTCTGGTGTAAGAGCTCACTTCGCCACAAATTGCAGCGTAGATCTGCTTGTGAAAGCCTGCATTAGGTTCCAAAAATGATAAAATTCACAACATGCTTAAATATAGAGATAATACCAGCACAGGTTAACATCTTCAAATCTAAGAGCAGGGCCGTCGACACGGAATCCTTGAAAATAATAGAGCCAAAGAGCTATCCAGCATGGAATTTCTGCCCAACAGTCCATCCAGACCAAGTTGCTTACTTGAGCTAGTCCCATTTGCTAGTTTGGCTAATATCCCTCTAACCCTTTCCCATCCTTGCACCTGTCTGAATATTGTTTAAACATTACAATTGTACCATTTTTCTCATTTCTTCATTCCATATACCGTTAGACGATAAGATATAGAAGCAATAAAAGGCTATTTAACCCATCGATAGTTCTCCACCACTTAATCATGAGCAGATCCATTTTCCTACTCAGCCCCTCTGCCAGGCCATCTCCCAGAACCTTTGATTCCCCTAGTTAATCAAGAACTCATTAATTTTGCCTTAAATACATCAAATGACCTGGCCTGCTCAACAGCCTGGGGGAAAAACAATCCATAGATGTACCATCCTCTGCCTCAAGAAATTCATCTGTGTTGCTATTCTAAACTACCACCCTTCAAACCTGAAGTTGTGCCCTTCTGTACCTACTTTAATATCATTTGCAAACTTGGCTACTAAACCATTCATTCCATAATATAAATACAACATAAAATGAAGCAGCCTCAACACCAACCCCCATGGAACACCACTAGCAACTGGCAGCCAACCAAAATATGATCTCTATTTTCCAACTCTGCTTCCTGCTAATCAGCCAATGCTCTACCCACTCAAGTATGTTTCCTGTTCTACCATGAGCTCTTATCTTGTTAAGTAGCCTCATGTGTGGCACCATTTCAAAGGTTTTCAGAACATCCAAATAAACAACATCCACTGGATCTCTTTTATCCAGCCTGTTTGTCACTGCTTCAAAGAATTCCAATAGGTTTGTCAAGCAAGATTTTCCATTATGGAAACCACGCGTGCTTTGGACTATCTTGTCATGTGCCTCCAAGTACTCCAAAACCACATCCTTGACAATTGACTCCAACAACTTCCCAATACTGATGTCAAGCAAACTGGTCTATAATTTTCTTGCTGCTGCCTCTCTCCCTCCTTGAATAGTGGGGTAGCAATTGTGATTTGTCTTCCAGGACAATGCCAGAATCGACTGATTCCTGAAAGATCATTATCAATGCCTCCACGATCTCTAATATTACTTTTTTCCAGAACCCGAGGAGTTCTGGTCTGGGACTTATCCATCCTTAAGATCATGCAACTTCTAAGCACCTTCTTCCTTGAAATAGCAACTGTACTCCCTTCTGGATAACTTTTGACATCTGTCACACAGCTAATGTCTTCCACAATGAAGACTGATACAAAATACTCAATTAGTTCCCATGCCATCTCCTTGCTCCCATTATTATTTCTCCAGCATCATTTTCTAGTGGTCTTATATCTACTCTCATTTCCCATTTACTCTTTATATACCTGAAGAAGCTTTTTATATCCATTATCCCAATTCCCTGATGGGCTCATCAACAAGCTGCTCCAAAAAGCCATCTTGTAGTCATTCTACAAATTTGTTCTCTTGAGATCTAGTCCCAACCTACTTGCTTGTTAATATCTCCCATGACTACCATAACCTTTTCTGACTCACCTTTTCTATTTGCTGTTTTAATTTGTTGTCCATATCCCTGGCTACTATTTGGAGGTCTGCATACAACTGCTAAGTGACCTTTTACTCTAGCCATTTCTTAACTCAACCCACAATGATTCTGTATCTTCTGATCCTATGATCTATGTTCCTCTTTCTAATGATTTAATGTTATTCCTTAACAATTGAGCCACCCCACTCCCTCTGCTTACCTGTCTATCCTTTCAATCCACTGTGTATCCTTGGACATTCAGCTCCCAATGACATCCATCCTGATGGCCACAATATCATACCTGCCAATCTGTAGTTGCACTACAAGGTCATCCACTTTAGTTCTTATGCTGTGTGGATTTAAATATAAAGCCTTTAACCCTGTATTTGTTACTTTTTTTGACTGTCCCTGTTAAATTGCAACGCATTCCAATGGCTGTAATTTTGCCCTATCTGCCTGTCCTTCCACACAAACCTACCAGCTTTCTCTACGTGTGCGCCAACCTCCTCTTCCCCTTCATTTTGATTCCCACTCCCCTTCAAATCTAGTTTAACCCTCACCCTTCCCACACCCCATGACCTGCATTAGCAAACTTTCCCTCCAGTTCAGGTACAATGTGATCCCGTTGTACAGGTCACCCTTTCCCTAGAAAAGATTCCAATGATCCAAGAGTTGAAACCTTGCCCCCTACAGTATCTCTTCAGCCACTCATTTGTCTGCATTATCTTTATATTCCGACCTTCCCTAGCTCATGACACTGGAAGTAATCCAGAGATTACCACCTTGAAGGTCCTGCTCTTCGGTCTCTTTCCTAACTATCTAAACTTACTTTGCAGGACCTCTACTTTACTCCTGCCTATGTCATTGTTACCCATATGTACCACGCCCTCTGGTTGCTTACCATCACCTTTAAGAATATTCTGCACCCGCTCAAAGTCATCCTGGACCTGAGCACCTAGGAGGAAACACACCATCATGGAGTCTCTTTTGCGGCTGTAAAATCTCCTATCTGTTCCCGTGCCTGTCAAGTCCCCTATGACTATCATTTTGCCTGATTTCACCTTTCCCTTCTGAGGCTCAGAGCCAACCATGGTGTTATTGGTTTGACTGCTGCCTTGCCCAGAAAGGTCATCCCCTCAGCTGGTATAATTGTTTTTGCTGAGGGGAATTGCCACAGGGGTACACTGCACTGCCTGCCTGCCTGTTCCCTTTCTCTCTCCCAACTTTCACCTAGTTGCCTTCCTTGTGCTCCCAAGTCTGATTGCATCCCTATAACTCCTGTCTATCATCCCCTCAGCCTCTCGAATGATCCAGAATTCATCCGACTCAAGCTCCAATTCCCTAACACGGTTTGTAAGGAGCTGCAGTTGGAGGCACTTCTTATGGATGACGTTGTCAGGGGTACTGTTGGCTTCCTTCACATTCTGCAAGAGCATGTACCTGCCATGGCTGCCATACCCATCACCCTCTGTGTGAAAAAGTGGCCTTCAGGTTCCTTTTAATCCTTTCTCCTCTCACTTAAAGCTATGCAGTTTAGTTTCATATTCCCCTACCCTGGGGAAATGTCTACCCTGGGGAAATGTCTGTGTCCATTCACCCTCATGATGTTATATACCTCCTCTAAGGTCCAATGTTCTAGGAAAAGTCCTAGCTTGTCCAAAAATTACAAGTCATGGAAAAGTACCAGTACACAGCCATGTCATGTCATCCCATGATCTGCTTGTCCTCTGATTTTCCTGTACTTATCGAAACCAAAGGTTAATGCATTTTATTGGCAAGTTTTTTTAATAACTGAAATAAATCAATTTTTGTGAACACTAATTAAAAATTCAGGAGAAAACTAAAACTGATGCGAGAGTAAAAAATAATTTAATTTAATTTAAATTATATCAATGTAATTTAATTGACTGTATTTTCAATTGTATGAAGGTTGGGGGAGGGGTTGAGGAGGTGGGAAGGGGGATAAATACAGACTATGTTACATGAATGTTGAAAAAAAATTACATGGTTTGTTTGAATTTTAAGAGTCTATGAAAATTAAAATAAAATATTTTTTAAAATTATATGAACCAAAGGCAGGAAAATGGGATGGGCCCAGAATGCCAACTTGGTTGGCATGGACGTGTTGTGTGACTGATCTGCCTGCTGCACATGTGCCTGTATAAATGCCTGTGGCAAGTGAAGCAGCCATGTGACATAATTGTCAATGCCCAGAGTTCCCCAATCAATTCCTTGAAATGATCCTCTTGTCAGTTTGGACACACAAGAGGCACATTCAGAGGTAGATCAGGAGTTAATCCTGATAAAGTGAGCATTTGGAAGTCAAGGGTAGGACGTACCATGAATGATAGGGAATTAAGGAGTACTGAGGGTATATAAATCCAATGATCCCTGAAGGTGCTAGCACAGGTATACAGGGATACAGGATGGAATGAAGGTATGCAGAATCTACACATATACTGCTGGAGGAATTCAGCAGGTCAAGCACATCAGTGGAGTTAAAGAATAGTTAATGCCTTGAGCCGAAACTGGAGACATGGAGAAGCTTGGTTGGCAAGGGTGGGACAAGGGTACCATGTGAGATTGGTAACAAGGCAGCATTGAAATATGATGGACAGAGCAGAATGGGGGGGGGGGGGGTTTAGTGGTAACATTGATGAAAATTATGAGTTCTGCACGGGTGCAGAAAAAGCCCCAATGTAGTCATCGGTGTAACAGAGGAAAAGTTGGGGGTGGTGTCAGGATCAGTTTGGATCAAAGACTGTTCCACATCGTCAGCAAAAAGGCAAGATCATTGGGAGCCACACGCCACACATAAACTTTTGGTTTGAAGGAGATAAGGAAAAGAAGTTAGTCAGGGTGAGAAGAAGTTGCGCCAGGGGGATGAGTGTGTTGGTGAAGGGAAACTGGTCAGAGCATTGTTCCAGAAAGAAGCAAGGGGTTATTAGACCTTCCTGATGGGGGATGAAGACAGACAGAGACTGATGAAGATGAGACAGTGGGAACCTAGAAATCAGAAGATGGTTCCACCCCTCTGACACGATTGACAGAAAGGATATCAACTCGGAAGATGCGGAATCTATATGGGTAGAACTGAGGAATAGCAAGGGGTGGAAAACGTTAGTGGGGGTGGTATATAGGCCTCAAAATAGTAGTGTAGAGGTGAGGGAAGGTATTAAAAGAGAAATTAGAAAAGCGTGCAATAAGGGAACAGCTGTCATCATGGGAGACTTTAATTTGCATATAGATTGGACTTGTCAAATTGGTAAAAATACTGAGGAGGAGGAATTCCTTGAATATTTATGGGACTGTTATCTAGACCAATATGTCGAGGAACCAACTCGGGAGCAGTCCATTTTAGATTGGGTATTATGCAATGATAAGGGGCTAATCAACAATCTTGTTGTACGAGGCCCTTTGGGTAGGAGCGATCACAATATGATCGAATTCTCACTCGACATGGAGAGTGATGAAATTAAAATTAAAACCGAAATTAAGGTCCTGAATTTAAATAAAGGGAATTATGATGGTATGAGACGGGAGTTGAGTAAGATTGATTGGGTGGTGTTTATGGGGGAGTTGACTGTGGATAGACAATGGAAAGCATTCACAGATCTAATGGAGAAATTGCAAAAATTGTTTATACTGGTTTGGCATAAAAATAAACCAAAAAAGGTGACTCAACCGTGGATAACAAGGGAAATTAGAAACAGCATTAGGTCCAAAGAGAGAGCATACCAATTGGCCAAAAAAAGTACCACAACCGAAGACTGGGAGCAGTTCAAGATGCACCAAAGGAGGACAAAGGGATTAATCAAGAGAGCAAAAATAAATTACAAAAGTAAGCCGACTGCAAAAGCTTTTATAAATATGTCAAGAGGAAAAGATTGGTGAAATCCAGAGTAGGTCCCTTGCAGTCGGAATTAGGGGAATATATAATGGGGAATAAGGAAATGGCAGACCAATTAAATTCTTACTTTAGTTCTGTTTTTACAAGAGAGGATACAAATAACCTCCCAAGGATGTTGGGAAACATAAAGACTAATGCAATGGAGGAACTGAAAGAAATCAGTATCTCTAAGGACATGGTCTTGGGGAAATTGATGGGATTGAAGGCAGATAAATCCCAAGGGCCTGATAATCTACATCCTAGGGTACTTAAGGAAGTGGCCATTCAGATAGCAGATGCTTTAAGAATTATTTTCCAGAACTCGATAGACTCAGGGTCAGTACCCATGGATTGGAGGGTAGCTAATGTTACCCCACTATTTAAAAAGTGGGGTAGAGAAAAAGCGGGGAATTATAGGCCGGTGAGCCTTACATCAGTAGTGGGCAAAATGATGGAATCCATTATTAAGGATGTAATAGCGGAGCATATGACTAGAAGAGAAGGGATCGGACGGAGTCAACATGGATTTACAAAAGGTAAATCGTGCTTGACAAATCTATTGGAATTCTTTGAGATGGTGACAGGTAAAATAGATGGGGGAGAGCCAGTGGATGTGGTATACCTGGACTTCCAAAAGGCCTTCGATAAGATCCCGCATAAATGACTGGCTTCCAAAATCAAGGCTCATGGGATTGGGGGCAAAGTATTGATGTGGATTGAGAACTGGCTGGCAGGTAGAAGACAGAGAGTTGGGATAAATGGCTTGTTTTCTGAGTGGCAGGCGGTGACCAGTGGGGTGCCACAGGGATCTGTACTGGGACCCCAGCTGTTCACAATTTATATTAATGATCTGGATGAGGGGATTGGATGTAATATCTCCAAATTTGCATTTGAATGGCAATAGATTAAGAGATGGGGAAGTGCAGAGAGACCTAGGGGTACTTGTACAATTCTTCAAATTTGCATTTGAATGCCAATAGATTAAGAGATGGGGAAGTGCAGAGAGACTTAGAGGTACTTGTACACCAGTCTCTGAAGGCAAGCATGCAGGTACAGCAGGTGGATAAAAAGGCAAATGGTATGTTGGCCTTCATATCAAGAGGGTTTGAGTATAGGAACAAGGATACCTTACTGCAGCTGTACAGGGCCTTGGTGAGACCACACCTGGAGTATTGTGTGCAGTTTTGGTCACCTTATCTAAGGAAGGATGTTCTTGCAATGGAGGGAGTGCAGAGGCGATTCACCAGGCTGATACCTGGAATGGCAGGAATGACTTATGAGGAAAGATTGCACAAATTGGGATTGTACTCGCTGGAGTTTAGAAGATTGAGAGGGGATCTCATAGAGACATATAAAACTCTGGCAGGACTGGACAGAATGGATGCAGATGGGATGTTTCCAATGATGGGAAAATCCAGAACCCGGGGCCATGGTTTGAGGATAATAGGCAAACCATTTAGGACCGAGATGAGGAGGAATTTCTTTACCCAGAGGGTGGTGAATCTGTGGAATTCATTGCCACAAAGGGCAGTAGAGGCAGATTCATTAAATATATTTAAGAGGGAATTAGATATATTTCTTCAGTATAAGGGTATTAAAGGTTACGGAGAGAAGGCGGGGACGGGGTACTGAACTTTAAGATCAGCCATGATCTCGTTGAATGGCGGAGCAGGCTCGAAGGGTCGAATGACCTACTCCTGCTCCTATCTTCTATGTTTCTATGTTTCTCTTCACCCCATTTCCCCACTGAATTCTTTCCTGTGTCTCCTCCCTCCCCCCTTCCCCACCCCACCCCACCTCACCCTTTAGTTCCATCTGGTTTCTCTTTCTACATTCAATCTCACCTTCTCTATATGTCAGATTCCACCACTTGACCCCTTGGTTTTTTTTTTGTCTCTCTTCCCCTTTCTATGCTATCTGCTGATCTATTTCCTCAGTCAGCCATGTTTCACTTCTGCCATTCCAAGTGGGGCTCCTGACCCACCCCTCCCACCCTGTCATCTTTACAGTAGCTTCTTTTCTCCACTTTCCCATTGTCCATAAAAGGTTTTGGACTGAAACATCAAACATTCTCTCACTAATGCTCCTCGACCCATCTGAGTTCCTCCAGCAGATTGTGCTTTCCTTCAGATACCAGATTTTGCAGTCTCCTGCATGTCTTAAAGTATACAGGATATTTGCCTTTATGGGAACAGGAACATTACAATTCTGGTCAGCATATTATAGGAAGAAGAGATACAGAAGAGATTCATCAGGGTGTTGCCTTGGATGGAGGGTTTCAGTTAGGATGAGAAATTAGAGGATGGGTTGTTCTCCTTGGAGCAGAAGAGGCTGAGGGCAGACCTGGTAGAGCTAGCAAGTTTATATCAATCCAAATCCATCCCCTGTTCTAAAACAAACTGCAGTAGCAACCGATTACTTACAAGCAAAGCTCCGCAATTGATGAGAAATTCAGAAGTGATGATCTGTGGTCTAAATACCTAAAAAAAAAATCAGTGACAATTCAGAATCTTTATAAATAACACCAGCATTAAATATTAAAGATCTCTGAAAATTTCTATAATACTATGATTCATCTCCAATCAATGAATGTGTTATTTCTGAGCAATGTCATAACCATACAGAAAAATATTCCAAGAATTAAACAAGAAAGAGAAAGTCTGCAGATGCCAGGGTCGAATGCAATAAACAAACGTGCTGGCAAAACTCAGCAGGTCACACAGAATCCATAGGAAGTAAAGGGGGACGAACGATTCAGACCTGAGCCCTTTGTCAGGTAACAACAAAGGGCTTTACTTCCTACAGATGATGCGTGACCTGCTGAGTTGCTCCAGTAATTTTTTTTTGCTTGGTTTTTATCATCTGAAGCTAGTGTGTTTCTCTAAAACTAGAGGGCATTGGATTTTGGGGAGAGGGCAAGATTTGAAGGGCACCTGAAGGGGACTTTTTTTATACAGAGGCTGGTAGGTAGATGTAATAAGCTGTAAGAGGAAATGGTAGAGATGGGTACGGTTAAAAATAGGTCTAGTTCTATTTTTTCTAATTATTTCTTTAAACCTTCTATGATTAATGTAACTTTTAAAGAATGGTATAGATTGGGTATTAAATGTTTTATAGATTTATTTATCGAGGGGAGTCTTTCTTCATTCGAACAACTTTCAGTTAAATACAGTCTACCAAATATTCACTGTTTTCATTATCTCCAGATTAAAGATTTTTTTATGATCTCAATTGCATACATTTCCTAAGAGGACTGATAAGAATTTAATTGATGTAATTTTTAAATTACAACCTTTCTATAATGGTTCACTATCTAACATTTATGATATGCTGTTGGGAATAAGAGAGGGTCCCTCAGATAAAATTTAAAAAGTCTGGGAACAGGATCTACAGCTTTTAATTTCTGAAGAAACTTGGAATGTAATTTTCAAATTGGTTAATACCTCTTCTTTACATGCCCACCACTCTCTCCTATAATTTAAAGTAGTCCATAGGAGTCAAACTATCTAGTTTTTATGTGAAGGTATCTCCTTGTTGTGATAAATGCAACAATGAAGGTGCATCATTAATTCATATGTTCTGGACATGTTAGAATTGAATTGAATTGAAATATTTTACTTATATAGCTCATTTTAAACACAACGGAATGTTGCTCCAAAATGCTTTACATCAATTAATCAAAAAATGCACAAAGCACAAAATCAACATACACAAAAGACTAGACACCGGATAAGAGTCATCTCACAGAATAGTAATGGGTTGGAGAAATATGTGGGCGGTGACAAACTGCCTAAACACACTGGAACAGCTGATTCAACCCCATGCTTTACAAACCCAAACTATCTGGGTGGGCGTTACAGCTCCCTAGACAATCATGACAAAAGCGAGGCCAATACTTTTATCTGAGGTCAGGCGAATCAATTCAAATTCGAAGCTTATCAGCATTTCTTAAAGCTGCGACAATTATAATGACCAGCAGTAAAAAAAAATGAGATAACACTCTTGGAGACTAATGCATCATTGGGGTAAAACACAAGATACTTTAGACAAAACATAATTTAGACTTTAGACTCAAAACATTACATAAAATTTCTTAAATCACAAGCTAAACTAAATTTATTATACATAAAACACTCACTTACAATTATATGAAAAACCAAAAAATCAGTGCCACCAATACTTCAACTAGAAACCAACACTAGCACCATAAGGGTTGAAAGACCGTAGCAGCCCTCGGTAGCTCAAGTAAGGAGTCTCTCTGTTCACATTCTCTGGTGCCTGGGATTATAAAATAGGCACCTCCATGCCCCACAGGCACCCACATTACCACCAGCCCCCACAACATGGCCCCTCAGGAACGCCCCACCAGCATGGAGAAGTCCTGGTCCCACAGACGTCCACAATTCAGCTCCATAACCTTGGTGAGGCACCCACTTGAACATGCATGCCAACTTCGCCCAGCGACAAACCCTGGGATCCACCTTAGTCATTGCAGCTCCACGTCGGTCGTCCCGACCCCAGGCTGGGCCGTTCCGGCCTACACACCAATCACAGGCCACACTGCTGTCCTCCTACCCTCCACGCCGACATTTCAGGTGCCCACCTCAGCAGTCAGGACCTCTGCAATGGACACTCCTCAGACAGAGCGAGAGTCACCACCAGTGTATTTTTCAGGCCACTCTTTGGTGCTCATCTGCCGGTTCCAGTGCCTCAGACATTGTACACGGCTACATACTTAAGGTAATGTGCACCCGGATTCCAGAGAGCTGCATTGAACTGCAGTCACATCACTGCCAGAGTCTTAGAAATATTGGAACAAAGTATTTCAAGCTTTCTCTGCACTTTTTAAAGTTAATTTTAAACCTAATCCCTTAACTGCTTTATTTGGTATTTTTGGAGAGTGTGACATAACTTTAACAGCATCTGAGCTGCTTGAATTAGCTTTTATTTTTCTTATGGCTAGGCAGGTGGTGTTGCTCAGATGGAGGGATGTTACCCCCCTAATTATGCTCAATGGCTACATTATGTCATCATGTTTAAACTTAAAAAAGATTTGATGATCAATTTCTAATTTGAATTCAAATTTTCAATCACTGTGTGGACCCTTATTGAATTACCTTTATAATCTTTGATTTGTTATGGAGGTAGAAATGTTGATTAATGAGGAAATTTATCATTTTGATAATAATTCTGTCTTTCTTTAGTTTTGGCCAAACAGCTTCTTTCTTGGTAGTGAGTTTAGATCTTCCTTTTTTAAAATAATAAAATAATATATCAATGCAATATAATCTGTTTGATTAAAACATAGGGTTCCTTGGATGAAATGATATGATTTCAGTGTAATGTATCTTCTTGACATTTAACATATGTACTCTGTATTTTTGGATGTGAAATTTCAATGTTAATTAAAATTTTGAAAAAGGAAAAAACAATTTAAGAGATTTGGGCAGGTTCATGGATAGGAAAAGGTGAGAGGAAATGGACCAAACACAGGTAGATGGGATTAGCTCAGGTAGACACCTGGGTCGGGATGTTAGGATGAAGGGATCACTTCCATACTGTATAAAACACTGCGGAATTCAAGTGAATTGAGAAATCTCAGTTAGAGGAACCATGGCTGCAGAAACAAGATAAATTTTATCTGGATGAGTTTGCGGCTGAAGTCATGTGCCAGATAGCAGAGCACACATGGAATGAGAAGAACTCTACTCATCCACCTGACACTCTTCATTTGGATGAAGATAAAAATAAGTTAACCCTGCCTCACTGAGAGATTTTGACACCACACCCCAAATGAGCCTCACTCCTTCCACTCACCAGCTGTAAACCACAGTAGAAGTGGAAGGGTTCATGGAGAGGGACAGCACAGAAACAGGCCTGATAGTCCACTGAGTCTGGGCCATCTACACTGTATTTTTTTAAAAAAATTATTGATCAATTATATCAATATAAAAACAGAATAATTCAGTAATATAGCAATTATCATGTCTTTAAATTTTTTAAAATTTTTCTCACCAACCCCCCCCAAAAGAAAGAAGAAAAGAAAGAAAAAGAACACCTACTTCTATGTGTATTATATTATTAGCATATATACTATTCATTGATTATTTTTACAGCTTCTAATTGGGAGAGGTGAGTGAACTGGAGAATCTACATATGGTTTCCAAATTTTATAAAAATATTCAACTTGATTTCGTAGACTAAATGTAGTTTTTTCTAAAGATATACAATTTTGTATTTCAATGTGCCATCTGCCTAATAATACCACATTTTCCACATTACCGCTATACATTTCTTTGCAGTTGCTATAGCTTTACTTAAAAATTTTTCTTGATATTTATCCAATTTCAGTTTTATATCTTTTTCATATATATTCCCAAGTAAAAATATTCTTGGATCTTTATCTTCATAATTTGCCCTACTAATACACTCAAATCATTCAAAAACCTTTCTACTTATTCACAGGATGATACCGAAAATAAAAAAAGTCCCTATTTCCTCGGTACATTGAAAACATTTATCCAAATAATTAGAATTAAGTCCATTGGCCAATTACATTGTTGTGGCCTCATGCCTGTGCGGGTTTAGCGTAGAGCCTGTCACCACTGGTAACTCACCAGATACCACACTCGGGTGTCCAGACAAGCTTGCGTAAGCCAGCCAATCAGGAACAAGGACAACTTCAAGGTCAGGTGCAAGATGCAGCCAATGGCTGACACAGGTTTTGGAACAGTTAGTTTGGACTCTAAAAGAGGCTTGCCTAATAAACTGCAGGCACAATATTTCTTACTCAGCTTAATACATTTGTTTTTTATTCTGTTGCAGAATTCAGTAACTCCTACAACACTAAGCCTACATTACATTACTCTTATTTTATTCTACCATATTCCCCATCAATTTTTCTAGATTCTACCACTCACTGACACTCCAACAGCAATTTATCGTGGCCAATTAACACATCGACCTACACGTGCTTGGTATGTGAAGAGAAACTGGAGTGCCTGGGGGAACCCACGTGTTCACAAGAAGAATGTACAAACTGCACACAGAGATCACCTGAGATCAGGTCTAAAGTAAAAATGGAAACCGCTGGCAAGATTCAAACAATCAGGCAGCATGAGCAGAGAGAAACAGATTCAATATTTCAGGACTATGACTCGCAACTGAACTGACGTGAAACGTTGACCCATTTCCACTTGCCACTAATCTGCTGAACCTGTGAGAAGCTCTTCCATGATAGATTTTCATAACTGCTCCACATTGTGAATAGCATTTCAATAATTGGAACTCATCCAAGTGTCTCTTTCTTCCCCCCTCTTCTCTCTCCTATCCCTGTCTCTTCTCCCTCCTGCTTTAAAGAATTAATTGAATATTCCAAAACAGTACAGGCACCTTCAGCCCACGATGTTATGCTGACCTTTGTAAACCCACACCACAACAATCTAACCTTCCACATTCCCCTCTATTTTTCCTCATATCCATGTGTCTATCTAAGAGTCTTTTGAATCTATCTATTGTATCAGCCTCCACTACCACTCTGTAAAAACATACTGTACCTCTGAAGCCTCATCTAATACATTGATACTCATCTGGTTGTTAACTTTAATTTAATTTAGACATTCAGCACATTAACATGCCCTCATAGCCAATGAGCTCATGCCTCCCAATTACACCCAATTGACCTACAATCCCTGGTACGTTTTGAAGGATGGGAGGAAATTGGAGCACCTGTAGGAAACCCACACAGACACAGGGAAATGTGCAAACTCCTTACAGCCAGCACCGCATTCAAACCCCAGTCACTAGTTCTGTAACAGCGTTGCACTAACTGCTATGTTAACCATGCTGCCTTACAGTTTTAACTAATTTTATAAAATAAACTGATCTTAAAATTTAGCCACTTTGATCAACTTTGAGACAGACAACTTCTTGCCTGCATCCAAAGTTTTAAGGGGAAAATATACTTGAGAACTTCAACCCACAAGCTGTAGTGCAAAAGCCCCTTCTTCCATAATATCTTACCATGGTGCAGATCACAGAGGAAGGAGGAAAGAAGGTAGAGGGGGGGCCAGGAATATTAGGCAGCGGAGCAGGAGGGGAGACTTGGGCAGAGGACTGAGATGCAGATAGAATGTTACAGATGACGTTCAGTTCCCTGCCAGATGAAGCACTTCAGTTAATTTGTGTCAATCCTCAGACTCCAGTATGTTTTGTTGATCTAGTTACTGTTGTAACTGAAGTAATTAAATTAAATGCATGTTCAAAAAAGTTCAGATTTATTGTCAGAATACATTCATGATACCACGTACAACCCTGAGATTCTTTTTCTCGTGGGCCAGGCAGAATTTCTACTTATAGGTGGTGCAAAAAAGAGTACTAAGAAAAGATATGTTAACAAAAGAGAGAAATATTAATAATAATAAAGTGCAAACAAACAAACTGCACAATACAGAAAATAAATATCCAATAATAAACAATATGCAAAGTAAAAGTCCTTAAACGAGTCCCTGGTTGAGTTTGTTGTTGAGGAGTCTGATGGTGGAGGGGGAGCAGCTGTTCCTGAACCTGGTGGTGCGAGTCCTGTGGCACCTATACCTCTTTCCTGTTGGCAGCAGTGAGAACAGAGCATGTGCTGATTGGTGTGGATCCTTGATGATTGCTGTTGGCATCCCATGTAGATTTTCTTGATGGTAGGGAGGGTTTTGCCTGTGATGTACTAGGCTGTGTCAACTAACTTTTGCAGGACTTTCCGCTCAGAAGTATTAGTTCCCCTATACCAGGCCATGATGCAGCCAGTCGGCACACATCTATAGATGTTTGCCAAGGTGTTTGATGTCATACCAAACCTCCGCAAACTCCTGAGAAAGTAGAGGTGATATTGTGCCTTCTTCAAGATAACATTCTTGTGCTGGGTCCAGGAAAGATCCTCCAAGATCATGACTCCCAGGAATTGCTGGCCCTCTCCACCTCAATGATCACTGAATATTCACCTCTGGCTTTCCACCTCTGGTTTTCCCTTCCTAAAGACCACAATCAGCTCCTGGAACTTGGTGACATTGAGTGTGAAGTTGTTGTTGGTGGACCATTCAGCAAAGTTTTCAATCTCCCTCCTGTATGCTGACTCATTGCCCCCTTTTATACAACCCACTACTGTGGTATCATCAACAAATTTGTAGATGGTGTTGTTATTGTACCAAGCCACACAGTGTCAGTGTAAAGTACACTCCATTCATCACAACTACAAGATCTGGCACCATTTCCCATAAAACATGGTGACATCTATGAGTGCATTAATTATTGAATTTACTCCCATAAACACACATGCACCACCCTAAACCAAGTCCCCATCTCTCTCAGCCTCCCCCCCACCACCATTCATATTTAAAAATAAAACCATTTCCTTTCCCAGTCACCAATGAAATGCCAAGAAGCCGAGTTACCTGAGCTGTCACAAGATGGAGCATCACAGGCATCAATGGGAGACATGTCCTCAAATGTTTGGCTTGAATTGTTGATGGATGTTTTCGCCCAGAAACATTGCACAAAGCAGACAGCACATCACCTAATTGGTTGAAAACAGGGATTTGTCAGGTCATTGTTTCATTCATCAAAGTTATAGCCAATGCAGTGGCAGAGCTGATGCCTTACAGCAGCAGCAAGCTGGGTACAATCTCGACGTCCAGTGTTGTCTGTGTAGAGTTTGCATGTTCTCCTTGTGATTGCATGGGATTGCCCTTGTCTGGTTTCCTCCAACATGCCAGATACATGCAGGTGGATGGGTTAAACAACCCGAGTGTGCAGGTGACTGGGGACTTGATGGGAAGGTGGGGGTCGTTGTTTGAAAAGGGCTCACAGAAGGCCCTACCACCCCATCCATAGAGCATCTTCCAGCTACTCCCATCAGGAAAGAGATAGAGGACTATCAGCACCAGCACCACCAGGCTGAAAAACAGCTTCTTCCTCCAGGCAGTGAGACTGTTGAACGTCTGAATGAACTGCTACTATTAACCCTCCGAACTCTCTGATTTATTTAACAATATTTATTTATTTTAACAGATGCACTGAACATAAATCAGATGTAAATATGTATGCTATGTCTATATATGTGTTTGCATGCTTTTACACCGAGGACTGAAGAATGCTGTTTCAGCCAGTTGTACTTTAACAATTGTAAGATAATAATAAACTTGAACTTGAATTGTAGTAAAACTTAGAGAGTTCAATATCTGACTGTTTAGAAATCCTGGTGGTTTGGCATCTGACTCACCAAGTTTGGTTTTTTCCTATGTTCCCTTTAAACTCATGAAATTTACTGATAAAATTATTGATACTACTGCATCATCTTTAAAAAAAGTGATTGTGTGTTGGGGCATGAATGTGAGCACCATATTATTCAATAGTCTGGAATAGCTGCTAAAGTATGCCAGATTATTGGAGTTTTATGTTGGAGATTAGATAACTGCTTTACGTGGGACTGACCTTGACTTTCCCTTTGTCTGTCAATGTAAGAACCGCTCCCATGCATCGGTTTATGCCCTCCAGCACTGTTACAGTGAGCTCCAACACAAGCTTGAGGAACAACACATCATCTTCTAACTAGACACACTGTAGCCTGAATGACTCAGTATTGAATTCTGCAGCTTCAGACAACTTGTTCTTACTGCTTGTATCAAGGGTGGGAAGGAGGAAGGGAAGGGAGGGGGGGGGGGGGGGGGGAAAGGGGAGAAAGTGACACTGTGTATATTCAAGAGGGAAATGTTTGTGTGCATTTTGGTTGTTATGGTTCATAGTGTGAAAAATAAAAAAATAAAGAAAAAAAGACTGGCTATTTTTGCTTACCATTCCTCATTTTGGTTTATTTATAGGTTCTGATCTATGAAGCACATTCATGTCCAATGCAGCATCACCCAGACTTTTTGGGATTATCCTTAATATTGTGTGTCAGAGTTACCAACTGGTCCCATTTTGCACACTTGATTTTCTTTCCTAGCTCGCTCCTCAGTTCCCAAACCTCCTACAGCTGTTAATACCAACCCCCCCCAACAAGCTTCTTACTTGCTCCTCCACAAACCTTGAATTTCTCTCAACATCCAAGCTTCCCTATGTTTGCATATCTGACCCTTGTCACTATTTACAATATCTACTCAATTCCAGAACAATCCGATATTATACTGTGCCTTTTCAACATGGCTCAGCATGGTCACGTTTTCAACAGTTCAAAGATAAATTTAAATTCAGACATATGACACTGTAATGGGCCCTTTTGGTCCACAAGCCTGTGCTACCCAAATACTCCAATTAATCTACAACCTACATACCCTGTGCATTTTGAAGGATGGGAGGAAACCAGAGCACCCAGAGGAAATCCACAAAGACATAGGGAGAACATACAAACTCCATACAGTCAGCACCAGATTCGAACTCTGGTGGCCAGTGCTGTAATTGTGTTGCACTCATTGCTATGCTAAGTAATTCTTTTCCTGGGCAGCCCTTTGTGCTCAAAGATAATGCATCCACTCCAGTTCAGTCAGTTCTGAGGCCACGGATGAAAACAATGGGGGAACTACCAATTGCCTCTGATGATGGGTGGTTGTTCATTTGGGATGCTAGGTGTTCCTCTCATTCTTTGTGCCTGACTTGATACTGTTGTAAGATGCCCAATGCCTTACTTAGTGCTCCATAGCCAGGGATTTTCTCTTGTCAGTAAACATTTATTTTCAAGGAGACATCGTAATCATCCTTGAAGAGTCTTCAGGAAATCTCTTGGCAAACTAGGGGTGACTTCAGATGCTGGAAAACTGAAGCAAAATACAAAATGCTGGAGGAACTCAGCAGGTCAGGCAGCATCCATGGAAGGCAAAAGATAGTTAATGTTTCTGGCACAAAATATTGGAAGAACTCAGGAAATGTCTTGCCACATTGAAGGATGGAGGAAGTGTGCTTGTTTTGGAAGTTTGTGTCAGAATCATGGAAAACATGGCCAGCCACTGTAGCGTAAATGTCATAGGACATAGCACAGTACAGACCCCTCAGCCCTTGATGATGTGCTGACTTATGGAAACCTACTCCACAACAACCTAACCCTCACAGACATAACTCTATTGTTCTTTTATCCATTAGCCTATCTAAGATTTTTTTGAATGTCCCTCCACCATCACCCCCAGCAATACATGCCAGGCACCCACCACTCTCTAAGTAAAAAACTTACCTCTGACATCTCCCCTAACTTTCCTCCTCTTACCTTAAATAGATGTCCGCTGGTATTTGCTATTGTCTCCCCAGGAGAAAGATGCTGGCTGTCCACCCTAACGAAGCTCCTGATCATTGTAAATACTTCTAAGTCACCTCTAATCCTTTGTCACTTCAAAGAGAAAAGCCCTCTCTCTGTCAACCTTGATAAGGTATGATAACTTCTCCAATACAGGTAAATCTCCTCTGCACCCATCTACATCCTTTCTGTAATGAGGGAACCAGAATTTAATGCAATAATCCATGTGGAATCAGAGAAGCAATGAGGAGAAGGTGCCCAGTGAGAGGATGTCAAAATTAAAACATTTATTTATTTGATTAATTTCATTCAAGGGATGGGGGCTTTACAGGCAGCACATAATTGCCTTGTGTCTGCTTATTTTCTCTCTGGATATTCCAGTTTCTTCCCACCCTCCAAAAATGTACAAGCTGGCAGGTTAATTGGGTCTAATTGCACAACATGTTTCCATGGGCCAGAAGGGCCACCCATTATAACTAAAAATAAATCCCTCATCACCCTCGAGAAGGTGATAGTGGGCTACCCTTTGAACTGAAAATACTGAGACTGCCTAAGCTATATAAGCCTTACACATACATTCTCATTTCCAAGCCTCCTTTGCAAGAGTGCCTATTATGGGATGGCTGGTGGAATCAGATGGCTTGGCAAGAGTTCAAAGAGGTGACTTCAGACCAACCAGGTTCTGTTTCACAATAGTTAAACAAGAAAGTCTGCAGGTGCTGGGGTTGAGTACAATATACAGACATGCTGGAGAAATTCAGCAGGTCATGCAGAAGGCACATGAAGTAAAGGAAACCAACATTTCAGGCCTGAGCCTTTTGCAGGTAACAGAATAAATACAGAATCTACTACAGAATTACCTGCTAAAGCAGTGGAAAATTTCTGATATTTGGATGGCAGACCACCACTGTTGGGAAAGCTGACTGGGACTACATTTGTTTACATGTTAGTGCAACGTTATTGCAGCGCCAGCGACCTGAGTTTGAATCCAGTAATGTCAGTAGAGAGTTTGTATGTTCTCCCCATGTCTGCATGAGATTTCTCCAGGTACTCTGGTTTCCTCCCACATTCCAAAGCATATGAGGGTGGGGGTGGCGGGTTCTAGGTTAATTGGTGTATTTCAACGGCATGGGCTCATGGGCCGGAAGAGCCTGTTACTGTCCTGCATGTCCAAATTACAGCCTTAAATGTCATCAGTGAAATACCAGGGACTTGAATATAGTCACAGGGTCAGAACCAAAACAGAGTATGGTGGCACAACTGATGGTGCAGTGGCACCCACTGTTTCTTGGCCCATTCTTCCAATCCCTGAATAGCTGGTATTTGTACTGACTGTGCCCCTATCCTGTGAGGGGCTTGGCCTTTAAACTTCCTGTTTAAAGATAGAAGATGGGGATAAATCAAGTAACTGCAGATCAGTGAGTATAAATATGAGAAACTTCAGATGCTGGAAAACTGGATTAATGCACAAATGTGCTGGAGGAACTCAGCAGGTCAGACAGCATCCATGGAAGGCAATAAACATTGACATTTGGGCCAAAACCTTTCATCAGAAATCACAAGAAATGGGTGGAGGCTCAAATAAAGGGTGGGGAGAGGGGATGAGCACAGAGTGGCAAGTAATAGGTCAATACAGGTGGAAGGAGAGTGGAAGAAGCTAGGAAGAAGAGGAGAGGATGCTTTCCAATAGTAAGAAGGGAAAGGGTGGGAAACTAGAGGAGGGCGTGGGTGTGGGGGATGGGAAAGTGAAGGAAAATAGAAGGAATGATGCCAGTGACATAGGGGAAAGCATGGGTGGAAGCTTACGGGAAATTGGAGGTTGATGTCTGGTTGGAGAGTGCCAAGATGGTTCCTCCTATTTGTGTGTGGTCACAACCTGGCAGTATGAGGCCATGGACAGATATGCCAATGTGGGAATGGAAGTGGAATTAAAGTGGCTGGCCACTGGGAGATCCTGGCTGATGCAGCAGATGAGTAAAGATGTTCAACAAAGTTATCCCCGAGTCTGCATCCAGTCTCCCTGATTTCATGTCAGAAGGTCAAACCTGTTGCTGGGAAGTTCAGGCAGCTAGGCACAAGAACAGCGGGCCAGATTCAATTTCTGCACATGGCATAAAGATGAGGATGGGCCTCTGTCATTGGATATGACTGGCAGCTGAGCGCGCAGATACATCACAGTGTAAAATGCTACTGGTGACCCAGACTGGTTGGAGTCTTAGTGGAAGAATCACAATTCCTCTCTTGGTGTTAGGTCTACTGTTAATGGTCAGCCATATTAACCACTTGAATAACAATGTAGGTAGTATGGTTTGTAAGTTTGTGGATGATACCAAGATTGATGGTGTAGTGAAAAAGGTTATCTGAAATTACAACAGAATCTTAATGAACTGGGCCAAGGAAAGGAATTCTATGCTGAAGAACATGATTATTACAAAATAACCATTCTCTAGAAACTGGGAAAATTGTGCTAAAAGTAGAACCCTGAAGTCAAACAGGCTCTTCAGCCCATTAAGGTTGGCATAGCCACACCTTTACAGCACCAGTGATCAGGACTGGACCTGAGTTCAAATCCTGCGCTGTCTGTAAGGAGTTTGTAGGTTCTCCCCGTGTCTGTGTGGGTTTTCTCTGGGGGCTCCAGTTTCCTCCCGCCCTTCAAAAACGTACCGAGGTGTAGGTTAATGGGGTGTAAAATGGATGGCACAGACTCATAGGGACGAATTGGTCTGTTACAGTGCTGTATGTCTAATTTAAAATTTTTTTTAAAGTCTATGCTGCCCATCAGAACTTACCTCCAATGTTCTGATTTCATTCTCCTCACACTGTCATCAACGTCCCCAAGTTCTACCATGCACACACGAGGGTTACTTCACACAGGACAATTAATCTCCCAAGCCACGTGTCTTTGGGGCGAGGGAGGAAATATAAAGAAATCCTTGCGGTCACAGGAAGATCGGGAAGATCATGCAGAGAGCATCTGAGGTTGGCATTGAACCTTGGTTGCTGGAGCTGTGAGGCAGCAGGTCTGCCTAAGGCAGCAACTTATCTCATTTGACTGCAATGTCTATCCCATCCTGCAGAAAGGATGCTTTGAGATTCCATTTGCAATTCTAGGACAAGACATGGCTGGGTGAGAGAGGCTGCCCCTTCACTACCTGTCAGGGAGAAGATGCATGGATTTGAAAAGAATGACCCTTGGAGAATTGCTGTCAGTTCTGGTCACATTACAGGAAGGAAGCAGATGGATTGGAAAGGGTGCAGAGGAGATGGAGAACATGTCTGATGAAGCAAAATTGACAGAGCTTGGGCTTTCCTCTTTGCAACAACAAAGGATGAGAGGTGACTTAACAGAGGTGTATACCATTATGAGGGGTGGTCAGCCTGGAGCAACAATAGAAAAAATCCAGATGACATCTGTTTAGGGTGAGTGGAGGAAAGTTTAGGGGAGATGTCAAAGGTAGGATTTTATTCACAAAAAGTAGTGGATGTTTGAAATGCATTGCCAAGGGTGATGGCGGAGGCTGGTACAAAAGGAACATTCAAAAGACTCTTTGACAGGCACAATGATGTAAGAAAAATAGAAGATTATGCATGTGAGGGAGGAAAAAATTAGATTGTAGTGGAATAGGTCTGTATGTGTGTTATGTCCGATTGTGTGTCTGCATATTTTGCACTGTGGTCTGGAGAATGCTGTTTTGTTAGGTTGTACTTGTACAATCAGATGACAATAAACTTGACATAAATCCTAGTGGCGTTAAATCACACTGATTGCACATACATAGCCATTTCACAAATGACACCTGTCCTCAGGGAGACAAATATGTGGGAATGTGCACATCACAATTAGTGTAGCCATCTCACCTCTGACCTGACTTCTCACCTCTTGCCTTCTGACCTCTTCCCCTGCTGACTTCTCACGTCTTGTCTGCTGACCTCTTAACTACTGACATCTCACTTCTCACCTACCGACCAGCCCAACAGTTAATTTTACATCTGTGCACCATATCAATGAATTAATCTGAGAGGCCCAAACAAGTAGAAGCTGGAGGAACTCAGCAGAACAGGCAGCTTCCAGGGAAAGAAATGGTCAGTCAACATTTTCAGATGGCCACCTGCAAATTTGAGGAACAACACTTTATATTCCGTCTCGGCAGTCAATATCAGCATCAATATTGACCTCCAATTTCCTTTGACCTCCTTCCCCGGTCTCTCTCGTTCCCTTTACTCAAGCTCCCCACCCTATTCTCTTCCCTCTCCCCTTTGCTTTGAACTCTGCCCTTTCTGCTTTCACCTCAGCTTCATTCTCTTCTGCCCTCCCACCTGTATCCACCTATGTCCTCCTACCTGTTAACCTGTGCTCCTCACACTTCCCTTTCATCCCTCCTTTCCTCCTTCCACCTGCCCCTACCCTTTTCCCCACCTTTTTATTCAGGTGCCTGCCTACCTTTCGAGATTCCGTATGAAAAGCGCAGACCTGAAACGTCGACTGCCTTTTACTTCCCATGGATGCTGCATGACCTATTGAGTTTTGGATACTGCACCAGGACTCAGCATCTGCAGAACATGACAGCAACAACAGTCTGAGTACAAACAAGAGTGGTTCACATCTAATGCAGGCTTCTCATTCTGAAACGACACCTGAGAGGTTGGGGGGTGGAGGAGGGGGAGTGGAATTGAGCTTGAGTGGAAGAGAAAAATTTTTTAAAAGTGAGGTGAATTACATTTGCAATCAACTAATTAAATCAGAAAGTCTAGACTCGAATGGAAATGTGATGGATGGAAGATCTTGCAGCAACAATAAAATGGAAACTCCATGAACAATGGAGAAAGGAGGTGACAAATGAGATTCTGGCCGGATACATTGACCGCTGATAAAAGGCAAGCATTTTCACATTTCTTTTGTGTTAACCACTTTAAGCCAGTAAAGGGAAATATCTGAATTCAACAACATGTACCAGAGATTGAGAAGTGTGCCTAACAGCACTCAATGTCAGTAATCGGAAGCTTCCATCATCACTCTGCAGTTCAGTGAGAACATGTCCTTTATCAGCCAGTGGGTGATTGAAACAAATTTCTCTGAGCAGCCAAACTTGCTGAGCTTATTCCACAAAGCCTCCAAACTAGTCAAGGTCTTCAGAAACATCAAAAAAGCCCATGTGTTGTGGCAGCTGCTCTCCCTGCATTTTTCTGAAAGACGTGGTCTTGCCCACACTCCTCTTCTCAGCACCACCTTCCCTCACATCCACCCATCCTGATCCTCACCTTCCTCAGTATCCTCTCCCTCATCTCCATGATCATGGGCTAAAATCTTGCTCTGTCAAGACCAATGGCAGTAGGTCATATCATATACATCCAATGTTAAAAGGATTCCTGCAGCAGGTGTCTTCTACTCCTCAGAAATGGAATGGATTTTTTTAGACATACAGAATGGTAACAGGCCCTTCTGGCCCATGAGTCCTTGCTGCCCAAATACAGCATTTAACCTATGCACCCTGAATGTTTTTAGGGTGGAAGAAAACCAGAGCACCTGGAGGAAACCCACGCAAACACAGAGAGAACGAACAATCTCCTTACAGATAGCGCCTGATTTGAACTCAGGTAGCTGCCGCTGTGATACCATTGCACTAACCTCTACGCTAACCGTACTAACCCAGTCTGATTCTGAGGGACTCCCTAAGACAGAGAAAGAAGAAAGCTATCCAGAGATTAATGTAAAAAGGGAATTTAAAATAAATTTACAATCCATAGGTCTGTGAGCACATACCACAGCAACAATTCTGTGAAAGCAAGTCATTGTGGACCTTGTGTAGAGTTATGAAACCACAACATAGAGAGAACTTGAGTCAGGAATACACACCAGACAGATTGAGCCAAAGTTGAAAGAAACAGCAAGGGAAGGACTTGACTGAAGATGAGGCATCATATAGAAACAAGGTTATAAGAAATCCCCTCAAGAGTAAGAAACAAATAACTTAAGAAGTATGTTCTCAAGGTTTGTGTATTGTACAGGGGAATGCAGATGAAGTAAATAACACTTGCGATTTACTTCCTTGTTTCCACGAGAGCTCTGTTACATTTTTAGTACTTCAACGTGCATTGATTCCAAAATTTGCTTTTGCTTTAACAGTTCTTCTTCCCATCCTGGATGATAGGCATGGAGATGGAAGATATCAGTCAGTGCAGTGAAACATTGACAGTTACACTCTGCTAGAATTATATGTATAGCTTTGGGCGCATCATTTACAAATGATACAAAGACAATGGAAAAGATACAGTGCCAATCCAGTAGATTGGTGTTAGTAATGACTGTTTTTTATTAAGACAGATACTCTGGAATTAAACAAAAAAGTTGAGGAATGACAGTCTTTTGGGATGCACAGTTTTACATCAATAGTGACAGCTGCTTTTCTTGGTCATTGAGCCAACTATAAAGCTGACAGTTATAAAATTAATCATTCAGAGGGTAATTAGTGACTGGCAAATGTTTACTTGCACCAAAAAACCCTCACTATTCCCTCTTTACCATCAAGGACTTTTCAGTACACTTTAAGAACTATGTCACTTAAAGAGATCCAGAATTTAATAAGATGAAGATTTGAAATTCTCAGTCTGGGAAACTCTCTTGCCAGGACAAGGTCCTAATTGGCTCAATGCAGCTGGATACAGTGTCAACAGCCTAATAAATCGGCCACAATAATAATAAATACTGCCAAAGAACCTAGTCCCTTGGGGAGAAGAGGGAAGGAGCCCAATACAGGAAAGTAAAGACAATGGCCGTGACAGGCTGAGAATTAGGAGGGCTCGCTCTGGGTTATTAAAATATTAAGCATTGCATTTTGAATTGAAAATGTAAACACATAGAGAGCTAGCAATGACATTACTGCAAAAGGTATCAAGATAGGATAGCTTCTTCCAAATACAAAACAATAACGTAATCAAAACCTGTCATCATAATTCTGTTAGAACTGTGCTGAATTGACAACAAAATATGAAGCTAAGCAGATTTATCATTTTCTAATTTGCAGTCATGCAAAGTGAGTCAGATGTGTGAATGGAGCTATTTTTGTAACAGGTAGAAATACAAGACACAAAATGATTTTGTAAAAAGTCTCTGTAGCAGTATGCCATACACAGACATTCTGGAAAGTCAACCAATCTTTCTCAACCTTTTTTCATGCCCGAAACAATTGTTTTTTTAGATAGACTCTGCGTGATTATATTAGTCTGAAGAATGTACGACATCTCGGCATTGGTCATTCACACACGAACGACCAAAACTCCAAATCTCCATTTCTTTTTGCGAGTTTAGACAGTATACTGGAAGTACGGTAAGTAAAGAGGCGGGACTTGCAACGCCAATGCAGTGATGTCCTATTTATTAATCCATTGTTCACGGAATGCCGGAGTTCACTTAAGACTGCAGGCACTCTGGGAAATTGACAAGAGGTCTGGGAGGTAAAATTCCCGATCCGATCTGTTTACACAGCATGTGCTCCAGGTAAATGGGAATAATTTCCTGGCATGCAGCACCTGTGTAAGAACATAATTGATTGCCTTTTGCTTCCTATGGATGATGTGTGACCTGCTGAGTTTCTCCAGCACATTTGTGTATTGCACTCGACCTCAGCATCTGCAGATTTTCTCAATGAGCTCTCTTTGCAATAGTAATGATGTTAGGGAGGTTAAATCATCTGAGCCCAGTGACAGCAGGAAGCAATAGTTTGCTTGAATGTCGCATTTCAATCGGGGATTATTTTTATCTTTGTATTCAATGAGTAAAACTACATTGTCCATTTCAGATATATATCTACTGAATCACTTCCTGGAGAAATGTTCATGTACGTATTCATGTGCTGAGGTAATTCAGCAGTGAGAAATCTGTTGGTGGAAAAATTTTGAGTGTGAATGAATCATGTGTTCTTAAACGTGGCAAAAAAAAATCAAAAAATAAATTAAGCCCATGCACTGGAAACAATCTCCCAGCAATGAAACCATGCTACGAACCCTAACTATCATGAAAAAGGGAAAGAAACAGCATGTCAACTTCTGGTATTGTATATGCAGCAATTTAAGCACCAGGCAGAAATTCTTCGTGGTGTGAACGTTTTGATGCATGCTGCCTTCTTTAGAACTTCTGCTGACAGAAACAGCTGCTAGCTTGATTCTTCTGGCCCTGGTGCCTTTTTAGCATGGTAACAACTGATTAACAATATAGCTGTTCAATTACAAGATTTATTTTGAAGAGCATAAGAATTAGAAGGAGGAGTGGACTATCCCACCCTTCAAATCGACTCAGTCATTCAAGATCAAAGAATACATCAAGATGGCCTATCATGTGCTCGCTTCGGCAGCACATATACTAAAATTGGAACGATACAGAGAAGATTAGCATGGTCCCTGCGCAAGGATGACACGCAAATTCGTGAAGCATTCCATATTTTTTAGAAAATAAAATTTAAAATAAAATAAAAATAAAATTTAAAAAAAGATGGCCTATCATATCCACAGCAATTTACTACCTGAGCAACTCACTATACTTAACTCATCAACAGTTTCTAGAACAATACTTAAAAGCCATGATTCCTTTTAATGTTCAAAACTCTTATTAATGTCTGTTTTGAAAGAATACAATGACTTGGCCTCCTCCGCCGCTGGGTAGAGAATTCCTAAAATAAGCCATCTGCCTCATTTCTGTGCTACGCAATCAAATTGTTCTCAGACTGTAACTCCTGTCCCTAGAGCCCTCAGTCATCTTCTCTGTTGGCCCAGCCCTTCCAGAATTTTGGAGGTTTCCATGAGATCTCCTCTTATTTTCCACAAATTTGGACAACACAGTCCCAGCCTATACAATTACTCTATTATTGCAAATCCACCATCCCTGGAACTGGTCTAGTAAATCTTTACTAGATCCCACTTGGAGACCACATTTGGAGAACTGCGTAGTTTTTGGCACCTTATTTGAGAAAGGATTCAAATAATTGGAGAGGGCTCAGAGAAGATTTACTAGAATGATACCAGGAATTAAACGGTTAGCATATGAGGAACATTTGTCAGCGTACAGAAGGATAAGGGGGGGGGGATCTTCATAAGAGACATTTTGAATGATGAAAGGCCTGGACAGAGTAGATGTGACAAAGTTTCATCCCATGGTAAGAGAGTCTAAGACAAGAGGTCACAATTTCAGGATAAAAGGGCGTCAATTTAAAACAGAAAGCCGGAGAAATTTCTTTAGCCAGAGGGTTATGAGGCTATGGAACTTGTTGTCACAGGCAGCAGTCGAAAGTGAGGTTGTTGGGTGTATTTAATATAGAAATTGACAGGTATTTGATTAGTCAGGGCATCAAGGGTTACAGGGAGATGCCAGGGAGTGGGGCTGAGTGATAAGGATCAGCTCATGATTAAATGGCAGAGAAGACCTGACAGCCCAATTGGCCTACTTCTACTCTTATATCTTTGATCTTTGCTGACAAGTAAATTGCTTCTTGGTTCAGGATATAAAACTGTACTTGTGGGTTTTCCTCAGTGCTCCAGTTTCCTCCTACATTCCAAAAACGTACTAGGTAAGCAGGTTAATTGATCACCTGAGTGCATTTGGGCAGCGTGGGTTCGTGGGTTGGAAGGTCCTATTACCATGCGGATTCTCTGTTATATTGGGTCACCTGACCTCTCAGATGGAAACCTAGTCAGAAGCCACTTCACCTGCCAATCAAGGTTAGATCCACTCATAGGTGAGGCTGCATTGTAAATGGTTCTCCTCAACACCTTAGGTCACGTGGGCACACCTGAGCCGCCCCACCCACGCGCAGCTAGCTACAGTATAATGTCCATCACATGGACCAATTCTCTCTCTTGTCCCTTTTTCATAATGACAATCCATTTGCGGACATCACTGTTCTCTTCCCTGATATACTACCTTCTCAGTGTAAGTACAATCAAGAGATATTCATTTAAGACCTCACCCACCTCCCACAGTTCCACACATTAGACCAACATAATGATCATTGAAAAGACCTATTCTCTCCCTAATTACCTTTCTGTTCTTCATGTACATAAGGATTCTGTTTTATTTCATCTCCCAAGGGTATCACATGTCCCCTTTTGGACCCTCAATTTCCTTCTGTGTCCTTCTGCATCCCTTATGCTCATCAAGGGATTAACTTGGCCCCAGCAGTTTATACTTGACATGTGCCTCCTTCTTCCATATTGGAGCCTCCAAATCCCTCCTCAGCAGAGTCTTCTGATCCTGTCAAGCTTGCCTTTCACTATATGTCCTGAACTCTTCCAGACTCACTTCCAAAAGTCTCCCACTTTCCAGATGCCCCTTAACCTGCTAACAGTCCCAAAATGAATTTAAAATGAATAAAACTATTGTTAGAATATTTAAAATACTGTTAATAACTTATTCACAACATATTGAATGTCCCAATATTACTCTGAATACCACAATGCACAGACATTTTATTGGATGCTTTCATTGCTCAGAAGCACATGATCCAACCAATCACACGTATGAGACTGGCAAGCTGCAGATTCCTGATCAAAAATAAATGACAGCTTGGTGCATTCCCAGCAGCAGCAATCTGCTCTGTTATAAACAGAGTGAGCATCTAGAGGGGATGGGGACATCGGTACAATAGTGGGGAGAAAGGTGGAAGTGAGTAATAGTGAGCTGAAGATTGTACATTAATGCCATTGGTAACAGGAGAATACCCACACTTGGTTACAGAACATAGAACATTATTGCATAGTACAGGTCATTTGGCTCACGAAGTTGTTCGATCTATATAGGAATCAACTAAAAAAAATTAAAACCCTCCTTACCTGTTAAATGCCCCTATTGTTCCAGCCTCCACAACCACTCCTGGCAATACATTCCAGGTACCCACAACACTCTGTAAAAAAACGTAACTCTGATATCTCCTCTAAATTTTCCATATTTCACTTTCTTAGAGGACACCCTGATATTTGCTACTCCCACCCTGGGAATAAAGGTGCTGAATGTCTACCTTATCTATGCCTCTCATAATCTTGTAGACTTCTTTAGTCACCTCTCACTCCAAAAAGCCCCACCTCTGCTAACCTTGCCTTATAAGACATATTTTCAAATCCAGGCAACATCCTGGTAAATCTCCTCTGCATCCTCTCCATAGCTTCCACATCCTTTCTGTAATGAGGTGACCAGAATTGAACACAATATTCTAAGTGTGGTCTCACCAGAGATTTATAGAGCTGTGAGATTACCTCACATCTCCTGAACTCAATCCCCTGACTAATGAAGCCCAGCATACCACAGGCCTTCTTAACTATCTTATCAACCTGCTCAGCAACCTTGAGAGATCTATGGATTTGGACCCTAAGGTCCCTTCGTTCTTTCACACTGTTAAGTTTCCGACCATTAAACCCATATGAATCCTTCTGGTTGGACTTTTCAAAATGCATCACTCCACACTTATCCAGATTGAACTCCATGAGCCACTTTTGCACTCAACTTTGCATCCTGTCTATATCCTGTTGCGTGCTACTTTTAAAAAAAAAACACAATTTGTATTGGTCCTTCTCAGTGAGCTAGTGTATCAATTATGGCTTCCTGAATGCAGCAGGCCCATAAATATGGAAACCACATTTCTAACTTTTGATAACATAAGTTATTTCACAACGGAAATATCTAGCTTTGTTCATTAGCATAAGCATATGCATATTCAAAGGTGATGTGCACTCAATTTTGTTTTTAAACTTAAGATGAGATTTCTGAGATAAGAAGCTCTGGTGCTTCAATGCAAAAAGCATTCTTATGTTTGTGAATCAAGTACTTCACAAAATAATTGTGTCATGTCAACTAGAGCCAAATGTAGAAATTTGCTTGTGTTTTTATCTTTAGAATTTCTGAAGGTTTTAATGAGAGCTAATAAAAGCTCACCACAGTCTTGTGTAGCTTGTAAGCTAGAAAGTTTCAGACAATGTCCAAAATGTTGACAGCGACCAACAGATTGCAGGTAAACTGAGATTAGGAGGCAGCCAGGATTTGGCTCTGGTTAGCTTGCACCAACTGTACACAGCTTAAGGTCAGAATATGGCAGATAAACTGCTGTTCCCACTTTTCATTTACCTATGATTCCTGGCAGTTCATGAATCATGTGACAGATCAGCAGATCCAGACATTTGGACAAATATTCATTACTGCTTTGCTGTTCCTTTCCTTTTCTGCTATCTCTTTCGATATACATCACCAATCTGCAATTAACAAAACAATTCATTAGTGTCAACAGTACGCCTGCACTTCTGCTATCTCTTTCGATATACATCACCAATCTGCAATTAACAAAACAATTCATTAGTGTCAACAGTATGCCTGCAATATGGTTTTTTTCCATTTTACACATTGCATGCCTCCCTAAAATAAAACGCACTAAAGATTTCTTAATAATCTTTGGCTAACAGCCTTCTTGATAATCCTGCAGAAACTCAGCAAGTCAAACAATGTACTTTATATGGCAAAGATAAAGATACATAACTGACATCTTGGGCTTGAGCCCTTCATTAAGGTATGAGTAAAATGTAGGAACTCTTCGGGCTTGAGCCCTTCATCAAACCAGGGATTACAGATGGGAAGCAGTGAGAGAAAATCCCTCAAATCTCCCTTGAGGGTAGTTATCCCTGGAGAAGAATTCACAGAGTTTTGCAGTGGACAATTGAGAGAGAGAATTCCACAGTCAATAGTCAGTCATGCTAACATTAATTTCCTTATTGTGAACATCATTACACATTAATATCTGAAGTGCAAAAAAAATCCATAAAGTTCTAAGGTTGCATTAGATAACTCAAATAACATTTTAATTATTATTTAAACTGCAAAAAAATAGTTAAATGTTATGAGCAACTAACTCTCCACAACCTGATTGCCCATAGCCACAGTAAGTAGCGGAAATGGCAGAGAAGGATGTTGGATGTGGAAGCTAGTGGGGTGGTAGGTGAAAACAAGGGAAATCCTATCCTTGTTGCTCATCAGGGTGAAGGGTTCCAGACAGGTGTGCAGGTAGTTGAGGATATATGGGTGACAGCTGATTTGATGGTGGAAGAGGGGAAGCCTGCTGCTTGAAGTAGGAAGACATATCTAATTATTTAGCATGGAAGACCTCATTCTAGGACCAGATGTGACAGAGAAAGGATTGGTAATTGAGGGAAAGGAATATAATTTTTACAAAGGACAGGGTGCGAAGAGGTATAGTCGAGGTAGCTGTGGGGGCTGGAGGGTTTGTAGAAAATATCTGTTGAGATTTTGTCTCCCAAAATAGAGACAGAGAGATTGAGAAAAGGGAGAGTGTTGCTAGAGGGGGTGAGACTGGAATGAGTGAGGGGAGTGGTGAAGATGACACGGTTGCTGTCTCAGTAGCAGTTGGAAATATAATGGTCCAGAGCAGACAGAAGGCCAGAACGTGGTTAACATGGGAGAAGGGGGTCTGTGGATGCGGGTAGAGGATCCTGGCCACAGAGACAGAGCCACAGAAGAAGAATTCAGAATCATGGTGTACACAGAACTCATTAAGGTGTGAGTGAAGGGGGATGAAGGTGAGCCATCCATTTCAAGTGCCTGCCCAATTCCCTTGCTGACATGATTGTCCATGGTCTCATGCACTGCCAGATTGAGACCACCCGCAAATTGGAAGAACAACACCTCATCTTCCGTCTGGGCACCTTCCAAGAGGTCCAACATCAACATCATCTTCTCCAGTTTCCGTAAGAAACCCAATCCCCCATCTTCTCTCTATCTTCTTTCCTCGACCTCTGTCTCTTTCTCTCTGCCCTTTTCCCTCTGTCTTCTTTCATAGAGCCAAAATCAACTCTCACCTTTTCTCTTATCATATCCAATGGTCACCTTATTTCTGTTGGTCTGTACTCCTCCCCCTTTCACTCTTACTCACTTCTTTCCCCAGCTTTTAATTCAGATGTTGTTTTTTTTCTCTCATACCTTGAAGAAAGGCTCAGGCCTGAAATGTCAGTCATATACTTTTACCTCCTTTGGACACTGTGAGACTGGCTGAGTTCCTCCAGCATTTCTGGGTTTTGACTGCATCTCCAAGTCACACATCAACTTTCTTGAAAATCTATGGCCATCTTGGCCTCAACAAGATCTCATTTTCCAGCACCACTGTGGGAGTGCCTTCATCAGAAAAAAGGAAACATTTGAAGGTAAATCACCAATATTAACCATGTTCTCAAGAGCAATTAAAGCAGATGCTAAATACAGATTTTGTCAACACCCACATCCATTAAGGGGGAAAAAAAACATTGGTAACAACTCCTATGCAAAAATATCCTCCAGTTTCAATGGAATAAAGTAACGTGTTTTCCGTTCTATCTCATGACTTCTCACCTTCTGAATTATTGTTCAGATTTCTACATTCTCTAAGAGGATGAGCCTTGCGTTGAAATATATTGCATTTAAGAGAACTCCAGGAAGATGGATTCTTGCACAGAGATGATCTGTTACGTAAAGGCACAGTGATCTATTGTTAACATAATGACTGTATGCCCAGGTGCTCTGGTTTTATCCCACTCTTCAATAAATGTAAAGGTAATGTAGGTTAATTGGTGTAATTGGGCGGCATGACCTCGTGGGCCAGAAGGGCTTTTTACCGTGCAATATGTCTAAATTTAAAATTTAAATTTATTTAAGAAAGATGTTGGAAAGTGGCCAATGAATTATCAGAATGTTAGTTCAGCATCAGTGGTGGGGAATATAATAGACTGCCTATTAAATTTATATTTTATTTACAGCACAGTAGAAGCTGATTCTGGCCATGTAAAGCAGTGCATCCAATTACACCTAAATTGACCTACAACCCCGTACATTTTGGATAGTGGGGAGAAACTGGAGCACCTAGGCAAAACCTATGCAGACACAGGGGGAATGTTCCAACTCTTTACAGGATGAGAACCCGGGTCACACTAACTCTACACTGACCATGCCATTCTGTGGAGAGAACACTACAACAACAAGAAACAGTACATTCTAATAAACAGTCAGCATGAATTTAAAAAGGGCAAGATCATGCTGGATGAAATATACTGAAGTTTCTGAAGGGGTAACAGAGAGAAAGTCAATGTCGGTGCTGAATATGTACATAGAATTCCCAAAGACCTTTGGTAAAATAACAGCAGGACACCTAACCTCAGTGGAAAAAGCCTGCTTGCATTTACTCTATCTAAACCTCTCATCACTTTGTATACCTCTATCAAAACTCCCCTTATTCTTCTATGCTCCAGGGAATAAACTCCAAATCTGTTTAATCTTTACCTGTAAATCAATTCTTCAAGTCCCGACAACAACCTAGAAAATCTTCTCAGCATTCTTTCAATCTTATTGATATCTTTCCTTTAGTTTGGTGACCAAAACTGCACACAATGCAGACATTCCCCTATGCAACCAATATTTTTTGAAAAGTAAACTGCCCACAATGCATACCACCTATGCAACCAATATTTTTTTGAAAAGTAAAGAAAAAATATAAATTATGATTTTATGGTGAAAGTAGGGGCCTATCTATGGAAAATAACGCCTATGGCAGGGTGGCCATCCTCTCGTGAGAGCTGGCCTTGGTGGCCACCATGTTGTCTTTGATAAATGATAACACGGATACAGTGCATTTCTGACATACGTTCATTTTGAAATACGACCGGTTGGTCAGAACAGAACATGGTCATAAGTTAAGGAATACCTGTGCTCCAAATTTGGCCTCGCCAGTATCTTATATAACTTTACCATAACATCTCAACTCCTGTACTCAATACTTTGATTTATGAACACCAATGTGCCAAAAGCTCTCTTTACAACCCTATCTATCTGTGACACCATTTTCAGGGAATTATGTATCTATATTCCCAGATTTTTTCTGTTCTACTGCACTCCTCAGTGTCCTACCATTTACCAGATATGTCCTACCTTGGCATGTCCTTCCAAAGTTTAACACCTCTGAAGAACCTAATGCTGCCTACTAACTACACCTCATACTTCATATGAAGAATGGTGCATCCTGTTAATTTGAATTGTCTCCCTGTGATACTCTTCATATTTTGTGAATCTCCCAGACTATATAACAAATAAAAAATGTAAATTTTAGAACAATCAGGGAATTAAGGATCATGGAGAACAAGATGGGCAGGTGGAGCTTTGTCCACAGCCAGATCAGCCATGATCTTTTGAATGGCGGAGCAGGCTCGATGAGCTGGATGGCTGACTCCAGTTTCTTACATCACCCTGTGGACTCATCTTTACAGTTACTTATGCTGGCTTGAGGTCACCCATGATAGAAGGTGCAAAAACAACTTTTTTTGAGGAAATGTTGTCTCCATCTCACCTTCATTCCTCATCTACAAATGGATCACAGTGATCATAATGGAGCAGGCCCACCAGGGGGGATCCCTTTAACAGTGCTGACATGCTCTCCAGAAACCCAAGTGTAACAGTGCAAGGCAGGTTCTAATATCCATTAAAGGAATGACAAGTACCTGCAAACCAAGAGCTGATATTCCGTCTGGGCACGGTCCAACTAGCTGGCATTAACATTGACTTCTCTGGTTTTTGTTAGGCCCCTCCCCTGTGACCCTCTCTTTTTCTATCCCTTTGTCTTCTCTCCTCCAGCTCCCTACCGCTTCCCTCTCTATTCAGAGAGCTACCTCCCTCCCCCATTACCTCAGCATTTTTCTCTTCTGCCCTTCCACCCTTATCCACCATGATCTCTGGCTTGTGTTCTTCCCTGTCCTTTCCCTCCTCCCCCCACCTTTTTATTCAGGCACCTGCCTGCTTTCTGCTCAGATGAAAGGCTCAGGCCCGAAACATTGGTTGTATTCCTTTGTTTCCAGTAGATGCTACATGACCTGCTAAGGTTCTCCACTACCTTTATGTGTGGCGTGACAAATTTAAATAGCAAAGATGTCCCAACTTCACAATTGTTTTTTGGGGCATCATTATGTGGGACGGTAGCTGCAAAGCATGGGATCGGAACTCAATACAGAGAATCATCAAAACAGCCGAGAAGATCACTGGGGTCTCCCTTTCCTCTATTGATGACATTTACTGGAAGCGTTGCTTAAATAGGGCTCAAAAGAATTATAGAGGACCATAATCATTCAGTGCCCAGAATCTTTGACCCACAACCATCAGAGAGGAGGTGCAGGAGCATCAAAATCAGGACTGCCAGGTTGGGGAACAGCTTCTTCCCACAGGCTGTGAGATTGATGAATGGTCACCTGTAACCAAGTAAATCACCCCAAAATATTTATGTATATGTGCGATTATTATTTATTATGTATTATGTGTGTACTCTAATCAGGAGAAACACTGTTGTCTGGTTGTGAATGTACAGTCAGGTGATAATGTGAACTTGAACTTGGTGACCAACTAGTAAGTGAGCCCAAGGGCAAAATGTAACACCCAGACTTCACAACAAAAATGAGATGACATTCAACACCTCGTCAATTGTCCCTGAGTTTCTGTTGGGGCGACTGCTCTTTAACAACTTTGGTCACTGTCCAGTTGGAAGGACTGCTCGCTCAGTCAGAAGATTCAGTTCCCACTTCAGAGACTTTATCTCAGCTCCCAGTTCGGGACAGTGCTGAGGAAAGCTGCACTCTCTCAGGCACTCTTATCTCCAATCAGAAATTAAACAGAGATATTGTTTACACTTTTAACTGGACAGGATTGTGTTAATCCTTTTGTGCTACTTGGAGGAGGTGGGAATTATGTTCTGAAAAAATTATCCAAACACTAATTGGCAATAAAAAAATTATTTAAAATCTATATAGTATACTCCCAGCCATCCAGTGTCATTGGGGAGTGGTAGGAGGACTGCCTAGTACATGAAATTGGTCAGAAGCTCAACATTACATGTTTGTATTCTGCACATAAACCTTCAAATATGGTAAATTTCCAAATGGCGTGTTTTCATTGTAATGTTTAAATAACAATGTTTTATTTTCATAAATTAAAAATATATTATTTTGAATATCAATTCTATATTTTACAGCAAAATATTAGTGTCAGCAATCTGGGTTCGAATCCAGCTCTGTCTGTAAGGAGTTTGCACACTCTCCCATTTTCGTGGGTTTTCCTCCAGGGACTCCGGTTTCCTCCCACCCTCCAAAAATGTATGGGTGTTGTCGGTTAATTGGGCAGCATTGGCTCAGGGGTCTGAAGGGCCTGTCCCTGTGCTGATTCACTAAATTTAAAATTTAAATTTATATGAGACAGTCAGCAAAAATAACTCAAATGAATGACTATACTCATTGTCAACTGAAATATCAAATCTTCAAAGTGGATGTGTCTGCTAATCGCCTACAATTGCACTGCTCTTATGTACAAACAGAAATTTTAAATATTTTGTATTTTGAAAAAAAATGAAATTGCTTAATATTCTCAGAATTTTTTTTACCATTTGCATGAGAATTCACATATATGAATATTAGATAAATGAAAGTTCATTGCAGTTTGCTATAACGTGCTAAGGGAGCATATTGAAAGGAATGGGAAGACAAAATAGCAATGCAGGACTTACTTTTTAATTTTGAGAGTTCAAGCAATTGAAGACCCATGTTAAATCAAATGCAGAGTACAAAAGGAACCTCTGGAGATGACACGATGCAGAGCTTTTGTTTGGAATATGTATTTTACATAGAATTTCGTGACAGAGTATTTAGAGGTGCTTTGTTTGGGAAGGATTATTAGAGCAAGTTGCACACAAACATTTTAAAACACAAAATATTTGTAGGACTTTTGCAGAGTGTTTTTTGCAAAAAGTGCAAAAAAGTTGCAGAATACAGCTTGCCTGGGAGAGCATGTGATTTTTGTAGGGGGACAGAACAGCTTTGCTCTCAGAGAGGGAGGGTGTGAAACAGAGAGAGAGGAGACAAAAATCAGTTCCGTCAGCAAGGCTGATTGAGAAGGAATCAGTTGCGGATGTCCTGGAAAAGGAATTTCTCTCTGAAAACCAGCAAGAACCCTCCTGAGTGGTAACCATTTGCCTGTTCAGCACCAAAGACTGGTGAACTTTGTAAATACTAACTTCTGTGCACAGTACAAGAATTGCCTGCAACCAGTGAGGATGGACTGTGATCCAAAGAACTTTTCTAATCTTAAACATACATTACACACACCTGCGCTTAGTATTAGAGGGGGGATTAAGTGGGTTAGGTAGGTTAAGTAAGTAGGTTAAGTAATAAGTTAAAGTTTAATTTTGTTTTCTTGTTCAAATATAATTAAAAGCTACTTTTGTTTAAATAACCCTGTGTTGTGGTGTATATCTATTGCTACTGGTTTTTGGGGTCCTCTGGACTCCGTAACAATTTACAATTTTTTTTTCCATTCAAAATTTTTTCTCACCTTCTGGAGTGGCTGTTCATATATGAACAACCAAAACTCAAAAGCTCCGTTTCCTTACATGACTTTACACTGAATACCAGAAGTAAGGTAAGTAAAGAGGCAGGACTGGCAAATATGTGCTATTCATTAGCCCAATGTTGCAGATTGCCTGCACAGTTCAGTTCAGACTGCAGGCAGTCCGCAATAATGTCCAAGGGTGCCACAAGTAAAATTTCGGAACGGGAATGAGTCACTCATTTCCGTTCCGATCTTTTTACACAGATTGCGTTCCGGGAATTTGGGAATAAATCAAATGCAGTTGTGTAAAAAACATAAAAGAGAGGTAAAGACAGAATAAGCAGGCGTTTCCCTGCTCCATAGAAGTAATCATACCCCTTTCAGTCTCTCTTCAGCTTCATCAGCCTTTCGATGTTCTTCCATCTCTCACCCCTTCCCACTTTTACAATTAAACAAATATTTCTGATGCAGAAAAGATTTAAGAATCACAATTCATGCAAATAAGGCATTATTTAAACATCCAGCTCCAGCTAAAGATAGTCAAAAGAATCTTACATATTCACACTCCTCTTAATTTTGTGCAAAAACATCCTCCTCATCATAATTTTCAGTGAAAGGAATTGATTGGTCATTCAAACTAAAGCAAAATCATAGAAACCAAACAAAAACTATAGGAAATATGAAATAAAGGCAAACAATGCTGGAACCAGTCAGCAGGTGAGGCAGTAGCCATGGAGAGAGAAATGTTCCAAGTCCAGTTCCGATGAATGCTCATCGACCTGGAACATTAACTCTGTTTCTCTCCATGGTTGCTGCCTGACCTGCTGACTGGTTCAGCATTTTCTGCTTTGATTTAAAATACTGATCATGCTGGTAATATACAGGAGAGCGCTGCTGAAAGGTTCTTAACCTAAAACTGTATTTCCTTCTCCAAGGCTACTGTTGGACCTGGAGAGCATTTCAACCAGTTTAGATTTTTATTCCGATCACCACTTCCCTTACCTGCTCTGGCAACAAAGCAGTAACATCTCCTTGTTATTCCTTAAAACTTCCAGTAAGACAAGGAAAGCTTTTGCTCGAATTACTGTCAAGGGACTCTCCAGCAAACGGATAATTTTTGTAACAAAGTCCTGCAGAAAAAGGAACAATTCCAGAAAAAGAAAGATGCATCAATCTCAATTAGTTATTTTAAAATAATATCGCATAACTTATGTTTATAATTTAAAAAATGAACTTTTGACAGTACGAAAAAACACACAAATGTTGGAGAAACTCAGCAGACCAAACAGTGCCTTTATGCAGCAAAGGTAAAGATACATCACCGGGCTTGAGCCCTTTTGACAATAGCTTCAAGCATTCTTTAAAGAAAATTGCATTTGTAGATATAATCACCAAAAGCACTGAAAATTAGATAGCTACTTCCTATTTGTATAATCACAAAATCACAAGATATAGGAGCAGAAGTAGGCCCATTGAGTCTGCTCCACATTCTATCATGAGCTGATCCATCCTCCCATTCAACCCTACTCCCTGACCCTCTCCCTGTAATCCTTTATGCCCTGTCTAATCAAATACCTGTCAATCTCTGCTTTAAATACACACATGACCTCGCTTCCACAGAAACCTGTGACAAGTTCCACAAACTCACGACCCTCTGGCTAAATGAATTTATCCGCATCTCCGTTTATCCTTCTGTATTCCAACAAGTCCAGTCCAAGAGCCAACAAACGCTCCTCATGTGCTGTCATTCCTGGTATCATTTTAGAAAATCTCCTCTGCACCCTCTCCATAGCCTCCACATCTTTCCCGTAATGAGGTGATCAGAAATGAACACAATACTCAAAGAGTGGTTTCACCAGAGATTTATAGAGTTGCAACATGACCTCTCAGCTCTGGAACTCAATCCCCCTATTAATGAAGCTCAACATCCCTTAAGTCTTCTTAACTATCCTAGTGACCTGAGCGGCAACCTTGAGATTGGGATTTAGACCTAAGATCCCTCTGTTCATTCACACTCCTAAGTAAAAGACCATTAATGCTGTACTCAGCTTTCTGGTTCGTTCTTCCAAAATGCATTACCTCACACTTATCCAGATTGAACTCCATCTGCCACTTTTCTGCCCAACTTTGCCTCCTGTCTATATCCTTTTGTAACCTATAACAACTTTCAGCACTATCCACAACTCCTCTAACCTTTGTATCATCTTTCTGCCACTTCATCCAGGTCATTTATAAAAATCAAAAAGAGCAGGGATCCCAGAACAGATCCTTGCAGTGCTCCACTAGTCTCTGACCTCCAGGCAGAATACTTTCCTTCCACTACTACTCTCTGCTTTCTGCATGCAAGCTGATTTTTTTATCCAAACAGGCAAGATTCCATGGATCCCATGCCTCATGACTTTCTGAACTCTAAAGGCAGACCTTGACAAATGCCTTACTAACAATCCATTAAGCCATATCTACCACCCTATCCTCATCAATTTCTTTTGTTACATCCTCAAAAACTCAATTAAGCTTGTGAGGCCTTCCTTTCACAAAGCCATGCTGACTATCGTTGAATAGACTGTACTTCTCCAAATGCTCATAGATTCTATCATTAAAAATCCTCTCCTAACGTTTGCATGCCATTGATGTAAAACTCACTGGTCTCTAATCCCCAGGATTCTCACCATCACCTTTTTTAAACAAGGGGGACTACAATTCCCATTCTCCAATCCTCCGGCACTTCCCCTGTGGCCAAAGAGGACTCAAAGATCATAGCCACTGCCCCATTGCAACCTGGGGTATATCACATCCAGTCCTTATCAATCTTAATGTTTTTAAGAAGATCCAATGCTTCCTCTTCCTTAATCTCAACTGTGTCCAGCACAAAAGCCTGTTCTATTCCAACCTCACCCTGATCCAGGTCCTTTTCTCTGGTAAAAACTGAAGCAAAATATTCATTTAGAACCTCCATAACCTCCTCCACCTCCAGGCTCATGTTGCCTCCTTTATCCTTTAGTGGCTCCACTTTCATTCTCATCATCCTTCTCTTCTTCACATATGTATAGAATGCTTTGGGGTTCTCCTTAATCCTTTATGCCAAAGCCTTCTCATGCCCCCTTTGAGCTCTCCCAAGTCCTTTCTTCAGCTTCTTCCTGGCTAACATATATATCTCACAAGCCCTTCCTGTTTCCTGGTTTCTATCTCTAATGTATGCTTCCTTCTTCCTCTTGACTAGCTGCCTAGCTTGTATCAACAACTATGATTCTCTTTTCCTACCATCCTTTCCCAGTTTCAGTGAGACAAATCTATTCTGAACCCAGCACAAGTGGTCCCTAAACTTTCTCTACATTGACTCTGTTCTTTCACCTTTGAACATCTGTTTCCAATGTACTCTCACTAGTTCCTGCCACATACTATCATAATTAGTTCTTCCCCAATTAAACACTTTCCTATTTTGTCTGCTTTTATCCTTATCCATAGCTATGCTAAAGTTCAGGGAGTTGTGATCACACTCACCAAAATGGTCACCCACTAAGAGGCCCTGCCCCTGACTGTCTAAAGTTTCAAAGAGATCTAGATCAATGAGGCAAGAAGATAAAGGAATGGCAGATGGAAGTTAACTCAGACAAGTGTGAGGTGCTGCATTTGGGAAGTTAAATGAGGGAAAAACATAAGCAGGGCTCTGAGGAGAACTTAGAATAGAGGCATTTGGGGGTACAGTACACAGTTCTTTGAACATGATAACACTGGTAGACAAAGTGGTGAAGAAGGCACATACTAGTTATCTTGAATCCTTCATTAGAAGGCCACTGAGTACAAGAGTTTGGAGGAAAAGTGCAAGTCTGCAGACGCTAGGGTTGAATGGAATACACAGATGTGCTGGAGAAACTCAGCAGGTCACACAACATCTAGAGAAGAAGAGGGTAACCAATGTTTTGGGCCTGGCCCTTCATCAAGGCATGACCAAAAACAGGCAGGTCCCTGAATAAAAAAGGTGGGAGGAGGGAAGGAGGGTGGAAGGAGGAGAGGAGGGTGGTGGGAGGAGGAGAGGAGGGTGGAAGGAGCAGGGGGAGGAGCACAGGCTCACAGATCATCCTGGAAACATGGAGAGTGAAGAGAAAAAAGATGGTAGCTCTCTGATAGGAGAAGGGAAAGGGGTAGGGAGTTGGAGGAAAGGAGACAGGGAGATGGGGAAAGAGAGAGACTCAGGGGATGGTGTTCAACAGAAATTGGAGATCAATGTTTATGCTGCCGAGTTGGAGAGTGCCCAGATGGAATATAAGGTGATATTTCTCCAGTTTGCAGTTGGCCTCGGTTTGGTAGTGCACCTGGGCATGGACAGACATGTGGGTGTGGGAATGGTGTCTGAATTTAAAATAGTTGGCCACTTGGAGGTCCTTGCTGTTGCAGCAGAAAGAGTGAAGGTACTCAATGAAACAATCTCCCAGCCTGCATCCAATCTCGTAGAGGAGGCTCGAACTAGAGCATTGCAGTAGCTCATGGGCCAGAAGGGACAGTTATTGTGCTGTATTTATAAAACAATTCTCCCCTTGTAACTTCAGGTGTATTTTCAATAGGATTTACTTTTTTGTGAGTACTTTTGTTTTTCATGCATCTTGGGATCTTGCTTTCTCTCTAAATTCACTTTGTTGGTTGCTTGGGAGGCCTGGATTCTTATGGTTAATATTGGACCTCTAAGAGTTAATTTGCAATGTTGGACCTTCTTTATTTACATTGTTGAAACAAGCACCCTTAATCCAGTTGACAAAACCATTTGCACTTGCTCTGTGGTGTTGCTGAGAAGGAAATCTCAGGACTTGTTAACAGGACAGAAAGAGAATATCTTCACATAAAGTCTGCAACAAAAACTTTAATCTCAGAGACTGCAGCTTGTATTATGGCAAAGGAAATATTGCAGACGTCAGCCTTTTTACTGCTGACCCTTTCTAGGCAGTTCCCTCTATGTGATCCACCCAGTTCTCTGCGAACATGGGTTCTTGCAGTGCATGCTACAATTTGAGCTGCTTTTCTGAAACCACCAGAGAGAAGTCTGGAAAGTGGGCAGTGGGAAACCACGTCACAGATATTAAAATCAGCAAAATCAAATCTCACGAGCTTCATGTCGCAGCAGCGACAGATGGGATGACTCCTTGGGGAGCCAAGTAGTGAAATAATCCCTTTTCAACGTTCAAGATCGGTAGTAACCAACCACCCCACATAATCTGTATTGATGTGGAACTTGCAGAAGTGAGCCTCTCACCACAATTAACAAAACAATTCCAAATGATTCAGCACACAGTCTCAGGGTAATGAATCTAAAGATTTCTCACTCACATCCTTTCAGCTATTTCATTGGCTCAGCAGAGTGATGTTTCACCCCACCCTGTTCATGCTGAATATCAAATATCCATCTCCACTCATCCCATTTACCAGCTGTTGATCCATACCCTCCAGGTCTTGGTGATTCCAATGCCTGTCCCGATTCCCAGAATACTTGCCTTCACCACACAGGCAGTGCATTCCAGACATCAGATCCTCACAACATCTCTTACTTCTAACACAAAATGCCTTCCAGATTTACAAACCAGTACTAAAGTGATTTTCTCGCTAGCCACTAGATCTATGTTAATTTTGTACACCTCCATCATTCCTTCTCAGTAGACCAAGCTCAACCCAAGGCATTCCATTGCCAGGTGAATCTCCTGGGCCTTCCTACAATCTGGCATCCAGACTCCAGCTGTGGCCTAACCAATGTTTCATAAAGTTGGGACATATTGTCAGGTCTTTTGCATACAATGCTCAGTGTTCAAGGTAATGAAGGCCTTCTTCAACACCTAATTTATGTGCTGCTACCTTCTGACATCCTTGGAGCTGTCTACCTAGACCCATCCATTTCACAATACTTCCTTGGGCCCTGTCATTCAGTTTTGGATACTCTTTCCAGTGAGATCTTTTCCAAAATACTTATTGACATCTATGAGGACTATATTAACAATGCTGTCCTCCTGAATAAATTAAATTGGCCAGACATGAAACAGGTCCAGAAAGGACAATGTAGATCCTGGAATTTAAATGTAGGAATGGGGAGGTTGAGTATGTCAGTGAGAGAGAAAGAATGGTTGACATTTTGCGTTGAAACTTTTTAAAATCAGATTGAGGAAATGAAGAACAGAAGTCAAATCAAAGAGAACAGGCTGGGAGGCATGGTACAGGAGTCCCATATGGGATTGGTGAACCAGTTAGAGGAGAAACATGAAGGACAGAGGCAGATGTCAGGCAATGGGAGAAAAACATATGGGGTGTAGTGGGTGATGAGAAGATAAAAGGTGTCAGTGCTAGAATCTGATAAATAGAGAAGGTGAGAATGGTGGTACAATGAGAGACCAGATGGAACTGGGATGTGGGGGGGTGGGGGGGAAGAGAGCACAAGAATCCAGGTAGGGATGCAGGGGAATGGAACCAAAGAGGAAAGGGGGATGTGAATGGGTGGGCAGCTGTGGAGATGGGTGTGAAAGGAGACAAAAAAGGCGGGGGGGGGGGAGGAAGTGGTAGGAGGAAGGGAAGAGCAGAAGGGGCACAAAAGAGAGGAGTTCATTACCTGAAATTAAAAAATTCTACATTTGTTTCCATTGGACTGAAGACTGCCCAGACGGAATTTGAGATGTTATTCCTCCAGTTTGCATTGGGCCTCACTCTAGCAGTGGAGAAGGCCCAGGGTAGATGGGTGGGAGTGGGAATGGGAAGGGGAGGTGAAGAGGTGGCAACAGAGAGCATAGGACGGTCACTGCGAACAGTGTGGATGCTCTGTGAAACAATCTCCAAGTCAGTGTTTGGTCTCATTGATGTGGAGGAGGCCATATCAGGAGCATCGAATATAGTCTGTGAGGTGGGAGGAGGTGCAGGTGAATCTTTGTCTCATGTGGAAGGGCTGTTTAGGACCCTAGATGGTGGTGATTGAGGAAGTGTACAAGCAAGTGGTGCACCTCCAGTCGTTGCAGGGAATAGTACCGGAGGTCACAGAGAGAAGGCTCAACCCTCCCCACCCACCTCTCCATTATGACTGATCATGCATGACTTTCATTCATTAAACCCTCTTTCCAAATGCAGATTAATCTTTACCTTCCAATTATTTTCCAGTCTTTGCCCTACCAAAGACGCACTGATCTTATTCCTGCTGCCCCTATACAAAGGTACACCACTTGTTGCCTCCAGTCATCTGGCACCTCATCTTTACTTCCCTTATCAGCCTGAGATACACCTCATCTGGCCCTGGGATTTATCCACCATTATGACCACTCAGACCTGAGTGATAAAATGTTCTAAAATATCACCAGAGCCCTCCCTGAATACTCCTTCCACAATGTCCTGTCCAAAGTGAATGCAGCTGAATTCCAGCATATGCATTTCAATCATCGGTGTTGTGAATAGTGGAGACATGGACGTGGCCACGTACTGAACAGCTGGAAGTTTTGAAGGTAAGACTTCTCCAAACATATATCATAGAAACATAGAATACTACAGCACAGAAACAGGGCCTTCAACCCTTCTAGTCCGTGCCAAACTATTATTCTGCTGGGTCCCATTCACTTGTACCTGGACCAAAGCCCTCCGGGCACCTCCCATCCACATTTCTTAAATGTCAAAATTGAACCCACATTCACTTCATCTGGTAGCTCATTCCACACTTTCACAACTCTTTGTGTGAAGAAGTTCCACCTAATGTTCCCCTCAAACATTTCACCTTTCAGCCTTAAACCATGTCCTCAAGTTCATGTCTCACCCAACCTTAGAGGAAAAGCCAGCTTATAGCAACTGTGTTGCAGTGCAAAATGGAGAACAAGAAAATGATCAGACGTGGTCGAGTCAAAGTTCAGTAAAAGTCATTTTCTCAAACCGTCACCTGCAGCTTTTTATACCCCGCACGTTTCAAATGACATCATCACAATGTAACATCATGACGTCACTTAGAACCTCCTGAGCCAGTTTGATTAAGCCTCTGGTGAGCTGCTACTTGCCCTCCTCACGCCCCCCCCACCCCAGAACTGGCATTAGAAGGCCATTACTGTCCATCGCTCTTGGGCGGTCATCTGCGCCTTCACATCGGGGGTCGTGGCAAGGGCCGATCAAATTTGAGATGAGCAGGCTTTATTCGGACAATCATAAATGTCTCTGGATGCCCCTCAATGTCTAGTACACAAGTGGAACAATTGTTTTGTAACACTCTAAATGGGCTTTCATTAGGCCTCTATACACAAACACCAACTCACAGACCCAGAGTTCCTTGGGGATGAGGGTTGTCGTTGCTCCATGCCTTAATGTGGGGAACTGGGGCCAATTTTCCAAGCCATTCCTGCAGTTTGCCTAAGATTTCAGTCGGTGGCACTTCCTGTCCGTGTACTGTGGGCATGAACTCCCTAGGTACAATTAGCGGGGCTCCATAAAGCAACTCTGCTGATGAGGAGTTGAGATCCTCTTTGGATGCCATTCTTATTCCCAGGACAATCCAGGGTAGCTCATCTGCCCAATCAGGTCCCTGGAGGCGGGCCATCAGTGCAGCTTTCATGTGCCTGTGGAACTGCTCCACCAGGTCATTCGACTGCGGGTGGTCGGCTGTCGTATGGTGGAGCTGTATTCCCAGCAGTCACGACAAAATATCCTAGAGTGTGGAGGTAACTGTGGACCTCTGTCAGAAGTGACATGTGTGGATAGGCCAAAAGCTCTGGTGCATGAATCGGTTAATGAGTCCATCATAGGAACTCCCTGCAGCTACCTAGTGAATTTGTCGATGACCATTAACGAGTATCTAGACCCTCGTGACACTGGAAGCAGGCCGACAATGTCAACATGCAAGAGGTCGAATCTGTGCTGTGGTGGCTGGAAAGGCTGAAGCGGCACCTTTGCATTTTACAGATTGGCAGTTTGTGCACGTCTTTGCTTTTTGAGTCCATGCCATACAGCTGCTTCAGCTTGAAGTTTTTTCATCTAATCTTTAACATTTTAAATTCATTTCCTTTAATTTTTTTCTTGCACAACTTCAAAATTTTTTTAATCCACTTGCAGCATCATTCTTTCCACCTTCTTTGTAAAATTATTATTTTCAACTATACTCTCAATACACTTTTTAACTTCTACTGTTAATTGTACCAAAGATCGCTGAAATTTTTCCATGTATTTCTTCATTTCAGCTGTAGATATATGTCTCTTTCATTTTTTTCTGACTTTTTAACCATAACTCCTTGTTCTAGATGCAATTCCTGTTCTTCTTGGTCTTCATCCTGATCACTGGAGCTGGAGGCTTCTTGGGCTTTTTAAAAAATTGCCTCTGTTTTTTTGTGATCTGCACATGCGCAGAGTCACTTCTCCCGTGGCAGGCGGCCATTATCAGGGGAGACCTTGCACAGCAGTTTCTAAGGTCTCCCCAGCTCTAAAAAAAAAACAAGCTTTTCACCACAGGCTCCTACCTTCCGGACAGCTCCAGAGTCCTTCTTCAAGGTAGGCCTCTCTTTATCTTGTTCAATTTCTTGTGAAGTATCAGTTGTTTTGTCTTTCTTTGGTGACATCTTGTACTGTTTACTAGGTCTTCCAACAACTTTTCCCTCTTTTTTTAATTACTTTAATCGTTTTTTAACTCTTTTTTAAAAACCTTTTCGGAGAGAGAAGGGTTTAAAAGTCTAACCCCATGTCATCACATGGCACACACCCAAGGTCCACCATCAGTGAGTGGGCTCTGTGGAAGTTGGCACCTAGCAATGGCCAAAACACAGCAGCAAGAATGAACTTCCATGTGAACTTATTGTCGCCAAATTTCAGGGGTATATAGCATATGCTGTATGTACGAATTGAACTGTTATTCACTGCAGTGAGTGCTGGCCCTGTGGGTCTTGGTACAGGTGTCAAAGTCTGAAGGAGGAAGGACACTAACCTCCACACCCATGTCAACTAGAAATTTGTGCCTTGAGAGTTAGTCCCAGACATAGAGTAGGCTGTTACAGTGGTCAGCCGCCGCAGCCATTAGCAAGTGCAAGGGGGTCAGCAGCAGTGAATTCCAGAACCCCAGCGTTGATGGTAAAAACACCAGGTGGTTGTCACAGAATCAGGCTTATCCAGGGGAATGTGCACCTTTGTCACTGGTACTCATGAATCCTGGGTCTTTGGATGTGACGCAGCACTAATTTCTATGGGCCTTGCCCTTTGCTGTTTCATGCACCACAGAACATCTGCACGGATGGCCACTGTTCGAGGGTTATCAAAATTCTCGTCAGCCAACATGAGGCCAATGTTTTCTAGATTAAGCTCTAAAAAAAACTGATCGAAGAGTAAGCAAGGCCCATGGCCATCTGCCAGTGCCAACATATTGTTCATTAACTTCGAAGGGGCGCGGTCACCCAGGCCATCAATATGGAGGAGACGTGCAGCTCACTCATGTCATGAGAGACTATAAATCCAGAGAAGGAGGGCTTTTAGGGCTTTGTACTTGCTGAGAGCTGGTGGTCCCGAAGGAAATCCACTACTTGACCAGCCGTGTCCTGGTCGAAGGGACTTACTACATGAATGTACTTAGTGGCGTCCATCTTGTGAATGTGGAACTGCGCCTCAGCTTGCCCGAACCAAACATCAGGTTGAGTGGTCCAAAAGATAAACAGTTTGAGCGAAACTGCTGCATTGTCCATGTTGGGTCCAGAATGTGTTTGGGCTTGTCGGGGTCACCAATGTAGCAGCTTTGTCGCAGTGTGAATTGAAGAATGAGAAAATGATCAGACATAGTCGAGTCGAAGTTCAGTAAAAGTCATTGACTCAAACACGCAGCTATTGAAAATCCCTCGAGTTCAAATGACGTCATCACATTGTGATGTTGTAACATCACTTGGAACCTCCAAAGCCAGTTCAATTAAACCTCTGATGAGCCGTTACAGCATACATTTACTCTATCTGTACCATCAGATGCCACAGACGCTCTCCAGCAAGTTTAGCAAGTTTAGGAAGAGCTGCTACTCCTCAATCATAAGACTCCTTTACAACAAACTTAATCAGAAACTCATTTAAGGACTCTTAATTTTGCACTTTATTGGTTTTTTTCTCTTTGTATTGCACAGATAGTTTGTATAAATGCATAGGTATCTTCTTGAGTACAGTTTTGTGCTCTAGCAATAAGTTGTAATTCTGCCTCACCCACAGGAAAAAGAATCTCAGGGTTGTATTTTTATGTCATGTATGGATGTACTCTGACAATAAATCTGAACTTTGTACACCTCAGGATAAGTATTATGGGGAGGAGTCATGTGATGGAGTAGTGGCAGGTAAGAGAATACCAGCCCTTTCCAGAAAAGAAGAAAAAAAAAGTGAAGGAAAAGCAAAGCCCCAGATACACAAATCACAACAAATAAGAAATAAAGGTGTGGAGAAAATGGCACCTAAGAAAGAAAAACCAAAAACAACGGGAAAAAAAGAAGGAAAGACACCAGAAGAGAAAGGAGAAGGCCTTACCTGCACGAAAAAACAGGGACCAACCATGGATAGAGGAGCCCGCTCCCCAAGGTTAGTGGAGATCACGCAAGGTCGCGACCTTCCGACCGCGGGACTGCAAAAATGGCTCACTGAGCCAAACATAGGTGCGCAAATGCGCACAACAAAGAAAAGGAGAACACCAACAGAAGGGGGGACCAGCTGTGGAGTAAACCTACACAGCACAAACAGCTGAGAGATGCCTGACAGCAGGGCTCCCAGCTGAAAGAAAAAGAAAGCAATGGGAAAGGGAGGGATGAGAAAGAAAAACAGAAGCAGGAAGCCCAACAAATAACCAGCGCAGAAGAAGAGGACCAACATCAAGAAGCCATGAAAAGGGGGCGTGGCAAGATGGCGTAGGGAGCGGACGTGCATTCCCGGTCTCCCCCAGGCAGTTATATAAATACCTGTTTTAAGAATATTTCTTTTCTGTTAAAAGTCTTTGTTTTGTTTATCAATTGTTTTTAGTTTAAAACGGCAACAAAGATTAAGGAAAATAGAGTTCAAATACAGAACAAAACTACACTCTCCGACTTTGGAAGAAACTCGGCCTACTTGCCCAGACAGAACCACAGAGTCAAGGCTGGAATCTTCTTAAGAACGGAGCTCATTAATTGGACTGTCGGATAAGCTGGCCTTGGACACTCCTCTGAAAGATGGTGATGAATATTGATTTGAAATGTTTTATGAAGATAAATTGCAGTAATTGGCATTGGTTGCCCGTGAGTTTTAAAAATCCAGATAACATTAAAGTTTATTAGTGATTTTTTTTGGATGGAATATCGGAAGGATGAATTTATTATCTATAAATACAGAACAAAATTACATTCTTTGACTTTGGAAGAAATTTGACCTATTTGTCCAGACAGAGCCGGAGTTGGTGCTGGAATTTTCTCAAGAACAGAACTTATTAAAGTTGATTTCGGACTCCTTTTTGAAAGATGGCGATGAATGTTGATTTGAAATATTTGAAATATTTTCTGAAGATAAACATATGTATGGAACTCCTTGACCTGCAATAAGGTTTATCAGTGATTTTTTTTTGGATGGAATATTGGAAGAGTGAATTTATTATCTGTGAGTATGCATACATTGCAAACAGATTTTAATAGTTTTGAAAAGGTTTTTTTTAAACTAAACAACAAGATCAGTTTAATATTGAGAAAATTGGAAAAAACGGAAACTTTATTATTAAATTTGGAAATTCAGTAGAAAGAAACTATGAACAAGATTGATGATTTATAAAATTAAAGTCGAAGGAGTAATGTCCAAGAAGAGTTAAAAATTTTGAATAAGTTTTTCTTGAAAATAAACAATAATTTCAACTTAACATTGAGAAGATTGACAAAGTAGAAAATTTGGTATTAAATTGGGAAACACAGAAGAAAGAACTTATGAATAACATTGATGCTTTAGAAGATCAAGACCGAAGGAATTATGTTCAAGAAAATTTTAAAAGATTTGAAAAAACTTTTTTTTGAAAGTAAGCTACAAATTCAACTTGAGACTGAGAAGAATGGAAGATTCGGTGTTGAACTGGGATGTTCAGAGGTGTTTTAATTCAGTGGATGAAATTCAGGAAGACTTGAAAAAAAAATTTAAAAAAAACTTTTATTGATTGTAAACAATGTTTAACTCAGTGTTGGGAGGGTGGAAATGGTGCAAAATTTAATATCAAGTTTGGATTTTCAAAAAAAAGAGTTTATGAATAAGATTGGTTAAATTGATGGACCAGGTTTTATGGATATAAGAAATGATGATTTTTCGGTTTATACGTGTATTTTGTCTGCCTGGGGGGGGGGGGGGGGGGGAGGGAGTGGTACTTCAGCTCCCGAAAGTCATATGCCACTTGTGGTTTATACCACACCCATTTGGGTTTTTGGGAATTAACCACCACAAGGTGGTTTCCTAAGGGGTTAGGGGAGGTGGGGGGGGGTGAAAATTTGAAAATTATTTAGTATCTATTATGTAATATTATGTAATAAGATACAAGGAAGAGAAGTAGAAGACACAAACCCAAGAGCAGACACAAAAGAAGAAGAACACCAAGCTCTGCACAGAGGAATAGAAGGCAAAATGAATGGACAGTAAATAGATAAAAAAAATTTCAAGAACAAATGAAAGCATTAAAAGAATGGTTGACACTAGAATTTAGTGAAATGAAAAGAAAAATGAAAAGTACAGAAGAAAAAGTGAGTAGAATATAGTTGGTCATAACAGATGCAGGGAATAGATTAGAAAATGTGGAAGAATGTGTAATGGCGGTAGAAATGAAAGTGAACGACTTAAAAAGAAAATTGGAAGAAAGTGACAAAAAAGTTAAAGAAACACAAGAGTTGTTAGCTCAGAAGATGGATATAATGGAAAACTATAGTAGGCGAAACAATATAAAGATAGAGGGCCTAAAGGAAGATGAAGAAGGCAAAGAGATGAAATAATTTATAAAAGAATGGATCCCAAAAGTCCTGGGAATGCCAGAAATACAGGAAGGAATGGAAATAGAAAAGGCACACAGAACATTAGCCCCGAAACCACAGTCATAACAAAAACCAAGATCCGTTTTAGTAAAATTTCTGAGATACATGACAAGAGAAAATATATCGGAGAAGGCAATGAATAAAATTAGAGAAGACAAAAAACCACTGGAGTATAAAGGTCAAAAAAATTTTTTCCACCCAGACATAAGTTTTGAGCTCCTAAAGAAGAGGAAGGAGTTTAGCACAGCAAAATCAATTCTATGGAAAAAAGGCTATAAATTTATGTTAAGATATCCAGCGGTGCTAAAAATAGTTATCCCAAGGGAGCAAAACAGACTATTCTCGGATCCGGAGAAAGCACGAGAATTTGCAGAATGCCTGCAGGACAGAAGGAGAGATGAAGAGATGTAACAAGAACGAAGAATGACGACAAACTACATATAAAGATGTAAAAATAATGTATAAGTAAGAACTAAAGGAGGGGAGAAAAGGGAAGTAAGGGAGAAGGGGGGAAAAGAGGAGGAGGGTTAAAAAAAGAAAAAGAGAAGAAAAGAGGGGGAGTTTGCTTTAATGTGAAGATAAAAGTCTTTTCTGGAGGGGGTTGGGTGGGAGAGAATAACAGTCACTGCAAAATCAGTTGTAATTTGTGAATGGGTTCGCAGACTGAATGGAGATGGGAGTTGTGGTTGCATGGCAAGGGACAAGAGGCGACTCGAGGGGAATTTTAGATGTGGGAGTGGTTGAAGTATTTTATGTTTTAGAAGTGTTGTCATACATTGAGTTCAAAAAAGGAAAACTGAGAAATGAAAATGGGGAAAAGGGGAAAGGTGTTGGTGAGGAAGCAGAAATGAGTTGTAAACAGAGTATGAGATGGCCATGGTGAACTATATGACTATAAATATTAACGGAATATATAACCAAATCAAAAGGAAGAGGCTATTAAATTTACTGAAAAAAGATAAATAGATATAGCATTTGTGCAGGAAACGCATCTAACTGAAGTGGAACGCAATAAATTAAGTAGAAACTGGGTAGGGCACATAATGGCAGCACCATATAAATCAAAAGCTAGAGATGTAGCTATATTAATCAATAAAAATGTACCAATCAAAATAGAGGAGGAAATAATAGATCCAGCAAGGAGATATGTAATGATAAAGTGTCAGATATATTCAGAACTCTGGAATTTGGTCGATAGGAGGGGACTTTAACCTTAATTTGGATTCAAAGATGGATAAAACTGGACAAAGGACTAGCAAAAAGAACAAAGTAGCCAAATTTATGGTTAAATCAATGCGGTAAATGCAACTTTTGTATATATGGAGGAGACAACACCCAAAAGAGAAGGAATACTCATATTATTCGAGTAGACATCAAACATATTCAAAGATTCACCTGTTCCTGTTGTCAGCCCATATTCAAGGGAGAGTTAGGAAAATGGAATATAAGGCTAGATTGTTATCTGATCACTCACCCCTGCTATTAGGTATAGAACTGGAGGACATCCCACCAAGAACGTATAGATGGAGATTAAACTCCATGCTTCTTAAAAGACAAGAATTTAGAGAATCAGTGAAAAACAAATTTATATTATGGGATGAAATGAAAGGCTTTATCAGAGGGCAGAAAATAAGTTATGTAACTAAGATGAAGAAGGACTACAATCGGCAAATAGAACAGTTGGAAAGGGAAATAGTAAGTACAGAAAAATAATTAGCAACAAGGGAAAATACAACAAAAAGAAGAGAATTGGCAGAAAAAAAATAAAATATGAAACACTACAAACATGCAAGGTGGAGAAGAACATAATGAAGACAAAACAGAAGTATTATGAGCGAGGAGAAAAACCGCACAAAATACTAGCTTGGCAGCTTAAAACAGAACAAGCTAAAAGAACGGAATTGGCATCAAGGAAAAAGGACAAACAAATTACATATAACCCAACAGAGAGCAATGAAAACTTCAAGGAATTTTACGAGCAATTGTACCGAATTGAGAACGAAGGGAAAGAAGACAAAATAAGTTTCTAGCTAAAATTGAACTACTGAAACTGCAAGAGGAGCAAAACAAATTGATAAAACCATATGAAATAGAGGAAATACAGGATATATTACAAAAGCTACCAAACAATAAAACGCCTGGAGAGGACGGACTCCCAATAGAATTCTATAAAATATTTAAAGAGTTATTAATTCCTCCTCTCCTTGAAGTAATGAACCAGATAGAAGAAATACAAAACTTGCCAGATTCATGTAAAATAGCAATAATTACAGTAATACCAAAGACGGGGAAAGATCGTAACACCAGCATCGTATAGACTAATATCTCTACTTAACTCACATTATAAGATAATAGCAAGACTATTAGCAAACAGATTGGCCGACTGTGTACCAAAAATACTGTACTGCCACATGTACTGCCACATCGAGGCTACCTGAAAATTGGAGGAGCACCTTACAGTCTGTCTTGGTAATCTCCAATCAGATGGTATCAATATCAACCTCCCATTTCCGTTAACCTTCCATGGCCTCTCTCTCTGTCCCTTATCCTTCTGTCTCCTTTCGTCCAACTCCCACCCCTTCCCTTCCCTTTATGATCAGAGAGCAGTACTTCTTGGCCTCCTCCTCTCTTCCCCTAATGCTTCTTAACTTCTTTCTCTTCTACCTGTATCCATCTATTTAATACCTCTTACCTGTTAACCTGTGCTCATCTCCCTTCCTTTATTAGCCGAAGCATTAGTTTACGGGGAAAAGGCGGGCATTGGGAAAATTGATCAGCTCATGATTAAATGGTGGGGCAGATTTGATGGATTGAATAGCCTATTTCTGTTCATATGTCTTATGGTCTATCTCCACCTTTTTATTCAGGAGTGTGGCTGATTTAAGGCACTCCTGATAAAAGACCCAGTCCTGAAACTTCCTATAAATACTGCATGATCTGCTTAGTTTATCCAGGACTTGTGTACTGCATTGCACCACAGCATCTGCAGACTTTCTTGTCACATAGCAAATCATTTCTACTTATTTCATTATAATGTCCTGTATTTTGTTCTCAAGATCTGGTTTCTATGCTGGAAAATGTCAAACACTGATTGGTTGCCTGCTTTACAGAACATCTCTGTTGCATCCATCAGGTTGCTCTGATCTTCCTGTCTCTTGTCAGTTTAATTCTCCATCCCATTCCCACTCTCATTTCTATCTGCCTTTAGCTCAACTACCTGCATCTCAATCATCTTCAATTCCTCTGAAACTCAATACATGCTCCATGATCTCTGCCTCGTTCACATGTAGTTTCATTGAAACCCAACATCAGCTCAAGGCTCAGCATCTCTCAACTTCCCACTAGGTACGTTACTACTACTGTTCAAAATCAATATTAAATTCAAAAAATGTCCGACCAGTTCTGATTAAAGTTAATCACATCAGAACATGAACTCAGTTTTTTTCCCTGCACAAGGGCAACCTTACCTGTTAGCTATTTCCTGTTCTACCCTTAATTTCATATTTATACCAACAGTTCTGAGAGTTCCAGCATTGTTTTACTCTTTCCCCCCCTCCCCCACTCGTTGTCTCTCACATGCCCCCCCTGTGTATCAGACCATCAACGATAAAGAAGCCTTCGTCACCTCTCAGTGTACATACTCAACATATATTTGTCTGCCTATCTTCTACCCACCACGGGCATTCCCTTTCTTCTCCCTATTTTTCCACTTTTCCACAACTGAAAGCATGCTTGTTTTCTATTGTTTTCCTCCTTTGACAGTGGATCATTTGCTCTCCACAGGTACTGGCCGACCTGTTGAGTGTTTCCAGCATCTAGTCATTCTGCACTTTATTTTGTACAAATACTTCCTTTTTCTAAATTTTGGAATTCAAAATCTTGCATTTTTAAAAAATTTTCAATGCCTGTTAGACTGAAAAACTGAAACCTGAAATTCTCTTTTCTTCTCTTTGGCTTGGCTTCGCGGACAAAGATTTATGGATGGGTAATGTCCACGTCAGCTGCAGGCTCGTTTGCGGCTGACAAGTCCGATGCAGGACAGGCAGACACAGATGCAGTGGTTGCAAGGGAAAATTGGTTGGTTGGGGTTGGGTGTTGGGTTTTTCCTCCTTTGTCTTTTGTCAGTGAGGTGGGCTCTGCGGTCTTCTTCAAAGGAGGTTGCTGCCCGCCAAACTGTGAGGCGCCAAGATGCACGGTTTGAGGCGATATCAGCCCACTGGCGGTGGTCAATGTGGCAGGCACCAAGAGATTTCTTTAGGCAGTCCTTGTACCTTTTCTTTGGTGCACCTCTGTCACGGTGGCCAGTGGAGAGCTCGCCATATAACACGATCTTGGGAAGGCGATGGTCCTCCATTCTGGAGACGTGACCCACCCAGCGCATCTCGATCTTCAGCAGCGTGGACTCGATGCTGTCGACCTCTGCCATCTCGAGTACTTCGACGTTATGGATGAAAGCGCTCCAATGGATGTTGAGGATGGAGCGGAGACAACGCTGGTAGAAGCGTTCTAGGAGCCGTAGGTGATGCCGGTAGAGGACCCATGATTCGGAGCCGAACAGGAGTGTGGGTATGACAACGGCTCTGTATACGCTTATCTTTGTGAGGTTTTCCAAAGGCGCTATTTGCCTTGGCGAGTCTGTTGTCTATCTCATTGTCGATCCTTGCATCTGATGAAATGGTGCAGCCGAGATAGGTAAACTGGTTGACCGTTTTGAGTTTTGTGTGCCCAATGGAGATGTGGGGGGACTGGTAGTCATGGTGGGGAGCTGGACCGCACGGATGGCAGTCTCTTCAATCTGAGGCGCCTGCAAGCTCACACCAAGACACAAGAGAAACTTGTCCGTGAACTACTCTTTGCAGACGATGCCGCTTTAGTTGCCCATTCAGAGCCATCTCTTCAGCGCTTGACGTCCTGCTTTGCGGAAACTGCCAAAATGTTTGGCCTGGAAGTCAGCCTAAAGAAAACTGTTCGCTTTAGCTATAGATCAATTGGCAGAACTGATAAGAACAGAAAACAAAATAAAAGGGATAAAAATAAAAGAGAAGGAATATAAAATCAGTTTATTTGCAGATGACATCATAGTATACTTAACAGAACCAGAATTATCAAAAAAAGAATTACACAAGAAATTGAAGGAATATGGAGAAATATCGGGGTACAAGATCAATGCAAAAAAAGTGAAGCGATGCCAATGAATAATGCGGATTACACAGAGTTTAGAAAAGAATCACCATTTAAATGGCAAACACAAGCAATCCGATACCTAGGTATTAGATTAGATAATAATTTAGGCCATCTATACAAATTAAATTATCAGCCATTAATGAAGAAATTACACGATAACTTGGAACATTGGAAAGATTTACCACTAACACTGATAGGAAGGGTAAATTACATTAAAATGAATATCTTCCCAAGGATACAATACCTATTTCAATCATTATCAATTCCCTTAACAGAGAAATTCTTCAATTACCTAAAGAGAATAATAAGGAAATTCTTATGGAAAGGGGGGAAACCGAGGATAGCGCGAGATAAATTAACAGAATGGTACAAACAAGGTGGTTTGCAGCTACCAAACTTTAAAAATTATTATCAAGCAGCACAATTAAGGTATCTATCAGATTTTTATCAAACAAGGGAAAAACCAGATTGGACCAAGATAGAGCTAGATAAAATAGGGGAGAAGGTACCAGAACATATACTTTATATGTTGGATGAAAAACTGGTACAACATAGAAGTTCACCAGTACTGCACCATTTACTTAACATTTGGAAGAAGATTCACATAGAAAGGAAAAAAACAAATTACCAACTACCAAAATTATTATTGACGCAAAATCAACTAATCCCTTTCACAATGGATAACCTTTCCTTTAGAGAATGGGAGAGAAAAGGAATAAAAGAATAGAAAATTGTTTTTTGGGAAGTAATTTATTATCATTTGAACAAATGAAGTACAAATATGGAATAACTCATGGTACAATGTTTGCATACCACCAACTGAAAACCTACTTAAAGGACAAATTGGGAAGCAGACTGAGATTACCAGAAGGATGCAGCTTTGAATATGTGATTACAGACACAATGATAATTAAAAGATTTATAACAAACATGTACATCAAGCTGCAAGAGAAAGAAAATGATGAAATAAGCTATAAACCCAAACAAAAGTGGGAAAAAGATCTAAACATAAAGATAAAAAATGAAATATGGGAAAAGCTATGCTCCAGTACTATGAGAAATATAATAAATACGAGGTTATGCATGATACAATATAATTGGTTACACAGGCTATATATCACACCCCAAAAGTTAAATAAATGGGATCCAACATTATCAGATAGATGTTTTCGCTGTAAGAAGGAAACAGGAACAATAGTACATGCAATTTAGACATGTGAGAAAGTGAAAAAATTTTGGGAAGATTTAAATCAGATATTAAATAAAATCACAAAAAGCAACATATCAAAAAATCCAGAGATCTTTCTTCTAAGTAATGTAAGAAGTAAAGAATTAGGCCTTAAAGTGGATGAAGCGCAAAAAAAATTTATTATGATAGCCTTAGCGGTAGCAAACAAATGTATAATGTCAACTTGGAAATCAGAAGAGAGTCTGGGAGTACAGCAATGGTACATGGAAATGAATAAATGTATTCCACTGGAAAAAATAACATATAATTTAAAAAATAAAGTCACATTATTTGAACAAATTTGGGAACCTTACATAGAACACAACAGATAGGGTCTACCGTGGACCTCCACCCACTAAAATGATAGAAGGAGAAGAAGATGAAATGAACTGGCCCAGTGTGTAAAAGTATATGACACAATTTTCTTGTTTATTTTCATTGTGTGATGACATTGTTTAATGTGTTTATTGTATTGCATATGTTGAACGTTTAATGGGTTTGGTGGGGGGGGGGGTAGGAAGGAGGGAGGGAAGGGGGGAAGGGGAGAAAATGACTCTGCATATATTCAAGAGGGAAATGTTTGTGTGTATTTTGATTAATATGGTTCATAGTGTGAAAAATATTTAAAAAAAAAATGTTAAGTATTATGATGATATAGATGTGATATTGAGGGTTTATAAGGCACAGGTGAGGCCTCAGGGGAATAATGTGAGCAGTTTTGGGCTTCTCAGTTAAGAAATGACGTGCTGACATTGGAGAGGGTTATCATTCCCAGACAACTCTTGGCCTGCACTTATTGGAATTTAGGAGAATAATGGGGGAATCTCATTGAAACATTTTGAATGTTGAAAGCCATGTACAGAGTAGATGTTGAAAGATTGTTTCCCATGGCAGGAGAGTGTAGGACAAGAGGGCACAATGTCAGGATTGAAGAGTGTTCTCTTTGAACAGAGATGTGGAGGAATTTCTTCAGCCAGAGAGGTGTTAATCTGGGAAATTTGTCACCACAATGCATGCCGTGGACGAAACCACCCCATTCCAGGTGGAGTGTGATGACTCTTACATTGCCTTTGCTGCCACTCTCAATCAAGCGGGCAGACCTGTGACCTTTTTCTCCAGGACCCTCCATGGTTCAGAACTCGGGAACTTCGCCATCGAAATGGAGGCCCAGGTAATCATGGAAGCGGTCCGCCACTGGTGCCACTACCTGGCTGGAAGAGATTCACCCTTTTTACACACCAGCACACAGTGTCATTCACATTCAGCACCACCCACAGAGGCAAGAGCAAAAATGAAAAGATCTTGTGCTGGAGAGTTGAGCTGGCCACGTTCAGCTATGACATCCAGTGTAGGCCAGGGAAGCTCGATGACTCCCCCAATGCCCTGTCTCCATCCTGCGCAAGTGTGCAGTCTGAACAGCTTCAGGCACTGCATGATACCCTCTGCAACCCGGGTGTCACGTGCCTGTATCCTTTCATTAAGTCCCGGAACTTCCCCTTCACTGTCCAAGAAGACCGGACCATGACTGAGTCCTGCAGGGTCTGGGCAGAGTGCAAGCACGCTTCTTCCACCTGCTGCAGGCCCAAGTAGTGAAGGCTTCTCAGCCCTTCAAGCGACTCAGCGTTGACTTCAAGGGACCACTGCCTTCCACGAAAAAGAACGTCTATTTCCTCTCGGTTATAAATGAATACTCCCGTTTTCCCTTCGCCATCCCTTGCCCTGACACCTCCACCACCTCCATTATCAAGGCACTGGTGCAAATCTTCACCATGTTCGGATATCCGGCATTTATCCACAGCGACCAGGGGTCCAGGTTCATTAGTGAGGAGCTGCACCAGTACTTGGCAGTGCGAGGCATCGTGGATAGTCAAACGACTTGTTACAACGGGCAGGTGGAACATGAAAATGGGGTAATCTGGAAGGCAGTCTTCCGGGCCCTGAGGTTGAAAGACTGATCTATCAACTACTGGCAGGAAGCCCTCCCCCAGGCACTCCACACTATACAGTCACTCTTGTGCACAGATAACAATCAGTAGGCTGACAAATGCGCCTTATCTCTTTTCCTAGGAAATTGGCGACTGGCGTCTCCGGAACCAGTACTCCTCCGTAAGCACATGAGGACCCACAAATCTGACCCCCTGATCGAGCAGCTGCAGCTCCTCCATTCAAACCCAAATTATGTCAGGTACCACAATGGACATGAGAATACTGTCTCAACCAGGGACCTGGCACCAGCAGGGGCCCAGCCCTCTCACCTCAGGCACCCCGGCCCATCCATGATCCCCTGGTAGCCAAAATCATCTCTCCGCCTCTCCAGAGCCTCACTCCCCGTGGACCTGCCCCACGCCACCCCCACTCTGCCAGACACCATCCTGCCCGCACCGTCAACCGCCCCGGCCATCCCGGACCCAGCTGGCCCTCAGGCAGCCCTGGCCCTATCGACCATTGACCAGGAGTCTGTCCTGTGACGATCCCAGAGGCACAGATGACCACCGGACTGTCTGAACTTGTAGATCCTACTCGGTTCCGAGAAAACCCCAAGGATTCATTTTTAAGAAAGGGGTGAATGTGGAAATACAACTACTACATTGGCCACACTCCTACCAGCCTACTGCAGGGGGCAACCACTGTACCTGCTGGTAGGCAACCTGTAAGACTGGCCTCACCTGTCAGCTGTCAATCACCGGCCCGTATAAAGACTCAACCCGGCCTCTTCGGAGAGTCAGACACATGGTGCCAGCAAAGATACTGAGACTGGTGTGTACAAGTTTAAGCTAATTAAAGCCTGTTGTACAGTCTGTGGACTTTGCATCAGAATTATTCGCACAGTAGTACCCACACTGTGCAATTTTCTAAACAAAGGCAGACAAAATCATGTGGAATATCACAAAAGCAAGATGTATGGGTGTTTGGAAGACTGCACAAAATATTAAAGTCATTATTTAATCTCTAGATTGGAAATAGTGGTCTTTCTGAGACATGGTAAAATCCATTGAACTAAAAAAAGCACTATTGCAGAATAAGATCAGACAAATGAGTTTAAAAAGTGTGGAAGCATAAGGAAGGCAAAAATCCATGGAACACTTGGAGACAGAAACAGGTTCTTTGACTCATCTAATCTGGGCAAAACTATTATTATGCCAAGATCGCATGAGCTGAACAGGACCATAGCCTTTCATACCCCTCTCATCCATGTACCTCTCCAAATTTTTAATTTCAAAATTGATCCCGCATTCACCACATCAGCTGAATGATCTCCACTTCCATGCTCACTGCTCTAGGCATGAAGTTCCCCTTAATGTTCACCTTTCACCCTTAACCCATGTTCTCTAGTTTTTGTCAGCATACATTTACTCTAGCTATAACCTTCATTACTTTGTATACCTCTCCCAAATGTCCCCTCATTCTGCTACGCTCTAAGGAATAAAATTCTACCTCAGTTCCTCAAGTCCTGGCAACATCCTTGTAAATATTCTTTGCATTCTTTCATCTTACTGATATCTTTCCTATAGTTAGGTGACCAAAACTGTACACACACAGTGGCCTCACCAATGTCTTCTACAAATTCAATATACCTACCAACTTCTGTATTCATTACTTTGATTTCTAAAGGCCAATATGCTAAAATCTTCCATTACGACCACTTTCAAGGAATTATGTATTTGTATTCTCAGATCCCACTTTTCCACCACACTCCTCAGTGCGCTACTGTTTACCATGTATATCCTATATTGGTTTGTCCTTCCAAAATGCAACCCCTCACACTTGTCTGCATTAAATTCCATCTGCCATTTTACAACCCATTTTTCCAGCTGGTCCAGATCTCTCTGCAAGCTTTGAAAGCCTTCCTTGCTGTCCACAAACACCCCCAGTGTTCGTGTCATCGGCAAACTCGCTGATCTAATTTACCACATTATGATCCTGCCCAATGAAGCCAAGCACAGCATGCACCTCCTTTACCACCCAATATACTTGTGTGACCACTTTCAATGTGCGATGGACCTGGACCCCCAGATCCCAACAGACATCAATACTTTTTAGGGCTCAGACATTGACTGTATATTTGTAGTTTGCTCTTCTACTTTTACTGATATTGAGCAAACTGAAATATAAAGAAGTAAAGATCATTCCTATTCCCTTGTAGTGAAAAGCTATGAACTGTTTAATAGCTGAAGGTGACAACTTACCATTGCCCTCCCAGGGGCAAATGGAGATGGACAATAACAACTGGACTCAGTACCAATACACACAGCTCATAAATGAAAGCAGATGTGAGATAGTAAATATTAACTAAATGAAGTTAATCTGATGCCATACCTTTTCCTGTACCAGTCGTTGTAGGTGCACGCCAGATGACAGCATTGCAATAAACATCGTCAATATATACTGTTGAATACGGCTTCCTCCTGTCTGGAGGGAATTCAGCACTGCCACAAGGCCGACCTTGTCAATGACACTTTGAAAAGCTCCAGAAGAATGGCGTGTAATTCTGCACAAAGCCTGCGGGAACAGACAAATGTTTCAGAGGTACACTCTGATTATACATCACATACTTAAAAACTTTTCAAACTCAATGTGGCAAACTTTACCTGTGAATCTCAAGGTGGGTCAGTTCAATTTTTAACTAGCTGGTCGATATGGAATTAACTTTGTAAAGACTAGGATTACTTTATTATAAGAAACAAATTCAACACATAAATCAAGAGATCAGCAAAGATTTAAGTACATTTTTGCAGCTTTATTTAAATAAATTTTGTTGTGTGTTTGTTGTATGTTTCTCTTTTTATCTTTCACCTTTTATTGACATAATATAGCTATTAAAAAAACTTGATTGAGGGATGGGAAGTTCTCTGAGCTCAGTGTTCCAGTGTGAAGGTGGAGGCAATAAAGGAGAGGCATTTCCACTAATGATGAGGGAGAACATCACAGCAGTATTTAGAGAGGATATTCCTTCAGGGAATGGTCAACCAGGCCAGGTGTGTAGAACTCAGAAATAAAAACTGGGATCTCTTTGATGGAAGTATACTCAGGACCCTGCACCCCCGCCCCCCCTCACAAACAGTGAGCAGAAATTAGAAGAGCAAATATGGATATTGCAAATTGGCACTGGAATAATGGCATTTTAATTGGAGGTGATTTTAACATCCATAGTATCAACTTGAACTGCCATGGCTTGAATAGGGCAAAATTGAAGTGTGTCCAGGTCAGTTTTCGCAAGCAATATGTAGATGCCATTTCCAGAGAGGGGTCAACACTTAACTTCCTATTTAGAAATAAGACAGGGTAAATCAATGACTGATTTATCAGTGAGGAAAATTTCAGATTTTTTTTCATATTTCAAATTTTTGTCAGAGAACATTACTTGAAAGAATCAGAAAACAGCAATCAAAATTCTTTGGACACGTGCAAAGAGATACATTAGAACACTTAGTTACAACTAGAAAGCTGGAAGGAAATAAAAGCAGAGGCAGAGAGAGGATGAAAATGAGAGATGGATTAACATCATGGTTAGAAACAGGGGAGGCAACAACTACAATTTGGGGGTCAGAGACCATGATGGATGGAGAGATATGATTGCAAACAGCAAGGCACTTTGAACACACACATACATGACATCATATATAACCCTGAGATTATTTTTCCTGCAGGAGAGGCAGAGATAGTATGTAAAAAAATTGTACACAACATATACGTATAAACAAATAAAGAAATGTAAACAAAACTGACTGTGTAATACAGAGAGAGAAAAAAATCAATAAAGTACAAAATTAAAAGTCCTTAAATGAGTCCATTTGAGTTTGTAATTGAGGAGTCTGATGGTGGAGGGGTAGCAGCTGGTGGTATGAGTCTTGTGGCACCTATACATCTTTCCTGATGGCAGCAGTGAGATCAGATCATGTGCTGGTTGATGTCGATGCTTGATGATGGCTCTGCGGTGGCAGCATTTCCTATGGATGTTCTAGATGCCGGCGAGGGTTTTGCCTGTGATGTCCTGGGCTGTGTCCACTACCTTTTTCAGGACTTTATGCTCAGAGGAATTGGTGTCCCAATATCAGACCATGATGCAGCCACCAAGCACACTTTTCACCACATATCTGCTGAAAATTTCTGGGATTTTCAATGTCATACCAAGCCATTGCAAACTCCTAAGGAAGTATAGACACTGACGTGCTTTCTTCATAATGCCATTAATGTACTGGATCCAAAAAAGATGCTCCAAGATAGTGACTCCCAAGAACTTGAGACAAGTGATTACAGTTTATTAGATTTAAATAGTTACTGGGAAAAAATAGAACTGATCCACAAGTTAACTTGGGGCAAGGCTAATGGCATTAGATAGGAGCTTGCAAAGGTTAATTGTGGAGAGGCTGATTGCAGATAACAGGATATCTGGCAAATCGGAGGTTTTAATATTGAGACAGGGAAAACTCAGAGCCAGAATGTTCCTGTTTTTTTATATAACTTTTTATTTTTCACATTATGAACCATATCAACCAAATTATGTACAAATGTTTCTCATTAAATTTACACAGTGGTCTTTTCTCCCCTTTTTTCCCCCCTTTCCCTCCCTCCCCTCTACCCATCCCCCTCCAAAACCCATAAATATTTAACATATACAATACAATAAAACCATAAAACAATATCTTCACACAAAGGAAAATAAACAAGAAAAATGTGTCATCTATTTATTACACACTGAATCTAGTCATTTTGTCTTATCATTTTCATTCTCATTTTAGGGGATGGAGGTCATAGGGAAGCTCTCTCTGATATGTTCTATGAATGGTTCCCAAATTTGTTCAAACATTCTGACTTTATTTTTTAAATTATGTTATTTTTTCCAATGGAATACATTTACTCATTTCCATGTACCATTGCTGTATATTCATGCTCTCTTCCATTTTCCAAGTTGACATTATACATTTTTTTGCTATCGCTAAGGCTATCATAATGAATTTTTTTTGCACTTTTTCCAATTTGTGGACTAATTCTCCACTTCTTATGTTACTTAAAAGAAATATCTCTAGTTTTTTTAGTATATTATATTTTGTAATTTTATTTAGTATCTGATTTAATTCTTCCCAAAATGTATTTAATTTCGTACATGTCCAAGTTGCATGTAATGTTGTTCCCATTTCCTTCTTACAGCGAAAACATCTATCCGATAATGTTGAATCCCATTTTTTTAATTTTTGAGGAGTAATATATACCCTGTGTAACCAATTATACTGTATCATGCATAACCTTGTGTTTATTGTATTCTTCATAGTTCCAGAACATAACTTTTCCCATACTTCATTTTCCTTATCTTGCAGCTTAATGTACATGTTGGTTATAAATCTTTTAATTATCATTGTGTCTGTAATCATGTATTCAAAGCTGCTTCATTCAGGTGATCTCAAGCTGTTTCCCAATTTATCCTTTAAATAAGATTTCAATTGATGATATGCAAACATTGTCCCATGAGTTATTCCATATTTGTACTTCAACTGTTCAAATGTTAATAAATTATTTCCCAAAAAAAAATTTTTCTATTGTTTTGATTCCTTTTCTCTCCCATTATCTAAAGGAAAGGTTGTCTATTATAAAAGGGATTAGCGGATTTTGCGTCAATAGTAATTTTGGTATAGGAGTCACGTGATGGAGTAGAGGCCGGTAGGGGAACTCCAGTCCTCTCCAGAAAAGTTAAAAAAAGGTAGAGAAAAAACAAAGGCACTAATACAGAAACCATAATAAATTGAAAGTGAAAGTGTGGAGAAAATGGCAGCAAAGAAAGAAAAACTAAAAACAACGGGAAGAAAGAAGAAGGAAGGACATCGGAAGAGGAAGGCCTTACCGGTACGAGGAAGCCCGCCATGGAGAGAGAAGCCTGCTCCCTGAGGTCAGTGGAAACCCCAAATTCAGGACTACAAAAATGGCTCACGGAGCCAAACAAAAGTGCGCAACCGCGCATGTGCGAATCCTCGCAAGACAAAAACAACACCGACGGGAGGAGGGACCAGCTGAGGAGTAAATCTCCACAGCTGAAATAGACAAGTATAACACAACAGCAGGACTCTCAACAGGAAAACATGGAAAATAACGGGAACAAGAAGGAAGAGAATAAAAATAGGAAATCAAAGAAACAACAGATGACCAACCCAGAGGAAGAAGACCAACACCAAGACACTTTTAATAAAAATAAGAAGAACAAAAATACCCAACAAAATAAAATAAACAACCCAACAAGAAAATCAGAAGAGACAGAGGTAAAAGACACAGATCCTGGAGTCGACTCAGAAGAAGAGGAGGGAGAACACAGAGAAATGGAAGATGAAGGGAAGGGACAGTACATGGATATATAGTTTTTTAAAGAATATATGGAAACAGTAAAAGAATGGCAGTCACAAGAATTCAGTGAAATAAAAAGAAGAATAAAAAGTACAGAAGAAAAAGTGAATAGATTAGAGATGATCATGACAGATATAGGAAAAAGAGTAGACAAGGTGGAAGAACGAGAAACAGCCATAGAAATGGAGGTAGATGACTTAAAAAAGAAATTGGAAGAATCTGATAAAAAAGTTAAAGAAACACAGGAGCTGTTAGCTCAGAATATAGATATAATGGAAAATTATAATAGAAGAAACAATATAAAGATAGTGGGCCTTAAGGAAGATGAAGAAGGCAAAAATATGAAAGAATTTATAAATGAATGGATCCCCAGGGTCCTAGGAAGACCAGAATTACGGGAAGAAATGGAAATAGAAAGAGCACACAGAACATTAGCCCCTAAACCACAACCATAACAAAAACCAAGATCCATTCTAGTAAAATTCCTAAGATATACAACAAGAGAAAATATATTGGAGAAGGCAATGAAAAAAATAAGAGAAGACAAAAAACCACTGGAATACAAGGGTCAAGAAATTTTTTTCTATCCAGATATAAGTTTCCTGTGTTTCCTGAAGAATAGGAAGGAGTTTAATGTAGCAAAAATGACCCTATGGAAAAAAGGTTATAAATTTATGTTAAAATACCCAGTGTTACTTAAAATAGTTATCCCGGGGCAGCAAGGCAAACTATTCTTGGATCCGGAAAAAGCACGAAAATTTGCAGAACAACTACAAAACAGACAGAGAAATGAAGAGATGTAACAAGAAAAAAAATGACAACAAACTATATATGTATATATTAAACAAAATAGAGTATAAGTAAGAACTAAGAAGGGAAAGAAAGGGAAGAAAGGAAGTAAGGAAGGAATTAAGGGAGTGACCTTTGTTATATATGAAGATTAAAATCTTTTCTAGGGGGGCTGGGTGGGGAAGAATAACAATCACTGTGAAATCAGTTGACGCTTGCGAGCGGATTCGCAAATCCAAATGGAGAGGGGAGATGTGGTTGCCCGACAAGGGACAAAGCGCAACTCAGAAAAGGGAGGGACTATTGGGGTTAAAGGAATTTTAGATATGAGAATAGTGGAAATATTTTATGTTTTAGAAATGATGTCTTATAATGTGTTCAAAAAAAGAAAGCAGAAATGGATAAGAAGGGAAGGTGGTGATGAGGAAACGGAAAGGAAAGATAAACAAAGTATGAAATGACTATGTTGAACTATATGACTTTAAATATTAATGGAATACATAACCAAATCAAAAGGAAGAAACTGTTAAATTTATTGAAAAAAGAAAAAAATGATATAGCATTCGTACAAGAAACACATCTAACTGAAGTGGAACACAAGAAATTAAAGAGAGATTGGATAGGACATGTAACAGCAGCATCATATAATTCAAAAGCCAGAGGAGTAGCTATATTAATCAATAAAAATGTACCAATCAAAATAGAAGAGGAAATAATAGATCCAGCAGGGAGATATGTAATGATAAAATGTCAGATATACTCAGAATTTTGGAATTTACTCAATGTATACTCACCTAATGAAGAAGATCAAAAATTTATGCAAGATATCTTTTTGAAGATAGCAGATACGCAAGGGAACATACTAATAGGAGGGGATTTTAACCTTCATTTGGACTCAAACATGGATACAACTGGAAAAAAAACTAACAGAAAGAACAAAGTAACCAAATTTATAATTAAATCGATGCAAGAAATGCAACTTTTGGATATATGGAGGAAACAACACCCAAAGGAAAAGGAATATTCATATTATTCGGGTAGATACAAAACATACTCAAGGATAGACCTGTTCCTGTTATCAGCCCACATTCAACGGAGAGTTAGGAAAATGGAATATAAAGCTAGACTATTATCAGACCACTCACCCCTATTATTGGCAATAGAGCTAGAGGACATCCCACCAAGAATGTATAGATGGAGATTAAACTCCATGCCTCTTAAAAGACAGGATTTTAGAGAATTCATTGAAAGACAAATTAAAATGTACTTTGAAATAAATATGGAATCAGTGAAAGATAAGTTTATACTATGGGACGCAATAAAAGCATTCATCAGAGGGCAAATAATAAGTTATGTAACTAAGATGAAGAAGGACTACAATCGGGAAACAGAACAGTTGGAAAGGGAAATAACAAATATAGAAAAAGAATTAACAATAAAGGAAGATACAACTAAAAGAAGAGAATTGGCAGACAAAAAAATAAAATATGAAACACAACAAACATATAAGGTGGAGAAGAACATAATGAAGACAAAACAGAAATATTATGAGCTAGGAGAAAAAACGCACAAAATTCTAGCGTGGCAGCTTAAGACAGAACAAACTAAAAGAATGGTATTGGCATTAAGGAAAAAGGACAAACAAATTACATATCTTCTTTTCTTTGGCTTGGCGGACGAAGATTTATGGAGGGGGTAAAAAGTCCACGTCAGCTGCAGGCTCGTTTGTGGCTGACCAGTCCGATGCGGGACAGGCAGACACGATTGCAGCGGTTGCAAGGGAAAATTGGTTGGTTGGGGTTGGGTGTTGGGTTTTTCCTCCTTTGCCTTTTGTCAGTGAGGTGGGCTCTGCGGTCTTCTTCAAAGGAGGCTGCTGCCCGCCAAACTGTGAGGCGCCAAGATGCACGGTTTGAGGCGTTATCAGCCCACTGGCGGTGGTCAATGTGGCAGGCACCAAGTGATTTCTTTAGGCAGTCCTTGTACCTTTTCTTTGGTGCACCTCTGTCACGGTGGCCAGTGGAGAGCTCGCCATATAATACGATCTTGGGAAGGCGATGGTCCTCCATTCTGGAGACGTGACCCATCCAGCGCAGCTGGATCTTCAGCAGCGTGGACTCGATGCTGTCGACCTCTGCCATCTCGAGTACCTCGACGTTAGGGGTGTGAGCGCTCCAATGGATGTTGAGGATGGAGCGGAGACAACGCTGGTGGAAGCGTTCTAGGAGCCGTAGGTGGTGCCGGTAGAGGACCCATGATTCGGAGCCGAACAGGAGTGTGGGTATGACAACGGCTCTGTATACGCTTATCTTTGTGAGGTTTTTCAGTTGGTTGTTTTTCCAGACTCTTTTGTGTAGTCTTCCAAAGGCGCTATTTGCCTTGGCGAGTCTGTTGTCTATCTCATTGTCGATCCTTGCATCTGATGAAATGGTGCAGCCGAGATAGGTAAACTGGTTGACCGTTTTGAGTTTTGTGTGCCCGATGGAGATGTGGGGGGGCTGGTAGTCATGGTGGGGAGCTGGCTGATGGAGGACCTCAGTTTTCTTCAGGCTGACTTCCAGGCCAAACATTTTGGCAGTTTCCGCAAAGCAGGACGTCAAGCGCTGAAGAGCTGGCTCTGAATGGGCAACTAAAGCGGCATCATCTGCAAAGAGTAGTTCACGGACAAGTTTCTCTTGTGTCTTGGTGTGAGCTTGCAGGCGCCTCAGATTGAAGAGACTGCCATCCATGCGGTACCGGATGAAAACAGCGTCTTCATTGTTGGGGTCTTTCATGGCTTGGTTCAGCATCATGCTGAAGAAGATTGAAAAGAGGGTTGGTGCGAGAACACAGCCTTGCTTCACGCCATTGTTAATGGAGAAGGGTTCAGAGAGCTCATTGCTGTAACTGACCCGACCTTGTTGGTTTTCGTGCAGTTGGATAATCATGTTGAGGAACTTTGGGGGACATCCGATGCGCTCTAGTATTTGCCAAAGCCCTTTCCTGCTCACGGTGTCGAAGGCTTTGGTGAGGTCAACAAAGGTGATGTAGAGTCCTTTGTTTTGTTCTCTGCACTTTTCTTGGAGCTGTCTGAGGGCAAAGACCATGTCAGTGGTTCCTCTGTTTGCGCGAAAGCCGCACTGTGATTCTGGGAGAATATTCTCAGCGACACTAGGTATTATTCTATTTAGTAGAATCCTAGCGAAGATTTTGCCTGCAATGGAGAGCAACGTGATTCCCCTGTAGTTTGAGCAGTCTGATTTCTCGCCTTTGTTTTTGTACAGGGTGATGATGGTGGCATCACGAAGATCCTGAGGAGATCAATGAAAACTTCAGGGAATTCTACGAGCAACTATATCAAATTGAAAACGAAGGGAAAGAAGACAAAATAGATGAATTTCTAACTAAAATTGAACTACCGAAATTACAAACAGAGGAGAAAAATAAATTAATAAAACCATTTGAAATTGAAGAATTACAGGAGATATTAAAAAAAACTACCGAATAATAAAACACCAGGAGAGGATGGATTCCCAATAGAATTCTATAAAACATTTAAAGACTTATTAATTCCTCCCCTCCTGGAAGTAATCAACCAGATTGATAAAACACAAAACATACCAGATTCATGCAAAACAGCAATAATTACAGTAATACAAAAGAAAGGGAAAGATCCACTCGCACCAGCGTCATATAGACCAATATCTCTACTTAACACAGATTATAAGATAATAGCTAAACTATTAGCAAACAGATTGGCTGACTATGTACCAAAAATAGTAAATCTAGACCAAACTGGATTTATTAAAAAAAGACGAACAACGGACAATATCTGTAAAATTTATTAACTTAATTCATGCCGTAGAAGGAAATAAAACTCCAACAGTAGCGGTTGCTTTAGACGCAGAGAAGGCCTTTGACTGAGTAGAATGGAATTATTTATTCAAAGTTCTACAAAAATTCAGCCTACCAGAGAAATATATTAATTAGATGAAAGCATTATATAAGGGGCTATTGGCGAAAGTTCAAGTAAATGGAAAAATATCAAAACAATTTAACTTAACCAGATCAACAAGGCAGGGATGTCCACTATCTCCCTCACTGTTCGCATTAGCTGTAGAACCACTAGCAGAACTGATAAGAACAGAAAATAAAATAAGAGGGATAAAAATAAAAGAGAAGGAATATAAAATCAGTCTATTTGCAGATGACATCATAGTATACTTAACAGAAGCAGTAATATCAATAAAAGAATTACATAGGAAATTGAAGGAATATGGAGAAGTATCAGGGTACAAGATCAACGCAAATAAAAGTGAAGCAATGCCAATGAATAATGTGGATTTCACAAAGTTCAAGAAAGAATCACCATTTAGATGGCAAACACAAGCAATGCAATACCTAGGTATACAACTAAATAAAAATCTCAGCCATCTATATAAACTAAATTATCATCCATTAATGAAAAAATTACAAGACGACTTAGAGCATTGGAAAGACTTACCACTAACACTGATAGGAAGGATAAACTGTATTAAAATGAACATTTTCCAAAGGATACAATACCTATTTCAGTCATTACCAATTCACCTAACAGAGAAATTCTTCAAGGAGTTAAGAAAATAATAAGGAAATTCTTATGGAAAGGGGGGAAACCGAGGATAGCACTAGATAAATTAACAGAATGGTACAAACAAGGAGGCTTACAACTACCAAATTTTAAGAATTATTATAGAGCGCACAATTAAGATACCTATCAGATATTTATCAAACAAGGGAAAAACCAGATTGGACCAGATTAGAACTAGATAAAATAGGGGAGAAGATACCTGAACATATACTATATAAATGGGATGAAAAATTGGTGCAATGTAGGAATTCACCGGTATTGCATCATCTGCTCAACATTTGGAAGAAGATTCATGTAGAAAGGAATAAAACAAATTACTAACTACCAAAACTAATATTGACGCAAAATCAACTAATCCCTTTCACAATAGATAACCTTTCCTTTAGAGAATGGGAGAGAAAAGGGATCAAAAGAATAGAAAATTGTTTTTCGGGAAACAAATTATTATCCTTTGAACAAATGAAGGATAAATATAATATAACTCATGATACAATGTTTGCATACCACCAACTGAAAACCTACTTGAAGGACAAATTGGGAAACAGTCTGAGGTTACCAGAAGGAAGTAATTTTGAATATGTGATTACAGACACAATGATAATTAAAAAATTTGTAAGAAACATGTACATCAAACTGCAAGAAAAGGAGAACGAGGAAACAAATGGTAAACCTAAACAAAAATGGGAACAAGACCTAAACATAAAGATAAAGAATGAAACATGGGAAAAGCTATGCTCCGGATCTATGAGAAATACAATAAACACGAGGTTACGCATGATACAATATAACTGGATACACAGGCTATACATCACACTTCAAAAGTTAAATAAATGGGACCCAACAGTATCAGACAGATGTTTTCGCTGTAAAAAGGAAACGGGAACAACAATTCATGCAATTTGGACATGTGAGAAAGTGAAAAAATTTTGGGAAGATCTAAACCAGATAGTAAATAAAATCACAAAAAGCAACATACCAAAAAATCCAGAGATCTTCCTCCTAAGTAATATAAGAAATATAGAATTTGGACTCGATTTGGATGGAGCACAAAAAAGATTTGTTATGATAGCCTTAGATGTAGAAAAAAAATGTATTATGTCAACCTGGAAATTAGAAGACAACTTGAGAATACAACAATGGTACATAGAAATGAATAAATGTATTCCATTAGAAAAAAATAACATATAATTTAAGAAATAACATCACAATATTCGAACAAATATGGGAGCCATACATGAAATACAATAGAGAAATCCTACCGTGGACTTCCACCACCTAAAATGACAGAAGGAGAAGAAGATAACGAAAAGAACTGACTCAGTAAAATTTCTTGTTTATTTTTATTAAGTGACAACATTGTTTAACGGATTTGGTGTATCTTATAGATTGAACTTCAAATAAATGGGAAAGGGGATGAGGGAGGGAGGGAAGGGAGGGGGGAAAAAAAGGGAGAAAATGACACTGTATATATTCAAGAAAAAAAATGTCTGTATGTATCTTGGTCAATATGGTTTATAGTGTGAAAAATAAAAAAAATTTAAAAAATAGTAATTTTGGTATTTGATAATTCCTTTTTTCCTTTCTAAGTGGATCTTCTTCCATGTATTAAGTAAATGATGCAGTACTGGTGAGTTTTTATATTGCACCAGCTTTTCATCCCACTTGTAAAGTATATGTTCAGGTACCTTTTCCCCTATTTTATCTAGTTCGATCTTAGCCCAATCTGGTTTATCCCTTGTCTGGTAAAAATCTGATAAATACCTTAATTGTGCGGCTCTATATTAATTTCTAAAATTTGTTAACTGCAAACCACCTTGATTATACTTCTCTGCTAATTTATCTAACGCTACCCTTGGATTCTTCTCTTTCCACAAGAATTTCCTTATTATTCTCTTTAGTTCCTTAAAGAATTTTTCTGTTAAAGGAATTGGTAACATTTGAAATAAGTATTGTTGTATCTTTGGGAACACGTTCATTTTAATGTAGTTTACCCTCCCTATCAATGTTAGTGGTAATTCTTTCCAATGTTCTAAGCCTTTCTGCAATTTCTTTTTCATGGCTGATAATTTAGTTTATACAAGTGGCCTAAGTTATTATCTAACCTGATCCCTAGGTATCAGATTGCTTGTGCTTGCCATTTAAATGGTGATTCTTTTTTAAATTCTGTATAATCTGTGTTACTCATTGGCATCAGTTCACTTTTATTTGCGTTGATCTTGTACCCCGATATTTCTCCATATTCCTTCAATTTCTTATGTAATTCTTTTATTGATACCTCTGGTTCTGCTAATGTATACGATGATGTCATCTGCAAATAAGCTGATTTTATACTCATTCTCCTTTATTTTTATCCCTTTTATTTTATTTTCTATTCTTATCAGTTCTCCCAAAGGTTCTATTGTTAAGGTGAACAATGAGGGTGATAGTGGACATCCCTGTCTAGTTGACCTACTTAATTTAAAGTGACTCGATACATATCCATTTACTGTTACCTTCACCAATGGTCCATTATACGACGTTTTAATCCAATTTATATATTTTTCTGGTAGATTGAACTTCTGTAATACTTTAAATAAATATTTCCACTCTACTCTGTCAAAGGCTTTTTCTGCGTCTAGAGCAACAGCCACTTCAATAAATTTAGTAGCCTCTTCTTTTTAATTTGGTTATGTATTCCATTAATGTTTATAGTCATATAGTTCAACAAGGCCATCTTATATCTTGCATACACCTCTTTTCCACCTCTTCACCACCTCCATCCCCCTTTTCCCCATTTTCAAATCTTAGTTTTCTCTTATTACACTTAATGTACGACAACACATTTAAGACATAAAGTACCCCCGCAGTTCCCACATCCACTAATACCTTAACCCCAAAAGTTCCCCCACCCCTCTCTGAATTGCCCCATATCCCTTTCCGGGCAACCACAACTCCCCTTTTCATTTGGATTGTGATCTTGTTCGCAGCGTCAACAGATTTTGCAGTGACGGTTATTCTCCCTCTACCCAGCCCTCTCCAAAAACACTTTTTTAACACATATAACAAAGCTCTCTCTCTTCTTTTTTTTCCCCCTTACTCCCTTCCTTCCCTTCTCTTTTCCCTCTTTAGTTCTTTACATATACATTGTTTTTAAATCTTTATATATACTTTATCGCCATTCTTAATTCATGTTATATCTCTTCATCTCTTCTCCTGTCCTGCAAACGTTCTGCGAATTCTTGCACTTTCTCTGGATCTGAGAACAGTCTGTTTTGCTCCTGGGTATAAATATTTTAAGCACAGCTGGATGTCTTAACATGAATTTGTAACCTTTCTTTCATAAAATCGATTTCGCTGTATTAAACTCTTTCCTCCTCTTTAAGAGTTCAAAACATATGTCTGTGTAAAAAAATATTTTTTGACCTTTGTATTTCAATGGTTTATTATCTTCTCTAACTTTATTCCTTGCCTGTTCCAGTATATTTTCTCTTGTTGTGTATCTCAAAAATTTTACTAAGATGGTTCTTGGTTGTTGATGTGTCTGTGGTTTCGGAGCTAATGCTCAGTGTGCCCTTTCTATTTCCATTTCTGTCGTTCCCAGGACCTTCGGGATCCATCCTTTTATAAATTCCTTCATGTCTGTGCCTTCTTCACCCTCCTTCAGGCCCACTATTTTTATGTTGTTTTGCCTACTATAATTTTCCAACACATCAATTTTCTGAGATAACAACTCTCGTGTCTCTTTAATTTTTTTTGTCACTTTCTTCTAATTTTTCTCTTAAGTCACTTAGTTCCATTTCTACAGCCGTTTCCCCTCTTCCACATTCTCTCCTCTTTTCCCTATTTCTGTCATTACCAGTTCTAACCTTTGCATTTTATCTTCTATTCTTTTCATTTTCCTTTTAATTACATTAAACTCTAATGACAACCATTCTTTTAATGATCTCATTTGTTCTTCAAAAAAGACTTCATCTATATTCTGTTCATCAGTTTTACCTTTTATTTCTCTTTGTCCATCAGTTTTACCTTCTATGTGAAGATCTTGGTCTTCATCTTCCTCTTCTTCTGTGTCTGTATCTGTGTTTGTGTCTTCTTCTTCTCTTCTTTATGTCTGTGCCTCTTCTGTTTTTCCTGATGAGCTGCTTGTATCTCTTTGTCGGGCCTCTTCTTGCTGGGCCTCTTGTTGCCTCCCCTCCTGGGCTGCTCGTCTGCTGTGTTTCCTGATGTTGATCTTCTTGTCGGTCATCCCTCCGTCTATCTCCCTCGTCTGATTCATCGCTCCCTCTTCTGTTGCCTTTCTCATCCTCCAGCTGAGTGCCCTGGTGTCGGGCGTCCCTCAGCTGTTCACTCTGTGACAGCCCGCTCCTCCTCTGAGCCCCCCTCCTTCCTCTTTCTTCTTTGATTGCGCAGTTGCGTACTTTTGTTTGGCTCCGAGAGCCATTTTTGTAGTGCACTGGCTGGTGGGTCGTGACTCCACAGGGCAGGCATTGACCTTGAAGGTCGGGCGCTCCTCGCCACCACAGTGTCCTGTTCTTTCAAGCAGGTAAGGCTTTCTTCTTTCTTCTCTGGTGACTTTTCTACTTCTTTTTTTCCAGTTGTTTTTACTTTCTCCTTCCTGGAAGTCATCTTCTTTCGCTTCTCTGTATCTTTATCTTCCATTTCTTATATTTTATTTTTGTTATGCTTTGCTTTTTCCTATTTTCCTGGAGAGGGCTGGTTTTCCAAACTGGTCACTACTCCATCGTATGACTGCTCCAGAAAGTTCCAGTTAAAGTGAAGGCGACATGGATCCATTCCAATTTTCCTTCTGCAGCAACAAGTCTACAGCCAATGCCCTCTCACTGGCTCTACAAAAAACCTTGGAACACTTGGACAGCAAAGATGCATACATCAGGATGCTCCTTATCGACTACAGTTCAGCATTCAACACCATCATCTCCTCAAAACTGATCAGCAAACTCTTTGAATGGTTTATTTTAACATTTTAAAACCATAAGAACATCAATTACAATAAAATTCATATAGAGAAAATATATGTGGATAATAACAAATCCCCCCCAACCTCCCTCTCCCTCCCCACTAATACCTACCCTCCTTCCCCTATATCTACCCACTAAGAAAGAAAGAAGGAGATCATCAATTAGATATATAATTAAACTACTCAGCTGTGAAACCAAGATGCCTCACCAGAACAGATTGAGAGCTCAAATCTTCAAACCAGGAATTTTTAAATATGGGCTCAATACTTTTACAAAAAAAAAATGATACTTGTCCCTCAAATTACATGTTATCTTTTCAAGAGGAATACAAGATTTCATTTCAGCATGCCATCTTTGCATTCATAATGAATTTTTTTTGCACTTTATCCAATTTGAAACCTAAATCAGATTTCCAAGAAATAGCAAAACATTTTATAGATACAGCCAAAGCTAAATATTGTAGCGGCCCGTAATTGCGGAGATCAGGCCAGCACATGGACAGAGATTGCTAAAGCGACTCCCAGGACAATGAATTGGTGGGGGTAGAAGCTGGGGTAGCTTCAGACCAACAGCCCTAAAATGGCGTTAGTCAACCTGCCCAGCTAACTTAGCAGAAACAGGCTGGGGAAGAAGGGCATTCATATGCATGGATGTTCCCACCCGCTATTGTTATTCATATGGATGACTCAGTCAATCAGCAAAAACGGCGGGAACTTGAACAGTATAAAACCAGCCTTTCCAGCCCTAATAAAGGAGTGAGTTTAACCTGCCACACTGTGCATGTGTGTGTGTGTGTGTGTGTGTGTGTGTGTGTGTGTGTGTGTGTGTGTGTGTGTGTGTGTGTGTGTGTGTGTGTGTGTGTGTTTCTTTGTAGCGGTCGGCTACAATGTAAAAATTCAATTTCAAACATCGTCAATCTTAATCTTAAAGCAATTGTCTTAATACCTCTTAATAAAAACAACATTGCATCAAACTGAAGTTTAACTAAAATAATTTAATTTGTATCCAAAAAATCTTAACTTTAGAACAGATCCAAGTCGAATGAAAGAAGATCCCTATCTTTTACCACATCTAAAACATAAATCTGAAGACAGTAAATTAAATCTCTTTAATTTTTGAGTGGTTAGGTATAATTGATGTAAAAAATTATATTGTACTAATCTGTACCTTACATTTATAACCTTTGTCATATTATCTTTACATGAATTCATCCAAACATTTTCATCCATCTTCCTATTCAAATCAGTTTCCCATTTTAATCTTGATTTATGAATATTTGGTTTGGACATTTTACTTTGTAATAATTATGCATCTCAGAAATAAATTTATTTATATCTCCTTTAGTAAGTAATAAATCTAAAGCATATTGTCTAGGTAATTTTAAACTATAGCTTTTGCTTGATAATAACAAAAAAGTATTATTAGGGTTCTCATATTTTTTCTTCATTCGATTAAAAGATATAAATTTCCCTGCTTCAAAACAATCTTCAACATTTTTAATTCACAATTGATTCCATATCTTCAAAAACTGATTATTAACAGTAAAAGGAAAAATATTATTTTGATATAAAGGCATTTTCGATGAAATCTTACCTTTTCCACCTATCTCATAATTAATTTTATTCCATAATTCAATTAAATACTTCAATATCAGTGGATCTCTACCAATTAACAATTTTGAATTCCATTGATAATTACATTCTTGCATACACTTCTCATTAATTTTAGCTAACTCTATATTTACCCAAATTGAGGATATATTTAAATCAAATATTCCACTAATAATTTTCAATTCCACAGTTTTATAATAATTCTGAAAAGGTGGAAGTTGTAAGCCACCTAATTCAAATTTCCAAGTTAATTTTTCCAAGGATACTCTAGCCATTATCCTCTTCTATAAACATTTTCTAACAATTAAGTTAAGATCTTTAACATTTTTTTTGAGGTATTTGACAGGGAATAAACTGAATAAGATATTGGATCCTTGGAAAGATTCATTTTAATACAGTTCACTTACCTATTAAAGTTATATACAAAGTATATAAACTTCAAGTTGAAGTTTATGTAAGAATATATTAATTTTCCATTCATCATCTGTTGACTGAGATGTATACCTTAGTATAATACACTTTAAAATAATAATTTATGTTTTGTTTTTTATACGTAATTTTGAATCTTTTTAACTGTATTAATAGTTCTTGATATTTGTTCCATTTTCAATTGCCAAGCTAATACCTTATGTGGTCTTTCTCCCAGTTCATAATATTTCTGTTTAGTTTCTTTCAATTAATTTCTCCATTCTGTATGTCTGTATCAAATTATAATGCAGTTCCTTATTTATTAATTCCAATCTCTTTTTCTCAGACGGATCTTTTTGAACATTTTTTTCCAAGACTGATCAGCAAACTCCAAGACTTGGTCCTCAATACCCTACTGTGTAACTTGATCCTGGAGTTCATCACCTCCATGCAACAATCAGTGAGGATTTGTGAGAACATCTCCACAATCCCCATCAGGGCGACATACTTAAACTCCCTTTCTACCCGTTATATACCTATGACTGTGTGGCTCGGTACAACAATAACACCATCTCCAAATTTGCTGATGATCATGGTAGTTGGTTGTATAAAAAGGGATGATGGTGGATTCTTTTTTTTAATTTAAATCTGGCATAAGTTTATTCCAGCTGGTCCAGATCCCTCTGCAAGCTTTGAAAACCTTCCTTGCTGTCCACAACGCTTCTGATCTGAGTATTGTCTGCAAACTTGCTGATCCAATCACCACATTGTTGTCCAGATTGTGGATCTAGATGACAAACTATGCTGGTCCCACCGATCCCTGCAGCACACCACTAGTCCGAGGCCTCCAGTCTGAGAAGCTATTGTCCATGGCCACTCACTGGCTTCTCCCACACAGCCAATGTTTTTGAATATTTTAATATGAGATTTCACATCCAAAGTACAGAGTACCTATGGATAGATGTTAAAATTCTTAAAGATACACTACACTTAAAATCACCAATGCCTGAAGAGGGCGCACAAAATCAGTGAACCGGTGCGGACTCGAAAGGCCAACATGGCCTGTTTCCGCTCCGTAAATGGTTATATGGTTATATGATAAAATATTGGTGGGAGGTGACTTTAATTGTTGTTTGGATCCATTGTTAGATAAATCTCCAGGACAAAGATGGCCAAATGGTTAAAGACAGTAAGGAAGGACATGAATTTGGTAGAGATTTGGAGGAAGTTAAATCCTACTGAGAAGGATTTTTCTTTTTATTCATTTCGGCATGATTCTTATTCTAGAATAGATTTATTTTTAGTATCAGCACAACTACAAGGAAGAATTTTTAAGGCTGAATATAAGAGTAGGATTTTGTCTGATCATTTGTTGTTGTTAATTACTTGTACTGGTTCTGAGACAGTGGAGAATGTGTATAGATGGAGATTTAATTCAATATTATTGAAAAACTCACTTAAGTTTATGAGGGATCATATACAGTCATTTTTGAAAATAAATGTGGATTCAGTAGATAATAAATTTGTTTTGTGGGATGCATTGAAAGCTTATTTGAGGGGACAGATTATTAGTTATACAGCTAAAATTAAAGAACAACATTTGGCTGAAACAAATCATTTAGAGAAAGAGATAGAAACTTTGCAGAAAGAAGTACAGCGGGATACCACGGAAACTAAAAAAAAATTGTTTAACTAATTTGAAATTGCGGTATAATTCATTACAAACTTATAAGTTTGAGAAGTTATTATAGAGGACTAAACAATGTTATTATGAGTTGGGTGAACGAGCTCACAAAGTATTAGCATGGCAATTAAAGACTGAACAGGCTTCTAGGACAATAAATGCTATTAGATGTGACATGCTGATTACTTATAAACCTCAGGATATTAATGATGAATTTAGATTATTTTATGAGAAATTGTATACTTCTGAAGTATCTGAAGATAATGCTAAAATCGACACCTTTTTGTCGAATTGGCTTTAACATCTTTTTTTACTGTTGTGGAGGTGAAGAAAGCGCTACAGTCAATGCCTGGTGAGAAATCCCCAGGAGAGGATGGTTTTACTTCTGAGTTTTATATAGAATTTCAGGATTTGTTGATTCCTTTATTAATGGATATTATGCAACAGGCGACAGAGACTGGTTCCTTTCCAGATTCTTTTTCTAGAGCGCTTATTACCTTAGGTTATCCCTAAGAAAGATAGTGATCCATTAAAAGTGGGATCTTATAGACCTATTTCTTATTAAATGTGGATTATAAGATTGTTGCCAAGGTTCTAGCTAATAGATTAGTTCAATATTTACTGGATTTGATTCATGTAGATCAAACTGGTTTTATTGAAAATCGGTATTCTGCTGATAATATTATAAAATTGATTTCTTTAATTAATGTTTCTTGAGAGCAATTCGGCCAACCTATGGTAATTGCTTTAGATGCTGAGAAGGCTTTTGATAGAGTGGAATGGGAGTTTTTATTTAAAGTTTTGGAAAAGTTTAAATTTGGGCCACTTTTTACTGGCTGGGTTAAGGCTTCAAATAAAAATCTAGGCTAGAGTTGTGACAAATGGACAGGTATCTTCTTCGTTTGAATTATCTATATCGAATAGAAAAGGCTATCCTTTGTCACCAGCTCTATTTGCATTGGTTATTGAACCAATAGTAATATTAAGGGTATTAAGGTAAGTGCAGATGAGTATAAAATACAATTATTTGCAGATTAAGTTTTGATATATTTAATGTAGTCATGCAGTCGTTGTGGAACAATATGGTGAATTATCAGGTTACAAGATTAATTGGGATAAGAGTGAAATAATGCCTTTGGCAGATGTGGATTATTCATCTTGCAAACATATTGTGAAATTTAAGTGGTCTGATCGAATTAAGTATTTGGGAATTATAATTGATGATAATTATAAACATTTATATGAATTGAATTATTTGTCTTTATTGCCTAGAATTAAATATGATTTAAATCGGAGGAAAGATTTACCAATAACTTTGATAGGACGAGTAAATTGTGTGAAAATGAATATCTTTCCCCGTATACAATACTTTTTTCAGTCTATCCCATGTAGAATTCCCCAATAATTTTATAAAAAATTGAATGCTTTGGTGAGGACGTTTTTATAGAAGGGTAAAATGGCAAAGGTGTCGTTACAAAAATTGACTTGGAAATATGCTTTAAGAGGATTGCAATTTCCTCATTTTCAACATTATTATGAATCGGCACAAATGAAATTTATTAACGGAATGTTTGAAGAGGATAAACCTTTGGTTTGGGCTAAGATTGAATTACCTCAGATTAATGATAAGAGAATGGATTGTTTTATTTAATGGAATTCTCAGCTTCTACAGTTATAATTTACCAGTTTTGAAACATTTAATGGAATTATGAAGTAAGAAAAATGAAATTATAGGTACCAAAGGTAAAATTTTGGCTAAAACTCTTTTGTATCAGAATAAACCTTTTTTATTTTTCATTAAATAATCAGCTCTTGAAAATATAGGAACAGAAAGGTATTAAGTTGGTAGAGGACTGTTATGAAGCTGGGTATTTTATTTATTTCAAAGAATGCAGAAGAAATACGGAATTTCTTCGAATACTTTGTTTACTTATTATCAGGTTAGAGCCTTACTTTTAAATAATTTTGGATGTACGTTACCATTGCCTAGATGATCTAAATTTGAAAGTTTACTTACTGAAGGGGGTAAGAAGGGATTTATATCTGAGGTGTATGCTTTATTACAACATAGGATGCTTATTACGGATCTTTATAAATCTAGGCTTAGATGGGAAAAGGATTTGTCTATATCTATTTCTCAGGATGATTGGATGACTATATGTGAGGACAATATGACTAAATTAGTGAACGTAAGATATAGGTTCGTTCATTATAATTTTATACATCAGATATATTTAACTCCGGAGAAGTTAAGGAAATATAAGTTTATTTCTTTTGATTTATGTTTTAAGTGTTATAGGCAAGTTGGTTCTTTCTTAAATTCTACTTAGCTATGTGAGACAGTGAAACCTTTTTGGAATAGAATTAAGGAATTTTTAGGTTTATTTAAATTTAAAATTTTGCTTGACCCTATGGTATTTTTACTGGGTTATATTAATAAATTGAGTTTGGAATTAAAATTGGATAAATTTCAAATTGCTTTTTTTGAGACTGTCATTAGCTGTGGCAAGAAAATGTTTGCAATTACTTGGAAAAATGAGACTGACTTAAATATTCAACAGAGGCATATGGAAATGAGGTCTTGTATTCCATTGGAAAAGATAATGTATAATTTATATAATAATTATTCCTTTTTTTTAAGGCTTGTTGTAACAGTTTTTTTTCCCCTTGGATGTTGGGGTTGCACCAAACCATGGCAATAGCTGATGATTGGTATGTGAGATGATCTCTTCTATCTTCTATTTCTTTCTTTTTTCTTCTGGGGTAGTTTAGAGGGGGCTTGGGAGGGGTAGGTGGGATAGGGTTGGGGGTGGGGGATTATAGGGGATAAACATTATGTATCTATTTGTATTCTGCTTTTGACTGTATGATTTACTTTGAGCAATAAATAAAATTTTCAAAAAAAAAAGGGATGATGAGCCAACTTATAGGGGGGAGACTGAAAACCTGGCTGAATGGTGTATTAATAACAACCTCGCACGCAATGTCTCCAAAACCAAGAAGTTGACTGTCAACTGTAGGAAAGGAAAACCAGAAGGGTACAATCCAGAGATCAGTGGGGGATCAGATGTGGAGAGAGTAAGCAAATTTGAAATCCTGGGAGTCACTATTTCAGAGGATCTTTCCTGAACCCAACACACTAATGTCATCTTAAAGAGAGCCTCTACTTCCTTGGGAGTTTATGGAAATTAAGTATGCCACTGGGAACATTGGAAAACTTTTCCAGATGTGGGAAGTGTGCTGACCAGCTGCATCATGGCCTAGTATGGGGGCACCTATATGCCCAAGCTGAAAGCTCTGCAAAAGGTTGTGGACACATCCCAGTACATCACAGGCAAAACTCTCCCCACCATCAAGAATGGAGATTGCTGTCTGGGGAATCGTGCTGGTCCGTGGACTAATGGAGATTGGCTTGAAACTGGGTACCAGGTATAGGTATGCAAGGGGGTGCTGAAAGCGCTGGAGGGCTCCTGATCATGCCGGGGGTTCAGATCTGAAGCTAGGGTTGCCAATGGTTTGGACTGGACTGGAGTGTGTGGCTGCAGAGGCTGCAGATGTGTTGGAGGCAAATCTATGGACACATGGTGAGTCTGGGGGGACTCTCTTTCACTTCTCTTTCTCTGACTGCAGGCAATTTCTGACACTGGTGAATCTGTCTGTTTTATGGCAGACAAGTATAATTCTGTGTAATATGACACTGTTTATTGCATGACAAAAAATTGAATCTTGAACCTTGAATCTTGAGGAAAAACTAAATGGAACAGAGAGCAGCAGCAATCATCAATGATCCACACATCCAGGACACAGTGCTGTTAGGAAAGAGGTACAGGTGCCACAAGACTAATACCAGAAACAGTTGCTACCCCTCAACCATCAGACTCCTGAACAATAGACTAATTCCGAGAAGCATTTAGGGACTCTTACTTTACTCATTATTTATTATTGATGTGATGGAATATTTGTAGATGTATTTGGGAGATAAATTGGTAAAATTGGAGTTGGTTACATACATATACACACTTTAAAACAGATATTATTTGAAATACTGAAGAATTCATATTCAGTAACTTTGTACAAACTATGGAGAATGCTGTGCACATTTCAGAAATAGGTGTTAATTGAAATGACATCATTGAAGCAATAACCAGGAGACACTCTGGGTGTTGAAAGCTCTTTACAAAGGTTTTGACAGAGTGCACAGAAAGGTCACTCCTGGGTTTTGTTTACCTAAAACAACAGATAGGAGCAGAAGACTAACTCCTATTGTTTGCTGGAGAAGGTCAGGGGTTTTGCAAGTGAGAGAGTCACATGGGTTTTCTGGCAGTTGGTATCTCAGATGTGTGTGTGTGAGTGAGAGAGAGAGAGAGAGAGAGAGAGAGAGAGAGAGAGAGAGTGCAAGCAGGAAGCTTGTTGGAACTGAAACAGAAAACTCCAGAGCGGAAGATGGCTGGAAGTGCTATCTGTCTGATATTTCTCTTGCAATAAGGGGAACAGAATAGAACTTTGTGGTGGCCTGAAGGAAAGAGGTTATCATCTGGAGAACCCTGATGGGGCAAGTTTCATCAGCAAGACATTGAGGTGACTAATGGTGATACCTTAGTTGTGGAATTCCTGGAACAATAAATCTATCTCTGCAAACCTACAAAGAACCTTCCTGAGTGGTAAACGTTTACCTTTCAAGCACCAAAGCCCGGTGAACTTTATATATGTTAAATTCTGTGCACAATATAAGAACTTGGAAGAATGAGAAGTGAGATTGAACTGTGAACCAAAGAACTTTTCTTACATTTACACACATATCACATACACGCGCGGTTAGAATTAGAAGGGGGTTAAGTTGGGTTAGTTAAGTTAATAGAGATAAGTTAAAGTTTGATTCTGTTTTCATGTTTAAAGATAATTAAAAACAGCTTTTGTTTAAGTAACAACTTGTCTTGGTAAATGTCTATTGCTGCTGGGTTTTGGCGTCCTTTGGGCTCATAACACTGAATATTTATTTCTGTATTTGCACAGCCAGTTTATTTACATATATTTCTTTTGTTAATGTTTTTTGCTTTGTATATATCTCTTTCTTCTTGAGTAATTAGAAGTTCTCCCTGGTCTATAGGAAAAAGAATCTCAGGGGTACATGTGATGTCATCTATGTACTCTGATAATATATATGAACGTTGAGGGGCAAGTATGGCAGAAGTAGGAAATCCTAGTTATTGTGGGATGTTGAGATCTAATTCCTTTGGAGAAGCTTAATTTTATTTTAGAAGATCTATCTATATTCATAGATGTGTTGTGGTAGATCATGAACATTGAAATCTTACCGAAATGGCTGTCACTCGAAGAGAGTCCACAGTTGAATGTGTAAACAGGTACCAGAGCAACTGACCAATCTCTCCAGTAATGAACCCTTGAACTGAGGATGAAGTTGTGGTGCATATATTCTCCACAATCTTCGCTGCTAAATGATTAGTAATAGCATCTCCCTAAAAGAAACCAGAAGAAAAATAAATTGAAAAATGCTTATGGAGTCATTTTGTAATTTTGATGAAATACATAATAGTTTCCAGCAGACAATGTGCATACTTTGTTCAAATTGTAACCACTGAATTATCACATGCGACCACACATTAATATCACACGAAATACAATGCATGCTTATCAGAATATGCAGGTCCAGTGGTCTTGATGCCTGGAGTAATCCTTTTACAAGCATACATGCAACTTCATTACATTTTATGAAAAAATTGCAGAAATTTTGAATGTTTATCACACCTTTCTAGTGTTTTAAATCATTTCCAATATGTGACTTCATTGACAGAAGCAGCACTGGCAGCCATCCCAAATTGCCTCCAGCAGTTAATGGTGAACTGCATTCTTGACAGCTGAGCAGCAACTTCAGAAGCTGGGTCAGCCAGACTGTTTCATGTCTGGAATCCATACAGACCAGGCGAGTGAAATCTGTCAGTGAATTGGATGAGCCTTTGTACATTCCAACACTGCAGCCATCGCCAATACTACTTCATATTCCAAATTAATTCACGTCATTGAAATTCTGCAACCAGCAGACCACAGTTTCATTTGTTTCTGCAGGTAATTAGTCCAATTTTCCATATCTACAGTCCAGTAATGAGGTTATCATGACATCCTGGCCATTCAGTGTGGTAGTCCCTGAATGCAACTAATGGTAATGTATTCACCAATCACTTCAGTCTACAGCACATCAATAAAAAAACTGAACTCAAAGCTGGAGGTTTGCGAAATACTGGAACTGTAGATGCTGGGATCTTGAACAAGCAAAGAGAAGCTTGAAGGATTCAGAATGCATGGAGAGGAATTGACAGTTAACATTTTGGGTCAAGAACCTTTTCTTGACATGAAGGTGGGGCGAGGGGGTAAATGTCAAGCATAATCGAGGGGGGAAGGGGCAAGAGATAATGGGATAGATGAAGTGGAGGAGGTGGGGATAGGTAGGGGAGGGGTTTGAGAGAAAAATGAGCACATGATCAGGTGAAGGAAAGATGGAAACAGTGGAACTAGATCAGGGTGGGAGTAACCTGAAATTGGATAATTCAATGTTTATGCCATTGGGTTTTAGGCCACCCAGGTGGAATATGCTGTTCCTCAAGTTTATGTTTGACCTCACCTGCCAATGGATGAGGCTGAGGGCAGACGGGTGTGTGGTGAAGGACATTAAAGTGGATGATAACTGGGATTTCACCCAAGGACATCATGCAGGTGGTCAGTATTTGACTTCACTGATGGAGAAGTGGCCACGGTGGGTGCACCGAATGTAGTCGATGAGGTTGGATGAGGTGCATATAAAAGTCTGCCACACCTGTTGAGCTTGGATGAGGTGCATGTAAAAGTCTGCCACAACTGTAATGTCTTGTGTGTGGGTTTGCATAGAGGTGAGAAAGAGGGAGTACCAAGCAACATCTTATACCTTCTGTGTAAGGTTACCTGTGCTCTACCCTTAGGTGCTGGCTATTCCAATACCTCTCACCATTCCACAGACCTCCATGTCTTCAGCCTCAACCATAGCCAGGGTGAAGCCAAAGGTAGATTTGAGGAACAACATATCATGTTCCACCTGGGAAGTATAAAAGCAAATGGGAAGAACATAGATTTTTCCAATTTCAGGTAACTTATGCCACACTCCAATCCAGTTTCACTGCTACCTTGACTATACCTGTACCTCTTCCCATCTTATCTCCTTAAAGGATTCCACTCCTTTTTCTGAATTCCTGTCTCTGCCATATCTGATCCCAGGATGAAGCCTTCCATTCTAGGACATCCAAGAAGTCCACCTTTTTCAAAAGACATAGCTTCCCCTCTACCAACTTCAACTCAGCACTTACCCACATTTCTTTTTATTTTCTACACATCTGCCCTTGTCCCCTATTCCCAGAAACAGAAGGACAGGATTCCTCTTGTCCTCACCTTCCACCCCAACCAGCCTCCGGATCCAACATATTTTTCGCTGCAATTTCCACCACCTGCAACGTGGTGCCATCACCAGACACATCTTCTCCTCCCCTCACTTCACCACATTCTGCAGGGACCACTCCCTTCGGGACTCCCTTACCCACATATCTTCCCACTAAAGATTCCCTCAGTACCGACCCATGACCACAAGAAATTCTGCACATCCCCACACCTCCTCCCTCAGCACCAATCAGTGCCCCATACAGTTCTTCCAAGTGAAGCAACATTTCACTTGTGAATATATAGAGACCATTTACAGAGATTGATGAGGCCTCCTTTATGTCGGAGAAACTGGGCGGAGGTTGGGAAATCGCTTTGTTGAGCACATTCACTCTGTACGCACGCAATAGAAAGGACCTCTAAGTCTTGGAGTGGCCAGCCAATATAATCCCACATCCCAATGTTTCACTGACATGACTGCTCATGGCCTCAAGTTAAGGTTAAGGCCACATGTAAATTGTATTCCATCTCAGTCTCTCCAACCTCAATAGGGGGGATCTCCCAGAGGCCACCCATTTCAATTCTCCACCCCATTCCCTTGCTGACATTTCTGTCCAGGTCTCCTGCACTGTCAGACTGAGACCACCTGCAAATTGGAAGAACAACACCTGATATTCCATCTGGGCACTTTGCATCTGGATGGCATTGACATTGACTAATCCGGTTTCTGGTAACTCCTCACGCTCATCTCTTTTCCTCATCCCTCTGATTCCTTTCATTCCCCTTTTTCTCTTTCCCATCATTGCCATAGAACATCACAGCATAGAAAACAGGCCCTTCGGCACTTCAAGTCTTCGCCAAACTATTATTCTGCCAAGTTCCACTGACCTGTACCCAGTCGATATTCTTCCATACCCCTTCCATTTATGTACGTGGCCAAATTTTTCAAAATGTTAAAATTGAGTCCACATAAACCACTTCAGCTGACAGCTCATTTCATACTCCCATCACTTTCTGTGTGAGGATATTCCCTCTAATATCTTCCCTAAACTTCTGTCCTTTCACCCTTAATCCATGTCCTCCAGTTTATATCCTTTCACCTAACCTCAGTGGAAAAAGCTTACTTGCATTTACTCTATCTATACCCATCATCATTTTGTATACCTCTATCAAATCTTCCCTCATTTGTCTACACTCCAGGGAATAGAGTTCTAATCTGTTTAACCTTTCCCAGCTACATTCTATTAGATTTTGTCCACATTTTTTCAATTTTATTGATATCTTTCCTGTAATTAGGTGACCAAAACTGGACACAATAGTCCAAATTTAGCCTCACCAATGTCTTTTCCAACTTAGACAGCTGTGTGATATTGGCACCATGAGGCACATGTGGCAAGAGATCAAAACTATAACAGATCACAAGACAACCCTGCTAGTCAAAGACAATGACAGCTCCCTTCTAGATAGACTGAACATCATCTATGCATGGTTCGATGAAAAGAATGGGCTGACGCCGATGAAAGCTCCTTGTCCCCTAATGAACAGGCGCCTTAAACGAACCTAGTTGGGTACTGAAGGACTGCGCAAACCAACTAATGGAGGTCCTTACGGACATCTTCAACACCACACTGCAGAACTCCATCATCCTAGTGGGGTTGAAGACAGCCACCATCATCCCAGTACCAAAGAGGGTAACAGTAGCATGCTTCAATGACTACTGCCCAGTGAGAGTGACCTCCATTATTATGCAATGCTTCAAGCGTCTGGTGATGGAACGCATCAAATTACATCTCCCAGAGATATTGGACCCATTTCAATTCACCTATAGACTAAACTGTTCCACATGATGCTAAAACATTATCCCTCTACTCTACTCTGACCCACTTGAAGAACAATGCCTGACTGCTGTTCATCAATTTCAGCTCGGTGTTTAATACAATCATTACCCAGAGGCTGGTGGAGAAGCGATTGTTGCTGGGATGCAACACCTCTCTCAGTAGCAGGATTCTGGACTTCCTAATGGAAAGACCACTGTCTGTCCAGGTTTGCGAAACTTTGAGCGCTGTCTCACATAGGGCTGTGTGCTCAGCTGGCTCCTGTTCACGTTACTGACACACGACTCCAACACCAGCTCCAACTCCCACAGAGTCGTCAAGTTTGTAGATGACATAACAGTATTTGGCCTCATCAGCAACAACTATGTCGCACTACAGAGAAGAGATGGGAAATATCGTCATATGGTGCAAGAGTACAACCTAAGTCTCAATGTGAACAAGACAAAAGAAATAATCATGGACTTCAGGGGACCAGGAATGATTCCCCCTTCACTACACATTAGTTATGGAGTGAGTGGAGAGCACCTACTTCCTTGAAGTCCACTTAACTAAGTGACCTATCCTGGGTACACAACATCTCCTCACTTGTCAGGAAGGTGCAACAGCGACTGCAATTCCTGAGAAGACTGAGGCGGACAAGGCTACCGGCCACTATGCTGTCAACTTTCCTCATGAGCTCTATTGAGAACATTCTGGCCGGCTACTTCACAGTGTGGTATGGTTGCTGTAGACAAATGGATCGGAGGTCATTCCATAGGAACATCAGAGAGGATCACTGGGGTGTCCCTCCACCCCAATCAACGTGATCCAACTATGATTGTTGTTTGAAAGAGGCTCGCAAAATTGTTGAGAACCTTTATTGCCTTGAACATAGCATCTTTTGGCTACTCCCATCAGGAAAGAGATACAGGAGTATCAGAGCCAAAACCACCAGGCCGAGAAACAGTTTCTTCCCACTGGCAGTGACACCGCTGAAAGACTGAATGAACTGCTCATACAAACCCTCCAAAACTCTACCATTTATTAAACAATATTTGTTTATTTGTATGTATAGTATACAGTATGTATATACGCACAGCATTATCCCTCTACCATGGGAAGCATGTTTGCCGTATCTACCCTGTCCAGGCTTTTCAACATTTAAAATGCTTCTACGAGGTTCCCCCATCATTTTTCTGAACTTGAAGGAGTACAGTCCAAGAGCCATCAAATGTTCTTCATATACTAATACCTGCATTCCAGGAATCATTCTTGTGAATCTTCTCTGAACCATCCCAGCAAATACTTTCTTAAATAAGGAGCCCAAAACTGTACCCTGTACTCTGAGTGAGGCCTCACCAATGCCTTTGAAAGCCTCAATATCACATCCCTGCTCATGTATCATTCCTCTGAATATGAGTGCCAACACTGTATTGGCCTGCTTCACCTCTGACTCAGTCTGGAGGTTAGCCTTTAAGTTCCTTGGCACCTCCAAATCTTGAATTTTCTCCAGAACCAAATAATTGTCTGCCCTTTTGTTCCTTCTTCCAAAGTGCATGACTGTACACTTTCCAACATTTATATTTCATTTACACTTCTTTTCCCATTCTCCAAATCTCTCATTCTCTATGCAGCCTCTCCATTTCCTGCCTCTTCACCTATCTTAGTATCATCTGCAAATGTAGCCACAAAGCCATCATTCCATATAGAAAATCATTAACATACAAAATAAAAAGAAGTGGCCCCAACACTGATCCCTGCGGTACCCCAATGGTAACCCGTAGTCAACATTTATTCCCACTCTGCCTCTTACCGATCAGCCATTGCTCTACCCACGCTAGTATCTTTCCTGTAATTCCATGGGCTCTCATCTTGTAAGGCAGCCTCATGTGTGGCACTTTGTCAAATGCCTTTTGAAAGTCCAAAAAACAAAATCTCCATTAACTGGCATTCAATCAACTAAAAGCTCAAATAACCGGCAAATAAAATGAAATAAATAAATAAATTTTGTGCAAATAATTAACAATAAATAAAGTTTGAAATAAAAGTTTAAAATTGTAAAAGTAAATGTTCTCTGAAGCAACACACAACTCCTTGAGAGCAAACATTCAGCCAATGGAGCACCCCAGACATGCCCCACCTGCAGCTTCGATAAATTTGTATTAGAATAAAATGGGAGTGTCCAGGATGAAGAGATGGCCGAATCCGTTTGCCACTGGGCACTTCCCCCAAAGTGTCTCCCTATCTCTGCCGAGTAAGAGTCTTTATCATTATTAGTAATTATTAAGTATATTAGTTAGGCTTTTCTGTAAATTTGGGGAGGGGAGGTTAATTATGACAGCGACATGGTTAGCACAGCGGTTAAGTGTGGTGCTGTTACATGGCTCACAAATGGGGTTTGAATTTAGAGGGAGGTAGCTGAGGGGCTGACTGGGACACTTGCATGGAGGTGAGTTGGGTTGTGCTGATGGTCTGACCAAGACACCAGGATGAAGAACCAGTTGATGTCGTTCACTGCTGGGGTGACTCTCCCAAAGTGTCTCCCAATCCCTATCCAGTAAGAGTCTATATCTTCATTAGTATTAAGTATATTAGTGCAGGCTTTATTTGTAAACTTAGTGGACGGGGGTTCATTGTTAGGGGCATGGTTAGCGTAGCGGCTAACGCAACACTGTTGCAGCCCCAGCGACTGGGGTCTGAATTTAAATTTATTGCTAGGGGAATTACTTGATTTAAGTGAACTTTACAAAATTAAAGACGAGAGTATTGTTGTTTTTCAAATTATTTTACATTTTGTACTTTCTTTTGTCTTTTAAACAGTGTATTCTTAATGCAGGTGGATTAGTTAGGCATTGTAAGAGTCTCAGTCAACTAGAAAATTTGCATTTCCAGCATCCGTGATTCCCCTAGGTGCCAGATAATTGGGATTTTACTGTATACAATGTCCAATGTCTAGCCAGCTTGTGATTTCCTCAAAAAATTGCAGTAGGTTTGTAAGAAGATTTTCCCTTAAGAAAACCATGCTGTCTTTGACCCATCTTGTTATGCACCACCTCCAGGTACTCTGTCACCTCATCCTCAGAATCAAAATTTATTGTCATGAACATGTCACGAAATTCATTGTTTTGTGGCAGCGTCACAGTGCAAACATTCATATAAACCATATTAAAAAATAAATAAGAGTGAAAGAATTAAAAAAAAGAAAAAGGTAGTGTTTGTGGTAGAACATGGTACTGCGGGTATATCTTCACTGGGCTGCACAGGCTGGTCCGTCTTCTGTACCTGTAGCTTCTCCCCATAAGATCCCCGAATAAAGACCGAGACCCCTAGTATCCACCCTCTTATCTGCCTTGGATGTGAGTCAGCAGCTGATCAATAAAGCCTTTGAATCTTGCTTCGTGTCTGCGAGTGGTCAGCGATCGCACCACAATTTATTGATCAGAATTTTAAAGTGCCATAGGTAAGGCAATCCGACTGGAGAAGCTAGAGGTTGATCCAAAGGCCTCCGTAAAGTTTGATATGTGGCTATACTGCTTGAAGACCTACGTGAGGTGCCACAAAATCACAGCCAATAGTGGTCAGTATGACCTGCTCTTCGCAGTTGTGGGTCACTGAGCGAACCAAATAATTCGTGACTGCACTGAATATGAAGAGGCAGTGGCCCTACTCCGACAGCAGTATGGAGGCCCGAGGAACACAATGTACCCACACTTCCAGCTTGGATCGCGACGCCAGGGTCCAGGTGAGTCAATCGATGATTTTGTGAGAGCCATGAAGGAGCTGAGACGAGACTGCAGGTGTCGGGACGTGACTGTGGTGACCTACCAGGAGGAGCTCATCCACGATGGGCTAGTTGCTAGATTCCATTCCCATCAAATACGAGAACTCCTGGAGAAAGGCAATCAGTCCTTACAGGAAGTGGTGCAGACGGCTCGAGTGATGGAGACTGCCCAAAAAAACGCAGAGGCCTACTCAGCGGGCCAGGTGGGAAGGACAGCTGGCGCTATCTTGGGACTCTGGGGCCCCTGACTGCTGCTGTCACCGTCGAGCACATGAGGAGAAAGTACTGCCTGGCCCACAGTGCAGCCTGCTCGAACTGCTAGAGGAAAGGATACTATGTTAGGGTCTGTCGTTCTAAGCACATCTCTAGCATTGCCGCGTGCGGACCGCGATTGCGTCACCATCTTGGGTCGACTTACTTCTGTCGTCATTTCGGGTTGCTGAGAACTGAACTTCTGGGTCAAAGGTCCAGACTCCACCATGTGCAATCCATGGGGGAGGCCATTTTCACGATCTCCTGGGTGGCCATCTTGGCGGCAGCCAACTCAATAACATGGCAGCAGCAATTTGGACAGCAAACTGATGTTGGGTTCCAATGTGCTGGACCAGAGTAGACCACACCACCTGGGACGATTGTTGATGTACATTGAGGTAAACGGTCACACCACTGGCTGCTTGTTCGACACGGGAAGGACTGAAGGCTTCAAACATCCAGGCACAGCCAAACGTTATTCCTTGTCCGTGTCCCCAACCAGGTGCAAGGTAACACTAGCCTCTGATTCCCTCTCTGTGGAAATCCATGGGAGACACCTCCTGACTCTAACCGTGGGGGGCACGAAATATAGAAACTTCAGACTGCTGGTGATGCCACACCTCTGCGCACCCGCCATATTGGGGCTGGATTTCCAGTGCCAGCTTAAGGGTATGCTGATGCAGTTTGACGGCCCTCACCCCACTCCCCCATCATCAGTAATAACCAATTCTGGGAGGTCCCACCCCTTTCCCCAAAGAGGCCCAATCACTCACCTGAATGCTGGGCCAAGCTCCCATCCTGCGGATAGGTCACCCTCAGGGACACTCCGCCTCTGCTGTTCTAAAACATCACCCTGGACTGCAAACCTGTGGCCACTAAGAGCAGGCGATACAGCCCTGAGGACAGGGAATTCATTAAATTGAAGGAGGAGCGACTGCTGGGGGAGGGCATAATAGAATTGAGTAACAGTCCCTGAAGGGCACAAGTAGTGGTGGTGAAGAATGGGGAGAAGTACCGGATGGTGATAGACTACAGTCAGACCATCAACCAGTTCACCTTAATGGATGCCTACCCTTTTCCCCACATAGCTGATACGGTGAATGAAATCACCAAGTATAGGGTCTTCTCTACCATAGACCATATCACCAAATCCCAATTCGCCCAAAAGACCGGCCATACAGAGTGTTTGAGGCCAATTACTGTCTCTGCCATTTCCTACAGGTCCCATTCGGCCTCACAATGGGGTGTCGGTGTTCCAAAAGGAAATGGACCGCATGGTGTATGAAAATGAATTAAAGGTTACGAATCCATATCTGGACAATGTCACCACTTGCAGCCATGACCAGAAGAAACATGGTAAGAACCTGCAGAGGTTTCTGGCCACCGCAAAGGCCCTCAATCTCACATATAACAAGAAAAATTGATGTTTAGCACCAAGCGGCTGGCAATCCTGGAGTACATGGTGGAGCATGGTGTCATCACCCCTGACCCCGAGCGCATGCGGCCCCTTCTGGAATTACCTCTGCCACAGAACCCCAAGGGTTTAAAAAGGTGTCTGGGGTTCTTCTCAAATTATGCCCAAAGGATCTCCAACTATGCAGACAAAGCCCAACCCATAGTGAAAACCATGACCTTTCGCCCGTCAGTGAAGGCCCGTAAGGGTTTCGAGGCATCAGGGTCAAGATCAACAAGTTGGGATGCACGTCGTTGATGAATCCATCCCGTTCCAAGTGGAAAGTGATGCCTCCGACTTCACTCTGGCCGGCACAGTGAACCAAGCAGGCAGGTCAGTGGTATTTTTTTTCTGCACCCTCTAAGGTCCCGAACACAGGCACTCCACCATCGAGATGGAGGCACAAGCTATAGTGGAAGCCGTGCGCCATTGGAGGGACTACTTGGCCAGCAGACTATTCACCCTGCTGTTGCTTTTATAAACAGCGAGGGAAAATTAAAAATGGCAAAATCATGAGGTGGAGTGCAATGAGCCACCCGATGCCCTGTCCAGGGGATGATCACCTCCATGCTCTCCACGATAGCCTCTGCCGCCATGGGGTCACAAGGCTCTACCATTTTGTGAGGGCCCGTAACCTCCCCTACTCAATGGAGCTGACTCACAATTGCCAGGTCTGTGCAGAAAGAAAGCCATAATTTTACAGACCAGAGAGAGCCCAACTCATCAATGCCACTCACCCCTTTGAACGTCTCAGCATGGATTTCAAGGGGCCCCTCCCGTCCACGAATCAGAATATCTACTTCCTGAGCATCGTGGACGAGTACTCATGTTTCTCATTCACCATTCCCTGCCCCGACATGACCATATTCACGGCCATTAAAGCACTTCATACAGTATTACCTCATTCGGATACCCCAGCTATGTTCATATTGTCCGGGTCTCTGCCTTCATGAGTGAGGAGTTGCGGCAATACTCCTTTCCAGGGGCATAGCTATGAGCAGAACCACCAGCTACAACCCCCACAGGAATGGGTAGGTGGAGAGGGAAAATGGCCCTCAAGTCAAAGAGATGGCTGTATCCCAGCGGCAAGAGGTCCTTCCAGAAGCGCTGCATGCCACCAGATCCAAACTTTGCACGACAACTAACGCAATGCCACATGAAAAATTGTTCTCCTTCCCTAGGAGGTTGGCGTCGGAAACCACACTGCAGGTCTGGCTGAGGACCCCGGGGGCAATGCTTCTCCATAAGCATGATAGAACACTTCAGGTGGACCCACTGCTCAAGGAAGTGCACCTCCTGCATGTGAACCCCCAGTAAGCGCTAGTAAAGTACCTGGACGGACGGGGGGGGATGCAGTGTCCATCCAGGACCTGGCGCGAGCAGGGGCCCCGGCATGGCAGGTGCAATCAATACCCCTGGGCGGTGACCAGTTGGCCCCAGGGATTACCCTGACAGATGAAGTAGTGATCCCACCTCCAACATGGTCCCCTGAGTGTTGCCTCCACTGGAGTGTCCACACCCCCCATCGTAACAAGCCACAGGAACCAATGATATAGCCAGCAGTACTTCGGAGATCTCCCGAATAAAACTGCTGGAGCGGCTGAACCTTTGAACTTTATGGACTAAAAGGTCTGTGGCGATGGATATTTCCCCACATCACCCTGCCATACTTCATTCAAAAAAGGAGGGGTGAATGTGATGGAACACGATACTGCGGGCATATCCGGGCATGTCCTCACTGGGCTGGGCAGGCTGGCCCGTCTTCTGTATCTGCAAACCTTCCCCTTAAGATCTCCTAATAAAGACTGAGAGCCCTAGTCTCCTCCCTCATACCTGCCTTAGGCATGAGCCAGCAGCATGTAGAGGCATGTCTGGGTCTTCTGATCAATAAAGCCTTGCTTCGTGTCTGAGTGGTCATTGATTGCGCAACAGTGTTTATTCATAAATTTGATGGCGGAGGGGAAGAAGTTGTCTTGTGCCGCTGAATGCTCATCTTCAAGCTCCTGTAACTTTTTCCTGATGGTATCAGAGAGAAGAGGGCATGGCCTGGGTGGTGGGGGTCCTTGAACACCTCAAAGGCTCCAGGACAGATCTACAGACATGTTAACTCCCAGTAATTTAAACTTCTTGACCTTCTCCACTGCTGAATCCTCGATGAGGACTGGTTCATGTCCTCCTGTAGTCAAAATCATCTTCTTAGTTTTGCTAACATTGAGTGCAAGGTTGTTGGTGTGACACCACTCATCAGCTGATCTACCTCACTCCTGTATGTTTCCTCATTGCTATCTGTAATTTTGCCATCATCCATGGTTTCATTGGCAAACTTGTAGATAGAATTTGAATTGTACCTTGCCACACAGTCATGGGTGTAAAGTGAGTAGAGCAGTGGATTGTGCCTGTGTTGACTGACAGTGAGGATTCATATTGACTGTGATCTTCCGATGAGGAAGTTAAAAATCCAATTGCAGATGGGCTGCAGAGGCTCGAGATTTGGTGCTTGTTGACTAGCACTGTGAGAATAATGATGTTGAAGGCTGAGCTGCATAGTCGTTGAAGAGCAGCCATATGTATGAGTGGCTGTAGTCTAGGTGATCAAGAGCTGAGAGAAGAGCCAGTGATATTGCATCTGCTGTGGAGCGATTGTAACAGTAGGTGAATTGCAATAGGTCCAGATCTCTACTTAGGTAAGTGTTAATTCTGATTATGACCAACCTCTCAAAGCATTTCATTAAAATAGATGTGAGTGCTACTGGGTGATATTCATTGAGGCAGCTCATTCTGTTCTTCTTGGGCATTGGGGTGATTAATGCCCTTTTAAAGTGGGTGGGAATCTACAACATCAGCAGTATGAGATTGAAAATGTTTGTGAACACTCTGCCTGGCATAAATTTTCAGTACTTTGCCAGGTATGCCATCAGGGCCTGATGCCTTGCGAGGGTTTACCTTCTTGAATGATGTTCTGACATCAGCCTCAGAGACAAATACCATAGGGTTCTCAGGTCTTGCAGATATTCTCATGGGTTCTTTTGAGTTCCCTTTCTCAAAGTGGGCATAGCTCATCAGGTAGTGAACCATCACAGCCATTTATGGTGTCCAACCTTGTTTTGTTGGATGTAATGACCTGTACTCCCTGCCAGAGCTGGTGAGTATCTGTCTCTGTTTCTAGCTTCCTCTGGAATTGCTTCTTTGTTGTGAAATACCTTGCACGGTTGTACCTGGACTTCTTGTAGAGACCTGGATCCCTGACCTTAAATGCTCTTGATCTCACCCTCAGCAGGTTGCAAATCTTCGGATTCATCTAAGGAGAACTCCTGGTATGTGTGCATGGGCACACATTCGTCCACACGGGTCTTGATTAAGTCGGTGTGACATGTTACTTATTCATTCAAGTCTAAAGATGAATCCTTGAATATGGACCAAAGCAATCCTAAAGGCGCTCCAACGCCTTCCTCGACCATACTTTCACTGTCTTCGCTACTGGTGCTCAGTCACTGCTTGTATACTGGGAGTAGAAGTACAGCCAGGTGATCAGACTCGCTGAAGTGTGGTCTGGTATGGCTCAGTAAGTGTTCATCATGGTGGTATAATTGTGGTCAAGTGTGTTGGCTCCTCGGGTCTCTCAGGAGATGTGCTGGTGGTAGTTTGTTAGAGATTTCTTCAGGTTGGCCTGATTGAAGTCCCCTACAATGATTGGTAAAGCATCAGTCAGGGTGTGCTGACTCTTGGCTGCTGATCACAGTGCTTAGTCCTTCCAGTGCTAGTCTGATGATAGCCTGAGGCAGGATGTACACTGTGACCAGGTTAATGGCAGTGAACTCCCTTGGCAAATAAAATGGGTGACTCTTGATCCCAGATGTTCCAGGTTGAGGGAGCAAGACAGGGATATAACCATCATGTTTGTGCACCATGATGAATTGATGATGATTCAAAAATGCCTTTCCTGGATTTTCCTGACTCTGGTGTCCAGTCAGCGAGGTGGAGGGTGTAATCCTCATATCTGGAATGCCCTTGTTTAGCTATGTTTCTGGGAAGCACATCACTCAGCACTTCTTGATGCCTCTCTGATGTTGCAATCTGGCTCTGAGTTTATCTAGTTTGTTTTCTAAAGATTGTACGTTGGCCAGGAGGATGGTTGGGTGTGGAGACTTCAGGCCAGATGTCTTAGCATAACCTGAAGCCACCAAAAACCGCCTCCCTGTGTCCTCGTGGTCAGGTCTTCTTTGAATGGACTGCAGATCGGCTGCTTCCAACTCCCATGGTGTTTAAATTGTCTGTGTGCTGGCTGTTTAAATCTCCCATGGTATTTAACTGGCCTGTGCATTGGCTGTTTGAAACTGCCAAAGTCCATCAGAGTCTGTCAGATTGTTTCTGACAATTGCAAGGTCTGCTAACATTCTTCTGACATTGTTATTCACAGGTGAGTTACTTTCTGTGCTTGTGAATATGAGTTTTAATCTTTCTGAATGGGATATGTGATCATCCCTGTCAGAGCTGCACACAAAGAGTCAACATTGTAAGGCATCATTTTTTTTAATGCAACTTCCTAACCACTGGTGTTAGGCTAACAGATCTATAATTTTCCTTCTGCTGTCTCCTTCCCTTTTTAAATAGCAGTGTCACTTTGCAATTTTCCAGTCCTCCAGAACCATGCCAGAATCTACTGATTCTTGGAAGATTATTACTCTTACAATCTCTATATCTACTTCTTTCAGAACCCAAGGGTGCATTCCATCCGGTCCAGGATCCTTAGACCTTTCATCTTCCCAAGAACATTCTCTCCGGTGATCATGACTGCACTCACCTCTCTTCCCTTACACCCTTGAATGTCCAGTATGCTGCTACTGTCTTCCACAGTGAAGACTGATACAAAATATTTGTTCAGTTCCTCTGCCATCTCCCATTATAATTTTTCCAGTCTCATGTTCTATCACTCAAACATCTACTCTTTCCTCATTTTTACTCTTAATATACTTAAAAAAAGCATTTTATATCCTTTTTGATATTATTTGCTAGCCTCCTTTCAAAGTTTGTCTATTGAGTGCTTTCAAAATCTTCCCAGTCTTCTACCTTCCTACTAATTTTTGCTTCCATGTATGCCCTTTCTTTTACTTTATTTTGGCTTTGTCTTCTCTTGTCAGCCACAGTTGAGTCTTTTTTCCATTCAAATATTTATTTTTTCTTCTTTGGAATATGCCTATCCTGCACTTATTTCTTACAGAAACTTGAGCCAGAGTGCCTTTCCGATTACCGCTAACTTTTGCCAGTTCCTCTCTCACACCCCTGTAGTCCCCTTTGCTCCATTGGTACACTGACACCTCCGATTTTACTTTCTCCCTCTCAAACTGCAGGGTGAATTCTATCATATTATCATCACTGCCTCCCAAGGGTTCCCTTACCTTTAGCTCCCTTATCAACTCCATTCATTACACAATACTCAATCCAGAATTACATTTCCCTGGTCATCTTAGCCATAAGATGTTCTAAGAAGTCAATCTACAAATTTTCTCACTTCCAGTCCCAACCTGCTTTTCCTAATCTACTTAATTACTTAAAATCCCCTATGACGACCATAACATTTCTCTTCTGACTCTCCTTTTCTATTTGCTGCTGTAATTTGCTGTCCACATCCCAGCTACTGTTTGGAGGTCTGTATATATCTGTCAACAGAGTCTTTTTACCCTTGCCATTTCTTAACTCATCCCACAATGATTTTATATCTTCTGATCCTATGTCGCCTCTTTCTAATGATTTAATGTTATTCCTTACCAATAGAGCCCTTCCGCCCCCTTTGCTTACCTGCCTATCATTTTGATACACTGCGTATCCTTGGCCATTCAGCTCCCAATGACATCCATACTTTAGCCATGATTCCGTGATGGCCACATCATACCTGCCAATCTGCATCTGAACAACAAGGTCATCCTCTATTTCTTAAGCTGCAATCATTTAAATATAAAACCTTTACCCGTATTTGTTACTTTTTGACTCTGTCCTTGTTGCATTATCTGCAATTTTGTCCTATCTGCCTATCCTGCCACACAAACTGTCCCTACTTGTGTGCCAACTGCCTTTCCCTCTGCATCTTCATTTTGCTTTCCACCCCCTGGTTCCCTTACATTTCAGGTACAACCTGTTGCACATGTACAAGTCACCCCTTCCCCAGAAAAAGTTTCAATGATCCAAGAAATTGAAACCCTGGTCCCCTGCAACATCTCATCAGGCACTTATTTGTCTGCCACTCATACTTTGACATATGCCAAAAGCTCTCTCTTTATGGCCTTATCTACCTGTGATGCCTCTTTCAGGAATTATGTATCTGAATTCCCAGAACCCACTGTTCTACCACATCCCTCAGTACCTTACTGTTTATTGTGTATGTTCTACCTTGGTTTGTCCTTCCAAAATACACCTTTCACTTGTCTGCATTGAATTCCATCTGCCATTTTGTAGTCCATTTTTTCAGCTGGCCCAGATCCCTCTGCAAGCCTTTCTCACTGTCCCCTGGCTCACCAATCTTTGTATCATCTGCAAGCTTGCTGATCCAGTTTACCACATTATCATCTAGTTTATTGATATAGATGACAAACAACAAAGGACTCAGCACTGATGCTTGAGGAACACCACTAGACACAGGCCTCCAGTCAGAGAGGCGATCATCCACTTCCACTCTCTAGCTTCTCCAACAAAACCAATGTTGAATCCAGTTTACTACCTCAACGTAGCCTCTTTCAGGTAGCCAGAATAGCCGAATGTAAAGCCACCTAAAATACCTAAATGCAGCTGTTGGGAGGCCACCTGAAAGTGGAAAACCCATCCCTGAGGAGCACTTACTCAACCCACCTCGGGGAGGTATAATCTCCACTTCGGAGTGCTCCCCCTAGGCACCTGAAAGCAGCAAGGCAAAGCCGGCTAGCGGCTTTCAGGTGCCTAGCAGAGGGCGGGTTGATGACAGTCAGCCGGCGACCCAACTCCCCGCACCTGACAGCCCCCTTTCCCACTGCCTGACAGCCCCCCAGTATGGGAGGTCAGGGCTGGAATGGCCAGTGAGGGACTACAGGACTGGAGCGGCCGGCACGTGACTACAGGGCTGAGGCGGCCAGCGTGGGACTTCGGGGCCCAAAGTCCTGTGCCGGCCACTCTAGCCCAGTAGTCCCACATCGGGGGGCTGTCAGGCAGTGAGAAGGGAGCTGTTGGCAGCGGGGAGGGGGGCTGTCAGACAGCTGCCCTTGCCCCGACTCAGGAGTCAGCTTTTGCTCCGTGGCACCTTTCCCCGCTGCAGACCTTTCAGGTGGCAGAACACTGCCTTCAGCGCTGCCACCTGAACGTCCCTTCACAGACACCCACAGCTGGCTCCGGAACCGCATTCTCCCGGCGATTCCACCTGAAAGCAGCTCATGAATACTGAGCAACTGAAGCTTCCTGTGGGACCTTGTCAAAGGCCTTACCAAATTTCATACAAACAGCATTCACTGCCTTTTGTTGATCAACTTTCCGGTAACCTCCTCAAAAAACTCTGCAAGATTGTTAAACACGATCTACCATGAACAAAGAAATGTTGATAATCCCTAATCAGTCCCTGATTATCCAAATACTTGTATATTGGAAGAAAATTGTTGTGTTGCCAGAGCTGCTGTAACGGCAGTGCTGCCGCTGGTGTCGACCCGGGAGAGCGGAGAGGGGAGACACAGCACTGATCTGAAGGGTTCAACCGTCCAGTCCTAATGCCGGCAGCACCATACTGGCTTAATATGGCCTGTTAAATGAGCTGACAGTGTTTTTAATTAAAATCTCACAACCATAGGGTGTGCGCCCAAGATGGCAGCACCTATGCTTGGCAGCGACTACAAGGGGTTGCAAATTCCAGGGAAGTGGCGGACCAGTGCAGGGCACCAGAAACGTGAAGAGCATCACCCCCCCCCCCCACCCCCCGTCTACAGGAAGATGATCCCAGCAGTCAGCCAGTGAGGAGTTCAGAGATCAGCGGCTGAGGAAACGACACAGGATGAAGGCGACACAGTCAGGAGACCAGCACAGTCTGTGGGCTGCAGGTCACTGGCTCATGAGAACCAGGTATTGGAACCAGATTCACGAGGTGCTAAGGAGAAGAGCTCTCCAAGGGCCTCGGCCACTAAAGGCTTCCTGATCATGTCGGAGCTTTAGATCTGGAGCTGAGGTTCCCAATTAATTGAATAAATTACTTCTGTGTAGCTACAGAGGCTGTGGGAATGCTGGAGGTACACTAAGGTGACTCTGAGGGACTCTTGTGTTTGTCTTTCTCTCTTACTGTAAGGGGCACCATGAGACACCAATGGCGACTTGTTACCTGCCTTACAGAAAGTAGAAAGCTGTTTCATGTAATATTACATGTTCTATTCCAGGGGTGGGCAACTCTTTTATTAAAACTCACATTCCACCTTAAACATATAACATCCCTCTACCTGACCAGTCCTTTACCCAAACTCTACTCACCCCTCACTCCACTCGCTCTGCCTCTACCCACCCCATCCTATACACGTCCCTCTACTGCCTCTCCCCTCAACCTGTTCCTCTCTCTATCCATCTCTCACCTTCTAATCACCCCTCCCCTACTCGCCCTGCCCCTCCCCTTTTACCTCTTCCCTATCCACCCCTCCTTCTACTCATCCCTCCCTCTAACTGCCCCTCGCACCACCATAACTTCCCCTGCCCATTACTCCTCACCTACACCCTCTGCCCACCCCTGCTTACCCACCCACTCAGGCCCAGCGCGCTGCCGATCAGCCTTTGCGGACAGCCACCATCTCTCTCTTCACGTGCAGGGCCGAACCAGCCGTCCCTGGGGTCTGCGCGGGTGCAAGCGCTGAAGGCCGTGGCGACCGGGAGAAGTACGCTCGCACTGTGGAAGGGCCGTCCGGTGCCAGTCGCGAGGGGCTCGCGCTGCCCGGGGGCCGTGCGCAGCCTGCCATGTCCGTCGCGCTGACAGGAAATCACAGGCGCTCGCCCATCCGCCGCACCGCTCGACAGGTGGGAGAAGTGACTGGTTGTGCGGGGAGCCTTCCAACTGGCTTGCCGGCTGATGACATTGACAGACTTCTCGTGTTACAATTTCTCGTGTTACAATGGGGAAGGATGTGCAATGAAGGGGGAGGATGGTGGGGGTGACATTACCAAAAAACAGCATCGGCTCTCGCCGCAGGGTGGGCCACCTCTAATACATTTTTGAAATGATCTTGCGGGCCAAATATATTGGCCCGCGGGCCAGAGTTTGACATGTGTGATTTAGATCATTAATGTATATAACAAACAACAATGGGCCCAATACAGATCCCTGAGGCACAGCACTGGTCACCGGCCTCCAACCTGACAGACAATTATCCACTACCACTCTCTGGCCTCTCCCCTTCAGCCAATGTTCAATCCATTTGACTTATCTCAAAATTTATACCTAAAGACTACACCTTCCTAACTAACCTTCCATGTGGTACCTTATCGAAGGCCTTACTGAAGTCCATATAGACAACATCCTCCGCGCTACCCTCATCCACATTCCTAGTCACCTCTTCAAAAAATTCAATCAGATTGGTCAAACATGACCTTCCTCCCACAAATCCATGTTGAGTGCTCCAGATATTTATAAGTACTATCTCTAAGAACTTTCTCCATTAATTTACCTACCACAGACGTCAAACTTACCGGCCGATAATTGCCAGGCTTCCTCCTTGAACCCTTTTTAAATAACGGAACCACATGCGCAATACGCCAATCCTCCGGCACTATCCCCATCTCTAATGACATTTGGAAAATTACCGTCAGAGCCTCTGCTATTTCCTCCTTTACTTCTCTCAATGTCCTGGGGAAGATCCCGTCTGGTCCCGGAGACTTATCCATCTTTATATTCCTCAAAAGCCCTAACACTACATCTTTTGTAATCACTATATTCTCCATATTTACCCAATTTGCTTTTTTTATCTCACATATCCCAATATCCTTCTCCTTGGTGAATACCGAAGAAAAGAAACTGTTCAATATCTCCCCCATTTCTCTAGGCTCCACACACAGTTTTCCGCTCTGATTCTCTAAGGGACCAATTTTGTCTCTCGCTTTCCTTTTACCATTAACATATTTGTAGAACCTTTTTGGATTAATTTTCACCCTGCTTGCTATAGTCTCCTCGTACCTTCTTTTAGCTTTCCTAATTCCTCTCTTAAGATTCCTCTTACATTCAATGTATTTTTCAAACATCTCCTTAATTCCATGCTTCTTATACCTAATGTACGCCTCCCTTTTTCTTCGAACCAAGTTTCCAATATTCCTTGAAAACCACGGCTCTCTCAAACCTTTTGCCCCTCCTTTTAACCTAACAGGAACATAAAGCTTTTACACTCTCAAAATCTGATCTTTAAAAGACTTCCATCTCTCTACTACATCCTGCCTATAAAACAAATTGTCCCAATGCACACCCTCTAAGTCCTTTCGCATCTCCTCAAATCTAGCTTTTCCCCAATCAAAAACCTCAACCCTTGGCCCTGACTTATCTCTTTCCATAATGACATTGAAGCTGATGGCATTATGATCACTGGACCCGAAGTGCTCGCCAACACTAACCTCTGTCACTTGACCCATCCCATTTGCCAACAGTAGATCTAATACTGCTCCTTCTCTGGTCGGCACCTCTACATATTGTTGTAAAAAACTATCTTGCACACATTTCACAAACTCTAACCCATCCAGCCCTTTCACAGAATGTGTTTCCCAATCTAAATGTGGAAAATTAAAATCTCCCATAATTACAACCCTGTGCTTATCACAAATATCCACTATCTCCCTACAGATTTGCTCCTCTAGGTCTCGGTCCCCTCCGGGTGGTCTATAATACACCCCTACAAGTGTAACCTCTCCTTTCCCACTCCTCAGTTCCACCCAAATAGCCTCTGTGGACGAGCCCTCTAATCTATCCTGCCTAAGCACCGCTGTAATATTCTCCCTGACAAGTAATGCAACACCACCTCCTCTTGCCCCTCCGACTCTATCACACCTAAAGCAACAAAACCCAGGGATATTCAGCTGCCAATCACATCCCTCCTGCAACCATGTCTCACTAATCGCTACCACATCATACTTGCAAGTATCAATCCACACCTTCAGCTCATCCACCTTTTTTACAATACTCCTGGCATTAAAATATATGAATTTCAGAGATTTCCCAATTCTTAATCCCTGTTTTCCCTCATCTTTAATAACAACATTATTTCCTTTTCCGCCAATTGCCCTTCATCTTCTTCCAGAGCATTTCCTTTCTCTATCACCTGCCCATCCATATTCAAATACTTACTACAAACTTTCTTTGTTTGCATTCTTACCTTCTCCTTACTGCTCTGTACTATTTTGCTCCCTCCCCGCAACCATTCTAGTTTAAAGGATCCTGAGTAGCCCTAGCAAATACCCCTGCCAGTATTCTGGTCCCCCTGGGATTTAAGTGTAACCCGTCCTTACTGTACAGGTCACATCTTCCCCAAAAAAGGTCCCAGTGATCCAGAAACTTGAAACCCTGCCCCTTACTCCACCCCTTCAGCCACGTGTTAATCCTCCACCTCATTCTATTTCTATTCTCACTGTCACGAGGCACAGTAATCCCTATGCCATAAGGGCTCTGTGATTGGTAAGGGATTGCTTAAGGTGGTATGCGAGTGGAGAGGGAAGGTTGAGAATCACTACTCTAGACCCAATTACTATTGAAATATTTTGCTTGAGAAAAATTGTCATTTCGCCCATTTCCTTTGGATTTATGAATTCGTGCATATAACGAGTCTATTAGGTACGATTAAAACAGTGGTTTTCAAACTTTTTTCTTTCCACTCACATACCACCTTCAGCAATCCCTTACTAATCACAGAGCACTTATGGCATAGGGAGTACTGAAGGTGGAATGTGAGTTTTTAAAAAAAAATTTCCCTGCCCTGTTCTATGATATTACATGACACCTTCCAATAATTTAGCTTCCACTGATATCAGGCTCATCGGCCTATAATTTCCTTGATGATGGAATAATATGAGCTACCCTCCAATCCTCTGGCACTTCACCTGTGGCTAAAGACATTTTGAATATATATGCCTGCCCCCTACAATTACTGTACTAGCCTCCCTCAAGCTCCAAGGAAGTACCTTGTCAGGTTCTGGGAATTTGTCCACCTCTATTCGCTTTAAGACTGCAAACACCACCTACACTTTAATCTTTATAGGTTCCATGAACTCATTGGTTGTTTTCCTCACTTCCCTGGTCTCAAAGATTCAGATCTCAGATTTAATGTCAAAGCATATACATGACATCAACCCTGAGATTCCTTTTTCCTGTGGGCCAGTTTCCTGAGTAAATACAGATGCAAAAAAAAAAATCACAATTAAGATCTCCCCCATCTCTTCTGGCTTCATACATGGCTGACCACTCTCATCTTCAAGAAGACCAATTTTAGTCCCTTACTATCCTTTTCCTCTTAATATATCTGTAGAACCTCTTAGGATTTTCCTTCACCTTATCTGCCAAAGCAACCTCATGTCTTTTTTTAGCCCTCCTGAATTCCAACTAAAGTTTATTCCTCCATTTATTATTCTCCTCAAGAACCTCATTGCTCCTTGTTGTCTGCACCTGCTACACACCTTTCTTCTTCTTAACCAGATTGGTAATATCCCTTGAAAACTAAGGTTCCTTATGCCTGTCAACTTTCCTTATAATCCTTACAGCAACATTCAACACTGTACTCTCAAAATGTCACCTTTGTAGGCTTTCACATACTGAGCACATTCTTGCCAGAAAACAACCTAGCCAAAGCATAAATCCTTTCTCATTTCCTCAAAATTGGACTTTCACCCATTTAGAATCTCACTTTTTTCATTATTTACAGGTTAGGAGCTTCTTGAATTTTTTAATTTTGAGGATCCCTAAAGATTTGGAACCTAATATGATAGGGAAGATTTATAATTTTAAACCTGATCACAAATGGTTGCTATCAGTCTTATATGAACTACTTTTAAGATCTAAGGATAGTTCCCTGGTCAGAATATTAAAAAACTATGGAACAAGATTTTCAACAGTTAATTTCTGAAATTACATGGGACTCTTAAGTGAGTGCATTCATCTTCTCTTTATACTGGACACTCATTATAACAAGTTAAGGTCATACACCGGGCCCACTATTCCGAAGTCCAATTGGCTAAATTCTATTCTAATCCTTCTTCTAAATGTGAGAAATGTAAAACTGAAGAAGATTCACTGTATCATATGTTCTGGTTATGTCCCTCTCTTTCCAATTTTTGGGAAGCTATATTTCATATCTTGTCTTTAGTTCTAAACATTACTTTGACTCCAAATCCTTTTTTTGCTCTTTTTGGAATAAGTGGGCCAATGGGTCTGATATCGATGGCTTCAAATCCTATGTAGTTACCCTCCCTTATTGCTAGAAGGGCCATATTAATGAGATATAAACCATGTCCCTCCCACTCACACTCAATGGTTGTCTGATATGATAGCATGTCTGACTTTGCAAAAAAATAGATGCTCCACTACTGAAATGAATCTTGATTTTATTTCCTTATGGGGTTTATTTCTTAATTATTTTCAAAATTTGTAAGGTTTTGTTTACTTTTGGGTTTTTTTTTAACCCCTTTGATTCCCTTCCCTTTTATGATCAGGTAGTGAGTGGACTGCTTATGTTTAGCCAGTAGCCTCTGAAGGGAGGGGATTGACAATTAGGATAGTGTTTTTCTTTATATTTTTTTTCCAATGTAACATACGTCTTATCCCCATTTTTATTATTATATGTGATTTGTTAATACTTTATTTATTATCATGTACTTATGTAATATTTACTTGACAAAATTAATAAAAATATTGGAAAAATTCAAGAATCTCAACCCAAAGACCAGACCTATCCTTTTTCATAATTATCTTGAAACTAATGGCATTATGATCACTGGACCCAAAGTGTTCCCCTACACATACTTCTTTCACCTGTCCTGTCTCAATCCCGAATAGGAGATCCAGTTTCCATTCTCTCTAGCTGGTATCTCGATATATTTATAAAACTTTCCTGAGCACATCTTATAAACTCTAACCCATCCAGCCCTTTTACAGTATGGGAGTCCCAGTCAATATGTGGAAAGTTAAAATCACCTGCTATCACAACTTTCACTTTGCTGCAGCTGTCTGCAATCTCCCTGTGGTGGTACACCACCGGCCTACTGCAGGGGGCAACCTCTGTACCTGAAGGAGTGTAAGGGGACAGGACAACACCAGGCCGGCTGCCAATCAGTCGTCCTGAATGGATCAAGCCCCACCCGGTCAGGTGTCAATCACCCTCCGGGATATAAGCCTGCACCGGCCTCCAGAGGCCTCACACTGAGTTGCTGCAGGCACAGCCAGCCTGGTTCTGTGGAGGTTTTTGTGGATTAAAGCCTGTTGTTCAGTCTTTACCTTGTGTGTGTCTGATTCTGTCTAACAGCACACCACACACCTTGTAGATTTGTTCCTCCAATTCTCACTGACGATTGGGTGGTCTGAAATACAACACCATTAATGTGGTCATAACTTTCCCATACCTCAGCTCCATCCATATAGCCTTTCTTTATTCTCTTCCCTTTCACAGAACATCTTTCTCAGGCCTCTGTCCCCTCCAACATCACCTTCCAACTCCTTCCCCCACCCATATCTACCTATCACCTGCCTGCCTGTGCTCCTCCCTTGCCTCTCCCCGTCCTTTTTTTGAGCATTTGCCTGATTTTGGCATTACTGAAGAAAGGCCCAAAATAGCAACTGTCTGTTGCTTTCCATAGATGCTGTGTGACTTACTGAGTTGTTCCAGCACTTCTGTGTATTGTACTTATGCCCTAGCATCTGCAAACTTCTTGTTCACCTCCATCCTTTACCTGCTCCTTGCTCATTTTTCTCCCAAAAGCCCCTTTGTGGCCTCCCCACTGGGTATTTCTCCATCTCCCATTTTCAACTGCCCAGGATCCTATCACCTTTTGGTCCCTCATTACTCCTTCTCCCCTCTATTCTGTTTGATACTTCTTCCCACCTTCATCTCGACAAAGGGTCCCAACCGAAATGTTGATGGTCCATTTCTTTCCATGGATGCTGCCTGACACACTGAGTTACTTCCACCTTTAATTGTTTGCAGACAGATCAGCAATGTGTGTAAATGGGTTTCTTATAATGGCAAAAGCAAAAAACAATATTTACATTGTCAAACTTTTCTCTGGAAAATAATTTTAGTTTTATACCTTCCAATGAAATATTGCTACTGCCCAATAACTGAAAGGCATTTTTAACACAAAATTCATGAACAAACATTTAAAATGTGTTTGATTGTCTTTTTCAACAATATCTGATCACATCTCATTGACTAAATGGCCCTTGAGGCTGTCAGCCTTGAAACAATGCGATTTAGCCCCCAGCACTACTCAAGTTAATGGAAATTCTGCATTAGTTATTTTTTTTAACAAGCTCTAATGATATAGCACAATACAGACGATAGTCTACATACCATTTCAGATTTTAAAAATTGAAGTGGCACCACTTAGCATAGCAGTTAACACAATGCCATTACAGCATCAGCATCCCAGGTTCGAATCCACTGCAATCTGTAAGGAGTTGTATGATCTCCCTGTGAATGTGTGGGTTTTGCTTGTGCTCCAGTTTCCTCCCACATTTGAAAGACATATATTGTTTGTAGTTGGATTGATCAAAGGGGTGTATTTGGGCAGCAGGGGCTCATTGGGCAGGAAGGGACTGTAACTGTGTTGTATCTCTAAATTTAAAAGAATAAATTAAATAGTAGTTTACATGTGAACAATCCAGTTCATCACTTCCATCCATAGCGGTTTTTCATACTGATTCAATGTGAACCTTGGTGCTGTACTTAAGCTGTTCTTCAAATGCACCACCATACTCCCTACTTAAGACTATAACAGAAAAGAGTAGAATTAGGCCATTCAGCCCATCTAGTCTGCACCACCATTCAAAACATGGCTGATGTTTTCTTTTTTCCACCCCATTCTCCTGCCTTCTTCCCATAATCTTGACACCCTCACTAATCAAGAACCTATCAACCTCTGATTTAAATATGCCCAAAGACTTGATCTCCACAGCCATTTGTTGCAACAAATTCTACAGATTCACCACCCTCTGGCTGAAGAAATTTCTCCTCTTCACTGTTCTAAAGGGGCACCCTTTTATTCTGAAGTTGTGCCACCTGGTCCTAAACTCTTCCACAACTCCAAAAATCTTCTCCACTTCCTTTCAATACTCAGCAGGTTCCAATGAAATCACCCCAAATCCTTCAAAACTCCAGTGAGTACAAACACAAAGCCATCAAACCCTCTCATCCCTGGGATCATTCTCGTGAATCTCCTCTGGACCCTCTCTATTGTCAGCAATCCTTCCTTAGATATGGGGCCCAAAACTGCTCCCAAGATTCCATATGTAATCTGACCAAGCCACAACATTACATCTTTGCTTTTATATTCTAGTCTTCTCAAGATGAATGCTAACATTGCATTTACCTTTCTTTCTACTGACTCAGCTTGTAAGTTAACCTTTTGGGAAAATTGTACTCAGAGTTCCAAGCCCATCTTGACCTCTGCTTTCTGAATTCCCTCCCATGTGGAAAATAATCAACACCTTTATTCCTTCTTCTCCAGTGCATGACCATACAGCTCCCTGCACTGTACTCTAACTGTCATCTTTTTTCCCATTCTTGCAACCTATCCAAGTCCCTCTGCAGACTGCCTGGTTTCTCAACATCTCCAGCCACTCCACATATATTTTGTATCATCTGCAAACTTAGCCACAAAGCCATTTCCATCATCTCGAACCACAGAACCATAGAACAATTACAGCACAGAATTAGGCCACCTGGGCCCCTCTAATCAGTGCTGAACCATTTTTGTCCTAGTCCCACTATATCCTTCCATTCCTCTCCCATCCATGTTCCTGTCCAAATTCTTCTTAAAAGTTAAAATTGAGCCCGCATTTACCACTTCAGCTGGAAGCTAGTTCCACACTCCCACCACTCTATGGGTAAAGAAGTTCTTCCTCATGTTCCCCCTAAACTTTTCCCCTTTCACTCTTAAGCCATGTTCTCTGGTTTATATCTCCCCTACTCTAGTGGAAAAAAAAGCCTATCTACATTTACTCTGTCCATCCCATCATAATTTTAAATACTTCTATCAAATTTCCCTTCATTCTTCTACACACCAGGGAATAAAGTCTTAACCTGTTTAACCTTTCCCTGTAACTCCGATCCTGAAGTTCAGCAACATCCCAGTAGATCTTCTCTGCACTCTTTCCATCTTATTGATTTCTCTCCTGTAGTTAGGTGACCAAAACTGCATACAATACTCCAAATTTGGCCTCACCAATGTCTTATACAACTTTAAAATAACATCCCAAATCCTGTACTCAGTACTTTGTTTATGAAGGCCAATATGCCAAAAGCTTTCTTTACAACCGTATCCACCTGTGACACCATTTTCAGGGAATTATATATATGTATTCCCAGATCCTTCTGTTCTATTGAACTCCTCAGTGCCCTACCATTTACCATGTATGTTCTTTCTTGGTTTGTCCTTCCAAAATGCAACACCTCACACTTGTCTGCTTTGAAGTCCATCTGCCATTTTTTTGTCCATTTTACCAGCTGGTCCAGATCCCTCTGCAAGCTTTGAAAACCTTTTTCACTGTCCACAACACTTCCAATCTTAGTGTCATCTGCAAATCTGCACATTATCATCCAGATCATTGATATAGACAACAAACAACAATGATCCCAGCATCGATCCCTGAGGCACACCACTAGTCACAGGCCTCCAATCTAAGAAGCAATCTTCCACTACTACTCTCTAACTTCTCCCTTCCAGCCATCATTGAATTCAATTCAATACTTCACCATGAATACTCAGCATCTGAACCTTCCTGATTAACCTCCCATGTGGAACCTTGACAAAAGTCTTACTAAAGTCCATGTAGACAACATCCACAGCCTTTCCTTTATCAACTTTCCCATAACCTCCTTGGAAAAATCTATAAGATTGGTTAAATACAATTTACCATGCACAAAGCCATGTTGATTATCTCTAATCAGTCCCTGGCTATCGAAGTAATTGTTTATCCAACCTCTTAGAATACATTCCATTAATTTACTGACATCAGGCTCACTGGTCTATAATTTCCAGGGTTACTTTTGGAGCTTTTTTTTAAACAATGGAACAATGTGAGGTATCTTCCAATTCTTTGGTACCACACCTGTGGCAAAGGACGTATTAAATATTTTTGCCAGAGCCCCTGCAATTTCTGCACTAGCCTCCCTCAAAGTCTGAGGGAATAACTTGTTAGGCCCTGGGGATTTATCTACCCTTATTTTCTTTAAGACAGCAAGCACTTCCTCCTCGTCTGTAGGCCCTTTTATAGAGTAAAAAAATGCAAATGTAAAGGCGGAAATTCTCTGCCCTTAGATCGCAGAACTTACTGGCATAAATGCTCCCCGACCAGCTCTGAGGCGCCGACTCCAATCCCTCTAGGTCGATAGTGTCAGCAGCAGAGCGCAGCGCTCTGCCACACATTATAAATGAATTGCTGCTGCAAGCGGCTGACTAGAGGGTGGGCTGATGATGCTGTGGTGATGTCATCAGCCTGAGAGACAGGAGTGGGATTTTTAAAACGCCGGCAGCCTGCACGGCAGGGAAGCATTGCAAGTAAGTGCACAGGATTTCTGTCTGGACCCTAAAACTGGCTGCAAACATCACAATCAACTTTCCTACCTGCACCGGGGTCACCATTCTCCACTATAGGGCTCTTTCCGTGCTGGGCGCATGTGTATGACATTGATTCAGCAGGCGGCGCTACGACACCATTCGTACCATCTCCATCAGCTCTGGAGGACGCTATGAGATGCCTCTCTTCATAAATGCAGCACAAGAGCAGCCTTTCGTGGCTGTTCCATAAAAGGGTAAGTTTGATTATTTTTTCTCTCTGTGAAATTAGCTGGCCTCAAAGCAGAGGCTCGACAGAAAAACACCTAATATTGGTTCCATTACCTTACTGCTTGTTTTACTTCCTTTCCATGACTCTGTTCCTAAGTGAATACTAATTTAAAAAAAGTTAAAATCTCCTCCATTTGGTACCAAACAAAGTCGACCATTTTTGCAATGGGACCAATTTTGTCCCTTATTGGTTCTCATCCTTTTTCTTTTTACTCACATTGCACTTCGAGTAATCCCTATGCCATTGATGCTCTTTGATTAGTAAGGGATTGCTTAAAGTGGGAAGGGAAGGTTGAGAACCACTGCTCTAGACCCAGTTGTTACTGAAATATTTTGCTTGAGAAAAATTGTCATTGGCTCATTTCCTTTGGAGTTACGAAACCATTCGATTGAAGCAGCCTTTTCTGGCTGGCTCCCAGTGACTCATTGTGGCTCAGTATTAGGTCTGCTACTTTTCATGCTGTATGCAAATAGTTTAGATCAGTGGTTTTCAATCTTTTTCTTTCCACTCACATACTACCTTAAACAAGCCCTTACTAATCACAGAGCACCTGTGGCATAGGGAGTACTTGAAATGGTATGTGAGTGGAAAGAAAAAGATTGAAAACCACTGATCTAAACTATTTGCATACAGCATGAAAAGTAGCAGACCTAATACTGAGCCACAATGAGTCACTGGGAGCCAGCCAGAAAAGGCCCCCTTTATAGGCACTTTTTGCCACATGCCAGTCAGCCAATCTCCCATCCATGCTAGCACCTTTCCTGTAATGTAATACTATGGGTTCTAATCTTGTTAAACAGCTTCTTGTGTGGCACGTTGCCAAAGGCCTTCTGAAAATCCAGGTAAACAACATCCATTGATTCTCTTTTGTCTGTCCTGCTCGCTGCTTCTTAAAAGAATTCCCTTAAAAGAATTCCCATAGATCTCCCCCAAAGAAAACTATACTGATTTTGGCCTATTTTCTTTTGTGCTTTCCACCCAGAAAACTGATCACCACAAACAGAGGGAAATAATCACCTCTCGCAGTTTCATAACAATTCATGGGTTCTACATTTGCATTTTAGCTTTCCAGAGTAAAATGTTCTACATTTTTACCACTTTCAAAAATACAAATGAGCATCTAAGATGACATTCAGTTACTTCAGTTACGTCAAGACATTAGGACTTGGTAAAGGTTCCAGTCCGAAAACGTTGACTGTTGCCTGCTCTGGTGAGTCCTCCAGCTCCTCATTGTTTGCTTTACATTCATTCAATCTGGGCTTCTCTACAAAAGGGGACAGTTGTCCTATCAATCCCATTAATTGCATTCATAAAGCCATCGAGTCACACAGCATGGAAACAGGCCCATCAGCCCAACCTGTCCACGCTGACCAAATGACACACGCACACTGGTCCCACCTGCCTGTATTTGCCCCATATCCCTCTCAACCCAAGTAAAATCACATTACTGGATAAACTCAGCAGGCGAAACAGCGTACTTTATATATTGGATCCTGGCAGCAGGGAGGCAACATACCATCTAGGATTCTTGATCTCTTCCACAGAACCTCTTATCTGTTCCCCTCACTATGGAATCCCCTAACACCACAGCTCACCTCTTCTCCCTTCCCTTCTTATTCACAAGACCAGACTCCATGCCAGAGACCTGACCATCATGGCTTCAATTGGAGTATGGAAATTCTTTCTGAATTTCATATTAATTTTATGTTTGCCTTATATTTATGGTTCCTATTTTTTAATTCAGCCGTAAATTATCCTTTTTACGTCTTACCAGCTATTAATAACTACTGAATTGGAAACAATCCTGAGACATTAGCAACTGGCAATCCAAGTTGCTGCTACAGTGACATGAATTAAAGCCACAGCCAGTGCCATGACAAATAAGTTGTCTGTAAAGAGTTTCTATGTTCTCTCAGTGTCTCCGTGGATTTTCTCCAGGTGCTCTGATTTCCTCCCACCCTCCAAAACTGGGTTGCAGATTAATTTGGGTATTTGGTTGGCTCAGGCTCGTGGGCCAGAAAGGCCTGTTACCATGTTGTAAGTTTAAATTAAAATTTAAAATTGGCACATCAAGTATATTCATGTATAGCAAGATTAATGGCATATCTTGCAATTAAACCTCAAACATTTGAGGTACATTTTTAGTTAAAACAAAAACATACAGCTTGAAGCCAAATTGGCATGGTTAGACAGAGGGTGCCAATTAATATTACCATCCCTCAGCTCAGCAGCAATGCTTCCAATCGTTAACTATCTCTTTTGCTATTTGGATGGGCACACTTTGTAACTGGAAGTCCTCTGAACCTATTGAACCAGTACCTAGTGAAACCCATTGGCCTTTGAGATGGTGTCTAGTCATGACTGGTAGGAAGTTCCTCTGCAGCAAACTGGTATGAACCAACAAAAGTGGCAACAATCATACTGCAGGTCCTCGCGAGGTTACGATCATTCGATGTGTGAATGGCTTGCGGACTGCTTTGGCCTACTTGGGGTGGGGGGGGGGGTACGTGGCTTTGTGGGCTGTGTCAGCCTCCAGTGGGGCACATTGATTTCCATTGCAGGAGGTGAGGATTAATAGAAAGATCTTGTGCCTGAATTCTCTCTCCATTGTTTGCATGGATGCCATGTGATCTGCTGAATGAATCCAACATTTTCAACTTTTATTGCAGGTTTGCGCATCTGCAGCAACATCCTTTTTGTTCACTCCACCAAAGTGATTTTAAACCTTGTTGAGCATAAGAGGATGCTGCAGAGGAACAGCAGGGTAAAAGAGTGCCATTCACATGCAATGGTTGCAGTCTAATCATACACATGCATTTTTAATCAACCATCTGTAATGTCTGTACATTGAGCCTTTGGGGGAAAATGAGATGATTAACGATTAAGTAGAAAAGTGAAAGACACAACCTTTAACACCACTAACAGATGCTGTCAGTTTAGTTAATTGTCTACTGAAATGTGACTGGATAAAACTTTTATGCAGACAGCACAGCAGGAGCTCATCACCTTAAATCTGCTGCAGGAATGTAAGAAGATACTGCCATAATTAGCACACAGGGGAGCACTGTGCTGGGTTCCAACGTGGTATTAATAAAGAACAGTTGGCTTCATTATACTGCCTACTCCACTTAAGTGTATACTTGTTAAAAGTGCATTAAGCGTATATTTATTTCAAAAGCCAATTATTTTTCTTATTTCAATCTCTGCAATGGTGTTCCATTAAATGTGCAAGTAAAAGGCATAGTTGGTATTTAAATACTTAATATTTGTTCATCTTCATTATTATTTAAATAGCTCTCACACAGGCCAACTAATTCAATCCACACCTGCTGCTTTTACACCTAATTAGCCTTTGCTCCTTTTCTTTTTAAAAAAAGTGACAATAAATCTGACCAGATTCATTGAATGTGGAAACGATCATGATCTCTCCTGCCTTGGTTGCAAAGGGACTCAATCAAGCACTGTTATCTTTCTGCCTCAGACCCACCTGCTCCAGGTTTTGTGTGAACTTGGATGTTTGTGACCAGCGCTCTTGGACATCATTAGGCAAAGCAAATGAGAGCCCTGTGACATTTTCATGACTTGGGGTCATTTTTCCCTTCAAGACAACACACTGCTCATAGTATTGTAACTATCCACTGCCCCATGCTGGTAAAATGAAGATCAGAGTATTTTCTTGGTTTTCAGATGAGGACATAAACCTCCACAAAAATTGGCTTTAAAGATTATTATAAATGTTATGTTTTATTTCCATTGTCTCTTCTCTCAGATATAGCCTGGCCCTCTCCTCTCAAATCCTGGCACTCCTGTTTAGGACACATTTTACTACACAAAGAATGCTGACAACCCACAGTTGATGCTAGACCCTTGCCATTTTCATGATCACAGTAAACCAGATCATCAGCACTTCCAAACTAATTATATCAGCTGTCTGTTGGAAATCCATCATTGACCCCCACCTTGAAGACATCTCATAGGAGTACAATTGTTCAGTCTGGCTGCACCATTGTGTGGGACTGGAGCTGCAAAGCATCGGACTGAACGCCAATACAGAGGATCAACAAAACATTTGAGAAGCTCACTGGGAGCTCCCTTTCTTAAATTTGATGACATTCACCAAGATTATCGCTTAAATAAGGCACAAAGAATTATAAAGGATCATTTCATCCAGCGCAATATCTTTGACCCACTATTATATGGAATGAAGTACAGGAGCATCAAAATCAGGATTGCCAGCCTGGAAAGTAGCTTCTTCCCACAGGCTGTGAGATTGATTGTATCCTGCAACTGAGTAAATAATTCCAAAATATTTATATATATTTGTTTAAAGTTATATCTTCATGTATATATATGTGATTATTATGTACTGTGTGTATTGTTTGTGCATGTGCATGCATTGTGGTCCAGAGAAATAGAGGAAAGGGCTACCTCATTGATTTTCTAGGCTGTTTTGAAGATTGACTATGTTGACTTCCAGTCCACACATTGTCTCCACAGATGAAGCCTGGCCACTGAATTCCTCCAGCAATTTAGTTTTCCCTTCAGATTATAACATCATCAGAATCCTGTGCAAGAGAGTATGAATAAGGTTTGGACATACTGTACTCTATGAGTAGTTGGGTTTGAGGAAACACTTGAACAATGGCTTCTGAGAAGCAGAAAGCCTTAATTGTGGCAGCACAGGGAGATAACATGGTTAAGACTACACATGAAATATTAGCCTTCATTGGTTGGGGCTTTTGAGTACAAGAGCAGCAAGGAGATGCTCCAATTTTGGACCACAGCTAGACTACTCTGTGCAGTTCTGATCCCCACACTATGGGAAGGATGTGATAACAATGGAGAGGGTACAGTGGAGATTAACCAGGCTGATCTCTGGGATGAAGTCCTTCAGTTATGAGGAGAGACAGAAGAGGCTTGGGTCTGTTCTCCCTGGAATGGAGGTGCTTCAGAGGGGACATGATGGAAGTGTATAAAAATATGAGGGATATAAATAGGGCAGACCCTCAGAATATTTCCCCCATATCAGAGAGAAATTATATGAATTGCTAGGATTTAGGATAAAGGAGAAGACATTTAGTGGGGATTTGAGGGGAATTTTTTTTTAACCAAAGGAGTGGTGAATATTTTTTATACACTGCTGGGGAGAACAGTGGAAGCAGAATCACTGATAGTGTATAGACAAGCACAAATTCCCCAGAAATAGGTCTGGGCCAGGTGATGAAAGATAGGATTAACATGGGTGAGTGGCCACTGGTCAGCATAGTCCTGGTGAGCTGAATGGCCAATGTGGGTGGGTGGCCACTGGTCAGCATAGTCCTGGTGAACTGAATGGCTAATATGGGTGGGTGGCCAGTGGTCAGCATAGTCCTGGTGAGCTGAATGGCCAATACTGGTGGGTGGCTACTGCTCAGTATAGTCCTGGTGAGCTGAATGGCCAATACAGGTGGGTGGCTACTGGTCAGCATAGATCTGGAGAGCTGAATGCCCTGTTTCCATGCTGTACAACCCTACAGTGCTTTGAAAGACAGGGTATGTTTTCCTTGGAGTGGAAAATATTTCCTCTCTACAGCCAGAAGTTGGTGTGAGAGTGAACAAGAGGGGGACTCTTTAAAAAGTGCTGGTGAAAGGTGACAGTAATTAACTGGAGCCAATAAAAGAAAGGAAGACGTGAAGGCTCTGACTCAAAAAGCTAAGAGGAGGTGCAGGCAGCCTTTTAGAAGAAAAGGCTTCAGCAGAAGGCACAGGTAAGGTCCTTTTCTTATTGTACAGAGTGAAAAGTGGGAATGGCAGTCTTGGCAGTGATCTGATCCTCTTGTAGTATGTGGCAAATCATTCAAAGCCACTGCTGTCCCTGATGATGTTATCTTCAAGAAGTTCATTCAACTGCAACTCCTTACAGTCAGTGGAGTGAAACACAAAAGTAGCAATGATTTATAGTAAAAACAGAAGGGTTGGAGGAATTCCATTGGTCTTACAGTGTCCATGTTTTGGGTCTGAGCCCTTCATCAAAGCATAAGTAAAAAACAGGCAGGTGACTGAATTAAAAGATTGGGGAGAAGGGAGGAATGGGCTAGGGTGGAGTCCACAGCAACAGCCAACAGGTGCTAGCAGATTAGAGAGAAGGAGAAAATTGACTGGAGGTGGTGTGTGTGGGGGGTTGGCTCTGGAAGAAAAACTGGGGGAAAGTAGACAGAGCTTGAAGAAAGATGGGGGCAGGTGCTGACAGAAACTAGAAAAGTTGATGTTAATGTCATCTGATTGGAGGGTGTACAGATGGAATATGTGATGTTCCTCCAATTTACAGGTTGTCTCAGTCTAATAGTACATGAGACCATGGACAGACATGTTGGCAAGGGAATGGGGTGGGGAATTGAACTGGGTGGCTACTGGGAAATACCTGCTATTGTGGTAGACAGAGCTGAGTCTCAACAAAGCTATCTCCCTGTCTGCAATCTCCCAGTTTGGGGCACTGAATGATGGTGATGTAAGAGGTATGGTAGCAAGTGGAGCACCTCCTGTGGTCATGGTTAGATATCAAGGGGGCAATTGGTGGAAAGGGAGATATAGATAAGGGAGTCCTGGAGAGAGCAGTCACCTGCAAAAGGCAGAGTGGGGAGAAGGGAAGATGTGTCTGGGTCCTGCCAGCCTGTTGTTTTCGTGTGCTTCTGCGTTACTGAACTGGTATCTGCTTACCTCTATTCCATTCTGCCTCCTGGTTCAGTGTCTCCTCACCTGCATCTTCGATACAAAATGCCATTCATTGCTTTAAACACTTCTGGTTCCCTGAACTCAATACCTTGTATTCCCTCTGGGTGCCCTCCAACTAGATGGCATTAACTGACTGGTTTCTCTAAGCCCACCTCCCCCCCCCCCACCATACTTTATTCTTTGTCTGCCTCTGTTTGTCTTCTCCTCAGTACTGTTTCCATTGAGCCCAAAACACACCCCAATCACTTCTCATCTTTCCTCTCTCCTGTCCTCCTATCCAAATACAACTAACACCTTTGTCTGTTGGCCTGTATTCCTCTCCCTACCCATATTTCCTGTTTTCCCCAGCCTTTTAATTCAGGTGTCTACCTACTTTTTACTTGTACCTTGAAGGCCTCAGGCCCAAAAGGTTGTACATCTTTACCTCTTATGGATGCTGCAAGACCTGCTGAGTTCCTCCAGCAATTCTTTGTTTTTATTTCTTGCATTGTTCGGGAAGTGGAACTGAATGATCTCTGGATCATTGGGAAGCACTGGCTGGTGATAGACTGGAGATTCCCTGGGGTGCGCCCCCCCCCCACCCTCCCTGCTGGGAGACTGTCAGGAGAAGGCAGTGAGTGCAGGGTATCGCTATGACTGTTCTCCTCAATAACCTGTTTGCAGTTTTGAATACTGCTGAGGGGGATGACCTACCAGGAACAAGTCACTGTGTTTGGATCTCTGGCACAGAGTCTGACCCAGTGGTTCAGAAAGATGGGGGTGAAAGAAGAGGGGAGCAGTAGTGATAGGAGATTGAATGGTTAGAGAAACTGGTTCTGTGGATGAGATTGAAACTCCTGAATGATGTGTTGCCTCCCAGGATCAGGGATGTTGGACTGAGACCACTGCATCCTTGGTTGAGAGGATGAGCAACCAGATGTTGTGGAAACAATGATGTGGGTAGGAAGGGTGATGGGGTCCTGCCCAGTGATTTCTGGGAGTAGAGTGGTAAATTAAAGGATCTCCAGGATTGTTATCTCAGGATTGCGACCTGTGCCATGTTCTAATGAGGTTAGAAATGGCAGGCTTAATATGTGGCTAAGGAGGTGTGCAGGAGGGAGGGTTTCAAACTTCTGGATTATTGGCCTCTCTTTCAGGGAAGGTAGGATTATTTGTATTTGAATAGGAGAGGGACCAATGTCCTTGTGGGAAGGTTTGCCAGTGTTCCTCTGGAGTGGGTGAAACTAGAGTTGCAGGGGGATTGGAACCAGAGCAGATGGTGGAATGGATGTGCAAAAAAAAAATGTAATATCTGCATATAAAGATGAAAATCGAAAGGTTGAGCATAGTGGGAATTTTTTGAATTATTAATTTCAATGCAAGGAGCGGTGGGTGGGTGGGTGGAGGGGGGAAAAGCAGATGAGCCTTGAGCATGGATTGGCACACGGAATTTTAATATTGTGGTCATTAGTGAAACTTGGTTACAGGAGGGGCTGTACTGGGAGCTCAATGTTCTGGGGTTCCAATGTTCCAGATGCAATAGAGCAGGAGGGATGAATGGGGGAGGAGTGGCATTGTTTGCCAGGGAAGATATGAAAACTGCTCAGATAGGAGAAACTAGAGGGTTTGTCTACTGTGGCTATATGAGTGGAGCTGAGAAAGAGATGACCTAATGGAGCAGGGAGTTCAGTTCTGAGGAGCCAGAGAGTGCAGGACAAATTTGCTGGAGTGCAAAGCCACAGTGAAGCAGTTGGGAAAGTGGTAGCAGTGGGAAGAACCTGATCTTCAGCTGCAATGTGCCTTTGGAGTTGGTGTATATGGTGGCTGTGTCACTCATGACCCACTCCTCTACTGCAGCAATTAATCATCTCAGTAAGAGATACAAACTAGATTCTACCTGTAAAGTTAAATAAGAAAATCTGCAGACATTCAGGTCAAGTGTAGTACATATCTGTGTGACTTGCTGAGTTTCTCCAGAAAGTTTGTCTCTTGTCTATGCAGGACTTCAGTGAAAGGAGGACAACATACCCAAGGAAACCCTTGTCCTGATGGTTGCATCATGTTGTGTTTGGCATGAAGTATACAAGCCAGTTGTCACTATATACTGAGATTCTGACCAATCGCTGGGTTGTGAAGGATGGGCCTGGACTTCATTCATTTTAGTCATCTTACCACACCTGTCCCACACAAAAGTTTCCGGGGGGGGGGGGGGGGGAAAACCTTTTTGACCACATTAGCCAGTGATCTGCATGGAATGTTCTGTGGGCCCTGCAAGAATAGACTGTGGATCCTGTGAAATAGTTCCCTGAGCAGGCTGTCTAAGTAATTTCAGAGTGCCTCATCTTCAGAACTGGTGAAAGGAGCCCTCCCAGTCAGATCTGTCATGTACTGCTGGAGTCCCAATCACTCTGCATGCCGGGTTCTTCCCCAGCAGTTGCAGAAACCAGTTAACTGCCTCCATCCCATTCTCTGGTGTGTCTTCCAGATTTCAACCACTTTTTTTTTCCCCAGAGATTAACTCCTCAGATCCCTTCTAACCCTCTTGCTCCTCAATGAAATTAATGCTGTCTGGTCTCATCTAGCTCCATTATGGAGAAGGGTATTTCAGCATTTACCCTATATATGCCCATAATATTTGTATACTTCTATCAAGTTCCCCATCAGCTTTCTTAACAGAAGGAAGGAACTATCAGCATTTCGCCCTGCATTTGTCCTGAGCACCAATGATTAAGCTGGGGTCTCCCTGTCGTGGTTGTGAGGATTCAACTGCCTTCTCTGTAATCAAAATGGGTACATTCAAAAATAGAGTTCCAAGCTGCAAATGCCCACTGATTTGACACTTGAAAAAGGCCCAGAGATCATGGACTGGAGATGAGTGATAACCAGGACTGCTGTAACACCTGGTGCTGTAGTCTTATCTAGTAGCAAAGTAGTATCAACTAGAATACAGATGGATATCACTGCATTTAATTGGGCTAAATGGCCTCCACCTATTCCAATAATCAGCTTGCCAACATTTGTTTAGGAAGGCACAACTCTATTCTTTGCTGGACTGATGTTCTATTTGCATCTGACCAACACCTTTAAAATAGTAAAGCAAAGATACTATATCAACCTACTATTGTTATCACTGAGCAAAGAATATTGTCACCATTATAAACTTGAGGAGCCATGAGCATCATTCAATGCAATTGAAATGAAATTAATTCACCTGCCAGGATCCAATGAAAATGATTAATTATTTAGTAATATTTAATTAAAATAAATTTGCATTAATTGTTCATGAATATGCATATATATGTTTATTCCAACTCCGTTCTCTTGCCCACTTCCTTCTACCTTTAGTCTGCAGCTCTGCATGATCAGCAAGTCCAGCATTTGAATGCCTGTGAATGATGACCACTTTTTACTGATGGAAAAGAAAGGTCAAAGTCGGTTTCATTACTCCATGCAGTCAATGAGACTGTCACGCTAATTCAATTTGTTGCCACTGGAGATTTGTTATTGCAATTCCTTTGGGATCACCAGTTCCTTCGCATGTAGAAGTATGAATCACCCAGACCATTTTTTGATTAATTATCTCTGGCAGAGCTGCTTCAAAGCAACTAGCTGCAAATTTCTTGTTCTCTGCCCTAAGCGTGATTTTAAAAACTCAGTTTAAAAGAGCAAACATGTCAATTTGCAAAGATTAAATGGTACACATTTGCCTCATTAAATGAAAGTACCATCAATGAGTTATATAACTAACATGGAACTATAAATGTTCTTCAGCTTTAAAATCCAATAAAAATAGTCTGAATAATTTGTTTTGGAAGCGTTTGTCAATTCAAGTATACATTCTAGTTGATAGGTCAGTGACTGGTAGCTCACAGCCAGAGAGGACATTAGTCTGCGTTATAAATCTGAGTTAACGGTGTTAACCACAGACAAGTTGTGGCTGGGTACTATTTACAGATCACAACAAACTGGGTTAAAACTCTGAAAAGCATCACTGATGACTTGCTTTTGTAAATGTGCCAGATTGGTGTTCATGCTTTCAGGATCACATCCAATCTTTTGATAAATTCAAAATTCTTGAAGGACCCACTGCTTGTAATACAATTGTCTTCTTTTCTTTCTTTGGCTTGGCTTTGCGGACGAAGATTTATGGAGGGGGTAAAAAGTCCACGTCAGCTGCAGGCTCGTTTGTGGCTGACAAGTCCGATGCGGGACAGGCAGACACGATTGCAGCGGTTGCAAGGGAAAATTGGTTGGTTGGGGTTGGGTGTTGGGTTTTTCCTCCTTTGCCTTTTGTCAGTGAGATGGGCTCTGCGGTCTTCTTCAAAGGAGGTTGCTGCCCGCCAAACTGTGAGGCGCCAAGATGCACGGTTTGAGGCGTTATCAGCCCACTGGCGGTGGTCAATGTGGCAGGCACCAAGAGATTTCTTTAGGCAGTCCTTGTACCTTTTCTTTGGTGCACCTCTGTCACGGTGGCCAGTGGAGAGCTCGCCATATAACACGATCTTGGGAAGGCGATGGTCCTCCATTCAATTGTAAACTATTTCTTAGTGCTTTATTCAGACAAATATGATGAAAACAAAAATAAAGAACTATTATGGGTTGTATGGTTATGGATAAATATCTTTAAAAGAGCTAGATTGTGGGGGTTTAGTGTAGGTCACTTCACAAATGCTGTAACGCTTCACAAAAGACATCTCATTTAAAATGCAAGACCTTTGCTGAAGCTAGACGTTGAGGCTCTGGTTGGTTTTGCAGATGCAATGAAGAATGCTAATCTATTGTGTATGGGTAATAAAGTTCAGGCTCAGTAGTACTGATAAGATCTTTCAAAGATTGGGTTTGGAGCCTTGGAAGAGATTTTTAGTTTTTTTTACAAGCAGAGAGGAAAAAATAAACGGGATTCTTCTCCGAGCGAGAGGTCAGTTCTACAGTAGCAGTTGAGGCTACAAAATGGCAAGCTGGCAGGCTTGTTGAAAACCCCATTTTGAAGACTGGTTGTGAGTTCTGAGTTCAGCCTGCTCAAAACCCTTGTAGTCCATACAAGAGAAAATGGCTGCCTTGAGTGTTTTCCCTGAAATAAGGTGAACAGGAAATCTGGTGACCTGGAAGAAGAGGTTATCATTTGGAAAACCCATGATGGGGCAGGTTTCTTTGGGAAAACACTGAAGTGACTGATTGGACACACACAAATTAATTTCTTACAACGAGCAACAAATAACTCTCTGAAACCAACATGAACCTTCCTGAGTAGTAACCATTTAATTTTAATCATCAGAGCCTGGAAGATCCATAAATGATAAATTCTATGCACAGTATAAGAATTGCCTGATACCAGTGAACTTGAAGAAGTGAATGATTGGACTGTGAAACAACAGAACTTTCCTGAACATGTACACATTACATACATGTGTGCTTAGAATTAGAAGGGGGTTAAGTTAATAGTTTGATCTTGTTTTTGTGTTTAAAGAAAATGAAAAGCAACTTTTGTTTAAGTAACCATTTATCTTGGTGAATTTCTATTGCTGCTGGGTTTTGGAGTCCTCTGGGCTCCTAACGAACACTCTTGAGAAAAGTGAGTGAGACTTTCCTGAGGCAATTCTAATTTAGCAGATGAGATGCACAAATTTTAGGTGTCTGAATATAAAGGCTACAACATTCATGTAATGACTGAAGCACACCAAGGAATACTATTTATTTCTCGGGAGACAATAAGCAGTCTTACCCCTTCCCGAATGCATCTCATTACCACGGCATAGGTTGCAGAGGGAATGGTCCAATGCTCTCTTGGCTGTGTTCCTTTCTCTTCCTTTAGTGAAGGAAATGAAGCAAAGTCAGTGCAAATAAAGTTCATATGCAGATTAGTCTTTGACATTTTCCAATTTTAAAAATGTTCCTTTTTTAAAAAAAAAACATGATTCAGAATTCTCTTTATTCAAGAAAATTATTTGTTCTATGCTCCTGGAAACAAGAGGATTCTGCTTTGCTCCTGGATCACTATGATTAGAATCATAAAAATTTACTGACCACACAATAATATGGCTGTTGATTCAATGTCATCTTAAAATAACCCATGCCACAAGTGAATCTCCATTTCCCACACCCCCCCCCCCCATTATGTAATCCAGTATATCAAGTGCTCGTCCAATGTAATTTTAAATTTAATTCCAGGATTCTAGCTCTGCCACTCTCTCTGAGAGTTCAGACTCTAAACAGTCTTTAGTCATTTCTCCCATAACCTTTCTGTCAATTACATTTACTCTAGCAAGTGCCAAAGATTTAATAAGAATTTCATCTGACCCTCAAAATTTTCATTAGTAAAATGTCTCTTCAGCCTTCAGTTCCCCAGATTAACCAGTATTGTGTTTAAAATTTTCCAGTCCTGCCATAGCCTCTTCAATTTCTCAGGGAGTGCTAATCTTCACCTTTCACTCTACTTTGCTTTAAATAAACCTGACATATTATCCTCCTATGGATGCCGTGGGACCTTCTGAGGTTCTCTCAAAATTTTGTGTATTTACACAAATATGCTGGAATTTCTCCAGCATGTTTGTATATCGCTCGACCCCCAGAGGCAGCATGGTTGGCATAGTGCTTAGCACAATGCCTTTACAGCACTAGTGATCTGGACGCGTTGTCTGGAAGGAGTTTGTTCTCCCCTGGGTTTTCCCCAGGGGCTCTGGTTTCCACCCACTGTTTGAAACGTACCAGGAGTGTAGGTTAATTGGGTGGCACTGATTTGTGTGCCAAAATGGCCTGTTGCTGTGCTGTCTGTAAATTTAAAAAAAAAAAATTAAATTTGTAGATTTTCTTGTTTAAAACCTAACACACATCCCTTTTTCAAAAGCTCTGGAACAGATCACTGGAGTCTCCCTTTCATCTATTGACAACATTCACTGGGAGTGTTGCCTATAAAGGGCTCAAAGAACTATAGAAGACCCTCTCCATCCAACACACAGTATCTTTGACCCACTGTTATCAGGTAGGAGGTACAGGAACATCAAAATCAGGACTGCCAGGCTGGGAAATAGCTTCTTCCTGCAGGTTGTGAGATTGATGAAAAGTGTTGTCCTGAAACCGAGTAAATAATTCCAAATTGTTGTACATATTTATGTTGTATCTTTACACATAGGTGATAATTATGGGCAGTGTATTCTATGTGTATATGCACCATGGTCCAGAAAAACACTTTAATACTAATAGATGATAATAAATTTTTTATTGAGGTGAAGAGAAAAAGATTCAAGAACATGCTCAAAAGCCTCCATTGACTCCAGGGATCCTCTGGACCAGGGGTGGGCAACCTTTTAAATTCATATTCCACTTTAAATGATCCCTATGGCATAAGTGCTCTGTGATTGGTAAGGTATTGCTTATGGTATGTGAGTGGGAAGGGAAAGTTGAGAATCACTGCTCTGGACCCAATTGTTCCTAAAATATTTTGCTTGGGAAAAATTGTCATTGGCCCATTTCCTTTGGAGTTATGAAACTGTGCACATAACAAGTCAATGAGGTACAATTAAAACAGTGGTTTTCAAACCTTTTACCTTAAGCAATCCCTTACCAATCACAGAGCACTTATGGCATAGGGATTGCTTAAGGTAAAATGAGTTTTTTTAAAAAAAGGTTGCCCACCCTGCTCTGGACCATGAGAGCTCAAAGTAGAAAATGAGCACATTGGATGGTGTTCAGCATCTCAAGACCACCCTAGGGAAGTCCAGGGGAGCTTACCCTTCTAAAAACTACCCAACTGCCTCCTCTGTCAGTCACCCCTGCTTTTTCCATGGAAGAGTTTACTCTTCCCACATTGGCCTCATTAACCACATCAGAAATTGCACAATGGGAGCACTCAGTCACCCTCCTCTCCAGGGATTGGCTGAGTAGGAAGTGGTGAGCGATACATGAGAGGGATACCATGGACCTGGTGCCATTGGTCTTCTCCCAGAATTAACATGAGTACCAGAGGACAGGCTATGCATATAGACTATTCCCAGTTCCTGATATCCTAAACTGAGAGATTTAGATCCCACACCAATGTCCAAACGGGTGGTAGCAACCCAAAAATTATGCAGGTATTAAGACCTCAGTTGCAGTTATACCTGCATCAAAATCAGGACTGCCCAAGCTGGAAATATCTTCTTCCAGCAGACTGTGAGAATGATGACCTGCATCCTGTAACCTTGGGTCTCTTGCAAATAGAACTGGGCATATTATTCTAAAATATTTATACAGTAAAAACTCCAATATCCGGCACTCATAGGAATTAGTAGATGCTGGATAAATGTTGGTTGAGACTGCGTTGATTGGGGAACTGACCGCTAAGGGAGCTCCACTTTTAAATGTTTATATTTTTACTTATTTATTTTTCTTGCTGGTTGATTGAATTCTGGATAACAGGGATTTTACAGTATGTATTAATCTTATTTTATGATTATAATGTGATTATTATATGCTGTGTATTTTGTGTGTGTATGCACTGTGGTCAGAGAAATGCTGTATCGCTGGTTGCATCTGTCAAATCAGATGAGAGCCTTGAAGCTGAATTTGCGAAAGGGGTCACATAACAAGGGCACAGTGTCATCAATGAAGGACAACGTGCCAAACTACACTTCCGGTTTTATTGTTGTGACTCCTTGAACTACTATTAGTATTTGCCCTGATAACAGGAGCTCAGAATCTGCCAATTTGGGTATGTTCAAGAACTAAACATCTTTGACCAGGGGTTAACAGCTACATCTGAATACATTGTTGCTTGAAACATTTCCATGGACAGCCAGGAGTGCAACTCCATCTTTTGAAATTAAAGAACTAGATTTTCAAGTGAAAGGAAGGGCAGAAAAAAAACTGAAAGCTATTTTAAAATTATGCAACACAGAATGGAATTAATTGGGTTATTCTCATTTTAAATTTATGGGTGGGAAATCATTCCAGGTGGAAGGCTATAGAATTTGAGAATTATTTTCCTTATTTCTTTTCTGGTTCAACTTTAATAACAGGAAAATAACAGGAAAATCCTCAAAGATTTCTTGAAAGGATGGCACAGTATCATATCTATTTTTGTCAGTTTTCTTGTCATTCCCAATGCCCATAAAAGTCATTGTTCCAAACTGCACATTCATTATTGAGCAGAAAGCATAATAGAAAATCATAACCAAATTTAAAAACAAACAAACTTTAAGATGTACTGAGTTAGAAAGAAAATGCGGTCAGGCTGCAAGAGTGTTTTAAGTACTCTGGAGTTCTGATCAGAGATAAGGAAAACTGACTGTCTGCAATTTTTTTAACCATCTCTAGGTGCAAATTATTATGTAGGTAGTCAAAACATTGGATGCTTCAGGAATTCTCTGATAAAACCAATATGGGTTCTGCGCAATGAGGCACCTGTTTAAATTGTAGTGATTTCTGTCCCTTTTAGAAAGAAAAAACATTGAAGACAGTATTCAAAGCAAAAATTTATGGTCCAATTATTCTCAATCAAATTTGGAACTTCTCTTCCAGAAGTCAAAACTGGGATAAGAAACTAATTGAAAACTGAGGCTGACAGATGTCTTTGTGAAGCATGGACATGAGGAGATGTGGAATAATGGTAACTCATTAAAAAAATATGTAATTGGGGAGGAGTAACGTGATGGAGTAGTGGCTGGACAGTGAACTCCAGCCCTCTCCAGAAAAGTCGGGAAAAACAAAGGAAAACACAAAGGCACAGAAATAAAAGTGGGAAAAAAAGTGAGTATAAAGGTGGAAAGAAGATGGCGACAAAAAAAGAAAAATCGAAAGCAACGGTAAGAGAGGAAGAGAAGACAACGGAGGAAGAAGGTGAAGGCCTTACCTGTTCGAAGAGGCCCGCTGTGGAGAGAGAAACCCGCTCCCTCAGGTCGGTAGATAATGGACTACAAAAATGGCTCGCTGAGCCGAGTAAAAGTGCGCAACCGCGCATGAAAAAAAACACACCAACGGGAGGGGGGGAACAGCTGGGGAGTCGATCTCCACAGCCGGCAACGACAGCTGCAGAACACCTGCAGCAAGAAGAGACCACAGAAGACAATGGAAACAAGAAAGAAGAGAAGAAAAGGGCAACAAAGAAACAACAGATGGCCAACCCAGAGGAAGAAGAAGAGGAAGAGTACAGTGAAATAGAAGAAGAAGAGAAAGGCAAGATAAAGGAGGTACTTTCTCTTATTAAAGGATACATGGAGTCATTTAAAGAATGGCAAACACAGGAATTTAATGATTTAAGAAGAAGAATAAACAACACAGAAGAGAGAATGAATAAAATAGATATGACCTTAACAGAAATGGGAAAGAAAATTGTCAAGATGGAAGAGCGGGCAGTAGCAGCAGAAATGGAGGTAGAAGACTTAAAAAAGAAATTGGAGGAATCTAATAAAAAAGCGATAGAGACACAAGAACTGTTAGCTCAAAAAATAGATATAATGGAAAATTATAACAGAAGAAATAACATAAAGATAGTGGGCCTTAAGGAAGATGAAGAAGGCAAGAATATGAGGGAGTTTATAAAAGATTGGATCCCTAAGACCCTAGGATGTCCAGAACTACAGCAAGAAATGGAAATAGAAAGGGCACAGAGCATTGGCCTCTAAACCACAACCACAACAAAAACCAAGATCTATTGTAGTAAAATTCCTAAGATATACTACAAGAGAAAAGGTACTGGAGAAGACAATGGAAAAAGTAAGAGAGGGCAATAAACCACTGGAGTATAAAGGGCAAAAAATCTTCATTTATCCAGATATAAGTTTTGAACTCCTAAAGAAGAGAAAAGAGTTCAATACAGCAAAGGCGATTTTATGGAAGAAAGGGTATAAATTTATACTAAAGCATCCAGCGGTATTGAAAATATTTATTCCAGGACAACAAAACAGACTATTCACGGACCCAGAAGAAGCACGAAAATTTGCAGAACAATTACAAAAATAGACTGAGGGATGAAGACGGGTAATGAGAGTAAAAATGATCACGATTGATATGTATGTGGGTAAAGAGGTATAAGAGTGAATAGATAAAATGTGCATACGTGAAGGTATCTGTACTTGGAGGAAAATATAGATAGTATAGACAAGAATGAATAAGGGAAGGTAATGGAATAGAGAGAATAAGGAGGGAATTAAAAGAGTGACCTTTGTTACATATGAAAAGTGAAATCTTTTCTGGGGAGGGCTGGGTGGGGAGAAATAGCGGTCACTGCAAAATCAGTTGACGCTTGCGAGTGAATTCGCAAACCCAAATGGAGAGGGGAGATGTGGTTGTCCGACAAGGGATAAAGGACAACTCAGGAGGGGAAGGGGAGATTGGGGATAAAGAAGATATAAATAGGAGAATAAGGAAAATGTTAGATGTTGTAGGAATGTTGTCTTAGAAAGAGTTGAAAATAAGAAAACAGAAATGGAAAAGGAGGAAAGGTAATGATGGAAAAACGGAAGCAGAAGATAAACAAAGTATAAAATGGCTACGCTGAACTATATGACTTTAAATATTAATGGAATACATAACCAAATTAAAAGGAAGAAACTACTAAATTTACTGAAAAAGGAAAAAATTGATATAGCATTTGTCCAAGAAACACACTTAACTGAATTGGAGCACAAGAAATTAAAGAGAGATTGGGTAGGACATGTAACAGCAGCATCATATAATTCAAAAGCAAGAGGAGTGGCTATATTAATTAGTAAAAATGTGCCATTTAAAATAGAAGAGGAAATAATAGATCCAGCAGGGAGATATGTTATGATAAAATGTCAGATATATTCGGAGTTTTGGAATCTACTTAATGTATATTCATCTAACGAAGAAGATCAAAAGTTTATGCAAGATATCTTTTTGAAGGTAGCTAATACGCAAGGGAACATACTAATAGGAGGGGATTTCAACCTGAATTTGGATCCAAATATGGATAAAAATTAACAGGAAGAACAAAGTAACCAAATTTATAATTAAATCAATGCAAGAAATGAAACTTTTGGATATATGGAGGAAACAAAACCCAAAAGAAAAGGAATACTCATACTACTCGGCTAGACATAAAACATACTCAAGAATAGACCTATTTTTGTTATCAGCTAGTATGCAGGATAGAGTAAGAAAAACAGAATATAAAGTGAGAATACTATCGGACCATTCACCCTTAATATTGACAGTAAAGCTAGAGGACATCCCTCCAAGAATGTATAGATGGAGATTAAACCCCATGCTACTTAAAAGACAGGATTTTAGAGAATTTATTGAAAAACAATTAAAAATGTATTTTGAAGTAAATACGGAATCAGTGGAAGATAAGTTTATACTATGGGACGCAATGAAAGCATTCATTAGAGGGCAAATAATAAGCTATGTAACCAAGATGAAGAAGGACTATAATCAGGAAACAGAGCAGTTGGAAAGGGAAATAGTAAACATAGAAAAAAAATTAGCAATGAAGGAAGATACAACTAAAAGAAGAGAATTGGCAGATAAAAAAATAAAATATGAAACATTACAAACATATAAGGTAGAGAAGAATATAATGAAGACAAAACAGAAATATTATGAACTAGGGGAAAAAACGCACAAAATCCTAGCATGGCAGCTTAAGACAGAACAAGCTAAGAAAATGGTATTGGCATCAAGGAAAAAAGACAAACAAATTACATATAATCCAAAAGAAATTAAGGAAAACTTTAGAGAATTCTATGAACAATTATACCGAACTGAAAACGAAGGGAAAGAAGGGAAAATAGAGGAATTTTTGACTAAAATTGAACTACCAAAACTACAAATAGAGGAACAAAATAAATTAACAGAACCATTTGGAGTAGTAGAAATACAAGAGATAATAAAAAAATTACCAAATAATAAGACACCAGGAGAGGATGGATTTCCAATAGAATTCTACAAAACATTTAAAGACTTATTAATACCGCCCCTCCTGGATGTAATCAACCAGATTGATGAAACACAAAGCTTACCAGATTCTTGTAAAACAGCAATAATTACAGTAATACTAAAACAAGGGAAAGATCCACTCTTACCAGCATCATATAGACCAATATCTTTGCTAAACACAGACTATAAGATAATAGCTAAACTATTAGCAAACAGATTAGCAGAACAGGTACCGAAAATGGTAAATTTAGACCAAACTGGATTTATCAAAAAAAGACGCACAACAGACAATATTTGTAAAATTTATTAACTTAATTCATGCAGTAGAAGGAAATAAAGCACCTGCAGTAGCAGTTGCTTTAGACGCAGAGAAGGCCTTCGGCAGAGTAGAATGGAATTATTTGTTCAAAGTATTGCAAAAATTCAGTTTACCGGAGAAGTATATTAATTGGATTAAAGCATTATATAAGGGACCGTTAGCGAAAGTGACAGTAAATGGACATGTATCAAAGCAATTTAACTTAAGCAGGTCAACGCGGCAGGGATGCCCACTATCACCTTTATTGTTTGCGCTAGCTATAGAACCACTAGCAGAATTGATAAGAATAGATAATAATATAAAAGGAATAAAAATAAAAGACAGGGAATATAAAATCAGTCTATTTGCAGATGATGTTACAGTGTACTTAACAGAACCAGAACTATCAATAAAAGAATTATATAAGAAATTGAAGGAATATGGAGAAGTGTCGGGTTACAAGATAAATGTAAATAAAAGTAAAGCAATGCCTATGAATAAGGCGGATTTCTCAAAATTTAAGAAGGAATCTCCATTCAGATGGCAAATACAGGCAATAAGATACCTAGGTGTACAAATAAACAAAAATCTAGGCCAATTATATAAACTCAATTATAATCCACTAATGAAAAAATTACAGGACGATTTAGAGCATTGGAAAGATCTACCACTAACACTGATAGGAAGGATAAACTGTATTAAAATGAACATTTTTCCAAGGATATTATACTTATTTCAGGCACTGCCAATACAACTGACAGAAAAATTCTTCAAAGAGTTAAAGAAAATAATAAGGAAATTTTTATGGAGAGGGGGGAAACCGAGGATAGCACTAGATAAATTAACAGAATGGTATAAACAAGGAGGCTTACAATTGCCAAACTTTAAAAATTATTATAGAGCCGCACAATTACGATACCTATCAGATTTTTATCAAACAAGGGAAAAACCAGACTGGACGAGATTAGAATTAGATAAAATAGGGGAAAAGATACCTGAACACATATTATATAAATGGGACGAAAAATTGGTACAACATAGAACTTCTCCAGTATTACATCATCTCCTCAATATTTGGAAGAAGATCCATGTAGAAAGAAATAAAACAAATTATCAATTACCAAAACTAATATGGACGCAAAATAAGCTACTCCCTTTTACAATAGACAACCTTTCCTTTAGAGAATGGGGGAAAAAAAAGGGATTAAAAGAATACAAAATTGTTTTTCAGGAAGTAGATTCTTATCCTTTGAACAAATGAGAGATAAGTACAATATAACTGGACATACAGCGCTGGCATATTACCAACTGAGATCCTACTTGAAGGATAAATTAGGAAGCAATTTGAGTTTACCAGAGGGAAGTAACCTTGAATTTGTGATTACAGACACAATGTTAATCAAAAGATTTATAACAAATATGTATATTAAACTGCAAGAAAAGGAGAATGAGGAAACAAATGGTAAAACTAAACAAAAATGGGAACAAGATTTAAATATAAAGATAAAAAAGGAAACATGGGAGAAATTATGTTCTGGAACGATGAGAAATACAATAAATACGAGGCTACGTATGATACAATATAATTGGTTACACAGACTATACATTACACCGCAAAAGTTAAATAAATTGGACCCAACAGTATCTGATAGATGTTTTCGATGTAATAAAAAAAAAAAAGAAATGGGAACAACAATTCATGCAATCTGGACATGTGAGAGAGTAGAAAAATTTTGGGATGATCTCAATCAGATATTAAATAAAGTAACAGAAAACAATATACCAAAGAATCCAGAGATCTTTCTCCTAAGTAACATAAAAAAACAAAGAATTTGGAATTGATTTGGAGGATGCACAAAAAAGATTTGTTAAGATAGCCCTAGCCGTAGCAAAAAAATGTATTATGTCAACCTGGAAATTGGAAGATAATTTGAAAATACAACAATGGTATATAGAAATGAATAAATGTATTCCATTAGAAAAAATAACATATAGTTTAAGAAATAATATTGAAATATTCGAACAAGTATGGGAGCCTTACATTAAATACAATAGCGAAAACCTACCGGGGACAAACATTACCTAAGTTGATGGAAGGAGAAGGAAAGAAAAGAATGGACTCTGTAGAATTTCTGGTGTATTTTTGTTGAATGACAACATTGTCTGACTGAATTAATGCAACCTAGATTGTATACCTAAAATGGATGAGGTGGGGGGGTGGCTTGGAAGGAGGGAGTGGGGGGGGGGGAGAAAAAGTCACTGTAAATGTGTGAAAAAGAAAAAGTGTATATCATGGCTAATGTGATTTATGGTGTGAAAAATAAAAAATTTAAAAAAAAAATGTAATTAAATTAGGATACAAATCAGCCATCTACTTTACTGGCATAATGGGCCTGGCCTGGAGGCCCAGTCTTGTACATGGACTGCCCCAACACAAGTTGCAAAGTTTGCCTCCATAATGGATCTCTACGCATTTCCAATTAAATAACTCTGTGCCTTTGTGATTAAACAATAGCTAAAGATATTTCTTAACAACTTCGACAGGAGCCCATTGAAAGCATCGGAGCTGGGTGCATCAAAGCATGGTATAGGAGCTGCTCTGCTCAAGGTTGGAAGGAGCTACAGAAGGTGGTGAATGCAGGGCAAAGCATCCAATGATTCCATTTGCACCTCCTGCTACCAAGGAAAACCACCTTCTATAACTCCTTCTGACCTTGAGCAGAGCAGCTCCTGTACCATGCCGTGATGCACTCAGCTTGAATTCTTAGAGGGGGCCACCTGTCAAAGTTGTTAAGGAATAGCTTTAACTATTGTTTAATCACAAAGACACAGAATTATTTAATTAGTCATGTATAATCAGAGATCCATTTTGGAGACAAACTTTGAAACTCATGCTGGGGCAATGCAAGTTCACAAATGGGCCTCCAGCAAATCTCCAACAATTCCATCCACACCTCCCGCTGTCAGGGAACGGCAGCCAAAATAATGAAGCTACCATCATACTCTGGACACCTCCTTTCTCCCATTGGGGAGAAAAGTGTGAAAACATGGACCAATAGGCTAAAAGACAGTTTATTTCCCACAGCCATCAGGCTCCTGAATGAACCTTACAATACTGTTCTCATGTTGCATTTGTTTTGTACCAATTGATTTGCACTGAAATCCTGCACATTTTAATGTGCTCTTGCTCTTCCACTTTGTGCTGCTGTGTACACATGAGGGTTGACTTTCTGGACTGTTCTCAAAATGAATACACACTGTACCAGATATCATATTATAATAAACTTAAAACTCCTGATGCTACTGTGTTAGACCATTTATCTAGAAAGTATTTGACTTAATTCTACCAAAACTGTTGGTGGAAACATCTGACTTTCTTATAATATGATCTGCAATGTGTGTGGTGCTGGTGGGTAAACTATAACGTGATCTGCAATGTGTGGTGCTGCTGGGCAAATTGTAACGTGATCTGCAGTGTGTGTGGTGCTGGTGGGCAAACTAGATAATGATCTGCAATGTGTTTTGGTGCTGATGGGCAAACTATAACATGATCTGCAGTGTGTGGTGCTGGTGGGCAAACTATTAAGCCCAAAATTACAGCTCCCATCCAGATCAGACTCCTACACAACAAAGTCGATCAGAAACTCATTTACGGACTCCTACTTAGCATTTAATTTATTGATGAATATTTATTTTCTGTATTGCAGTTTGTTTGCATTTTCTTCTTGCTTACATTTTGTTTTTGAATATGTATCTTTTCTGGAGTAAGTTTTTTTGCACTACCCATATGTGGCAATTTCTGCCTAGATCGCAGGAAAAAGGATCCCAAGGTTGTATGTGATGTCGTGTATATACTCTGTCCATAAATTTGAACTTTGTCTAGCCCATTAACAAAGATTCTGATGCAAGGCTCTGTAAATGCAAGGAGTCGTTGTATTTCAACTTCTATGAAAAATTGCCTTAAAGATGAAACCTCGTCCACTGTAAGCAGAAGATAAATTAGACTTTATCTAATTATTTTTCTCCAATCAATTAACATCCACATCAGCTATATCCTTGCAGGATACCAAAAGTCATAGAGAGGATGCATTTTGCAACACTAAATAGTATCTTATTTTACCTGGGTAGCCACAAGATACACAAGTTCTCCCAGAGCAGGTAGCAGGCACTTTTTAAGTTTGGTATTCCTGAAGTTCTCACGGATCAACTCGGTTAGTATCACCACAGTCTGAATAATAAAGGAGAATTTGCAAAGTATGTTACAGTATGTATGCCAATAGCTGCATTACAAACATTTACAATATTTACAATGTATATAAAATCCCATGTAACTGCATCACTGCCTAATTCTGGAACTGTACAATCTCAGAACACATGTCACTGCAGAGTACAGTAAAGACTGCTGAGGGGATTATGGGGGTCTCTCTCTCTGCCATGTTGGACATTTATAATGGCTGTTGTTTGCGGAAAGCCATAAAGATCATGAAGGACTTCACACACCCTTCCTGCAATTTGTTCTCGTTCCTGCCATCCGGGAAGAGATACCAATGCATTCAGGTCCTCACGACCAGATTATGAGACAGCCTTGAGGCTTCTGATCTCCAGGGACACAGGACTAGCAAATTTAACATGATATTTATAAGTGGTATGTTATTTATGATGTGTTATTTATAAAATGTTTGAGGTAATTTATCCATGTAAATAACCAGCACCACAGCCCAGAGAAAGGCTATCTTGTTTTCACTGTATACAAGATTTATGGCATGGACGACAAATAAGTGCGACTTGACTAGAAAAGAAGTGGACAAAGAGTGGCATGGCTATGCTCACAAATAACACCCTTCAGGGCTCATCCAGTGAAGCAATACAGGTAGAGCTCGCCAATAAGAAAGGGGCAATCATAATGATGGGACTTTTTACTACAGGCCTCGCAATAGTCAGTGAGAAACAGAAACAGATATATGGGCACCTTATGGAAAGATGTTTTTTAAAAAAAAAAAACAGGACGATCGTAATGGGTGACTTTATTCTTCCCAATACTAACTGGGACACCTTGACCTTGGATGGGGCAGAAATTGCTTGTGGCGACCAACAGAGTTTCTGGAAATAGGTTGAAGATAATCCAACCAGGAAAGGAGGTTTGAAATTCCACTGGCGAGAAGGATCAAGAAAATTACCATGTACTTTATGCATGCATAAAAAACACGAGCGTCACCAAGGAGAGGGTAGGACAACTCAACATCAAGGAAGGGAATTTATGCCTGCAGCCAGAGGAAGTGGATGTGACATTAAATAAGTAAGGAATGAGTAAATGAAGTGGGTTATTGTCACTAAATGAGTGCTTTGCATCAGAATTCACCAGGGAAAAGGACAAGGGATAGAGAGATTAGTGCAAGTTCTGCTAATGTTCTAGGGCACATTGATATCAAGGAGAAGGTGCAATAAACTAATATGCTGGAGAATCTCAGATCACACAGCATCCATAGGGCCTGAAGTTGGGCATATTTTACACCTGAAGAAGGGCTCAGGCTAAAGCATTGGTTATCCTCAACTTCCAGTGGATGTTGCATGTTCTCCTGAGTTTCTCCAGCACATTTATGTATTGCACTGGACCCCAGCATCTGCAGACTTGTTTAAGATCAAGGAGAAGCTTTGGGTCTGCTGAAAAACATCAAGGTGGATATGTACCCAGGACAAGATGGGTACAGAGACCCACAGGAGACTGCAAATGTTGGAATCTAAAACTAAACACAATTTGCTGGAGGAACACAGCGGCTCGAGAAAAAGTGTGGTTAACGTTTTGAGCCAAAACCTTTTATCGAGGCTGGTTAAATGTAAAAGAAAGCCAGGGTAAAGAGGGGAGAGTGGGACAGGTGCTCCATGTAGGATTGAAGAACCAGGCAGAGGTGAAACATGAGGAACAGATGCAGAGGATTAGCAGATGCCAGACATAGAGGCAAGAAAAACAAAAGGTCAGATAGGGGGAGACGAGTCATCCAGGGTGATCTAACTCGGGTTTATTGAGGGAAGTGTGATAGTGCAGATTCCATCACCGATGTATATTGTAGTATAGGATGGCTGTGATTGGCTGAGAGCGTAGCCACACCTACTGGCAGGTCTTAAAGGGTTGCTCCTAGCCAGACCCAGATCATTCTGGACTGGTCAACCTACATGTGATACGCTCCAGTCTTTTGTTAATAAAAGCCTTGGTTCAGATCAACAAGTCTTTGATTCTTTCGACGTGCAGTACAGGAAACAAGAAAGAAGATTGCTAGCACCTTGACAGAGATATTTGTATCCTCCTTAGCCACAGGCAAGGTCCCAGAGGACTGAAAAGTAGCTCCTTTGTTCAAGGGTACTAATCACAAATCAGGAAATTATAGGCCATGGTAGGGAAGTCATTAGAGAGGAGTCTTAAATATTTGCTTGTATTTGGAAAAGCACAGACTTATTAGGTATTGTCAGAATTGTGCAGGTCATGTCTTAAAAAACCTGATTGAGTTTTTCATGGAGGTGATAAAGATCATTGGGAGTTGAGCAGTGAATATGATCTACATGGACTTAGCATGGTCTCCCATGCAGAAGATTAAGACACAGAGAAGTAGCTTGGATTCAAAACTGGTTTTCCCATAGAAAACCGGGTAGAGGTGGACACACACACACACACACACACACACACACACACACACACACACACACACACACACACACACACACACACACACACACACACACACACACACACTCTTAGCGGCACTGATGCAAGACCTTAAACTCCATAAAAGAAGAAATGCATGGAGATAGGGTGGTAAAGAAGGCATACATCATCAGTCAGGGCAATGAGTGTAGAAGCCTAGAAGTCATATACTAGCTGTATAAAACATTGATTGGGCCTCATTTGGAATATTGTGTGTGGGTCTGGTGACTATATTACAGCAAATAATGTGGAGGCTTTGGAGAAGCTACAGAAGAGATTCACCAGGCTGTTGTTTGAATGAGAGAACATTAGCTTTCAGGAGAGGTTGAACAAACTTGTTCTCTCTGGAGCTTTGGAGGGTGAGGGGGCAAACCAATTGAATTGTATAAAAATTGAGAGCCTGTGGCGGCGCACATCCTCATGGCGAACCAGCCCCACTTGTATTGCCACATGGCGGGGCAGCCATGGGGAAATGGCGTCGTCAGAGGTTTCTGTCTGACTCCAGCATCCCTTCCAGTGCGCACCCTGGGCAGCGATTATGATGTCACAATGCACCAGGTGACTGAGCTCATGCTGCCCTTAAAGGGGCGTGCTGAATTAGAATAAAAACAGTCGTTAATGACCTTCAGTGTGGTGGCAGTGATTTCTTTCAGCTCCTGCAAGTGCCACAAGTCATTGATAATGTCTTTTTCAGGATATCAAAGTCAAATATGAGACAGCACCATTTTAAAGAGAGAATGGGGGAAACGTAAAAGGAGAAACTCTTTCTGTAGTAAAGAAACATAACCAATGTTTCAGGTCTAAGCCCCTTGCCAAGGTATGAGCAAAATGCAGCAGACTCTTGAATAAAATGGTGGGGGGAGGATCAGGGGAAGGAGCAGAGTCACGGGCAAGAGGATATGGATGGGAGAAGAGGAGGAAAAAGCTGAGAAGTGATGGGGTCGGTTGTTGGGTGGGTGGGGGGGGGGTGTGGAAAGGGAAGTCCTCTGAATAGAGAGGGAAGGGATTGTGGAGCTGGAGGATTACAGACCGAGGGATGGAGGAAAGAGGGAAACAGTGGACTGGCCTATCAGAAACCAGAGAAGCAAAAGCAAGCAGCCCCAAAACATTGGTTATGTATCTTTGCTACATAGTGCATAACTTGTTGAGTTTCTCCAGCAATTTTGTTTAAACTACAATCAAAACGTCTGCAGACTTTCTTGTTTAACAGAAATTATAGAGTGCCTGGAACATGTTGCCATGCGAGGTGGTGGAAACAGATATCAGTGATGGTTGAGACATTTGGACAGGTACAATATTCACAGAAAGGAGGGATGTAAATCACGTACAGGCAGATGCGATTAGTTTAATTTGGCTCATGAGGTGCTCAGTTCTGTGCAATACACAAACATGCTGGAGAACCTCACCAGGTCATGCAGTTTCCATAGGAAGTAAAGGGTAACCAACATCCCTTCTCATCCCGCCTCTGCCTTTCACAGGGTCCAATCCCTCCTTGACTCCCTAGTCCACATCTCCCTCCCCATTACTCACCCATGGCACCACAGGAGACCTCCACGTACGCCCACACCTCCTTCCTCACCACAATTCAGGACCCAAAACAGTCCTTCCAAGTAAAGCAACACTTCACTTGTGATTTTGCAGTGGTCATCTACTGAGCCCAATGTGGCCTCCTTTACATCAGAGAAACTAGATCGCTTTGTTGAGCACCTCAACTCTGTCCGCTGCAATAGTGGGTATCTCCCAGTGGCCACCCATTTCAATTCTCTGTCCCATTCATGACAGCCAGACTGAGATCACCTGCAAATTGGAGGAACAGCACCTCATCTTCCATCTGGGCACCCTCCAACCAGATGGCATTAACATCAACTTCTCTGGTTTCCTTTGCCCTCCATCTATCTGTAAGACTCCTAGCTTGGTCTCTCTCTTCCCTTTTCTGTCTCAGTTCCCCTAGCTTTATATTCACACAGCCAAACCGCCCCCTCCCCCCACCTTTCCCCAATTAATTCTCACCTCTCCTCTCTCCTGTCAATATCCAACCAACACATTTGGTCTTTACTCCTCCCCCTGCCCATTCTTCCCTTCTCCCCAGCCTTTCGATTCAGGCACATGCCTGTTTTTTTACTCGTATCTTGAAGGGCTCAGGCCAAAAACATCAGTTCTATATCTTTACCTCTTGTGGACACTGCAAGACCAGCTGAGATCCTCGGGCACTTCTGTGTTTTTACCACAATCACAGCGTCTGCAGACTGGCATGTTTCAAGCAACTTTTCAGGCCTGAGCCCTTTGTCTGGAATCTGCCTGTCACGATCCTTGACAAAAGGGCTTGTGTCCGATATGATGATTGCTTTTTACCTCCTATGGGTGCTGCATGACCTGTGAGTTTCTCCAGCACATTTTTACTTGCCCTTGACCCCAGTATCTACAGACTTTCTTGTTTAACTCCTGTTCCTTTGAATGCACTGTCCAATTTCTTCTTTCTTTCTTCTTTGGCTTGGCTTCGCGGACGAAGATTTATGGAGGGGGTAAAAAAGTCCACGTCAGCTGCAGGCTCGTTTGTGGCTGACCAGTCCGATGCGGGACAGGCAGACACGATTGCAGCGGTTGCAAGGGAAAATTGGTTGGTTGGGGTTGGGTGTTGGGTTTTTCCTCCTTTGCCTTTTGTCAGTGAGGTGGGCTCTGCGGTCTTCTTCAAAGGAGGCTGCTGCCCGCCAAACTGTGAGGCGCCAAGATGCACGGTTTGAGGCGTTATCAGCCCACTGGCGGTGGTCAATGTGGCAGGCACCAAGAGATTTCTTTAGGCAGTCCTTGTACCTTTTCTTTGGTGCACCTCTGTCACGGTGGCCAGTGGAGAGCTCGCCATATAATACGATCTTGGGAAGGCGATGGTCCTCCATTCTGGAGACGTGACCCATCCAGCGCAGCTGGATCTTCAGCAGCGTGGACTCGATGCTGTCGACCTCTGCCATCTCGAGTACCTCGACGTTAGGGGTGTGAGCGCTCCAATGGATGTTGAGGATGGAGCGGAGACAACGCTGGTGGAAGCGTTCTAGGAGCCGTAGGTGGTGCCGGTAGAGGACCCATGATTCGGAGCCGAACAGGAGTGTGGGTATGACAACGGCTCTGTATACGCTTATCTTTGTGAGGTTTTTCAGTTGGTTGTTTTTCCAGACTCTTTTGTGTAGTCTTCCAAAGGCGCTATTTGCCTTGGCGAGTCTGTTGTCTATCTCATTGTCGATCCTTGCATCTGATGAAATGGTGCAGCCGAGATAGGTAAACTGGTTGACCGTTTTGAGTTTTGTGTGCCCGATGGAGATGTGGGGGGGCTGGTAGTCATGGTGGGGAGCTGGCTGATGGAGGACCTCAGTTTTCTTCAGGCTGACTTCCAGGCCAAACATTTTGGCAGTTTCCGCAAAGCAGGACGTCAAGCGCTGAAGAGCTGGCTCTGAATGGGCAACTAAAGCGGCATCATCTGCAAAGAGTAGTTCACGGACAAGTTTCTCTTGTGTCTTGGTGTGAGCTTGCAGGTGTCTCAGATTGAAGAGACTGCCATCCGTGCGGTACCGGATGTACAGTTCTTGTAATTAGTCATGCTCCAGTTCACAAAAGTGGTTATTTTTAATAGATACATGTACATTCTTTAGGGATCTAAATGCAATCAATCATTGTATTGTGGCTGTTTGGGTTAAAGAAAATTACACAACTATTCATATTTTAACTTGTTTTTCATTGACTTCAGCACTGTTCACAAGGATTGCAGTTTATAATGCTCTGATTCACTTTCTCACTTTGAATTTCAACATCCTTGTAACAAAAGCCAATGGTTCATTAAACTTCAATGAATGGTATATTTACCTGAGCAGAATTTGTGCACCTGAACATACAGTTCCCTTTATCCTTTCATGCTTCATTGTTCTCATCAAAATAATGTAAGACTTAAGATTTCACACTTCTTGACAAAGAATGGCAAACAGATGTGCCTTTGTAACAGCCTACATTCATCTATAGAATATTTCTCAGTGCAGTGATGACCATTTGGCCAACAGTGCTGATGTTATCACCATGAAAGAGCAACATAATGTCTTTCCTCAATGCTTGTTACTGATAATTTTGCCACTTTGTTTGTTTTCAGGTAACTGATCTTTTGCACTGGTGACTGAATCTTTTGAAATTCCAAATTACACTTTAAGGTTTAGTTTATTCCAAAACTGATCCTGGGCTCCCTGATCAGGGAAAGATCCTCTCTACATATAATCTACCAAACTCTGCTAAGAACTTTGCTTCGATGAGATCTCCCCTCATTCATCTCAAGAAATGGGTGTCCCAATCTCTCCACATGTGAACAAACCTGCCATCCAGAGGATGAGTTTGGTGAAATTTCAGCTGCATTTGCTTCATGACAAGTTTTCACTTTTTCAAATAAGGAGACCAAAGATGTATATGATATTCCAGGTGGCACCGAACCAAGGTCCAATGTAATTACAGTGCAACATCTCAATACCCTTTGTGAGGTGACAGAAAGCCCATTTGTGTTGGTAGCAGAACATCATCAAGCACAATCACACTGTGCTCAGTCTGCTCCTGATCACGCAAGTGACCCATGACTACAACACCACATCCAGTTCCAAAAGCATCAGGTTTGCAGATGATACAACAGCAGCTGGCTTCATCAACAACAGCGATGAATCGCAATGCAGGAAAGAAATGGAAAATCTTGTGGAATGTGCGAGAATAACAACCAGAGTCTCAATGTGGGCAAGATGAAGGAGATGATTGTGGACTTCAGGAGGACCAGGAATGACCTCTTTCCACTACACATTAATATCTTGGTAATGGAGGGAGTAGAGCACAAGTTCCTCAGAGTCAACTTAAGAAATGACCTATCGTGGCCACACATCTCCTCACTTATCAAGAAGTGATTACACTTTCTGAGAAGACTGAGGCAGACAAGGACACCATTATGTAAATCTACAGGACTTCTAACAGCTGTATGCAGTGTGGTAGGGTTGCTGCTGAGCATGGTTCAGAGGTTAATCCACAGGAACATAAGAGTGGCAGTGAGGATCACTGGGGCTCCCCCCCCCCCCGAAAATTCTGACAAATATACATTGCTCAGTCTCTTTGACATTCTTCATGTCAAATAAATCTAAAAGGGAGTTTATAAAAGGTTCCCTTTAAGACTTGTGTTTGTTTCTCTTCCTTCACTGTGAAAATAGTTGGAAAATGTGAACATAATTAGTTTAACAGAAAATAATGAAAACACTCAACAGATCTGGCAGCATCTGTGGCCTTTCTGGTAACCACAGTTTCAGTGTGAAACATTATCTAAGTTTCTCTTTCTACAGATGCTGTCTGAACATATAAAGCATTTTCTGTTTTTGCTTCAGATTTCCAACATCTGTAATGTTTGCTTTTTATTTTATAAGATAATAAGGATGCATTTCCTTTTTTTGCTCCTGTTAAACCCAACTAAATTTATTGGAGTTTAGTTGTTCAGCACAGACACAGATTATTTGGTCTCATGTCATGGCTTAGCTACACTGCCCTTCATTATGTTTGGGACAAAACACTTTTTTTTCCTTTATTTGCCCATAGATTTAAATTTCTAATCAAATGATTCACATGGAATGAAACTACACATTCCAGATTTATTCAAGGTTATTTGTATACATTTTGGTTTGACCATGCAGAAATTACAGCACTTTTTGAACATAGTCCCCTCATTTCAGGGTACTGTAATGTTTGGGACATTTGGCTTCACAGGTGTTTGTGAGCACTCAGGTATGTTGAATTGCTTCATTGGTGCAGGTATAAGAGAGCTAGGCTTGATTCTAAGCTTTTGATCACCTTTGGAGTCTGTAGCTGCAATCTTTCAACATGAGGAGCAGAGATGTGCCAATGAAAGTTACAGAAGCCATTATGAGGCTCAACAACAAGAACAAAACAGTAAGATATCGTCCAAACCTTAGGATTACCAAAATAGACAGGAAGGCATCCACTGCTGATGACAGAAGAAGTCTCATCACTAAAAAAAAAATCCCCAAACGCCTGTCGGAAAGACCAGAAACACTCTGCAGGAGGCAGGTGTGGATGTGTTAATTATGTTTTTTTAAAAAACACAAAAATTCCGCAATATTTCCAAAAGGAAGACCCGCCATTAACTCGGCTTTGGCCATTTACACCGAAATGAACAAAGTTGGCATTTTTTCGGGTCAGTGTATCTTTTTTACACAGCAAGCTGGCTTTCTAGAAGCAAAAGAGGAATAACATACCATATTTGACAGCATGTTAGACCCACTTTTTTTCCCCAAAAAATGGTTCAAAAGTAGTCCCCAAGTCTTTTATGCGAGGTTGACATTAAGGTGATAATGGTGAGTAATGCTGACAGTCCCTGCACTGGTCATTGTTGTGTTGAGAAAGTGTCAAGATCATGAGAGACGAGTCTGGAAACAAGGGTTTGCTATCAAACGTTACTTTTATTAACACACAACAATTAATAGAAAAGTGTGGGAAAATGATAGTGGGAATAAAAGATGCGTTAAATTATAAGAGCATAGGAAAAATGCACACAATTTAATGAGACATAAGCACAAAATTCATAAGAGTGTGGGGAAAACCCAGTGCAAGTATTGATCAGTAGTGGATTTCAAGTTTTTCTTTTCACTCACATACCACCTTAAGTAATCCCTTATTAATCATCGCTATCTATCCTTGGGGGCTGGCTGATGGTGGGTTGTCGTGGTAGGAGGGAGCTTCAGACTGTTCAAACTGAGGACAAACCCACAGACCAGCACAAGGTGACTAGAAACACCTGGGGACAGCTGAGAGCAGGGTAGTAGGATCAGTGTGGGGGGTGGACTTGCATCCCAATGCCACTCCCTAACATTAATCTACTCTCCCTTAATATATGAAGATCTGTCAGTGACTGTCTTGAATACATCCAGTAACTGAGCAGTCACACCCTCCTTCTGTAGAGTTTCAGATTCAGTACCCTTTTTATCTTATTCATGAAAGATCAAGCCCTATTTTGAAAGGCCAACAGCCACCCCACTTCTGTCAAAATCATCTTTCATTCTCCTCCCAGCAATACATCAGTATTTCACCCACCTAATGTAACGATAAGTCTAGTAGAGAATGCAATACTATTTCACCACCAGCTCATTTCAGACTTCTGCAATTATGGCAACATGCAAAGACATCTGAGCTAGGCTAAACCCCAAGTGGCTGCCTATTGAACTATCAGCCAGATCATCACTGCCTTTTACCTTGCTGTAATAATTACAGCACAAACTGATAGACCTAGTGTCAAATCAGTAATGTACTGGGAAATACACCTTGCTGGGTTGGTGCTGGATCCAGCCATATTTTGTGATTGCCTTCTCCATGAGCAGCCCACAGCAAAAGAGAGCAGGCAGTGGGCCGCCAGGAGAGAGAGGGCAGCAGGCCAGTGTTCTGGGACTATCACTAGGTCTGCTGCCGGTAAAAAGCTGGGACTGGAATGACCCTACGTCGCCTCCCCCCCCCCCCCCCAACCCAATTCCATTCCATCTCTGTGCTTTTTAGACAGCAGGTGTTCCATGAAAAAGGAGTGAATGTCCTGGAACAAAAGGGCTGTGTAAAAAGCATAAATGACTACTTTCCATAGAAGACTTCATCAACAGAAATACACTGCAACATACAAACCCCTAGTTAGCCACGGAAACAGGATGGCCAGATTACAGTTTGCCAAAAAATATTTTTAAAAGTTGCTGAATTCTGGAAAAGGGTCTCGTAGACAGATGAAAACAAAATTAATCAAACACCAATGAGGAAGCGTACAGGAGGGAGATAGATCAGCTTGTACAATGGTGTAACGATAACAACGCTGTGCTCAACGAAAACAAAACCAAGGAGATGATTGTTGACTTCAGGTGGAAGTCAGGGGAACATGACCCAGTCCTCATCAAGGGCTCAGTAGTGGAGAGGATCAAGATCTTCAAATTCCTGAGTGTCAATGTCTCCGAGGATCTGTCCTAGAGCCTCCATATTAATGGAATCACAAAGAAGAATCGCCAGTGGCGAGGAGATTTGTTATGTCACCAAAGACTCTCATAAATTTCTACAGGTGTACTGTGGAGAACATTCTGGCTGGTTGCATCACTGCCTGGTATGGAGGTGCCAACTCTCAGGACAAGAATAAACTCCAGAGGGTTGTTAACTCAGCCTGCGACATCACAGGCACCAGATTTCACTCCATCGAGGACATTTACATAAGGTGGAGTCTTAAAAAAGCAGCCTCTATCCTCAAAGACCCCCATCACCCAGCCCATTCCCTCTTCACTCTGCTACCACTGGGGGGAGAAAAAGTACAGGAGCCTAAAGACAAGCACTCAACAGCACAAGGGCAGCTTCTTCCCCACTGCCATCAGATTCCTGAATAATCAATGAATCAAAGACACTGCCTTACTTTTCGTAATGTTAATTTTAAAAAAAATAGTAATGGTGTAAGATGGTTATGATATGAATGCTTAATATGAGGCTTCTGCAAAACACCAAATTGTATGACTTGTTCATGACAATAAATTCTGATTCTGATGGTAAGAGTAAAGAATGGAGACATAAAGGAACGGCTCAAGATCCAAAGAATACCATCTCATCTGTGAAACATGGTGGTAGGAGTGTTAGGGTATGGCAGCCAGTATGGCTGCCACAGGTGCTGGCACACTTATCTTCATTGATGTGGTAACTTCTGATGGCAGTAGCAAATTGAATTCTGAAGTGTATAGAAACCTCTTATCTGCTCAAGATTGAGCAAATGCCTCCAACTCAATGGATGGTGTAAATCATGAAAATCTGTAGTTGAAGTAAAAAAAACTGCTGGAGAAACTCACCTGGTTAAACAGTGTCCTTTATGTAGCAAAGGTAAAAATGCATAACTGACATTTCAGGCTTGAGCCCCTCATCAAAGTATGGAAGAGAGTCGGGAGGCATCCAAACAAAAACATGCAGGTAAAGGGGGGAAGGGGCAAAGGCAGGAGATGATAGGTGGAGAAGGGTGGGAGGGGACAGCAGCGATCGGGGAGGAGGGATGGCTGGGTGGGTGGAGGGAGAAGGGAGGAGAACTGGAAAAACTGGAAAAGGGATGGGAAAAAAGGCGAGCTGGTTAGCAGAATGCAGATAAGTCAATGTTAATGGCATCCGGCTGGAGAGAGCCCAGACAGAAAATAAGGTGGTGTTCCTCCAATCTCCAGGTGGTCCGGGTGGGACAGTACACAAGGCCATGGACAGACATGTGAGTCTGGGACTATGACTCAGAATTGGAATGGTTGGCTACTGGGAGATTTTTGTTGTAGTGGAGGTGCTCAGCGAAGCGATCTCCCAAATGTGACTGGCCTCTCCAATGTGGAGAAGGCCACAAAGGGAGCACCATATGTAGTATATCAGTCATATGGATACACAAGTGAAGTGTTGCTTCACTTGAAAGTCCTGTTTGGTGCCCCGGACTGTGGTGAGGGAGGAGGTGTGGGCGCAAATGTTGCACCTCCTGTGGCCACAAGGGAAGGTGCTGGGGGGATGGGGGCAGTGGTATGATAGGTGGGGAGGGATAAGTACATGAGGGAATCCTGGAAGGAGCGGTCCCTGCAGAAGGCAGAGAGGGGAGCAGAAAGGAAAATGTGTCTGGTGGTGGGATCTTGTAGTAAGTGCCAGAAATTCCGATAGATAATGTGTTGGATGCAGAAGCTCATGGGGTGGTAGATGAGGATGAGTGGGATTCTATGTTTGTTGTATCTGGGGTCAGAGGAGGCCAGGACAGATGAAGAGGAAATGAAGGAGATGTGGGTGAAGGTGGTGGAGGGGAAGGCACATTTGTTTTGTGACAGAATATATAGAAATATTTTGGGGAGATAAATTGGGAAAAGTTAGAGTAGGTTACATAAAAACACTTTAAAACAGATCTTTTTTGAAATACTGGAGAATTCATATTCAGAGTGACTTTACAGAAACTTTGGAAGAATACCTATGGAAACTTCACAAATAGGTGTTAATTGGACTGACGTTGTGAAATGAATGGACTATTGTCTTTAAAGCAACAGCAGAAATATGATGGCTTTTCATAAGAGTGCTCAGAGAGGTCACTGATGGGTTCTTGTTTACCTAAAAACAACAGATGAACCAGAAGACTGATTCCTATTGTTTGATGGAGAAGGTCAAGAGAAAGCAGCCTCTGACTGAGGGTCAGAGTGTGTGTGTGAGAGAGAGGGAAAGCTGTGACAAGCAGCAGAAGCTTGCTGGAACTGAAATAAAGCTCAAGAATGGAAAATGGCTAGTAGACTAGCTGTCTAATGTTTCACTTGGAATAAGTGAAACAGAAAGGAACTCTGTGATAACCCGAAAGAAAGAGATTATCATCTGGAGAACCCTGATGGGGTAAGTTTAATCAGCAAGACACTGAGGTGACTGAGGGAAGTACCTCAGTTGTGGATGTCCTGGAACAACACATCTCTCTCTGCAAAACCTACAAGAACCTTCCTGAGTGGTAACCATTTACCTTTCGAGCACCAATGCCTAGTGAACTTTATACATGTTAAATTCTGTGCACAGTATAAGAATTGTCTGCACCCAGTGAACTTGGAAGAATGAGAAGTGAGATTGGACTGTGAATCAAACAACTTTTCTAAACTTATCACACATTATACACACATGCGCTTAGAATTAGAAGGGTGTTAGGTTAGGTTAGGTTAAGTAAGTTAATAATAATATATAAATTAAAGTTTGTTTCTATTTTCATGTTTAAAGATAATTAAAAGCAACTTTCGTTTAAGTAACCATTTGTCTTGGTGAATATCTATTGCTACTGGATTTTGGGGTCATTTGGGCTCGTAACAGTGGAAGGTGGCAAACATTTCGGAAGATCTGGACTGGAAGGCCTCATCTTGGGAACAGATGTGGCAGAGACAGAGAAATTGAGTGAAGGAAATGGAATCCTTGCAGGGGACAGGGTGTGAGTAAGTGTAGTGAAGGTACTTATGGGAGTTGGTGGGTTTGTAATACATATCGGTGGAAAGCTTGTCTCCCAAGATGGAAGGGGAGAGTGTTGTCGGAGATGGACCAGGTGAGTTTGAGATTGGGTAGAAGTTGGCCGCAAAGTGGATGAAGTTGACAGGCTCATCGTGGGTGCATAAGGGCGCCATGACGTAGTCATTGAATATACCAGAGGATTGTAGCACGGATTCCTCCACAAAGTTCACAAACAGGCATGGACCCATGACAACTTCTTAACTTTGGAGGAAGTGAGAAGAGTTAAAGGAGAAGTTATTTAAAGTGAGGACAAGTTCTGCCAGGCGGAGGAGGGTGGTGGTAGTGGGTGACCAATGGACGGCACTTCATTCTACAGGAAGAAATGCTCCCAAACATACTGCTAAAGCAACAAAGGAGTTTTTAAGCTAAAAACTGGAAAATTCTTGAATGACCATCTGATCTAAATCCAATTGAGCATGCCTTCCATATGCTGAAGAGAAAACTTAAGGGACAAGCCCCTGAAACAAGCAGGAGCTGAAGATGGCTGTAATAGAAGCCTGGCAGAAAATCACCAGAGAAGATACTCAGCAACTGGTGAAGTCTATGAATCACAGACTTCAAGCAGTCAATGCATGAAAGGGATATGCAACAAAGTACTAAACATGACTACTTTAATATACATCCCATTGCTATGTCCCAAATATTATGGTGCCCTGAAATGAGGGGATAATGTATAAAAAGTGCTGTAATTTCTACATGGTCAAACCAAATTGTATATAAATATCCTTGAATAAATTCTAGAATGTGCACTTTAACCACATGTGAATTGTTTGATTACAAATTTAAAACTGTGAAGCACAGGGGCAAATAATGGGAAAGAAGTGTATTTGTCCCAAATATTATGGAGGACACTGTATATTCATTGCACTTGCATGAAGTAATTCCATATTCCTCTGCTCATTCAAGTACCTATCCAGTTGTCTTGTAAATGTAACTGTTCTTGTCTCTGGCAGCTCATTCAAGATACCAACTACTCTAGTGAAATACTTGCATCAGGCCCTCTTGAATCCTCTGTTACATCTTGTATTCATATGTGTGTTCTTTAGACAACACATGGATGAAGGAAAAGGTCGATGTAAACAGCACCATGAGGCATGCCATGAGGCTGCAAGCCTCCATTACAGATCTGTGTCTGCCCCCTGCTGGCAGCCAAGTCTAATCAAATAGTAACTATAATCAAGGCCTTGCTAGTTGCCATGCAAGCATGATCACTATCATTACATCTTAAAACCAAAGAAGCTTACTGCAATTTTAACTTTAACATCAGGAACTTGCATTTTTATTATTATCAACATGGTTAACATTTTTTAAACTTGTTTTGTGTCTTCACATTTACATAGACTAAAACTTGAAGAGCAAATATGATAACACTACTTCATTCAATAACAGGAATCTTTAAATTTGCTCTATGAGTCTCTTAGGAGGATTCAATCTCCTAATTGATTGTCTTTGAATCTCAGTTGTTGCCGCATATGATGTCTTCTCAGCTATGTATTCAGGTTGTTCAACAGTTTTCATCTCCTGTGGCTGGCCCCATTTAAAGATCTCAATGATTTCTTCGCAGAACAGCACTTTCATCTGTCTGAATGGTGTATGATCTTGGTTGGACTTCACTAAGGACAGTTCCCTTCTGAGTCCATAAGTTTGTTTTGTCTTTTAGCCTTACTTGGTCGCCAGTGTAGAGTTCCGGTAGGTTTTTTGATCCTCTGTCAAAGTAATACTTTTGCTTTTCCTTGATGTTCTTTGAATTTCCTCACTTTCTCCCCTTCTTTTGATTTTAGGAGATTCTCCTGAATGGGTAGGTTTGATCTTAGCCAACGTCCCATAAGAAGTTGTGCTGGTGACATTCCACACTCGAGCGGCATTGTGCAATATACTAGCATGCTTATGGAAGTCTGTTCCACTATCTTTTGCCTGGTATATCAGTCTTTTCACTGTCTGTATCGATTTTTCCACTAGACCATTAGATTGTTGAAAATGAGTACTTGACATGGTGTGTACAAAGTCCCACTCTTTGGCAAACTGTCGGAACTTTGAATTGCAAAACTGGGGTCCATTATCCACTTGCCACACCATGTCTGGAGAATATGTCTTTCATACCTGTTATTACAGAATCTGCAGTGGTGGTGTTCAGTTTACACACCTCTGGATATAGGGAGTAATAGTCTGTGACTACAAGATAGTCCTTCCCTTGACATTCGAATAGGTCAGCGCCTACCTTCTGGTAAGGTCTATATGGTGCTGGATGTGGCTTTAGTGGTTCTGCAGGATTGCTTGCTTGATATTTCTGGCATATTGTACAGTTTGACACTTCATTTATTATATAATTGTTGATTCTTGGCCTGTACATCACTTCTCATGTTATTTTCTTACACTTTTCGATTCCGAGATGTCCTCCATGGATCCTTTTTAACATCTCTTTTCTCAGACTCTTTGGGATAAAGATTTTACTTCTTTTGTAGATGATGTCTTCAACCACTGATAGTTCCGCCCTGCAGTTCCAGTACTCTGCAACGTCAGGTGAGCAGTCCTGCTTCATGTTGAGCCATCCATCCAAGGTGTTTTTACTCAGTTGTCTCAGTGTTTCATCTTTGTTTGTCTCTGACTTTATGAGCTCCATTTTTGCATCTGATATGGGAAGTGCCCTTGCGATTATGTCCACGAAGGCATTCACATCTTCATCCATTTTGGTTTATGGGCTATCTCATGACAACAGCTCTAGACAACATGTCTGTTGTGTATATTAGCTTAACTGGAGTGTACGTCACATTCAGTGTATAGCTTTGCAGCCTAATCATCATTCTTTGCATTCTAAGTAGAAATTCATTTAATGGCTTTTGGAAAAATGCAATCAAGGGCTTATGGTCAGTCTCTACACTGATTGCTTGTCCTGACACAAACTAATGAAATCTTTCACAGGCGTATGTGATGCTGAGCAGCACCTTTTCAATTTGAGCGTATCGCGTCTCCACATCTGACATTGATCGTGATGCATACGCAATGGGTTGGCAGTCATCATATTTTTGCAGAAGAACTGCACCGAGCCCATTATATGATGTGTCTGATGATATCTTGATGGGTCTCGCTGGGTTGTAAAACCTCAGAACTGGTTCCTCTGTGAGCAGTTTCTTTAGTTCCCTCCATGACTTTTCATGGTCATGATCCCACTCCCATTCAATGTTCTTTTCTGTTTGTCTTCTCAATGGAGCCATCTTTTCTGAGAGGTTGGATATGAATTTACCCATAGAGTTGACCATTCCATTAAACCTCTATGTCCTTTTTGCATTGTGGCCTTGGCATGTTCCCAATGGCAGACACTTTTTTGGGATCTGGCTGGTGCCCTCACTGCCAATAATATCTCCTACAAATGTTAGTTCTGTCACCCCGAGCTGGCATTTCTCTTTATTCAGCTTCAGATTTACTTTCCTTGTTGCTTTCAGCACTTTCCCTTGTCTTTCATCAAGCTCCATTCTCATGGTTCCCCAGACTATGATGTCATCCACTGAGGTATCCAACTCCGTCCAGGTGCTCATAGACCATATGGGTAGATTTGTGATACACTTCAGGAGCTTAAGCAATTCCAAATGTTAACCTTAGGAATCTGTATCTGCCAAATGGACGATTGAACAGGCACAGTCTTGAACTTGCTTCATCCAATTTTAACTGCCAAAATCCTGATTAATCTAATTTGCTGAAAAACTTTGCATTTGCAAACTGTAACATGATTTCTTCATGCGTCGAAAGCTTAAAATGTTCTCTCTTTATTGCTCAGTTTAGATCTCTTGGATCCAGGGAAATTCTAAGCTTTTCTTTTTGTCCACAATGATGAGTGAATTCACCCACTCCGTTGGCTCATCTATCGTCGGAATCACATTTCAGCCTTTCCATCCTGTCCAACTCTGCCTTTAGTTGCTTTTGAAGTGCAAATGGAACTTTTCTGCATGGATGTATATCCACTCTGATCATGTGTTCTCCTGGAAGGCAGCCTAGACCCTGAAATAGGTCATTGTACTCTTTCATGAGTTCATCATAGACTGCCTCTCCTTTGCTTTTCACAACAAGGACTCTTTTAACAACAAGGACTCTTTTAACCAGGTTCAGTTTCTCACAGGCTGTTAAATCTAGTATGGCTTGTACATCCTTTGGTACCATGATGAATGGTAGCATATGCTCTCTGTTCTTGTGTTTTACTTTGAGCATGCATTCTCCTTGCACTGGTATATCAGTACATGAATATCCTATCGCCTTCACTTTTGTCCATGCATCTTTGTTCTGGGTCTAATCTTCTTAAAATCAGTCTCTGATATTACATTAATTTGTGCTCCAGTATCCAACTTAACTGAAACATGTATGTTATTCACTTTTAATCTCAATATCCAGTCTCTGTTTTCTTCTTGTTTTCAATCACAACGTCTACATAGAATTCCTCTATCTCTCTTTCATCTACTGCATAAACATTGCTTTGTTGCACTTGGTTCCTACAGCAACAGGCATAATGGTTGCTTTTGTTGCACATATTGCATGTTTTACCATATGCTGGACACTTTTTGGTAGGTGTTGTGTACCACATCGATGACATGTAAGGAAACCAACGCTTTCACTTTATCACTTTTCTTGTCAGCTCCAACTGCAACTAAATACAATCCAAAACATTGTTTAAATCTGTTCCAATTTTCAATCACATTATTTGTCAACTGAAGTTTAATTGGTGGATGCAATCCTTCCACTTTTCACTTTGTTAGCTTCTCTTCACTGATCAGTTGCTGACTTTATATTTCCCTTTTAAAGTATTTCCTTTTAATTTCCTTCATCCCACTTCTGACACCATGTTTCATCTTGTATTCGTATGTGAGTTCTTAGACAACACATGGATGAAGGAAAAAGTTGATGTGAACAGCATCATGAGGCATGCCATGAAGTGGCAAGCCTCTATTACAGGTCTAACATACAGCAGTTTCTGCCTCTGTGTCCACCCCCTGCTGGCAGCCAAGCCTAATTAAACAGGAACTATAATCAAGGCCTTGCTAGTGGTCATGCAAGCATGATCACTATCATTACAACCTCCTCCTTCTCACCTTAAACAGTTTAGTTTTAGAAACTTTTTCACAGGAAACATCAGATATCCAAGCCTCTTGTAGACCTCTGTTTTGTCAGGCTCCTTAGCTCCAGGCAAAATAGACCTAGCTTATCCAGTATATTTTAATAACTCAATCCCTCCAATCCAATTAACTTCCTTGTGATCTTTTCTGAACCCTCTACTTAACCATGTTCTTCCCATAGTGTAGTGACTAGGACTGCACAGAGTACTCCAAGTGCCGCCTATTCAAAACACAAACATCTGAAGACACCATGATTGAAGTAAAAACACAATGCTGGAGAAACTCAGAAGGTCAAACAGTGTACTTTATGTGGCAAAGATAAAGATATATAACCAACATTTCATGCTTGAGCCCTTCATCGAGATCTGGTCCTTGAGTCTTTCATCAGTCTAACCTTTCAGGCTTGAGCTCTTCATCAGCCTAACCAATGATCTGTACAACTGTAACATGATGGCTGAACTCTATTACTTAGTGCTTTGGCTAATGAAGGCAAACATGCTATCTGATCTCCACACTGCCCTGTCTACCTACAATGAGTTTATTGCATTAACATTGTTCAATGTGTACATGAAGCAAAATTCTTACTTGCTGAGGCCAAACACATTTCAAAATGAACTTAACTAAATTAAAAAGGCAATAAACACAAAAGATAGATGGATAATACATATAAACAGTAATCCTAGTGCAACAAAAAAGTAACATTACAATGGAGCAGAGCAGTCCTTGATGAATGTAATAATGGGAGGTTTAAAAGCCTTAATAGTTGTTGGAAAGAATCTGTTCTTGAACCTGGAGGTGAGGTCTTCAGGCTTCTATACCTTCTGCCAAAGGGAACATTGAGAAGAGGTTGTGCCCAGGGTGATGGGGTCCTTTACGATGTTGGCTGTTTTCTTGAGGCAGCATCTCACATAAATGTCTGCAGTGGATGGGTGGTCAGAGCCTGTGATGGATCTGGCTATGTTTGCTGACTTCTCCATTCCTGAGTACTCTATTTTCCAAACCAGACTATGGTGTAACAGTCCGTATTCACTTTCCACAGTGCACCTGTAGAAGTTTGAAAGTGTATTCAACCAACAGAGGGTTCACAAAATCAGTGAGGACCCCTACCAACCCAACATCTTCCAACTACTCCCAACAGGAAAAAGATACAGAAATAGTGGAGCCAGAACCACCAGGCTAAGAAACAACTTCTTCATTAAGGCTGCTAAATGATATTGTATTGGATATGTTGAAAATTTATGGGTTTTGGAGAGGGGAGGGAGGGAAAGGGGAAAAAATGGGGGAGAAAAGACAACTGTGTAAATTTAATGAGAAACGTTTGTACATATTTTGGTTGATATGGTTCATAGTGTGAAAAATAAAAAATTCTTAAAAAGACTGCTAAATGACTGTAGAACTGCTAAAACAACCCTCCATGATTCTACTATTCATTAATAACATTTATTTTAATATATTAGATTTTAAACTTAATATACAGGACAACAACAGGTTCTTCCAAATTAACCTACAATCCCCATTCCTACATTCATGTACTGTGTATATGTATCATTTGTCTATATGTGTGTTATGTCTGTACATGTGTTTGCACTGTTCTGCACTATGGACCGGAGAACACTGTTTCATTGGGTTGTAATGGTACAACTGGACGGCAAATAATCTTGAAATTGATATGACATATCTCCCTACAAAGTAGAGGTTGGTGTGCCTTCTTCACAGTTGCCTTGATGTGCTGGCTCCAGAAAATATATCTTCTGAAATATAGACTCCCAGGAACCAAGGTCTGACCCTCTCCACCTCTATGGCATCAATACAGACAGGTGCGTTCCCTCGGCCTCTCCTTCCTAAAAGTAACCATAAGCTCCTTGGACTTACTGATGTCAAGAGCAAGAATGTTGTTCTGGCACCACCCAACCAAGTTCTTGTTCTCCACCCTGTATTCTGACTCATCATTTCCCGTTATTCGGCCAACAACTGTGAAGTCGTCAGTGAATTTGTGGATTGAGATGGAGCTGAACTTGGCTATGCAGTCATGGGTGTACAGGAAATAGAGCAGGGAACAAGGCATGCAGCCTCTGAGCACCCCAGTGTTGATGGTCAATGAAGAGAAGGTGATGAAGCCAATTGGCTGATGTTGCTGATCGGGGTCTGACAATGAGGAAGTCGAGTAGAGGGATGGACAGAGTCCAAATACTTCAGCTTCATCACGGTTTGCTGCTCTTATGGTGTTGAACTGTCATATGAACATTGCTCAGATGTAGCTGTTCCTGTGGGCTCAGTAATCCAACACAGACTGGAGAACAAGCATGGTGGTCTCTCCCATTGACAAGCTGTGACAATAGGTGAACTGAAATGGATCCAGGTCATTCTGAGACAGAAGTTGATTTGTTACATAACCAGCCTCCCAAAGCACTTCACCACAGTTAGATATCAATGCCATTTGCTGACAGACATTGAGGAAGGTCAATGGGCTACTCATGGGCACCTTTTAAAGCAGGTAGAGATCTCTTACTGCTATATGAGAGGTTGAAAATGTCCATAAAACTCCAGTCAGTTGATTCGCACATACAAGGATTTATGTACTTTTAGGCAAAAATCTCTCTTTTCTACAGCACTCCACAGAATCCTGTCATTCTCTGTGCATATCCTGCCTTGGTTTTACTTCCCACAATATGCCACTTTACATTTGTCGGAGTTAAACTCCAGCAACCATTCACTTGTCCTCTTTCCTAGTTGATCTTCATCAGAAGACCATAAGACATAGAAGCAGAAATAAGCTATTCAGCCCATCAAGTCTGCCCCGCCATTTAATCATGAGCTGATCAATTATCCCACTCAGCCTGGCCTTCTGCCCATAAGCTTTGATGTCCTGGCTAATCAAGAACCTATCAATCTCTGCCTTAAATATGCTCAATGACTTGGGCTCCATATCAGCCTGTGGCAACAAATTCTACAGATTTACCACTCTCTGGCTGAAGAAATTCCTCCGTATCTCTGTTCTAAGTGGATAGTTTTCAATCTGAAAGTTGAGCCTGCTTATCATTGACTCTATTACCATGGGAAACAACCTTTCTGAATCTATTCTGTCCATGCCATTCAACATTCAAAACGTTTTAATGAGATCCCCGCTCATTTTCCTAATTTCCAGTGAGTACAGGCGAGGAGCTTTCAAATACTCCTCATATGATAACCCTTTCACTTCCGGAATCATCCTTGTGAACTTCATATGAACCTTCTCTAGTGTCAATAAATCTTTTTTAAATGAGGAGCCCAACAATGCTCACAATAATCCTTAGATAACATTCTCCACTGCAAATGACAAATAACGCCAATCTGTTGAAATGGATGACAAACAAAACTGGACCTAGCACCTACAGTCTGAAAAACAACCCACATCACCCTTGGTCTCCTTGGACGAAGCCTTTCTCAGTCCTCCTAGATCCCATGCATTCTAATCTTCTGAGTAAAAATACAGAAATGTTGAAGGAACTCAGCAGTTCTTGCTGCATCCATAGGAGATAAAGATATATTACCGACATTTTGAGCCTGAGCCCATCCTCAAGGTATGAGTAAAAAGCTCAAATCTTCCTGACTAGCCCACCATGTGGGACCTTGGCCAAGGACTGAGACAGTCAATGTAAACTCTACCACCTTGGCCTTATGAATCCTGTTCATCGCCTCTTCAAACAAAAAACCAATCAAATTCAAGACAAGATTTCCTGTGCACAAAATCATACTATCCCTTGTCATTCCTTGTCCTTCCAAATGCAAATAAATCCTTTCCCTCAGAATCTCTTTCACAATTACTTTTTTTCAATAAATCTGTATTGACATTTTCTTTTTTTTTGTATCAATCCAGTTTAGTTCTAGAAATATTTTTGCACAGGAAAGACTATTTCGGACAACTGTTTGCTTTTATAATAAATGAATAAGTGCTGCAAATATTCTCCAGGTCAGGCAGCAATGTAGTCATAAGAAATAGCAGGAGTAGGCTATCCAGCCCATCAAGCTTGCTCCACCATTCAATGACTAATCTGATGATTGGTTCATCTCCACCCACCTGCCTTTTCCCCATATCCCTTAATTCCCCTAACATGTAAAAATCTATCCAACCTGGTCTTAAATATATTTACTGAGTAGCCTTCACTGCTTCAATGCGCAGTGATTTCCATAGATACACCACCCTCTGGGAAAAGTAGGCCCACTTCATCTCTGTCATAAATCTACTACCCTGAATCTTGAGGCTATGTCCCCTAGTTATAGTCTCCCCCACTTACCGCTATCTTAGCTATGCATTTCAAAATTTTATACATTCCTATAAGATCCCCTCTCATTCTTCGTAATTCCAGCGAGTACAGTCCCATACAATTCAATCTCATTGGCTAATTCCCTCATCTCTAGAATCAACATGGTGAACCTCCTCTGCACCTCCTCCAAATCCTTCCTCAACTAAAGAGACTAGAACTGCACACAGTACTCCAGATGCAGCCTCACCATTATCTTGTACAGTTGCAGCATAATCTTCCTTCTCCTATATTCAATCCCTCTAGTAATGAAGGGCAACATTCCGTCTGCCTTCTTGATAGCTTGCTACATGTGCAAACCAACCTTTTAAGATTCAAGCACAAACATTCCCAAGTCCTTCTGCAAGGTAACATGCTGCAATCACTTTCCATTTAAATAATAATCAGGTCTTCCACTTCTTTGCAAAGTGGATAACCTCATGTTTACTAACATTGTGCTCCATTCACTTAACCTATCTATATCTCTCTGCAGACTCTACCTTCGAGATCATTAATGTATATCATGAACAGTTGCAGGCCCAGCACCGACTTCTGCAGTCACCCGCTTACTACTGATAGCCAGCCATAAAAACACACCAGTATCCCAAGTCTCTGCTTTCTATTGGTTAATCAATCCTCTATTCATGCTAATACATTTCCCCAACTCTATCCATCCTTATCTTATGTACATGTCTTTCATGTTGCGAACGCATTCTGGAAATCCAGGTAAACAACATCAATCTGCTCCCCTCTATCTACTGCATTCATTAGATCAGAATTAGAATTAGAATTTATTGTCATGAAACAGTCATGAAATTTGATGTTTTGCAGCTGCATCAAAGTGCAAACATTCATATTATAACCATCTTACAACAATACTAAAAATAAAAATAATAGTATATGAAAAGTAAGGCAGTGTCTCTGGTTCATTAATTATTCAGGAATCTGATGGCAGTGGGGAAGAAGCTGTCCTTGTGCCACTGAGTGCTTGTCTTTAGGCTCCTTTCCCCAATGGTAGCAGACTGAAGAGGGCATGGCCTGGGTGGTGGGAGTCTTTGAGGATAAATACTGTTTTTTTAATACACTGCCTGAAAGAACTCCATTAAGGTTGTCAAACAGGACGTGCATTTGCTGAATCCATGCTGCATCTGTTTGATGGATCTATTTCGCTCCAGATGGGACTTGCTATTTCTTCTTTAATGATAGCTTCTGCATTTTCACACCGATAGATGTTAAACTAACTGCCCTGCCTTTTGCCTACATCAAGTGGCCGATTAACCATTAAGCTGTGTAGGCTTAAGCCTAGGGGCCTGAAAGGGGGGAGCCTGGCAGGAGCAGGAATGTCGGGCTCCCCCATGCTTGTTGATGCATTGAATAACCCGACAACACAAAATGGCAACCTCTAACGAATGTTTTACTGTTAAATTCAAGAATACATTGTAATGGGAGCTCCTGGAAATAGTGTCCATGCCCAGCCAAGCTCCATTTCTTTTTTTAAAATTAGCGTGCTTTGCGGGGACTCACACATGCACAATAACATCGTGGCGAGTACAGTGGCTGCAGCGGGTACAGACAGTCAATAGAAGCAGATGTCTACATCCCCTTTCTTGGGCAACCCCCTTCATATACCACAATCCATGTAGGACAACACCGACGGGAGGGGGTACCAGCTCCACAGCTTGACCAACTGAGAAAGACCCGACAGCAGGGCTCCCAGCGGGAAGACACAGAAAATAATGGGAACGGGAAGGAGGAGAATGAAAAAGGAAACCAGAGACACAACAGATAACCAGCACAGAAGAAGAGGACCAACATCAAGACACCATAAAAAAACCCCAACAAACTGAGACAAACAGCCCAACAAGAAAGTCAGAAGAGACACAGATACAAGGAAGAGAAGAAGAAGACACAAACCCTCAAGCAGACACAGAAGAAGAAGAAGGAGAACATCAAGCTCTGCACAGAGAAATAGAAGATAAAGGGAATGGACTGTACATAGATTTAAAAAAATTTCAAGAATATATGGAAGCAGTAACAGAATGGCAGACATGAAAATTTAATGAAATAAAAAGAAGAATAAAAGGTAGAGAAGAAAAAGTGAGTAGATTAGAGATGGTGATGACAGAAATAGGGAAAAGAGTAGACAAGGTGGAAGAAGGAGAAACAGCCGTAGAAATGGAAGTGGACGACTTAAAAATAAAATTGGAAGAAACTGATAAAAACGTTAAAGAAACACAGGAGTTGTTAGCTCAGAAGATGGATATAATGGAAAACTATAATAGGAGAAACAATATAAAGATAGTGGGCTTTAAGGAAGATGAAGAAAGCAAAGATATGAAAGAATTTATAAAAGAATGGATCCCAAAGATCTTGGGAATGCCAGAAATACACGAAGGAATGGAAATAGAAAGAGCACACAAAACATTAGCCCCAAAACCACAGCCACAACAAAAACCAACATCCATTCTAGTAAAATTCCTGAGATATAAGACAAGAGAAAATATATTGGAGAAGGCAATGAAAAAAATGAGAGAAGATAAAAAGCCACTGGAATACAAAGGTCAAAAAATTTTTTTCTACCCAGACTTAAGTTTTGAGATCCTGAAGAAGAGGAAGGAGTTTAACGCAGCAAAATCGATCCTATGGAAGAAAGGCTATAAATCTATGTTAAGGTATCCAGCGGTGCTTAAAATAGTTATCCCGGGGCAGCAAAGCAGACTGTTCTCGGATCCGGAGAAAGCACGAGAATTAGCAGAACGCCTGCAAAACAGAGAGAGATGAAGAGATGTAGAAGAACAAGAATGCCGATAAACTTCATATAAAAAAGAAAAATAATGTATAAGTAAGAACTAAGAAGGGGAAGAAAAGGGAAGAAAGGAAGTAAGGGGGGAATTAAGAGGGTGAGCTTTGTTATATGTGAAGATAAAAGTCTTTTCTGGAGGGAGCTGGGTGGGAGAGAATAACTTTCACTGCGAAATCAGTTGACGCTTGCGAGCAGGTTCACAATCCAAATGGAGAGGGGAGTTGTGGTTGCCCGGCAAGGGACAAAGGGCAACTCAGAGGTGGGGGGGGGACATTTGGGGTTAAGGGAATTTTAGATGTGGGAACAGTGGAAATATTTTATGTTTTAGAAATGTTGTCTTACAACGTGTTCAAAAAAAGAAAACAGAAATGGATGAGGAGGAAAGGTGGTGATGAGGAAGTGGAAATGAGAGGTAAACAAAGTATGAAATGGCCATGTTGAACTATATGACTATAAATATTAATGGAATACATAACCAAATCAAAAGGAAGAGGCTGTTAAATTTACTGAAGAAAAAATTGATATAGCATTCGTGCAGGAAAGACATCTAACTGAAGTGAAACACAAAAAATTAAGCAGAGACTGGGTAGGGCACATAATGGCAACATCATATAATTCAAAAGCCAGAGGAGTAGCTATATTAATCAATAAAAATGTACCAATCAAAACAGAGGAGGAAATAATAGATCCAGCAGGGAGGTATGTAATGATAAAGTATCAGATATATTCAGAATTTTGGAATTTGCTCAATGTATATGCACCTAATGAAGAGGATCAAAAATTTATGCAAGATATCTTTTTGAAGATTGCAGATACGCAGGGGAATATACTGATAGGAGGGGACTTTAACCTTAATTTGGACTCAAAGATGGACAAAACTGGACAATAGACTAGCAGAAAGAACAGTAACCAAATTTATGGTTAAATCGATGCAGGAAATGCAACTTTTGGATATATGGAGGAGACAACACCCAAAGGAGAAGGAATACTCATATTATTCGGGTAGACACAAAACATACTCAAGGATAGACCTGTTCCTATTGTCAGCCCACATCCAAGGGAGAGTTAGAAAAACGGAATATAAAGTTAGATTATAATCGGATCATTCACCCCTGTCATTAGCAATAGAGCTGGAGGACATCCCACCGAGAATGTTTAGATGGAGATTAAACTCCATGCTACTTAAAGGCAGGATTTTAGAGAATTAATTGAGCGACAAATTAAAATGTACTTTGAAGTAAATACAGAATCAGTGAAAGATAAATTTATACTATGGGATGCAATGAAAGCATTCATCAGAGGGCAGATAATAGGTTATGTAACTAAGATGAAGAAGGACTACAATAGGGAAATAGAATAGCTGGAAAGGGAAATAGCAAGTACAGAAAAAGAATTAGCAACAAGGGAAGATACAACAAAAAGAAGAGAAATGGCGGACAAAAAAATAAAATATGAAATGCTACAAACATACAAGGTGGAGAAGAACATAATGAAGACAAAACAGAAGTATTATGAGCTAGGACAAAAAATGCACAAAATAGTAGCTTGGCAGCTTAAGACAGAACAAGCTAAAAGAACGGTATTGGCATCAAGGAAAAAGGACAAACAAATTACATATAACACAACGGAGTTATATTCTACGAGCAATTATATCGAACTGAGAATGAAGGGGAAGAAGACAAAATAGATGAGTTTCTAGCTAAAACTGAACTACCGAAATTGCAAGGAGCAAAATAAATTAATAAATTCATTTGAAATAGAGGAAATACAGGATATATTAAAAAAACTACCGAACAATAAAACGCCGGGAGAGGACAGACTCCCAATAGAATTCTATAAAGCATTTAAAGACTTTTTAATTCCTCCTCTCCTTGAAGTAATAAACCAGATTGAAGAAACACAAAACATGCCAGATTCATGCAAAACAGCAATAATTACAGTAATACCAAAGACAGGGAAAAATCCCCTAACACCAGCATCGTATAGACCAATATCTCTACTTAACACAGATTATAAGATAATAGCAAAACTATTAGCAAACAGATTGGCTGACTGTGTACCAAAAATAGTAAAACTAGATCAAACTGGATTTATTAAGAAAAGATGAACAATGGACAATGTCTGTAAGTTCATTAACTTAATCCATGCAGTACAAGGAAACAAGACGCCAACATTGGCGGTTGCCTTAGATGCAGAGAAAGCCTTTGACAGAGTAGAATGGAATTATTTATTCAAAGTACTACAGAGGTTCAACCTACCAGAGAAATATATTAATTGGATTAAAACATTATATAAGGGACCATTGGCGAAAGTGACAGTACATGGATATATATCAAACCAATTTAAGTTAAGCAGGTCAACTAGGCAGGGATGTCCACTATCTCCCTCACTGTTCGCGTTAGCTATAGAACTACTGGCAGAACTGATAAGAACAGAAAATAAGAGGGATAAAAATAAAAGAGATGACATCATATTTGCAGATGACATCATAGTATACTTAACAGAACCATAATTATCAATAAAAGAATTACATAAGAAATTGAAGGAATATGGAGAAGTATCGGGGTACAAGATAAACACAAATAAAAGTGAAGCGATGCCAATTAATAATGCGGATTTTACAAAGTTTAAGAAAGAATTACCATTTAGATGGCAAACACAAGCAATCCGATACCTAGGTATTCAACTAGATATTAATCTAGGCCATCTATACAAACTAAATTATCAGCCATTAATGAAGAAATTACAAGACGACTTAGAACATTGGAAAGATTTACCACTAACACTGATAGGAAGGGCAAATTGCATTAAAATGAATATCTTCCCAAGGATACAATACCTATTCCAATCGTTACCAATTCACCTAACAGAGAAATTCTTCAAGGAGCTAAAGAAAATAATAAGGATATTCTTATGAAAAGGGGGAAACCGAGGATAGCACTAGATAAATTAACAGAATGGTACAAACAAGGGGGCTTACAGCTATCAAACTAAGAATTATTATAGAGCAGCACAATTAAGATACCTATCAGATTTTTATCAAACAAGGGAAAAACCAGAGTGGACCAGATTAGAGCTAGATAAAATAGGGGAGAAGGTACCTGAACATATACTATATAAGTGGGATGAAAAGCTGGTGCAACATTTGAATTCACCAGTACTGCACCATCTGCTCAACATTTGGAAGAAGATTCATGTAGAAAGGAAAAAAAACAAATGATCAACTACCAAAATTAATATTGACACAAATTCAACTAATCCCCTTCACAATAGATAACCTTTCCTTTAGAGAATGGGAGAGAAAAGGGACCAAAAGAATAGAAAATTGTTATTCGGGAAATAAATTATTATCTTTTGAACAAATGAAGTGCAAACATCGTATAACTCACGGTATAATGTTTGCATACCACCAACTGAAAACCTACTTGAAAGACAAATTGGGAAGCAGGCTGAGGTTACCAGAAGGAAGCAGTTTTGAATATGTGATTATAGACACAATGATAATTAAAAGCTTTATAACAAACATGTACATCAAACTGCAAGAGAAAGAGAACGAGGAAAGAAGCTGTAAACCCAAACAAAAATGGGAACAAGATCTAAACATAAAGAATGAAACATGGGAAAAGCTATGCTCCGGAACTATGAGAAATACAATAAACATGAGGTTACGCATGATACAATATAATTGGTTGCACAGGCTATACATCACCCCCCAAAAGTTAAATAAATGGGACCCAACAGTATTAGACAGATGTTTTCGCTGTAAAAAGGGAACGGGAACAACAGTGCATGCAATTTGGGCATGTGAGAAAGTGGAAAAGTTTTGGGAAGATCTAAATCAGGTATTAAATAAAATCACAAAAAGCAACATACCAAAAAATCCAGAGATCTTTCTTCTAAGTAATATAAGAAGAACTTGGACTCGATTTGGATGGAGCACAAAAAAGATTTATTATGATAGCCTTAGCTGTAGCAAAACAATGTTTTATGTCAACCTGGAAATTAGAAGATAGCCTGAGAATACAGCAATGGTACATAGAAATGAATAAATGTATTCCTTTGGAAAAAATAACATAATTTAAGAAATAACATCACAGTATTCGAACAAATTTGGGAGCTGTACATGGAACACAACAGAGAAGTCCTACCGCAGACCTCCACCACCTAAAATGACAGAAGGAGAAGAAGACGAAATGAACTGACCCAGTATGTAAAAGTAGATGACACAAATTTCTTGTTTATTTTCATTGTGTGATGACATTGTTTAATGGGTTTAATGTATCATATATGTTGAACATTGAGTGGGTGGGGAGGGGGGTGAAGGAGGGAGGGAAGGGAGGGGGGAAAAAGGGAGAAAATTACACTGTGTATATTCAAGAGGGAAACGTTTGTGTGTATTTTGGTCAGTATAGTTCATAGTGTGAAAAATTAAAAAAAAATTAAAAAAAGACTGTACTGTGATGCTTCACAGGTTACCATGACTGGATTTTGTACACTGTAGTACAATAGAACAGGTGGACATTACATATGCCTTTTTAATGTGTGGAATGCATTTTGTTGTTGCTCCTGCCAGGACCAAACCATGTCTTTATGCGTAAACTGCCTTAGCATGGTGGTAAGATCACTGGTGTTCGGAATGAACCTGCTCAGGTAGTTGACCTTGACCACTGTAGTGCTGTCACGTCTGTCGGTACCGGCATTTCACCAATTACTCTAATCTTTGAAGGGTCCGCCTTCTCCTGTGAAAACATGGCCTACATAACTGACCTGGTTCAGCCAAAACCTGCACTTATGGGGGTTGAGCTTAAGATGAACTTTCTGGGCTCTGTCAAGTACCTTTTTTAAATATGCATCGTGTTCTTCCAAGTCTTTGCTACCTACAAGTATGTCATCAACAATGATGGCACAGGGATACCCTGCAAAGATTTACTCTGTTGATCTTTGAAATACTTTGTTGGCTGAATTGATTCCAAATGGCATTTGCAGAAATCTGTATCGGCTGAAACTCGTGCCGAATGTGGTCAACAGTGATGACTTGTAGTCAAGTTTGATTTGCCAGAAGAAATTCTTTGCATCCAAACCCCAAAAAAAGGTCACGTCGGTCATTTGCGCGACAACCTCCTCCACAGTACGCATTGGATGGTGTGGTCGTTTTAAAGCTGTACTGAGGTCTCTCGGGTCAATGCAGCCACCATGGAGGACACCCACTTGGCGTGTTCGAAGATTGGGGTAATCAAGCCCAAGTCCTGCATTCCGTCCAGCTTGGCCTTAACCCTGTCCTTCATCGCTATCGGTATATGGCATGCCAAACAAACCATGGGCCTCACTTCTGGGTCAAACCGCATGAAGTACGTCACTGGCAGTTTTCCCAGTTCTTCTGTAAAAAGGTAATTGTACTCAGAAAAAAATCTGTGCATTAGATCATCTTCAGCCAGACTTATCTGACATATACTCTGCTAAATTAAACAAGACCTATGTCCATGCTTGTGCTCAGGCCCAGCAGAGGCAGGACGTTTTCTTGGACTATGAAAAAAGTTAGTATGTGCAGTTGTCCTTGTACTTAGCACTGTAGCCACAATGTGTTGTCGATTCTAATTTTGCTGCCCCCTTATGCCACTAGACTTGTGGACTTGGAGCACAGTATGTCCTGTTCTGACTTCCTCACTAGGTTGAACGTTCTTCGTGACATGACATTGCACTTGGCTCCAGTGTCAACTTTCACGTCTGTTGCTTTACCATTGTTACAAATGTTTTGTTATTCCTTCTGATTCTTGTTGGGTCTTCTGCCTCCTGCAGAGTCAATCCATCAACATAATACTTGTCATCCAAGTAGGTTTGTTCTTGCTCAGATTCCACCTGGTCAATTATCCTTCTGTATCTGGGTCTCGGGGTGAATTGCTGCCTAGCTCTTCAGCATCTGCTGAAATAGTTCCATTTCAGGCAGGCTCTGCTCTGCTGGCTGAACACCGGGCACATCTCTTGTCTTGCCACAGGGTCACTGCCGCAGTTGCAGCACTCTGTCCTGGGTGAGAGTGTAGCAGGGCTTAGTTGGTTTAGTCTTCTTCTGGCTTCTGGCCACTGCCCGTTTGTAGGTCCCATCTGGACTGTGTCTATGCTCGCACCTTGCTGCTACAGAGGGGCTAGCATCCTGCTGTTCTCTTCCGTGGTTTCTTAAGCCAGACACGTAAAGATGGCCTTTGCGAGCATTAGTTCATTGTCACGCAGCAGTGCCTTCCTCATGCCTTTGTCGCAGATACCCCAGACCATCCTGTCTTTAATCAACTCTTCAGTGAGCTCCAAAGTCACAGGTCCTTGCCCTGATTTTTAGGTTGCTGATGTATGATTGAATCGACTTGCCAGGCCTCTGGTTTTTGGTATTAAATCTGTGCCTTTCCATCATTAAGTTCTTTTGTGGATTGCACATTTCTCAAAATTTTATTTTTAAACATTCAGGGTCCTCTCTTAACTCTGCAGGGCTGATAACGATATTCCCTTCATGTACCTCGTTTGCATGAACTTTGATGGCCTCAGAACCCGCTAAATTTAGTAAAATGAATGCTTTGACTCGGGCAGACTTATCACTATGCGCTGCCGCAATGAAAATGTTGTATTCTTGTTTGAATATACACCAATTCTTGGCCACATTACCTTCAAACATGAGTGGGTCAGGCCTTGTGAATCTGTCTGCCAATCGCAAATGTGTTGCAAACGTGGCGTTAGTTCCTCACTTTTCACTTGAAGGCTTTGGGTTCAGACTTCTGACACCATGTTTGTTGATGCATCAAATAAACAGACAACAGAAAGTGGCAATCTCTAATGAATGCTTTACTATTAAATTCAACAATACAATGTATAACGAGAGCCCCTGGAAATGGTGTCTGCCAACAGCCAAGCTCCTTTTCTTTTTTTCAACTAGTGTAATTGCGGGGACATCGTGGCAAATGCAGTGGCTGCAGCAGGTGCAGACAGCCAATAGAAGCAGCTGTCTACACCCCAGGAGTGGAGACTTTGGGTTCCAGGCAGGAGCAGAGACCTCGGGCTCTACAATTCCTTCAACCCCAAAAGTTCAATCGACTTCCTGGAGTTTATCGAGCACCTGGCAATTTTGACTTGCCACTGAACCCCCCCCCCCCACCCCAGGGGTCAATACCAAACACTTTGAAGTCCCCTAATACAAGTTATTTAATGTAACTTGATGTCACTTTATTGTATTTAATGAATGATGAGGCAGGAGGGGCCAGGTCAGGGGGGGCCTTACTAAAGATCAGTTTAGGGGCCCAGGTGGTAGTTAATCTGCCACTGCCTACATCCTTTTTTGAATAGTGGTGTGACGTTTGCAGTCTTCCAATCCACCAGGACCAGCCAGAGATCATAGAAATTTGGTAAATTATCACCAAAGCCTCTACTATAACTTCTGCCATTTCTTTCAGTACACTGGGATCCATTCCATCAGGACTGGGGGTCTTAGCCATCTTTAGACCCTCAAGTTTCTCAGTACTATTTCTTTAATGGTACCTATTGCATCCAGGTCCTCACCTCCCATAACATCTGCCTTTGGCATTGTAGACATGTCCTCCATTGTGATGACCGACACAAAATAGTCATTCAAAGTCTCAGCCATTTCCTCATTACCCAATATCAATTTCCCCTTCTCACCCTCCAAGGGACCAAGCTTCACTTTGACCACCATTTTACACCTTATATAATTATAAATTTTTTTACTTTCCGTTTTAATATTTTTGTGGTGCTCGCTTTGTGGTTCATTGTTGCTTCTTAAAGTTTTCTCATTCTTCTTGTTTCTGATTGCTATTGCCAACTTTGTACACACAAACTTTTAGTTTGATACTTCTATTTCCTTGGTTATCCAAGGCTGGCTGTGTCCACCCTTACTGTCCCTGCTTTTACTGGAATATTCTTTTGACCACCGTGAAAAATCTCTTTGAAAGTCCTCCACTGTCCCTCTATAGCCTGCATTCCCAGTCTACCTTGGACAACTCCTCTCTCATCTCTTTGTAGTTTCTTTTGTTTAAGCATAACATACTGACTGAACTATTGTATCCACCACTTGTATGATAAACTCATTTGTACTGTGATCACTCTTTCCAAGAGGATTCCCAACTAAAAGATTGCTCATTTTATCTGTCTCATTGGCACAGGATCAGATCCCAAGAGAGCATGTTCCCTTGCAGGTTCAGTAACATGCTGTTCAAGAAAGCCATCATGTATGTATTCTATGACAACCTCCTCAAGGTTGCCTTGACCAATCTGATTCACCCAGTCGATGTGCATGTTTAGCCTCCCAAAATAGCTTCTGATCCATCCTTGCATGCCTCTGATATTCCTTGGTTTATTGCCTGTACCATTGTAAATGTTATTATTGGGTGGGCTACAGACAACTTCCACTTGTGATTCTTACTATTCCTAATCTCTACCTAGATTGATTCAACATTTTGCTTCTTAGATCTTACATCTCTCACTATTGTCCTGATCACATTCTAAACTAAGAGCACTACCCCACCCCCCTTACCTTCCTGCCTGTCCTTCCCTATGCCTTGATATCCTAGCCTCTCCACCTTGCAACCATGTTTCCCTTTTGTGCTACAAGTTCACTAACCTTGTTTTGAATACTATGTGCATTCGGGTAAAATTCCCTTCTACCCATTGTGCTTTTAAAAGCTGGTAATTTTTGCCTCTTTTGCACTTGACTTTTATACACTTTTTTATTTTCTCTTTCTTTTCTATTTTAACTTTTAGTTACACTTTATCCACTCTCCTCTTTCTTTTTCAATCTTTTTATTGATTCTATAATAAAACATATAAACTCATGATGTAGATGAAATACATAAGTATGGAAAGTAACACAACACTTTATACAAAGCACCCATATCACTAATCACTTCTAAACCCTAAATTCAGGAATGAGATGAAACATTTTATATCATATATAATGTCTGTCCCTACTACCTAGACCAGAGTTGTATGGTAAAAAGTTTGGTACTCTGCTACAGAAAAAGAAAGCACGAAAAAAGAACATAAAATTATCGTCAAAATTGTTATTGTTCGAGAAGTTCTGAAAATAGTTCACAAATGGTCCCCACATATTTTGAAACTTCATATTTGTGTCAGTTGCAGAGCATCAGATTTTCTCTAAATTAAAGCAAGACCCCACTTTTTTTACTTTATCCATCCCTCTCCAATCTGTAGAGCCCACCCCCCCGACTATTTAGTTTAAAGCCCAGTCCATAGAGATACTTATATGATTCACCAGGATCCAGATCATATCACAGTTGAGATAGAGCCCGTCCCCTTTGAACAGCTCCTTCCTTCCCCAATACTGGTGCTGATTTCCCATGAATTGGAATCCACTTCTCTCACACCAATCCTTGAGCCATACATTTAATCGTCTGGAGCCTGTGGCAATTTGCATGTGGATAAGGTAGTAATCCAGAGATGACCACTTTTTTGGTTCTTGGTTCTGCTTTATAATTTAGTCCCTAGCTCCTCAAGTTCCCTTAACATGGTGGTTTTCAAACTTTCTTTCCACTTGCATACCACCTTAAGTAATCCCTATGCCATAGGTGCTCTTTTTTTTGTACGGGATCACTTAAAGTGGTGTATGAGTGAAGGAAAAAAGGTTAAGAACCACTGCCCCACGCAAATGTTACTGAAATATTTTGCTTGAGAAAAATTGTCATTGGCCCATTTCCTTTGGAGTTATGAAATAATGCACATAATGAGTCAATTAGGTATGATTCAAACAGTTGTTTTCAAACTTTTTTTCCACCCACATGCCATCTTAAGTAATCCCTTACTAATCACAGAGACCTATGGCATAGAGATTACTTTCAGTGGTATGTGAGTGGAAAGAAAAAGGTTGAAAATCACTGCCTTAGCAGAATCCCTTTCTTGGTTCTACCTACATCATTGGTACCCATATGGACCACGACAACTGGATCTTGCCCCTCCCACTGCAAATTCCTCTGCAGGTCAGATATAAAACACGGGCACTAGGCAGGCAACACAGCTTTTGGGACGCTCTATCCCTGTGACATAGAACTTTGTCTGTTCCCCTTCATTTGATCATCCAAGCTCCTGAAACATTAACCAAAATAAAAGCAGCTGCTGCTTTTGTCATTATTTCAGATTTGCAGCAGCACGTTTCTTATTGTTTTCCAATGACTTTGTTTTTTGTTATTTAAAATAACTTAGATGGAGAGGAGATTCTCTAGGATGTTGCTGGGACTAGACAGATACAGGGAGAGTTTGGAGAGGCTGGGTCTTTATTCCCTGGAGCGATGAAGTTTGAGGGGTGATTTTTATCAAGATTTATAAAATCATAGTCAGAACTCAGACTGGGAGTTCATTTCACTGAGCACCTCTCTCTGTCCTCATCAGTTACAGGGATCTCACAACTATTTCAATTCTGCATCCCACTCCCATGCCAACATGTCTGTTCATGGCCTCATGTACTGCCAAACTAAGTCTACCCATAAATTAGAGGACCAACACTGAATATTCCGTCTGACCACTCTCCAATCAGATGGCATTAACATCAACTTCTCTGATTTCTGCTAGATCACTCCCCATTTTCCTTTTCTTCTCTATCCCTCTGTCTCCTTACCTCTACCTCCCCATTCACAGCTATCCACCTCTCCCCCTTATCCACCTATTACCCCTTTCCTGTGGGCTTGTGCTCCTCCCCCTTCCTTTCTCCCCATCCATTTTATTCAGGGCTACGTGGTGCTCATACCTTGATGAAAGACTCAAGCCCAAACACTGATTATTTTTATCTTCATTATATAAAGTACACCGTTTGACACGCTGAATTTCTCAAGCAATGTATTTTTACTTCAATCACTGGGTCTGCAGACTTTCAACTTTTACTCCTCTCATTATAAAATCATAAGGGGCCTGGATAAAATGAATGCTCTAACTTTTTACCCCAGGACAGATGATTCTAGATCTCAAGAGCATTGGTTTTAGATGAGAGAGGAAAGATTTAGGAGGGAAAGAGGCAGTTTTTCTCTGAGGGTGGTCCACATCTGGAATGAGCTGCCAAAGGTCAAGTGTAGAAGTGGCACAATAACATTCCAAAGACATCTCGACAGATTTTATGGATAGAGCAGACAGAAGTATATGGACCAAATGCAGGTCAATAGGATTAGTCCAGAAAGCTAAATTGTTTGGCATGGACTGGTTCGGCCATAGGCCCTGACCCATGCTGTATGACTCTGAATATAACTTGCCTAATTCATCCCATTTCTACTTTTAATTCCACATATAAGCATGTTTTCAGCTGGCTCTTCCTTTGACCTTGTTTCCACACTGAAGGAGTTCCATAAGATACCAAACATTTTCCTTTCATGCTTATAACTGTAACTAACAACATTCAGAAAAAGATTTTTTTTAAATAATTTGACAATTCTAAATCATGAAATTTTCTGATTTTGTGCCTCTATATACAACTCTTATGTTGCTGCTTTCAGATTACATATTACAATCCTGACTCAGGAATTTCTTTCAATTGACTACAATCATAATTTCAGTCAGGCTTGGGGCAAGAAAGGTCCAATTACATTAAGTCGGAGTTTTATTTAAAACTCATAATTGCATAGTCTGCATTAGTGCCTTTGTGTTTTGTTTCACTTTCCATCCCTCATGATGTTTTTTTTAATCCAAACACAAGCCATCTGAAGTCTTGAGCTGGTCCTGAGCATCTGGTACCTTCATTATGTTCAGTTTGAGGTTCGTCTTAATGAGTTGTGGGCAGAAGCCTGCATGCTCTCTCCCTGCCTTCCAGGCGGTTAATCATTCAACGCCAGCAGAACTACTGGAAGATTCATAAACAGGCAAACTGTTTTTAAACATTACTTGAAGTGGTTTTAGTAACTTCTTTCATTAAGGCTGACTTGAATACTAGATGTATATGATAGTTTGAAAATAAAACCTCTGAATTTCCTGCCAGCATCAAGCTGCCCATGCACTTCTCTCACTGAAAGTTAAATCTGAATTTACCTTTTGCAGATCTGCAGTGTCTGGATTCTCAATGGTCACAGTCTACACTTTTATTTTTGATTACTGGGGGACAGAGAGAGTTGGGCGAGAGCAGCTGTAGAAAACCTGAACACACAGCAAAGGCTGTTTAGTCAGCTGTAGAATCTGTCAAAAACTTACAAAGATTCAGGATATGCCTGACATGGATACATTCAAAATCTACTAAAATTAAACAAAAATGTTTGCGTTCAAACATAAAGAAAAGCATTGCTTTTTAAAAACAATACAAGAACAGGCAAAAACATGTAACTAAGCTCATGCAGTTGTAGTTAATTGGCATGGAATCAGACCCAGACTGCTCATCCCACTTAACCACACATAAAGTTCCTTGCCATCTGTGCCTTGATGATTCAAGAATATGCTTATCTGCAACTTGAATGCTGTGAGCCTCTCTGGTTCCACCACCTCTTCAGGCAGCACATTCTACTCTGGGAAAAATTCACCCATGTCCTCTTGTCCAAGACTCCCCCACCATGGGAAAAAGAATCTATGTCCCTGCCTCGTATCTCAAGCAGGTCACCTCTCAGCCTCAATCATTCCAAGGAAATAAACTCCAACCTATCTAATAGCTCTTATAGCAGGTCACCACTGAAGCAGGTGGTGAAGCAACAAGGAGCACAAGAGATGCAATGAACTGATGAGCTTACTAGTTGTAGAGCTCGTCGAAAGAACCAAAGACTTGTTGATCCAAACCAAGGCTTTTATTAGCAAAAGACAGGAGCTCTTCACAGGTGGCCGACCAGTCCAGAATGATCCGACCTGGCTAGGGACACAACCCTTTAAGGCCCAGACAATAGGCGTGGCTTAGCTCTCAGCCAATCGCTGTAAGCACAGTCTAGATACAGTAACTATATACACTATGTACATTGGTGATAGATCTGTACTATCACATTCACCCCTTCTTGGAGAACTGACCCTGGAAAAAAAAACAAAAAATGAGGGAGAGAATGAAAGGAAGGGGTAGGTCAAGGACTGTAGCGGTCAGGGGGTCTGACCATCCGGCGTGACCGCCGTGGTGCCGGGATTGGGGTTGCTGGGGTGGTGTCGCCAGCGGGCTCGTCGGGTGCGACTGCTCCGTCGCTCAATTCCCCAGTCGTGTTGTCGGCAGGGTGGCCCGGGTCGTTGGGGTGCTGTTGGTCCTTCTGTTGCGGCACAGGGCCTGGGGAATAAAGAGCTGGGGAAGGTTGGGTTGGGGAGTTTGCTGGGTCTACCGCGTGCTGAGCTAGGTCCCGCACCGAAAGTGTCCTCCCGCTCGTCTGGGAACTCAACGTAGGCGTAATGTGGGTTCGCGTGGAGTAGAGTCACTCGGTCGACCAAGGGGTCGTTCTTTGAGTGCCGGACGTGGCGTCGCAAAAGGACGGGGCCAGGGACGGTGAGCCATGCCAGTACAGTGGTTCCTGATTTGGATTTCCTCGGGAAAAGGAACATCCTTTCGTGGGGGGTGGCATTTGTTGCAGTACATAGGAGGGAGCGGATGGAGTGTAAGGTACTAGTGAGAACCTCCTGCCAGTGAGAGGTGGGGAGACCTTTAGACCGGAGAGCCAGTGTAACTGCTCTCCATATGGTGGCATTCTCCCTCTCGACCTGGCCGTTACTGCGTGGGTTATAGCTGGTGGTCCTGCTTGAAGCGATACCACACTCCAGAAGGTACTGTTTCAGCTCTGCGCTCATGAATGAGGACCCCCTATCACTGTGGATGGAATTGGGGTATCCGAAAATGGCAAAAATACTGTGAAGAGCCTGTATCACTGAGGTGGCAGTGGTGTCTGGGCAGGGCACAGCGAACGGGAAGCGGGAGTACTCGTCGATGGCCGTAAGGATGTAGGTATTACGGTTGGTCGACAGTAGGGTCCCCTTAAAGTCTACGCTAAGACGCTCGAAGGGGCTGGTGGCTTTGATAACGTGGGAGTTATCCGGATGGAAGAAGTGGGGCTTGCATTCAGCGCACACTAAACAGGCTCGGGTCATGGAGCGGATCTCCTCGACTGTGAAGGGTAGGTTGCGCGCCTTCACAAAGTAGGCAAACCTAGTGACCCCTGGATGACAGAGCGCCTCATGGAGTTTCTGTAGTCTGTCCATCTGTATGTTGGCGCACGTCCCCCTGGAGAGCACGTCAGGCGGGTCGTTGAGCATACCAGGCCGGTACAGGATGTCATAGTTAAAGGTGGAAAGTTCGATTCTCCATCTGGTGATTTTGTCGTTTTTTTATCTTACCACGCTGGGTGTTGCTGAACATGAAGGAGACAGCGCGTTGATCAGTCAACAGTGTAAAGCGCCTCCCAGTGAGGTAATGTCTCCAACGACGCACCGCTTCAACTATGGCCTGGGCCTCCTTCTCCATCGAGGAGTGTCTACTCTCCGGACCCTGGAGGGTTCTGGAGAAGAAGGCTACAGGCCGACCGGCCTATTTCAAGGTGGCTGCCAGGGCAAAGTCGGATGCATCGCTCTCGACTTGAAATGGGACAGACTCATCGATCGCGTGCAGCGTCGCAGCAGCGATGTCGGATTTGATTCGATAGAAAGCCGCTCTGGCTTCGGTCGAGAGGGGAAAGGAGGTGGTCTTGATAAGAGGACACGCCTTGTCGGCGTAGAGTGGAACCCATTGGCCGTAATACGACAAAAGGCCCAGGCAGCGTTTGAGAGCTTTCTGGGTATGTGGGGGGGGGGGGGGGAGGAGTGGGTAAGTCCATTAGGGGACACATGCGGTCAGGATCTGGCATGACTATCCCGTTCTCCACCACGCAACCTAGAATAGTGAGTTGTGTGGTCTGGAAGACACACTTGTCCAAATTGTAAGTCAGGTTCAGCCGACGGGCAGGTTGAAGAAATTTGTCTAGGTTGGCGTCGTGGTCCTGTGTGTCGTGGCCGCAGATGGTGATATTGTCCAGATACGGGAAGGTAGCGGTTAGCCCGTTCTGGTCCACTATTCGGTCCATTTCCCGCTGGAAGACCGCGACACCATTCGTGACCCCAAATGGTACCCTAAGAAATTGGTATAGCCGCCCATTCGCTTCAAAGGCCGTGAATGGTCGGTCCTCGCAGCGGATCGGGAGCTGGTGGTAGTCCGAACATAGGTCAAAGGTGGAGAATATGCGGTATTGGGCAATCTGATTCACCACATCTGTGATGCGTGGCAGGGGGTACGCATCCAGGAGCGTGAAGCGGTTAATGGTCTGGCTATAGTCGACCACCATCCGTAGCTTTTCCCCATTCTTGACAACCACCACCTGGGCTCTCCAGGGGTTTGAACTGGGTTCGATGATGCCCTCATCCAGCAATCTACGCACCTCACTCCTAATGAATTGCCTGTTTTCGTAACTATATTGCCGACTTTTGGTGGCCACAGGCTTCCAGCCAGGGGTGAGGTTTGCGAAGGGTGCTGGCGGGGCAATCCAGAGTGTGGAAAGGCCGCAGGATTAGCCCCGGGGCATGGGGGCGGGTTGCTCGGGTGCTTCGGGGGTGGGCCGATGGCAGACCGAGAGGGGGGCGTGGGGTCCCCCAAAGTGTAGGGACACCATTCGGAACTGACACTGAAAGTCTAATCCCAGCAACACTGGGGCGCACAATTGGGGAAGGACGAATAATTTGAAGTGGGTGACCGTTACGCCCTGTACTTCCAGCATGGCGATGCAATACCCCTTTATCCCTGTCGAGTGTGACCTCGTCACTAATGAGATCCTCTGGGTGGGGATAATGTCAAGTAACTATATACACTATGTACATTGGTGATAGATCTGTAGTATCACACTAGTTTAATGGGGTTCTTACAGTCGTTTAAAATATCTGAGATTTGTGTGCTCCCCACGTCCCAGAAATGATGTGGCTCCCAGAAGCCTTAGCGTCTTTAGTCCACAGGAAACTCCTGGGCCTGCAGAGACCTACGACTCCGAAGCTCTGGTGAGGTAAGTTGTGGTGTACTCTGCCACATGACCCCCCCCCCCCCCGAAGAACTGAAGTGAGGAGTTGACGCCACCAATTGTGTTATCTTGAGTAGCATTCCTGGTGGGCTAGGGGCATGCCACCTGTACCAGCTGATTTAAGTCCACATGTGCTGGCTTAAGACGATCTGCCAAAACTGTTTCTTGCCTGCCACCAATGTCTATAACAAACATGGAGTCGTCATTCCATAGCACCTTGAAAGGACCTTCATATGACCATAGCAACAGCATCCTGTGCACATCCCTGTGCAGGAATACATAAAGGTAGTCCTTGAGTTCAGGAGGAATGTATGAGGTCGTAGACCCCTGCTGGGTGGTCTGAATCGGTGCCATTGAACCAACCTTCTCCCTCAAACATGTGAGTACCAAGTGGGAGATTCCTGCTGCCCACGTGCTGCCGGAATGAAATCTCCTGGGACCATTAGGAGGGGCTCCGTAAATTAATTCTGTGGAGGACGTAGCTAGATCTTCCTTTGCTGCAGTACGGATACCTAAAAGTACTCAAGTCAGCTCATCTATCCAATCTGGTCCCTTAAGTCATGCCATGAGAGTAGTTTTTATATAACGGTGAAAACATTCCACTAAGCCGCATGCCCAGCAATTGTGCGATTATGGACCATAACTTGAGCTCCTCTGTAAGAGGACAGATCCATGAGTAGTCTGAAACATGCTATCCAATTGGCAATGAAGGCACTCGCACAAGCTGAGGCGGAGGACTTGGAGAGGTGAGTAGAGCCCTTGGACAGTGCTAATGGGCCGACGATATCCACGTAGATGTGATCAAAACTGCGCTGTGTGGGTGCAAAAACCTGTAGTGGTGCTAAACTTTAGAGGTCTGGCACTGGATGCATGTCCTTGCCCAAGCGCTGATTTGCTTGTGCAGGGTGTGCCACATGAATTTAATCAAAGGGTGAGCCAAACTGTGTATGGTGTCAAACACCCGACATTGCCACGAAGCAGGTACAATGGGCCTTGGTTGGCCGGTGGATACATCACAAAGTCGGGAGGCATTTGCTGGACCAAAGTGTATGTCCTCCAATTTCAGTCCCGATATGGCAGTGCCATACGCGGCCATTTCATCTTCCTGCTGAGCTGTTGCCAAAGCCACGCAGTCTATTCCGGGTGCAGGTGAATGGAGGGAAGTGATGGTGGTGCGGGAAAGCGTGTTGATGACTAGATTGCTTATCCCTGAAATGTGCTTTAATGTAGTTGTAAACTCTGAAATGGAGAGTTGTCATTGTTGTCATGGTGACCATGGATCTGACATCTTGGCGAAGGCAAAAGTAAATGGCTTGTGATCCATGTAGACCATGAACCCTCTGCCCTCTAAGAAATAGCGAAAATCCATATGGCCAAGTAGAAGGCAAGGAATTCCCTGTCAAAGGCGCTGTACTCCTGCTCTGGTCGTTTCAAATGATGATTAAAGAAAGCCGGGGTCTCCAGGTGCCATTGATAAGCTGCTCCAGGACCCCGCCTACCGCAGTCAACTCATGGGCGCATGAGCATACTGACTCTCGCTAGCGCTCCTTTGGCAATCTCAAATGCGGCTGTGGCCTCGTCATTCCATTTCAGTTCCTTGGGATGTCTGGACAGGAGTTTGAAAAGTGGCTGCATAACTTTGGCTGCAGCTGGCATGAAATGATGGTAAAAGTTAATCATGCCAACAAACTCTTGCAGGCCCTGGATGGTTGAGGGTATTGGAAATTTGCAGATGGCCTCGACCTTGGAAGGTAGTGGAACTGCTCCATGCTGATCAATGCAGTGGCCGAGGAAATCAATTGACGCAGGGCCAAACTGGCATTTGGTTGGTCAGATCAATTGCTAACCCGTGGTCACCTTGCCACTGACATTGTTGAGGAAGATGGGCCTGGTGATGTTGTCTCGAATGGGTGGCGATAAGGATGTCATCCAAATAAACAAATAAGAAATCCAGGCCCTGAGTCACTGTGTCCATTAGGCGTTCAAATATCTGGGGTGTGCTTTTTAAACCAAAGGGCATAAAGAGTTCAAATAGCCCAAAAGGCAGTCTTAGGAATGTGGTCCGGATGAACTGGGATCTGATGATACCAGCGCGCCAGGTCAATTTTGGAGAAAATCCTAATGCCGTGAAGGATCGCAGAGAAATCCTGTATATGGGGACCAGGTAGCGATCTGACGTAGTGATGTCGTTCAGCCGCCAATAGCCCCTGTAGATGACACTTTCCAATATGGCCACTCCAAAGTCTGTAGGTTTAAAACACCTGTTGACCAAAACTTTTAACATTTTAAGACTCTCAATCCAATTCATCCAATCTTGTGCAATGGAATCTGGTATAGCTTCATCCCATCCAAATTTTCTTCTGCACAATTGCAGAATTTTCTTGGCTATTAATACTACTAGTGCCAATATTCCCAAAGGATCGTATATTGAGCTTATGATTGAAAGAATACCTCTTTTTGTCAAAGGTCGTACTTTCAAAACAATTTTGAATTTGAAAACATCAGACCGAATACACCATTGCATTCCTAGAATTCTTTTGATAGGTAGAAGGTCACAATCCAAGTCAAGATATTTTATCTCTTTTGTACTTTCTCCCTCAGGAATAACACCCAACATATCCAAACTGTTGCTAATCCATTTTGTAAGGAAGAAACCTCCTTTATAACAGATCTCTTTTAACTCATGATAAAAATCTATTTCTTCCTTTTCTGAAACCACTGAAGTAAGACAATCATCAACATGGAAATTATTTCTGATGATGCTTTTACCTTGAGAACTAAATTGCTCTTCATTATCTTCAGCACATTTCCTGAGAGCAAAAGTGACAAAGTTGCTCCAAATAAATGAACTGTCATTATTATAGATGATTCCACTGTTTGATATCAACCTGATATGAAATATTATCTATTCACAGGCAAAGTCTTCTGAGTATATACACTTGGAAGATCGCAAAATTCATTGCTATTCAATCCAGCGATCTGTAAACCTGAAACTATATTTGTTTCAATGCTCCTTTCATCATTCATTGCCTTCAACAAGATCTGTGATCTTTTACCATGAAGAGTAAGTTTATTCATCAACACAACAGTACAAAATTATGCCATACTTCCTGGGTCAAGGAATGCACAAGTCTTCAGTATGAAGCTTCCTTTTTTTTTAACCTTAATCTGTACAGGAACTATTGAGAGAGCTCTGTCACTGGCCCCAGTAAGACTGTCTGAACCGAAGCAGAAGCATTCTCTTTTGACCATCTCTTTAGTCTTGGATTCAGATTGTTTGACTTCCTTCTCAACTTTACTTCATTGAGTATGCAGTAACTTGGGATGTTTTAAACTGCATATAATCACAACTGAGTCGCTTATTACAAATTTAGTTGATGTGTCCTTCACACAAGCAACCGAAACATATTCCATTCTTCTTTATAAAGGTTAATTTCTCATCATACGACCTTTTCTCCAATTGTGAATATTTTTCTAAACCATATTTATCTTTGCAATATGAACAGCTTTCCTGAAGAGTCTGATCTTTTTCCTTTGTTTTCTTGTTCTTTCTTGTGCTTGTATCAGACCCAGCAGTAACAAAGGTACTTCCCTTTGGTTTCTGTTGAGGCGATGATTAGACTTCTTTACATCCTTAGGAACCATTGAACTATCCTTAATATTTCCAAATACTGGTACAATGTTAACATACTCATGCCATTCCAAGAATTGTACAACATCCTCAAAAGTGGCATTCCTTCAGGAAATCATTTTAAGCTCTGCAGCTTTGGTTCTCCGTATGTCCTTCAGCTTGTAAAGTAATTTATTTATAATAATCGACAAATTAGCAAGCAAATTCAGCTCTTGCAAATATACACTACTTCCCATTGTGTTACATAATCCTCTCAGAAAGAATGCATAAGCTTATAAAGCCTTTGCATCTCTGATTTTAATGTTGGCCAAAAAAGAATCTTGTCTCTGTGGGCCCTTGCGATTTTATGTTCATCACCAATAATGATGATGCAATAATTTTTTTGCCCTTTTAAAACCTTGGTCTGGTTCTCTATATTGGCAACTTTTGACCAACTTGTCCTCCCGTATACGTAATGCAGATGATCTTTAGTGTTTTTAGTATTACTTTCAATGTGATGTTCAAAGGAATTTATGAACATCAGATATTGTAATGAATCTCCATTAAAAATTGGAATTTTCTTCTTGGGTAAACCATAGGAACCTCGTTGCTGTGCTAATATAGCATAAATTTCATTTCATTTTGCTATGTGTGATAATATATCGTTTTGTCCACCATGGTTTGCGACTGGTTGTCTTGTGGTGAATGGAGTTGGCTGAACTTGAACTGGTACCATAGGTGTTGGACCTTGATATGTAAGTGATGGCATTGGTGTAGATCCTTGACTTGTTGCTGTTTCTTCAACAACATGAAAAGACATCAATTGTTGAGTATGATCAAATTGCATGGTTGAACCTGGTTGAAATGCTCTTTCGAGAAGATTCATAAATTATGTGCTAGGAAAAGATTGAATGTCGCTAGCCCTTTCCACACGGTCAGTCCTTGACATTCAAGCACCAGCAGCATCAACCTTGTTCGAATATACCTGTTTCTTGTGGCCGCGGCACCCATTGACCTACTGGAATGTTAGGTGATATCCCTTTGGGTATTTCACTTTGAATGATAGATCTTGCAGAAGCTTAAGATAATGCTTTTACTTTGGCCACATTCATAGCATATTGTTCCTCAAAATCTAGTCTTTTTAAAAATATTTTCAATAATTTTTTTGATTTTCACTAGCCACTTGTAACTTCAGATGCTGATTTTTCATTTCAGCATCTCGCCTTAGTTGCTGTGTCTTCATTTCAACTTCTTGCCTTAGTTGAAGCAGCTTCTTCACTGATGGCTGCCTCTAATCTCATGCCAAGCATTATCTGTCCGCCACGCTGGCTCAAACTCATGATCAAACAGTTTTTTAAGAGGAGCTGTGTGCTCGAGGTCTCTAGCCCGTCGAGACTTCTTCTTATCCATCTTGAGCTCTTCACACTGCAGACTGTCTTCTTGCTGCTGCTTCTGTTTCTTGGGAACTGTAAACAAATTTGTATCTTGCATAGTCCCTTTAAGAGGATTTCTCTTGCTGAAGTCTCATGCTCTTCACAAACTGGTTTCCTTATCTCATGTTTTCAAAACATTCCTGGGCTTCCTGCCAACCTGACTAGTAACAATGGCTTTAGTTCTATCTTATCTCATTCCCAAGGCCACAGGTATCTTGCAAGACTTCAGCTGGTTTCAAACTGCACAATTCAAACAGACATAGCTGGTAGACATTTTCTCACAGAAAATTGCTTTTCGATTTAAAATCTGGTTGTAAATTTTCTCAGTGAAATTTCTAAGATTCTTTCTTCCAGAGTTCACAATTTTATCACTTTTCTTTGAATAAGAATGTAGATGTCACTTTCCAATCTCTCGTATTTCCCAATTTCAAAACAAGTAATCTTCACAGAAACACGAGTGATGATATTCCGAATGACTATATTATTAATCCAATAAATCAAACTTCGTATTTGGAGCTGTAAGTAGCTTTAATTCATTTATATAAATGGATAAATATTTTGCATAACTTCGTATTAAGATTTTCATAACTTGAGTAAATAAAGCATACAGTATAATGATAACAATATTCTTCTTTAAACAGTTACACCAAAATTAACATGATTAAAATGAAATAAGATGAAATAAAATGAATTCAAAGAAAAATATCTTGACGCTTACATCTCCTCCATGGTTTTTCAAGGAATGAAAGCAAGCCCTCTGCACACCCAGATACTACATGTGATGTCATAGACACTATGGTAACACTACAAACAACAATCTTTCTTAAAGGGATAGTCAAAAATTAACTACAAATCAAAAACTCAATGTTTTAACCTTTACAGACCCCACAAGGTCTCCACCCTATAGAAACCTTAGGTATCATATGCAGCAGTGATGCCCAAGGTCTGTCGGTGCGGCAAACAATCTCCATTTCCTCCAAGCTTCGAATTTGTCTTTAGCCAACTGCAGTTTATCCAGACGCAGCCTGTGCGCACTCGTGCATGCATGGGACGTCCATCAGTCAGAATGTGGTGCTGTACTCCATGTTTCAGTTGGGTCATCATGAACTGTGGAGTAATAATGCTGGGAAATTCCAAGAGTGTCATTAAGTCAAGGTGAGGTGTGGGCAATGCTGTGGGGAGCAGGGCAAGGGGCTCAAAAGTCTTCAAATTAACTCGACGGTGACCTTTGAGATCTATTAGGAGGCAGTGTGCTCACAAAAAAAAAATCAGCTCCCAGGCGTGGCCATGATACATCAGCAATAGTGAAGGACCAGCTGAACCATGTCGAGCTGTAATTGAATGGAATTGTCTGTGACCTGTACGTTTGGATGCTGCTGTTGTTGGTGGCTGTGAGGGGAGGGCTCCTCTTTTCTGGATGTGTATCTGGGCCAGAGGAGGGGAACACACTAACCTCAGCGCAAGTGTCAAGTAAGAACCAACAGCCTGAGTGTCAACCCCAGAGGAAAAGGAGGTTGTCCTTGTGGCTGGCCGCCATGGCCACTACCGATGGACAGGCTTGGCGTTTCCTGGATGTGTGCAGTGGGGATGGTGGTGGTGGGCTTCAGCTCCCCATCTCTGATGGTAAAAGCACCACTGCACTGTCTGCGCTGTGTCCGGTCAAGTCTGATGACGCACTGCTATCTAGAGTGAGCAGAGTTTGTGTCCTTTGCTGAGGCATCTCTATGCACCCAACCAAAAGTCCTCCATGCTGATTAGCATGCTAAAACTCATCAGCATGGGCTGCTAGATGACAGGGGTCATTAAATTCATTGTCTGTAAAAAAAAAGGCTGCTTGAAAAGCAGACAGAGCCTGTGTCCATCCATGAGTGCCAGCACCTCATTCATTAGGTGTGTCACCCAGGTCGTCCATATGGAAAAGTCGTGCTGCCCTGTTGCGTCGGGAAAGGCCTAAAATACATATGAGCACGACTTTGATGGCTTCATACCTGTTGTTGGCTGGACGCTGGTGTAAGAAATCAACAATGCACCCCACAGCGTCTTGGTCCAGGGTTGCAACGACATAATAGTACTTTGTTGCGTCAGCAGTCATCTGGCTCAGATGGAATCGGGTCTCGACTTGCTCGAACCAGACCAGTGGCTGTGAGGTCCAAACTACTGGAAGTTTGAGTGCAACGACATTCTAAGCATCCACAGTGAGGACCAAAATGTCATTTGGTCCATCGAGGTCACCAATGTGGTGGGACAACACTGTAGCGGCCAGAGAAGCAATAAAGAAGAGACACTACGAGCTGATAAGTGGACTAGTTTAATGGCATTCTTACAGTCCTTTAAATATCCGAGATACACGCACTCCCCACACCATATGACACCGGAAATAACGCAGCTCCCAGAAGCCTTAGCTTCATTAGTCCCTGGGAAACTCCCAGAGACTCCAGGGCCTGCAGAGACCAACAACTCTGAAGCTCCGGTGAGGTCCTCACAATGGTAATGCTTCTACGCAAGCAACAGAGTCATTGAGTTATGTTGCAGGAAAATAGACTTTCAGCCCAACTCATCTATGACAGCCAAGTTGCTACCCAAGTTGCCTGCCCCTTCGCCTGCATTCACCTCAAATACTTCGAAACTTTTTCTATTCATGTATCTGTCTAAATGTCTTTTTCATATTAAAATTGTCCCTGCCTTGACCACTTCCACTGTCACCTTACAACTATGGCCTCCAGTTTTAGACTCCTCTCTCTTGGGAAAAGGACTGTGACCATTCACCTTATCCATGCCCTCCTGATTTTATAGACCTTCAGAAGGTCCCCTTTCAGCCTCTAATGCTTTAGGAATAAAAGCCTCAGCCTATCCTATCTCCTCATAATACAAGCCCTCCAGTCATATTAATATCATTGTGACTCTTTCATGCATCTTTTCCAGCTTAATGACATCCTTCATATAGCTAGATGACCAGAACAACACAGAGTGATCCTCCAATGTCTTGTACAATTATAACTCGACTTCCCTGCTCCTCTATTCAGTGCCTTGACTGATGAAGACAAGTGTATCAAAAGCCTTCCCCACCATCCTGCCTACCTGAGTTACGCCTTGCACCTCTATGTCTCTGCTTTACAACATGTTCTTCCATGTCCATCTGCAATTTCGGCAAATTCACCAAAGTATCCTGTCAGGTTGTACTGCAAATTCACCTATGACTGACATATCATGTGTAAGTCTGTAGTCCTCTCCCTGCCCCTTCCTCTCCTCTGCAAACCTTTTTATTCAGGCGCCTGCCTGGTTTTTGGTCATACCTTGAGAAAGGGCCCAGGCCTGAAATGTTGGTTGCCTTTTACTTCCTCTAGATGCTGAGTGACCTGCTGACTTTCTCCAGCACATTTACATATAGAACAACAGTCACAGCACCTGCTGACTTTACTCTAACTCCTCTCAGAACTGCTCTGCTACACAAAACCAGAGAGTTGCGAAGGCAGCTCAAACATTCACACACAACCCCCTCCCCCATCTACTTTATCTATACTCTCCACAGAGTTCAGAAAGGACAAGAACTAAAGGACATAAGAGGAAACTTCTTTATGCAGAGAGTGGTGAGAGTATGCAACAAGCTGTCAGCTGAAGTGGTGAATGCAGGCTTGATTTTGACATTTAAGAAAATTTTTGATAGGTTCATGGATGGGAAGGATCTGGAGGGATGTGATCCGGGTACAGGTCAATGGGACTTGGCAATTCAGATTTCAAATTTATTATCAGAGTACATACATAACATCACAAACAAGATTTTTTTTTGAGGCGCAGAGTTAACACTTATTGATAATGTAAAAAAATGTTCACAATGTACACATGCAAACAAATAATGAATGTAAACCGATTGTGCCAGACAGAGAGAATTTTTTTAAAAAATCAATAAAGTGCACAAGAGTCCTTAAATGAGTCCCTGATTGAGTTTGTTGTTGAGGACTCTGATGCTGAAGGGGTAGCAGCTGTTCTGAATTTGATGGTGTGAGTCTTGTGGCACCTATACCTCTTTCCTGATGGCAGCAGTGAGAACAGAGCATGTGCTAAGTGGTATTGGTGTCCCCATACAAGACCGGTCAACACATTTTCCACCACACCTCGGTAGAAATTTGCCAGGGTTTCTGGTGTCAAACCTGTTCAAACTCCTGAGGAAGTAGAGGCACTGATGTGTTGGGTCCATGAAAGATCCTCCAAGATAGTGACTTCCAAGAACTTAAATTTGCTCACCCTTTCCACTTCTGATCCCCAATGGTTACTGGATCGAACACCTCTGGTTTTCCCTCCCTAAAGACAATAATCAGCTCCTTAGTTTTGGTTGTTGTTGGTGCATCATTCAGCCAAATTTTCAATCTTGCTCCTGAACGCTGACTCATTGCCTTTCTTTATACCACAAACTACTGTGGTATCATCAGCAAATTTGTAGATGGTTTTATTGTTGTACCGAGCCACATAGTCATAGATGTAAAGTGAGTAGAACGGGAAACTGTTCAACAGGCTTTATTCTACATCAACTTCCACAGAGCTGGCTGTGAGAGTACTGTGCAAAGCTCTAAGATTGACGTCAACGGGCCAGATGTAGCTTATATCCCGGAGGGTGTTTGGCAGCCGACTGGGTGGGGCTTGGTCCATTCATGTCGGCTGATTGACAGCCAGCCAGGTGTTGCCTTGTCCTCCAGTGCTCTTCTGCAGGTACACAGGTCGCCCCCTGCAGTGGGCTAGTGGTGTATCACCACAATGACCAGGTGGACGAAGGACACAATTACTTTTAGTGTCACCCAAGAGATGGACACTTGCTAATGACAGAGAGAAGCTGATGTTCTTGGTGGTTCAGGCAACATCGTGGATAGAAATGATCTTCGATTGATATTCAATATTTCAGAATGGACACTTTTGGTGTTTCTCTACGGTACTCCTCCATTGTGAAGTTGTTGCATACAAACGTGCTGGAGAAATACAGCAGCTCACACAGCCTCCAGAGGAAGTAGAGGGTAAACAACATTTTGGGCCTGGGCCCTACGTCAGGTATAAAGAAAACCAGGCAGACACTTGAATAAAAAAATGCTCCTCTCCTTGCCCTTCCTCCATCCTCTCTGACTACCCTCACCCCACCTTTTTATTCAGGCGCCTGCTTGTTGTTTCTTTCATCTGACGAAGGACCAGGCCTGAAATATTGGTTACCCTTTACTTCCTATGGATGCTGCATGGCCTGCTGAGCTTCTCCAGCACTTCTGTACATTGCATTCAACCCCAGCAGCTGCAGATTCTCTTCTTTAAATCTGAAGTTGAGTTGAATATAGAGCTTTAGAGGACTGTAATGTAATACAAATGAAAAATTTAAATTGGATTGCCCCTCCTTGCACTTCTATAGAACAACATAGATAGGTCAGAATGGGAGTGGAATGGAGAATTAAAGTACCAAGAAATTGTCACAGATTGAACAAAGGAGTGTTGCCCAAAAGTCACCCAATTTGCATTTGGATATTCCATTGTAGAAAAGATACGTTGCAATAATCCCTTCCACACCACCATCCCTCCTAGGAAGTGGGCAAACTTATCGGACATGCTGCACTTGAGGATCCTTTCCCACTGCACCATGATTTCCTGGTTCATCAGGAACTCGGGATTTTAAGGGGGGGGGGGTTGTGCCTCCAGCTGTGATGTCATGAGTGACGTATTACATTACTCGCAGGGCAGTGAATTCGTAGCAGGAACAAAACACGTATTTTTTCCCACGGTCTTTTATACACATATGTGCTCAATGTATAAAAGACCGTGAGAAAAAACACGCAGAATTTAATAAGATATACTTGTCATTATTCCCTAAACAATAGAGTGTAACCACAATTTACATAGCATTACATATTAGGCATTAAAAGTAATCTTGTTCTCTTTGGGACCTTTTAAAAAAAACATTATAATGTCTCCATAATTATTATTATTAGTGGACTTCTTAACTTGGCCAGCAACCCTCATAAAGTGGGGCTTGATTATTACTTTAGGAATATATGGTTTTTTTTTCTTTTACTTTTCTCCATTGAATAACATGGGTTCATATATACCTTATTTATTGTTACTTGATACTTGTAACTTGATATTAACTTACTTTATTATTACTATATGTACCTGTGTATTTTGCATGTATTAAAACCAAAGATTGAAAAAGAAAGAAAATTAATCTTGTGATTAATCTTGTGAGTGCCCCGCTGGCTGCACTGACAGCTTAGCCGACTGAACAGTCATATTTCACAGCGTGGCACTCTGATAGACTGACGCGAGCACACACTAATGTTACCCAGTAAATTCAAGTAGACCATTCATACCGCCACAGAGCGATTAATGAGTTAACTTGGCCGAGCTCAGACCCTTGCCCCCAAGAATCACAGCCTAGTTGATTTTAACTCACCCTGCCCGGTTGGGATGTTTCCCACTGCTTGATTACTGGATAAAAACCCACTAAATTACCTGGTTCAACCCACATGTACTTGGCAGTGTGAAAGGGGTTAACTGCTTTCATTTGAAGAACAGAATGCATTTTTGGGTAGCAAAAGCGAGGAGGTAAAAAAAAGTGCTGCATCTCCTGCGGTTGCCTGGCAAAGTGATGTCAAAAAGTGGTATTGCTGAGGATGGTCCCTTCAGAATGCTGAAAGAGGGTGGGGAAGAGAAGATGTGTTTGGCGGTGTTTGGAGAATGTAATTTCAGAGCCTGATGGGGTGCAAGGTCAGGACAAGGGGAATCCTGCCCTTGCTTCAGCCAGGTAGAGTGAGTGGAAAACAAAGGCAAGGGAAATCACAGTGGAGAGAGAGCCTTGTCAATCTGTGGGCTAAAGGATCTGTTCTTGTGCTCATTATAATGTGCAAAGTTAGATCATCAAAATTGATATCATGGAGATTGAGAACTGGGAGAATAGAATGGAGTCCTCTCTGAAAGCAAGATGAGAGGAGCCACCTCCAAGATGTCTGCAAAAATGTTGCTAAAATTCTGTGGTTAATCCAGGGATGGAACTGAAGCAAAGGAAAAGCTAGATATAAATTGAAATAGGATGGAAACAGGCACCAAGTTTCGAGTATAGGGCAAGCAGGTTTCCATTAAACCTGCCTTTTCTTCTCCCTCCCCCCTTTTCTGGTCCTTCCAGTTCTTTACCCACACAGCCCTACCATTCCCCCTCTCCCTCATTGATGCTGTCCCCTCCCTCCTTTCCCCCCTGCTACTCTTTAGTTCAGACACTTGCCAGCATTCCCTCATACTTTGATGAAGGACTCAAGCCCAAAATGTTGCTTATGTATCTTTACCTTTGCTACATAAAGGACACTATTTGACCTGCTGAACTTCTCCAGCATTTTGTGTTTTTACTTCCACCATGGTGTCTAAGAATTTTGTAATTTACAAGTAGAGACACTTTCTTCACAGCGCTATTATTGAGTTGAGTCTAAGAAAGATCCTCCAAAGGGCCTTTCTTGCCAGGCCTCCACCTGGAGGCCGGCTATAAGTGCAGAGGGAAAACATAAACTTACCTTTCATGGAACAGCCCTAAAAAGTTGCTCCTGTGACGCATTCATGTAGTGCCCTCTGGAGCCAATGGAGCGCCACCCATCATAAATACGCGGTAGAGCAATGGCTGTCTTCCCTACCCGTAATTCCCCACGCAGCTAGAACTGCTCTGTGTTTCCCAGGTCAGTTCCAGCTACATGGGGGATTATGGGTAGGGAAGACGGCCATTGCTTTGTTGTGTTCTGAGCCGCAGGGGGTGCCCTCAAAGGCTGAAGTGTCCGGTGAGGTGTCACAGCCTGCACCGGCCACTCCTGCGACTGCCCCTGCCTTGACGGCCCCCACTGCCCTGACAGCCCCTGCCTTGACGCCCCCACCAACCGCCCCCAACTGGTAAGCTCCTGCCGGCCGCCCCTGACCAGAGGGGGTCATGGAGGGAGAGGAGTAAATGGGTGGGAGGGAGAGGGGAGATGAGTCACTGGCTGAGGGTGTCATCATGATGTCATCATCCCGCCCCTGACCAACCGTTTGCAGCAGCTGTACATTCATGTGAGGCAGCGGAGTGCAGCGCTCTGCTGATTATCCTTCCCCCAGAGGGATTGCAGTCGGCGCCTTGGAGCTGGCCATGGCGCATTCATAGAGGTAAGTCTCATGACATAAAGGTGGAGAATCTCCACCTTAACATTCAGGCTTTTTCACTGCATGAAGGGGCCTTAAGAGAGTGACTCACAAAAACTTAAATTTGCTCACCCTCTCCTGGGGACTAACATCAATTACTCGGCAGACAAGGCTTTAAACTGATGAGAACTTTAATACATCAAAATGATAGACAGTAAAGCGGAAAATGCCAGGAAGGAACAAAAAAATCTAACCAAGCATGTGGGTAAAAATCAAATCAGTCGTGAAACCTGTAGAAAGTCACCATTTTAGGCTCTTCTACCTGAATGTCCGGAGCACTTGTAACATGTTTGTCAGGTTGATGGCAGGAAGCAAACGAGTGTGAATTAAAAGAAATCACAGGTGCATGGGTAATCAGGAATGGGCACTCCAGGATAATTGAGCAGACCAAGAACATCTGCAGCTTTTGTGTTACTCCAGGAGAATTGATGCTTCAAAAGAATAAGCAAACGGTGAAAGAGAGGGAGGACAGTTAAAAAAGGAAGTCATCAATGCAATAGTAAATAGTGACATGGATTCAGTGGATCATGAATGAATTCAATGAATGCTGGAAATATTCAGATCAGGACACATCAATAGGAAGAGAAACTGAGCGATTGACACTTCCTCAGCACTGCGAAGGAGACAAAAAAGGATTGTTAAGCTACAGAGGGGAGTGTGGGGAAGGGTGGTTGTGTTGCACTCCCTCAAATCCAGTCTATTGCATTCAGTGTTGACAATGCAGTCTCTGTAGTGGGGAAACCAAACACAGATTGTGTGACCACTTTTGCTGAATTCCAAGGCCCACGGAACTTATTGTAGACTTAAGGAGAGGAAAACCAGAAGTGTATGATCCAGTGATCACTGATGGATCATCAGGAGTGGAGAGGGTGATCAAATTTAAATTCCTAGGAATTATTAGGCCTTTTCAAACTGCCGCATAAAATGGTGTTAGAACCCCAGTTACACAGCAGTTAGAAAGGGTCTGACCCAGTCAACCTCATTGGAATCCAATTGGGTCCCTGACCTACCTCAGAGGTAGGCAGGGAACCCAGTTAAACTTACTTAGGTCGTGTCCAAGGGCAATTTGAAAATGAAAATGGCTGACCCACTTACTCCAGTGACATCAACGCTTGCATGCGTGCGTAACCAGGCAGCTAGCATCTGAACATCCAGTAGTACTTCCAGTGAGTACGTGTTGCGTCATTGCGAAGGCAGGATCCCCCTGTAAGCTACCCAGGTACTGCAGTTTAAAAGAGGCGATTATCTCAGAGGATCTTTCCTGGATCCAATATACATACTGTGAAGAAAGCACATCAGTGCCTCTACGTCTTCAGGAGTTTTCAGAGGTTTGGTATAACATCGGAAACCTTGGCAAATTTTTGCAGATGTGGGGTGGAAAGTGTGCTGACTGATTACTTCACAGTCTGGTATGGGAGCACTAACACCTCTGAGCGGAAAGCCCTGCCAAAGATATTGGACACCGACATCGCAGGAAAAACTCTTCTCACCATGAGAAAATCTATCTGGAGTGCTGCCATCAGAGAGCAGCAGCAATCATCATGAATCCACACCATCTAGAACATGCTCTGATATTGTTGCTGCCATCAGGAAAGAGGTATACATAGTACACGTCCTGTGGCAACTATCAGGTTCAGGAATAGTTGCTATCCCTAGACGAGAGGCTCAGAGACTCATTTAAGGACTCTTAAAACCCTTGGTGACAGCACTTATGGATATTGGTTAATGCCAGATAAGTGAATGTTCTGGTTGCTTGAGATTGTGTGTTGCATGGATTGACAAACAAACCATGAGGGGGCGCCAATTTTAAACTTTTTTTTAGCAATTTATTTTTTTCTGTGGTTTTTTTGCTGCTTGCTTGAGTCTGCCAGTTGCTTGAATTCCGGATTATGGGAATTTTATAGTAATTATCAATGAATATATATTTTTCTCTATTTGCAGTTTGTTTACATTTATTTCTTTTGATTACAATTTTCCTTTTGTAAAGGAATATTGTCAACATTGAGAGTCTTGACGAAGGCTTCAGGCCTTGCATGTTGCATGACCTGGTGAGTTTCTCTAGCACGTCTGTGTATTGCATCCTCCATGTCCTTCTCCTTGGTGAATACTGATGTAAAGTACTCACTTAGTACTTCGCCCACACCCTCTTAGCTTCAAGCAAGGGCAACACGATGGTACTGCTATGGGGTTATTCAGGAAGAATCTGTTTTTAAGCCTGTATTGGCAGGCTTTCACGCTCTTAAGCCTTCTCCCCAATGGGGGGAGGCAGAAGAGAGTGTGCTGGGATGTGATGGCTCTTCCATGGTGTTTAATTTTGTTCTATCTCTATCTAAATAATTATAGAATTGCTTGTTATGACAAGAACTGCACTGGAACTTTAGTTATCAACAAGGCATGCATTTGAATTAAAGAAATTATACATTTACAATTATGTTATAGAATGGAAAATGATCACAATTTTTTTGACCAGGTTAAACAAATTAATGATGTGCTTGGAGAGCTCAGAAAAGCAACAAAAACTTCAGGACAAAAGCTGCATTTTTCAATTAAAAATTTAAAACATTTTGAATAGGAGTGCAGAGGTGGCCAAACCACGGCTCGCGAACAACACGTGGCTCTTTGACATATAATGTGTGGCTCACAGAAATACGTTGGCTGAGACAGGAATGGGAGTTTTAGTAGGCATGGCTTGTGATTACATGATTGTTGCAGCTCTCAAATATCTCATGTTTATCATATGTAGCTGTTGCGTTAAGTAGGTTTGCCGACCCCTGGCGCTGCAGTTAGCACAACACTGTTACAGCACCAGCAATCAGGACTGGGGTTAGAATCCTGCGCTGCCTATAAAGAGTTTGTATGTTCTCTCTGTGTCCGTGTGGGTTTCCATTGGGGGTTCTGGCTTACTCCCACTTTTCAAAACATGCTGGGGACTGTAGGTTAATTGGGTGCAATTGGGAAGCATGGGCTAATGGGCTGAAATGGCCTGTTGGCTTGCTGTATGTCTAAATTAAAATTTAAAAATTAAATAGGAAAAAAGTTTTTTTTAATAATTTCTCTTTTTAAAGTTATAGGCCTGAGAAAAGCACTCATTATTTTAGATAAGCCAGAATCACTATTTTGTGTCTTCATTGAACGTTAAATTTTCAAGACCTATCTGTAGCACTATATTGCTGATGTGAACTGAGAGGAAACTTCTGTGCCTGTTTTTTTGTGTAAACCAGAGGTTTTCAAACATTTTCTTTCCACTCGCATACCACTTTAAGTAATCCCAATGCCATAGGTACTCTGTGATTAGTAGGGGATTACTTAAAGTGGTATGTGAGTGGGGAAAAAAAGGTTGAGAATCACTGCTCTAGACCCAATTGTGACCGAAATATTTTGCTTGAGAAAAATTGTCATTGGCCTATTTCCTTTGGAGTTAAAAAACCGTGCATATAATGAGTGAATTTTTAAAAATATTTTAACTTTAAAGAAAATACAGAATATCGGACTCAATTAATATAACAACAATAAGACATTGAATATATAATCATAGAAAAACACTCACAAGGTCCAAAAAAAGGAGAGTCCTTCTTCTCCCAACGCCCCTCCACAGATTCAAATGAAAAGGAGACAGTCAGCAGGGAATAGAGGGAGATAAAAAGAAAGAAAATGGAAAAGAAAAAGAAACAGGAGCAAGGTTCGACATCTCAGAGTCACATCATTTTAAAAGTATTGCATTTTTAATAAGGAGTACGCTAAATGACAAATATCGAAATAAATTATACAATCTGGGCATTTAAGTAATCTAATTAAGGTTGCCAAATTTCGACGTACATACTACATCGATTCCTAAGACTATAAGTAACCTTCTCAAGGGGAATACAACTTTGCACATCCACGTTCCAACAATCAATATGAAGCAGGGAATTAGATTTCCATGTTGCTGCTATACAATTCCTGGCTATTGACAATGCACTTTTAATAAATTTAGATTTACTTCTGGAGAAGTTATCTTTTATAACTGCCAAATTCCCCAGAAGACACAATTCCAGGTCTAGAGGGAAGTTCACCCCCACAATTTTTGTCAACACTTCTCCCAATTCCATCCAAAAAGGACATAACAAGTGAATTAGGGACAATTAAAACAGTGATTTTCAAACATTTTCTTTCCATTCACATACCACCTTAAGTAATCCCTTACTAATCACAGAGTACTTCTGGTGTAAACCATTAGCAAAGGATTCCAGCTGATATCTTTTTGACAGTACCCAAACACAACACAAAGTTTGTAGATGTCACCACCACAAAAGTGACACCTAATCCTCTCCAGGAATGATTTTTTAAAAATTATTTTAACAATGCAACACAGCAGATGGACCTTCCGGTCCACGAAATCTGTGCCGCCCAATTACACCCCATGAACCTACCAATCCCATACGTTTTGAAGGGCGGGAGGAAACCGGAGCACCTGGAAAAAATCCACACCAGTCACGGGGAGAATATAAACACTTTACAGAGAGCTCCAGAATCGAACCCAGGTTACTGGCGCTTAATAAATAGCGTTGTGCTAACTGCTTCTGCTGCTTTGCTCTATATCGGTGTTTGGTCAAAAGGTTTCAACAAATTTATCAGAATCAGAATTTATTGACACAAACAAAATTCATTCTTTTGTGGCAGCGTCACAGTGCAAACATTCATATAAACCACCTTACAAAAATAAATTAAAAATAGTGCATGAAAGTAAGGCAGTGTCTTTGGTTCACTGATCATTCAGGAATCTCATGGCAATGGGAATAAGCTGCCCTTGAGCCACTGAGTTCTCGTCTTTAGCCTCCTGTACCTTTTTCCCCAATGGTAGCAGAGTGAAGAAGACATGGCTTGGCTGGCGGGGATCCTTGTGGATAGAAGCTGCTTTATTAAGACACCAGCTCTTGTAGATGTCCTCAATGGAGTAAAGCCGAGTGCCCATGATGTCGCAGGTGAGTTAACAACCCTCTGGAAATTTTTCTTGTCCTGAGCATTGACACCTGTGTACCAGGCAGTGAAGCAACTAGCCAGAATGCTCTCCACCTTATAAATTTTCGAGAGTCTTCGGTGTCATACCGAATCTCCTCAAATCGACATGGAGGCTCCAGAACAGATCCTCGGCGATGCTGACACCCAGAAATTTGATTTTCTTGACCCTCTCCTTCGATGAGGACCAGATTGTGTTATCCTGCACTCCTTCAGAAGTCCATTATCATATATGTCTTACTAATGTTGAGTGCAAGGTTGTTGGTGTGACACCACTCATCTTTCTGATCTACCTCCTCATTGCCGTTTGTGTTTCTGCCAACAATCGTGATGCCATCAGCAAATTTGTAGATAGCATTGGAATTGTGCCTGGCCACACAATCATGGATGTATAGTGACTAAAGCAATGGGCTAAGCACATATCAGATGTACATGTAAAAGACCCATGTATTTCTATTCTGTTCCCTGACTGTCAATTAAGTTTTAATCACGTCAGTTTATTACCTCAGATCACCCATGCTTTTATTTTCAGCCCCCATTTGTTATGTAGGAGCATCTTAAATTCTAAATAAACAAAAGCCACAAGTTCTCCTTCAACACATTCCACAAGTTAGATTCAAAATCAAGTAATGATTTCCCTTTTGTAAATTCATGCTGACACTCTCCAAACCCTTTACAGCTTCAGTCTTTACTTCTTCCATAATAGGTTACTAGATCCCCATAGAGTGAAGAATAATATGGGCAAATCTCCAAATGGGAACAGGCAAAGCACTAACTTTTAATGCCAAGAGCTGTATCACAGCCTCAAGGTGGAACACAAACATATTGAATCAGTACAGCCTACTAACTAATCAGAATTCCCACAGCTCAGATCTCATGTCTCCTCCTACAGACAGAACAAGAAGAATACTTCCCAATAGTTATCTTACATCCCACTAGCCCTGCATTCAACAGAGCATACTTTAGAATGGCAGTTCCAACAGGATTCAACCACAAGACACATTTGCCCCTTCCTCCCTTATAGCATTCACTCCCTTTTAAACTCCCTTCTCTGATCTTCTGTCCCACTTTCCATTTCTCTTTGCATCATGCATCCACCTACAAGAGGTGAAAAACCTGTCCTCTCACCTCTTCCCTTCCCACCAGATAGGGATACAGACTTTAATTCCAGCTGAATCTAGTCTACTGCATTCTAACTTCACTGTATGGAGAGACCTTGCAAAGATCAGGTGATCACCATGCAGAACAGATGCACTCAGCCTGCAAGAATAACTTGAGGTTACAGTTCCTGTGATTTTAATTCAGCCTCCCACACTGATCTTTCCGACTGTGACCTCCTTCTCCACTTCAAAGAGACCCAATGTAAGCTTAGGAACAACAGCTCATCTTCTGTCCTAGTACATTGAGGCCTTGTGGACTCAACGATGAATTTGCTGCCTTTCTTCCTGTGGACATTAAAACCATTTCCACCTGCCATCCTTTTCCCTCTGTTCAGCCTGGTTTGCAAGTCCCAGGATGCTAAAATGACACAAGCAGCAAATTAAACAGCTGTGCCATCACATCCCATCTGCAGCATGTGTTCCTCCATCAGATAACGTCCCTGGGGTTCACCGACATTTTGCTGCTACCCTGACAAAATTATATGTGTTCAACAACTGAAACTTTAACTGTTTCACTTTCCACATATGCTGCCCAACCTGCTTGGTCCTTCCAGCATTTTTACATGCTGTGTGATCTTTTCTTTTCCACCTCACTTAAATTGAGCCTGTTGGGTAAGTATCACCATTAACTGATTAATGATCTGGTAATCATTCCCTTGAAGCTACCAACTCATCCTCCACAGACACTCCCCTTTCTCCTACACTTCTCTCTCCCACCCGAAAACAACAGTTCTGATGAAGGGTTGCAGACCCGATACATGGGTCATTTCTCTTTGCATATATACTGCCTGACATCCTGTGGCCTGTCACTAAGTAAATCATTCCAAAGTGTTTATATTTATTTTATATCATATTTTTATGTGATTAGCATATGATGTGTATTGTATGTGTATGTGAGCGCCCCATGTTCCAGAGAACACACTGTTTCATCTGGTTGTATATGTACAGATGATAACAAAGTTAAACAAGAAAGTCTGCAGATGCTGCGGTTAAGTGAAATAGACAAAAGTGCTGGAGAAATGAAGGGTAGCCAACGTTTTAGGCCTGGGCCCTTTGTCAGGGAGGAGCAAAAACAGGCAGCAGGCACCAGAATAAAAAGGTGGGGAAAGGGGAAGGAGAGGGGCACAGGCTAACAGGTAAGAGGTCATAGGAAGGTGGAGGAGAAAAAAGCCTGAGAAGTGATAGGAGGAGAAGGGTGCTCTCTGATAGGAGAGAGAAAGGAAGGGGATGGGTAGCTGGAAGAGTCAGAGGGATGGGGAAAGAGAGAAACTCAGGGAAGGGGATTAACAGAAATTGGAGGTCAATGTAAATGCTGTCTGGTTGGAGAATGCCTAGACAGAATACAAGGTGGTGAATAATAAAAGGTGTAATCAACTTGAACTTGACTTGCTAAGTTTTTCCCAGCATCTTCTATCTTTGAATCTGAACCAAGAATAAATACCAGATAGGATCTAAATCACGAAAATGAGCCAGTCTATTAAAAGATGCATCACCTGAGATTTTAAAAGTAAGGTCTTACCTCAGTTATTGGGATGTCACCTTTCAATTCAGTTGTGTGGCAGGACAACAAACCGATTAGATGAACCATTTTAGCACGGCTGAAACAAAGAGAATACAGTTTAATTATTGAAGAACCAAATTGGATGATTCCAACAGTTTCCTTTTGCAGAAAACCAAGCCAACGTTTCTCCCTCTATCAACACTGTCAAAATAGTAATGCTGTGTTTTTGGGCCTTTGCTGAATTCAAAGGGCTGCTGCACATCCAGCGTCACTCCCCTTGTATGAAGCACTTTGTGGCATCCTAAAAGGGGCATAAAATCAGTGTAGAAATTACATCTGTCTTTCTTGGAGTGAAACCCTTCATCAGATGCTGTTATTGGAGTAAATACACAAAAATGCTAGGGAAACTCAGCAGGTCTTGCATAAAGATATATAATTAGCGTTTTGGCCTGAGCCCTTCTTCGAGCAAAAAGAAGACATTTCCTTTCTTTTTCTCCTTCACCATTCTGGTAACAGGGAAGAGGTACTTTAAAAAAAAAATTTCTTTGGTACATATTTGTATTAAAGTTCAGTTTACAGCAACCTGGGAACTATTTTTATGTTAATCAATAAAATCCATAGATGCTGCGGTCGAGCAAAATACACAAAAGTGCTGGAGAAACTCAGCAGTTCATGCTGCATCCATAGGAAGTAAAAGATATCCAATGTTTTTGAGCCCTTTGTCAGGTACTTTGATTACCATTTAATTCCTTTGGATGCTGTATGACCAGCTGAATTTCACCAGCATGTTTGTGCATTGCAATTATTCATACAACTTGCCTAGATTTGTTCCAACATTCTGGACTGTTATCCTTAGAAAACTTTATTGGAGTTATATAATGGCCACAAAACATACTGTTCTAAGATAAATCTTTAAATGTTCTTCATGAGAAGGCCATCATCACGGTAAAATCATCTGATGCAAAAATCACACAGGCCTCTCAACAATAAGTTCTCACTGCCCTCCTGTGGCCAAACCAAATATATACTCAATTTCACACTGCAGCTCATCGCTGAGATAACAGTTTATTGTTGTACACCAATATAATGTACATATGCACTGAAATTCTTACTTGCTGTGGCCACACAGGTACTTGCATAAAAAAACTACAAAAGCATACATTAAATTAGCACAGTTCAGAAAGAGCTGGTAAGTATTCACAGCTGCTGTTAGGGCAAGAAAAAAGTGCTGTTTCAACAATGCAGACAGGTCTTTTAGTGATCCCAGAGAAGTTTATGGTAGTATGGGGAGGTACAAGAGCCTGATTGCCATTGAATTAATTTCCATCTTGCATTCCTCTGCTCTACTTAGCAGCTGTATCACACAAAACAATACAGCACACGAAAAGGCCCACAAAGTCAATGCTGACCATGCCAAATTAAACTCACCCTATTTGCCTGCATATGGTCTGCATCTGTCTAAACATCATCAAAAGGTTATTATCATATCTGTTTCTACTACCTTCCCTTGCACAACGTTACCTTTCATTTCCTGTGTGAAAAAAATTGCATTGTTAATTTCCCTTGCAAACTTTCCCCTTCCCACCTTAAACTGGTGCCCTTCAGTATTTGTCATTTCCACTCTGGTATGCAGACTCTGACTAACTACCCTACCTATACCTATTATAATTTTATAAACTTCCAATTGGTCACCCCTCTGCCTCCAACATGCCAGAGAAAATAAACTCGTTTATCCAAACTTTCATCATAGTTAACACACTCTATCCAAGCAATATCCTAGTGAAACACTGCTGCATCTCTCCAAAGCCTTTACATCCTGCAGTAGTGTCCAGAATTCCACATATTACTCCAAATGTAGCTGAACAAAGGTTTAGACACAATCAGCTTCGACATGATTTTCCATCTTTTATATTCAATGACTGACCCTTACCAACTCACACTAAGTTGGGGGTAATGTGTTGTCATGGATAGAAGAATAGTTAACCAATAGAAGGCAGAGATTTGGAATAAATGGGTGTTTCTCTGGTTGGCAAGGCTTAGTGAAGTGCCACAGGAATTGGTATTTTGTCCATAACTGTTCACAATAAACATAAATGATTTGGAGGAGGGGATAGAGTGGATGGAGCATAACTAAGTTTGCTGATGACACAAAATTGAATGGATAAACAAATTATGTGGAGGACACAGAGTCTGCAGAAAGATATAAAGTAAGTGGGCAAGGGTCTGGCAGATGGTTGTTAAGTGTTGTTAAGTGTTACTTAGCAAAGAAAAATGGTAGATTGAACTCATTTAAATGCTGAAAAATTACCCCATGCTGTTGTGCAGAGACCTGGGAGTGCTTGTGCCAAAAAATTGTTAGCTTGCAGGGTGTAAAAGGTAATCAAGAAGGTAAATGAGCTATTGGCCTTCATTGCTCCAGGGATTGAATTTAAGAATTGCAAGTGCATAAGGTATTGATGAGGCCAAACCTGGAGTACTGTGTACAGCTTTGGACTCCCTACTTGAGAAAGGAAATAGAGGGTTTGACGATGGTGCAGAGTAGTTCACCAACTGATTCTCGAAATGAAGGAGATATCTTATGAGGAGAAACTGAGTATTGTTTCTCCTGGAGCCTCCATGTTGATGCAATCACTAAGAAGGCTCGCCAGCGGCTATACTTTGTGAGGTGCTTGAGGAGACGCATGTCATCGAAGACTCTCAAAAACTTCTACAGCTGTATCACGGAGAGCATTCTGGCTGGTTGCATCACTCTCTGGAATGGAGGCGCCAAATCTCAGGACAAAAATAAACTCCAGAGAGTTGTTAACTTGGCCTGCGACATCGCAGGCACCAGACTTCACTCTATCGAAGACGTCTACACGAGGCGGAGTCTTAAAAAAGCAGCCTCTATCCTCAAAGTCCCCCACCACCCAAGCCATTCTCTCTTCACTCTGCTACCATCAGAAAAGAGATACAGGAGCCTAAAGATGAGCACTTAAGCACACAGGGATAGGTTCTGCCATCAGATTCCTGAATAATTAATGAACCAAAGATACTGCCCTACTTTTCAAGCGCTACTATTTTTATTATTTTTTATATAATGTATTAAGAAGGTTCATACAGAGATGCTGCCGCAAAACACCGAATTTTGTGATTTGTTCATGACAATGAAATTTAGAGGGATGATGAGGGAACTTACAGAGATATATAAATGTATGAAAGGAATAGATAATGGAAGCAGGGATATTATTTTCATTGGCAGAGGAGACTAAAATTATGGCAGGGGTGGCCAAACCCGTGGCTCTGACATATAATGTACGGCTTGCGGAAAAATGTTGGCTGAGACAGGAATCATACGACCCAGTGCTCACAGTGGTAGTGTTAATGACTGTGGCTTGCGATTACGGTGCGTATAGCTGTGCTGTTGGCAGTGAAAATAGCAGTGTAAGTGTGATCCAGAACGACCCAGCTACCCACCCTCCAGAAATCCCAGTACCCCAAATGCTGATTTACCACCTGGTCTGGGCTGCGTAGCAGAGCTCTTGATGCCCCCAAACAATGCAGGTATTTATAGGAGTCAAAAATATATGTATATGTGTACTTTTTGATTCTTGAAACAATACAAATTAGCAGTTTAAAAACTACATTCATGTATATATTATTACATACATATATTTCTCAATATTTATATAAAACTTTGGATCAAAATGTGCATGCAAGAATAAAAATATGTACGTAATGCTTTTTCATGTTTTGTAGCTCTCAAACATGTGAAGCTTATCATGTGTGGCCCTTACGATAAGCAGGCTTGGTCGCCCCAGGATATACTGTAGCATAACAATTTAAGGGAGTAGATTTAAGACAGAGATTAGGAGGTATTGCTTCTCCCAGAGAATAAAGAAACTGTGGAATTCTTTGCCCAAGGAAGCAGTAGAGGCTGCCTCACTGAATATATTCAAGACACAGATAGATAGATTTTTGATTATTAGGGGATTTAAGGGTCATGGAGAACAGATGGGTAAGTGGAGCTGAGCCCATGGCCAGATCTATTTAAAATCTATACTATTTAAAATCTGGTGTCAGGAAGGAGGCGCAGGAGCCTGATGATGAACACAACATTACAAAAACAGCTTCTTCCCCTCTCAGTTGATAGTGTCATGTTAACTTTTCCAGTGCAATTGTATTTTGTTATTCCATTGGAATTGTCTTACACAATTATGTAATAATTTAAATAAATTTTAATTAGTACAATAAGCAATGAGGGGTGAAAGTGTTGATGGACAGGCGCGAGAATGCATCCGCTACCACATTGTCCTTGCCTGTCCTGTGCCGGATGTCGGTGGTGAACTCCGACATGCAGGAGAGGTGGCGCTGTTGCCTGGCTGACTACGGGTCCTTGGCCATCGTGAGTGCCTGGGTGAAGGGCTTGTGGTCTGTGAAGGCCATGAAGGGTCTGCCCTTCAGGAAATAATGGAATGGTGGATGGCCAAGTACAGCACCAGTAGCTCCCGATCGAATGTGCTGTACTTGAGCTCCAGCGGGCGCAGCTGCTTACTGAAAAAGGGCAGTGGGTGCCATTGTCCATTAAGCCATTACTCCAGAACTCCCTCGACTGCCATGGCTGAGGCGTCCACTGAGAGCGCCGTGTGTGCCTTTGGGCGTGGGTCCAGCGTAGTGCTGGCAAGGGCTTCCTTCGTTGCCATAAAAGCCTTGTCCGCCTCTTCCAACCAGGATAAAGTATTTTCCTTTGCAGCGATCAGTGCGCACAGTGGACACGTGGTACGGGCGGCACCGGGGATGAACTGATAGTAAAAGTTCACCATCCCCACAAACTTCTGCAGGCCTTTAAAGGTGAATGGTTTGGGGAAATGTTGGACGGTCGCCACCTTCTCCGGTGCCGGAGCAGCCCCAGCCACCGAGATGGTGTGCCCCAGGAACTGCAGCGACTGCTTGACAAACTGGCATTTGGCCACATTGTCCATGAGGCCGAAGTCCCCCAGCCGGGCAAATAGGGTGCGGAGATGAGCCTTGTGTTCTTCACGGTAGCAAATGGTGATGAGGATATCATCTAGGTAGATGAACATGTCCAAATCCCTACCAACTGTGTTCATGAGGCGCTGGAATGTCTGGGCCGCGTTCTTTAACCTGAAAGGTATCTGGAGGAATTCGAAAAGACCGAACGGGGTGATGATCGCAGTCTTTCCCACGTCGCCGGGGTGCACTGGGATCTGGTGATATCCCCGCACTAGGTCGACATTGGAAAAGATTTGCGCGCCGTGGAGGTTGGCAGAGAAGTCTTGTATGTGAGGGACCGGGTACCTGTTGGGTGTTGTTGCATTGTTCAGCCATCGGTAGTCTCCATAGGGTCTCCAGCCCCCAGACGATTTGGGAACCATGTGGAGCAGTGATGCCCAGGCACTGTCCGAACGCCAGACAATCCCCAACACTTGCAGCCTTGAAAATTCCTCCTTCACCTGTTGTAGCTTTTCAGGTGGCAGCCATCTGAGTTTGACATACAACGGGGTGTCTTCTGTGGCGATGTGGTGGAACACTCCATGCTGGGGCAAGGCGGCATTAAAGCGTGGCTCCAAATGGTGGGGAACTCGTGGAGTATATCTGAGAACTCACCCCTGGCGGCGGCGTTCTCAGGTTTGCAGGCATCCGCAGTCTCCAAGCGTATGGAGTGGAACATGCGGGCATTGACCAGCCTCTTGCCCTTCATATCGACCAGCAAGCTGTGAGCCCTCAGAAGTCGGCCCCCAACAGCGTGGTACCCACCGAGTCCAACATGAGAACCTCCAGTGGAATTTTTCTTTGCTGATCTGGATTTGCACCCTGGTAGGTCTTGACGGTGGAACCATTGGCTGCCCACAAGGTTGGACCGGGAGATTGGGTGTGAGTCTCTAGCGCTGTGGGTGGTAGGATGCTCAGCTCAACCCCTATGTCCACCAGGAAACGCCAGCCAGTGGATTTATCAGTGACATGAAGGAGGCTGTTCATGTGGCCAGACGTCGAAGCCATCAATGGCGGCTGCCTTGGTTATTTCCCTGGAAGCTGCAGAGTTAGCGGTACTTATGGGCTTGTGCTCCCCAGCGCTGGTGATAAAAGCACCAGTTGGAACGGCTCTCCTTTGGCTTGTGCTTGGGGACGGCTTGCAGTCGGCTGGTTTTTGGTCGCAAAACCTGGTTGAGGGCTGCCTCGTTCTCCCTCTTCGTGCGCCAGAGGGCATCCATTTGGGCTGCGACTTTACGTGGGTCTTCAAAATCCTCGTCTGCCAGGAGCAGCTGGATATCCTCCGGCATTTGTTTGAGGAAAACCTGGCAGAAGAGGAAACAAGGTTTATGATCCTCTGCCAGGGCCAGCATTTCGTCCATTACCGCTGATGGGTTGCGGTCCCCAAGCCCGTCCAGGTGCAAGAGCCTGGAAGCCCGTTGCTGGGGGTGAGGCCAAATGTCCCCAGGAGCAAGTTCTTGAGGGTGGTTTATTTACCCTCAGCCAGAGGATGATGGATGAGGTCGTCCACCCTGGCTGCTGCTTCTTGATCCAGCGCTCCCACGACGTGGTAGAACATCGTGGTGTCTGCTGAGATGTTTCTGAGGTGGAATTGTGCTTCCGCCTGCCCAAACCATGGGCGATGGGTCCAGAAGGGGGGTAGCTTGATTGCCACAGCATTAACCTCAACCAAATCCATGTCGCGGAGAACAGAAAGACATCTGGGCTTGTTGGGGTCACCAATGTGGTGCTGTGAGCAGCTGAAGAGAATACAGACACCACGTTGAGGGTCATTAATGACTGTTTTATTTGAATTTAGCGCACGCCCCTTTAAGGGCAGCACTGGCTCAGTTACCACGTGCATGGTGACATCATAATCATTGCCCAAGGCACACGCTGAGCGGTAGGTTTGAGTCAGGAAGAACCCAACGACGCCATCTTCCCATGGCTGCCCCGCCACGTGGCATTACATGTGGGGCCAGTTCAGCATGAGAGAGTGCGCCACCACAAAGGTTCTATTATTATAAAAATATAAGTGACCTCTCCCCAATAGAGATTTTCTTTTTTAAACCTAATTGTAAGCCCTGACAGAGTATGGATTTATACTGGGAAGAGGGAGGGAGGGAAGGGGTTGTTTGTTTTGTAAGAAAAAAGATGTATAAATATATATTTATTTATTTTGAATCTGGAAAATTTTGATATGTATATTTATGTAAAAAAGCCAACAATAAAATAATCTAAAAAAAAAAGTCAAAAATTGATAGGTTCTTGATTAGCCAGAGAATATGGGAAGAAAGTTGGGCAGTGGGGTTGTGGGAAAATAGATCACTACATGGTTAGAGAGGCAGACTCGATGGACTGAATAACCTATTTCAGCTCCTATGTCATATGGTTTTATTATCAAATCACAGTATAGGTTCCTCAATCAGCCAATCATGTAGCAATTCAGAATCATACATTCCAGTATGATGTCATTCATTTTACAATCACTATAAATGATGGTCTCAGTTTAATCCTCACCACCCACGCCATGACCTCTTCACACTGCTACCATCAGGAAGGAGGCACAGGAGCCTGATGATGAACACATTACAAAAACAGCTTCTTCCCCTCTGCCATCACATTTCTGAATAAAAAATGAACCTACAAACGAGCTCACATTTTTCTATTTTACTGAATTTATTTTTTAAATCTTGTATTATGGAATTGTAATTTATAGAAATTTTTGCACCTCTAAAGCACAATACTACTGCTGCAAAACAACACATTTTGTAAGACATGTTCATGACAATAAGCCTGATTCTGACTTTAAAAAAAAATGTATAGACACAGCACAAACCCTTCCTGCCCATGATCCCAGGCCACCCAAATACACTAATTAACCTACAAACTCTGTACAATTTTGGAGAGTTGGAAGAATCCAGAGAACCTAGAGGAAATCCACACAGACTTGGGGAGAACGTACAAGCTCATTACAGACAGCTCCGGATTCGAGCCCGTGTTGCTCGCACTGTAATTGCATTGCACTAACTGTTATGCTAACTATGCCACCCCAGTTGATCAAGATCGATCTTGATGTCCTTGACACTCTTTAATCCTGCAACTTTATGCTAATTTCTCAATCACTCCTGAATATGTTCTCTTCAGCAATTAAGGTACTCTTTGCTTGCAGTCTACCTTCAGAAATGGTCATCTTCCCTAATATTAATTTATAGGAATACAATAATTAATACAATATATTATAAACTATAATAAATATAATAATATATCACTATATTTTGCTCTTGTTAATCTGGGAACCAACTTTGGATGTTTTGTGAAGTTGAAGACAGTCATAAAAATATATTGCCCTTGCTGTTACAATGGCACAATCCTCTATTCAAATAAAACCAATCGAGATCAATTTTTATTTAAAAGCTCACAATCTGGAGTAAATGAAATCTGAAAAGCTGCCGTTAGATTTGCTGTTTAAAAAAATTCCCTGGACTGGCATTAAACAGACATTTTCTATTCTTAAGATACTTACATATCCCAGTTTGTAGCTGCACGCAATTGTTGAGTTAACAATAAGAGCTGAAGGGGAAAAGAAAAGTTTTAAAAAAAACCGAGTTTCACATATATTGCAGTTTTTAAGATGTGAGAATGCACATAAATGCAATCATTGCAACAGTCTTTATTCAATGCCATGTAAAAGTAGTCTGAAACATCCAGGAGTGAACATTTATGGGACTAAATGACATTTTTCAACTTTGTCAATAATGCACAAATCTTCATTGAAATTATATTCCATAAAACCCCTGGCACTTCCGGAACCTATGGGGATTGTTAGATTCTGGGTAAATGAATTTTCTGGTTGCTTGAGAATGCGTGTTACATGATTGGCGAACTAACCACTAGTGGGTGCCAATTTTAAACTTATGTATTGTTTACCTATTTATTTTCAGAATTTTTTTTTTTGCCAGTTGCTTGAATTCCAGATAACAGGGATGTTACTGTACACAGAAAAATATGTCATAATATGCCTAACAATTGTGGGAATCTTGATTATCTTTTAACTTTTTCTGGGAGTGCTACCAACAGCATGATTTGTGGGTAGTTATTTTGTTTATTAACATGCTGTCAAGGATAATTGGGTTAAATGGGAAGGGGGAGGGATTTACAAGATAAGTTTAGGTTTGGTAGATGAAGTTATGCTTTTGAGTGGGCATGCCATGATATTTTGAGAGTTTCTATCAGCTTATTAATTAATCTTATTAATTGTTTTAAATTATATTATTGATTTTGAATTAATTTGATGGCTATAGGTATCAAGGTAATCAGCTGGAATATCTCAGGTTTGAATGATCTGGTTAAACGTCATAAGGTTTTTTCACATATTAAAAAGTTTCAACCTGGGATAATTATCTTACAAGAAATCCATCTGCATATATTTGATATTTCACTTTTTTTAATTTTTGGAAGGGTCTGCACTTCCACTCATCATTTAAAACTACATTTAATTGATCATTCTGTTGCATTCTTTAAGCATAACGTTATCGCTGACATTAATGGATGTTTTTAAATTTTGTCTGGCAAACTTTATAATAAATTGTTTGTTTTTGTAAATGTTTATGGCCCTAATATTGAAGATCCAAACTTTGTTGAGTGCCTTTTCTCTCTTTTACTGGACTTAAATTTATATTCTTTGATTGTAGGAGGCAATTTAAATTGTTGGCTGGACCCTGTGCTTGATCGTTCATCTCTAAGAATTGTTACTTTAAATAACTCTGCTACAATCAGGTATAATAGATGTTTGGAGATTTCTCCATGCTAATGATAAAAGAAATTCTTTTTTCTCTAATGTACACCATACTTACTCACGGATTGAATATTTTCTTGAGGACCAAGAATTAATTTCACTTGTTGATTTTTATTAATATGAGAGAATAATAATTTCAGATCATTCTCCTGTGGTTTTATCTATTAATATCCCAGATTTACCCAGAACCAGGAAACAATGGGATTTGAATCCTATCTTGCTGACTGACCCCGACTTTTTGAAGTTTATGAATCATCAAATTGCCTTTTTTAAATGTAAATTCCTCCTCTGAGTCTCTGAATTAGTTATCTGAGATTCCTTTAAAGCATACATCAGAGGTCAAATAATTTTTTTCATGGCTAAAGTAAAAAAGGGTACCAATTATAACATTTATACAAATTATACAAAAAGGGTATAAACTGGTTAACCAATTGAAATCTATTGACCAACAATATGCCTTCATTCCCAAACCCAAGTTGTTTTTAAAAAATGGTTGAATTTAAAACTACACATGATTTACTTCTTATCTATCCTATTCAGACCCAAATTTTAAAAAGTAAACCTAATTTTTACATACATGGGAATAAGGCTGGGAAACTCTTAGCTAGCTAAATTAGAAACTACACAGCTAAACGGTTTATTACAGAAATTAGTAAAGATGATGGAACGATTACTACTGACTATAGTGAGATAAATGAAACCTTTTGTCACTATTATTCTAAACTATATAGTACTGAATTGATTAAAGATTCAGATTCAATAGAGCAATTTTTGGATAAACTTCATTGTCTTTAGAGAAGCAGTCATTGTTGGAGAAACCCATTTCACTGGAAGAGATTGTCACAACAATTAACTCTTGTAGCCTGGCAAAATTTCTGGTCCCAATGGTTTCCCAGCAGAATAGGGTATAAGACTTTTTTCTTATTTATTTGCACCTTATTTAGATTCAATACATTCTGAATCTTTGACTGCTGGGACACTACTGGGTATCTTTTATGAAGCCTTAATCTCTCATTCCTAAAAATAAAGACCCTTCTGATTGTTCTTCCTACAGGCCAATTTCTCTTTTGAATGTTGATGCTAAGATTTTAGTCCGTAGACGAGAACATATGCTTCTTATTATCTCTGAATATCAAACTGGGTTCACAATTTAACATCTGTTGTATTTTAGATATCTTTTACTTTCCCACTCCTTCATCTTCTGAATGTATTATTTCCTTAGATGCTGAGAAAGCATCAAGAACTATTTATTTATTGTATTAGAGAAATCTAATTTTGGCCCTAAATTTATTAATTGGATTAAATTAATATATTTGTCTCCTATTGCTTAAATTTTTACTAAATGAAATCCAAACCATTTAAGCTCCACCATGGAACTAGGCAAAGTTGCCCATTATTATTTAATTTAGCATTAGGACCATTAGCAGTGGCCTTTCAGCAATCTGATGAAATTTCTGGTATTACAAGGGGTGGGACTGTTCATAAAGTCTCACTTTATGCTGATAACCTTTTATTATATATATCTGACCCTGGTAATTCGATTCCAGCTATTTTATCATTCTTTCATCAATTTGGTCAATTTTCTGGATATAAATTAAATCTCAAAAAAAGTGAGTTGTTTGTCATAAACACCTTTAGCTCTCTAGATTTTGCCATTCCTTTTAAAATTGTTAAGAATCAATTTAATTATTTAGGTGTTACTATTAATAAGTGTGGCTCCGAATCATGGGTCCTCTACCGGCACCACCTACGGCTCCTAGAACGCTTCCACCAGCGTTGTCTCCGCTCCATCCTCAACATCCATTGGAGCGCTCACACCCCTAACGTCGAGGTACTCGAGATGGCAGAGGTCGACAGCATCGAGTCCACGCTGCTGAAGATCCAGCTGCGCTGGATGGGTCACGTCTCCAGAATGGAGGACCATCGCCTTCCCAAGATCGTATTATATGGCGAGCTCTCCACTGGCCACCGTGACAGAGGTGCACCAAAGAAAAGGTACAAGGACTGCCTAAAGAAATCTCTTGGTGCCTGCCACATTGACCACCGCCAGTGGGCTGATAACGCCTCAAACCGTGCATCTTGGCGCCTCACAGTTTGGCGGGCAGCAGCCTCCTTTGAAGAAGACCGCAGAGCCCACCTCACTGACAAAAGGCAAAGGAGGAAAAACCCAACACCCAACCCCAACCAACCAATTTTCCCTTGCAACCGCTGCAATCGTGTCTGCCTGTCCCGCATCGGACTGGTCAGCCACAAACGAGCCTGCAGCTGACGTGGACTTTTTACCCCCTCCATAAATCTTCGTTCGCGAAGCCAAGCCAAAGAAAGACTATTAATAAGAATTTCAAAAATTTGTTTAAGGAGAATTTTCTTACTTTAATGAACCATGTTAAGAGCTCCTTAATTCAGTGGTCTTCTCTTTCAATGTCCAAAATGGGACATACTAATGTTATTAAGATAAATATCCTGCCTAAGTTCCTATATATTTTTCAAGCTGTAACTATCTTTGTTCCCAAAACCTTTTTTGATTTGCTCGATTCTATTCTCTCTTCCTTTGTCTGGAGAAATAAATGGCCTTGTCTTAATAAAACTTTCCTTTAAAATCCTCAAAAGAAAGGGGGATTGGTGTTGCCTAATTTTAGATTATATTATTGGGCAGCTAATATTAGATATATTAATTTTTGGATTCATTATGAGGACAGATAGGATGTTGCTAGTTGGATTAATTTGGAAATTGATTCTAACAAGAAATATTTCCTCATATTGATAGTTGGAGCTCTAGTAACCTTTTCTGCTTCTAAATTAACTGATAATTTTGTTGTTAAACGTACACTGAGGATTTGGTTTCAATTCAGAAAACATTTTGGATGCCATACATTTTTATTAATCAGTCCTCTTAGCGAATTCTTTTTTTTTTTAAACCTTCAGTTCAAGATTTTGGTTTTTGTTAATGGTCAGAGTTTGGTATCCATTCTTTCTTTATTGACCAAAATTTGGCCTCTTTTGAACAATTATCTCCTAAATTTAAAATAACTAAACACCATTTTTCTTTTAGATATTTACAGATTAGGAGCTTTTTAAATTCCTTGGTATTAAAACACCCTCGAGGTTTGGAATTAAAGATGATAGTGAAGATTTATAATCTTAAATCAAATACTAAAAAATTGTTAGCAGTTCCCTATGAGCTATTATTGATGTCTAACTGTGATTCCCTGGACAAGACTAAGAAACTATGGGAGCAAGATTTTCAACAAGAATGTTCTGATGCTACATGGGATTCAATTTTGAAATTGGTTAATTCATCTTCTTTATGTGCCCGACATTTATTATTGCAATTTGAAGTAGTACATTGAGGTTACTTTTCCAAAGTTCAATTGGCTAAATTTTAATCTAATTTTGGTCACGTTCCTCTCTTTCCAGTTATTGGGAAAGTATTTTCCATACCTTATGTTTAGTTCTTTATGTTAATTTGGCTCCTATTCCTTTACTTGCCCTATTTGGAGTAAGTAAGTCAGCTGATTTAAATTTGTCTGGGCTACAATCCCATGTATATGCCTTTGCTCTTTTTATTGCCATACCTATGAGATGGAAGGATGCTGTCCCTCTTGCGCATACTCATTAGTTATCTGATGTGATGGAATGCTGGAATCTGGAAAAAAATTAGATGCTCTACTAATGTACTGAACCTTAATTTTCTAAATTTATGATGTCCTTAATTATTTTCAGAATTTATAAGATTATTGGATCCCATTTTACAGTTTGATTGTCCTTTCATGCATTAATAGAACATATATGTTGAATCATAACTTCACAAGGGAAGGGTTAGATGATCAGAATAGTTTTAATTTTGTATACATATTGGGTTTTTTGGGGATCTTTCACAGGTTTACAGCTATTTGTTAATTTACATTTACTTTGTTGGGATAGATAGATAGATATAAATAATGAGATTTTGGAAAGAAAGTAAATAAACTCTCCAGTAGCAGGTTAACTACCACCTAGGCCCCAGGAGGAGCTTTAGTAAGCCCCCCCCACCGACCTTGCCCGCCATGGACCCAGGCTACCCTCTGTGCCCCTGCCTGAGCACGAGCCGCCTCTGCCAACCCTCACTCCCCAGTGAGGGCTTGGCCACCCAGGCACCAATCGCTACCAGTCACCAGTCAGACATCACCAGCCGTGCATACCTCCCATTATTCACTTACTACCACAGGTGGTAGACTGGGCATCAGTATTTCGGAGCCCACTCCTCACATGTGGCAAATCTTCATGCTGCCACTGCCAGCTCCCAGAAACCACCGCATGCAATGGCACTGACTTTGGCCCATAGTCACCGGCTTCAGCCACACAGAGTCGGGGTGTTAGAGAACACTGCGCATGCTCCGTAAGTCACTTCTGAGTCGTGACTGCGCTCTTGGCTACTTCAGAGGAGATAAAATGCATTCTTGTCATGGGGTTTCTGGGTATTTCTGGCAGCCACGAAATTGGCCATTGCATTGTTTGGTGTTCAGTGAAGTTTTCCCCAGTCACTTTTCAAAAAAACCAAGTGCCCCAGGTTTCCTGAGTCTGGTTTGGCTCCCCTCCTCCCATGGCCACTATTTTGTTCCCCCCCCCCAAACAAATTGAATTAAAGACAGGTGAAAAGAAATTTAATGAAAAACAGGTAGATCATTAGTATTCCCTGTCATTTCTTTAGCGGAACCCCTATGTCTTTTGACGGAGCCCCTGGGTTCTGCAGAACTCACTTTGAGAAACCCTGCTCCAGGGGCTCTGGTTTCCTCCCACCCTTCAAAAGTGAAGCAGAACTGTAGATCAATTGGGTGTAATTGGGTGGCACAGGTTCCTAGGACCAAAGGGCCTGTTACTGTGCTGTATGTCTAAATTTAAAAAGAAATACAATTTTTAAATTCACAGCGACAAAATTGGAATGCACTCCAGCTGAACCTTGCTGGAACCACGATCCTGGCAAATCACAGGAATGCACCTGTTGATAGGGCCTTGAACTAAATAGTGGAAGGTGGGGGGAGGCGGGGGTCAACAGATTGGAAAAGTTTGGATAAAGATAAAGGGAAGGGGAACACAGGAGAAGTGACTGAAGTCTCACAGTTCAAAAAAGGATATAATTTTAACACTAGGAACCACAGAGACAAATGCGAGAAGGGTGATGAATAATGGATTCAAGGAGCTAAACATCCAAGGGTATACATGCTATCAAAAAGACAGCCAGGTGGACAGAGGGGATGGGTGGCTCTGTTTGTAAAAAAAAATGAAATCAAATCCATAGCAAGAAGGGTCTTAGGATCAGACAATCCTTATGAGAATGTACAATCCTTATGAGGAAATAGCATGTACAAAGATACCCTGATGGGAGTTATATACAGCCCCCCCCCCCCCCCCAAAAAAAATAGCAGCCAGGATTTGGAGAGGGTCAAGAACTTAAAATTCATGACTGTCAACATTTCTCAGGATCTGTCCTGGAGCCTCCACATTGATGCAATCACAAAGGCGGCTCATCAGCGGCTATACTTATGAGGTGTCTGAGGAGATTCAGCATGTCACCAAAACTCTCAAGAACTTCTAGATGTACCGTGGAGAGCATTCTGGTTGGTTGCATCACTGCCTGGTATAGAGGTGCCAACTCTCAGGATAAAAATAAACTCCAGAGGGTTGTTAACCCAGCCTGCAAGATCACAGGCACCAGACCACTCCATCGAGGTCATCTACATGAAGCAGAGTCTTAAAAAAACAGCCTCTATCCTCAAAGACCCCCATCACCCAGGCCAGGCCCTCTTCACTCTGCTACTTTTCATGCACTACTATTTTTATTTCTTTATCGAATGACGCAAGATGGTTATAAAATGAATGTCTGTATCATGGTGCTGCTGCAAGATTCCAAATTTCATGTCAATAAATTCTGATTCTGAGTATAAATTACAACATGTTAGAAAAGGCCTGTAAGAAAGCCAATGTTAAGGTGGTTATGGGAACTTCAATATGTACGTGGACTGGAAAATATGCTTGCCACTGGATCCCACAAGGAATTAGTGGAATACCAATGAAATGGCTCTTTAGAGTAGAATGTGGTCAAGCTCACTAGGGAAGAGGCAATTCTGGATTTGGTGCTTTGTAATGAACCAGATTTGATTGGGAAGCTGCAGGGAAAGGAACTCTCAGTGATCACAAAGTGATAGAAATCACTCCGCACTTTGAGAGGGAGAAGCTAAAAATCGGATGTGTTAGCTTTGAGTAAATGTAACTACAGAGAAAGGAACTGGCCAAAGTTGATTGGAAGGGGACACTAGCAGAGAAGATACCAAGAGTTTCTGGGAGTAATTAGGAAGATGCAGGATCATGTCATCCCAAAGAAGGAGAAGTGTTCCAAAGTGAGAGTGAGACAATAGTGGCTGACAACGGAAGTCAAAGACAGCATGAAAGCAAAAAGAGAGGGTATGCAAAAATTAGTGAGGAGCCAGAGGACTGGGAAGCTTTTAAAAACCAACAGAAGGCAATTGAGGAGAAAAGATGCAATAAAATGAAGGGAAGCAATAAAATAAGAGGATAGCAAAAGTTTTTCTCAGATATATACATGTTAGGCAAGACCATTGGAAAATGATGCTGAAGAAGTGGCAATGGAAAACAAAGAAATGGTGGATGAACTGAATAGGTATTTTATGTCAGGCTTTGCTGTGGAAGACAAGAACAATATGCCAGAAATTCAAGAGTCAGGGACAGAAGCAAGTGTTATCACAAATCCTAAGGTGAAGGTGCTTGGGAAGCTGAAGATGGACAAGTCACCTGAACCAGATGCACTACACCCCATAGGGTTCTGAAAGAGGTTGTTGAAGAGATTATGAATACATTTGTCGTGGTCTTTGAAGAATTGATAGTCAGAAATGGTTCCAAAGGTCTGGACAATTGAAAATGTCACTCCACTTTTTAAGAAATGAGAGAGGCAAAAGGCAAGAAATTATAGGCCAGTTAGACTGACTTCAGTGGTTAAGATTTTTGAGTTGATGGTTAAGAATGTGGTTTCAGGGAACTTGAAAGCACATGATAAAATAGGACAGTCCACATTGTTTCTTTTCGGGAAGATCTTGCCCAACAAATCTGACAAGCTGATTGCTATTACAGGAAAGGTACAAGAATGAATAAAAGATTGACTGACTGGAAGAAGGCAAAGAGTGGGAATAAAGGGGGCCTTTTCTGGCTGGTAGCCGATGACTAGTGATGTTCCGGGGTGGGGGGGGGGCGTCGGTGTTAATTTAACCCACCAGGGTTATAGTTAATGGAGTGTAATTGGGCGGCATAGGCTCGTGACCCAGAAGAGTTTGTTACTGTGCTGTATGTCTAATTTTAAAAAAATTAAACTTAAAATCTTTTAAAAGTTAAGCAGCACAGTAACAAGCCCTTCCAACCAATGAGTTTGTGCCCACAAATACACCAGCTAACCTACAACCCTTTACATTTTGAATGGTGGGAGGAAACCAGAACACCCAAGGGAAATACACGCAGACACAGGGAGAATGTACAAACCCCTCACAGACAACGCCAGATTCAAACCCGGATCACTGGCGCTGTAATAGCATTGCGCTTACTGTTATGTTATCCATTGGACCCACTACTTGTCATGTTGCAAGTGATTTGGACGACTAAATTGATGGCTTTGTGGCAAGTTTACAGATGATACAAAGACTGCTGGGGGTTTGGGTGTCGGAAGCAGGGATTCTACAGAGGGCTTGGAGAACAGGAGAATGAGCAAAGTGGCAGATGGAATACAGCCCAAGTATATGATGATGCACTTTAGCAGAAGCAATAAAGGTGTTTCTAGACTATTTTCTACATGGGGAAAGAATTCAGAGACTAAGATCACAAGGGACTTCGGACTCCTAGTACAGAGTCCCTAAAGGTTCATTTGCAGTGTTGAGTCAGTAGTGAGGAAGGCAAATGCAATGTTAACATTAGTTTTGAGAGAACTAGAATACAAAACCAAGGATGAAAAGCTGGGGCTTTACAAGGTGTTGGCCAGACCATATCTGGAGTTTTGCAAGAGACTTTGGGCCCATATCTAAGGATGGATGTGCTGGTGTTGGAGAGGGTCCAGGAGGTTTTTGAAAATGATCTCACACATGAAAGTTCAAGGTTCACAGTTCCTTTTATTGACATATAATACAGTAAAATGTCACATCCATGATATTTTAATGTATTATTTTAACTTTTGTCTGCCATAAAGGCAAACAAAAAGTTACCATGAGCCTGATGCCCAAACAAAAGTAGAAAGAGAAGCAAAAGAGAGTCCCTTCAGAGTACACAGTATCCAGATCCAAATCTCTAACACAATTAGGAAGCCTTCAGCGCCTGAATCCCTTTAGGAGCCCTTTTTGCCCTCAACACCCTCCCGACTCGGATACCCGGTTCCCAAGCTCCAGCAGCCTTCAGCCCGTGCAGATTCCCCTACCACAAGCCGTCCGCAGCCTGTGTGGATCTCAGCCGCTGAGCCCTTCACTCATCTGCCACCGTGATCATAGCCCTGTAGAGTCGATTCCTATGCTTCTCCTTCTCAACAGGGGGTGCTCTCCCAATCTCTGGTGCCCTGCGTAGGTCCAAGGTCCCCAAGAGTCTGCAGTCCCTCATGGTTTCTGCTGAGCACAGGCAATGCCACCTTGGGTGCAGACCTCACAGTTTCAGGATTTTATGTACAAAGCACCATTGGCTCCTTTAACAACTGTTTAAAGCCTGTACAGAACTATTGGCATTAGGAAGGGGTGGTTGAACTCTTCGGGGCAGAGCTGTTTATCCATTCTTGGGGTCTGCACCAACATGACAGTGAATGAATGAGGAGCTGATGACTCTGGACTGTACTTGCTGGAGCTTAGGACAGGGGAATCCTATTGAAACCTACCGAATATTGAAAGGCCTGGATGGAGTGGACGTAGAGAAGATGTTTCCAATAGTGGGAGTGTCTATGACCAGATGGCACAGCCTCAGAATAAAAGAACCTCCCTTCAGAACAGAGATGAGGAGAAATTGCTTCAGCCAGAGGATGGTGACTATAGCGGACAAGTCATTGGGTAGAATTAAAGTGGAGGTTGATGAGCTCATGATTAGTAAATGTGTCAAAGGTGCTGGGCAGAAGATTTTTTTTAAATTTAACAATACAACACAATAGAAGCCAATTCTGGCCCATGAAACCTGTGCTGCTTAATTACCAACCCCATACATTTTGGAGGGTGGAAGGAAACCAGAGCACCCAGACAAAACCCACGCCAGTTACATGGAGAATTACAAACTCCTAACAGAAAGCATCAGATTTGAACCTGGGTCACTGATGCTGTAATAGTGTTGCTCTAACTGTGCTGCCCACTGGAACTTGTGCAGAGTAGGGCTGAGAGAGAAAAATCAGCGATGATTCGCAAGGTCTGCTCCAAGGTCTATTGGTTTTATGCATCTCCATCAAATCACGCTCACCCTTGTTCACTCTCAGGAAAACAAAGCAAACCTGACCACTATTTCCTCATCACTGAGTCCTCCAAACAAAGCAATATCTCAGTGAATCTTCTCTGCACTCCCTCCAGTGCAGTCGCTTCCTTCTAACAGTGCAGCAACCAGAACTAAATTTAACAGGCCAAGTGTGGTTTAACCAGTGTTTTGTACAGAAACAACTCAACAACCTAACTTCTGTATGCGATATCCCAACCAATGAAGGCAAACATGTCATGTCCCTTCTTCACCACCCTGTCTACCATCACTTTCAAGGAACTATGGATGAACCCCAAGGTCCCTCTGTTCATTAACATTCCTTAGGGTCTGGCATTTCACTGTACATGTCCCACCTTGATTTGAATGCGTCATCTCTCACTTGTGGAGAGTAAATTCTATCTGGTTCCACTTCTGTCTGATCTATACTGAGATTCCTTTATTGTCATGTGCACAAAAATACACATTTGTTTTCCTTTGCCTACAAAGGCACATAAAGACGTGCCATTGGTCCAGGGCCACAATCAAAATGAGAGTCCCTTCAGAGAAAGAGGGCCATAGATCTTGCCACCTCCTGTGCTACCGTAGCTTCTGTAGCCACATACCCTCTCATCCGCAATACACAAGGCCTAGGTTGCCAAGTTTGGTTGCCACCATCTTGGTCCTTGATGTTAAAGGGCCACCACTGGACCCATTCTCTAGGCAGTTTAAACCTGTATGGGGCCAATAGTTGGGATGGCTGGACAGTAGAATCCTGTGGATGAGCTGATCTCCCCTCCTGCATTGAATTGGGCTCTGCACTTGTGACAGCTCTGTTGCTTTAACAGCTGTAATCATAGTCTTGGACAAACTTGTTCACTATCCTAAAAACCACCAGTCTTGATGTTAGTTGTAGATTTATTGATTGTACCTCCTACATTTACATAATAAACCATTAATATACATCACAAACACCAAAGGACACGGCACCAATATCTGTGGTACACCACTCGTCACAGACATCCAATCAGAATGGTACCATTCAACCACCTTGTTCTCTTCTTACCAAGCCACTTTTGAAACCAATTAGCCACTGGATCTTTGATCCCACATGCCATAACCTTCTGGACCAGTGGCCCCCTAAACTCACATTCCACCTTAAGTAATCCCTATCCAACAAGTGCTCTGTAAGGGATTATTTAAGGTGGTATGGGAGTAGGAAGGGAAGGTTGAGAACCACCGATGTAGATTCAACAGTTGCTTAAATATTTTGCTTGAGGAAAAATTGTCATTGGTCCATTTCCTTTGGAGTTATGAAACTGTGCACAAAACAAGGTAAGATTAAAACAGTGATTTTCAAACTTTTTCTTTCCACCCACATTCCTCCATACGCAATCCCTTACTAATCACAGAGCACTTATGGCATAGGGATTACTTAAGGTGGAATGTGAGTTTAGGGGGACAGTTTGAAAACCACTGTTCTAGACCAACCTACCATGCAGAACCTTGTCAAATGCCTTTACTAAAGTCTATCGAGAAGGTCACCACCCTGCCTTTTTCCTCTTCAAAACACTCAAATGACTGAGACAGGTTTTCTTCTGCACAAAGCTGTGCTATCTCTAATTAGTCCTTGGGTTTCCAGATATACATAAATCCTTTACCATAGGATTTTCTCCACTAATTTCCCAACCACTGATGCAAGGCTCACCAGCCTGTTAACTCCTTGGCTTATCCCTACTGCCTTTCCTATATAAAAGGCAGAATACAAGACATCCTCCAGCTTTAAGGTACCTGATCTTTGGCTAACAAAGATTTCCTCCCTCTTCCCATAGCATCCTGGCCTTGATCTCATTGAGCCATGGAGATTTATCAACGCTTATGTGATCCATGATATCTAATAACATCTTCTTAATACTGGCAACATGGATCACCCACAAATCCCTATCAAAAATCCCTATTTTCTCAATGAATAAAGATGAGAAGTATTCATCGTGTTCTCGGCCAAATTACCCTTCCTGTAACAATCTACTCCTGTTAGACGTAAAATTTATACTGACCATTTGACAGGCAGTCAAATAAATCAGTGGAAATTGGAGGGACTGTGGGCACTCAGACAGGTTGGTCGAGTTGATTGCTATCAATATCAGTTGATGTACCTGAGACATGATATTGATGAGAACTAGGAGATGCAAATGCTAGAATTTTGGTCAATGACCAAGGCAAAAGTACATATGAAAGTTGGACAAATATTCACTTTGTAGGAATGGGCAGAATTTACACTAATTTATTCTTTTTCTGCCCTTCTTCATCACCTTCCACTGACAGGAATTGCACACCTGATGGTTAGGGATCATGATGAACATTAAAAGCATAACGGATTAGACTGTCTAGATTACTACATGCTGGTTTTAAAAAGGTCACTTCCATCATTCTGTAAAATATTATTTGCCAGGTTATTATTGCTTGAATAACAAAGTCAATGAAAGCATTTCAATCTGAGCATTGCATTTCTAAGAACCACTATTCTGTTCTCAAGTACCGACACAGCAAAGAGTTACAATGCAAGTACAGAAGCCTGTGGAAATTAAATATAGGGAGATCGTTTTGAACCAAGACTCCCAGAATCCATCTCAAGCTACATCAATCAGGAACTTTAAGACATTAAAAAACAGGAAACATGCTTCTGAATGCACCTGACACTCGAACGGCATAGGTAGCATCTAGAATTAGTTATTACACAGCAAAATGTTTGCCACTTACCAGCGGTGAGTTCATCAGTTTTGTGGCCACCTCCCTGTGGCCAGTGATCGTGCAGAGATAACACATTAAGTTCAGCTTGGCTCTCTGTGCTCCTGCACCTTTCTCCCCAAAGTCCATCTGCGAGCACACCTGCTGCACGAGAAGATTCCAGTCCTCACCTTTGAGAGTCACTAGTTTTTCAGCTGCAAGTTATAAAGTCATAAGGATAAGGTTACTTTTCCCCTTATTTTGATGTGGCCATCCTAAGCAGACACTGCCATCATTAATTATGGAATGGCTGCTCATTACAAGGCAAGTAAGATAGACAATGTTAACATCAGCATTCAAAGAGACCTGTGTTATAAGTGTAACCAACAGCTATCTAATTATGCAATGCCTTTGGCTCAAACATCTGCAAGTCAATTCCATTTCCCTAAAAAGAGTTCAACATCCTAATGCCATAACCCAACAGAAACCTAGTTCAACTATGCTCAATTTCTTACCAGACTATAATGCTCCCTCTTCAATATTGCGGTTACCTTTGATAAATTTGCAAGAGTCTTTGGTGACATATTAAATCTCCTCACGAAATATTGCATATTTCAAAATATATTGCAAAATCTCCTCCTTCAAGATTGCAAAAATGGGAGGAGTCACGTGATGGAGTAGTGGCCGGTAGGAGAATACTAGCCCTCTCCAGAAAAGAAGAAAAAAGTAAGAAAAAGCAAATCCCTAGATACACAAAACACAACAAATAAGAGATAAAGGTGTGGAGAACACGGCACATAAGAAATAAAAACAAAAACAACGGGAAAAAAAGGAGGAAAGATGCCGGAAGAGAAAGGTGAAGGCCTTACTTGCACGAAAAAGCAGGAACCCACCGTGGAAAGAGGAGCCCGCTCCCCGAAGTCAGTAGAGACCCTGCAGGGACTCGACCCACCTACCGCAGGACTGCAAAAATGGCTCATTGAGCCAAACAGAGGTGAGCAACAGCGCACGACAAGGAGAACACCAAAGGGAGGGGAACTCCACAGCACGAACAGCTGAGAGAGGCCAGACAGCAGGGCTCCCAGCTAGAAGATAAAGAAAGCAACGGGAAAGGGAGGGGTGAGAAAGAAAAACGGAAGCAGGAGACACAACAGATAACCAGCCCAGAAGAGGAGCAACATCAAAAACCCATGAAAAAAAATACCCAACAAACTGAGGCAAGCAGCTCAACAAGAAAGTCAGAAGAGACACAGATACAAGGAAGAGAAATAGAAGACACAAACCTAAGAGCAGACACAGAAGAAGAACACCAAGCTCTGCACAGAGGAAATAGGAGGTAAAATGAATGGACAGTGCATAGATTTAAAAAAATTTCAAGAACAAATGAAAGCATTAAAAGAATGGTTGACACTAGAATTTAGTGAAATGAAAAGAAAAATGAAAAGTACAGAAGAAAAAATGAGTAGAATACAACTGTCAATAACAGATGTAGGGAAAGGATTAGAAAATGTGGAAGAACGTGGAATGGCAGTAGAAATGGAAGTGAACGACTTAAAAAGAAAATTGGAAGGAAGTGATAAAAAAGTTAAAGAAACACAGGAGTTGTTAGCTCAGAAGATGGATATAATGGAAAACTATAGTAGGCGAAACAATATAAAGATAGTGGGTCTTAAGGAAGATGAAGAAGGCAAAGATATTAAAGAATTTATAAAAGAATGGATCCCAAAAGTCCTAGTAATGAAGAAATGCAGGAAGGAATGGAAATAGAAAGGGCACACAGAACATTAGCCCCGAAACCACAGTCACAACAAAAACCAAGATCCGTTTTAGTAAAATTTCTGAGATACACGACAAGAGAAAATATATTGGAGAAGGCAAGGAATAAAATTAAAGAAGACAAAAAAACCACTGGAGTACAAAAGTAAAAAAAAAAAACCTTTTCTACCCAGACACAAGTTTTGAGCTCCTAAAGAAAGGGAAGGAGTTTAACACAGCAAAATCAATCTTATGGAAAAAAGAATCTTAAATTTATGTTAAGATATCCAGCAGTACTTAAAATAGTTAACCCAGGTGAGCAAAAAAGACTGTTTTCGGATCCGGAGAAAGCGCGAGAATTTGCAGAACGCCTGCAAGACAGAAAGAGAGATGAAGAGATGTAACAAGAACAAATGACAACGACAAACTACATATAAAGATGTAAAAATAATGTACAAGAACTAAAGGAGGGAAGAAAAGGGAAGTAAAAGAGAAGGGGGGAAAAAAGGACGGGTTTAAAAAAATTTTAAATAAAAGAGAAAAGAGGGGGAGCTGTTGTAATGTGAAGGTAAAAGTCTTTTCTGGAGGGGGTTGGGTGGGAGAGAATAACAGTCACTGCGAAATGAGTTGACACTTGCGAACGGGTTTGCAGTTCGAATGGAGAGGGGAGTTGTGGTTGCCCGGCAAGGGACAAGGGGCGACTCAGAGAGGGGGGGACACTTGGGGTTAAGGGAATTTTAGATGTGGGAGTAGTTGAAGTATTTTATGTTTTAGAAGTGTTGTCATACAGTGCGTTCAAAAAAAACTGAGAAATGAAAATGGGGAAAAGGGGAAAGGTGGTGGTGAGGAAATGGAAATGAGATGTAAACAGAGTATGAGATGGCCATGTTGAACTATATGACTATAAATATTAACAGAATACATAACCAAATCAAAAGGAAGAGGCTATTAAATTTACTGAAAAAAGAAAAATAGATGTAGCATTCATGCAGGAAAAGCATCAAACTGAAGTGGAACATAATAAATTAAGGAGAGACTGGGTAGGGCACGTAACGGCAGCATCATATAACTCAAAAGCCAGATTTTACTTCTTAATCAATAAAAATGTACAAATCAAAATAGAGGAGGAAATAATAGATCCAGCAGGGATATATGTAATGATAAAGCGTCAGATATATTCAGAACTCTGTAATTTGGTCAATATATATGCACCTAATGAAGAGGATCAAAAGTTTATGCAAGATATTGAAGATTGTAGATACGCAGGGGAATATATTGATAGGTGGGGACTTTAACCTTAATTTGGATTCAAAGATGGATAAAACTGGAGAAAAAGACTAGCAGAAAGAACAAAGTAGCCAAATTTATGGTTAAATCAATGCAGGAAATGCAACTTTTGGATATATGGAGAAGACAACACCCAAAGGAGAAAGAAAACTCATATTATTCGAGTAGACATAAAACATACTCAAGGATTGACCTGTTCCTGTTGTTAGCCTATATCCAAGGAAGAGTTAGGAAAACGGAATATAAAGTTAGATTGTTATCTGATCACTCATCCCTGTAATTAGCAATAGAACTGGAGGTCATCCCACCAAGAACATATAGATGGAGATTAAATTCCATGCTACTTAAAAGACAAGAATTTAGAGAATTTATTGAGTGCCAAATTAAAATGTACTTTAAAATAAATACAGAATCAGTGAAAGACAAATTTATATTTATGGGATGCAATGAAAGCCTTCATCAGAGGGCAGATAATAAGTAATGCAACTAAGATGAAGAAGGACTACAATCGGCAAATAGAACAGCTGAAAGGGAAATAGTAAATACAGAAATAGAACTAGCAACAAGGGAAGATACAACAAAAAGAGAATTGGCGGACAAAAAAAAAATACGAAACACTACAAACGTATAAGGTGGAGAAGAACATAATGAAAATAAAGCAGAAGTATTACAAGCTAGGAGAAAAAAAAGCACAAAATACTGGCTTGGCAGCTTTAAACAAAACAAGCTAAAACAACGGTATTGGGATCAAGGTAAAAAGACAAACAAATTACATATAACTCAACAAAGATCAATGAAAACTTCAAGGAATTCTACGAGCAATTCTACAGAACTGAGAATGAAGGCAAAGAAGACAAAATAGATGAGTTTCTAGCTAAAATTGAACTACCGAAATTGCAAGAAGAGGAACAAAACAAATTGATAAAACCATTTGAAAAAGAGGAAATACAAGATATATTAAAAAAGCTATTGAACAATAAAACGCCTGGGGAGGACAGACTTCCAATAGAATTCTATAAAACATTTAAAGAGTTACTAATTCCTCCTCTCCTGGAAGTAATGAACCAGATAGAAGAAACACAAAACTTGCCAGATTCATGTAAAACAGCAATAATTACAGTTATACCAAGACGGGGAAAATCCACTAACACCAGCATCGTATAGACCAATATCTCTACTTAACTCAGATTATAAGATAATAGCAAAACTATTAGCAAACAGATTGGCTGACTGTGTACCAAAAATATTAAAACTAGATCAAACTGGATTTATTAAGAAAAGACAAACAACGGACAATGTCTGTAAGTTCATTAACTTAATCCATGCAGTACAAGGAAATAAGACGCCAACAGTGGCTGTTGTTTTCGACCCAGAGAAAGCCTTTGACAGGGTAGAATGGAATTATTTATTCAAAGTATTACAGAGGTTCAACCTACCAGAGAAATATATTAATTGGAGTAAAGCAAGGGTCTAATATATATATATATAGAACTAATTTAAATTAAGCAGGTCAACTAGGCAGGGATGTCCACTATCTCCCTCACTGTTCGCGTTAGCAATAGAAACATTGGCAGAACTGATAAGAACAGAAAATAAAATAAAATGGATAAAAATAAAACAGAAGGAATATCAAATCAGTCTATTTGCAGATGACATCATAGTATACTTAACAGAACCAGAATTATCAATAAAAGAATTACATAAGAAATTGAAGGAATATGGAGAAATATCAGGGTAAAGATCAATGAATAATGCAGATTACACAGAGTTTAGAAAAGAATCACCATTTAAATGGCAATCACAAGCAATCCGATACCTAGGTATTAGACTAGATAATAATCTAGGCCATCTATACAAATTATCAGCCATTAATAAAGAAATTACAAGATGACTTAGAACATTGAAAAGATTTACCACTAACACTGATAGGAAGGGTAAATTGCATTAAAATGAACATCTTCCCAAGGATACAAAACCTATTTCAATCATTACCAATTCCCTTAACAGAGAAATTCTTCAATGAACTTAAGAGAATAATAAGGAAATTCTTATGGAAAGGGTGGAAACCGAGGATAGCACTAGATAAATTAACAGAATGGTACAAACAAGGTGATTTGCAGCTACCAAACTTTAAAAATTATTATAGAGCAGCACAATTAAGATATCTATCAGGTTTTTATCAAACAAGGGAAAAACCAGATTTGGACCAGGATAGAGCTAGGTAAAATAGGGGAGAAGATACCAGAACATATATTTTATATGTGGGATGAAAACCTGGTGCAACATAGAAGTTCACCAGTACTGCATCATCTGCTCAACATTTGGAAGAAGATTCACGTAGAAAGGAAAAAAACAAATTACCAACTACCAAAATTATTATTGACACAAAATCAACTAATCTCTTTCACCTTTCCTTTAGAGAATGGGAGAGAAAAGGAATTAAAAGAATAGAAAATTGTTTTTTAGGAAGTAATTTATTATCATTTGAACAAATGAAGTACAAATATGGAATAACTCATGGTACAATATTTGCATACCACCAACTGAAAACCAACTTAAAGGACAAATTGGGAAGCAGACTGTGATTACCCAGAAGGAAGCAGCTTTGAATATGTGATTACAGACACAATGATAATTAAAAGATTTATTACAAACATGTACATCAAGCTGCAAGAGAAAGAAAATGATGAAATAAGTTTTAAACCCAAACAAAAGTGGGAACAAGATCTAAACATAAAGATAAAAAATGAAATATGGGAAAAGCTATGCTCTGGAACTATGAGAAATATAATAAATACGAGGTTACGCATGATATAATATAATTGATTACACAGCCCCAAAAGTTAAATAAATGGGATCCAACAGTATCTGATAGATTTTTTTCCTTGTAAGAAGGAAACGAGAACAACAGTACATGTAATTTGGGCATTTGAGAAAGTAAAATATTTTTGGGAAGATCTAAATCAGATTTTAAATAAAATCTCAAAAAGCAACATACCAAAAAATCCAGAGATCTTTCTTCTAAGTAATATAAGAAGTAAAGAATTAGGCCTTAAACTGGATGAAGCGCAAAAAAGATTTATTATGATAGCGTTAGTGGTAGCAAAAAAAATGTATTATGTCAACTTGAAAATCAGAAGAGAGCCTGAGAGTACAGTAATGGTACATGGAAATGAATAAGTGAATTCCATTGGAAAAAATAACATATAATTTAAAAAATAAAGTCACATTATTTGAACAAATTTGGGAACCGTACATGGAACACAACAGATAGGGCCTACCATGGACCTCCACCCCCTAAAATGATAGAATGAGAAGATGAAATGAACTGACCCAGTGTATAATAGTAGATGACACAATTTTCTTGTTTATTTTCATTGCATGATGACATTGTTTAATGGGTTTATTGTATTGTATATGTTGAACGCTCAATGGGTTTAGAGGGGGTGGGAAGGAGGGAGGGGAGGGGAAAAAGAGGGAAATGTTTGTGTGTATTTTGATTAATACTGTTCATAGTGTGAAAAATTTTTTAAAAATGAAAAAAGATTGCAAAAGTGGAGAAAAGTCAGAACCTCCATCAGTCACAAGTGAGCGAGCAAACACATCACACAATGGCTGTCCAGTATCTTTCCTCAGCTACCCATCCTCTCCTTCCTAAAATCACCAATCAGCTGCCCATCCAGTTCAAGCAGAAATATTTCTATTTTTGCAGTTATTTTGTCCAACTCTTCCTCAATTTTCCCTCAAATTAGTTACAAATATTTGAGCAAACCCGAGAAAAAACTGTAAGTATGGTCATCAATGGAAAGAAAGGGAAAGAAAAAAAAAATTGATGCTGCAAATTAGAAATAAAAATAGTGGAAATACTCAGCAGGTCAGGTAATATATTTGGAGAGGGAAATAGTTAATATTTCACATCAATGACCAGAGCTTTCAGCTTCATCCTCTCTCGTTCCCCATCCTCTCCTTTCAGCAAGAGGAGAAACAGGTCTTTCCCTATCCTCACCTTCCAGTCATCACGTTCCAGTCATCCTGTGACATCCACCAGATACATCTTCCTCTCCCCTCATCTGTCTGGACCATTCCCCATATCCTCACCTTCCAGCCATCACGTTTCAGTCATCCTGTGACATCCACCAGATACATCTTCCTCTCCCCTCATCTGTCTGGACCATTCTCCCTATCCTCACCTTCCAGCCATCACGTTCCAGTCATCCTGTGACATCCACCAGATACATTTTCCTCTTCCCTCATCTTTCAACATTCTGTCTGGACCAACCGCCCTCCACCTTCAATAAAAATGGCCTGTTGGGAGCACAATTCATGGCACAAACAAAATTTTAAACACACAAGGAATATTATAAAGCAAAATTTCTCCTTGTGACTAGATATAAAAACATCCAATGGCATAAATTTAAATTCCACATTTTTAAGAAATGATGATTCCAAATGAGAGTTATATCTTATTGAATTATCCTCACCATACTTATTACCAGAGGATTCCTTTCAAATAAAGCTGATAGAAGAATTTGTTTGGCATCCAATTGACAATTTGCTCCAAATCCTTCCTGCATTTAAACAAAGCCTGCACTGATCCTCAATTAAGTCTCATCAGCTGATTAGCCTATTCATTTAATAAAATGTAATAAAGCAGCTTTCTTTTTCTTTGTAAAATTATATTGATATTTTTTGCAATAAAAAAGTTGAACAATTATGAAGTGTGCTACAAGACCAGGAAAAAAGTTATACAAATAATAAGTACAAGTTCCAAAGCACAATCATGATAATAAAATACAACTTAACAAAAGAAAAAAATAAAATAAAATTTATAAAAATCAATTTCAAAATCCATTCCCCTAAACAAAGTTGAAGATTAATGTTCATAAATACAGGAGGCACAATCTTAGAGAGGGACAACTCATTCCAGATTAAGGTTATGGTAGTAGTCCAAGAACAAGCCCCATATCATTTGGAATTTAATATTTGAATCATTGATCGCATATCTATTTTTATTCCAAGTTTAAACAAGACATAGTATCCCTTAGACATTGTGCATGTGTAGGTGGAGTATATTCATTTCATTTAATCAAAATTGCTCGTCTGGCCATCAACAAAGTAAAGGATAAATGCTGCATTGAGTTGAAGTTAGTAATACATCATCTTCTTGGAATGCTCCAAAAAGAGCAATGAAAGGGCTAGGCTCCCATTTTAAATTGAGAATCACTGATTATGTTTGAAAAGTTACTAAAATAAAGCAATAAGGGGAGAAATGATGAAATGTGAAGATAACCTATAAAAGGGATATCAATCTTTTCTCAGGTTTATGTAAAGAATAAGAGGCAAGGGTGGACATCAAATCACTGGAAAATGACTATGGAAAATTGAGAATGAATAGGCATTTTGCATCAGGCTTCACTATGCAAGACACCAGTGACATGCCAGAAATTTGAGAGTCAGGGGGTAGAAGTGAGGGTAGTCACCATTTCTGAAGAGAATGTGCTAGGAAGCTGAATAAGGATAAGTCACCTGAACTGGATGGACTACACCCCAGGATTCTGAATTCAATTCAGTTGGGAATGGTTCCAGAGGACTGGAAAATTGCAAACATTACTGCACACTTTAAAGGAGAAGGGTAAGAGACAAGAAACTATCAGCTGGTTGGCTGAACTTCAGTGGTTGGCGAGATTCTTGAGTCCATTATTAAGGATGAAGCTTCAGGGTAATTAAAAGCACAATTTAAAATAGGAGGAAGTCAACATGGTTTGCTTGAGGGGAGACCTTGCCTGTTGGAATTCTTTGCAGAAGCAACAAGCAGGATAGACAAAGTCAGAGGATCGGAGTAGGCGAGAAGTCAAAGCAGGAGTCTCAGCAAGTGGCGGCAGGGTATCCAAGCCAGGCGAGGTCCAGTTGAAGCAGCAATAATGGCGGCGCAGAGCCAGGATCGACAAGGCCCAGTTGGAGCCACGGAGAAGGGAGTATCAATTAATTATAAATAATTAAGATGATCAAACTTATTAAGATAAATAATTAATAAAGTAATAAAAGGACATTGGTGTTTATATATCACAGCAACTTGTTCTTGTGTAACAAGTTACAGTGATCTCCTGAGATTTTTCATTGCCATTAGGGAGTCGGGGAGGAATTTTCCAAGTTTTCGTAAACTAGCTAAAGGTTTTTCACCTCCCCCAGGAGTTACACTACCAATACAAGTAGGGTGGAAGTATAGTGTTATAATAAATAAATAAATAGAATGACAGGAAAAGTTAGGGAGATTATTTTTAACCTTTTTTAAAGTTAGTGTAAAGTTTTAAGGAGTTAAAGGTTAGTGAGAGTTAGAGGGTAAAAGAGAAGGTGATAGGTGAATAAGAGCTAGATTAAAAAAAGAGGGAGGGATTTAAAAAGATTTAGGGCTAGAAGACATGCTGCTGGCAGTTTGAATCTCAGAGAGAGAGAGACAGAAGGGAGTCTTGGACTGTGTGTGACACAGAAAGTGTTAACAAGCCAGGAGAAGCTTGTTGGAATTGAAACAGAAGCTCCAGAGTGGCGGATGGCTGGAAGTGCTATCTGTCTGATGTTTCTCTTGGAATAAGTGGAACAGAAAGGAAGTCTGTAGTACCCTGAAAGAAAGAGGTTATCATCTGGAGAACCCTGATGGGGCAAGTTTCATCAGCAAGACATTGAGGTGACTAATGATGGTACCTCAGTTGTGGAAATCCTGGAACTACACATCTCTCTCTGAAAACCTACAATAACCTTCCTGAGCGGTAACCATTTACCTTTCAAGCACTGGTGAACTTTATACATGTTAAATTTTGTGCACAGTATAAGAATTGCCTGCAACCAGTGAACTTGGAAGAATGAGAAGTGAGATTGAACTGTGAACCAAAGAACTTTTCTTAAATTTATACACACATTACATACACGTGCACTTAGAAGGGGGTTAATTTAGGTTAGTTAAGTTAATAGTGAAGTTAAAGTTTGATTCTGTTTTTATGTTTAAAGATAATTAAAAACAACTTTTGTTTAAGTAACTATTTGTTGTGTTGGCTATCTATTGCTGCTGGGTTATGGGATCTTTTGGGCTCATAAAAAAGGAAACCAGAGCACCCAGAGGAAACCAACACAGGAACAGGGAGAACGCACAAACTCCTTACAGATAGTGCTAGATTCGAATCAAGGTCACTGGCGCTGTAATAGTGTCACGCTAGCTGCTACGTAAGCCATGCTAATTCTAGGATGGATAGAAGAAGGGCTGACTGGCAGTAGGCAAAGGTGGAAATAAATGGGGGCTTTTATGGCTGGCTGCCAGTGACTATGGGTGTTCTGCAATAGTTAAATCCACTACATTTAACATGACATGTTAACTTTCTGAATAAAAGAACTGATGGCTTTGTAGCCAAGATTGCCGACAATCCAAAGATAAGTCAAGGGGAAAATAGCGTTGAGGAAGCGGAGAGTCTGCAGATGGATAGAATATAAAAGCAAATATATAATGCAAGGCTTTGTAATGTTTTCGTTATTCCACATTTGGAGTATCGAGAGCTATTTTGGTCCCTATACAGAAAGAAGGATGTGCTGGTGTTGGAGAAAGACCAGAGAGGGTTGAAAACATGATTCTGGGGATGAGATGGTTAATGTCCACAGAGTATTTGTAGAATCTGGCCTGTGCTTGTTGGAGTTTAGAATGGGAGAGTCCATTGAAACAAACTGAATATGCTCAAAATAAAGCTCAGAATTCCCAATATGAGTGTTGAAGCATAATTCAGAGAGCTTTTGCCAAGTGAACACTGAAGTATAAATATTATTTGGGAATGTTCTGTTTAATTTTCAAGCCCATTATGAATACATATAAGGCAGACAAGGTGAGCTGAAGATTAATGATGATGTTGATAACCATCAGGCATCAACATTGTATTACAGACTGAAAGTTTTTACACTGGCAAGCAATGCACCAAATCAAATGATTACACAGATAATAGTCGTCTTGCCATAAATATGGCCAATGCTTTTCAAAAATGTATTGCATCTCATTGACTAATTATATAAAAATATTATATCTTCAGAATAGTACATTAAAATATTGATTTCAAACACTGCTCTTTTCTTTGTACCCTCATGATGAAGTTTGGCTCCAACTTCCAAAGTTTAATCCTAAAGTTTTGGATTAGAGATAGAGAGGGAGTTATTATCTTGGAAGATCTTTCCTGGACCTAACACACAAATGGCATTCTGAAGAAAGTTTGCGGAGGTTTGATATGACATCGGAAACCCAAGCAAAGTTCTACAGCTGTGTGGTGTGAAGTGTGCGCAACAGCTGCATCATGTTCTGGTATGGGACACCAATACCCTTGAACGTAAAGTCATGCAAAAGATCACAGGTAAAACCCTCCCCACCATCAAGAAAATCAACAAGTAACACTGCCATCAGAGAGCAGCAGCAATCATCAAAGACTCACACCATCCAGCACATGCTCTGTTCACATGCTACAAGACTTGCACCATCAGGCTCAAAACAGTGGCTACCCCTCAACCATCAAACTCCTTAACAACAAACTCAATCAGGGACTCATTTAAGAATTCTTACTATTGCACTTCATTTTTTTTTTCTATCTCTGTATTGCATAGTTTGTTTACATTTCTTTATTTGTTTAAATGTGTGCATTGAGTCAGAATTTTTTTTGCACTGCCAATAAGTGGTAACTCTGCATTGCCCCCAAGAAAAAGAATCTCAGGATTGTATGTGATGTCATGGATGCACTCTGACAATAAATCTGAAATGTGAACTCAATCTACAAATTCACTGGTGACACCACAATTATGAGGTGAATTTCCGGAAATATTTCAGAATACAGGTTGGAGTTCATGCCAAAACAATCTTGCTCTCAACATAACCCAATCCAAGTTCCTCGGGGACAATATTTCAGAATGAGCATATCAAGGCCTCAACTTTCTAAGGAATCTGAGGAGATATTCTGTCAAACTTCTACAGGTGCACTGTGGAAAATATGCTGATTAATTCCATCACAGCCTGGATTAGTAAATTTGACTGCCTAGGAAGGCAAAAGGCTGCAGAAGGTAGCAAGCGTAGTCACGTCCATCATAGGCTTTGACCTCCCATCCATTGATGAGATCTATATGAAGCACTGCCTCAAGAAGGCAGCCAACATCATAAAGGACCCCGATCACTCGGGTCACAACCTCTTCTCACTGTCACCTTTGGGCAAAAGGTACAGAAGCCTTAAGACCATCACCTCGGTTCAATACACGGAAGTACCAAAGAATCTCAGCAGGTCACACAGCATGAAAAGGGTAACCAACATTTAGGGCCTGAGCCCTTCATCGTACCTTGATAAAGGGCTCAGGCCTGAAACATTGGTTATTCTTTACTTCCTATACATGCTTTGTGACCTGCTGAATGCCTCCATGCAAATTTTCTTTTGCACGGATTACTAACTACAGTAATCTGGCACTAATGGAGAATGGTAGATGCCAGCTAAGTGAATTTTCTGGTTGCTTAAGACTGTGTGTTGCCTGACTGCTGAACTAACATCAAGTATGCCAATTGCAAACTTCTCTATTTCTTCCTTGTTTATTTTCTGCAATTTTTTGCAGGTTGCTTGAAGCTGCCGGTTATGAATTCTGGAGAACAGATTTTACTGTATTATCTATCTATTGCATTTATTGTCTCTTTTTAATTAAGTAACCTATGTTGCTGCATTAATTTACAAGTTTACACACAATTTATAGAATACACACACTTTTTTTCAGCACAAAATGGAATGGACTCCTTATTCCTCTCAGACACAACTCTGCCTTCTTCATCCTACTAAACACCCAGCCAAAGCCCTCTGACCTTTTCATTGGTTCTCTGCAACATGGGTGATCTTGACACTCTTACTCTCCTCTTGCGAGCGAGATCCAACCCACGTCCGCAGCTTTCTGAACTAACCGGTGCATGCACGCAATGACTCCTGCATGTTGCCTCAAATACATCGTCAGCAGCAACCAGCACTGCTCCCAACACAGGTAAGTACACGACCGTGACAGGGGCCCCCTCCCCACCCCAGCCTCTGAGCCATGCAAGGAAGTGACTGATCAGATCTGTCCAGCTACATAACGGTCTGAAGGCCCAACCTTATACGATACTGCATGGCAGTCAGTGAATGCCCTGACTGGCAGGAGTGTGACTGTTCTTCCAACCCTGGCACCAATGCAGTACATGGACCATCGATATACACTGGCTTGAATCTGTCGATGGAGACTGTGTCAGCTTTCCTATTTCTGTGAATCACAAAAGTCTGTGTGGTGTTGTAAGACTTCAAAAGGCCTGTCGTAAATGGGTAGAAGTGGTTTGCAAACAGCACCATGCCAAAGGAACACATGTGCAGCGTTGTAAATGATCCAGCATATACACCGCATGTCGCATAGGAATAGGTCTGAGCTATCTATTGTTTCCCCAAAGACAATCAACATAACTCACTGGATCATCGAGCATCATCTCTGCACTCAAATTCACAAAATCATTAGGCAAAGTCAACATGGTGCCATATACCATATCTGCTGCTGAACATCCAAGATCCACCTTTACAGCAGTATGTACACCAAGGAGAAACATTGCCATCAGCACTTACTGTCACATCTGCTTTGAATTGGTGACCGAAACGCTCAACGAGGCCGCTGGCCTACAGATGGTAAGCCAAGGTTCGAATATGGGTAGTGCTCAAAAGATTGGTGATTGCTCAGAACAATGCCGACTTGAACTGAGACCCTTGACCTGTTGTAATAGTGCACAGAAGATGGAACCCAACGATCCATGATGGAAACAGGAATCCAGAACAACAAAATCTCCTAGCTTGGATTTCGTGTGTCTTGGAGACTTTGGACAGTTGACATGGCAAATAGGTCCTTGCAAATAGCCAACATCCTGATTAAAATAAGGACAGTTAAAGTGTTCCATATTCAATTTGATCGATGCTCTTTTACCAGAATGAGACAAATTATGAAGAGCCTCAAAAATCTCCTGCCTCATTGCTGCCAGCACAAAAGGCATAGGTCTTTCTGTGGAAAAGTCACAAACCAGTGTTTCACCCGATATATCCAGACTCACATCTTGTCGATGGAGACCTGTGATAATCCGGCAATACCGGATGAGATCAGGATTGGTGTGCTGTACACGAGCTATGGCAGTGAAATTGATGGCCGTAGTCATACGTAAGTGATCAATGTCACGTCTGGACAGCATTCACCTTCCTTCGGATATCCCATATGTCCAAGGAAAATTGCAAAATGAAATTCAAGTGCCGAATTTCTCGTGGCGAGTTGAGGTGAGCACTTGTACTCCAGTATGTGTAAAAAGCTAATGGTCTGTAGACATGGTGAAAGGGTCACCTTCCAATAAAAACCGGAAATCTTTCACTGCGAGATAGATCGCTAGGAGCTCTTGACCAAATGTACTATACTTTGCCAGGCCTGGTCATTTTCTAGCTGCCATTTGTAGAAATTGCAAGGTGGCTGATTGGACCAGACAGCAGCAGCAAATTTCCAGTGTTTCAAACAAATACGCCATCCGTTGCCTTGACCACATCCTCAACCAGCATGATTCCAACCAGGCTGACGGGAGAAAATCCGTTGGGTGCTTAAAGCCTGGAGCTGCATAATCAATGCTGCTATTTGCTATTCCAACTCAGTTATCTTTGTTTGATAAGGTGCAGTAAGTAGTTGGTCCAGCTCCGTCTGCTCCTGCTGACTAGAGGAAGTACCCAAATCCTTCTATCTTTATTGTGGAGTCCGTGGACATGAGGATGGCATGATCCGCCAACTCAGCGAGGGTAGATGCTTGAAAGACACTCACCAAGTGTCCTTGAACTCAACAAGATAAACATTGGAGGAACCTTTGCTTCCAAAAATTCCCTTCAACAGAGTCCGTACCAGCTAGTCTGCACCATCTTCTCAGCATCTGTGATGATTGCCCATCACCTTGGATAGTAACTCAGTAATTCAAGATAGCTGAGAATGCTGCAGAATAGTATGTCGAAGGGGATGGTATTCTCTGGATCAACTAAAACATCCTCCACTTCACAGCCAATCTTCTCTGGAAGACAAGCCACAATTAAACTAAATTTCACCTTCTGACATCACACTGAGGGTGGTAAAACGTGCCTTGAGGATCATGAACCATGCTGGTGCATCATTAATAAGCGAGCCTCTAGCCTGACCTCCCCATCTGCTCCTGTAAGGATTTACCCTCATCTCCTTCCATTTCAACCTGTGTTTTAAATCACATCGGGGTCACCACATAGCTGCAGTAATTTACCACGTTTACACATAATTTAAATTTTTTTTTCAGCAAAAAAAAAATGGAGTCAACTCTCTTTATTCCACTCAGATACAACATCTCATCAAACTTCACCCAGCCAAATCCCTCAGACCTTTTCATTTGACTCTCTGCCACACGGGTGATCTTGACACTCTCACTCTCCTACTCTTGTGTCCAAAATCCATCATAAGATGACAAACAGAACTGCATAAGTTCAACAGTTTGCATTTTTAAAGATAAATTTAAAAAGGAACAGTAAGCAAATGTATTTTTTGACCTCGACAATTTTGGATCTGTTCAGCCACTGAAACAAGGCAGTCTCAGATTTCTGCACACATTCTTTCAAACACAGAAGCCTGAAATCGACTAAATAACAGAAAGTGCTGCAAGTCATTGTGCTCAGGTTTAAGTCCAGTGGTGGGCTGAGTTTTGCGGGGATCCTCTGTTTGGCAAATTATCTCAGATCGCAGGATGAGAGATTCTCCTGATCTTACTGGAGATTCAAGGTCCACAGATCAGGAGGGGAAATGAGTCAAAAGCACCCATTCTCAACAAGGGACACAGCATATTTACTAAAAACTTTGTTTTCTTTTCACCTCGCATGACAATTTTTTTTCCACTTATTTGACAAACCTCAAAGTGCAGCCATCACCTTTGTTTCAAATGCTGTTGGAGTTGCATAGTCTGCAGTCAAGTTGCAAACAACCAATAGGATCATCTTCTCACAACTGGCCCAGTAAGTGTAACTTTTGTGGAATGTGGCCACTTGTATCACTGTGTTCAAAACAGTGAACTGAATGTTAAATCAGACAGGAGGCATGAGAGCAAATGTATCAAAAGTTGTACAGTAGTTAACAATCTTTACTTTTCACTAATCTACTTATTGAATAATGATTTTGATGAGACATTTTGGTGACAAGTCAAATGTTAGCCTTTCTTCCCCCAGTTAGCCCACTCTCAGATTAGAGAGAGACAACAGAATTAAATATACGATCTCCTCCTCACTGACAATCAACATACGTGCACCTCAAGGATGCATAATTAGCCCACGACTGTCTACACCCATGACTGTGCGGCTAGGCATAATTTTAATGTCATCTACAAATTTGCCCATGTCAGCAGTCATCAGCAGAATCACAGATGGCAATGAGGAAGAGTACAGGAGTGAGATAGATCAGCTAGGTGAGTGGTGTCACAACAGTAATGTTGCACTCAACGTTAACATAACTAATGAATGATCATAGACTTCAGAAGGGGGAAAATCAGGAGAACTCAAAACAAGTCCTTGTCAAGGGGTCAGCAGTAGAGAGGGCAAGAAACTTCAAATTCCTGGGTGTCCACATCTCTGAAGACCTATCCTGGGGCCATCATGTCGATGCATTTATAAAGAAGCCTTGCTATATTTTGTGAGGAGATTTGGTCTGTCACCAAAGATTCTTGCAAATTTCTACTAGTGCACTGTGGAGAGCATTCTGACTGGTTGCATCACTGCCTGGTGTGGAGGTGCCAATACACAGGACAGGAACAGGCTAAAGAGGGTTGTAAACTAGCCAGCGCCATCATAGGCATTACAGATAGACCCCCAACTTGCTATGTTCTGACTAATGATATTTCAAAGTTATGATGATCTGAATCAGTTTTGAATAAAGGTAAGTCAGGCTCTACCTGTATCAATGTGGTTGCTTTTCCTTCTCTGAAGTAAATGCTTCTGTCCAATCAGCACATGCTAATCACTTCCCAATTGTGCTTTGTCGGACTCAACGCCATTTTTTTTAAAAAAAAGGTGATTTGAAACGCATATTGCTGTCGCTGGAGAGCGAGATTGAAGAGGGAGAGAGAGTGACGGCAATCCGCATATGGGTTCCAAATCACAACATAGGTTGCAAAGTGACACTGCTGACCCAAATTACCAGGCGCCATCTTGGGCTACCAGCAGGAGCGGGAACATCGGGTCGGCCTCCTGGCAGGAGAGGCTCAAAAAATTACCTGTACTGTAGACCCTTTACTTATGATAATTTCACCTTCAGATGCAAGTTGCGGAACCAAACCCCATCATAAGTAGGAGTCTACCTGTAGTCTTCAGTGTCTCAAAAACCAGCATCTATCAAGGACCTTCACCACCTAGGCCATGCCCTTTTCTCACTGCTACCTTCAGGAAAGAGGTACAGGAGCCTGAGGATGGTAGCAATGATAATGGTACAAAATTGTACAATGGTACAAATTAGCTTCTTCCCCTCTGCCATCAGATTTCTGAACGGACAATGAACCTATGGACACAACTGCACTTTTTCTCTTTTTTGCACTTATTTATTTTTAAAATTCTGTATTAATGTAATTGATAGTAATTTTTGCACCTTGTTCTACACAATACTACTGCCACAAAAAAAAAACAAATATTGCGATAAATGTTCATGGCAATAAAACTGATTCTGATTTACACAGGGATAATATTAATTTGAAATGACGAGGTGTTCATTTCCGCTCATGATTTCATCTTCCAGCATACAACACATGCTGATCTTTATTACTGAGTGCTAGCTACATTGTTAAAAATGTGAATCTGTGATTTTTTAATCTGGTCTCTCATTTCTGCAAAAAAGAAAATTCAAGTTAAATTGTGGCCATTGTTTAACCTTCATACCTCAATGATTATTTAATCCAAGCCACATCTCTTCCTCTTCCACTTCCATCCTAGAAGGGTTTCCACACAGAGTCATTTCCTGCCAAATACTTTCATGGGTGGATCAGAAGTTCCACAATGGAAAATCAAAAAAACCTATTGTTTTTGGAAAACCAAACTTGCCAGTGATATTGTCTCCTCCCCAAGCTATTCATTCAGATTAGATCAGAAAATTCAGGAGCCTTCCCTAAAATCTGAGCCAAGTCTCAAATCACTTTCCATCAATTCTCCAAGTTATGCTTTATCAATCCCTTTATTCATCTTTTAATTTTCCCAAGACCCTCCTTTTCTCCGCAGAAAGTTTGTGCATACAGGAGCATTTTTAGAAATTGCAATCTCAAATGTGACCTATATGGGAAGTCACTATTAATACTTACCAGAATAGGCTGGAACACCAAGAGTTTTAGCATCAAACTTGATGGGTGCTGGTTTCAGTATCTAACAAATTCACAAAAAAAAACAAGTTTCACTGTGACAGTTGATAGTTAAAGACGAGTGTTTAAAACCACAGAAAAATAAACTCAGAAAAAAATTGAAAAAAAAACTTCAATTTCAGCCCAGGACAGAATTCAAGAAGCCCAAAATTCGGAATGAAAGGCAGTTTCAAAAACAACTTGCCAATTTTCAACCAAAATATTTTTGATGAATCTTTAAATACTTTTTAAAACAAGTTAAACTTCCCTAACTTAATCGCAGAGTTCTGAAGATGAAACTGAGGTGAATCCAGTTTTATTTTATATATAAGAGTTGGTTGGTGCAGGGGAAGCCAAACTGTGGAACTGCCTATTGCAGAGGCAACATTTTTGGTGGGATTTTAAGGCTGCTCAAAGGTGGAGTGGGAACACTGAAAAGATTCACTCACGGAGTCAGTGAAGTTGGCAGGCAGTCACTCTTCCCTCGCTTGCTCAGTCTCTTGTCAGAGCGATTTCTCTGATTAGAATCCCTTTGTGGCCAGAAAACTGCTTGTACTTTTAATTGATTCTCATAAAGATCTCCCTCCCTACCTTGGGCCAAGTGTTCACTCCTTGATAAAGGGCTCAAGCCCGAAACTTTGCTCATGTAATTTTATCTTTATTACATAAAGAACACTGCATGACTTGCTGAGATTCTCCAGCAATTTTGTGTGAACCCAAAATTAGCACAGCAGTTAACGCAATGCTGTTACACAGTTAGCGGCATGGTTAGCATAGCAGTAAGCGCACCAGCAATCAGGACCAAGGTTTGAATCTCGGGCTGTCTGTAAGGAGTTGGTACGTTCTTCCCATGTCTGAGTGGGATTTCCCCGGGGGCTCCAGTTTCCTCCCAATGTTCAAAACCTACCAGGGGTTGTAGGTTAATTGGGTGTAAATTGGGCGGCATGGGCTCATGGGCCAAAATGGTCTGTTACCATGCTGTATCTATATTTAATTTAATTTTTTTTAAAAATATGGTTGGGGTGGAAGGGGAAAAAGCACAGACCAGCAGGTGATAAGGAGAAAGAAAGGGCTGGGGAACTGTCTGGTTGGAGAGGCTAAGAGAGAATGCAATTTACTATGTCACTGAAGCATTGGGCTGGCCTCTCAGAGGTACTTGCTGTTGCATGTGGACAGAGTGAAGGTGCTCAACGAAGCGATCTCCCAGTTTGCGTCCCATCTCTCTAATGTAGAGACCACAATGGGAGCACCAGATGCAGTAGATGGTCCCTGCAGATTCACAAGTGAAGAGCTATTTGATTTGGAAGGACTGTTTGGGGCCCTAAATGATGGTGAGGGAGGTGGTGGGCACAATTGTGGCACTTCTTGCAGTCACAAGGGCAATAGGTGGGAAGAGCTAAGTGGACGAGGAGTTTCAGAGAAAGCAATCCCTACAGAAAGGGGAGATGGGTGGGGAGGGGATGACCGCATAGTTATAAACAACTGTTTATCTCCACTTCAAATTTACTGGTTTACCCAATGGCATTGATGAAGGAAGCAAAAAAGAAAATTCTCAGCTTCTGCTATAATACTTCAATGAATGAGTGGATTTAATTGTGTAGATTGAACAACACCACCAATTATTTTTGAAAGGAATCAACGAATCACTGAGCAAACTCAACTAAGCTAAACAAAAAATGCAAATAAAAATAGATCCTCAAGTTGTTTTAAAGTGAATTGCACGTTCATAAGAATGAAGTGAAATGAAGATTATTGGAATCAAAAAAATTGAAACTTAATACATTACAATCTTATAAAGTAGAAAAAGATTTACTACGCACTCGACAGAAATATTATGAATTAGGTGATAGAGCCCATAATGTTTTAGCATGCCAACTCAAAGTGTTGCAATTATCAGGAACAATAATAGCAACAAAATGGGAAATTGGTCAAATTACATATAAAATGCAAGAAATTAATGATGATTCTAGGAATTTTTATCAATAATTTTATCAGTCTGAATCTTTAAAGGATGAGGAAAAAAATAGATGAATATTTATCACAAGTTATATGTCGATGAAAAAAATTAAATTATCCAATTCCTTTACTGATGTTGAAGTATAGATATTGTCATCTTTGCCAAATAATAAGGCTCTGGGAGAGGATGGTTTCTCTCCAGAGTTTTATAAAGAACTTAAGGAGTTGTTAATTCCTGTTTTTAATGGGACTTTTGGATCAAATGAGAGACTCTAATGACTTAAAAGAATCTTTTAAAATAGCATCAATACAGTTATTCTAATAGACTGACAATATTATTAAATACAGATTATAAAATTGTATCCAATTTATTAGCTAACAGATTAACTAAATATTTACCTAAATTAATAAATATGGATCAGACTGGCTTTATTAAACATAGAAGATCTGTGGACAATATAGTCATATTTATGTCTACTAAATGTAGCCCAGGAAGAAAAAATACCAGCAGTAGCGGTGGCTTTAGATGCAGAAAAAGCATTTGATAAACTAGAATGGGACATTTATTGACTTTTTTGGAATTCCAAATGATTTTATAAACTGGATAAGAGCTTTGTATAATCATCCAAAAGGTATAAAGTGGTCACGAATAGGCAAGTATCTAAAATGTTTCCATTAGAAAGGTCATCTAGACAAGGATGGCTATTATCACCATTTTTATTTACATTGGCTATAAAACCATTGGCAGAAATGATAAGAAGAGATAATGAGATTAAGGGTTTTACGATAGATGATAGAGAACATTAGCTTGTTTGCAGATATTATATTTTACAGAACCAGAAATGTAATTGAAGAAAATAAATGTACGATTGGCAGAATATGGTTAGATATCAGGTTATAAAGTCAATGTAGATAAGAGTGAAGTGATGACAATGAATGATGGGAACTATACATTAAGTATAGGTGATGAAGTTTAAGTGGCAAAAGGAAGCAATTAAATATTTAGGAATTAATATTGATAGAAATTTAAGTAATTTATTTAAATTGAATTATCTACCATTACAAAAAAAAACTCAATGAATATTTAAAGAGATGGGAAGATTTACCAATAGCTTTAATAGGAAGGGTAAATTGTTTAAAGATGAATATTTTTCCGAGGTTGCAATATTTATTTCAGTTGTTACCCATTCCTATACCAACAAAGTTTTTTCAAGAATTAAATAGAAGTGTAAGAATATTTATTTGGCATGATAAAATGCCAAGGATAGCTTTGGAAAAATTAACTTGGAAATTTGATAAGGGAGGATTATGGTTGCCAAATTTTAAAATTATTATAGAGCAGCTCAATTAAGATTTCTCTCCTCCTGTTATCCAATTGGGGAGAAGACAGCGTGAGCACATATTGAAATGAATAACATAGGAGAAACTAATCCAGAACATTTTTTTGTATAAATGGAACAAGGAACTTTTGAAAGGAGTACCAATTTTAAAACATTTATTCAAGATATGGAATGGAATTCATATACAAAGTGGAATTAAGAGCTACCAAATAGCTAAGGTGATGTTAAAACAGAATAGACTTATTTCTTTTACTTTAAATAATCCTTTCTTTGATATCTGGCACAATAATGGGATAAAGAGGATAAAAGATTGTTTCCTAGGTTCTTTTTTCTTGATTTTTGAACAAATGAAAGAGAAATACAATATACCAAATAAAACTTTTTTTTAATACTATCAGCTTAAATCATATTTAAAAGAGAAATTAAGCACGAATTTTAGACTTCCGGAACAGAGTCCATTTGAGTACTTAATAATTCATACATTTATTGAGAAATTTATTACTAATATGTACAGGTACATGATCCTTTATCCAGACATCTAAAATTCGGAAAAATTCAAAATTCGGCAAGTGGGGAGAGAGGTGGCAGCGCTAGTCGGGCGGCTGAGGGACCGGAGGTCGGAGGAGGCGGCCAGGCGAATGGAAGGGGGTGGGGGTGGATATGGCTGCACAATTTGAGTGGGCTTTCCAAAATCTGAAAAAATCCAAAATTCGGAACACACTGTCCCCCAAGGGTTCCGGATAAAGGATCATGTACCTCTATATACAATTACAAGACACAATGCAGAAAAAGGAACTGTCTAAGTAAAAAAAAAAAATGAGAAAAAGATTTAAATATACAAATTCATGGTCAAGATTGTGCCAGGAAAGTGTAACCAACACAATTAATGTTAGATATCAAATGGTACAATATTTTTTTTACACCAATTATATTCTTCTTTGGCTTGGCTTCGCGGACGAAGATTTATGGAGGGGGTAAATGTCCACGTCAGCTGCAGGCTTGTTTGTGGCTGACAAGTCCGACACACTGTATAAATAACATGGACTCAATTCAAATTGTTCTGATGAATATTTCAGATACAACAAAGAAACAGGAATCTTGTTACATGCAGTTTGGTTTTGGGAAAAAGTGGGAAGATTTGAATATATTATTGGGACAAATTATGAAAATACAGATACCAAAAGATCCCAGAATATTTTTGCTTGGTGTTTTATGACATTGAAACTAAATTGAAGTTAGACAAATATCAATGAAAACTTTTGAGGGCAGCAATAGAGATGGCATGGAAATGTATTGCAGTAACATGGAAGACAGATCATTTTAGAAGGTTGGATAGATGGCATGTGGAAATTCAAAACTGTATACCGTTGGAAAAGATTACATAATTTAAGGAATCAACTTGAGAATTTTTATATGATTTGGAAACCATATATAGATTTCATTAGTAAGAGTCCATCCACATCATCCATAACACCCACTCCTCCCAATTAATATGTACAGAATAGAATAATATATTCAGAATATACGAATAGTAAATAATAAATAAATTGAGATGTTGTCTCTTTTTTCTATTTTTTCTTTTTCTTTGGAGGAGGAGGGGGAGGGGGATAAAAAAAATTATTTATCATTTTGTGTCGTTTTTATTATATTGTATTGTTATTCGATGAAGAGTTTATATGTGCGTATTGCTGCAAATGGAAAATAAAATTTTCAAAAAAAAGTTGTTTTAAAGTACACTTTCAGTTACCTTCGGGTTGTCCATAATGGGTGTCACAACAAGATCAGCATCGGTATAGGCAAGCCCCTTGATTTTGGAGTTCATATCCTAATGGATGGCAAATAAAGATTCATAACAACAATATTGTTCAAAACACTTAATGAAATTAATCTGCAAACAATAACCAAAAATACATTGAAAAATTTCATCTACGTGTCCTGCTATTAATATTTACAATTATTCATACATGTATATTTACGATGGGAACCAACTGAATTACCGCTCATCACAGCTTCAGCCAAAAGGGTATAATGAAATGTAACGAGCTTGACTACTTTGATTCTTGATTTCGGATTAAGAGAAATTCCTGATATTGGCACAGCCGTTCTGATGAAATCTTATTTTAAGACCATCAGACATAGGAGCAGAAATAGGCTATTCAGCTCATCAAGTTGCCCTGCCATTAGGAGTCACGTGATGGAGTAGTGGCCGGTCAGGGAATTCCAGCCCTCTCCCAAAAAGTTAAAAAAAAAACACACAAAGCACAAAGGTACAAGATTAAAATTTATAATAAAGTAAAAATAAATGTGAGAAGAAAATGGCAGCGAAGAGAGAAAAGTCGAAAACAACGGGAAGAAAAGAGGAAGAAAGAATGTCGGAAGAAGGTGAAGGCCTTACCTGTCCGAAGAGGCCCGCCGCGGAGAGAGAAGCCCACTCCCTCAGGTCATTGGAAGTCCCGGGCTCGGGACTACAAAAATGGCTCGCAGAGCCGAGTAAAAGCGCGCAACCGCGCATGCGCAAGGAGTCGCGCATGCGTGATGCGCATGAAAAAAAACCACACTGACAGGAGGGGGGAACAGCTGCGGAGTCGATCTCCACAGCTGAGAGAGACACCTGCAGCACAGCAGCAGGTGCAGAACACAGACAATAACGACAACAAGAAAGAAGAGGGTAAAAAGAAAACAAGGAAACAACAGATGGTCAACCCAGAGGAAGAAGAAGAAGAACAGAAAGAAATGGAAGAAGAAGAGAAAGGCAAGACAATGGATGTATCTTTTTTTAAAGAATATATGGAATCAGTGAAAGAATGGCAATTACAAGAATTTAATGAGATAAAAAGAATTAAGAATGCAGAAGAAAAAATGAATAAAATAGAAATGTCCATGTCAGAGATAGGAAAAAGAGTGGAAAATATGGAAGAACGAGAAACAATTGTAGAAATGGAAGTAGAGGACTTAAAAGAGAAATTAGAAGAATCTATTAAAAAAGTTAAAGAGGCACATGAGCTGTTAGCTCAGAAGATAGATATAATGGAAAACTATAATAGAAGAAATAATATAAAGATAGTGGGCCTTAAGGAAGATGAAGAAGGCAAGAATATGAGAGAATTTATAAAATATTGGATCCCCAGGGTCCTAGGAAGACCAGAATTACAGGAAGAAATGGAAATAGAGAGGGCACATAGAACACTAGCCCCGAAACCACAACCGCAGCAAAAACCAAGATCCATTTTAGTAAAATTCTTAAGATATACAACAAGAGAAAATATATTGGAGAAAGCAATGAAGAAAATAAGAGAAGACAAAAAGCCACTGGAATACAAAGGTCAAAAAAATTTTTTCTATCCAGACATAAGTTTTGAACTCCTGAAGAAGAGGAAGGAGTTTAATACAGCAAAAATGATCTTATGGAAAAAAGGATATAAATTTATGTTAAAGTACCCAGCAGTACTTAAAATAGTTATTCCAGGGCAACAAAACAGACTATTCTCGGATCCAGAGGAAGCACGAAAATTTGCAGAACAACTACAAAACAAGCAGAGAGATGAAGACATGTAATGAGAGTAAAAATGACCACGAACTATATATATATGTGTATATGGGTATATGTGTGTATATATATAGGTGTGTATATATATATATATATATATATATATATATATGGAGTATAGATAAGAATTAATAAGGGAGGGAAAGGGAATAGAGGGAATAAGGAGGGAATTAAAAGAGTGACCTTTGTTACATATGAAAATTGAAATCTTTTCCGGGGGGTGCTGGGTAGGGAGGAGTTACGGTCACTGCAAAATCAGTTGACGTTTGCGAGTGAATTCGCAAATCCAAATGGAGAGGGGAGATGTGGTTGCCCGACAAGGGATAAAGGGCAACTCAGGAGGGGGAGGGGAGAATGGGGTTAAAGAAGTTTTAAATAGGAGAATAAGGAAAATGTTTGAAGTTTTAGAAATGTTGTCTTATAAAGTGTTCAAAACAAGAAAGCAGAATGAATGACAACATTGTTTGACTGGTTTAATGTATCTTAGATTTTGTACTTTAAATGGATGGGGGTGGGAGGTAGGGAGGGTGGGATGGGAGGAGGGAGGGGGAGAAAATGGCACTGTATATATTTGAAAAGGAAAATGTATGTATCATGGTCAATGTGGTTTATAGTGTGAAAAATAAAAAAAATTTAAAAAAAAGTTGCCCTGCCATTTAATCACAAGCTGATCAATTTTCCACTAAGCTCCACTGCCTGGCCTTTTGCCTATGATGCTCTGGCTAATCAAGGACCTATCAATCTTTGCCTTAAATTCACTAAATGACTTGGCCAACACAACCACCTGTGGCAACAAATTCCACAGATTTACCACCCTCTCACAGAAGAAATTCCTCCGCATCTCTGTTCTAAGCAAACGCCCTTCAATCCTGAAGTTATGGTCTCTTGTCCTACATTCTCCCACCATGGGAAACAACCATTCTACATTTACTCTATCCATGCCATTCAACATTTAAAATGTTTAAATAGGAATCCCCCCTACCCCTCATTCCCCTAAATTCCAACGAATACAGCTGTCAAACACTCCTTGGAATGATAACCCTTTCCATATATATAACCACATAACCACTTACAGCTTTTCGTTCTCGGAATCATGCTTGTGAACCAACTCTGAACCCTCTCCAACATCAGCACATCCTTTCTTAAATGAGGACCCCAAAACGGCTCGCAATATTCCAAGTGAAGTCTCCCCAGTGCCTTATAAATCCTCAACATCACATCCCCCCTCTTATATTCTATCCCCCTTTAAATGAACGCCAGTATTGCATTTGCCTGCTTCACCTTATCAATGACCCTCATGATGTCCTGAAGCTCAAGGAGATCCCCTCTCAGCTCCTGTGCTCTCAGGAAAACAGTTAATTCAGTCTCTCAAAGTAATTCAACTTTCCCAATCCTGACAACTACTTCTTGAACTTTCCCAACTTTATACTATCCTTCCTATAGCTCGCCAACCAAAACTACACACAATATTCAACGCCTGGCCTAAACAACATCTTGTAAAACTCAAAAATGATGTGCCAGCACTTGTACTCAATGCCATTACTGAAGAACGCAAGTGTTCCAAATTTGTGGTAATCTGTAAAGAGTGATGTGAACTGAACCCTGAAGTCCCTCTGATGGGTTCAATTGAAAAGAGCAAGTCCTGCCTTGGTTCAATTTACCCAAATGCAGCACCTCACACTTCTCAGTGTTGAACTGCATCAGCCATTGCTTATCCCAATTCTCCATCTCATCTAGATCCTGTCCATTTCATGTGATGCAGAATTTTATAACTGAGGCTGCAAGAAGAAATGTCACACTGAGCAAATAATAGCAAAGAGAAAAGAAACTCTCATTCCCCAAGCATAGTTCAACATCAAAATTATGAGACTTAACTGATTTACTCCTGGATGAACAGTGATAATGGGGGAAGACCCAAAAAAAGGCGACAAGTACAAATTTGCTGGTAAACTGGAGAACAGAAATACAGCTCTTCTCCGAAGGGTTCAACTGCCTGCCCCTTATGCTGGTGGCTCTGCACAGATGTTAAAACCATGTAGCCACGGGTCTATCCCCAAAATGGCAAAGCCTATACTCGGCGGCAGCCATGAGGGGTTCCAGACTCCAAAGAGCAGCGGTCAGGCGCAGGACACCAGAAATGGGAGGAATACCCCCTGTTGAGAAGGGGAAGCAGAGGAGATGGCCATAGCAGCAGAACAGTGAGGGTCTCAGTGGCTGAGACTCACACAGGCTGTGGCCAACTTATGATTGGGGAACCCACACAGGCTGCAGGCTACTGGAGACTAGCTCATGGGAACCAGGCATCGGAACTAGGATTCAAGAGGGACCTGAGGGCAGGAAGGGCTCCTGAAGAGTCTCTGGCCCTGAAGGCTTCCTGATAATTGTAGGTTTGCACCTGGAATTCGGATTGCCAATAGATCAAGGAGGAATATGTACGGCTGTAGAGGCTGCAGAAGCGTGAGAGGCAAATCCACTTACACTCAATGACTCTGAAGGGCCTCTCTTTCTCTCGTATTGTAAAAGGTGCTGAATTACAGCAATGGCGACTCTTTGGCCACCTTACAACAGGCAGAAGGCAAGTTCTGGACTATTATTTGGCAATAAAGGAATCTTGAATCTGAACTTGTCAATCATTATACCAAGTAAATGGTGCTTTCAGCAGAGGTCATAACTTGTGGTCAAATCTGATGCCTGATGAGGTGCAACTTCTAAATGAATATCACAAAGACCGAACTCATCCCACCCACCATGTTTTCACTATAATCCTTGAAGCAAACAGAACCAGAATTCTCACAACCATGACGTGATGAGCCTAACCATTTAGAAACATAGAAGATAGGAGCAAGAGCAGGTCATTCGACCCTTCGAGCCTGCTCCGCCATTCTACGAGATCATGGCTGATCTTAAAGTTCAGTACTCCGTTCCCGCCTTCTCTCCGTAACCTTTAATACCCTTATACTGAAGAAATATATCTAATTCCCTCTTAAATATATTTAATGAACCTGCCTCTACTGCCCTCTGTGGCAATGAATTCCACAGATTCACCACCCTCTGGATAAAGAAATTCCCCCTCATCTCGGTCCTAAATGGTTTGCCTATTATCCTCAAACCATGGCCCCGGGTTCTGGATTTTCCCATCATTGGAAACATCCCATCTGCATCCATTCTGTCCAGTCCTGCCAGAATTTTATAGGTCTCTATGAGATCCCCTCTCAATCTTCTAAACTCCAGCGAGAACAATCCCAATTTGCACAATCTTTCCTCATAAGTCATTCCTGCCATTCCAGGTATCAGCCTGGTGAATCGCCTCTGCACTCCCTCATTGCAAGAACATCCTTCCTTCGATAAGGTGACCAAAACTGCACACAATACTCCAGGTGTGGTCTCACCAAGGCCCTGTACAGCTGCAGTAAGGTATCCTTGTTCCTATACTCAAACCCTCTTGATATGAAGGCCAACATACCATTTGCCTTTTTAACCGCCTGCTGTACCTGCATGCTCGCCTTAAGAGACTGGTGTACAAGTACCCCTAGGTCTCTCTGCACTTCCCCATCTCTTAATCTATTGCCATTCAAATCTTCCCTCCAGTTTGTATTACCAAAGTGGATAACCTCACATTTATCCACAGTGTAGTGCATTTGCCATGTATCTGCCCAGTCCTTCAATTTATCCAACTCACACTGGAGCTTCCTGACCCCCTCTTCCGTGCACACAACCCCTCCTAGCTTAGTGTCATCTGCAAATTTGGAGATATTACATCCAATCCCCTCATCCAGATCATTAATGTAAATTGTGAACAGCTGGGCTCCCAGTACAGATCCCTGTGGCACCCCACTGGTCACCGCCTGCCACTCAGAAAACGAGCCATTTATCCCAACTCTCTGTCTTCTACCTGCCAGCCAGTTCTCAATCCACATCAATACTTTGCCCCCAATCCCATGAGCCTTGATTTTGGAAGCCAGTCATTTATGCGGGACCTTATCGAAGGTCTTTTGGAAGTCCAGGTACACCACATCCACTGGCTCTCCCCCATCTATTTTACCTGTCACCATCTCAAAGAATTCCAATAGATTTGTCAAGCACGATTTACCTTTTGTAAATCCATGCTGACTCTGTCCGATCCCTTCTCTGCTAGTCATATGCTCCGCTATTACATCCTTAATAATGGATTCCATCATTTTGCCCACTACTGATGTAAGGCTCACCGGCCTATAATTCCCCACTTTTTCTCTACCCCCCTTTTTAAATAGTGGGGTAACATTAGCTACCCTCCAATCCATGGGTACTGATCCTGAGTCTATCGAGTTCTGGAAAATAATTCTTAAAGCATCTGCTATCTGAATGGCCACTTCCTTAAGTACCCTAGGATGCAGATTATCAGGCCCTTGGGATTTATCTGCCTTCAATCCCATCAATTTCCCCAAGACCATGTCCTTAGAGATACTGATTTCTTTCAGTTCCTCCCTTGCATTAGTCTCTGTTTCCCAACATCCTTGGGAGGTTATTTGTATCCTCTCTTGTAAAAACAGAACTAAAGTAAGATTTTGTCACAATTGCCTATTTGCCAATTGCCTATTTTTATATTCATTTCACTGTTTAATTTATCTTTAGCTCAAGTTATCTGCCACAGATACAGTCATTATGCCTTGGTCAGATCAGGAAGTGACTCAGCCAACACATCTTCCACTCTCAGCTTCGTTCAGTCCATTTCAATAATGAGAATGCGCCGAGTCCTTTTTCCTTACCGCCTCCAAATTAAAATTCTTAAACTCATGTTTGCACTGACTCATGGCAATGCCCTGCCTAGCAACCACTCCAGCTACAATCAAACCAACAAATGACCTCCACATCACTTATAAATTGCTGTTCTTCCCTGTCTGACCTAAACATTTTTTCCAATCCACCTCAACTCAGCAACATAATCAAGAACTTCCTAAATCCCTCTGCTTTTACTCCTTGGCTGACCTTAAAGGCAGTGAACTATTTTTTGATGAAAACTACGAACTTCAAAGAGATTTGAGCTGCTCAGCTCTGCCAGAAGTCATTTCAGGTCACCTGTGCCATTAATAAAAATTGCAAACATTTAGTTGTAGAACCACAGAATCAGCAGTATTTACTAACATTTCTATTTTATTCCAGCACATTCTTTTCAGAAGTTTGAAAGTTTCTTCAACAAACTGGTTCATAGCTAAACACATTGTTAGAGATCAGTAGGCAATAGAGGAACCAACATATTTTCATGAAAGCCATTTTCTCCAATTTTCACATCAACCTGATATTCGATTTGAAAGAACTCACTGGCTCTGACCATTCATCCAACCTAATCAGCTGCATTTGATGCCCTTGGTGTGGCCTGCTTTACAAGAAGATTGGGCAACCACTTTGATGGGCACCCACTCTAGGTGTGAGCTGGAAATTCCGGTTACCAGCTATTTTAAATTCCTTCCCTTCCACACAGACATGCTACTCCTTGATCTCATCCATTGCCAGATTGAGGCTAAACTTAAGGAACAAGTTTTACAATGTGGTGTATGTTGTGTATTATGATTTTGAGAAGGCATTCGACACACATAAGGCTACTTAACAAGATCCCAGGGTATAATAGGAAACATACTAGCTGTGGGTAGAGGATTGGTTGATTGGCAGGAAGCAGAGAGTTAAAACCTAGGGATCATATTCTGATGGGCTATCAGTTGCTAGTGGCCTTCCATAGGGGTCAGTATTGAAGCCGCTTTTTTATGTTGTATATTAATAATTTGGATCATGGTATTTGATGGCACAATGGCTTTGTGATCAAGTTTGCAAATGATACAAAGGTAGCTGGAGGAGAAGGTATGTAGAGGAAACATTGAGATGGCAGAAGGACTTAAGAGAGATTAAAAGAATGGGAAGAGAAGTGGCAAATGAAATTTATCGTAAAGCGTACGGTCATGATAAACTGTATTTGGTAGAAGAAAAATTAAAATACCCAGATGCAAAGGTACCTGGGAGTCCTCATGCAGGATAGCCTGAAGGTAAACTTGCATGCTGAGTCAGTTTGAAGAAGGCAAATGCAATGCTGGCATTCATTTTGAGATGAATAGAATACAAGAGGACGGATGTGATCTTGAGGCTTTATAAGGCACTGGTGAGACCTCACTTGTGAGGAGTTTTGGGTTCCTCATTTAAGAGAAGAAGTGCTGAAGTTAGAGAGGTTTCAAAGGAGGTTCATGAGTATGATTCCGAGAATGAAAGGGTTATCATAAAAGGAGTTTTTGACAACTCTTAGCCTTGGTTCAATTTACCCAAATCCAGCACCTCACACTTCATGAGAATTTAGGAGAATGAGGGGAGAATCTCATTGAAACATTTCTAATGTTGAAAGGCATGGACAGAGTAGATTTAGAAAGGTTGTTTCCCATGTTGGGAGAGTCTAGGACAAGCGGGCACAACTTCAGGATTGAAGGGCGTTTGCTTTGAAGAGAGATGCAAAGGAGTTTCTTCTGTCAGAGGATGGTAAGTCTGTGGACCTTGTTGCCACAGGACATTATGGGGGCCAAGTCATAGAGCATATTTAAGACTGAGATTGATCATCCTTCTGCCTCCACAGAAGTTGCTTGACCCACTGAATTCTTTCAGAGATTTGTTATTAGCCCCAGGTCACAGCATCTGCAGTCTTTTAAATCTTCATTATTCTCCCACTAGCCCCAAAAGTAAATGCATAATTTATTTCAGCCACTACAGGGAAGAAAGGTGTGGCGGTGCACATATTTGTTGCAGTGAACTGGCTCTGCTTGTTACACATGGTCAGCAGAGCAGCCGCAGCAAAGGTGGCATCGCGGGTCCTTCTCTTCTGATATAGACCGAAAGTATGCATACATACTTACATCAGTGTGACGTGAGTTCCGGGATGCAAGGGGCAGGTTACAGAGGGCCTTAAAGGCTGCAGCACGAAACTCTTAAGTAAACTAGTTGTGCTTAATGAGCTCAGTCTGTTATCTCAGTTCTTTACACTGCGCTCACTCACACACTACCTCACTGATGACCCCAACAAGTCTCCACTTTCTGAAGACTCGGCATAATGGACCCCGCAGCTGTAGGCACCGTTGCATTAAAGCTGCCCATATTATGGTCGAACAGGCCCTGCACTTGGTTCAGCCAAGCAGATTACCTCAGATTCAACAAAAAACTTCCATGTCGCCAGCTCACTGGACCAGGGGGCCGCCTCATGAGTCGATGACCTCATACAGTCACCGCCACTTTCAAGACGCGAAAGGGTCATCAGGCTCCTCCACCTGGACGGCCTAGAGGCCTAGAGCCTATCTGCCCTCATGGACGAGATGATCACCCTGGCAGAGGGCCACAAGCCCTGCCTCATGTTTGAGCTAGTGTTCCTCAAGGAAATGCCTGAAGACATTAAGCTGCTGCGGGTCAACGCGGACTTCAGCAACCCACGTAAGGTCGCGGCATGGGCAGATGTCCTTTACCACTCCAAACATGAGCCTGCAGGGCCAGTCAACCGCGGTACAAAGCTGCCACCCAGCTAGCACCCAAGACCAGCCCAACATGTGAGCCAGAAATGCCCCGCCCACAAATAGAGAAGCCCAACCCGAAATGGGCTTCTACCACCAATGGTGGGACAGAAGTTCACAGGTGCCGCCAACCGTACTCATTTCAGGGAAACAACAGGGCTAGCCGAACAGCCACGTCTGGGACAGGATCTCGGACTGCAGATTCCTCATGGACATGGGTGCGGAGATAAGTGTCATCCCCCTAATGTCGTTCAAGACACACACAAGACCCCGAGGCCTCACCCTGTGTGCAGCCAACAACATCACTTAAAACTTTTGGCAAAAGGCGCATCCCTGTACATTTCAGCAAGACCCCTTTCAATTGGTCTTTCACAATGGCATCTGTGGACATACCACTTTTGGAGCAGATTTCTTGCTGGTACACTTCCTGCTGGTGGACCTCCAGGGCAGGTGATTGGTCCATACTGAGACCTTCCAGACAGTACCTCTCGACACATCCAATGAGCCAGGCGTCCAGCTCATCTCTGTGGAGACTTTGCATGGCCAATACAGCTGCCTCCTTGCTAGCTATCCCTCCATTCTGTGTCCCCAGTTCACCGCTGCGATGCCGAGCAACATCTAGCAACACATCGCAACTATAGGCCCGCCCGTACATTCCTGAGCCTGGCACCTCACTCCTGACAAGCTCAACTTCGCCAAAGAAGAGTTTAAGCGCATGTATGAACTCGGTATCATCCACCGGTCTGACAATCCATGGGCCTCTCCCCTCCACTTGGGGCCCAAGTCCAACGGCAGCTGGAGACTCTGCTGAGACTACAGGCGCTTCAACGACGCCCAACCACTACCAAATCCCTCACGTACAGGATTTTGCAGCAAACCTTCAAGGCGCATGCACCTTTTCCAAGGTCAACCTGAGCCAGGGATATCACCAGATCCCCGTTCACCCAGAAGACCACTATCATCACCCACTTCGGCTTCTTTTTCTCCACATGCCATTTGGCCTAAAGAACACAGCCCAGACCTTCCAGCATCTCATGGACGTGGTCAGCAGAGACTTAAAAGTTCCTCTTCATCTACCTGGATGATATCCTAGTAGTGAGAAAGATACATGAGGAGCACATCTCGAACCTCCGCCAGCTTTTCAACTGGCTAGCCAAATACGGCCTCATCATCAACCCAGCAAAGAGCCAGTACGCCCTCAACAAAATCAACTTCTTGGGCCACAGGATCAACAAGGACGGCACCACACCTTTAACCAACAAAGTGAAGGTTATCCGACAGTTTGCCAGGCCCATGACCCTGAAAGGACTGAAAGAATTTGCATGGTGAACTTTTACAACAGGTTCATCCCTGCAGTTGCCAGCATTATGTGCCCACTCTTCACGTTAATGTCAGCCTCCAAGAAAAACCTCGATTGGATTGATGAGGTGCGGCCTCATTCCAGAAAACCAGAGGCCCTGGCTGCCACAACGATGCTCATCCACCCATGCATGGATATGCCCACAGCCCTCACTGTTGATGCATCCAACACAGCAATGGGCAGTGTCCTGGAACAGTTCATGTATAACACTTGGAAACCCCTCACCTTTTTAGCCATTACCTACAAGTGCCTGAACTGAGGTACAACGTTTTGACAGAGAGCTGCTGGCCCTCTACCTTGCATTGTCTGCCATTTCCACTACTTCTGAGAGGGGCAGCCTTTCCCAATCTACATGGACTACAAGCCGTTGACATTTGCTTTCTCCAACCCATGGTCCGCCCGCCAACAGCTGCACTTATCCTAGATCTCGAGGTTCATCACCTCCAACCACCACCTCTCCAGCAAAGAGAACATAGTTGCTGACGCACTCTCCAGGCCAGCTATTCATGCCCTGTTGCATGCCATCAGCTACCATGAATTGGCATAAGCTCAGCAAGATGACCCTGAGACCCACACGCAATCACAAGTCTGCAGCTCCAGGACGTCCCACTGGATACTAATGGCGTGACCTTGCTCTGTGATGTCTCCACTGGCCAGCCCCGACCAATCATCCCTGCCCAATGGAGATGAACAGTTTTTGCCGTCCGAAGGACGGTGCAGATAATATCCTCCCGGTTTGTCTGGCATGGGCTGTGCAAACAGGTTAGAGAATGGGCAAAAACCGACACGCACTGCCAAACTGTTAATGTACAGCAGCACACCAAGCCCCACCTTCAACAGCTTGACGTACGAATTTGCAGGTTCCAACATGTCCATCTCGACATAATGGGTCCCTTGCCAGTTTCCGAGGGTTGAGCTACCTACCTTCTTGCAATGGTGGACAGATTTACCAGGTGGACACCACCACCGACACTTGTGCATGCGTCTTCCTCTCCACCTGGGTCTCCTCATTTGGAGTCACAGCGCACATAACAATCGACTGGGGGCCCAATTCACTTCCACCCTTTGGAATGAACTCTCCAAACTCCTGGGCACCCAGCTGCACCACACCACAACCTACCATCCCCAGTCCAATGGATTAGTGAAGCGCTTTCATTGCCACCTTAAGTTGGCATTGATGGCAAGGCTAGAGGCCAAACTGGGTGGACGAACGGCCATGTGTCCTCATCGCAATCTGCATAGCACCAAAGGACGATCTGCGAGCCTCCTCAGCAGAGATGGTCTACAGTGAACCCCTAGCAGCCTTGGTTCACTTGCTGCCTTAACCACAAGGGCAGGACAGTGGCACCACCATCGTACTGGAGAGACTGAGACACAAATTGGGATCACTCACACCACCACTGCAATCAAGACACTGCCAACCCCTTCCTCTGCGTACCCCACTGGCCTAGACATCTGCGAGTATATGTTCATGCGAAGTAGTGGACACAGGCTACCTCTTCAGCATCCCTATGAGGGACCCTACAAAGTACTTCACAGGAATGCCTCCACTTTCAGGCTTGACATTGGGGTCAAAGAAGAACTTTTTACCCTGGATCACCTTGTCACAGCCGGTGGTGGTCCCAACTCCAGCACACAGGGGTTGGCCACTGAAGCAGAAGACCTCACCCACAACGCGCAGTGAGACCATCGGCGCTGGTTCTTTGGGGGATGGGGGTTGTGAGGCAGCGAACCAGCTCCGCTTGTTACGCACAGTCAGCAGAGCAGCCACGGCAAAGATGGCATCGTGGGTCCTTCTCTTCAGGTACAGACCAGGTGGTTCCAAGGTCAACCTGAGCCAGGGATACCACCAGATCCCCGTTCACCCAGAAGACCACTATCATCACCCACTTCAGCTTCTTTTTCTCCGCATGCCATTCAGCCTAAAGAACGCAGCTTGGTCTCACCGATCTGAGTCAGCACCGAATGTAGTCAGTGAAGTGGGAGGAGGTTCGTGTGGAAGGGCTGTTTGGGACCCTAGATGGTGGTGAGGGACGAGGTATATGAGCACTCTGCCACCAGATTTCTGAATGGACAATGAACCATAGTCACAGCTTCTCTTTATCTTCTTTTGCACCAATTTATTTATTTTTAAAATGTAATTTATAGCAATATTTGCACCTGGGATTCTACTGCAAAGCAATGACTTTCGTGAGGTCTTAGCGCAATGTCTTCGCTTGGCAACCACATCCCCCCCGCCCGCTCTGCCCTCCCCTCCAGTTCGCCCCACTCCTTCCAGTCTGCCTCACCCCTCCTCCACTCCACCTTTCACTCCACCAGCCACTGCATTCAGCACATCCTTAGTCATTTCCACCAGCTGCAACTCAATACCACAACCCGACACATCAACCCCTCCCCACCCTTTTCTGTAGGGATCACTCTCTGTGACTCCCTTGCCTGCTCATTCCTCTGCACCCATCTTTCCATGACCCCTGGCGCTATGCAGATAGCGATGAGGACACATGGCCACCCAATTTGCCCTCTAGCCTTGGCATCAATGCCAACGCGCTTACGTCAATGTGATGTGAGTTCCGTGATGTAAGGGACAGGCTCCCAAGGGGCTTAAAAGCTGCAGCGCAAAACTTGAAATAAATTAGTTGTGCTTAACGAGCTCACAGCCTATTGTCTCAGTTCTTCCCGTTGCACTCGGGCACACGCAATCGGAAAGGAACCATTTGACAGCAAGAATTCAGTGACAAATTAGGGAAACAAGAGATTGCAGTTGCTGAAATCTGGAGCAAACAAATTACTAAAGGAACTCAGCAGGTCATCCTTGGAGTTCTTCCAGTAGCTTATTTTTAGCTGAAGAAATTTCCATACACATAAACACTGCTTATTGCTCATTCAATCACAAAGTGAAAAGAAAATTCTGGCTGCCAGTGACATTAATTCTATTAGAGAATGGAAACACCAATGACTGGACATTAAGGTATCCAATTTAGTGAAAACATAAATATGGTAAAATAGTAGCAGCAGTGGGTTATTCAATACTCTCCATTCTGCTCCGAATCCTAGTTCGCTTGGCATCCACACCTCCCCCGTCCGCTCTGCCCTCCCCTCCAGTTCGCCCCATTCCTTCCAGTCTGCTCCACCCCTCCTCCACTCCGCCTTTCACTCCACCAGCCATTGCATTCAGCACATCCTTAGTCATTTCCACCAGCTGCAACTCAATACCACAACCCGACACATCAACCCCTCCCCACCCTTTTCTGTAGGGATCACTCTCTCTGTGACTCCCTTGCCTGCTCGTCCCTCTGCACCCATCTCTCCATGACACCTGGTACTTTCCCCTACAGCCACAGGAGGTGCAACACTTCAGAATCAAAATCTCAATTTATTGTCATGAACATTTTTTAAATTTAGACATACAGCTTAGTAACAGGCCCTTCCCAGACATGCAGCGCCCAAATACCCCAATTAACCTACAAACACTGTATGTTTTTGGGGAATGGGAGGAAACCGAAGTATCCGGAGGAAGCCCACACTGGTCAAGGGAAGAACGTACAAACTCCTTATAAACAGCACAATTCAATTCCAGGTCACTGTGCTGGTATTGAAATAACATTGCGCAAAGACCTCACGAAAGTCATTGCTTTGCAGCAGCATCTCAGGTGCAAATATTGCTATAAATTACATTTTAAAAATAAATAAATTGGTGCAAAAGAAGATAAAGAGAAACTGTGACTATGGTTCATTGTCCATTCAGAAATCTGGTGGCAGAGTGCTCATATACCTCCTCCCTCACCACCATCTAGGGTCCCAAACAGCCCTTCCACATGAACCTCCTCCCACCTCACTGACTACATTCGGTGATACCGATGTGACCTCCTCCACCGGTGAGACCAAGCCTAAACTTAGGGATTGTTTCACAGAGCATCTAGGCTCTGTCTTCTAAGGCCACCCTAAGCTTCCAACTGCTACTATTTCACTTCCCCTTCCCACCTTGACCTGTCTGTCCTGGACCTTCTCTACTGCCAGAGTGAGGCCTAATGCAAACAAGAGGAACATCATCTCATATTCTGTCTGGGCAGTCTGAAGCCCAAAGGGTATGAACAAACAATTTTCTAATCTCTGATAAAGAGCCTCTTCTGTACCCCTCTGCTCTTCCCATAGACCCCTTTCTCTCTCCCCAACATGTTATCATCCCCCCCTCCTTTTTAATATCAACCCCCTCCACCACCATCTCCCCACTCTCTCCTCTTCCTCTCTCCCCCCCATCAGTTCCATCTGGTCTCTCTTTAGACCTCCATTACCTTATCATATCCCAGCAATGGCAGCCTTTGTCTTCCAATCACCCACTCTCTTATGCGTGATTATCTTCCTTTATGTGGTATCTGCCAATGTCTGTCTCTGTCCGTCACATTTCACCTCTACCTAGTTCCTATTTCCATGCTGGGCAGGGTCTCTCTCCCACCTTGTCCTTTTAATACTGGCCTCCGTGTTACATTTAACCAGTCTCAACACAAAGTTTTGACTTGAAATGTCATTCATTCTTTTTCTCCCACTGATGCTGGTCGGCCCACTAAGTCCCTCCAGTAGACTGTTTTTAATTTAAATGTGGGAGTTCAGTTGCTTCTTTACCTCTGGAATTCATGCTCAAGCAAAGCAAGGGGGCATATAACTGGGCCAGATCATTCAGAGAGTAAAACTCAAAAACAGATCCCAAATGATAACAGGCAAAAAGCAAGCAGAGCAAATGGAAGCTTGAGGAATAGATACCAATATAAAAACATTTATTCTGAATATACAAATGGAACAATGCATCAATCAATTGAAAAACTATATATTGCAGAACATGCAAGTAGACTTCAAAGTACCTGTATTGAAAGGGGGATCCTTTTTGGTGCAGCATTCTGGTTAACATTCATCGTAGATCTTGACGTTGGATGGGAGCTGCTTCAAATAAAGAGAATATCAAATGAACCTTGTTTTGTTCTTTTTTGCATATTTTAAAATCACAACTTGACATTTACTGGCACCATGCACTGCTGAAGCAAGAGTTTGGCAGGATCATGTCAGTTTTTATCATTCAAGGGTCTGATCCAAGTTAGACCAAGAAAATGTAAAAGGTTGAAGAATCAAAATAAAATGAGCAAAAGCCTCACTGAAGTTAATACCTTAACAAAAAAATGTTGATAAATTGCCTATCGCCTTGAGAAACAGAAAATGTAAGACACAGAAGGAACTATTCAGTCCAATGCGTCCATGTTGGTTTGGAGAAAATGACCCAGCCTAATTCCACTTGCATGTTGTCCCACAGGCCACCATTTTTTAAGTACATTCAAGTTGGATACATTTTCTATCTGTCACTCTTTCAGGAAACGTTCCAAAACTCTCGCCTCCCCAGCACAAAAATGCTTTATCACCACCCTCTAATCTTTCTACCAATTAGTTTGTGTACTTTCAATCCTTTGCTGAGGAAAATAAATCCTTCAACTTATTCTAATTGAGGTCCTCATGTTTATATGCACTTCAATTAATTCTTCCATCAGCTTCCTTGGTCTCAAGAAAAGAATTTAACTTTTCCTCTGCCACAATTTTCCAAACCTGGTAAAATACTCCCAGGCCTTTGCATCCTCACAAATGTGATCCCCAAAACTATACCCTTAACCTAAGCACCAACACTACATTTCCTGTCATCATTGCATGGATGGTACCTGCAAAGCATCGGACAAGAAATCAATACAAAGGATCATCAAATCAGCCGAGAAGATTACTAGGATCTCCCTTTCCTTTATTGATGGTAATCACCGGGAGTGCTGCTTAAATAAAGCTCAAAGAATTATTGAGGACTCTTTCCACCCAGCGCACATCTTTGAACTACTACCATCAGGAAGGAGGACAGGAACATCAAAATCAGGACTGCCAGGCTGAGATAGAGCTTCTTCCAGCAAAATGTGAGATTGAACGATATCCTGTAATCGAGTAAGTAATTCCAAAAAATTTAAATATTTTTATTTTTTTTATTACATCTTTATGCATATGTGTATGTGCATGTGTCTGCACCGTGGTTGAAAAAAATGCTGTTTTGTCTGGTTATCTATGTACAGTCAGATAATAATTTAAAAAAATTTTATTACATTTTATTTTCATTTTTTAATATATTTAACAATTATAAAGAACACAAAAAAACTTCCCTACTCTTTCTAGATAAACCAAATTAAACAAAGAAAAAAAGAAAAAAACCATTAGTGCATACAGTGAAACACAGCAATATGGTACTAACACAGGGTTATATCCTTTAAAGAGGCCTTTTCCTGGAGGATTGGAGCCCCATCTTCTGATTGCTCTTTTTGGCACAACTGGAGAAGATGATATTCCTCTAACTCCAATTAAGTGTCATATTCTGTCTTTCGCATTTCTCCTGGGTAGAAGTGCAAAACTGTTTAGATGGAGAATGCTGCCAGCCCACTCATGCTCAATGGCTCAGGCACATAATTTCCTGCTTAAATTTAGAAGATACTTTATTCAATTAATAATTCAAAACTAAAAGGTTCTAATATTCTTTAATTACTTTCATAGACATATTATTTTAATTTTTTTTTACATTTGCCATATTATTCTATAAGCATAGCACAAATTTTCTTTAGTCATACACTTTGGGTTAGGGAATAGGGTTTCGAATCATGCTATAAATGGAGGTTTTTTTAATTTTTACTATAATTTTGAATTATGGTTATGTGTTTTATAGCTTGAGTTATCAAATTTATCATTTGTTATTAATATTATGCATTCCATAAATGTTTTGTATATGCATATTTATATTTGAAATTAATAAAAATATTTAAAAAGAAAACAAGGCCTTCTGGCTAACTATAAATGATCACATCCCTATGGTGGCATCAACGAAGCATCTATCTATTCTAGGTAAAGCTGCCAAATTTTCAGAAAGGTGTTGCATCCTTTTCTAAGATTATATGTCCTTTTCAAGAGGAATACAACAGTTCATTTTCAAAGACCATCTTTCAATAAGGAGAGGGGAATCAGCTTTCCATGTCACTGTTATGCATTTCCTGGCCACACATGAAGCGATTTCTATAAATTTAATTTGGAAATTAGTTAAAGATTTACTGACACTCGTGAAATTCCCCAGTAAGCAAGCTCAGGATCTAATGGGAAGGTGACTCCAGTGATCTTAGTCAAGGTGTAACAGAGATCATACCAAAAGAGCCTAACCTTTGTACAGAGCCAGGTAGAGTGCAAAAAGGAGCAGACCTCTTTATCACATTTCTGACAAATCAGGTTGATATTTATATCGTTTCTGTGGAGTGAGGTACAGTTGGAGGAAATTATAGTGAATTAATGGTAGCCGACAAACTTCCTTGACATAAATATGACCAGAGCTGTTCATCAATTGTTATGTTCAAATCTGATTCCCATCTCACTTGAGATTTGTGCAAACCTGGCTTTGGGCCCTCGTTCAGCAGTAAGGAATACATTTTGGAAATAAATTTGCTTACATTTTCCTCATGAAGTAGTTTCTCCACATCAGTAAGTATAGGTACCATCATTTCAGGGTCCAGGTTGGTTTTAAGAAAAGATCTTAACTGAAGGTAAAAGAAGGAGGACTTGCTGGACAAGTCGTATTTCCTCTTCAATTGTTCAAATGACATAAAAAGTCCTTTTTCTTAAGTCTTCCAAATGTTGGATCCTTTTATGATGCCAAATCTCCAAAATCTTGCTGTTTAAAGTCATGGGTATGAATTCATTTTGTCTCAGAGGTGTTTTTAGTGACAGTTCCCATTTTCAGTCCAAAACTTCCATGAATCTCACACCATATTTTCTTTTAAATATTTTATTTTCCATAAATATATTTACACAATCTTTAAATTTTTATATACATCAAGTATATTAAACATTTACAAAATTTACCAACCCCTCCCTCTCCCCTCCTACAAATACAAAAATATAACTTCACATATCGTCAGAGCTCCCATTTTTCATAATTTTGGGGAGGGGATATCACATTGCTACATACATTGAAGAGTCAAATTTATAATTGGACCCCTACAAAATCCAAGTGCGTTTGCCATATCTTAATCAATGTATCATATTTATTCTTCAAGTTATAATAAATTTTCTCCATGGGTATACAAGTACGTAAGTCAGCAATAAGGGGAGAGTTGGATTTCCAAGTGATTGCTATACACTTCTTGACCACAGTCAGAGCTACATATTTTAATCAAATGCTTTAAAATAGGATTATCTGTCCTGTTCAATATCATCCTGGAGTTCCATTTATAAATAAAATCATTGAATATCTTTTCTCTTAGGGAGTGGAATCCCATTTGTATCTAGGAGGGGACACAATCACTGTCCAAAAAGGATGAAATAAATCACATGAGCTGCCAAATAATAATTTTTAAAACTGGATAATCGAAGGCCCCCTAATCTATAATCACATTAATTTTTCCACAGATACTTTGGGCATTTTACAATTCCATACAAATTGTATGGAATTCTCCATTAACAATGGCGTGAAGCAAGGATGTGTTCTCGCACCAACCCTCTTTTCAATCTTCTTCAGCATGATGCTGAACCAAGCCATGAAAAACCCCAACAATGAAGACGCTGTTTACATCCGGTACCGCACGGATGGCAGTCTCTTCAATCTGAGGCGCCTGCAAGCTCACACCAAGACACAAGAGAAACTTGTCCGTGAACTACTCTTTGCAGATGATGCCGCTTTAGTTGCCCATTCAGAGCCAGCTCTTCAGCGCTTGACGTCCTGCTTTGCGGAAACTGCCAAAATGTTTGGCCTGGAAGTCAGCCTGAAGAAAACTGAGGTTCTCCATCAGCCAGCTCCCCACCATGACTACCAGCCCCCCCACATCTCCATCGGGCACACAAAACTCAAAACGGTCAACCAGTTTACCTATTTCGGCTGCACCATTTCATCAGATGCAAGGATCGACAATGAGATAGACAACAGACTCGCCAAGGCAAATAGCGCCTTTGGAAGACTACACAAAAGAGTCTGGAAAAACAACCAACTGAAAAACCTCACAAAGATAAGCGTATACAGAGCCGTTGTCATACCCACACTCCTGTTCGGCTCCGAATCATGGGTCCTCTACCGGCACCACCTACGGCTCCTAGAACGCTTCCACCAGCGTTGTCTCCGCTCCATCCTCAACATCCATTGGAGCGCTTACACCCCTAACGTCGAAGTACTCGAGATGGCAGAGGTCGACAGCATCGAGTCCACGCTGCTGAAGATCCAGCTGCGCTGGATGGGTCACGTCTCCAGAATGGAGGACCATCGCCTTCCCAAGATCGTGTTATATGGCGAGCTCTCCACTGGCCACCGTGACAGAGGTGCACCAAAGAAAAGGTACAAGGACTGCCTTAAGAAATCTCTTGGTGCCTGCCACATTGACCACCGACAGTGGGCTGATAACGCCTCAAACCGTGCATCTTGGCGCCTCACAGTTTGGCGGGCAGCAACCTCCTTTGAAGAAGACCGCAGAGCCCACCTCACTGACAAAAGGCAAAGGAGGAAAAACCCAACACCCAACCCCAACCAACCAATTTTCCCTTGCAACCGCTGCAATCATGTCTGCCTGTCCCGCATCGGACTTGTCAGCCACAAACGAGCCTGCAGCTGACGTGGACTTTTTACCCCCTCCATAAATCTTCGTCCGCGAAGCCAAGCCAAAGAAACACAAATTGTCCAACATGTTTGTTTAGGGTTTTAATGAAAGTTTGGGGAGGTGGAATGGACAAGGACTGGAACCTCAGTAATGTATTCATTTTCACACAGTTGACCCTGCCAATTGGAATAATGAGCAAACTCATCTACCCACGTAGATCCTCTTCATTTCTTCTAAACACTGGAGGTAATCAAGTTTATACAAATTTTTAAGGTCATTATCTAGTTATTCCAAAATATTTTATACTATTCGGAAGCTGCTTACAAGGTCTTGTTCACTGATACTCAGTATAATCAAAACTTGTTAATGGAATAATTTCACTTTTTTCCCCAGTTCACCTTATTTCTTGAAAGCATTTAATAGTCTGCAATTCTGTGAAGTACAAAATTACAACATCTGCCATAAGGTTAATTTTATGATTTGTCTGATCTACTTTGAAACCCTTTATATCAGGATCCTGTCTAATTGCTTCAGCTAAGAGCTCAATAGCCAAGACAAAGAGTCCTGGGGCAAAGGAGAGCCCTGTTGACTCAATCTACTCAAGGGAAACGCTGTCAAGATCTATCCATTTATGAATATTGGGAATTAAATTCACACAGGATCCAATTTTATTTTTAATGAGTGATATTAAAAATATTGAACCTAAGCTGAAATTGAATATATAATCAAAAGAAGTTCTTTCAAATTTCTTTAGCAATAGCAAGAAAATGTGTTGCCATAACTTGGAAGTCTGACACGGATCTGGATAAAGAAAAATGGCATGCTAAAGGCTCGAGTTGTATACCACTTGAGAAAATTACTTATAATTTAAGAGACAAATATTATATAATTTGGAAGATATGAAGCCATTATTTACAAAATATGAGTGTTAATATTTAATATCAGAAATTCATTTCTCCTCAAGGTCTCAGTATATTAGAAGAAACTTTAAAGTTATAGGTACCCCTGTAGAGGTCCCTTTCTTATTCTCCTTTTCTTTCTTTATAGGAAATAAAAGGGAAAGGGGGTGGTATATAGGGAGGTTTTCTTAGCTTTTTTTTATATATGGCACATGTATTTGTATCGATTTGAATTATTTTTCATTATGTGCTTTATTTGTGTGTTCTACATTTATATATATTTTTTTAAATCTGTCCATTAGTGATAATTTTGGCCTGGGGGTTATGATAGAGGGTTTTTACCCAGTTAATTAACAACTGACCAAACTTGGCCATAAATATGGCCATTCCAGCCTACCAAAGGTCTTTTCAGCATCTAAAGCTACAGCAATACTAGGCTCAGTCTTAGATTTTGCTAGGTGAATAATATTAAAGAGCTTACATAAATTTTTAGCTGACAGATGTTTCAGATCAATTTATAGTCTGAATTTAATAATGAAATGGGCCAAAGTGAAAAGCACCTTAAAGGGTCTCTTTTTAAAAAAAAAAATCACAGTGATTGTGACAGTAGAGAATGATTCGGGGAGAGTTTGAGTTTTAGATGCTAAATTAATTACATTAATTATGAGAGGGATGAGTAAATCCTTAAATTCTCTTTAAAATTCAGGAGGAAAACCATCTTTCCATGGTAATTAATTAGATTGTAGTGAGCCTAGGGCCTTTTCAATTTCTTTTTGAGTAAAGGGAAGATCCAAATTTATTGGATCTTCTTGGCCAAGTTTTGGGAATTGAACAGTGGACAAGAAAATCATCAATCTTAGTCAGGTCTTCTGGCAATTCCAATGAATATAAATTTGTATTAAACTGTTTAAGTGTGTAATTAATTGGATTATATGAGACTGAACTTGTTTCATTTGAATTGCGTTAATTACCTTTTCTCAGGTGCCAGGACAAGACTTTGTGTGGCTTCTTTCCCAATTTATAATATCTTTATTTAGTTCTTAAAATGATTTTTTTTTATAATTCTATAAGTGTGCGACGTATTTTATTTTAGCTTTTTGTTTAAAAGCAATTGATATAATTCCTTGGAATTACATTGGAATTATATTTTTTTCTAATTTTTGTTTCCTAGTTCTTCTATTTCTGCCATCTATTTATTCTGAATACATTTATTTGTCTGCTTAAATAATGCCCCATAATATAAAACTATTGGGAGAGGTGGCAGAGTTTGGTTACAAAAATAACTTTATGGAGGAGTCATGTGATGGAGTAGTGGCCGGTAGGAGAATACCAGCCCTCTCCAGAAAAGAAGGAAAAAAGTGAAGAAAAAGCAAAGCCCCAGACACACAAATCACAACTTAAGAAAGAAAAGCCAAAAACAACGGGAAGAAAAAAAGAAGAATGCCGGAAGAGAAAAATGAAGGCCTTACCTGCACGAAAAAGTAGGGACCCACCATGGAAAGAGGAGTGCACTCCCCGAGGTTAGTGGAGACCCCGCAGGGTCGCGACCCATCGACCGCAGGACTACAAAAATGGCTCACGGAGCCAAACAGGGGTGCACAACTGCGCATGACAAGGAGAACACCGACGGGATGGGGAACCAGCTGTGGAGTGGAACTCCACAGCACGAACAGCTGAGAAAGGCCCGACAGCAGGGCCACAGCTGGAAGATAAAGAAAGCAACGGGAACAGGAGGGGTGAGAAAGAAAAAAGGAAACTAGAGACACAACAGATAACCAGCCCAGAAGAGGACAAACATCAAGAAACCATGGAAAAAAAAATACCCAACAAACTGAGACAAGCAGCTCAACAAGAAAGTCAGAAAAGACACAGATACAAGGAAGAGAAGTAGAAGACACAAATCCAAGAGCAGACACAGAAGAAGAACACCAAGCTTTGCACAGAGGAATAGGAGGTAAAATGAATGGACAGTACATAGATAAAAAAAATTTCAAGAACAAATGAAAGCATTAAAAGAATGGCTGACACTAGAATTTAGTGAAATGAAAAGAAAAATGAAAAGTACAGAAGAAAAAGTGAGTAGAATACAGCTGGTCATAACAGATGTAGGGAAAAGATTAGAAAATGTGGAAGAACGTGTAATGGCGGTAGAAATGGAAGTGAATGACTTAAAAAGACAATTCGAAGAAAGTGACAAATAAGTTAAAGGAACACAGGAGTTCTTAACTCAGAAGAAGGATATAATGAAAAACTATAGTAGGCGAAACAATATAAAGATAGTGGACCTTAAGGAAGATGAAGAAGGCAAAGACATGAAAGAATTTATAAAAGAATGGATCCCAAAAGTCCTGGGAATGCCAGAAATGCAGGAAGGAATGGAAATAGAAAGGGCACACAGAACATTAGCCCCGAAAACACAGTCACAACAAACACCAAGATCCGTTTTAGTTAAAATCCTGAGATACAAGACAAGAAAAAATATATTGGAGAAGGCAAGGAATAAAATTAGAGAAGACAAAAAACCACTGAATACAAAGGTCAAAAATTTTTTTTCCATCCAGATATAAGTTTTGAGCTCCTAAAGAAAAGGAAAGAGTTTAAAGCAGCAAAATTGATCAGCAAAATGGAAGAAAGGCTATAAACTCATGTTAAGCTATCCAGCGGTGCTTAAAATAGTTATCCCGGGGCAGCAAAACGGACTGTTCTCGGATCCTGAGAAAGCACGAGAATTTGCAGAACGCCTGCAAGACAGAAAGAGAAATGAAGAGATGTAACAAGAACAAAGAACAATGACAAACTACATTTAAAGAAGTAAGGAAGAAGGGGGAAAAAAGACAGGTAAAAAAAATAATAAATAAATAGATGAAAAGAAAAAAAGAGAAGAAAAGAGGGGGAGCTTTGTTGTAATGTGAAGATTTTCTGGAGGGGGTTGGGTGGGAGAGAATAACAGTCACTGCGAAATCAGTTGACACTTGCGAACGGGTTCGCAGTCCAAATGGAGAGGGGAGTTATGGTTGCGCAGCAAAGGACATGGGGCAACTCAGAGAGGGGAGGGACACTTGGGGTTAAGGGAATTATAGATGTGGGAATGGTTGAAATATTTTATGTTTTAGAAGTGTTGTCATACAGTGCATTCAAAAAAAGAAAACTGAGAAATGGAAATGGGGAAAAGGGGAAAGGTGGTGGTGAGGAAGTGGAAATGAGATGTAAACAAAGTATGAAATGGCCATGTTGAACCATATGACTATAAATATTAATGGAATACATAACCAAATCAAAAGGAAGAGGCTATTAAATTTACTGAAAAAAGAAAAAATAGATGTAGCATTCGTGCAGGAAACGCATCTAACTGAAGTGGAACACAATAAATTAAGGAGAGACTGGGTAGGGCAAGTAATGGCAGGATCATATAACTCAAAAGCAAGAAGAGTAACTATATTAATCAATAAAAATGTACCAATCAAAATAGAGGAGGAAATAATAGATCCAGCAGGGAGAAAAAATGTTAAAATGTCAGATATATTCAGAACTCTGGAATTTGGTCAATATATATGCATATAATGAAGAGGATCAAAAGTTTATGCAAGATATTTTTTTGAAGATTGTAGATATGCAGGGGAATATATTGATAGGAGGGGACTTTAACCTTAATTTAGATTCAAAGATGGATAAAACTGGACAAAAGACTAGCAGAAAGAACAAAGTAGCCAAATTTATGGTTAAATCAATGCAGGAAATGCAACTTTTTGATATATGGAGGAGACAACACCCAAAGGAGAAGGAATCCACATATTATTCGAGTAGACATAAAACATACTCAAGGATTGACCTGTTCCTGTTGTCAGCCCATATCCAAGGGAGAGTTAGGAAAACGGAATACAAAGCTAGATTGTTATCTGATCACTCACCCCTGTTATTAGCAATAGAACTGGAGGTCATCCCACCAAGAACATAAAGATAGAGATTAAACTCCATGCAACTTAAAAGACAGGATTTTAGAGAATTTATTGAGCGCCAAATTAAAATGTACTTTAAAATAAATAAGGAATCAGTGAAAGACAAATTTATATTATGGGATGCAATGAGGGCAGATAATAAGTTATGTAACTAAGATAAAGAAGGACTACAATCAGGAAATAGAACAGCTGGAAAGGGAAATAGTAAGTACAGAAAAAGAACTAGCAACAAGGGAAGATACAACAAAAAGAAGAGAATTGGCGGACAAAAAAATAAAATACGAAACACTAGAAACGTATAAGATGGAGAAGAACATAATGAAAATAAAGCAGAAGTATTACGAGCTAGGAGAAAAAACGCATAAAATACTGGCTTGGCAGCTTTAAACAGAACAAGCTAAAACAACGGTATTGGCATCAAGGTAAAAAGACAAACAAATTACATCCAACCCAACAGAGATCAATGAAAACTTCAAGGAATTCTACAAGCAATTATACAAAACTGAGAATGAAGGGAAAGAAGACAAAATAGATGAGTTTCTAGCTAAAATTGAACTACCGAAATTGCAAGAAGAGGAACAAAACAAATTGATAAAACCATTTGAAATAAAGGAAATACAAGATATATTAAAAAAGCTACCAAACAATAAAATGCCTGGGGAGGACGGGCTCCCAATAGAATTCTATAAAACATTTAAAGAGTTACTAATTCTTCCTCTCCTGGAAGTAATGACCAGATTGAAGAAACACAAAACATGCCAGATTCATGTAAAACAGCAATAATTACAGTAATACCAAAGACGGGGAAAGATCCACTAACACCAGCATCGTACAGACCAATATCTCTAATTAACTCAGATTATAAAATAGCAAAACTATTAGCAAACAGATTGGCCAACTGTGTACCAAAAATAGTAAGACTAGATCAAACTGGATTTATTAAAAGACTAACAACAGACAATATCTGTAAGTTCATTAACTTAATCTATGCAGTACAAGGAAATAAGATGCCAACAGTGGCGGTTGCTTTAGAGAATGGAATTATTTATTCATAGTACTACAGAGGTTCAACCTACCAGAGAAATATATTAATTGGATTAAAGCATTATATAAGGGACCATTGGCGAAGGTGACAGTAAATGGATATATATCGAACCAATTTAAATTAAGCAGGTCAACTAGGCAGGGATGTTCACCATCTCCTTCACTATTCGCTTTAGCTATAGAACACTTGGCAGAACTGATAAGAACAGAAAATAAAATAAAATGGATAAAAATAAAACAGAAGGAATATCAAATCAGTCTATTTGCAGATGACATCATAGTATACTTAACAGAACCAGAATTATCAATAAAAGAATTACATAAGAAATTGAAGGAATATGGAGAAATATTGGGGTACAACATCAACGCAAGTAAAAGTGAAGCGATGCCAATGAATAATGCGGATTTCACAAAGTTTAAGAAAGAATCACCATTTAAATGGCAAACACAAGCAATCCAATATGTAGGTATTCGACTAGATAATAATCTAGGCCATCTATACAAATTAAATTATCAGCCATTAATGAAGAAATTACAAGATGACTTAGAACATTGGAAAGATTTACCACAAACACTGATAGGAAGGGTAAATTGCATTAAAATGAATATCTTCCCAAGTATACAATACCTGTTTCAATCGTTACCAATTCCCTTAACAGAGAAATTCTTCAATGAACTAAAGAGAATAATAAGGAAATTCTTATGGAAAGGCGGTAAACAGAGGATAGCGCTAGATAAATTAATAGAATGGTACAAACAAGGGGGCTTACAGCTACCAAACTTTAAGAATTATTATACAGCAGCACAATTAAGATATCTGTCAGATTTTTATCAAACAAGGGAAAAACCAGATTGGACCAGGTTAGGGCTCGATAAAATAGGGGAGAAGGTACCAGAACATATACTTTATAAGTGGGATGAAAAACTGGTGCAATACAGAAGTTCACCAGTACTGCACCATCTGCTCAACATTTGGAAGAAGATTCATGTAGAAAGGAAAAAAACAAATTACCAACTACCAAAACTATTATTGACGTAAAATAAACTAATCCCTTTCACAATAGATATCCTTTCCTTTGGAGAACAGAAGAAAAAAGGGATTAAAAGAATAGAAAATTGTTTTTTGGGAAATAATTTATTATCATTTGAACAAATAAAGTACAAATATGGAATAACTCACAGTACAACATTTGCATACCACCAACTGAAAACATACTTAAAGGACAAATTGGGAAGCAGGCTGAGGCTACCAGAAGGAAGCAGCTTTGAATATGTGATTACAGACACAATGATAACTAAAAGATTTATAACAAACATGTACATCAAGATGTAAGAAAAAGAATGTGATGAAATAAGTTGTAAAGATCTAAACATAAAGATAAAAAATGAAATATGGGTAAAGCTATGCTCCGGAACTGCGAGAAATACAGTAAACACGAGGTTACGCATGATACAATATAATTGGTTACACAGGCTATATATCATGCCCCAAAAGTTAAATAAATGGGATCCAACAATATCAGATAGTTGTTTTCGCTGTAAGAAGGAAACAGGAACAACAGTACATGCAATTTGGACATGTGAGAAAGTGGAAAAGTTTTGGGAAGATCTAAATCAGGTATTAAATAAAATCACGAAAAGCAACATATCAAAAAATCCAGAGATCTTTCTTCTAAGTAATATAAGAACTAAAGAATTAGGCCTCAAACTGGATGAAGCACAAAGAAGATTTATGATGGCCTTAGCTGTAGCAAAAAAATGTATAATGTCAACCTGAAAATCAGAAGAGAGCCTGAGAGTACAGCAATGGTACATAGAAATGAATAAATGTATTCCACTGGAAAAAATAACATATAATTTAAAAAATGAAGTCACATTATTCGAACAAATTTGGGAACCGAACATGGAACACAACAGAGAGGGCCTACCATGGACCTCCACCCCCTAAAATGATAGAATAAGAAGACGAAATGAACTGACCCCGTGTGTAAAAGTAGATGACACAATTTTCTTGTTTATTTTCATTGTATGTTGAACGTTTAATGGGTTGGGAGGGGGCTGGGAAGGAGGAAGGAGGGAAAAAGGGGAGAAAATGACTGTGTATATTCAAGGGGGAAATATTTGTGTGTATTTTGGTTAATATGGTTCATAGTGTGAAAAATAAAATTTAAAAAAAAACTTTATCTGGTCCCTAATAAACTTACAAAACTCTGATATTTGAAGGATGGGGTTCAAACGCATCTATGTTAATTAGTTGGTTTATCTGGCATCAAAATAGGCAGGATCAAAGGTGAATGATCTGATAGAATCTGAATACTTATCTAGAACCTTAATGTTCTATTAATTAGTTGTGTTAACAACAGAGGTCAATCCTAGTATGAGCATTATGGGGGCAGGAATAGAAAGAATAGTCCCCAGTTCAATCTGTCAAATTTAAATCTTTCATAAAAGTTAAGGGAGTTCTGGCCACTTTTATTTTATATACTGTTGATTTATTCAGAACAGAATCCAAGCAAAAATCAAAGTCATCCCCACAAGTATATTGTGTCACTCCCCTGATACCTTGAGAAAAATATCCTGAATAAAAGATTCATCATCATAGTTAAGTACGTATAAATTTAAAAGTGTGAAAGACATGTGTTTCGTTTCCCCTACACAAGAAAAGGAGAGTTGTGACAACCATTCGTACAAAAGGATATTTCACTGGAATAAACTCGATAAGGATTCATGAGTTTTCGGCAGTCTGATCACTCAGTCTCTCCCATCTCCTTCACGATTACTTCAGTGCATCAGTTCAAAAGTCTGGATTTCGACAATGGATTTCTAAGACTGAACTTAGGAATTACTTTGCAGAAGTGTGCCTAAGCTGTATGGTTTTGGTAACACACACACAGAATTGGGTTTGATTTGAGTAATGTCTTATATCATTAGTAGTTATTAATAAATATAGTGTTTTAAAAGTAAACAATAACACTTCCTGGTGAATTTCCATTGCTGCTAGTCTGCGACGTATCAGTAGGGCTCTCTCTGAAAACATGAATTACCATACAAAAATATCCATTTTAAAATGAAACTATGAATTTTGAAAACATCCATTTCAAAAATTATTACTACAGAAATTAATCAATTTAAGCTGAAATGTTAACTGAGAATGTTGTCATCACTTACATTATCAAGAACATCTTTAACATAACAAGAGTGACAACAGTTTTAAGCATATAACCATGGGAGCTCGTAAAAACTACAATTGTCTGTCCAGTTTTCATCCATTTATTTTCATCTGTATTTTTCTCCTATAAAGTCACACAAGAACACTGCTGCTTCCTTAGGTTTTTAAAAAATCCTCTCCCTTCCTCTGGGAACATGATCCTCAGTGTTGCACCATGAAGTAGGCCAAATGGAATAGCCTTAGATCAAAGCTCCTTATGAACTTGGTCATATTCCTTCCTGCATTTCATTAAGCTGGAACTCAAATTGGGAAAAAAGCATCAGAGGCTTATCATCATACATGACGGGACCCTTATCTTTCTGGACCACCATGTGGCGATACGTAGGATTTTTTCCCAGTCTTGATATTTGAGCAAGCATATCAGAACACATCTTGGTCTCTGGTCTGTAGGTGAACGGGTGCAAGAGCCCAATGCGCTCACTCTATTATCATGGGCTCGATAAAATGCTCTTATCCCAAGATGGTTGGGACCAATTAGTAAAAAAAATATTTACAGGGTCATTTCTCTTGCAGCCTTCCTGAAGATTAATAACACGTATGTTGTTGCAACGGCTGTCATTTTCCAGCTGGTCAACTTTCTCCACTAAAAAGTAATATTCTTTCCTCAACTTGATAACACAACAGCCCAGCTCTACCAAACCAACATACTCCTCCGTCTCAGCTACACAGGAACTCAGCTTATCCAGCATAGCTTTCAGTCCAGAAATAGACTGATTAATTTTTGCAGTTTTAGAGTCAAGTTTACTGGAAAGGGTTTGATTACCTTTTCTTATCTCTTGAAGGATAAGTGAGTCTCCTCTCCTCAGATGTTCCTGTGTCATCACCATTGTATGAACCTCTTGGCAGCCAGCCCTGGGAATAGTTTTCTCTGCAGATGTTGGAATTTGCTCACTAGCTGTATCTACTTGTTTAATTTTAATCTCCGGTCCATAATGCAGCTGTACGACCAAATTAAAAGTGGGTTTGGATGTTTTTGAAAGCTTTAAAAAGAATTTGTTTGGAGAGCCCCGAGGCCAGCGTCTATCTAGCTTTGCTGCATCACAGACTCCCTGATAATAATAAACTTGAAGTGCAACTTGACCAGAATTTACTACCTTCTGGAGGAATTCAATTTCAAGTTTATTTATCATCCAAATGTATCTGTACAACCTAATGAAAGTGTTCTCAGGTCTACAGTGCAAAACTGCAAACACACATAGAAATTTAACATACAAATTCTACATATACACAGAACCCATATACATATTAAAATAAATATTATTAATAAATTGTAGAGTCACTGGGACATTTTTTAAGCAGTCATTCAGCAGTCTCACTGTCCATGGACAGAAGCTGTTTCTCAGCTTGGTGATTCTGGCTCTGATACTCTTGTATCTCCTACGCGACTGGGGTAGCTGGAAAATGCTGTTCGCAGGGTGGGAGGGGTCTCCCTGATTTTACAAGCCTTCTTCAGACAATGATCCTGGTATATCATATTGATGGGGGGAGGTGGAGTGGGGGATGGGAGGGTCACCCCGTGATCCTCTCTGCTGCTTTTATGGCCCTGTGGATTGACTAGAGGATGGGTTGCCTCTTGCAACTCAAACCTGACACTGGCCTCTGGTCCTAATTTTGTGGATTTTTCCTATTCTTTGAAACTTAACTTTTCCTCTTGGGAGTTGCAGTTTCCTTCCACATATCAAATAAGTGCTGGTTGGAAGGTAATTTGGTTACTATAAAGCACCTTTGGCATAGATAATGGGGTGGGGAGAGAAATCAGGGAGAACTTGATGGGCATGAGAGACGAATTGTTACAAGGAAATAAGAGAGATAATGGAACTCAAAAGATGTTTCTGGTGCAGACAATGGACTAAATCAGTGGTTCTCAACCTTTTTCTTTCCACTCACATACCACTTTAAGTAATCCCTATGCCATCGGTGCTCTGTGATTAGTAAGCGATTGCTTAAGGTGTGTGAGTAGGAAAGGAAAGTTGAGAATCACTGCTCTAGACCCAATTGTTACTGAAATATTTTGCTTGAGAAAAATTGTCATTGGCCCATTTCCTTTGGAGTTATGAAGCCATGCACATAACAAGTCAATTAGGTACAACTAAAACAGTGGTTTTCAAACTTTTTCTTTCCACCCACCTACCACCTCAAGCGATCCCTTACTAATAACAGAGCACCTGTGGCATAGGGAATACTTAAAAAGGTGTGTGAGTGGAAAGAAAACGATTGAGACCCTCTGGGCTAAATGGTCAAGGAAAACCACACTATATGGCCTAATGACCTGTGTTGCTCCCTATAATCATTTTTGGGCATGCACTCCAAGGTCCCAATGTTCCACCACATAACTCAATGTCCTCACATTTATGATGTATACCTTTACCTAACTGCATTCCCCCAAAAGCATCACATCACACTTATCCACATTAAATTCCATTTATCACTTTTCTGTCTCACTGACCAGACCATCCAGATCTTCACATGGGCCTATCTATATCGGAGAGAAAGGTTGTACATTGGCAGATTTCTTTGCTAAGCACCTCCACTCCCTGCGCCACAACAAGGACCACCCAGTAGCCAAGCATTCCAATTCTGAGTTATACTCCCATGCTCACATGTCTGTCCATGGCCTTATGTACTATCCCACCCTGACCACCTGAAAACTGGAGGAACAACACTTTATTTTCCAACTGGGCGCTCTCCAACCAGTTGGCATGAACATCGACCTCTCTACTTTGTGCTAACCAGCTCGCCTTTTCTTTCCCCTCCCTCTTTCCAGTTCTCCCCTCCCTTCCCACTCTACCCATGCAGCCTTCCTCCTCCCCCTGACCGTTCCTGTCCCCTCTCTCCCTTCTCCACCTATCATCTCCTGCCTTTACCGTCTTCCCCCTTTCCCCCATCCTTTTGTTCAGACACTGCCGACACTCTTTCATACCACAATGAAGGGCCCAACCCCAAAACATCAGTTATGCATTTTTTACCTTTGCTATATAAAGGACACTGACCAGCTGAGTTTCTCCAGCATTTTGTATTTTTACATTAACGACGGTGTCTACAGATTTTCATGATTTACTTCTATTCATCTTTCCTCTGACAACCATATGGACAATTTTTGTATCATTTGCCATTTTCTTTTCATAGTCTCAGCACTCAGGTTAAAAAATTTAAAAAACTTGATTAATATGCAAACATAAACACACAAAAAATCAGATAGTGAGGAACTCCACTGGAAATAACCTGCCCATCACAAAATGCTCAACCTTCATGAACCTTTGGTTTCTGCCACTAACACAATTAGGATCCAATTAACCACTGTCAGGTGCACTCCATGAAATTTTACTTTTCTGACCTGTCTACCTTGTGGGATCTTGTCAAAAGTCTTGTTAAAACTTATGTAGAACATGTACTATCCTCACAGGTTCTCCATTGGAGTTATCACTACCTGCTGTTGGTAATTAATCTGTGCCTTAGTTTAGGAAGTCTTACACTATTTCTTGGAGTGATAATGGATTACAACAATTTTCACAAATTCAAACTTATGTCTTTTAGTGAGAAATGAAAAATATTTAATTCAACCCTCAGCAATTGCTGGTAAACAAGGTTGGGAACCAACTCAACATTATAAAAACAGCTTCTTCCTCTCCACCTTCAGATTTATGAACGGACAATGAACCTTCGGACTCCACCTTACTTGTTCTCTTTTTTGCAGAAGATCACAAAATATAGGAGCAGAAGTAGGCCAACCAGCCCATCAAGTCTGCTCCACCATTTTATCATGACCTGTCTCACTCCCCGATCTTCTGACCATAACCCTTGATACCGTGAATAATCAAATGCCTGCCATCACTGCCTTAAGTACACCCAATGACCTCATTTTCACAGGCACCTGAAGCAATAAGTTCCACCGGCACATGGCAGTCTGGCTCAAGAAATTTCTCCATATCTCTGCTTTAAATTGACTCTCTTTTATCCTGAAGTTGTGCCCTCTTGTCTGAGACTCCCCTACCATGGGAAACAACCTTGCCACATCTACTCTGTCCAGGTCTTTCAGCATTCAAAATGTCTCTGAGGTTCCCCTCATCCTTTTGTACTCCAATGAGTTCAAAAACATTCCTCAATGCTAACATTTACACTAAACATATATTGTTATATCTTGAATTAACAAATTTTAATTGAAAGTAATTTTGCACCTTGTTCTGCACAAAACAGCAAATTTTGTGACACAGGTTCATGACAATAAACCTCATTCTGACTAGTACAGTACACAAAAATATAAGAGAAACTTAGCAATAGGAAGTCAACATTTTGGCCCTGAGCCCTCCATCGGGAGGGCCAAAATCAGACAAATGCCCAAATTAAGAAGGAGGGAGGGAAGGGAAGGAGAGGTAGGACAGGCTAGCAGGTGGTAGATAGATTCAGGTGGGAGGTGGGCAGAGAGCTGAGAAAGATGCTCACTGATCAGCCAAAGGAAGCGAAGGGGGTGGGCGATTGGAGAAAGGACTGGATGGGTGACAGGCAGGGGAAAGAGAAGGGAAGGGTAGGGACCATCCCTCCAGGAGGGAAATTGAGAAAACCAAGTGGTGGTGGGGGGGAAGGGATGGGGTTTTGGAAATTGGATGTCAACATGGATGCCGTCAGTTTGAAGAATGTTGAGACGGGATTTAAAGTATTGTTTTTCCAATTTACGTGTGGTCTCAATCTAACTGTGCAAGAGGTTGTGGACAGACATGTCAGTGTGGCAATGGGAAATGGTTGGGCACTGGGAGGTCCTTTGCTTTGTTGATAGGGAACCAATGGAAGTACTATACTTAGGTTTCCAGAAAATATTTGATAAAGTGGGACACCAAGGAGACATGGAAAATAGAAGCTCATGGGGTCAGAGAACCACATAACCAGAGAATGCCACAGCATAGAAACAGGCCCTTTGGCCCATCTAGTCTCTGCTGAAATATTATTCTACCTTCGACCAATGACCTGCACTCATACCTCTCCCATCGATACATCCATTGAAATTTTTCTTTCATGTCAAAATTGAGCCTGCATTCATCACCAGCTGGCAGCTCATTCCAAACTCTCACCACTCTCTGTGTGAAGGTTCCTATAATGTTCCTTTGAACATTTTACTGTTCATCCTTATACCAGGTTCTCTCGTTCTTGTGTCAACCAACCTCCGTGGAAAATGCCTGCTTGCATTTACTTTATCTGATGGTAGCAGTGAGAAAAGGGCATGTCCTGGATGGTGACGGTCCTCAATGATATAAGCCATTTTCTCGAAGCACCACCTCTCAAAGATTTCCTTAATGGAGTGAAGACTAATGCTCATGATGTGCATTAGTATGCCTCTAGCAAATTTCCACTCATTCTCCGAATAAAGTCCTAACCTGTTCCTCAAGTCCCAGCCACATCCTTATAAATCTTCTCTGCACTGAATCGTATTGAAATCTGTCCAAAATTGTCACCCCAACCTTGTGGGGGATGTCATATGATGTGCCAGGGTGAGGACATGGATCACAACTTCCCTGAGAAATTGGTTCAAAAAGCACTTTTTGGAAATGTTTTAATCTTTAAAAAAAGTTTAAAATATATTTAAACAGTTCTACAGCACCTTAAACCATGTCTCCTAAAAAAGACAAAGCTGCAACTGCTACTATAGGAGCCCGATGTGACAGGAGAATAAGAGAAGAAACAAGGCCTACCGGAGCTGAGGCAGGGAGCTGGAGTTTCGGCCACTCCCCTGTTGAGCAATCCTTCCACAGGCTTCTCCCTCGACGTCACTCTCACTTAACGATGGAGAGATAGCGTCGAAGAGGAAGAAACCAGGTGACGCAGCACACAAGTGCGAACAACAGAGGCTTTTTCATACAGCATCAGAAGCAGCTTTGGGCTCGCAGACATCAAGAGAAGTGGAGGAAGATTCAGAAGAAGAGGCAAAGAGGCAGAAAAGACCCAGGATTGCTAAAGCCAAAGCCAAGAAGGAGAAAGAGATGACAATCAGTGAGCTATGGTTTAATGTAAAGGAGGAATAAGTAATGTGCTGGAACTTGTTAATAAAATGCAGACAAAGTTAAATAAACTGAATAATTCAATGAAAAGAGTAAAGGAAGAGGTACAACTTGTGGAAACTAGTGTTACTATTATAGAAAATACAACCATCAACTTGACAATGGAGAATAAAAAGCTGCAGTAGAAAGTGGACGTCTTGGAAAATTTTAGCAGGAGGAATAATATCAAGAATGTGGGACTTAAGGGGCAGAAAATCGACATATGTCTTCCTTTCTTCTGGAATGGTTTTTGGAAATGCTTGGTGCAGAAAATTTCAACCACCCTCTCGAGATAAAAAGAACGCACAGAGCTCTGAGACCTAAGCCATCACCGAATCAAAGTCCACATTCCATACTGGTTAAATTTCTTTGCTTTAAGATAAGGAGAAGATTTTAATCACTGGTAGCAGTAAAGACAAGGGCAGCAGGGGCACCAATCAAGTACGAGGGTGCGAGAGTTCTTTTTCTATCCAGACATCAGTTCTGATTTGCTTAAGTGAAGAAAAGAATTTAATCCCGTTAAGAAAACTTTATGGAAGAAGGGATACAGATATGTTCTGCGCTATCTTGGTGACACTGGGCGAAGGAAATAAATTATTATAGAACGTGATTGAAGCTGAAGAATATGCTATTAGCCTCCCGATTGCTCAGAGGGAATGAACTATTTGAGGACTTGTTATTGATTTGGCAGCTTTTTTCTGGATTACCTTTACTGGTTACTTAAACCATGAAGAGAATTTTATGGTGTTTAAACGGCACTTTTTCTTCTCTAGTTATATATATTATACACATACACATTTTTTTCCTTCCTATTTTTTTAGAAAAGGTTCTGAATTATGATTTCATGTCTCAATGTAATAGTACCGGGGGGGCGGAGGGGGCTGGGGACAGCTGGAGGTTCTGACCTCTAGTGTGCCATGTGGGTAGTTGTGACTTCGGTCACAGCCCATAAAATAAGAGTGTTATAGCGTTGGATTATATTTTTCTGAAGCTTATGGGGAGGGACATTATTTTTTTTCCAGATATATTTATTTTTATGAATCTTTACTGAGCCTGTTTTCTTATCTATTTTCTTTTATTTATATCACCTGGATCTCAGTAGGAGAGTTGCTTGAGCATGCTGGTTTTATCTTAATGGTACTGGGGCAGAGATCTACAGGCATAGGAATGATGAGTAATATTCTCAACTTTGTAGACTAAAATGTTAATGGCTTAAACGAGTCCGTGGAGAGAAAACTGATTTTAACCTACTTAAAAAAAAACCCACTTCACAAAGAAAGAACATTTGAAATTAAAGAGGGTCTTGATTGGTTTTGTGGCAGCTTCTTCTTTTAATTTAATAAAAGGAGTAGCTATTTTGGTTTTAAAAAAATAATTTAAAAGACAAAACATAGTGATAGATCCTGTGGGGAGACACGTGATAGATCATTGTCAAATATTTTCTGAAATGTAGTGTTGTAGCGGGTGCACAGCGCAGTATTGCAAACCGCCACCATCAGTTCACAGACTTACCTGACACATTGCGGGCTAGCAGTGGTGGGCACCAAAGTACAGCAAGTGGATCAGATGAAGCCCCTGCCTAAAGGCTAATGGCTCATAGCTTTAACCTGATGGTCCACAGGACCAGCAGCTGTTCACTAACGAGCTTATTAACAGGCAGGGAATAAAAGGTCTGTGTATGTCTTCAATAAACCAGTCTTGAGTGGACGACCTCTGTGTGTGTTTGCCGTTATTTAGTAGCATCTACTGTAGTAGCCACTACAGTGTGGACTTTAACCTTTTCTCACCAAACCTATACAAGTGATTTATACAAGAGACTTTTTTGAACCTAACAGATGCACATGACAATATTTTGGTAGGAGGAGACTAATTTCTGATCTTAGAACCACCAGAGGAACAGTAAGAATTAAAGCAACTAAAGCAACCTTGGTTGTGATGCAAGATTTAAATTTGATAGATATTTGGAGGAAAATTTATCCTGGGGAGAGGGATTTTTTTTAAAAATTCAAGCAGACATAACTCATATTCTAGAATTGATTTGTTTTTAATTTCTGCTCAGCTAGTAGGTAGGATACTAGATGTTGAATATAAAGCTAGAATATTTTTGGATTATTCACTATTACTGTTTAATGTTATAATGTCAGATAAAGAGAAATCTGTATATAGATGGAGACTAAATTCAACTTTATAGTCAAGGAAGGACTTCTGTGATTTTGTTAGAAGACAAATTCATTTGTGATATACCTCAAATGAGAATAAATTGATATTCTTGGATGCATTAAAAACATTTTTGAGAGGTCAAATTATAAGTTTTAGCACTAAGCTTAAAAAGGACTATGTAAAAGAAGTAGAACTGTTGGAACAAGAGATAACAACACTGGAAAAATATCCCCAAAAGCAACCCTCAGCAGATCAGCATAGACAACTAATAAGAAGCTCAAATTTAATACATTGCAAACTTACAGAACCAAAAGAATGTTCACGAGAACTAAACAGAGGTATTATGAATTAGGGGAACATGGCAACTGAAATCTGAACAAACTTCAGAACGATCAATGCAATTAAAGATTATTCTAACACTGACTTATAAACCCTGAGAGATAAATGAAACTTTTAAAAACTTTATAGTTCAGAATCATTAAAGGATGATGACAGAATAGATAGGTATTTGTTGAATATAAATCTATCTTCACTAAATTTAGAAGAACAGACTGAGTTGAGTGTTCAATTACACAACTAGAAGTAAAACAAGCAATAATTACAAAATAATAAATCCCAGGGGAAGATGGTTTTCCTCCTGAATTTTATAAGGAATTTAAGGAGGAATTGTTACCTATTTTTATGGAAGTGTTGGATCAAGCTGCAAGGAACCATACTTTACCAGACTCATTCTCCACAGCAATAATTATTGTGATACCAAAAAAGGACGGAGATTCCTGATCTTCCTTGTAATGACCAATTTCATTACTAAATTATTGTATAAATTAATAAATATGATCAGACAGGATTTGTTAAACAAAGACTTTCAGCAGATAATGTAGCAAGATTAATTAGTGTCATCCATGCAGCACAAAAAAAAGGATTTGAGTGTAGCCTTGGTTTTAGATGCAGAAAAGGCTTTCGATAGATTAGAGAAGGATTTTTTTTAATTTAAAGGCTTGGATAAATTGAGGTTTGGTCAAATTTTTATAAATTGGATCAGAGCATTATATCATAACCTAAAGCAAAAGTGGTTACAAATGTCCAGTTCTTTTTTCTTGGCGAGCTCTAGCCAACAAGGCTTTATTTATCCTGACTATTGAGCTATTGGCTGAGGTAATTAGGAGTGATATAGATATTAAGGGCTGCAAGGTTGATCAAGAGGAATATAAGTTTATTTGCAGTCAATGTCTTGATTTATTTGACTGAACTAGAGACCTCTTTATTTAAATTACATTTAAACCTGGAAGTATATGGTAAACTTTCACATTGCAAGATTAATGGTGTCTTTAGTCTCTGTCAAACAAATATGCAATTTAAATGGCCAAAAGAGGTGATTAAGCATTTGGGTATTCAGATAGTTCAATTTGTATAGTTTGTTCAAATTGTTGTCTATGTACCAATATTGTTGCCACAAAAATTTTTTCAGGATTTAAACAGCTTAGGAATTTTTTTTGGAAAAGATGTCTTGGGTATCTATAGAAAAATTAATTTGGAAGCATGAACTGGGCAGGTTGCAACTTCCTCATTTTAAAAACTATTACCAAATATCTCAGTTGAGATTCCTTACCTCTCTGTTTGAGGGATTGTACACACCAGCCTAGGTTAAAATTGAACTAGACAAAATAAGATAGAATCTAGCAGAAGAGGTTACTTATAAATGGGATTCAATATTGTTAACTGGCATGAGGGAAGCACCCTTACTTAAGCATTTGATAAATATGTGGACAAAGTTAAATAATGAAATTAGTTCAAAGGGTAGTATCTCTCCTAAAACACTTTATTCCAAAATAATTTTATACCTTTTACAAAGAATAATCAATTTATGAATATTTGGTTCAACAATGGAATTAAAATAGTGGAAGATTGTTATGAACAAGGCCAATTGATGTCATTTTAACAATTAAGAAATAAATATGGAATTTTACGAAATACACTTTTTTATTATCTGCAAATGAGAGGACATTTGAGAGAAAAGTTAGGTACTGCTTTAATGTTGTCAACTTGTTGTAAGATGGAGCTTCTTATTAGGAAAGGCTGAACTAAGAAATTTATTTCCATAATGTACCATGAGCTGCAGACAGGCACTATAAAAAAGGGACTTCAGAAATCAAGACAGAAATGGGAAGAGGATTTGAACATTGTGATTAGTGGGAAAAGATGGGCTTAACTTTGTCGTGACTGTATGACAAACATTATTAATGTTAGATACAGTTTAGTTCAATTTAATTAGATATATCAATTATATTTAACACCTCAAAAATTGCACAAAATGAAGCCTGATATATCAGATCAATGTTTTAAAGTGGACATTTTTTATTTATTTTTTACACTCCACATAGTCATGTCCTAGGGTTAGACTTTTTGGGAAGACTTCAGTAAGATTTTGGGACAAATTACAGGTGTTGTTTTTCAACAAAATCCAGATTTATTTTTGTTAGGGAACGTAGAAAGAACAAGACCTATGTTAAAATAATTATTTCACTGAATTAAATTTGTTCAAATTGCTATAGCTGTGACATGAAAGTGTATTGCTGTGACTTTGAAGTCAGATGTTCATTTATGTATGGAAAGATGGCTTTCGGAGATACAAAGTTGTATCCCTTTCAAGAAAATTATACATAACTTGACAATAAATACCCACTTTTTGTACAAATTTGGAGCCCATATATGCAAAAGTTAGGGATAAATATGTAAAGTGTGTCTCCAGCCTATTTAGTCCTGCATCAATCTTCTTCCCCAAAGCTATGTAGTTATAGAAATGCTGTACAACCCTAGTGCATGAGCCAATTCTCCAAGATATCCAGATTGATACCATCTTTTTTTCTTGGTTTTCATTTTCTTATATATGCTTATTCTTTGATTATCTGTATTAAGTATTTACAGTATTTATTGACTGGGAGGAGGGAGGGATGGGGAGGGGGGGGTTATAATTTCCATGTAATTATTCTATATTTTACTTTACTTAAGAACTATTTATATCCATTGTATAATTGCATGATCAAACTTTAAATATTCAAAAAGAAAACTTGTACTCAGAGTTAGCAAAACTAAGGAAATGTTTGTGGACTTCAGGAAGGGAAACCAGGGGAACACAAACCAATCCTCATCCAGGGGTCAGCGGTGGGAAGGATAAAGAACTTCAAATTCCTGGATGTCAACATCTCTGAAGATCTAACCTGGGGTCATCATGTCCATGCAATCATGAAGAAGCCTCACCAGCAGCAATATTTCGTTAAGAGTTTGAGATTTTGTATGTCAACCAAGGACTTACAAATTTCTACAGGTATTCAGACTGATTGCATCCCTGTCTGGTTTGGAAGTACCAATGCACAGGACATGAAAAGGCTAGAGGGTTTTAAACTCATCCAGCTCTATCAGGGGCACTAGTCTTCACTCCATTAAGCAGCCTCTATCATCAAGGACCATCACCACCCAGGCAATGCCCTTTTCTCATAGCTACCATCAGGAAAGAGGTACAGGAGCCTGAAAACAAACATCCAACATTTCAAACAGCCTCTTCCCTCTGTTAGCAGATTTCTAAATGGTCAATGAAACACAGACATGACCTCACTTTTTCCTTCTTTTACTCTAATTAATTACTTTTAAATGGTGTATGTAAGGAATGTAATTTACAGCAAAGTTTGTATCTGCAATGCACAAAACTGCTGCAACAGAACAACAAGTTTCATGACACATGTTCATGACAATAAACCTGATACTGATTCAATACTCATCAATTTCAATATTCAATTTTTATTAGCAATAGCTTGTACAACTTCACCAAGATATCCAAACCCCTATATTCAATACTTTGATGTATGCATGCCAATGTGCCAAAAACTCTCTTCATGACCCTATCTCCCTGTGAAGCCACTTTCAGGGAATTGTGTATCTATATTCTGATCCCTTAGCTTTCCACACTCCTTAGTGTTCTTGCATTTACAGTGTATGCTATGCTTAGTCCTTCCAAAGTGAAACACCTCATATGTGTCCACATTAAATTCTATCTGCCATTTTGCAGCCCATTTTTCCAGCTGGTCCAGATCCCTCTGCAAGCTTTGAAAGCCTTCCTCACTGTCCTCTACAACTCCAATCTTTTTTTTTAAATATAATTTTTTATTTTTCACACTATGAACCATATTAACCAAAATACACACAAATATTTCCCTCTTGAATATACACAGTGTTATTTTCTCCCCTTTTCCCCCCCCTCCCTTCCCTCCCTCCTTCCCACTCCTCTCCAAACCCATTAAACGTTCAACATATACAATACAATAAACCCATTAAATAATATCATCACACAATGAAAATAAACAAGAAAATTGTGTCATCTACTTTTACACACTGGGTCAGTTCATTTCATCTTCTCATTCTATCATTTTAGGGGGTGGAGGTCCGCGGTAGGCCCTCTCTGTTGTGTTCCATGTACGGTTCCCAAATTTGTTTGAATAATGTGACTTTATTTTTTAAATTATATGTTTTTTTTCCAATGGAATACATTTATTCAATTCCAATCTCTGAGTCAGCTGATAACTTACTGATCCAATTTACCACATTTTCATCCAGATCATTGAGAAACAACTTGTTGCAGTTTGATAAGTTAGCTGACAGAAAACACTCATTTTTGTTATCTAACTGCACAAGTACAAACTGATTAAACAGCATTTTCCAGTCCTCAGTGCAAAACATGCAGACACACAACCAGACATAACACACATACAAACAATACATCTTCAGGACAAATATTCATAGATACAAATAAATAAATAAATGTTGCTTTGTGAATATGAGTGCCTCAGATGATTAGTGTGAGCAATTCCTTTGGTCGTTCAGCAATCTCACTGCCATGGAAAGAAGCTATTCCTCAGCTTGGTGGTGCTGGCTCTAATATTCCTGTATCTCTTTCCCGACAGGAGCAGTAGAAAGATGTGTGCAGCATGGGTTGAATATTTATTTTTCTGCTTCTGTTTCTTAGGATACAGTACAGCCTTCAGCCCACATGTGGTGCTGACCTATAATAAACCTACTCCACTTTCAGTCCATAACATTCCAGGCTCGAGAAGATTGAATCCTAAACAGAATCTGACACATCAGCCAATTGAGTGCTGTATGGGATTCTAATTATGGAGAAGGAGTCCAAAAGAGGATTTTAAGAATTAAATTATTGATAAACATTAGGACCAACTTTGGCTCTGATGGGAAAATATTTTCACTTATTTTAGGACTTCAAAAGAACATGTCACTTTCATTTACAGCACAACCACAGCTCGAGTACCAAGCAAGAGATCCCTGTAGGAGACAGGTGGACCTTGGCCAGAATGAGCTGAGAAATATCCAGAGACCTTGGTCCAGATGTCAGGAGTGATCTCCACCCAGTACAAAATTCAAACTACTGCTGTAACACAAGTGGATTAACTTTAAATATACAAAAACACAAGCACCTTAAGCCAGATTAATGTATGGTAAACAATTTACTATAAGATACCTCGTGGCTTAAAAAAAACATGTTTTCTAAGAACTGGAAAAACACACACTGCCCCAACTTTGAAGGGGAGTAGTGAAAGTTGGGCGAATGTCATTAAAATGCAATGAGAACAAAAATAAATGAGATTAAATGTTAGGATGTGTAAAAATCAGCAGTTGATGGTGAATATCACGCCAGTGGCGTGATTCCATGCTGTCTTTCCAATGCCTCCAATGCTTAAAATGTGATGAGAAAAACTAGTTGAATAAAGGCATCAAGTTTAGCCCAATGCTATTACAGTGTCAGAGACCCGGGTTCAAATCTGGGACTGTCTGCAAGGAGTTTATACATTCTGTTTTTTTTCCATGGGTTTTCCCCAGCTGCTCTGGTATCTTTCCACCCTTCAAAACATATAGGAGCTATAGGTCCATTGGGCAGAATGAGCTCATGGGCCAAAAGAGGCTATTATCGTGCTGTATTTCTAAATTGAAAAAAAATAATTAAAAATTTAAATGGGGAAACAATGAACGCCCTCTGCATTTTTCACATTTGCATTTTTCCTTTTATGTTAATTTTCCGAAGATGTGATTTCACTGAATTATGCCTTTCATTTTCACTTGCTAAGAGTTGTTCCAACTGGAGAAATAGGACATCCCCCAAAGCAACATGTCAACTAACAACTGTCCAAATGACACTGAAGTCCCAAGTACCATCATGAGATTCAGGTTGAGGGACATTGCTGTGAGTCCTTGCATCTAATAACCTGTAAAGAGCAAACACATTCATCGAAAGCAGGTTTTAGTTATTCTCTGTTAAATGCTCCAATAATACATCAGCCACATGCTTACCTGAGTAAGAAAATGGACTCCTCGGAATCCATGCCCAAAGCATTCTTCGGCTGCAGATCAGCAGGATTTTCTGCAAATTAAGAGGGGATAATATATATATTTACGCTGAAACTTTGTGCTTGCACGATGGCGTTGTTTTCATACAGGATTTAATATTTTGAGGAAATAAGTTGAACAAATCACACAGCATGACAGAAAATACTTCTGTGATCTGAAGCAAAAAGAATAATTGGTCAAATGTCCTTCTCAGGACAGTTATTGGTACTTTTGTTCATGTGCAGGAAAATTCTGAACAACAGACCAAGAGAAACATTTCACCGAAATAGCCAGCACAGTGGACCATTAAATTTTAGGAAGATCACATCATAGCCTGAAATCTAAGCCTACTCAAGTCCATGATTCGAACACTTTCCATTCATTGACCAGGGCCAAATCCACTTGCTTGCAGCCCTGTTGTCACATCTGACACTGAGCAAATTTTACCAATTAGATCGGCAAAACAACTTGCAATACACTGATTGCACATGATCACCCTGATTCTTGCCTTCATATTTCTGTGCATCTTGAACTCTGTAATGTCAAAGGGTTGATTCTCCTGCCCTCAAGCTGACAATCATAGAGGACTGAAACAAAATAGAAATCCAACAATTTAAATTTAGTATCTCTGAAAGGAGTCTCTTTAGCTTTTCTTTCTCTTCGTGAAAGGGACACCAGGCAATACTAATGATGACTCTTATTGCAATATTAGATTTTCTGTTTTATTACATGACAATAAAGGAATCTTGAATCTTGTTATCCATCTCACTTCCATAAAGAAAGAGTGGCTGCCATCAAAGCACTCTTTTCATGTGTACTGCATGGCGATGATTTACTCCTGTCATGATTTGCCAAGACAAAATAGTCATCATTCAAATATCATTTTAAGTACCTAAAATGTGTCTGTTCACACCCTCATTCTTCTCAAATCTATCTTAAAAGAAGGGGATCAGTGGTGAATTAATTTTACCTAATTTGAAGGACTTCTGGGGATGGCTCTCCATCTTGCGACTTGATGCTTCCAGGCTTTTAGTTCCTCTGCTCTGTTGCAGCTCACTGGCAGTGACTGAGGAACACATTTTGCTGCTGAAAAACAATCCGAATCAAGATGTGATGCAACAGTAAAACTTATTATCTGGAATTCAAGCAACTGGCAGCATCAAGCAACCAGCAAAACAAAATCGCCGAAAATAAATAGGTTAAAAAATACACAAGTTCAAAATTGGCACACTTTGCCATTAGTTCAGCAATCACACAAGACACAATCTCAAGCAACCAGAAAACTCACTTATCTGGCATCTACCAATCCTCATAAGAGCCGGACACCAGGGGTTTTACTGTATTATCATTTTGGGAGCCAAAATGCAAAATATGCTCCGTTACATGTTGAAAATTAGAATGCTTATGGTGCTATCTACTATTTTTTGGAGAACAGTACATAATAAATTCATAATGTCCACCATTAAAAATCAATCAAATAAAATCACTAATATGAACAGTATGTCACCAAAAATTCTTGCAAGGCTCTTCAGGTATATCGTGGAGAGCATCTGGCTGGTTGCATCACTGTCTGATATGGAGGTGCCAATGAACAGGACAGGAAAAAAACTACCAAGTTGTGGTTGGTGCCATCATGGGCATCAGTCTCCACTCCATCAAGGACATCTACAAGAGATGGTGTCCTAATAAAGCATCCTCTATCCTCAAGGACCTTTACCACCCAAACCATGCCCTCTTCACACTGCTGGTAGGAGGTACAGGAGCCTGAAGTCAAACACCCAGTGGCAGAAGGACAGCTTCTTCCTCTCTGCCATCAGATTTCTGAATGGACAATGAGCCACAGACACTACCCCACTTTTTAAAAAATTTTTTGCACTAACTTATTTATTTTTAAATTTAATTTATAGCAATATTTATAGTGTAATGCTGCCTCAAAAAAAGTTGTGACGTTCATGACAATAAATTCTGATTCTGATTCTAAAAAACTGTTTTTTACAAGGCTGCCTTCATGCCTCTGCTTTTCTTTCTGTATGCCCTCATAAGATGAGCAAACTGTTGGAATAGGTTTCAAGCATTAAACTTAAAATATTGCTGTCATTATCTAAATATGCATCAATGTTCCTGATGCACCTGCAACAAAAGCAGAGGTTGCTAGAAACTCAGGTCAGGTGGCATCTGCACAAAGAGAAACAGGGTTAATGTCTCAGGATGTTATCTTCTTATCCATTCCAATCACCATCTTCATGCCACACAGAAGTAGGCTCTTCCTCCACCACACCTCATGGCAAAATGCCCATCTACACTTACTCAATTCTTGCTCTTGCATTCATACCAGATTTTCCTTCCACCCCCAAACACAAGGGGCAATTTACAGGAACCAAGCCACCAACCAACCAGCGCATCACTGGGAAGATGAAGCACCCAGAGAAATACATCATTACAGTTGTACTGAGTGCACTACAAGAAAGGTATGGGTGTGGTCAAGAGAGGTCACAGGAGAGTCACCTTGAAATTACTTGGATCAGAGCACCTTTGCAATGGGAAGAGATGGGATAGGCTGGGTTTTTATAGCCTGGAGTGAAGGAGGCGGAGATAACCTGATGGAATATATAAAATGAAAGATATAAATAGATTATTTTTCCCATGATAGGGGTATCCAAAAAAAATGCCATAAGAAGGGAATCTAAAGGGTAAGTTTTATTTCTTAAACAGAGTAGTTAATATCTGGAATTCGCTACCAGAGGAGGTAGAAACAGATACAATCACTTCATTCCCCGACTGTTCCCCCTAAATTTCTCCCCTTTCACTCATAACCATAACCATATAACCATTTACGGAGCGGAAACAGGCCATGTTGGCCTTTCGAGTCTGCACCGGTTCACTAGAATAGCTCCACTAGCTCAAACTCCTGCTCTCTGCCAATAACCTGACTCAAAATAATTTATAACTGTGGTCACCTACAATAATTGTTGATTTACTCACATTTTTCTATCATGTTATTAACTTGATATCTAATATCACCAAATGCTCGAAAATCAACTTCACTACAAATTTGGAAGGATCCAGATAAAGGATTGAATCCTTCCATTGTAAGAAATTTATTCAAAGATATTCACCTACATGTATGCTTTACCATTCTGCTATAAATTTTTCAACCTCAGACACATTGGTTGTCTTACTTCTGTTTATGGGACGTTGATCTATGAAAATTAGCTTCCAGATATTCCATTCTACAACAGCAACTATACTTCACTGGCCATACTTTATTATGTGTTTGTGTTGGATTAATATTCTGGCCTATACATTCACCCAAATCAGAAGTGCTGAAACTACATTTTCAATTCCACTTTCAAAACTCAATTCCAATGAAGCATTTCTGAAGCCTTTTTCAGAAGTGAATTAAAATAAATCTCTTAAAAATGAAGTGCCCTGGAATTTGTCACTTTATCACCACATAGGTGTTAGCATAACGCTATAACAGTGCCAGCAAACCAGGGCTTGAGTCTGTAAGTGTGGCTACCTCCAGATGCTCCAATTTCTTCCAATCTTCCAAAAAGTATGAGGTTGGAGGTTAATTATGCATTTTGGGCTGCACGAGTTTGTGGCCGGAAGGGTATGAGCTTTGTCTCTATAATTAAGCATTTAAAATTAAAATTTAAAGTCTCTCTAGAAGCTATTAGTATGTATTTCAACTTCCATTGATAATTAATATAAATTTAATGCCTTCTGAAAATCCAGAATGCTGGATCTATGGGTTCCCTTTTCTCCAATCAATACACATCAATAGAACCAAACAACCATAGAACATAATAGAGCATAGAAACAGGCCCCTTCAGCCCTTCTAGTCTGTGCCAAACCATTTTTTAATGCCCAGTCCCACTGACCTGCGCCCAGTCCATAACCCTCCACACCTCTCCCATCCTTGTGTCTGTCTAAATTCATCTTAAATGTTAAAAATGAGATCACATTCACCACTTCAGCTGACAGCTCGTTCCACACTCCCACCACTCTTTGTGCGATGAAGTTCCCCCTCAAATTCCCCCTAATTTTCCCCTTTCATCCTTAAACCATGTCCTCTGGTTTGAATCTCACCTACCTTCAGTGGAAAAAGCCGACCTACATTTACTCTCTCTATACACCTCATCATTTTAAATACCTTTATCAAATCTCCCCTCATTCTTCTACGCTCCAGAGAATAAAGTCCTAACCTGTTTAACCTTTCCCTGTAACTCAGTTCCTGAAGCCCAGGCAACATCCTAGTAAATCTTCTCTGCATTCTTTCCATCTAATTGATATCTTTCCTGTAGTTAGGTGACAAAACTGCACACAATTTTCCAAATTTGGCCTTACCAATGTCTTATACAAATTTACCATAACATCCCAACACCTATACTCTTACAACTCTATCCACCTGTGACACCACTTTCAGGCAATTATATATCTGTATTCCCAGATCCCTCTGTTCTACTGCACTCCTCAGTAATCCATGTCCTCTGATTTGTATCTCACCTAACCTCAGTGGAAAAAGCCCACTTGCATTTATTCCATCTATACCCATCGTAATTTTGTAAACCTCTATCAAATCTTCCCTCATTCTTCTACGCTCAAGAATAAAATCTTAACCTGTATAATCTTTCTCTGTAACTCAGTTCCTCAAGTCCTAGCAATATCTTAAATTTAAATTTAGACATACAAACATTCAGCATGGTAACAGTCATTTTGGCCCATGAGTCCGTGCTGCCCAATTTACACACAATTAACCTACACCCCAGTATGTTTCGAATGGTGGGAGAAAACTGGAACCCCCGGGGAAAACCCATACAGACACAAGGAGAATGTATAGACTCCTTTCAGACAGTGTGGGATTTTAACCCCAGTCCGATCTTGATTGCTAGCGCTGTAAAGTCATTGCACTAACTGCGACACTAACCATGCTGCCGCAATCTTTTCTACACTCTTGCAATGTTATTGATCTTTCCTATAACTGCATTCAATACTTCCTCACATCCCCTCCAAATCTCTTGTCCCTTACCCAAAACTTATGCCCTCCAATTTTAGGCTTTTCTGTTGGGGGTGCGGGGTTTCCTACCATGTACATTAGGTGAGGTCCTATTCACAAAGAAAACTTCTAGCAGGATCCTTCAACCTCCTTTGCTCCAAAGGATACTACCCTTACAAGCCTCTCCTCGAACCTGAAACATGACATCCCAGGCAACAATCTGGTGATGACACAATACACTGTAGATGCTGTAATCTGGAGCAAAGAGCAAATGGCTGGAAGAACTCAGCAGGTCAAGCAGCATCTGTTGTGGGAAACATTTCAAGGCATCACCTTGCACTAGGTTTGACTGTAAAAAGAAATGAGGGGAGGTATGTGGCAGAGGCTGACAGATGAAAGGTAGAAGCAGGTGAGGTTGGAGATGATGGGTGAATAGAACCAGGTAGAGAAGTGTGTTGGGAGACAGTGATTAGTGGGCTACATGTTGTGATGGATAAGGAAAGAGAGGGAGAGAAAGGACATAGAATCAAAATCAGTATTTATTGTCACAAACATATCACAAAAATCATGTTTGCAGTAGCATCATAGTTTCAAATACTATTATAAATTATTTATAATAAATAGATGCAAAATAATAGAAAGTGAGGTGTGTCTGTGGTTCAACTTTCATTCAGAAATCCAATAGCAGAGGGAAAGAAGCTGTTTCTGTTCCGTTGGGTGTTCGTTTTCAGGTTCCTATACCTTCCTGATGGTAGCTATATGAGGGATGCCATGGGGGTGAGGGTCCTTGAGGATCGAGGTTGATTTCTTAATCCTAAATTGAATGAAGATTGATGCCCATGATGGTAATAACCGAGTTCACAATTTTTCCTGTCTTGTGTGTTGCCACCTCCATACCAGCCAGAATGCTCTCCACGGTATGCATGCAGATATTTGCAAAACTTTGGTGACATACCAAATCTCCTCAAACTCCTAACAAAATATAGCTGCTGGTGTACCTTCTTCATCATTGCATCGACATGGAAGCCCCAGGAAAAAACTTCAGAGATTTGGCGGCATGGTGGCGTAACAATTAGTGAAACGCCTTCACAGACCCAGCAATCGAGACCAGACCGGGGTTTGAGTCCTGCACTGTCTGTAAGGAGTTTGAACATTCTCCCCATGTCTGTATGGGTGTTCTCCAGGAGCTCCGGTTTCCTTCTACCGTTCAAGATGTGCCAGAGGTATAGGTTAATGGGGTGTAAATAGGGCAGCATGGACTTTTGGGCTGAAATGGCCTGTTACCGTGCTTTATGTCTAAATTTAAAATGTTCACACCCAGGAATTTTAATTCTTAACCTCTTCCACTGGTGACACCCCAATGAGCACTGGTTTGTGTACTCCTGATTTCCATCTTCTGAATCATTTCCTTAGTTTTGCTAACATTAAGTGCAAGATTGTTGCTGTGACATCACTCAACCAGCTGATCTATCTCACTCCTATACGCTACCTCATTGCCGTCTGTGATTCTGCCAACGACTGTGGTGTCATCGGCAAATTTGCAAAGTCATAGGTTTAGAATGATTAGAATAGTGGGTTAAACCTGCATCCTTGAAGTGCATCTGTGTTGATTGTCAGTGGGGAGGAGACATTGTTTCCAATTTGTACTGACTGTGGATCCAGTTACAGGAAGATGGGAGAGTGGATGGGGGCGGGGAAAGATGATATATGCCACATGTATAATTTCTTTTGAAATAATTTAGAACTGAATGTAATGTAATTATTGTGGTTTAAAAAATTATAAAGTATTCAAAAAAGAATCAGTTCCAGAGGCCCAGGGTTTGAAGCTCATTGACCAGGAGTGAGGGCACAATGATGTTGAAAACTAAGCTGTAGTTGATGAAAAGGAGCTTGATGTGTGTGTTGCTGTTGTCTCGGTGATCCAGGGCTGAGTGGAGAGTCAGTGAGATAGCATCTGCTGTGGAGCAATTGTGGAGGTAGGCAAATTACAGAGTGTCCAGATCTTTACTTAGGTAACAAGTTCATTCTGGCCATGACCATCATCTCAAAGCATTTCATCACTGTAGATCGGGTGATATTTGGCAATAGTCATCAAGGCAGCTCTACTCTGCTCTTGTGCACCAGTATGATTGATGACCTTTTGAAAAAGGTAGGAACCTCTACTGCAGCAATGAAAGATTGAAAATGTCTGTAAACACTCCAGCTGGTTGGTTAGTGATGATTTTCAGTACCCTGCCAGGTATACTATCAGGGCCTGATGCCTTGCGGGGGTCCACCCTCTTGAAGGTGTTCTGACTGGCCTCAGAGACAGATATCACAGGGTTGCCAACTTTTGCATGGATTCTCATAGGTACCGTTGAATTCTCCTTTTTAAAGTGAGCATTAAAGGTGTTCAGCTCATCAGGCAGTGAAGCATCACTGCCACTTAGGATGTTCAGCTTTGCCTTTACAATGCCTGCAATCCCTGCCAAAGCTGGCAAGTATCTGACTGTGTCTAGCTTCTCTTGAAATTACTTCTGCTGCTGAGAAAGCTTTTCATAGGTAATACCTGGACTACCTGTACAGGTCTGGATCACTGGTCTTCAATGCCATTGATCTCCTCTCAGCAGTTTTCAAATCTTTTGATTCATCCACAGCTTCTGGCTGGTCTGTGAGGAAATGGGGAATTAAAATGCTCTTACTATTCCCACACCAAACTATCTAGTCTCAGTCTTCTTCATGGCCAGAGTGAGGCCAAACATAAACTCAAAGAACAGCACCTCATATCCTTCCTGGGTAGTCTACAACTCAAATGGTACTAAAACTGATTTTTTTCATTTCAGGAAACTCACTCCCTGACTTCATTTTTCTGTCCTTCTGATCCTCCCAGGATCTACATGCAAATCACCTACACACTATAGTCATCAGGTCTCCATCTCCTTCCCCAAATGGTCCCACCTGCACATTATCCCCCCATTATCTGGCTCCTCATCATCTTCCTCACATCAGATGCCAACATCTGCAACCTCGCATCTACTTATCACCTTCCAGCCTCTGACTCTACTTCCATCCTGCTGTCCTTCCCTGCTCCATCTACCTATCATCTCCTTCCTCACCTCATTCCACCAACCCTTGACAGCCCTGACCTCACCCCTCCCTCTCCATCCTGATGTACTGGCTGTACTATCTTCTTTGCTTTAACAGATGCCACACAATATACTGTGTTCACTCAGCAGTTTTATCCTGCTTAAAATCTTCTACGGTCTCATCCTTTCTAATACTGTGGCTACCAAAATTGCATACTTAAGTTACAGCTCAACAGCATTTCTATTATGTGCACCCACTGTTCTACCTGAGGCACAGTGGCTCAAGAGATCATAAACTTTTCTCATATCCTGCAAGGCAGAGCCAAAAATGTAATGCCTGGATGCATCCAACAACTTAAGGAGCTCCATACCTTCCAGAATAAAGGAATACAACTGATCAATGTGACTAAAGCATGCACTCTGTGCAGCAGCTTACCAAGGTCTCTCTGGCAGAAGCCTGCAGCCTCTTGCCACTAACCACACCTCCTTAAATTCCCCTCCAAGCCCAAAAATGCCTTAATTTGAAAACACATCATTCCAAGGTACTAAGGGAAGCATGACCCCTTTTTCTAGGGGCAAAAATCAAAAAAGCTCCAAATTTACTACAGGCTCATAAATCACTGGGAGATTATGTTTTTCCCCTGAATTTTATAAAGAATTTAAAGATATTACCTCATTTTATGAGGGTACTGATTCAGGCTGAAGAATCCCAATCCCTCCTGAATTATTTCTCAATGGAAATTATTACATTGATACTTAAAAAGAATGAAGACCCACTTGAATCAGTGTCTTTTAGACCAATTTCATTATTGCATGAAGATTACAAAATAATTGCTTATTAGCTAATGGATTATCTCAATATTTACCAAAATTAATTAAATCCAATCAAACTGGATTTATCAAGAATAGACAATCATCAGACAATATTTTCAGATTGCTAACCACATTATATTTAACTGACAAAAGTGGACCCAAGTGTGGCAGTAGCTTAAGACACTGAAAAAGCTTTTGACCAAGTTGAATGGGATTTCCTATTCAAGATAATGGAGAAAATTGGATTTGGTCCAACATTCATAAATTGGATAAAAACTCTATCATCGAGTTAAAGCCAAAATAATAACTAATAGACAAATTTCATCAACCTTTTCATTATATAGATGCACTTGAGAAGGTTTCCCGCTTTCTTCACCTCTATTTGTTTTGGTAATAGAGCCATTAGCTGAGCTTATCAGATTGGATCCAGACATAAAGGAGTTTAAAATGGACCAGGAAGAATATAAAATTAATCTATTTGCAGTTGATATTCTATTTGGCTGACCTGGCCTGTTCCTTGGTTAGGCTTAAGATTGTATTAGATAATAATAGTACAGTTTCTGGTTATAAAGTAAATTGGAACAAAAGTGTAATTTTACCTTTAGCTAACATAGACTATACTCATACATGAACATCGCAATCACTTTAATTGGGTTAAAACAGAAATGAAATATTGAAGGATCAAATTTAATAGTAATTTAAAGGATTTATATGAACTTAATTATCTCTCCTTGCTGCAGAAAATTGAGGACCTACATAAATGGATGAATCTGCCTATCACATTGTTGGGCAAAGTCAATTGTATTAAAATGAAAATAATGCCAAGACTTCAATATTTTTTTCCCCCCAATCACTATCTCTCCCATTACTTACTAATTAAAAAAAAATTAAATGGACATGTTCATTTATTTTTATGGTCAGGCAAGATATCTAGAATCTCCATGGAAAAAGTGACCTGGGATTATAAATGGAGAGGGTTAAAACTATCAGATTTTAAGAAATATTATTTAGCTGAACAGACTGGATTTGTTGCTTTCCCCCTTTTTTTTTAAAAAAAAACCAATCAGATGACCATTGCTTCCTGGGTTATAATTGGTTTGTATGTAGTAAGAGAAGAGATGCCAGAAGAATTTGTATATAAATGGGACTCTAAATTAATCAGTAAAAAGCAAACAATCCTCTATTAAGGCATGAGATTGGACTGTGAATCAAGGAACATTTCTAAACTTACACACACATTACATACACACGTGCTTAGAATTAGAAGTTAGTTAAGTCAATTGTGATAAGTTAAAGTGTGATTCTGTTTTCATGTTTAAACATAATTAAAAGCAACTTTTATTTAAGTAACCATTTGTCTTGATGAAAATCTATTGCTGCTGGGTTTTGGGGTCCTCTGGGATTGTAGCTATATTTGTACCGAGATCGAAATTAACTGTGTCTTTGACAGAACCCAGACTGAGCTTCTATGCACAATTTCTGCCCAGTAAATGCCACATAACACCATTGATTATCCCTTCTTTTACTTTAGTGACATTTCACAATACACTGATGGGAAGATTACAAACCAGGTTGGATTTGTCCTGCCTTCTGCAGACAGAATATGCTGGGCAATTTTCTATATCATTACCTGGTAGAGCAAAGAATGCAATGTAGCAGATTGTGATCAAGCACATTTCTGTTGCTGGTCATAGCTTGCAATGCCTCATGGATGCCCAGCCCAGAGTTGTGAGATCGGTTTTAGAGTCTATCCCATTCAGCATAGTAGTACCACGTGGCATGATGAAAATTATCACCTGGTCTCAGAGAATCAGGAAGGAAAATAACTCAAGGACACTTAAAGGCCTCACCAGGAAAGAATATCAAAAAAGAAACATGCCTCGATTAAAAGAAAAAAAGCTCACCTTCATAGTTTAAGAGCCGAACTCAACATGAAGCAAACAGATTTTATGCACAAAACCTGGATAGTGGTTTATTTGCCAGTGTGACAGGACCCACATCAAATCAAATTTGTAGTTGTTATTCATGTTTAGAAACTTCCAGAATCAATTTTTAAGCAGAAACCACTTAATCTTCCTGTTCCCTTGATTAGCCCAGTTATTTAACTCACTGACATTAGGTTATAAAAATGAAGATGTAGAAAAGTAATCACTGAATTATCAAATGATTATAAAAACCATCTTCATAACATACTTTCTTGAATCTTTAAATAATGCGGCCGCAGCTGGTTCTACTGCATGGCTGCAGACAAAAATTACTCTAAATCAGCCTACCCTGAAGCTCTCTTTAATGGAAGTCAATTGAGATATTGTTCAGACTTCATTATCAATGTTGTTATAGTCTTGACATAATTACAAGAGTCATAGGCCCATCATTAATTATGCTTCAGAAAGAAATTGATTCACATACACATCCTTGAATCCATTGTTTCTGTGAGATCACAGTTGGCACAAGAATGCCTTTCAAGCCCACAAATGTATGAACTCAACTATGCAAATAACAAATTACATCACTCCAACTGTTCAGCCTGGTTTCTGACCACACATTAATTGTACTCCAGCCAATTCTGTGTGCAGAATTGTAAAGTGAGCAGAATTGTGAACTGAGCGCTATCAATTCTCCTCTAAGCTCCAATGAAAGCTAAACAAAGCCTGTACAGTAAGTACACAGGCGTCGCTGGAGGAATTCAGCAGGCCTGCTGCACTTCTCCAGCAGTTTTTCATATTTCAACTACAATTATTGTTATAGAGCAAATTATTCAGACTGGAGAATGATAATGGCAAGGTGGCGGTTACAGAGCACCTGAAACCTTCCAAAACATTTTTAACTCATGGAACTTGGGAACGAAGAGACAAAGATAATTTCAATATTCACGTGTGTTGTCCAACCAAGCCTTTTGTAAGCGAATTCATGCATCTAATTGTGTCTTTTAACTTAGAACTGCTTTCAACAGGACCACTCATAAGCTAGGACATGCTCTCGACCTAGTTCAGTTGTCCATTTTATTAATTAACAACCCGGTATTAATTGATAACTGTGTGTCAGACCATACAGCAGTCGCTTTCGACCTATCCCTGCCTTTCTCCCCAAATAAATCTAGTCTTCCTGTATGTTACTTCCACTACATTAACTCACATTCCGCAAACAGGTTCTCAGAGCCCTTATAGCAGCACCAAGTACTTTCACTATGGAGGTACCCCCTCCCCACCTCAACATGGAGGAACTTTTGCACCCCTATTTAATCAACCTGTTCATCTACCCTGAACACTGTAGCCCCACTCAAGGAGTAAAAACCTAAGCTCAAGACTGCACCTTGGCTCAATAATACCACCAAAGCCCTGAGGAGGGAGTCCAGGATAACTGAACATAAGTGGAAGCAAGACAAACTACAAATTTCCCTCGAAATTCTGAAAAACAACCTGCACATTCAAGAAGCCATAAAAGCCAAAAGAACAAAATATTTTGCCAACCTAATTTTCAACAACCCCAAAATCCCAAGGTCTTGTTCAATAACATCAACTCAATCATTGGTCCCGTACCTAACACCAAATCTGATGCTTCCCTTACCAAATGAATAGAATCTTTTAAATTCTTCACAAAGTCAAGAACATCAGAACAAACAATCCCCCCTCCACCCACAATCTAACTGTACCACCGCCCTGTTCATCCAACCTGCACTGTTTCAGTCCAATCACACTACCCACCCTTAGAAAGATTGTGTCCACAATGAAGCTGACAACATGCCCCCTTCACATTATCCCTACTCCCATCCTGAGGGATGTTTTCAACACAGCCGGCCCTAGCATCCTCTATTATTTAGTTCCTTGGCCACTGGTACTGTTCCAATTTGTTTCAAGCATGCTGTGGTCCAGCCCCTCCTGAAAAAACCCAACTTAGACCTCACTGCACCCAAAAATTGCAGATCTGTTTCTAAACTTCTATTTCAATCAAAGATCCTAGAAAATGTTGTTCTTAGCCAATTGTTGCCCTACCTACTTCAAAACATGTCTGAACGATTCCAGTCAGGTTATAAGGCTCAGCAGAGCACATAGTTGGCTGAGAAGTATATAATGACCTGCTCCTTGCCACTGACAGGGCACTCTGCCATTCTAATTCTCCTGGACCTTGGCGCAGCACTCGATACTATTTCAACAGATCGCCTTTGGGAGAGGGTCAGTGTCGATGGCACAGCCCTGAACTGATTTAAATCATCTCAGTGATAGGAATTTCTCAGTCAACATGGTTAAGTTTTCATCCTCCTCTGCTACCCTTTTCTGCGAGGACCCACAAGGTCTATTCTGGACGCCATGCTCTTCTCATACATGCTTCCCCTTAGCCAAAAACATGGCATCTCCTTCCACTACCTTGCTGATGATACTCAGTTCCATCTCCCCTTGAAGCCCAATGACCAAGAAAAGATAACTAGCTTCAATGACTGTCTGGAGGACATAAAGTGCTGGATGACTCTAAACTTCCTGCAGCTAAATAAAGGAAAAATTTGAGATTCTATTTGGCTTCCTCAATGCCACCAAAATTATCTCAAATACCTCATCTCCAAGAAGTTATCCACCCTCATCAAGCCACACATCAAATCTTTGGTGTGATATTTGATTCCACCTTCAAATTTGACAAACAAGCCAATGCAGTAGTAAATACTAGCCTTTTCCAGCTTTTCCACACCATTATCAAATTGCCAAAATCAAATCATTCCCTCACTGAAATACCTCGAGAAAGTTATCCATGCTATCATTTTCTCCCATTTAGACTACTCTAACTCTCTTTGTACAGGAATTAGTCAGTCATCATTATCTCGTCTGCAACTGGTTCAGAATACTGCAGCAAAGCTCCTGACAGGAGCCAAGAAGAGGGACCAGATCACCCCTATTCTACCCTCCCTCCACTGGCTGCCAGAATGGCTCAGAATAGATTTTAAAGTTCTCCAGTTTGTATACAAAGCCATTGATGGACTAGGCTCTTTCCTACATCACTGATCTCCTAACTCCTTCCTCCATTTCAAGACCCCTCAGATCAACCAATTGTTGTTCCATGCTCAAATCGCAAACTCAGGAGAGATCGTGCCTTTCCTATTGCCGCAGCCCCCAAAGTGTGGAGCACCATTCCTCCCTCCCTCCATCAAACCTGATGTGAGGAAGATGATGAGGAGTCAGATAATGGAGGGATAATGTGCAGGTGGGACCATTTGGGGATGGAGTGAACAATAATTATTTTTAAAAAGCTCCAGAAACAAATGATTGAACAATCTCAAATTTCAACTATTTTCTTCCTTTGATCGCTGGGGAATAACACCTAGCGCCAGAAGGTAAAAATTTTAATTTCCTTCGCAAGTTTAATCTGATGTTGGAACTCCTTTTTTTCTCCACTCTTGGAAAGGGGAAAGTCAGATTTATATCGTCATCGTGCAGTATGGTGTGACACCCTGGCCATTCCCTCTTCATTCTACTACCATTGGGGAAAAGGTACAAGAGCCTAAAGACGAGCACTCAGTGGCCCAAGGACAGCTTCTTCCCCGCTGCCATCAGATTCCTGAATAATCGATGAACCGAGGACACTGCCTTACTTTTTGGGCACTCTTATTGTTATTATTATTTTATTTTTTATTGTAATGTCATAAGATGGTTATAATATGTATGTTTGCACTTTGATGCTGCAGGAAAACACCAAATTTCACGACAATAAATTCTGATGCAATTTTTAGACCAGATCACTTCCTCTGAATAAGACAATAGACACATTATACATCTAGAGCATGAATGTAAACCGATTCTGGGGTGAAATGTTGGAGCTTCACTTAGATTATTTAATTTTGATTCTATTAGAGAAACTATTTTTTTAAATTAACATACTACACTATAAAAAAGAACATTCAAGAAGACAAGTCAATTTGGAAAACTTTACCAATAAGCATGACAAGTCAAATTTGAGTGAGAAATTTGTTTATGCTTTAAAACGATGGCTACAATGTATTTTGTCAAATGGTATCCATGTCCATCCATTGAACAAATCAAAATGCAGAATTCTAAAATCCTAAATCTTCCTTCACCAATTAGAACAATTCTGTAAAAACCTTAATGAACTTAAATAAGAAAATCTGCAGATGCTGGCTCAATTAAATACACAGATGTTGTGGAGAAACTAAGCAGGTTATGCACCATCCATTCTTGATAAAAGGCTCAGGCCCAAAACATTGGTTACCCTTCGTGTGGATGCTGCACGATCTGCTGAGTTCTCCAGCATGTGTACTCCACAGAGAAACCTTTATATTAGCTCAATACCAAGGATAAACAAACTGTAAACTTCTCTTGACAAACTCAATAATGGCATCAACTAGGCAACGATAAATATCATGGCAAAACAACTTACTATGTCCACAGACATAGTTTTACTCCTATAATGTGCACACGCATATACTGCGCAGGTGTAGTATTCTAACTGACAAAAGCAATTTGCATTTAAATGGGACATGAGACAAAGCACATACTAGTATCTGCCACAGTTAATCTACTGTAATCAACTACCCCAAGATGTGTCAATCGCCCGATATATAGATGATATCCTGCCGCAACATATTAACAAGCTTTGAAGGGGAATCAATTAAATAGATCAAAGACAGGCTTCAGCGTTAAGCAGGATTTTAATTCTAATGTTTCAAATCAGAGGCATTTGGTATGTTAATCCCCTCCCTCAGAGACAGGTCTGGGTAATGAACATTGATAAGGTGCAGTGATCTACCCAGAATGTCCTGTTTATAGGAATACCATGGCATTCAGTACAAAAAGATATTCCCAAGATCAAAATTTCACATGCATGCTATAAATTGTGCACTTTTATTGCCGCTATTATATTCTCATACTCGCTAATATTCCCACGCTCACTATAAATTGCCAGCACATCTTTCAGTCAGTTGCTATTAATTGTGCATGTTCTTTCAATGCTGCTATCATATTCTTACGTTCACTAATATCCCCATGCTCCCTATAAATTGGCGATTGACTTTCCCTAGCCCACTAATAATTGTGTTAAAATGTTCATATATAGCATGCACATAACATGCAGGAGGGAGGGGGAGGAATACATGGTTTGTAAAAACAAGGTACACAAAAATCTGTCTTCTGATTTATAACCTCATTCACTCGGTAATTGACAGAAAAATTTATTTAAAAACTATGTTTTAATTGAATGGGATAAAATAATTCATTTCATGAGGTGATCCATATACTTAATCCACAAGGAATCCAAAATTATTATAATACACTAATTATTGTGATCATTTAAAATTCAACAGCAATAAGATTGGACCCCATTATTTAAAGCTGACTGGGTTTTTTATGGATATTATGAAAAACATAGTAAATCAGAAAACTACAAAGTAGAAAGGACCAGATAAGCTGACAAATGTTCACATTTTGCTCCTGACCTTGTGCTGTTGTTCTCATCGTCACTTAAGGCCTTTACAAATCCAGTAAAGGCTCCTTGCCAGAAAGGATGTTCTAAAAGGCTACTCCAATTTGGTCTGCAGAAGAAGGAAATGTCTAATGAATATGATTGAACCCTGCAAAATTTTGGGCAAATTTTTCTACAGAATAAAATGTTATGGTGAATTGCTGTTTCGCAATTAATTATATTTTCCCGGAGTCAGTGCTCTTTTTAATCATGCAACAAATAGAAACAGGGGCAACGTATCCACATTCAGAGAGAGCATGAAACTTGTACAATTTAACAAAGAATGAGCAGGAAAATAAAAGATTTCAAAAGGACATGGCAGACTGACCAAACTTGCAAATACATGACAGATGACGCTTCACATAGAGACATGTTTCATGTCAATGATAAAGGCTAGAAGTCCAAAATAATACAATCTTAAAGGGGTGCAAGAAAACAAGACACCTGAGTGTACATAAACATAAATCTCTGAAGGAGTGCAACAAACTGAGAAATATGTTTTGTTTTAAAAAAAGGGAGATGTAGCCTTATCAACAAGTGTACATGTTCAACAATCACCGGCCTGGGCTAAAGTTGAATTGGATCAAATTTTCAAAAAAGAAATGAGTAAATTTATTTATAAATGGAATCCCTTATTGTTACAAAAATATAATTTACCAGTATTAAAACATATACTGCATATATGGTATAAGCAGGATCAGCTTATAGGTTCTAAAAGGAAAATTTCGATTAAATCACCGTTGTATCAGAATAAATTAATTCCATTTTCTTTAAATAATCCTTATTTGAAAAATTGGAAACTGAAAGGAATTAGTATTATACAAGATTGTTTTGAGGCGGGTAAATTTTCTACATTTAATAGATTACAAGAGAAATTTGGTATTTCTGCAAATTCTATTTTTACTTATTATCAAGTTCAAGATTTTTTGCGAATACAATTTGGTAAAGATTTAACTTTACCAAGTCAATCTAAGATTGAGATTTTAATGGTTGGTAAGGAAACAAAAGGATTTATATCAGATATGTAAAGGTTGTTGCAAGAAAAAATGGATAAAGTTGGGTTATATAGGACAAAAGAGAAATGGGAGAAAGATTTAGATATTGAATTGTCTTGGGAGGAATGGTCAAATATGTGTATTGATAGTGTTACAAAATTAATTAATGTGAGATATAGTATGGTTAATTATAATTTTATTCATCAATTATATTTGACTCCTGAGAAGTTGAAGAAATATAGATTTAGTCCAACAGACTATGTTTTAGATGTGGAGAAAAGACAGCTACTTTTTTTGGAAAAAGTTATTAAATTTTTGAGAGATTTATTTACAATCAATTTGCAAATGGATCCAATGATGTGTTTATTGGGTTATATGAATGCTGTTACTTTGGGATTGGTTGATATGCCACAATTGGCATTTATGTGTTTAAGGTTAGCGGTTGCAAGAAAATGTATAGCGATAACTTGGAAAAATGATGTGGAATTGAATATACAAAGATGGAATAATAAATTGCAATCACCTTTATATTTAGAAAAAAAATTACAATTTGCAAAATAATTATTCATTTTTTAAATTAAAATGTGGAGTTTATATTTGGATTGTATGGTTAATCTTAAGTAAGAGTTATGTAAAGAGCTGGCACGTTGATTAACTAATTTTAAATGTACATTTTTTAAGGCTCCGAGGGGTGAGGGAGGAAGTTAAGATGATGTAGTTAGTAGACGGAGGGAGGGGGTGGGGGAATATTATCATTACTATTGTTATTTTCTATATTTTTCTTCCTTTTTTTATATATCTGTATTTGTATCTTGTATTTTCCTTTTTTTTGTAATATTTTGTCTTAAATAAAATTTTCAAAAAAAGTGTACAAAAAAGGAAATTTTGCGAAAACATTTATAAATATTTGTTCGGTACTTGGTATATCCTGGTACACCTTGTACCAATTCTACATCATGTTCAGTTCTACAAACACTATTTGAAAAAGAAAACCAGCCTTCAGGCATTTCTAGGAGCGATAGCAAAGTGGAAGGTTAATGGAAAAGACAGGACAGTATTGTTCTTCACAGAGAAGGGATTTGATAGAGTCTTTCAAAATCAGAAATCATGAAGAATGGAACAGAAACATAAAACACCTAGCAGGTTAGGCAGCACCTGAGCAAAGAGAAACAAGAGCGGTTCACGTCAAACACCCTTCAGATTTTGGGTAAGATGGGATTTACTGCATAACTCTACCCAAAAGCACTCATAAGCATGATGAACCAACCCCAGTGCTACCTTATTGTATGAAATTTATAGCCTTTCCCTTCATCAGCAAAGATATCAACATCTGGCCTTGTAATTGAAGGAAGGTCACTGATGAAGAGCTGGTTTCTTGTGCTGTTCAATTCTAGGATTAACTGTAACCCCACAAATTATTTGCTGCTATAACATTCACTTATTGCACAATGGGATGACTTCCCTTAAATGATGACTAAAAGCCCTAATCCATTCAGTGCAAGTACCTTTTTGGAGGGTCCTTCTGAAGTAGGTCTTCAATCAAACCAAGGAATGCAGTCGAAGGTTGTTGTCCATTCGGTCCTGCGAAAGATTGTGTGTTTTAAACTCAATTGCCACTTGGATACAAGCATCAGAACATTTTTCAGCAAGCTATCTTTCCTTCAAAACTGGGCTAATGAACCAACTTTGCAACTACATCTGGAGTAAACAGGAAAATCTCCAGATGCTGCAGTTACCCTTTACTTCCTATGGATGCAACGTGACCTGCTGAGTTTCTCCAGCACATATCTGGAGAGTTGACAAGTAATATAGTTCAGATAGTAATAAATTCAGAACACATGACAACCAAATGCAGAGGATCAGAACTGCAAGGTCTGTGGAGCAATTGCATATTTATTTTTTTTAACAGCAAGGGCACTTCAGATGTACTGAACCACTAAAGTCTACAGACACTGTGATTGTAACAAAAACACAAAAATGCTGGAGGAACTCAGCAGGTTTTGCAGCATCTACAAGACAAACATATATTACTGGTGTTTCAGGTCTGAGCCTTGAGGTATGAGTGGAAAACAGTCAGGCTACTGTACTACAGATACAGAGGATAACCCTTGCTGGTTCACAAGTATTGCTTCACTTAGAAGGACTGGTGGTGAGGGAGATGGTGAGGGCCCAAGTGAAGCACCATCTGCGGTCACAGGGGTAGGTGCCAAGAGAGCAATTGTTGGGAAGGGAGGAATGGACAAGGGATTCATGGTGGAGGCGGCCCCTGCAGAGAGGGAAATGTGTCTGGAGGTAGGAGCACTTTGTAGGTGGCAGAAATCACGGAGGATGATAGGTTTGATGTGGAGGCTGGTAGGCAAGGACAAGAAAAATCCTGTTCTTGTTGCACTTGCAGGCAAACCTCATTGGCAATGAAGCATTTAAAAGAATCAAAGGTTACATGAGACACCCTGGAAACACAAACCACTTAAGGTGTAACCTTTCCCTACAGAAAAGCAATATTCTGCCCTGGAGAATGGTGGTTCAATGTGGTGAACAGTGGTGGGAAGACAGAAAAAGCAATGCCTCATTTCAACCACACAATACCATGGTGTCAAGTAGATCACACAGGATCTGAATTCTTCAAAACTCCATTAGTCTTTTCCTTCCACTGCATGGATACAGGCCCTTCAGCCTACTGAGCATATCAGGGAATGAAAGGGCTATCAGAGGAGCGTTTGACAGCTTTTGGCCTATACTCATTGTAATTTAGGAAAATAAGGGGGACTTATTGAAATAATTTGAATGTTGAAAGGTTGTTTCCAATAGTGGGAGAGTCCAGGACAAGAGGGCATAACTTCAGGATTGAAAAGTGTCCACTTGGAACAAGGATGAGGAGGCATTTCTTCAGCCAAAGGGTGGTATATTGGTGGAATTTGTTGCCACAGGTAATTGTGGAGGCCAGGCCACTTGGTGTATTTAAGACAGAGATGATAGGGTCTTGATTAGCCAGGGCATCAAAGGTTATGGGAAGGCAGCCAGGCAGTGGGGCTGAGTTGGAAAATGGATCAGCTCTTGATCAAATGGCAGGACAGACTTGATGGGCTTAAAAGCCTATGTCTGCTCTTATGTCTTATGCTGGCTATTAATCAGTCATTCGACATTAATTGTTTTGTTTTATACTCTTCCCACATTCTCATTAATTTCCCTCAGATTTGTTCACTACCCCAAGCAGTTGCAGGGAGAACAAGTCAGCCTCACACAGCATCCAAGGTCAGGAATGTGCCCAGGTCTCTGGTGCTGTCAGGCAGCTACTCTGCTGAGGTAGTTAGGAACAGTTATCACGCAGTGGCTTGAACACTCCACAAAATATTTTGAAAATTCACTGAACCTTGAAGTTTGGGTGGATCTTGGTGCAAAATCATCTCCACCAATCCATTTTCTGAGGAAAATGGTGGTTTTCCTGTTGAGTAAAAATAAATTTATGAAATAACAAAATAAATTACCAACAATGAAAACCTTTATTTGATCATAATTTTCCTGCACCCATTGAAAAACACCAATGATCATTTGCTTTCTTTAACTTTCCAAATTATATTGCTATGTAACTGTCCCATCGAACACACAACCTACAATAAATTCTTCTCCTAGTCTTCAACTCATTTTTCCCACATTAGCATTTAGCTAAGCAATCCACATTAATTGAGATATGTACATACTCATAAGAGTCAAACAATAAAGTAACTTATTTCTAGCCATTTCATTTAAGGACAGCATCAAATATTTCTTGATCAATAAATTATAATTAGATATACAGGAAAAGCAGATATTAAATGGCACATGCCCCTCAGTCCAAGGATTTCGAAGAATGTCCAGTCATTACAAACCAGGACATTTCTCCAATTTCCCATACCAAGCTTCCGGTTACATTCCCAAGTATTGGCAATTTTTGTTGCTAATTATTTAGTGTCAGTAGTGGGGAAGATATTAGAATATATATAAATATATAAATAAAGAAGAAATAACAGACCACTTAGACAGAAATAATAGTATAATTACAAGTCAGAATGAATTTCTGAAGGGAAAATCGTGCTTGACTAATCTTCTGAAATGTTTTGAGGATCTGATGAGAAGAGTGGACATGGGAGAGCCAGTGGATAGAGTATACTTGGACTCTCAGAAGGCTTTTGATAAGGTCCTGCACAGGAGATTAGTAGGAAAAATCAGAGAGTATGGTATTGGAGGTAGGGTGCTGGCATGGTTAGAAAATTGGCTGACGGACAAGAAACTAAGAGTAGAGATTAACGGGTCACTTTCGGGATTGCAAGATGTGACAAGTTGGGTCCCGCAGGTCCTCAGTTGTTTATCATATATATTAATGAGTTAGATAAGGGGATTATAAATAAATAACATTTAGAAATTTGTAGATGATACAAAATTGGGTGGCAGGATGTCAGGAAAATGTACGGGGACTTGGACAGGTTAGGTGAGTGGGCAGATGCATGGAAAATGCAGTTTAATGTGGATAAACGCGAGGTTAGCCACTTGGGTGGCAGTAATAGGAAGGCAGATTATTATTTAAATGGAGTCAAGTTAGGAAGTGGGGAAGTGCAATGTGATCTAGGTGTACTTGTACATCAGTCACTAAAAGCATAATTCCACTTTCAGGGAGTTATGTACCAGAGTTCCTAAATTTCTTTGTTCTACTTCACTCTTCAGTTGTCCACCATTTAACGTGTATGACCTTTGGTGATTAGTCCTACTAAAATGTAGCACCTCACATTTATCAGTATTAAAATCCATCTGCCATCTTTCAGCCCACTCTTCTAACAGGTCTGCATGCTTTGAAAACCTTCTTCACTGTCCACAACACCACCAATCTTCATATCATCTGCATACTTACTAATCCAATTTACCACCCTATCATCTTCTAGATCATATATATGACAAACAACAATGGACCTAGTACCGATCCCTGAGGCACTCCACTAGTCACCGGCCTCCAATTTGACAAACAATTTTCCACCACTATTCTCTGGTATCTCCCATCCAACCATTGTTGAATCCAGTTCACTACTTCAACATTAATATCTAATAACTAACCTCATGCTGAACTTTCTCAAAGGCCTTACTAAAGTCCATACAGGCACCTACAGCCTTCCTCTTGTCAACCTTCTTGTCACATCCTCGAAAAACGCTACAAGATTTGTTAAACTTGATTTACCACATACAAAACCACGAAGACTACTCCTAATCAACCCCCATCTTTCCAAATAATTGTATATACTATCTCTAAAAACATTCTCCATTAATTTACCTACCACCGGTGTCAGACTCACAGGCCTATAATTACCAGGTTTACTTAGAGCCTTTTTTAAACAACGGAACAACGTGAGCTTCCCTCCATTCCTCCGGCACCTAACCCATGGCCAGTGTCATTTTAAATATTTCTGTCAGAGCTCTCACAATTTGTGCACTAACCTCCCTCAGGGTCCAAGGGAATATCAACCTTTATTCTCTTTAAAACAGCCAATGCTATTTTCTCATTAATTTGTAAATTTTCTCTGACCGCACTACCATGTTTCCTTATCTCGCCTGGCTCAATATCCCTTTCCTTAGTGAATACTGAAGAAAAAAAACATTTCCTCCATCTCTTCTGACTTCTCACATGGCCAACCTCAAGGGGGCCAATTTTATCCTTCACTATTCTTTTGCTTTTAATGTACCTGTAGAAACCCTTTGGATTTTTTTTTAAACCTTGCCTCCCAAAGCATCCTCATATCTCCTTTCAGCCTAATTTCTTTAAGATATTTTTAAAAAACACTCTTTATATTCCCTGCTGTCCATACGTATAGTACACATCCCTCTTTCTCCAAACCAAATTCCCAATATTCTTTGAAAAATAAGGTCCCCTAAATTTTCTAACCTTTCCTTTAATCCTCAGAGGGACATACCAACACTGTACCCTCAAAATTTCCCCTTTGAATATCTGTTACATCCTTCCCTGAAAATAAATGATCTCAGTTCACACCCTCTAAATCCTTTTGCATCTCCTTAAAATTAGCCTTGTTCCAATCAACCTTAGGCTCAGCCCTATCTTTTTCCATTATTAACCTAAAACTAATAGCATTATGATCACTATACCCAAAGTGTCCCCCAACATAAACCTCTGTCACCTGACCTATCTCATTCCCTAATAGGAGATCCAATACTGCTCTTCTGTAGTTGGTTCTTCTATGTATTGATTTAAAAACTTTCCTGAACACATTTGACAAATTCCAACCCAACAGTATGAGCATCCCAGTGTTTGTGTGGAAAATCTCCTATAATCATAACTTTTTTTTATATAAACACACATATTTGCCATCTTCATACATGTTTGCTGCTCTAATTCCCTCAGTCCATTGGGTGATCTATAATACACTCCCATTAGTTACATGCCTTTCTCATTCCTCACTTCCATCAGATAGCCTCACTGGATGAGCCCTCCAATCTATTCTGCCATAGCACGACTGAAATGTTTTCTCTAATAAGCAATGCGACCCTTTTACCTTTTATCTCCCGCCTGTTCTATCACACCTTGGAAATATTTAGCTGCCAATTATGCCCTTCCTGCAACCAAGTATCACCAATGACTACAATATCATACTTCCATGTGTTAATCCATGCTCTAAGCTCATTCACCTTTCTTACAATGATCCTTGCATTGAAATATATATACTTAAGAGAATGCCCTCCCCCCACATACATTCCTTTGATTACCGTCTACTTTTACCACCCCCCTCCGTCATTAACTTTAACATTCTGGTTCCTCCCTTCAAATTTAGGTGTTCTTCTACCCTAATCTCGCACTCTCATTCTGATTTCGCCTGCCAGATCAAGCTCCTCCAGTATTATCAAGTTTACAGATGACACAACAGTAGTTGGTGTCATCAGCGAAATCACTGAGTCGCACTACAGAGAATAGATAGAACATCTCTTGAAATGGTGCAAGAACAACCCGAGTCTCAAAGTGAACAAGACAAAGGAAAAGATTGTGGACTGTAAGAGAACCAAGGACGACCTCCCTCTACTGCATATTAATAGATTGGAAATGAGAGATTACAGAGCACTAAGTTCCTTGGAGTCCACTTAAGAAGTGACCTATCCTGGAAGGCGCAATAGCAACTGCACTTCTTAAGAAGGCTGATGCATGTGAGGCTACCAGCTATCATCCTGCCAGCTTTCCACAGGAGCTCTATCCAAAGCTTCCTGGCCAGCAGCATCACACTGTGACACAGTTGCTGTAGAGCATCAGATCGGAGGTCAATCCACAGGACTGTAAGAGTGGCAGAGAAGATTACTCAGGCCTCCCTGGCCCCACCCCCATCAATAGGATTTACTAGGATCGTTGTCTAAAGAGGGCTCACAAAATTATTGAGGATCTCTACCATTCCACACATTGCATCTTTCAGCAACTCCCAATAGGAAAGAGATTCAGGAATATCTGAACTAGAACTACCAGGCTGAAGTACAGCTCTCCCCATGGCAGCAAGACTGATGAGTCACTGATGTCCTGTGCATACAAAGCCTCCATGACTTAACTATTTATTTAACATTTCTTTTCTTTTCTTTCTTTGGCTTGGCTTCGCGGACGAAGATTTATGGAGGGGGTAAAAAGTCCACGTCAGCTGCAGGCTCGTTTGTGGCTGACCAGTCCGATGCGGGACAGGCAGACACGATTGCAGCGGTTGCAAGGGAAAATTGGTTGGTTGGGGTTGGGTGTTGGGTTTTTCCTCCTTTGCCTTTTGTCAGTGAGGTGGGCTCTGCGGTCTTCTTCAAAGGAGGCTGCTGCCCGCCAAACTGTGAGGCGCCAAGATGCACGGTTTGAGGCGTTATCAGCCCACTGGCGGTGGTCAATGTGGCAGGCACCAAGAGATTTCTTTAGGCAGTCCTTGTACCTTTTCTTTGGTGCACCTCTGTCACGGTGGCCAGTGGAGAGCTCGCCATATAATACGATCTTGGGAAGGCGATGGTCCTCCATTCTGGAGACGTGACCCATCCAGCGCAGCGTGGACTCGATGCTGTCGACCTCTGCCATCTCGAGTACCTCGACGTTTGGGGTGTGAGCGCTCCAATGGATGTTGAGGATGGAGCGGAGACAACGCTGGTGGAAGCGTTCTAGGAGCCGTAGGTGGTGCCGGTAGAGGACCCATGATTCGGAGCCGAACAGGAGTGGGCTTTGGCAAATACTAGAGCGCATCGGATGTCCCCCAAAGTTCCTCAACATGATTATCCAACTGCACGAAAACCAACAAGGTCGGGTCAGATACAGCAATGAGCTCTCTGAACCCTTCTCCATTAACAATGGCGTGAAGCAAGGCTGTGTTCTCGCACCAACCCTCTTTTCAATCTTCTTCAGCATGATGCTGAACCAAGCCATGAAAGACCCCAACAATGAAGACGCTGTTTACATCCGGTACCGCACGGATGGCAGTCTCTTCAATCTGAGGCGCCTGCAAGCTCACACCAAGACACAAGAGAAACTTGTCCGTGAACTACTCTTTGCAGATGATGCCGCTTTAGTTGCCCATTCAGAGCCAGCTCTTCAGCGCTTGACGTCCTGCTTTGCGGAAACTGCCAAAATGTTTGGCCTGGAAGTCAGCCTGAAGAAAACTGAGGTCCTCCATCAGCCAGCTCCCCACCATGACTACCAGCCCCCCCACATCTCCATCGGGCACACAAAACTCAAAACGCTCAACCAGTTTACCTATCTCGGCTGCACCATTTCATCAGATGCAAGGATCGACAATGAGATAGACAACAGACTCGCCAAGGCAAATAGCGCCTTTGGAAGACTACACAAAAGAGTCTGGAAAAACAACCAACACAAAGATATTTAACATTTATATTTTTAATATTTGCATATATTGTACATTTGTGCATATGTATCATTTGTCTGTATGTGTATTATGTCTGTATTTGTATTTTCAATGTGTTGGACCAAGGACCGGTTGTACCAGATGAAAAATAAACGAACTTAAATATGCATCTGCCTGAGGGAGTGCAGTGAACCGAGGAAAAAAACTAACCTGTAAACATCTCGTACAGTACACAGCCCAGAGACCACAAGTCACTGACTGCAGAACACTCCTCACCCTTTACAACTTCAGGAGCCATATATACTGTGGATCCTAAAAAGGAAAGATTTATCAAATTATATGTCAAAATATTCAAACTGCACCCAGAATTTCTTGAAACATACATCTTAAACAGGGGAGTGGGAACTTTACTAAAAGCAAAGTCAACTGTAATGTCACACAAATCTTTGCTTTCTTCTGCATTTTCTCATCAGTTCATCTCCATTGCTTACCTGGGTCTTCCATGTTTTCTTTGCCACTTGATGGTTTTCTGAAATTCAATGTAATCTTTTTATCACATATTCAAAAGCATATACCATGTAACTTTTTTTTGCTTTTGCTGAATGAACATTATACCAAGCCCAAAGTGCCTCACACATGGTTAAGATATGCAAAGCAAAATTGGTTCATCATGTGGCAGTTGGTTAGACAGAACTTAAGAGTATTATTGTCAGTTCTACATTTTGACCTTCCAAAATTTATCTCTTCACACTTATCCGGGTTGACCTCTATCTGCCACTTCTCTGCCCCACTCTGCATCCTGCCTAATGCCCTCCATAATGCTTGAGACAAAGATACTTTTTTCCTTTATTTGCACTGTGCTCCACAAATTTAAATTTGTAAACAAACAAATCACATATAATTAAAGTGCACATTCCAGATTTTATTCAAGGTTATTTACATACATTTTGGTTTGACCATGTACAGCATTTTTTTTTAAAATAAATGATTTGCTCATTTCAGGGCACATTAATGCTTAGGACATTTGGTTTCACGGGTGTTTGTAAGTACTCAGGTATGTTTAATTGCTTCATTGGTGCAGGTATGAGAGCTCGGATTGCTTCTAAGCTTTTGATTAGCACGAGTTTGTAGTTGCCATTTTTCCAACACAAAGTCAAGAGTTGTGCCAATAAAAGTGATAGAAGCCATTACGAGGCTGAAAAACAAGAATAAAACATCGCCCAAACCTTATGATTATCAAGATCAACAGTTTGGAACATCAGTGAGAAGAAAGAGTGCACCGGTGACCTCAGTAATTGCAAAGGGATTCGTATTCAAAAGAAGACTCCGCTGCTGTTGACAGAAGAAATCATAATGAAGAAAAATACCCAAAAGTATGTCCGGCAGATCAGAAACACTCTTCAGCAGGCATGTTTAGATGTGTCGACGATGACTGTCTGCAGAAAACTTCCTGAAAATAAATACAGAGGATCCACTGCAATATGCAAACCATGGAAAAGATGGTATGTTCCATATCCTGGGCAGTTCCTTTATACCTCCACATTTTGCTCTTGCCATCACTCTGATACAGGTTATTCTTGTTCTCATCTGTCCACAAGACCTTTTTCCAAATTCTGCAGGCTCTTTTAAATACTTCTTGGCAAACTGTAATCTGGCCGCCCTGTTTCTGTGGCTGACCAGTGGTTTGCATTATTTCATGATGTCTTATCCTGACAGTAGTCATTGACACATCAAGACCTGCCTCCCGAAGACAGTTTCTGATCTGTCGGCCATACATTTGGGGATTTTTTTTCTTCATTTATAATGATAATTCTTCTGTCATCAGCCACAGAGGCCTTCCTTGAAATACCAGTTTCTTTTTCATGTTGAAAAATGGCAGCTACAGGCTCCAAAGGTGATCAAAACCTTAGAAGCAAGCCCTAGCTCTCTTATACCTGTACTAATGAATCAATTAAACATACCAGAGTACTCACAAACACCTGTGAAGCCAAATGTCCCAAACATTATGGTGCTCTGAAATAAGGTGACTATGTATAAAAAGTGCATAATTTCTACATGGTCAAACTAAAATGTATATAAATAATCCTGATTAAAATTTGGAATGTGCACTTTAATTACATGTGAATTATTGGATAACTAATTTAAAACTGTGGAGCACAAGGGAAAATAAAGGAAAAAAAAGTCTTTGTCCCAAATATTATGCCTATCCCATGACAATCTTCAGCACTATTCATAACTTCTCCAACCTTCGTATCATCTACAAACTTATTGACCCATCTCTCTACTTCTTAGTCCAGGTCATTTATTAAAATTCAGGGGCTCCAGAACAGATCCCTATGGAACTCCATTGATCTCCAGGCAGAATACTTCTCGTCCACTACGGACTTTCTGCTTCCTACAGGCAAGCCAATTCTGAATCCACACAGCCAAGGTTCCATGGATCCAATGCCTCATCTTTCTGACCAAGTCTCTCATGGACAACCTTGTCAAATATCTTACTAAAATCCATTTCCACCTCATCTACTGCCCTACCTTCATTCATTTCTTTTGTTACCTCCTCAAAAAAACTCAATTAGACTCTTGCAGTTAACAGGGTTTATTTTCACTGGATCAAAGGAGGCTAACAAATGACCTTACTGAATTTTATAAAATGATGAGAGCCAGAGATAAGATAGTTACAATTTTTTCTCAAGTCAGGGAGTCTACCATGATAGGTTTAAGGAGAGAGGTAGAAATTTACAGGAGATCCAAGGTGCAGGCCTTTTTTTTTTGAAAGGCATACAGTATGGTAACAGGCCTTTCCGATCCATGACCACATGCTGCCCAAATATTCTAATTAACCTATAATCCCTGTACGTTTTCAAAGGTGAAAGGAAATCAAAGATTTCCCAGAGGAAACCATGCAGTCATGAGCAGTACCAGATTTGAACCCACGTCGATGGCACTGTAATAGTGTTGCACTAATCGATATACTAACAGTGCCACCCTACACCAATCATGCCAGCTAGTCACAGAATCTGGTGAATACTAGAGGAGGTGGTGGAGGCCAATACAATTACAACCCATGAAAGGTATATGGATAGATACTTGAATGAGAAAGGTGTAGAGCAGCCATTCTCAATGGGGGTCACAGCACATTTAAGAGGGGGAGGGGTGGAGGAGGCCACAGACTGAAATAATAAAATGCTTTTATGTAGTTGGTAGGAAAGAAGAAACCAACTCGACTGCTTCACAGGGAAAGGGGCCCATAAACTTTGAGCAGAGTCCTGAGGGGGCCACAATAAGTTGAGAATGGCTGGTATAGAGACAAAATCAAATGGGACTAGTGCAGATTGGCATCACTGTCAGTGTGTACAAGTTGAGCCTAAAGGACCCTTTAGATAATGTCACACTCCATTCACAGCAAAAGAAATAACCAATATCCATGTCTCTAAAATGGAAACAAGGCAAGTTCTCCATCATAAAGCTTGATTATATAACTGTTCAAACATGAGCCTGAACAACTGAAAACACTGCTACAAATGTCCAGCATTAGGATTCGACCTGATGTAGATAACAGCATAGAAATGGAATACAGTGTAAAAATTTCCACCATTAAAATATGTGACAAGAAAATAATCAGCGATGCCAATGAATAATGGGGATTTCACCATTTAGATGGCAAACACAAGCAATTCGATACCTAGGTATACAACTAGATAATAATCTAGGCCATCTATACAAACTAAATTATCAGTCATTAATGAAGAAATTACAAGACGACTTAGAACATTGGAAAGACTTACCACCAACACTGATAGGAAGGGTAAATTGCATTAAAATGAATATCTTCCAAAGGATACAATACCTATTTCAATCGTTACCAATTCACATATCAGAGAAATTCTTCAAGGAGCTAAAGAAAATAATAAGGAAATTCTTATGGAAAGGGGGGAAACAAAGGATAGCACTAGATAAATTAACAGAATGGTACAAACAAGGGGGCTTACAGCTACCAAACTTTAAGAATTATTATAGAGCAGCACAATTAAGATATCTGTCAGATTTTTATCAAACAAGGGAAAAACCAGATTGGACCAGATTAGAACTAGATAAAATAGGGGAGAAGGTACCTGAACATATACTATATAAGTGGGATGAAAAGCTGGTGCAACATAGGAATTCACCAGTACTGCACCATCTGCTCAACATTTGGAAGAAGATTCACGTAGAAAGGAATAAAACAAATTATCAACTACCAAAATTAATATTGATGCAAAATCAACTAATCCCTTTCACAATAGATAACTTTTCCTTTAGAGAATAGGAGAGAAAAGGGATCAAAAGAATAGAAAATTGTTTTTTGGGAAATAAATTATTATCTTTTGAACAAATGAAGGATCAATATGGTATAACTCACGGTACAATGTTTGCATAACACCAACTAAAAACCTACTTGAAGGACAAATTGGGAAGCAGGCTGAGGTTACCAGAAGAAAGCAGTTTTGAATATGTGATATAGACACAATGATTATTAAAAGATTTATAACAAACATGTATATTAAACTGCAAGAGAAAGAGAACGAGGAAACAAGCTTTAAATCCAAACAAAAATGGGAACAAGATCTAAACATAAAGATAAAGAATGAAACATGGAGAAAAGCTATGCTCCGGGACTATGAGAAATACAATGAACACGAGGTTACGCATGATACAATATAATTGGTTACACAGGCTATACATCACACCCCAAAAGTTAAATAAATGGGACCCAACAGTATCAGACAGATATTTTCATTGTAAGAAGGAAACGGGAACAACAGTACATGCAGTTTGGGCATGTGAGAAAGTGGAAAGGTTTTGAGAAGATCTAAACCAGGTATTAAATAAAAATCACAAAAAGCAACATACCAAAAAACCCAGAGATCTTTCTTCTAAGTAATACAAGAAGTAAAGAACTTGGACTCGATTTGGATGGAGCACAAAAAAGATTTGTTATGATAGCCCTAGCTGTAGCAAAAAAACGTATTATGTCAACCTGGAAATTAGAAGATAGCCTGAGAATACAGCAATGGTACATAGAAATGAATAAATGTATTCCATTGGTAAAAATAACATATAATTTAAGAAATGACATCACAGTATTCGAACAAATTTGGGAACCATACATGCAACACAACAGAGAAGTCCCACCGCGGACCTCCACCGCCTAAAATGACAGAAGGAGAAGACGACGAAATGAACTGACCCAATATGTAAAAGTAGATGACACAATGTTCTTGTTTATTTTCATTGTGCGATGACATTGTTTAATGTATCGTATAGGTTGAACGTTGAGTGGGTGGGGAGGGGGGGGTAAAGGAGGGAGGGAAGGGAGGGGGGGAAATGGGAGAAAATGACACTGTGTATATTCAAGAGGGAAATGTTTGTGTGTATTTTGGTCAGTATAGTTCATAGTGTGAAAAATTTAAAAAATTTAAAGAAAAAGAAAATAATCAGGATGTCTGTGATTCATGACCACCTGCTTGAATATATCAAAGACAAAATTATCAGACAATATCGCTGCTGTAATGCTCGATAAAAATCATATTTCCATCAGTCTATTTTTATTTTGCCATGCAAAATGCACTTTATTCACACATCATGCAGACAAAATATACATAAAGAATCACAAAGCTCTTGGGAATCAAAATATTAAATTGGTCATTGCGACATCCAGTGGTCTTACCCTATACACCAACTTGCCAAGTTAACTTTCATTTCCAGAATGGATAAGAGAATTGCATGAATGGTCCAGAGTGCTGAGTTGAGATTTTGACAGGATGCTTCAGCAAGAAGAGGTGGAGACTAAGATAAGATTCTAGTGAGAGTTTATTATTATTCATTCTTTGTCCTTCTATTAGAGCCAAGGTAGAATAGTCAGAATCGCTACAGAGTTAGTGGAGAATTCATCTTGTGAGATGTGGGAATCCTGGGAGACTTGCCGTCTCCCTGACGGCATGAAGTGTATCGAGTTGCAGCTGCTTACAGACCATGTTGGAGAACTGAATCTGCAGCTCGATGACCTTTAGCTTGTGCGGGAGAATGAGAAATTTGTAGATAAGAGCTACAGGGAGATGCAGGAGGCAGGCAGCTGGGTGACTGTCAGGAAAGGGAAAGCAAAAGCAAGCAGGGAAGTGGTGTAGGGAACCCATGTGGCCATTCCCCTCAATAATAAATATACCCCTTTGGATCCTGTTGGGGCGAACGACCTACCAGGGCAAAACCACAGTGACTGGGTCTCTGGCTTTAAACTTGGCCCTGCAATAGTGATAGGGGATTCAATAGTTAAAGGGGCAGACAGGTGATTCTATGGATGGTTTAATCGCCTCCCATATGCTAGGGTCAAGAAAATCTCAGATCTGCTCCCTGAAAAGGGAGGTGAGCAGCCAGAAGTCGTGGTAGGAAAATGGATGAGATCCTGAATCGAGAATACAGGGAGCTAGGGTGAAAGCTGAAAGACAGGACCTCAAAGGTAGTAATTTCAGGATTGCTGCCTTTGCCACATACCAGTTATGGTAAGAATAAGATGATATGGCAGATGTATGCATGGCTGTATAAATAATGCAGACGACAGGGTTCGAGGTTTCTAGATCATAAGGATCTCTTCTGGGAATGGTACAATTTGTATTAAAAGGATGGGTAACACCTGAACTGAAAGAGGACCGATATCCTGGAGGAGAAGTTTGCAGGAGCTGTTGGCAAGGCTTTAAACTAGTTTGGCAAGGGAGTGGGAACCAGAATGATAAGGCAAAGAATCGAGCAAAGGTTGATGCAATGTGTAGTGAGATTGTGTGAAAGGACAGGTAGTGGAGGGAGCATAAACGTAGCCATTTGGGAAGACTGAAATGTGTTTACTTCAATGCAATATTAGGAATAAGGGAGGTGAACTTGAGTGCATGGATCAGTACGTGGAATTACGATGTTCTGTCCGTTACAGAAGCTTGGCTGATGCAAGGACATGATTGGCCAAAGCTGGTACCAGGGTTTTCATGTTTCAAAAGATATGGAATGGGAGGTGAAAGATTGGAGGGTAAACTTTCTCATCCGGGACAGTATTGCAGCTGCAAAAAAAGTGGACATCGTGGAGTGATGGTCTCCTGAGTCAGTGTGGATGGAAGTCAGAAACAAGAAGGGAGTCGTCTATAGGTACCCAAATAGCTCTCAGTACACTGAGCATCAGATATGTAGGAAGATTTTGGAATGGTGCAAAATTAACGGCGTTGTATTGCTCACTCTAATAGAATGGTTAAAGAGGTGTTTCAATATCTGAGATTCTCTAACGTATTACCAGGACTGCATTCTAAATGAAGTTTTTTTTTAAAACTTTATTTAAGATTTTATAACATGAATAAAATAGAGGATTACATTTAAAAAGAATAAAAGTAAGATAATAAAATTATAGTACCACATCGGTAAACTAAATAAACTAACCCCCCCCACAATAATTATTACACAACATTAATAACCTAACTTAAAATTAGTCTAACCCCCCCAAAATAGAGTGAAGAGTTAATAAAGTGAACAATATTATATATAAGAAAAAAAAGCCCACTTACAAAAAAAGATAAAACATAACAAGTAAAGATACTAACAAAAAAAGTTATCAATACTAAAATATCACACTTAAAAACATATTTAAAGCAAACTTAAATGCATATATTTAACAAACGGAGTCCACTTTAACCTATAAAAAGACATCCTATCCTGAATTGAAAAAGATATCCTTTCCATGGTCAAACAGGATTTCATCTCCAAATGCCACCTATCTAAAGTTAATATATTTCTGTCTTTCCAAGTAAGTGCTATACATTTCTTGGCCACAGCTAAAGCTAAATAGATAAAGGAAATCTGATAATCCTTTAAACCTAAATCAATTAGTCATTGCATATTCCCTAATAAAAATATATCAAGGTCTAATACAAGACAGATATTATATAAACTATTAAGTATAGATTGAATACCTTTCCAAAACTGTTGCAATCGATCACAAAGCCAGACAGTGTGCAAAAAAGTATTAGCCGTCTGGTCACAATGAAAACAGCAATCCGACTTACTAAGGCCAAACTTTTTTTTAGTTTCTCTGGTGTTAAATATAACCAATGTATAAAATTATAATTAATCATCACTAATCTAGCATTAATCAACTTCCGAATACTATTCTGGCAAATTTCCATCCAGGCTTCTTCAGCTATTGTAAAACCTAAATCTTTTTCCCATTTCAACTTATCTTTATCCCAAACTTTTTTACTGAACAAATGAAGTTGAAAATAAATTATTTACTTTTCACATAAATTCCAAGAGGATAAATTTTATTTGATATCTCGGTTTTGGGTTGTGACTTATACATTTTCGAAAGGTGAATTTCTGTTACTGGTTCTGATGTAATGTGGGGATTGTATAAAGCAGAAAGCTACATTAAGGGCTTTAAGTATGGTGAGAATGGACGAGGACAGAATCCTGAAAAGATATGAATGAAGAGCATGAACCTGAAAAGCTAATGTTATCTCCACAGATGTCATCTACCCTGCTGAGCATTTCCACCATTTATTGCATTTTGCAGTCAGCTATGATTAGATAACCATAACCTCATGTCCATATTAAACAGGGGGTCTCAAGTTTTCTCCACCCATGAAACCTATAAGCCACAAAAAGACATTTTTGACAGATCGTTACCTCGAGTTCGACTTTTGGATTTTTTCCACATGTCTTCATTTTTTTCACACATGTCATCATCTGTGCCGATCAGTGCAAAGAATTCCTCTAGACTCTCTCCTTCTGCCTTGGCAAGACTGAAATTATTGTACTTTAGTGTGCCTGGTCCATCAACCAATATCTGAAGGAGAGAATGAGAAATTTAAATAATATAGTGATGCAATAGGTTTAAAATGTGTTTATAAAACCTTTTGTGATCTGCAAAAAAGAATCATCTAAAACTGTACTATTTTGCAACATTGTAATTATAATTTGTACTCATGAATCTGATAAATCAGATCCTCGTTTCTTGAATATTTTTCACTCAAGCACATAAACAGGGCCTTCAGTCCATCATCCTTCTGTCTTTCCAGGCTCGTCCCATTTTCCTGCATCTGACCCATATCCCTCAAAAGCTTTATTATCCATATATCACCCCAAATGTCTTTTAAACATTGTCATTGTACCTGCCTTTACCACTTGCCCTGGCAGCTAGTTGTATGGAAAAACTTGCCCCTAAGCTCCACTTTAAATTTTTCCCCTAGAACTTTAAATCTATGCCTTCTCAGTTTAGACTACCAACTCAAGGAAAAAGACTGAGAATGTATTTCATCTATACAACTCGTGATTTTATTAACCTCCATGAAGGTCACCCCTCATCCTCCACTCCAGAGAAAATAATTCCAGCCAATCCAGTCTCTCCTAATACCTCAAGCCCTCCAATCCCATTAATATCATAAGACCAAACATATAGGAGCAGAAATAGGCTATTCAGCCCATCAAGTCTACCCCACCATTTAATCATGAGCTAATCCATTTTCCCCCCTCAGCCCCACTGCCCAGTCTTCTTCCAATCAACTGATGCCCTGGCTAATCAAAAACCTCTGCCTTAAATACACCTTATAAACTTGGCCTGTGGCAATAAATTTAACAGATTTACCGCAGTTTAACTGAAGAAATTCCAATACAGCTCGGTTCTAAATGGATGCCCCTCAATCTTGAAGGATTATAATCCTTTCTGCATCCTCTACCATTATCTATCAACAATAATAATAAAATGTCAAACTGCATTTCAGAGGCCAAATGGAGGCCAGAGGCCTAAGAGAAGTTCTGTGCAGTTCTGGTCTTCTTTCTTGAGGAAGGATGTACTGGATTTGGAGGGAGTACAAAGGAGATCCACCAAGTTGATTCCAGAGATAGGGGGTTAGCCTATGAGAAGAGATTTAGTTGTCTGGGACTGTACTCATTCAAATTTAAAAGAATGAGAAGGGATCTTATAAAAATATATAAAATTATGAAAGGCGTAGATAAGACAGAGGAAGTTATTGTTTCCATTGGTGGGGGAGACTAGAACTAGGAGATATAGCCTCAAGATTTAGGGTAGTTGATTTAGGACAGAGATAAGAAGGATGTTAAATCTATGGGATTTTCTGTCCATTGAACCAGTGGAGGCTACCTCAATTAATATATTTAAGACAAAGTTGGATAGATTTTTACATGTTAGGGGAATTAAGGGATATGGAGAAAAAGGCAGGTAGGTCCTGCAAGGACGAGAAGGGCCAAACTGGCCTGTTCTGTGCTATATATGGTTATATGTTATTTACATTTAAGGAAAGACTGAATAATTACATGGAGGAGAGAGGATTGGAGGGGTATGGATCAGGTGCTGGTCATTGGGACTAGAAGGGTGAGGATTTGTTCCGGCATGGACTAGTAGGGCCAAACTGGCCTGTTCTGTGCTGTATATGGTTATAGGTGGCAATGAGCCTATCGTCAGATCAGCCATGATCTCATTGAATGGTGGAGCAGGCTAGATGGGCCTGATGGCCTACTCCTGCCCTTATTTCTTATGTTCTTATGTCATGAGGGCTAGCCAGAAATGTTCTGAAAATGGGTTGATTTTCCAACATCATTAAAAAGACGAAAGGAGGGAGGGACTTCCAAAGTGGAGAGCACAGAACAATTAACAGTATGACTACTTGTTCTGAAGGAAAAGCCAAAATGAATAAAAGCTAAATGGACTGTCAGGCTTATAATCAGTCCTCTTGGGAAACAAAAACAGACCATTTGATGAGGGATGGCAAGAAAAACAGTGAAAATTAGATCATCATTACTGAAGATAACCTGATAGGTTACTGTACAAATAATTAATTTTACCCCAAAAAATTGATTGGAAACAAAAGATTGGAACCTGGTGAGATGTTTAGCTAGTCAGAGCAATTACCCACTACCAGGAGGTAGGTTAGCAGTTTGACTGCTTTAATGAGGCTGGCAACATTCAACAGCCATTGAGACATCATGTAATTAAAGGGAGAAATGGCATTTAGAGGCCAGAAGGATGATTAGACACAATTCCATCCCTCATTAACCTGAATGCCATTTCCCACACTCCACTCAGATGTCAAGGGTATGTCACTGGTCCCCTCGAGATTCAACCAGCAACTCTGACTATACTTACTTAGAGCTTTTTAATGAACAATTAGTGACATGTACAGAAAAGTTACGTGCTGGAAACACTTCTGAATAACCTATTTGAACCTCCACCAAATGTTTTTCCTCACTCACACATACCTTGCATTCAACCTGGCCTCTGCAAGCTGCTTCATTAACAACAAAGCCTGAAAGTTTAGGAAATGCTGAGATCAAGTCAAATGATTCTGAGTGGTGGACAGGGACAAAGTATTTCAATCTGCCCTATCAATTACAAAAGAAAGCCCATTCTAATATGTTTAAAACTTGGCAATGAAATAAAATGGTACAAGGAGATACTCAGTTTGAATTTTTTGATCTTTCAGACCAAGAACTGAGAATAATGCTTTACCATTTCTCTCCTGATATCCTGAACACTTTTGATCTAGAGTCTATCCTAAATATCCATTAGATTGAAGTGCTGTTTATCGAGTTTAGATCAGACTTGATTAGACCACTAATTGGAAGCAGAAATAAAGATAGAGGAGGAGCTGGATGGAGAACTGAGAGCAGCTGGAAGGTTAAGATGACGTGTGCAAATTGAATGAAGGTGCTCTGTGCTTCGTCTCCCAAAATTAGAGGAGACCACTTACTTAATATCATGCACTAAATTGAAAAAGTACCAATCACTGTTTCATATTGAAATAACTTTTGGGCCCTGGATAAAGAAATGGCTGAAGAGGCAGGTGTTTTGAGGAAAGTGGCATGGGAAGATCAGAACACCTGGGAAGGAATTGTCCTTGCAGCATTCTGAAAGAGGAGGTGTCAGAAATGACAGGTGATCATCTCCTGAATGTGTGGGTTGCCAGGAGGCAGAAAGCAAGAAGACTAATTTGAGGGTGAGAAGATCCTGATCCATGTTCTGGATGTAGAGAAGAGGGTGGGAGTGAAAGAAATGAACTGACACAATTGAAAGCTGTGTCAAATTGGGTTGAAGGAAAATAATTGTTGAGGTGCTGTGAAAGGTGCCATCATCAGAATGGGGCCCTTACAACAAGCAGAGTGGGAGAAGGTAAGAAGTAATGTCTAATCAAGATAGACATGACTCCATTGACTTTAAATGATTTCTCACTCACCTAGCCCCTATTACAGGCAATCTCTGGGGAAAGAAGAGGGGCTGTATTCCAAGAAAAATCATCTTTGCCATGTTTTTCCATAATGCAAAGCTGCACCGTGCGTGCGTGTGCATATACACCAACAAATCCCAAATTACATCCAACATTATTGAAGGAAGCAAGTGAGAAAATTGGCAGATCTCGTATCCTCACAAGCAAAAGGCAAGGTGCCAGAGCTATTTCTTCAAGGGAAATTGTGATAATTCAGGAAATTATAAACAAATGAGACTCTTATTAGTGATAGGATATTTGGAAAGAATACTTCAGGATAGGATACACATAGTTAGAAAGGCTTCTGAACAGGAGGGGAACCAATATCCTTGCAGGGGGCTTACTAGTGCTATCTGGGAAGATTTAAACTAGAAAGGTAGAGGGTGGGAACCAGACCAGTATGGCCGTAAGTGGAGTATTTGAAGCAAAGGGACAGGAGAATGGGCATAGTTAAGCTGATGGGCAAAATTTTTTTTATTTTAATGAAAGGAGTATTATGGGTAAGGCAGATGAACTTAAAAGCCTGGATCAGCACTTGGAATTGTGATATTGTGGCTGTTATGGAGACTTGGCTACAAAGGATACAGGATTAGCAGCTCAATGTTCCTGAGTTTTGCTGTTTAAGATGGAGGTGAGGCATTGCTAATCAGCCAAAATTGCACTCCAAGAGAACCTAATGGTGTTCTCAACCAATGAGGCAGTGTGGGAGGAGATCAGAAATAAGAAAGATGCAATCACTCAGAGAGGTGGTTACAAAAAGACTCCCAAAGGTAACCAGTTTAGTCACAGATATGCAGACCGATTATGGAATGTCACAAAACCAGCAGGATGGTCATTAAGGCTGACTTTAATTTCCCCAATATTGACTGGAACATCCTTTGTACCAGAGACTTAGAGGGGCAGAATTTGTCAAGTGCATACAGGAAGGTTTATTGAAAAAGCACGTAGAGGTCACTTATATTTGGAGTCGGAGAAAGTAAGCAAGGTACAAAATGAGAATGTTAGTATTAACCATGGAGAAGGACATGGCAGATTGTAATAGGTAGCACAGAGAATGAATGTGTAGTCAGACATTTTCAGATCAAGAGGGAGTGCTGAGTCATTTGAGGAGGATTATAGTGGATAAATCTCTGGGGTTTGATGATGTATATCACAGGTATTGAAAGAGGCAATTAAAGAGATTGCCTCAATAAAGATCTTTGCATCCTCACTAGCATCAGGCAAGGACTCCGAGAACTGGACAGTTGCTAGTGTACCTTATTTCAAGAAGGAAAATAAAGATAATCCAGGAATATACAGCCCTGTGAGTAGGGAATCTATTGGAAAGTATATTGAGAGATAGGATTGGAAAGTCATGGTCAGGTTAGTGGGAGGCAACATCACTGTGTGAGAGGCTGGTCATTTCTGATTATTTTGATTTTTTTGAGGAGGTGAATGTTGTTTAGTTAGGCATTTGACAAGGTCTCTCATGGCTGGATGATCTGGAAGGTGCAGATCCATGCAATCCACTGTGAAGTGATAGTTTGGAATCAGAATTGGTTAGCTCACAGAAGACAGGGGATAGTGGTCAAAGTGTGTTATTCAGACTGGAGGCCTGTGTCCAGTGATGTTGGCAGAGATTGGTACTGGAACTCATTGTGATGTACAGATGATGACAGAAAAGGTGAGTGGGTGACTAAATCTGCAGATGTTACAGATTGGTAAAGCTGTGGGCAGTGCAAAGCAGCCATTCCTAATGGTGCCCTATAGTTCCCCTGGGGTCCATAGCATTTAAGTTAAAGCCTTGTTTTTGTTTCACCTCTCAAACATATAGTAAATATTTTTAAATGTTTTCTTCAATAGTCAGGAGGACAGAAGTAAGGAAGAAACCAAAACTTGATTGCTTCACAGGGAAGGAGGTCCATAAACTTTGAGCAGAGTCCAAAGGGGGCCATGGCCAAAAAAAGGTTGAAAATGGCTGGTGTAACTGGATATGGGTTAAGGGTGAAAGGGAAAAGGTTTAGGGGTAACATCAAGGGGAAACTTCTTCACAAAGAGAGTGGTGGGAATGTGGAACAAACTGCAGCTGAAGTGGTGACTGTGGGCTAAATTTTAACATTTAAGAAGAATTTGGAAGGTTCATGGATAGGAGAGGTATGGAGGGCTACAGACTGGATACAGGTCAGTGGGGCTAGGCAGAAAAATAGTTTGGCAAAGATGAGAAGGGTGGAAGGGACCTGTTCCTGTGATGGTTCTATAATCAAAGAATACAACTGGATATTGATCAGTTGCAGATATGGGAAAAGAATCTGGACAAGTGCAAGGTGTTGCATTTGGGTGGTGATGAAATGTCATATTGTAGCGGTGGCTACACTGCTCCGGCAATAACACACGCAACCAGATGGGTTGAGCTCAGTGAGCAGACTAGTTTATTGCAGGCTTCTGGGCTGCACTTATACTCCCAGGCCAGACCTGGCTGAGAACCACGCTGGAGGGCGCTGACATCATCCGGGCATCACGTGGTCCCCAAGCGCAGGTTTCTGAGCCCCGATCTGGAAGGAAGGGAAACCCCCGACGGCGCCATTTTGGCCGGCTGCCCCGCCGTGTAGCTTACAAGCGGGGCCGGTTCGCCTGCCTTTACAGTTAATGACAGAACTCAAAAACATTGATGTGTAATGGATCTTAGGAGCTTGGATCAAATGAATGTTCACAGTACTTTTCTCCAGGGTAAACATTCTAGAACTAGAGGGCATAGGTTAAAGGTGAGGGGAGAAAGATTTAGGAGGGATTAGAGAGGAAATGTTTTCATCATAAGGTGGTCCACATCTGGAATGTTTTGCCAGAGGAAATTGTTGAAGCAGGCATAATAACCACATTCGAAAAGACACATTTATAGCTTCAAGGGGCTCTGAAGGGTACAGACCAAGTGTAGGCAAATAGGATTAGCCCAGAACAAAGCACCCCCAGAGTGCTTTGTGCATTGTGCATTCAGCCACACAGACTCTGCTCAAAGTTTATGGACCTCCTTCCCCTGCCACACAGAATTCTTTCCCACGGTCTTTATAAATTATGCGCTGTTGCTGCTAGGACTCATCCACAGTCTTCATAAGTTGTGCGGCTATACTTTCCCAATGTCGCTTATAAAATTATAAAGGTTTATATAGGTTGACACAACAACAGGGACAGAAGAGCTCAATGTGCTGTACATAATGCATAATTATGCTATAATTAGGCATAATTAATTTTATTTAAATAAAGGATCTTAATACATTGTTCAGGATTTAGGGCAGGTCCACCATTGCTCAATATGTCACTCAGATGTCACCAGTGGAGGATAGAATCCCCTATACCCGGGAATGCCTTGTGATGAATGTGAAAGGACACAGAGAACCCATTAACAGTGGTCCAGTGTGAACGGCAAAAACAGCTTTCCTAAGCGGTTCACTGGATAGCCAATCTACTGGATAGCCAGGGTGAAAAGGGCTTCTGTAACCATGAATTATATTATGTATTTCAAATTTTTAGGTTGTGAGAATCACTGAATTTTACAACATGGAAGTAGACCATTTGTCGGTGCTGACAAAGTTATTTACCAAAGCCAGCCACATTTACAGCCCATATCCCACTACAGAAAGCTTTCCTATCTGTGTAACTTCACAAATTCTGCAAGGGTGAATTTTCAAAATCCAAACAAGGAAAATGTGGTTGGGGAGTGATGGGGGTCGCTTGCATAAGGAACTTTACAAAATTGGCAGGAACAGTGATAAAAGTCATTCAAAAAAGAGTAATGAGCAAGAGATTACAAAGGTAATCATCTCCAATCAGTTTTGAAATGTCTATCAATTGGAGTGACATTAGTTGCTGTCTCTCAACGGTGATGCACAATAGCCAAGAGTAGTGAAATAGTGATCAGAATTACACAATAAAAAGTCTTGAAACTAGTCCAATGTTGCACTCGACAAAAGAATAATTCAGCTCTCAAAGGAAAATGTACCCAGGGTTTTGCACCCTATAAAGAAATAAATAATCAATGTACAACAAAAAGAAATTAAGAACCAAGTGCATCCAGCACTTAAACAGAGCTGCAATTAAGCCTTATATTTACCTTTGCAGGGTTAAGATCACAAAATATGATGCCCAACTCATGAATGTGGTGTAAACCCATCACCAGGTCAATACCAAACTGTCTCACGACATCCTCAGGTAAATTTGTGTCTTGGGCAATCAACACTGCCAGTGAGCCTCCTGCAATCAACGCCACAGGATGAACAAATTAGATGTGACATGTGACATAGTGAACACACCATACATACATCTTCAAGAACCATGTGTAAATGCTCAAATAATAACATTTGCTCAGTTTTTCATAGGATCATGGGACAATGTACTGAAGTTAATTGATTATATCTGCTGACTTGCTGAACTATTTCCAGCATTTACAGCTTTCACTTCACATCTTGGAAAATTACTTCAAATGTACTTTAAACATCATTAAGTACATTGGGGGCAGGTGCATGCTAGTCAGGGAAAATATCACAGTTGTGCATAGACAGAACTGCACTGAGGACTCATTTACAGAAGCCATAGTGGTGGAGCTGAGGAACAGGAGGACACGAACATGCCAATAGGGCTGTTTTATAGCCCGCCCATTATTCAGAGAGAATTGGAGCAGCAAATCTGTAGTGAGACAGCAGACCAGTGTAAGAAAAAGTTGTGATAGTAGGTGGTTTTAACTTTCCACACATAAACTGGAACTCTCATACAGTAAAAGAACTGGATGGGTTGGAGCTTGTCAAGTGTGTACAGGAAAGTTTTCTACATCAATATGTAGCAGTACCAACAAAAGAAGATGCAATACTTGATCTTCTTTTAGGGAACCAGGCAGGTCAGATGGCAGAAGTATGTGTAGGTGAACATTTTGGGTCCAGTGATAATAATATTATTAGTTTCAAGTTAATTGTGGAGAAGGATAGATCTGGTCCTCAAGTTGAGGTTCTGAATTGGAGGAAGGGCAATTTTGAGGAAATGAGGAAGGATCTCTGAAGAGACAATTGGAATGTTATTTTCTGGTAAGGATGCATCCAGCAGGTGGAAGACCTTCAAGGACAATATTTTCAGAGTCCAGAGATTGCCCTTATTCTTGGTAGAACATGCAAAGTAAACAGACATAGGGAACCTTGGTTTTCAAGGAATATTGGAGAGCTGATTAATAAAAAGGTAATTTATGCAGTATTGGCAAGAAGGAGCAAATGAGCTATTTGCAGAGTATAGAAAATGTAAGAGAATGATTAGGAAGGAAATCAGGAAAGCAAAAAGAAGGCATGAAGGTGTTTTGGCAGATAATGTGAAGGAAAATCCTAAGGGTTTCTATAATTATATTAAAAGTAAAAGGATAGTAAGGGAAAAAATTGGACTCCTTGAAAAATCAGAGTGGGAGAGATCTTGAACATTTTTTTTGCATCGGTATTTATGCAGGAAACTGACATAGTGAATAAGGATGGAAGGGAAACATGGAACATATGGAATTTAAGGAGAAGGAGGTGATTGCTGCCTTGCAATGAATGATGCAAGACAAATACCCTGGACCAGATATGATATTCCCCTGCACCTTGAGGGAGACGAGTGCTGAAATTGCAGGGCCCCTGGCGGATATATTCAAAATATCCTTAGTCATGGGGAAGGATTGGAGAGTAGCTCATGTAGCCCTGCTGCTAAAGGACTCCAAAAGTAAACCAGGCAATTCTCGGCCAGTGAGCCTGACATCAATAGTACGTAAATTATTTGACAGATTTCTGAGAGATAGGATATTTAGATATTTGGACCATCATCAGCTGATTAAGGACAGTCAGCATGGATTTATGTGTGGTAGGTCATGTTTGTAGAGTTTTTTTGAGCAAGTTACCAGAAAAGTTGAAGAGGGAAAGGCCTATGAACTTTAGCAAGGCCTTTGACAAGGTTCCACGAAAGGTTGGTTCAGAAGATTGGGACACTAGGTATAGAGAGGATGCAAACTGGATTCAAAATTGGCTTGATGGAAGAAAACAGAGAGTGGTGGTAGATGGCTGCTTCCCAAATGGAGGTCTGTGTCGAGTGTTGTGCCTCAGGGATCTGTGTTGGGACCATTATTGTTTGTTATCTATATAAATGACCTAATGATAATGATGAATTGGATCAACAAGTTTGCTGATAACACAAAGATAGGAGGATTCATGGACTGCGATGAAGATTTTCAAATTTTGCAGAGGAATCTGGACAAGCTGGGAAATTGGCCCAGTATATGGCTGATGGAATATAATGTAAATAAGTGTGAGCTGCTGCACTTCGGAAGAGCGAATCAGGGTAGAAAGTATACAGTGGACATTTTCAAGCTGCCTTGTAAAATAGGGTTAGCACCCCACTCACAAGGATCCAACCCAGTCAGCATCCTCTTAAATCAACCAGGTCCCTGCCCTACCTCAGAGGTAGTCAGGAAACCTAGTTAAACTTGCCTAGGTCTCATTCACTGGTAGCTTGAAAACAAAAATGGCTGACCCAATTATTCCAGTGACATCAGGGATTTCGTGCATGTCACCAGGCAGCATTTTGGCACCAAGTTCAAATGTATAGGAGGAACTCAGAAGTGCAGGTCAGGATAGGGAATATTATAATATGGTTTAAATGTGCTTCCCAGGAAAAGCAAGGTTAAAATCTTTTACTTCATTTCATCTGGTGAGTGTGTGATGTGTCACTCACCGCATCATCGCTGGAGTGGGATCCCTCTTAAATCGCCGGGTTGGCAATTTAATGGGGCGATCCCCCTGCAGGTTAAAAGGTGCTAGGAGCACCTTTGACCCATTAAAAGTACCTGGGTCACAGGAGGGCTATCCAGGTGTGGCATTTTAAAAGCACCTCGTAAATGGTATGCCACTGAGGAGCAAAGATACCTGGGAATACATATACATTTTTCCCTGAAAGTGGCATCGCATGTGGACAGGGTTGTAAAGAAAGCTTTTGTCATCTTAGCCTTCATAAATCAAAGTATTGAGTACAGAAGTTGGGATGTTAAATTTAAGTTATTCAAGTCATTGGTGAGGCCACACTTAGAATATTGTGTGCAGTTCTGGTCGCCCAGCAGCAGGAAAGGTACCAATAAGATTGAAAGAGTGCAGAGAAGATTTACTAAGATGTTGCCAGAACCTCAGGAGTGGAGTTACTAGGAAATATTAAACAGGTTAGGACTATATTCCTTGGAATGAAGAAGATTGAGGGGAGACTTGATAGAGATTTATAAGATTATGAGAGGTATATAGACAGAGAAGATGTGAGGAGGATGTTTCCACATAGATTGGGGGAGATAAATAAAAGAGGTCAGAGACTTAGGCTGAAAGGAAGAGGTACTAGGGGGAACATTAGGGGAAAGTTTTTCACTCAGAGAGAGGTAGGAGTGTGGAATGAGCTGCCACCTGATATAGAAGATTCAGATTCAATCTTGAGTTTTAAAAATAAATAGGATAAATACATGGATAGGAGTGGTCTGGAGAGTTATGGAATGAGAATAGGTCAGTGGAATTAGCTAGTTTGATTGGTCAGCACAGACCAAAAAGGTCGAATTGCCTATTTTTCTGTGCTGTAATGTTCTATGGTTCCATTTAGACATTCCAGTTTTCAAATTCAATGCTTAACCTGCTCCAAGATACAAGAACATTGAACCACAAAAGCAGAGGTCAAGTCCAGTTCATAACTTGTTAATTTAAGCATGCAACATGGTAAGAGGCCATTTCAGCTCAAGTCCGTGCTGCCCAATTTTCAGCCCATTAACCTATATTCTCGGTACGTTTTGAACAATGGGAGGAAACAGGAACCCCTGGAGAAAACCCATGCAGTCACGGGGAGAACATACAGACAGCGCGGAACTTGAACCCGGTCCCAAATGTTGGCAGTGTAAGGGCGTTGCATAAACCGCTAAGCCACCCATGCCGCCCTTCTTAATTATAGCAAAAAAAATTCTGATTACTTATTCTTTCTAGCTTGTGTGTAATCTACATCAGCCATTCTCAATGTTTTCAGCTATGCACCCCCCCCCCCACCACCCACCCTGGATTCTGGTCAAAGTTTATGGGTCCTCTTCCCTGCAAAGCTGTCAAGTTTTGGTTTCTTCCATACTTCCTACTGACCACATTAAAAACATAAGAAATATTTATGCTACATGAGGTGAAAAGAAAACAGGCTTTTCTAGAAATGTGCTATGGCCTCCATGGGGGTTGCAGGGCTCCTGTTGAGAATGGCTGGTCTAAATCTTGTATGTTACAGCATTTTCAAGGGCAAATACCAGCACTTTTTAAATGCATTCAATTCCTGTCTCCGGCTCCTTTTTAGGCACCGACCTCCAGATTCCCTCCCTTTTATCAATTGCTTGAAATCAGTGCCTAGTTTTGGGGTCCCACTTCCAAAAAGATTCATCCCAGTCACTTTATCTAGACTCTTTTATTATTATATCTATCATGTGAAAATCACCTAAGCCTCTTTTGTTCAAAAGAACTCAATACAATTTCACCCAATATTTACTAATTAAATTTCTCAATCATAGAAGAGTACATGACAGGACAAGGCCTTTCGGCCAATATGTTTGTGGCGAACACAATGTCCAATCCTTGGAAGTATTTTTGTAAACCAAAATAAAATGTTTTGCACATCCTCTGGACTGTGCTCTATATACATCCTGCTGCATGGAGCAGTACACAAAGTACTCCATTTGCTTTTGTTCCAATACCAAAATTACAAGTTCTGCAAAATTCAACTTCTCCTATCATTTGGCCAGCACAATTAACGTAGTGGCTAGCACAATTCTTTTTCAGTGCCAGGTTTGAATCCTGCGCTTTGAGGTGTTTGCACATTCTCCCTGTGTCCGTGTGGGTTTCCTCGAGGTGAACCATTTTCCTCTCATATTTCAAAGACATATCTCGTTTGGGATTATGAGAGCAGGACAAAAATTAAACAGATGGTTGGCTGGTTGAAAGCTTTCAATGCTCCAGTCAATTGCACTAGAAAGTAGTAAATTACATTTAGTCCTGAGAAGAGGGAGATGAAGCACTTAGTAGATTGCAACTAGGGAATAGAGTCAATATAATATTGAGAAATATGCAGAAACAGAAGGACCATAGGAGATTATGTCCACAGGTTTTCAAGGATGATGGTGGTTAAAAGGCCCACAGAACCTGTCTTTTATTTTAGGGCATAGAATAAAACAACAGGGAGGCCGTGGTGAAACATGACTCAAGCAGGCTAAATGCTGTTCAGTTAAAGAAAAGATGCGATTTGCACAGGAGAGGGTACACATCAGATTTACAAGTAGTGGAAAATGCAGCCACAAGGAAATACCTGATGAAGGGTTCCAGCCCAAAACATTGGCAGTTCTTTTACTCCTACTGAGGTTGCTCAACCCACTGAGTTCCTCCAGCAGGTTGTTTTCAGAAACACCGTTCAAGGTGGTTTTCATTACAAAGTGGGAGCTGAAGGGAAAACTAATTCAGAAACAAAGTTATGGAGGGATCTACTGAGTAAATAGGGACTATCTTATTTAGCTAAAAGATGAAAGACATGGAGTTAAAAGTCAGTGGTCCAAAGGGAGTTGCAAAATAAAATTTTTGCACAATTGTTGGAGGAGGCCTGGAATTCACCAATGGGAAGGATGAGAAATGCAGAAACACTCATCATATTTCAACATAATTTAAATGTGCCCGTTGGCTTTTCAACAGGATCAACACTCTCAGCCAATGCTGGAAGGAAGTGTTAAGATGACCATCGCGGTCAACAGGTATCTGAACTGTGGAATGAATGGCTTTGAACATTTTCTATGCTTGTTTTTCAATCATTTGAATTCTTACCTGTGCACAGTTCTGCTACAACCCATAGGTGATTGCTGGTCTCATACCACTCATGGAATAATACAATATTCTGGTGTTCAATACCGTAAGTAAGTCGTACCTACAGCAAATAGATATTTTAAAACTGAACTATAATGCATGACATATAATAGTAATGGAGCATTACTTCAAAGATGGGCAAAGTGCAAAGATAGGCTAATCTGAATGGTCAGTCTGCAAATTATGTGCCATCAGAATTTCAAGTCCCTGATGATGATGTTAATAAGAGAAACTCACCCTATTAGTGATCTCTGGCCTCTTTGATTTGTCAATGCATAAAATAGCTACAAAATTAATTGTTCCTTTTCTTCGGCCTTTGTAAACAGTAGATTTATTTCCTTTTCCAATTTCTTCATAAAGGACAAAGTTTTCCATTTTGTCTATTCTGAATACATCAGCTGAAAAATTTAAAACATTTACAGACAGGTAATATTTACATCCAATATTCCATACTTTACACCAAACAGAATACAAGGACTTGGTACAGGATTAGATAGAAGTCATAAAAAATTACTAGATTGTTGCCAAGGCTGAAGAATTATAGTTTCAATGCTAGTGACCATTAAAGGTGAAGTTATTTCTCTCGAAGGAATACTAAGAGACTCAGCACGAGACTCAAAGTGCTTCATTTGTGATCATTGGCATTTACAGCACAAAATCTACTGTGTCCGTGCTGGCCAAAACAACGGACATGTTTAATCCTACTTCTCAGCTTTTGGTTCCTAGCTTACAAACCTCATCCATGTGCTTCTTATATGCTTTGGAGGTTTCTGCACCCACTTCTCTTTTATACAGTCAAATTCCAGACTCTTGTCCTTTTTCAATTAAGTAATTCCCAAATCTCTCTGCTGCTTAAATTTATATTTGTCAGTTACTTATCTCTCAGATACAGAAAAGAGTTCCTTTCTTTTTATCTGGACAGAGCCTTTTGAATTTTTTTTTAAATATACACACTTTGATTCAATGTTATTCAATTTTTATACCAAAAAAATGCTTTTCAATACCTTGACAGTCTCTGCCACTACTTCAGTCTAGGCAACATTCTTGTAAATTTCTTCTGCATCCTCTTTTGGCATTCCTATATCCTTCCTGTGATTCCCAACAGGGAATCCCCCCCTCTCCTTCTCAACCTCGACCCCCCATCCTTCTCCACCACCACCACCTCCTTCTCCTTGACTGGCCTCTACCCTTCCTCCTTCCCTCCTCCACCCCGTCCCTCCACCCCTTCCTCCTCCTGATCCCCGTCCCTCCACCCCTTCCTCCTCCTGATCCCCGTCCCTCCACCCCTTCCTCCTCCTGATCCCCGTCCCTCCACCCCTTCCTCCTCCTGATCCCCGTCCCTCCACCCCTTCCTCCTCCTGATCCCCGTCCCTCCACCCCTTCCTCCTCCTGATCCCCGTCCCTCCACCCCTTCCTCCTCCTGATCCCCGTCCCTCCACCCCTTCCTCCTCCTGATCCCCGTCCCTCCACCCCTTCCTCCTCCTGATCCCCGTCCCTCCACCCCTTCCTCCTCCTGATCCCCGTCCCTCCACCCCTTCCTCCTCCTGATCCCCGTCCCTCCACCCCTTCCTCCTCCTGATCCCCGTCCCTCCACCCCTTCCTCCTCCTGATCCCCGTCCCTCCACCCCTTCCTCCTCCTGATCCCCGTCCCTCCACCCCTTCCTCCTCCTGATCCCCGTCCCTCCACCCCTTCCTCCTCCTGATCCCCGTCCCTCCACCCCTTCCTCCTCCTGATCCCCGTCCCTCCACCCCTTCCTCCTCCTGATCCCCGTCCCTCCACCCCTTCCTCCTCCTGATCCCCGTCCCTCCACCCCTTCCTCCTCCTGATCCCCGTCCCTCCACCCCTTCCTCCTCCTGATCCCCGTCCCTCCACCCCTTCCTCCTCCTGATCCCCGTCCCTCCACCCCTTCCTCCTCCTGATCCCCGTCCCTCCACCCCTTCCTCCTCCCCTTCCTCCTCCTGATCCCCCCTTCTTCCACCCCTTCCTCCTCCTGATCCCCCCTTCTTCCACCCCTTCCTCCTCCTGATCCCCCCTTCTTCCACCCCTTCCTCCTCCTGATCCCCCTTCTTCCACCCCTTCCTCCTCCTGATCCCCCTTCTTCCACCCCTTCCTCCTCCTGATCCCCCTTCTTCCACCCCTTCCTCCTCCTGATCCCCCTTCTTCCACCCCTTCCTCCTCCTCCTCCCCCTTCCTCCTCCTCCCCCTTCTTCTCCCCCTTCCTCCTCCTCCCCCTTCTTCCACCCCTTCCTCCCCCTTCTTCCACCCCTTCCTCCCCCTTCTTCCGCCCCTTCCTCCCCCTTCTTCCGCCCCTTCCTCCCCCTTCTTCCGCCCCTTCCTCCCCCTTCTTCCGCCCCTTCCTCCCCCTTCTTCCGCCCCTTCCTCCCCCTTCTTCCGCCCCTTCCTCCCCCTTCTTCCACCCCTTCCTCCCCCTTCTTCCGCCCCTTCCTCCCCCTTCTTCCGCCCCTTCCTCCCCTTCTTCCACCCCTTCCTCCCCCTTCTTCCGCCCCTTCCTCCGCCCCTTCCTCCCCCTTCTTCCGCCCCTTCCTCCCCCTTCTTCCGCCCCTTCCTCCGCCCCTTCCTACCCCTTCTTCCGCCCCTTCCTCCCCCTTCTTCCGCCCCTTCCTCCCCCTTCTTCCGCCCCTTCTTCCTCCCGAGCCCCCCACCACCCCTTCCTCCTCCCGAGCCCCCCACCACCCCTTCCTCCTCCCGACACCCCTCCTCCACCCCTTCCTCCCCACCCCCCATTCCACTACTTCCACCCCGAGCCCCCCACCACCCTTTCCTCCTGCCGCCCCCCCCGCTCTCGCCCCCACGCGCCCCCCTCTCGCCCCCACTCCTTCCCCCCTCTTGCCCCCACTCCTTCCCCCTCTCGCCCCCACTCCTCCCCCCCTCTCGCCCCCACTCCTCCCCCCTCTCGCCCCCACTCCTCCCCCCCTCTCGCCCCCACTCCTCCTCCCTCTCGCCCCCACTCCTCCCCCCCTCTCGCCCCCACTCCTCCCCCCTCTCGCCCCCACTCCTCCCCCCTCTCGCCCCCACTCCTCCCCCCCTCTCGCCCCCACTCCTCCCCCCCTCTCGCCCCCACTCCTCCCCCCTCTCGCCCCCACTCCTCCCCCCCTCTCGCCCCCACTCCTCCCCCCTCTCGCCCCCACTCCTCCCCCCCTCTCGCCCCCACTCCTCCCCCCCTCTCGCCCCCACTCCTCCCCCCCTCTCGCCCCCACTCCTCCCCCCCTCTCGCCCCCACTCCTCCCCCCCTCTCGCCCCCACTCCTCCCCCCCTCTCGCCCCCACTCCCCCCCTCTCGCCCCACTCCTCCCCCCTCTCGCCCCCACTCCTGCCCCCCCCTCTCGCCCCCACTCCTCCCCCTCTCCCAGGACCTTACCCTGCCATAATCGCTGCCAACAGTTGGGAGGAGGCGCCCCAACCCGCCGGAAGTGCAGTCGGCCCGGCCATCTGTGAAGCAGGAGAGGGGGAAGTAGCCTCTCCTCACACTTACGTTCCTCTCCGCTCTACCCGCGACCTACACCAATATAATGTCTACTTTAAAGGAATATTTAATCTTCTTCTCTATGCGTCATTCCCGACGGTTCAGCTGGTTTGCGCCCGCTTGGTGCGTACCTTTGAATGTGTCCCACCCCTATCAATACGCGTCAATGGCCTCAGCGCTTGGTTACCGCTGCGGCCGTTACCCCGGTAACCGCGACCGGGCTGATGAGTGCTGTCACTCAAAGTTAGCACACGAAAGTCTGCGGGCGATGCTCGGAAAGCAAGGAATACGGCGATTATAAGAAGTCGGGAGAATAGGATCCAGTCCTCATCGAGGAGCGAGTCAGGAACTGCTAATTGCTGAACGTCCACATCTCTGTGGATCTGTCCTGGGGCTCCCATGTCGAAGAAATCACGAAGTCTCGCCAGCGGCTGTACTTGGTGAGGAATTCCAAGAGATTCGGTGTGTCACCGAACACTGGAAGACTTTTGCGGGTGTACTGTGAAGAGCATTCTGATTGGTAGCACTCACACAAGAAAAAAGCTGTAGTGTTTTACTCAGCCTGTGATATCACAGGCACCAGACTTCACTCCATCGAGGATATCTTAGAAAGCAGCCTCGATCCTCCAGGATCCCCATTGCCCAGGCCATGCCCTCTTCCCTTTTCTCCCATCAGGAAAAATAGTACAGAAGCCTGAAGACGAGCATTCAGCAGCACAAGGACAGCTTCTTCCCCACCGCCATCAGATTCCAACAGTGGGGAGAGTTTTGCCTGTGATGTACTGGGCTTTTTACTCAGGGGTATTTGTGCCCTCATGGCAGACTGTGATGAAGCCGGTCATCTGCTGAAGTTTGCCAAGATTTTTGATGTCGTACCAAACCTCCGCAAACTCCTGAGGAAGTAGTCCTGGTGTGCTTTTTTTCATAATGACATGGGTCCAGGAAAGATCTTCCGAGATTATGAATACCAGGAATTTAAATTTGCTTACCCTCTCCACCTCTGATTACCCAATGATCACTAGATTGCATACCTCTGATTTTCCTTCCTAAAGTCCATGATCGGACCTTTTTATTTAATATTTTAGTTAATCACCATATATGACCAAATAATTGACAATAATATACCAAAATAATAGAATGTTGAAACTATATATAAGACAAAAACTCAAAAAAACTACTACAAATAAAAAAACCCTATAACCCACTCTCCCCCCTAAAACTAATCTAATCCCAAAACTGAAATACATAATATTTCATTATAAAACAACTACAATTGATTAATTCGGATTGCATCAGTTGACACTTAGAGACCTCAAAGACATCATAAAATTGTTATACCTTCAGTTAAAACTTCACTGATAAGAAAAAATAAAGAAACATTTTATAATTTTAATTTTATTATACTAGCATATGGACCCCAAATTTTCAAAAAATAAGGAATATTTATCCCTTAAATTATATGTATTTTTTTCTAATGGAATACCACTTTGAATCTCAGCATGCCATCCATCTAATGTTAATGAAACATCAGATGTTACAGTAACATATTTCCTTACTATTACTAAAACCAACTTAACAAATTTTAATTGAGAATCTGACAGCAACAATTTAGGAGTGGCACTTCCAAAATTTCCTAACATAAGTAATTCAGGTTTAAATGAAAATTCACCCCTGTTATCCATTGCAAAAATTTACTAATAGAAACCCATAAAGAGTTAACCTTTAAACAAGACCACATAGAATGAAAAAAAGTTCCATTTTCTGTTCCACATCTAAAACATTGATCCGATATATTCAATCTCCATCAACTCAATTTCTGAGGAGTAATATAATGAAAATTATAATGAAGTAATCAATATCTTTCATTTATAGTAGTTGTCATAACTTTCTTACCCAAATTTTGTCAATCTTGTTGATCTATAATTGTATCTAAATCTCATTCGCATCTTTCTTTTGATTTGAACAAACCTACTTTAGGCATCTGTTCTTGTTGAAATAAACTATTTAGTCATTCCATCAACCATAATTTGTTCCAAATTTGAAAGATCTTTTTAAAAATCATTTCTGATCCTAGTTTCTCTCTTAAATAAGCCCTCAATTGAAAATAAAAAATAATGTATTACGAGGTATATCATATTTAATCATTAATTGATCAAAAGACATCAATCTATTATTATCATAACAATCCCCCAATTTAGAAACTCACTTCTAATGCCATATATTTTAAAAAAGGATTATCTTTTGAAAAAAATCCATAAAGATTAATTAATGGTGTTTTTAGCAAAAGAATATTTCCATCAGCTTCTAATTTAACTTTATTCCAAATATTCAACAAATGTTTTAATATTGGAGCTTCCTTATCTATTACACTAGATTTAGGTTCCCATGTATAAATAAAGTCATCTGGTCTAACTTGTATCTATTCAATATCTACCCATGATAGTTTAATTTTAGCAAACATGGAAACTAAAAACCTTAATTGTGCTGGTCTACAATAATTCTTAAACTTAGGAAGTTGTAGTCCTCCTTGTTCATATTTCCACGTTAATTTTTCCAGTGATATGATCAGACCCTTGATTTTGGTGACTTTGAGTTCGAGATTGTTGATGGTACATGGCCAAGTTTTCAATCTTTCTCCTGTAGGCTGACTCATCACCCCTTTTATACAACCTACTACAGGGGTATCATTGAATTTATAGATGGTGTTATTGTTGTACCAACCCACAGTCATAGGTAAAATGAGTAGAGCACAGCCCTCTAGTACTCGAGTACTGATGGAGATTGTGGAGGAGATGTTCTTACTAATTCACACTGATTGGGATGTGAAGGTGAAGAAATCCAGGATCCAATTACACAGTGGATATTGAGGCCCAGGTCTTGGGAGTTTACTGATCAGTTTTGAGGGGAAGATGGTGTTGAATGCTGAACTGTAGTCAGTAAAGGCATCCTAATGTATGCATCTTTGCTGTCCAGGTGTTCCAGGGCTTTCTGTTGAGCCGATGAGATGGCATCTGGGGCGAGACAATTTGGAACGGATCCATGTCACCACTCAAACAGGAGTTGATGTGCTTCAACACCAGCCTCTCAAAACACTTCATCACTGTGGATCATTTAGGTATGTTACCAAACTCTTCTTTGGTACCAGTACAATTGAAGCCTATTGAAAACAGGTAGGTACCACATCCTGCCAAAGTTAGATGTTGAAGATATCCGTGAATATATTGGCAAGTACTCAGCTGGGTACTCAGTCCATCCGGATGTTTTCCTCACATTCACTTTCCTGAAGGCAGCCCATGCATCATCCTTGGAGACTCTCAGTAGAAGATCATTAGGGGACATGGGGATGTTCAGTGGGTCTTCCTTGTTCAGGTGGTTATACTGGGAGTAGAAGACATTGAGTTCATCTGGGAGTAAAGCTTTGCTGTTTCCTACTGCACCGGATTTGGTTTTGTAGTAGCTTACGTCATTTATCCCCTGTCATAGCTGTTGGGTATCATTCATTGTTTCCATTTTTGTCTAGAACCTCTACTTTTAGTAGATCATACCTGCTCCTTGTGTAGTGATCTGGATCTCCGGACTTAAATGACTGTGATCTGGCTCTCAGCAGGTTCTGGATTTTATTGTTCATCCAGGACTTCTGATTGGGGAAAACCATGAACAATTTGGTGGGAACACACTCAACTGTTTTGATAAAGCCTGTAACAGCCTTGGTGTGATAATCCAGATCCTCGACTGAGTTCTTGAACACTGCCTTCCACTGACTCAAAGCAGTCCTGTAACCATTCTTCACCCTCCTGTGACCACCCTTGGCTGTCATGATCTCTGGAGCCTCTCTTTAGATTCTAACATCGCCTAAGGCAGTGAGGCAGGAGGTCGACATGATTCCAACGACCGTGTTCCTACTTGTTTTAACTAAAAAGCCATCTGTGGCAGAATCTGAGTTCAGATCTAGTCTGTGAATGGTGAAACTCTCTGGTCAGATAGTGGTGTCCAAAGTGTTCTCGGTAAACAAGGTCTTGGTGTAACAAACAAATGAGATTTGTCTTACCTGTTTCTGATAAAGCAGCCTTGCCTTGAAGTCATCAATTTTATTTTCTAATGACTGAGTATTCACCAGTTTCTTTTGGTCTCTTTAATTCATTAAGTGTATTATTTTTAATTGCTTTTTCAACAAAAAAACCTGTTCAGCTGCAGCAATTAAGACATGTCACTACATATGTACATTGTAGAATGTGTATGACAATAAATCCATAAAATAAGCTTTACCTGCATTTAAATTGATGCAATTTAGTTTACCCGTCCTGCCTCATCCACATAATAAGAAGCAGGCTTTAGCCTGAACCCATGGATCTGACTTATCAACTTACCGTCATTGTTACATGCCAGATGCTTCTCACCTTGGAGACCAGCTGTGTAGATGTTTATGGCCTGCCATTTCCCCCAAATATTCACAATGTTGAGAGCATGCTGGATGCAGCTGGAACTGCAACACAATTAAGAACAGGCCATTATTCCCTACTCAATCTTCCTCTCTTCTTTCGGCAGTTCTATGGTAAAATAAATCGATACCTTTCTCCCTCACATCCTTTAATTCATCTCTACTATTGTGCCTCAACATCACACACTTTAAGGAGCTTGAGGACAAGCCATGGTTATCTGTTCTCTGGCACAAATGTCTAAGAAGGGATGGAGGAGAAGTGGCGAGCTGCAGTGATGTGGGATTCCAAAGTTAGGGGAAGAGGTAAGAGGTTCTGTGGAAGAGATCAAGAATCCAGATGGCATAGGTGGAACTGCACTCAATGGAGGAGGGGGAAGCAAAGGATTTTATCTATAAATGGAGTGTCAAATCACTAGAAAAAAAAACACAGATAATCCCATACTAATACTAATACATATGATCAGAATATGGCAAGAAATTAATGAATGTAGGAAATAAGAATATCAATAAAAGCACCACTGTGTAAAAATGTGTTATTGCCTATGAACATAGGCAATAGAATAAATTTGTGGTATGACAAAGGTATCAGATATATTGAAGACTGGTAAATGGAAGGAACTCTTATGTCCTTGAAACAACTAAAATATAAATACGGAGTGGCCAATGGGACCTCCTTCTGTTTTCTCCAGCTTAGATCGCTGTTAAGAGAAAGAGGTGGACCAACGATGACCCCACCTGAAATTAGTGAAACTGAACGAATGGTCTGGATGGGGAAATAAACCCAAATTTATAACAAAAATGTACTGTGCTCTCCAGAGCAGAAGTGTAAAACCAGAATTACAGAGATCAAGAGGAGAAGTGCAGGATTCGGCAACAGAGCTCTGTTCTGTACCGGTATGGCTCTTTGAAGATGGCGCCCGGCAGCCTTTGGAACAAAGGGCTAGCCAGGCGTGTGTAGTTCAATCAACGCCCGCTATGAGCGCTGTCACTGAACTTTTGACAGTTGGAACAGCTGGGACGCCGCCAGCTGAAGACCCGACTTTAAAGAGACGTCCACCGATTGATGTAGCGGTGGCGCTGCGAAATGCACCACCAGTTATGAAGACTTCAACTGATCCCGATGTAATGAAGGCTCTTGATGTAATATGGGATAAGGATAACCCTGAATACCAGTCTTCTGATATTGCTGAGGAGGTTGTGGCAGGGGTTTCTACGCGGAGTCAGACTGCAAGAAAAGCAGTTAAACTAAGGGAAGGATTAGAAGACCCTCTGGTTATTCAGAAACAGCAGGATCCTATTCTGCCTGAATCTATTCCAGTTGATATGTTTATTAAGAATCTTGAATTTAAGTTATCTTCTTCAATCAAAGAGTTAGGTAAATCTTTGGTTCTAGTTAACACTAAGCTTAATACCTTGGTGGACATTAATACTCAACAGATGGTTGATTATGGAGCTTTTAAGCTTGAAACAAATGAAAGACTTGATGTTTGTGACCAAGGTATAGTTGAGGTACAAGATCAAATACAAGATGTAAATAAAACAATTGAAACTTTACAAATTCAGAATAAAAATTTAGCGAAAAAGGTTGATTATTTGGAGAATCAGTCTAGACGGAACAACGTAAAAATTATTGGTTTGCCAGAAGATATAGAAGGACCAGATCCAAGAAAATTCTTTACTGATTGGATCCCTCAAGTTTTAGGACAAGATAAGTTCCCGGATGGTTTAATACTGGAACGTGCTCACCAAGCTTTGAGAAGAAAGCCTTTTCCAAGACAGAATCCAAGACCTGTTCTGGTCCATTGTCTAAACTATTATGATAGAGAGACAATTTTGCGTGTGGCTATTAGAAATGCTCAACAAAGCAGATCTTTGATGGTCCAGAACAATCGTGTTTTTTTTTATCCGGATTTGAGTCGAGAAATTATGTCTCAACGACGTGAATTTAATCCTGTGAAAGAAGTGCTATGGAAAAAAGGATATAAAGCAACATTTAGATACCCTACAGTATTGAAGATTTTTCAGGATGGATATCAACCAAAATTTTTTGATAACCCTAAAGAAGCTATGGACTTTGCTCAACTGTTACCAATTACGCAATTCCAGGAACAACGTAGTCCTCCACGGTCTCTGAAGAGAGTGGAGACGCAAGATGGGAATCGAATTTCAAGAAGAAATGGAAGCAATGGTGGTCGGAGTGGCAAAGCTGATTTAAAAAAAAATTTTTTTTCGAGAAGATTTAGATAATGATGATAGTTTTATGTGAAATGGGAGTTAGGAGAGGGAACTGGGTGGGCATTATTTTCCAGAAGTCATCAGCTACGTGTGAGTTATCTCACAACCAATATTTTGTGGGAGTTACCGCATTGTGCGGTTCAGACAGGAGGAGGTAGTCGTAACCTCCTACCTGTTTTTTTTATTAATTTTTGGATTAAGGAGTGAAGTTTCTTTTTTTAAAAAAAAATTCCTTTTTTTTGTTGTAGTTTTAAGAGGGGATAAGGGGAGGGTTTTTTTTTTCTTTTCTTTTTTTTTGTTTTTTTTCTCTTGTTGTGTTGTAAGAAATGTCGAAATTAAAGTTCGCTTCTCTTAATGTCCAGGGTTTAAATAATCCTATTAAGTGTAAGAAAGTACTTGCTTACTTAAAAAAATTAAAAGTTGATGTGGCTCTTTTGCAGGAAACTCATTTAACGGATAAGGAACATTTGAAACTTAAATGTGAATGGGTTGGACAAGTTTTTTTATTCTTCATTTAATTCAAAGGCAAAAGGAGTGGCAATTTTGGTGCACAAGAATCTACCATTTCAGTTACAGAATGAAGAGAAAAATGGTGGAAGATTATTAAAACTGAATTGAACAATCTTTAACGAGGCTTGGACTTTGCTTGATGTTTATGCTCCAAATGTTGAGGATACAGCTTTTGTTGTGGATATGTTTTTACTACTTGGACAAGCAAATTCTAATGTGATGATTGGAGGAGGTTTAAATGTGGTATTGGAGCCTTTATTGGACAAGTATCCAAGAGCAATTAAGAAATCTAAAATGGCAGTGTAAGTGACTAACATGATGACAGATTTGAATTTAGTTGATATTTGGCGAAGATTTAATCCTACAGAGAAAGATTTTTCTTTTTATTCTTCACGCCATAATTCTTTTTCAAGAAATTATTATTTTTTAATTTCAACGCATTTGCAACATAGGGTTATATCTGTGGATTATAAGGCAAGGTTGGTTTCAGATCATTCATTACTATTATTAGAATATCAGAGTTCGCAAGATGTTCAGAGAACCCCAAGATGGAGATTTAATACTATGCTATTACAAAAACCAGAATTTATTATTTATTTAAAAAACAAATTGAGGTTTTTATTAGTACTAATATTAATTCTGTTTTATGAGATGCAATGAAAGCTTTTCTATGAGGTCAAATTATTAGTTATGCTTCTAAAGTAAAGAAAGAGAGAATCAGAGAGATTGAAGATTTAGAGAAAAAGATACTGTTACTGAAAAAGAATTTCAAAAAAATACTACCGAAATGCAAAATAATCAGTTAACTAATTTAAAATTTAAGTACAATGAATTACAAACATATCGGTTTGAATGTTTAATGAATCGAACTAAACATAAGTTTTATGAATGGGGTGATAAAGCTCATAAAGTCCTTTCATGGCAGTTGAAAAAAGAACAATTATCTAGAATTATACCAGCAATTAGAAAGAAATCGGGCATTACTTTTAGACAAAAAGAAATTAATGAGGAACTTTGTAATTTTTATAAAAAATTATATACTTCAGAATGTAAAGATGTAACTGAAGATGCAATAGATTCTTTTTTGAAAAATATTAAATTGCCACGACTGAATCAAGAAGATAGACAAGAGTTGGATAAATCTTTTACAGAAAATGAAATTGAAATGGCAATAAGAGATATGCCAAATGGAAAGGCACCTGGTGAAGATGGGTTTTCTATAGAGTTTTATAAAACTTTTTATGTTGATATATCTTCTATTTACAAGGATGTAATACAGCAAATTTATAAAACTTTTCAATTACCTGAATCTTGTTCTAATGCTATAATTACAGTTATACCAAAAAAAGATAAAGATCCTTTAATGGTTTCTTCTTATCGACCAATATCGTTGTTAAATGTGGATTATAAAATTGTAGCTAAAGTTATGGCTAATAGATTAGCTCAATATTTACCTAAAATAATACATAAAGACCAAACAGGATTTATAAAAAATAGATATGCGTCTGATAATATTTTGCATTTAATAACTTTGATAAACAAATCTAAATCTCAAATGAATTATCCAATAGTGGTTTCGTTGGATGCAGAAAAGGCTTTTGATAGAGTGGAATGGAAGTTTTTATTTAAAGTACTTGAGAAATTTTGTTTTGGTTCCTCGTTTATTGGATTGATAAAGGCTTTATATAATAGTCCGAAGGCTAGAGTTGCTACCAATGGGCAGATATCAGAATCTTTTCATTTAACAAGGTCAACTAGGCAAGGATGTCCATTGTCACCTGCTTTATTTGCCATAGTTATTGAACCTTTGGCACAATTAATACGTCAAAATGAAAATGTAAAGGGTATGAGAGTTTTGAATGAGGAATATAAGATTAATTTATTTGCTGATAATGTTTTATTATATTTGGTGGATCCTGATATCTCTTTACCAGCAATTCAAGAATCTTTAGAAAATTATGGTCAATTATCTGGTTATAAGGTAAACTGGGCTAAAAGTGAAATTTTGTCAATTTGTAAAGATGATTATTCAATATATAAAAATATTATAAATTTGAAGTGGACTAAACAAATTAAATATTTAGGAATTAATGTTAATACAGAATATCAAGATTTATATTCAATTAATTATCTTCCTTTAATAAAAAAGATTAAGTTAGATTTGATTAGGTGGAAGGATTTACCTTTAGGTTTATTGGGGAGGATTAACACTATAAAAATGAATATTTTTCCTCGGATACAGTATTTGTTTCAGTCAATTCCTTATTTTTTTTTTTTAAGTTTTTTTTAAGGATTTATATAAAGTAGTTAGAGACTTCTTATGGAAGGGAAAATTTCTGAGGGTAGCAATGAGAAAGTTGATGTGGGATTTTCAATTTGGAGGTTTGAGACTACCGAATTTTCAACATTATTTTGAGGCAGCTCAATTTAAATTTCTTAGTGCATTAATGAATATGGATGATCCGCCCAGTTGGGCAAAGGTAGAAATGGTGGTTATTTTAGAAAAATTTCCTCATGAGTTTTTGTTTCGATGGAATAAAAATTTATTATGAACTTATGACGTACCAATATTGAAACATTTATTGAATTTATGGACAAGTAAATTTAATAAATTGGGGCTCAAAAATAAATGGTCTGGGCGATTGCCATTATATAATAATCAACTTGTTCCTTTTACAGTCTCCAATATTACTTTGAAACAATGGGAAAGGAAAGGAATAAAAAATTTATCAGATTGTTTTTTTGAAGGATGTTTTTGTTCTTTTGAGGAATTACAAAGGAAATTTGGTATTAGTGGAAATTCTGTATTTGTATACTATCAGTTAAGATCATTTGTAAAACTGGTATGTGGCCGACATATGATTTTATTGCCTGAAACTAGTTTTGAGAAATATGTACTTTCCATACCAAAAAAGGGGTATATATCTGATTTGTATTGTATTTTGCAAGAAAATGAAAACAAGACAGATTGGGATAAAGATTAGTTGAAATGGGAAAAAGATTTAGGTTCTATAATAGCTGAAGAAGCCTAGATGGAAATTTGTCAGAATAGTATTCAGAAATTGATTAATGCTAGATTAGCGATGATTAATTATAATTTTATACATCAATTATATTTAACACCAGAGAAATTAAAAAAGTTTGGTCTTAGTAAGGTAGATTGTTGTTTTCGTTGTGATCAGACAGCCAATGAAGAGCCAGCTCTTCAGCGCTTGACGTCCTGCTTTGCGGAAACTGCCAAAATGTTTGGCCTGGAAGTCAGCCTGAAGAAAACTGAGGTCCTCCATCAGCCAGCTCCCCACCATGACTACCAGCCCCCCCACATCTCCATCGGGCACACAAAACTCAAAACGGTCAACCAGTTTACCTATCTCGGCTGCACCATTTCATCTGATGCAAGGATCGACAATGAGATAGACAACAGACTCGCCAAGGCAAATAGCGCCTTTGGAAGACTACACAAAAGAGTCTGGAAAAACAACCAACTGAAAAACCTCACAAAGATAAGCGTAATCAGAGCCGTTGTCATACCCACACTCCTGTTCGGCTCCGAATCATGGGTCCTCTACCGGCACCACCTACGGCTCCTAGAACGCTTCCACCAGCGTTGTCTCCGCTCCATCCTCAACATCCATTGGAGCGCTTTCATCCCTAACGTCAAAGTACTCGAGATGGCAGAGGTCGACAGCATCGAGTCCACGCTGCTGAAGATCCAGCTGCGCTGGGTGGGTCACGTCTCCAGAATGGAGGACCATCGCCTTCCCAAGATCGTGTTATATGGCGAGCTCTCCACTGGCCACCGTGACAGAGGTGCACCAAAGAAAAGGTACAAGGACTGCCTAAAGAAATCTCTTGGTGCCTGCCACATTGACCACCGCCAGTGGGCTGATAACGCCTCAAACCGTGCATCTTGGCGCCTCACAGTTTGGCGGGCAGCAACCTCCTTTGAAGAAGACCACAGAGCCCACCTCACTGACAAAAGGCAAAGGAGGAAAAACCCAACACCCAACCCCAACCAACCAATTTTCCCTTGCAACCGCTGCAATCGTGTCTGCCTGTCCCGCATCGGACTTGTCAGCCACAAACGAGCCTGCAGCTGACGTGGACTTTTTGCCCCCTCCATAAATCTTCGTCCGCGAAGCCAAGCCAAAGAGAAAGAAAAAAGAAAGAAAAAAGAAAAAGACAGCCAATACTTTTTCACATACAGTTTGGTTTTGTAATCGATTGCAACAGTTTTGGAAAGGTATTCAATCTATATTTAATAGTTTATATAATATCTATGTTGTATTAGATCCTGATATATTTTTATTAGGGAATATGCAATCATTAATTGACTTAGGCTTAAATGATTATCAGATTTCTTTTATCTGATTAGCCTTAGCGGTGGCTAAGAAATGTATAGCGCTTACTTGGAAAGATAGAAATATACTAACCTTTGATAGGTGGTATTTAGAGATGAAGTCTTGTTTAATTATGGAAAAGATATCTTTTTCAATTCAAGATAAGATGTCTTTTTATAAGCTGAAGTGGACTCCATTTGTTAAGTACATGCAATTAAGTTTGATTTAAACATGTTTTTTATGTGTAATATTTTAGATTTGATAACTTTATTTTATTAATATTTTTACTTATTTTTTTTGTTTGTGAGTGTTTTTTTATATATAATATTACTAACTTTATTAATTCTTCACTCTTTATTTTGGGGGGAAGGGTGGGTTTTTTTTTATATATATTGATTTCTTTTAGTGGCCGTATATATGGGGGGGGGGGGTTAGACTGACTTAAGTTAGGTCATTAATGCTGTGTTGTAATAATTACTTTATTTTTATTTTTCTTTAAATGTAATTTTTTGTTTTATTCATGTGATAAAATCTTTAAATAAAGTTTAAAAAAAACAGAATTACAGAGATCAAGGGAAAGATGGGAGTCGGACTTGGGTGTGGTGATTTCAGAAAGAAGCTGGTCAGATTAGTGTAAGGACAGCCTGACGTCAATAATAAATGCAAGATATGGACTGGTTCAGAATATATTTTACGCCATTTATACCTTACTCCACAGAAATTACATAGATCAAAAGCAGAAATATCAGAAATGTGTTTCGGACGTGGGACTGAGACAGGAACTTTTCTACATGCTACCTGGTCATGCATGAAGGTGAGGCCATTTTGACAAGATATCACAGAAAATTTAATCAGGATAACAGGATTGGCCTTCACGGGAGACCCGGAGCTACATCTACTAGGTAATTTTATGGAAAAAAGCAACAAATTGAATAAATATCAAATTTCATTTATAAAAATAGCATTGGTTGTAGCAAAAAATGTATTGTTATCACTTGGAAGTCTGACTCCCCTCTATATATAGCTCAATGGACTGCGGAAATGAATAGCTGTATACCGAAGGGAAAAAAAATCACATATAATTTAAAGAATAAATGTGTCACTTTTGTAAAGATCTGGCAACCATACGTTGACCAAATAGGGGCCCAAATACAGTAATAAAAAAATAAAAAGGACTATAAATGCAACCATTATATATATTTAAAGGTGGTTTCCCCAATTTTATTCTATATATTTAAAAGACCTAAGCTCTAATAGTGTGCAGATTCGTATGTATGGAAGGGGGGGAGGGAGGGAGGGACTGTTTTGTTTTTGTTTGTTGTTGTTTGTACAAAAAAGTTTAATATATTGTGATACTGAAAATTTTATTATGTATGTTTTTGAAAAAAATCAAAAATAAAATATTCAGAAAAAAGAATCCAGATGGCATGTTACCTCACTGGTGCCAGGGTCTGACATATCTTGGATCGAGTTCAGAGCATTCAGAGAAGGGAGGGTGAGCAGCCAGTTGTCGTGGTCCATGGAGGGACCCATGGCATAGGTAGGAAGGGTGATGAGGTCCTGCAAAAAGAATTCAGGGAGTTAGGGGCAAAATTGAATGTCAGCATCTCCAAGGTTGTAATTTCAGGATTACTACCCATCCCACATGCTAGTGAGGTTACAAGTGGGAGGATAATGCAGCTTAACATGTGGCTAAAGACATAGGGCCGGAGGGAAGGCTTCACATTTCTCAATCATTGGGCTCTCTTCCAGGGATGGTTTGCATCTAAACTGGAGGGGAAGGTTTCCTAGTGCTGCTCGGGGGGGGGGGGGGGGGGGGATTTAAACTAGATTTGCAGGGGGATTGGAACCACAGTGCCAGAGAAGATAGGGGAATGGAGGAGGGAAAAGATTATGTGAAAATTGCATGTAACATTAGAAGTCAATGTTTTGAGGGGCATGGCCATGCGAAGGACTTAGATAGACGAGTTTTGATTGAGCTCCATGAAGAGGATCAAAAAGACAGTTAAAATGTTTAAATTAAGAATTTTTTCACTAAAAAATTGACAAAATAAGAACTAAGAAACCAAGGCAGTTGAGAACAAAAAATTGAGGAAGTTTCTATTCATCCAAGAACATAGAGTGAAAGTTCGAAAGGAGTGGCCTAAGAGTGGCCTTGGGACCAGTGGACCTTGGCTGACCTGTGGAGTTGGGACAAGAACTAAATATTATCCTGGAGAACATGGAAAATTTGAGCAATGGATTTGTAGGTGTTGAAAATGTAATGAGAGACATGACTGAAAGGATGACTGAAATTAAAGAAATTGTTGAAGACTTAATTGAAGGAATGAAACCAGGCAGAAGTAGACTTGGTAAAAACACAAGATAAGCTTAAAGCTTTGGAAAAAGATCCAAAGAAATGGGAATTGGACAGATAAAGTCTTTGGACAAGATCACCACCTGGAGAATTTTAGTAAATGAAATAATGTTCGAATTATCGGACTGAAAGAAGGAAGAGGGAAGAGATCAGGTGAACTTGTAACCCTGTGGGGTCTTCGCAGTCGCCACAGTTAGCAGCCTGTATAATGGAATAATTTTTAACAAATGTTGAACTTCTAAAATTAGAAGATAGAGAATGAGGTAATTTAGATGCCCCTTTCACAAGAGAAGAAATCAAGGAAGCTTTGGGTACTTTACAAGTTAACAAATCTCTGGAGGAGAATGGGTTTCCCCCTGAGTTCAATAGACAATTTAAAGATTTATTGATGCCTCTTATGTATTTGACCGGGCTTCTGGATTTTCTCAACTGCTATAATTACAGTGCTACTGAAGAAAACTTCATCATATAGATCTTTATCGCTCCTCAATATTGCTTATAAAATATTGGCAAAGACAGAGTGAATAGATTGGGACAATAGCTACCAAAATTAATGTATACAGACCAGGTGGGATTTGTCAAGGGAAGACACTCTTCAAATAGTTGAGGTAGATTATTTAATATGGTACATATGACAAAATAAAAGTTGAATCCAAGTATAATTATCTTCCTAGATGCAGAAAAAGCATTTGACCAATTAGAATGTTCTAATTGGGGGACATCATGTGATGCTGTAGGATCAACACAGAGGCTCCAGTGGGTGGGGAGGGGGGTGGGAAGGAGGGAGGGAAGGGAGGGGGGAAAGAGGGGAGAAAATGACACTGTATATTCAAGAGGGAAATGCTTATGTGTATTTTGGTCATATGGTTCATAGTGTGAAAAAATTAAAAAACTTAAAAAAAAACACAGAGGCTCCTGACTCTTGGTGAAATATTTTAAAAGAAGTATTGAATAAGTACTGTTTCAACTTCAATAATATTTTTAAAACATTTTTAAATCCTCTTCTTTATTTCTACAATGGTCTGACAAAATAAAAAAACAACTACGTCTGGAGCCCGGCGGGAAGACGAGAAGTAAAAAGAAGTGAGGTCTACCTCGATGGTGAAGCACAGAGCTGGAGTCTGCGCTGCCTCCTGATCTCCTGAATCTCTGCAGGGGACCTCTGCTGCCATCTCCCAACTGCTACAACAGAGAGATGGCATCGAAGAGGGTTCTAGGGTTGAATTACGTATGTACAGTCGAACCATACCCAAAGCATTACTGGGAGAAAAGAAGAACCTTGACCTCAGCACTTGAGGAAGAAGAATCAGGCTCCAGAGGTGGATCGTTGGCTGAAAATGAAGAAGAAGAAGAAGAAGAAGAAGAAGAAAATGTACAAGAGGAGGTAACTGAAGAGATTAATATTAATCCACAGATTAAAGTAGAAGAGTTATCCACAATGATAATGCATCAGTTTAAAGTAATGAAAGGCAAAATGATAGAAGGATTGAAGGATTTAAAAGCTGAAATGAAAGAAGAAACAAATAAAGTCCTAGATGCAGTGAATAAAATGAAGTTGGAGAAAATGGATAAGAAAATTACAAGAGTACAGGATGATCTGCAACATGTTGAAGACAGGGTGACTACTGTGGGGAATACAGCACTGGTTTAATTACAGTAAATCAAACAATTTTAGACAAACTGGATGTATTGGACAATTATAGCAAAATAAATAATATTAAAATAGTAGGCCTTTCAGAAGGAAAAGAAGGTCCAGATGTGATTTGTTTCTTTCAAGATTAGATTCCAAAGGCTTTGAGAGAGCAAAATTTTGAAAATATAATTGAAATTAAAAGAGCCATAGAGATCTGAGACCAAAACGTCTCCTTAATCAAGGTCGCATTCTATATTAATAACATTTTTGCATTACCTTGCTGTGAAAGGAGTAAAGGAATGACAAGACCCATTGATATGGGAAGGGAATAGATTTTTTTTCTATCCTGATTTGAGTGAAGATGTGTTGAATTTAATTCAGCTAAGAAAGTCCTTTTTGATAAAGGATATAAATTTGTTCTTCATTACCCTGTGACTGAAGATTTTTGTTCCGGGGGAACAGAACAGATTCTTTGTTAACTGTTGAAGCGGAAGCATTTGCTTGGAGTCTTCCTGAAGTTCAGTCCCAAGAAGGCGCTGTGTCTTTGATACAATGAAGTCTTTCTTTACTCCATTTTTATAAGTGAGATGGAAGAAATTGAAGAAATATTCATTTTTTCTTTCTCTCGTTTCTTTTAATTTCTGAGAAGCTATTTTAATTGTAGTTAACTAATTAATTGATTGCATTTAAATTAATAAAGTTATTATATCTTATATATTGAATATACCAAGGGAGTGAGAGAACTGGGGGTGGGGGGGGTGCTGATTATTGTGGGATTATATGTGTATCTGTGACCTCAGTCACGACCAGTAAAATGGAGGGAATTAGTGTTGTACTTTTAGACAACACTCATTGGGAGGGTTTTCTTTTATATTATTACAAGTATAACTATGTAATTATATATTTTTTGCATCTTTTTTTGGATGGCTGGAGGGGCTACGTGCTGACACATGAAGCATTATTCATGGAATTTAAAGAGACTTGTGGGAGAAAGTGATGGAAGGGGATTGATTGCATTTTGTCCGGATGAGTAAACTGATGGTAAATTTTGATGTTAATGGGTTGAACAGGACGATAAAAAAATGGAGTATTAGCATATATTAAGAAATTGGGAGTTGATGTAACTTTTCTTCAAGAAACACATTTAACTGAAAAAGGACATCTGTAATTAAAAATGTGGGATATGTAATGTCAACCATTTAACTCTAAGAAGGTGTAGCAATTTTGATTAAAAAAAGAATCTTTTGAACTTGTATGCTTCAAATGTTACAGATAAGGGAAGATTTGTGCAAGGATTGTATGACCAATACTATTACTAGAAGATATAGTTTAGTCCAGTATAATTTTTTATGTCAGCTATATCTTACACCACAGAAATTGAACAGATTGAAATCAGATTTATCTGATGAATGTTTCAGATCTGGTGCACATGTAGGATTTTTTTTTACATTCAACTTGGTCTTGTCGCAATGTCAGGCCTTTTTAGACAGATCTGCGGATTTTTTTAGAAGAAGTTATAGGAATTATCTTTCCACAAAATCTTGATTTATTTTTATTAGGAAATATTGAAGGTACAAGACCTAAATTAAAATGATCAATTTATCAATTGGAATTTATTAAATTAGCCCTATCAGTAGTGAGGAAATGCATTGCAGTTACTTGGAAGTCTGATACATCTTTGAGTATGCTAAGGTGGCATGCAGAAATTCAAAGTTGCATTCCTTTGGAAAAAAATAATATTATTTGAGAAATAAGTATTACATATTTTTGCACATCTGGTACCCCATACACCCAAGTAACGGGATTAAAGTTGTAATGATATCTTTCCAATACATTTTGACTCACGAGATTCTCCTCTGAGTGGTTATGAAGAATTTGAAGATTTGTTCCAGACAACGCCTCTCAATGCAATCCAAAAACTTTCTCTTTCTTTCTTTCTTTTCCTTTTTTATATACTTATAGAGTTATAGTATGTACATTATTTTAGGGGGAGGTTGGGTGGGAGAGGGTTTTGGGATCAAGTGAAAACCATCGTGTATATAACTTTACTTTAGTTCTTTTGAAATCTGTATTATTACATTAATTATGATCACTAAATGTATAGAAAAATTTTAAATAAAATATTAAAAAATAGAATGTTCTTTCCTATTTAAAACATTGGAAAAATTTGGATTAGGTAGAAAATTTATAAATTGGTTAAGAACTCTTTATCATAAACCTCAAGCCAGAATTATAACTAATAATCAGATGGGAGCAGACGATGCCGCTTTAGTTGCCCATTCAGAGCCAGCTCTTCAGCACTTGATGTCCTGTTTTGCGGAAACTGCCAAAATGTTTGGCCTGGAAGTCAGCCTGAAGAAAACTGAGGTCCTCCATCAGCCAGCCCCCCACCATGACTACAAGCCCCCCCACATCTCCATTGGGCACACAAAACTCAAAACAGTCAACCAGTTTACCTATCTCGGCTGCACCATTTCATCGGATGCAAGGATCGACAACAAGATAGACAACAGACTCGCCAAGGCAAATAGCGCCTTTGGAAGACTACACAAAAGAGTATGGAAAAAGAACCAACTGAACAACCTCACAAAGATTAGCGTATACAGAGCTGTTGTCATACCCACACTCCTGTTCGGCTCCGAATCATGGGTCCTTTACCGGCATCACCTACGGCTCCTAGAATGCTTCCACCAGCGTTGTCTCCGCTCCATCCTCAACATTCATTGGAGTGACTTCATCTCTAACATCGAAGTACTCGAGATGGGAGAGGCCGACAGCATCGAATCCACACTGATGAAGATCAAACTGCGCTGGGTAGGTCACGTCTCCAGAATGGAGGACCATCGCCTTCCCAAGATCGTGTTCTATGGCGAGCTCTCCACTGGCCACCGAGACAGAGGTGCACCAAAGAAGAGGTACAAGGACTGCCTAAAGAAAGCTCTTGGTGCCTGCCACATTGACAATTGTCAGTGGGCTGATCTCGCCTCAAACTGTGCATCTTGGCGCCTCACAGTTCGGTGGGCAGCAACCTCCTTTGAAGAAGACCGCAGAGCCCACCTCACTGTCAAAACACAAAGGAGGAAAAACCCAACACCCAACCCCGACCGACTAATTTTCCCTTGCAACCGCTGCAACCGTGTCTGCCTGTCCTGCATCGGACTTGTCAGCCACAAACGAGCCTGCAGCTGACGTGGACATACCCCTCCATAAATCTTTGTCCGCAAAGCCAAGCCAAAGAAGAAAGAAGATCGAATAGACAGGGTGTCCTCTACCCCCAACACTTTTTGTCCTAGCTATCAAGCCACTGGCAGAGATTATAAGGAGAGATCCGAATATTAAAGACTTCAAAGTTGGACAGGAAGAACATAAAATTAGCTTATTTGCTGATGATGTGCGATTATATATGTCTGATTGATAAAATTACAAACAATACTAGAAAAACATGGAAAAGTATCAGGTTATAAAATAAATATGGACAAGAGAGAGATAATGCCATTGAAAATTGTTGATTATGAAAGACATCAAAAAGGTAGTAGATTTAAAAGGAAGAGAGATGGAATCAAATACAGAATTTATGTAAATTTAATTACACTCGTCTTAGAAAAAATAGAGAAAGGTTTACAGAAATGGAAATACTGACTGATTACTCTGGGAAGAATAAATGAAAGTGATACTAAGATTACAGAATCTTTTTCAATCGTTGCCTATTGCAATACCTAAAAATGCCTTTAAATTATTAAATAAGGCAATTCCTATGGAATAACAAAGTGCTGAGAATTTCAATGGAAAAGCTAACATAGGACCATAAACTGGGAGGATTTAGACTTCTGGATTTTAAGAAGTACTATTTATCAGAACAAGCAAGATTTTTATCATTCTTCTTTGAAGAAAGCAGTCCCCTTTCTTGGATCCGAATGGGACTGAATTCCATAAAAAGAATCAACGAAGGATGTTATCTACAAGTGGAATATTAAGTTAATAACCAAAAAGCCAGATAACCCAAGATTAATACATAGGATTAGAATATGGCAAGAAGTAAATGAGTGTATTGGGGGGAAAAACAACAACTACATCATTAAGACCCCATCATGTAAAAATGTGTTTGCTGCCTATGAATCTGGGTAACAAATATTACATTCATGGGATTGACAAAGGAATAAGAAATATTGATGATTGTTATGTGGAGGAGGGATCTCACCTCTTTTGAACAATTAAGAAGCAAATATGGAATAGCTAATGGGACTTTCTTTTGTTTTCTCTAGCTAAATTCCTAAGAGAAAGATGGGGGCTAAGTTTGGCCCTACTTGAAATTAGTGAAATGGAATGAACAATTTGGGTGGGGAATACACTTAAATTTATAACTAGATGTACTATGCTCTCCAGAGTGAAAGTGCAAACCAGGTTAACAGAGATTGAGAGAGAGAGATGGGAGTCAGATTTAGGTGTTGCAATAATGGAAAGATGTTGGTCTGATTGGCATTTGGATAGCATGACATCAATTATAAATGCAAGATACAGATTAGAGCAATATAATTTCCTATACCAATTATATCTTACACTACAAAAGTTGCATAAATCAAAATCTGAAATATCGAAGATGTGTTTTAGGTGTGGGACAGAAATAGGAATGTTTTTACATTTTATGTTGACGTGTGAGATCTTACTGAAATATTAACAAGGATAACAGGTGTGGCCTTCGCAGACAACCTGGAGCTTTATCATTTGGACAACTTTATTGAAATAAGCAATAAACTAACTAAATTCCAAATTTCATTTGTTAAAATAGCCATAGTGATGGCTAAGAAATGTAATGCAATTTTTACATATACCACGGTGGACTGCTGAGATGAATAGTTGCATACTTATGGAAATAATTACATTAGAACTTAAAGAACAACTATGAATATATCAAGATATAGCAGCCATATTTGGATCATACAGGGGACCAATTATAATTACAATAATAAAAAGGACAATAATAGATGCTGCTGTAGTATAAATGCAAATGACTTCCCCTTATAGAATTTTTAATGATCAACATAAAATGTGAGCCCTTACACTGTGTGTGGGTCTATATTGCGAAAAGGGTGGGAGGAGGGTTGTTTTGTTTGTTTTTTGCAAGAAAAATGTTTGTTTTATATATAAACATTTTTCTTACAAAAAAATATATATATACACACAAACTTTGATATTGGAGAGTTTAACATTAAAATTTAAAAAATAATTCAACGGGTTGAATGTGGTTTCTCAGGTGCATCTAATGTAATGCAAGGAGTATTGAGGATGGATTGGCACATGGAATTATAACATTGTGGCCATTAGTAAAACTTGGCTGTAGGAGGGATAGGACAGGCTGTTTAGTGCTCGGGGCTTCTGTTGTTTCAGATGCGATAGTGCAGGGGAATGAAAAGAAGAGTGGCATTGCTCATCAGGGAAGATATCACAGCTGTGCTCAATCAAGGCAGACCAGAGGGCTTGTCTATTGAGGCTGTGTGGGTGGAGCTGAGGAATGAGAAATGTATGACTATACTCATAAGGTTGTATTATAGACAGCTCAATAGTCAACGAGAATTGGGGGAGCAAATCTATATAGAGCAAGCAGACAGCTGCAGGAAACACAAGTTTGTGATTGTAGATTTTAACTTCCTACTTGATTGAGACTGAATGGTGTGGAATCTGTTAAATGTGTTTAGGAAAGTTTTCTAAATCAATATATAAAGGTACCAACTGGAGAGAGGGCAATTCTGGATCTCCTATTAGGGAACGAGAGGGTACAGGTGACAGAAGTATGTATGGGGAACATTTTGGATCCAGTAATCATAAAGCCATTAGTTTCAAGTTACTGGTGATTATGGCGAAGAATAGGTCTGACCCTCAGGTTCAGATTCTCAATTGGAGAAAGGCCAATTGTGAGGAAAAGAGAAAGGATCTAGAATGCATGGAAAGGGATAAGTTGTTTTTTAGCAAGTATGTGCAAGATAAATGGAAATCCTTCAAAGCTGAAATTTTGAGAGTACTGCAGCGGCGGCTACACTGCTCCTGCAATAACACACACAACCAAACGGGTTGAGCTCAGTGAGCAGACTAGTTTATTGCAGGCTGCTGGGCTGCATTTATACTCCCAGCCCAGATCTGGCTGAGAACCGTGCTGGAGGGCGCTGACATCACCTGGGCGTCATGTGGTCCCCAAGCGTGGGCTTCTGAGCCCCGAGCTGGAAGGAAGGGAAACCCCCCCCCCCCTGACAGCGCCATTTTGGCCGGCTGCCCCGCCGCGTGGCTTACAAGCGGGGCTGGTTCACCTGCCTTGTGATGAACCGCCACACACCCCCCCCCAGAACCAATGCCAATGTCCTTTTTTCCCGAGTGGCCTCGCTTCTTGGGCTGGGCAATGACCACGGGCTCAGTGGGATCAGGTGCTCTGGCTTCAGCCTGTCCATGGTAAACAGCTCAAGAAGTTGTTTACAGTTGTTTGTTTCCATTTTTACATTGTGTATAGTTTATTTTTTGCACTACCATTAGTGGTAATTCTGCCCTGCCCACAGGAAAAAGGAATCTCAGGGTCGTATGTGATGTCATGTATGTACTCCGATAATAAATTTGAATAAATAAAATTACAGTAGTCCCCTTGAATATCAGAAGAGTTGGCTATGTATGGAGCCAAAGAGAAGGGGGAGATCTTAAATGTTTTTTTAATATCAGTATTTACTCAGGAAACTGGCATAGAGTTGTGGGAAGTGAGGTCATGAAACTGATACAGATTAAAGAGGAGGAAGTGCTTGCTGTCTTAAAACATTGAGGGTGGATAAATCCCTAAGGCCCGACAAAATATTCCCTTGGACCTTGAGAGAGGCTAGTGTAGAAATTGTAGAGGCTCTGACAGAAATATTTAAAATGTCTTGAACCACAGGTTTGGTGCCGGAGAATTGGCACGTAGTTCATGTTGTTCTGTTGTTTAAAAAAGGCTTCAAAAGTAATCCTGGAAATTATAGGCTGGTGAGCCTGATGCCATTCGGAGGTAAAATATTAGTAGGTGTTATACGATATCAGATATACAAGTATTTGGATAGCCAAGGACTGATTAGGGATAGTCAACATGGCTTTGTTCGTGGTCAGTCGTGTTGAACCAACCTTATCGAGTTTTTTGAGGAAGTAAGCAGGAAAAATAAGGAAAGTCTGTGGAAGGCTGCATGGACTTGAGTAAGGCTGTTGACAAGGTACCACAAGGGAGATTTTTCAGGAAGGTTCAGATGCTAGGTATTCATGGTGAGGTAGTAAACTGGATTCGAAATTGGCTATGTGGGAGAAGCCAGAGAGTGTTGGTAGATGATTGCTTCTCAGCCTGAAGGGCTGTGACTAGTGAAGTGCCTCAGGGATCAGTGCTGAGACCATTGATGTTTGTCATCTATATCATGATTCTGAATGATAATGTGGTAAATTGGACCAGCAAGTTTGTAGATGACATAAAGATTGGAGGTGTTGTGGACAGTGAGGATGGCTTTCAAAGCTTGCAGAAGGATCTGGGCCAAATGGAAGAATGGACTGAAAAATGGCAGGTGGAATTTAATGCAGACAAGTGGGGCATTCTTGAAGGACAAACCACGAAAGGACATACACAATAAGTGCCACAGAGTCCTTCATGCCATACATCCTCACTGAACATTAACTATCCATTTATTCTAATTCTATAGTAATCACATTTTATTCTCCCCACATTCTTTACTGACTCCCTCAGATTCGACCACTTACTTACTCATGAGAGTCAATTTAGGTGATAAATTAAACTTTTAACCCTTACGACTTTGGGACATGAGGGGACGCATTGTTTCTACTGTTAACTTGGCTCTCCTTGCTGCAGTATATAAAGTATCTTCACTCTTGGCTTTTAATAGTGGCACTGTACAAAACGGGGGTGGTACATCTAGAAGAGCTGCTGCCTCACAGCACCAGAGATCCTAGTTAAATCCTAATCTCTATTGCTGTCTCCCTGTAACCGCTTGGGATTTCTCTGGACGTTCCTACTTCCACTCAGAGATCGTTAAATTGGGAACCTTTTCTCTATCCACTTTACCACACACATTTTTAATACCTCCATTGGGTCACCTTGTAGTTCCATTTTCAGGTGAAAGAAAGGAAATCCAGCTTGTTTGTCCTTTACTGACTCTTGTTATGTGTTGAAAAATGAAGGGTGCACCGCAACAAAGCCAAGGGCTACAATTGTGAAGTACGTTGAAAAAAAGTGCATGCAACACTTAATATTGCAGATGGCACTAAAATTTTCTGCTAGCCTACTCCCTGTTCTTCCTCTCTTCCCTATTCCTCTGTCTTCTATCCTCCAGCTCTCCACCCCCTTCCCTCTTCATTCACAGACCCATCCCCACTCCCCCATTTGCTGGTGTTCCTTCCTTATCCACCTATTACCTCCTGTCTGTGGGACTGTGCTCCTCCCCACCATTTTGTTTGGATGCCTGTTTAAGTTTTGCTCATACTGTACCTTAATGAAGGGCTCAAACCTGAAATAATGGCTACGTACCTTTATCTTTGCTCTATAAAATACACTGTTTGATCTGCCGAGTTTCTCCAGATTTGGATTTTTACTTCAGTCATGGTGTTTGCAGACTTTTGTGTTTTAATCTCACTATCGATTCTTAAGTGTGTTCTTTGTTTCAAAAGCTCGGATTTCATGTCTCTTACTGAGTGTCCCAGAGCATTTTGCAATCAATGAAATGCTCAGAAGTACAGTCATTCTTGTAATGCAAGAGGTGCAAATAAAGGAAGAGTTGATGTGATGTCAAAATCAGAGAATTCCCAGCTTGATTCCCTCAGAATAATCAAAGATTTCCCACTTTGATGATGCTGCCAGGATTCATTCATCTATCACAAGAATTTTCATTTCTTTTTTAAAGAGGAACACCTTTCCAAACATTCCACAGTGCTGAATGATTAAAAAAAGATGCAAATATCACACAATTCTTCCTTATTAATGAGCTTCACAACAAGTAAAATATTTTGGATTACAGGAAGATTTTTTCATTATGACCAATATTATAGAATTTACCAAGGTTGGAAATACTATTTAAATTTTACCTTTAAATTTAGACATACAGCACAGTAATAGCCCATGCCGCCCAATTACATCCAATGAACCTACAAACCCACATAGGTTTTTGAAGGGGCGGAGGAAGCCGTAGCACCCAGAGAAAACCCACACAGACACAGGAAGAAAGTACTAACTCCTTTACCTCCTGTTGTTCTTACTTTTCTCTCTCACATCCACCATGCCACCTTTCTATTGGTCTTTCACTCAGCCTGTCTCTCCCCACCTGACCCACTGAGGTCCTCCAGCTTCTCATTGTTGGCTCACAATCCCAGCATCCGTTATCCTTTACATTTCTTTTCCTTGGCCACTGACCTGTTTCCTGAGAGGGACATTGAAATTAAACAAAAAAAGGAAGGAAAGACTCAGGATGCATCACACAAAAGTGAGAGCAGGTTGGAAGTTGGAAGCTAAAGTGATGACAATTCGACTTGTACAAGAATACAAGTACATCTGGACAACTTGGTCTCTACCCCAACACGGACATTCCCTTCATTCCCACCACCCCTCCCCTCCCTTCCTCCAGCTTACAACATATGGCCAATAACTTCAATTCCACACACCAATATTTGTCCATGGTCTCATCCGCTTACAAACTGAGGCCACCCACAAATTGGAGGAGCAACACCTTATATTCCCTGGGGGTGCTATCTAAATGGACACCTTTAACAATGACCTCCAACTTCTGTTAACCCCTTCCTTTCCCTATCCTATCTCTTGTCCTCCATCTCCCCATCCACTTCACTCCCTTCTCCTACCTTCAGCCCCCTCCACATCACCTCAGCTTTTTTCTCTTCTACCCTCCCAACTGTATTCACCTATGACCTATCTGTTAGCCTGCACTCCTCTCCCTACCCCTTCCTCCCTCCTCCCTTCCTCCCTCCTCCTTTCCCCCACCCATCTTTTTATTCAGACTACTACCTGTTTTTGTTCACAATCTACCAAGGGCCCAGGCCTGAAATATTTATTTCCTATGGATGCTGTGACCTGCTGAGTTTTTCCAGCATATTTGTGTATTGCACTCGGCCCCAGCACCTGCAGATTTTCTTGCAGTGACATTTCCTCCACAAAGCATAAAAGCTACTCATGTATCCTGTTTTGAACAATGTACTGAGTGGCTGCTACACATGGGACTCAGCTCCTCGAAGCCTAGAGGTGACAGGACCTTAGACTGCAGTCCTTGCTCACAGAGCCTTGGCATTGGCTGCACCAAACCTCAAGGTATCCCTCAGCTCATACTCCTGCACCCGGAACACATCAGGCAGTAGCATACACTTGCAGACCTCTCCCTGCACTGAAAGTTTTGAGCAGACCAAAGTGTTCAAGTTCAACTTTATTATCATAAAGTTCAGTTTTATTTTGAGAGTACATACTCAATATCACATACAACCCTGAGATCATTGTTCTTTCAAGCCAGGCAAAATTTCTGCTTACAATTAGACAAAATAGCATTTCTCTGAACCATGAAGCACACACATACACGCACAATAGTGTAATCACATATATACATAAAATATATATATTTTTTAAAAATATTTTTGGTTGATTTACTTAGTTACAGGATGTTGTACATCAATCTCACAGCCTGTGGGAAGAAGCTATTTCCCAGTCTTGCTGTCCTGATTTGGATGCTCCTGTACCTCTGGTAGTGGGTCAAAGATACTGTGTACTGAATGGAAAAGGTCCTCTATAATTCTTTGAGCCCTAGTTAAGCCACGTTCCCGGTGAATGTCGTTGGGGAAAGGGAGACCCCTGTGATCTTCTCAGCTGTTTTGACCCTGTGTTGACTTCAGAGTTGAGGATCTTTCAGAAGTACTTGATGTGTGTCCCCGAGAAGAGCCCATAGAACAGAAGTTCCTTTGATGAGCAGCTGTTCAGGATGATCCATGACAAGGATCCCAGTATCCTTTTGCAAATCTTACACCACTTCTACCACTGCCTTTCTGGGGGATCTGCCAATTGAGCCCAGGCTGAGAACCTCTCTTGCGCTTCTCCATCAGTTCAGTTATCCTATTTCAAGTCCTTTTTCTTCAACTTTGTTTTCTCTTAAGACCATAAGACATTGGAGCAGAAATAGGCTTTTCAGTCTATCAAGTCAGACCTGCCATTTAATTATGAGCTGATCCATTTTCCCACTCAACCCCACTACCTGGCCTTCTCTTCATAACCTTGGATGCCCTGGCTAATCAAGAACCTATCTATTTCTGCCTTAAATACACCCAATGACTTGGCCTCCACAACCTCCTGTGGCAACAAATTCCATAGATTTACCATCCTTTGGCTGAAGAAATTCTCTGCATCTCTGAAGTTGTGTCCTCTTGTCCTCTTTCACCTGGGAAACAACCTTTCTACAACTTTTCAACAACAACGTCACAACACATTTAATGTTACAAAACACCTGAGGATTATCACCAAACTAAATGTGAAAACACGAGATATTGAGGCAGATTTTGGGCTCAGTGGTTGAAAAACCGACACAGGCTGAGGGCTGCTGGCTACTTACAATAGAAGGATTCACACAGGCTGCAGGCTGTTGGAGTCTGGTTCATGGGAACCACATATCAGAACCAGGATTTGGGAGAGTGCTGAGCAAGAAGGGTCCCCGAATGGTCTTGGGCTCTGAAGGCTTCCTCATCGTGGCAGAGGTTTGGATCTGGAGCTCAGGTTACCAGTGGATTGAACAGAGGTCTGTGCAGTCCAGAGACTGCGGGAGCGCTGGAGGAAAATATATATATATATATATATATATATATATCTTTCTTTGGCTTGGCTTTGCAGACGAAGATTTATGGAGGGGTAATGTCCACGTCAGCTGCAGGCTCGTTTATGGCTGACAAGTCCGATGCGGGACAGGCAGACATGGTTGCAGCGGTTGCAAGGGAAAATTGGTTGGTTGGGGTTGGGTGTTGGGTGTTTCCTCCTTTGTCTTTTGACAGTGAGGTGGGCTCTGTGGTCTTCTTCAAAGGAGGTTGCTGCCCGCCGAACTGTGAGGCGCCAAGATGCACGGTTTGAGGCGATATCAGCCCACTGGCGATGGTCAATGTGGCAGGCACCAAGAGCTTTCTTTAGGCAGTCCTTGTACCTCTTCTTTGGTGCACCTCTGTCTCGGTGGCCAGTGGAGAGCTCGCCATATAACACGATCTTGGGAAGGCGATGGTCCTCCATTCTGGAGACGTGACCTACCCAGCGCAGTTTGATCTTCGACAGCGTGGATACGATGCTGTCGGCTTCTGCCATCTCGAGTACTTCGATGTTGGAGATGAAGTCGCTCCAATGAATGTTGAGGATGGAGCGGAGACAACGCTGGTGGAAGCGTTCTAGGACCCATGATTCGGAGCCGAACAGGAGTGTGGGTATGACAACGGCTCTGTATACACTAATCTTTGTGAGGTTTTTCAGTTGGTTGTTTTTCCAGACTCTTTTGTGTAGTTTTCCAAATGCGCTATTTGCCTTGGCGAGTCTGTTGTCTATCTCGTTGTCGATCCTTGCATCTGATGAAATGGTGCAGCCGAGATAGGTAAACTGGTTGACTGTTTTGAGTTTTGTGTGCCCGATGGAAATGTGGGGGGGCTGGTGGTCATGGTGGGGAGCTGGCTGATGGAGGACCTCAGTTTTCTTCAGGCTGACTTCCAGGCCAAACATTTTGGCAGTTTCCGCAAAACAGGACATCAAGCGCTGAAGAGCTGGCTCTGAATGGGCAACTAAAGCGGCATCGTCTGCAAAGAGTAGTTCACGGACAAGTTGGTCTTGTGTCTTGGTGTGAGCTTGCAGGTGCCTTAGATTGAAGAGACTGCCATCCGTGCAGTACCGGATGTAAACAGCGTCTTCATTGTTGAGGTCTTTCATGGCTATATAGATATATATATATATATATATATATTACATGACAATAAAAGGAACTTTGAAGATGATCAAAACCTCTGTCGTATTAAATAGTTCCTTAAAAGAATAAGTGGAGGGATGGTAAGGTTTGGTGGTGAATTCTGAAGACAGGTATGAGCACTGTGCATAATAAATAACATTCCTGGCAACAACAGTTGTGAAGGAAGAGCCACGATTTTAACACCCCATGACAGTGTGTGGTCTCATTGATAAGAGTATTGGCGTGACTGCAGAAACAGAGTAATTGGGATGGGATGTGTCACAGCACAAGTTAAACAGGATGCCCTGTTCTACAGTGCCATTATAGTGTAAATCTAGTCGTGTCCAAATTAAGACCATGGCTTCATAAGTCAAAGGAATGAGTTTTGGAGTCATGATGAAATGTTGCAGATCTTTAAATCTCTGGTGAGACCACACTTGGAATATTGTGTTCAGTACTGGTCACCTCATGACAGGAAGAACGTGGAAGCTACGGAGGGGGTGCAGAGGGGATTCACCACGATGATGCTGGATTGGAAAATATGTCTTAAGAAGCAAAGTTAGCAGAGCTTGAGCTTTTGTCTTTGGAGCAAAGATGAATGAGAGATGACTTAATAGAGATCTACAAGATTATGAGAGCCATTGAATAACATATATTTTGGAAAATATGGTGCCTATATTTACAAAATGTTGGTATTAATATTTAAATGAATCTCAAACATTCCCTTTCTCTTATAGGTCTCCATAAGATATCAACAAATGAAATATTATTATTGTGGTTCTCTTGTTCTGGTCTTTTCTTTTTTCTTGCGTTTGTAGGGGTTGGAGGGGTGGGGTGGGGGGCTAGTAGAGGATTTCTTCTATTTTACTTTAATTTCTTTCTTTTTATATATATATATATATATAGCATGAATTTGAAATATTGTATGTTTATTTTGTGGTTTTAAATTTTGAATAAAGTATATAAAAAAAGATTATGAGAGGCATAGACAAACAGTCCGCAGGAGTAGCAAACACCAGCGTACATCTGTACAATGTGAAGGGAGACATCTGTTTATTTACAGAGAGTTGTGGGTGCTTGAATGCATTTGCCAGGGATTGAGGTAGAGGCTGGTACAATAGGGACATTTAAGAGACTCCTAGGCAGATGGAGGAAAGGAAATTAGAACATAAGGATGTAGGGAGGGTTTCATTTTTTGGGGGGGGTCAGCGCAACATCGTGGGTCAAATGACTTGTACTGTGCTGAAATGTTCGATGTTCTATTGTACACATAGTTCTGCATCATGGAAAGTCGATCAAATCGGCAAGGTCAAAGAACTGCTGGAGGAACTCAGTGGGTCAGGAAACATCCCATGGGCAGAAGTGGTCAATCAACATTTTGAGTTGGGACCCTTTCTCAATGCTAATGGGAAGGGGATAATATTACATCCAAAAGGAGAAAGAAGCTGGTTGGGGGGGGGGGGGCAGAGGTGATAGGACAGAAGATGTGAGTGGTGGGGAGGTCACTATGAAGGCTGGGGGGGAGGGGATGAAAAGGGAGAGAAAGGAGGAAAAAAGGAAATCCAGGAACAGGTAGAGATTGAAACAGTGAAACTAGATGGGGGTGGGGTGACCAAAAATACACGGTTCATGCCATTAGGGTTAAGTCTCTCCAGGAGGAATGTGAGGTGTTGTTCCTCAGGTTTACGTTGACCCTCACCCTGTCACTGGATGAACCCGAGGACAGACATGTCACTATAGGTATGGAGATGGGGATTGAATTGGTTGTCTATAGGAAGTTCAGATTTAGGCTTGAGACACTTACACACTATGACTTTTCAAATTTTTGGGAAGACTCGCTTACATCTGGTTTCATTTTTTCCATCTCTACATATTCTTGTACATTATTAATTCTCCTCTCTTAAGTATTTTCTTCCCTCTACATGGCTCTCTACCTCCCACACCTTCTGTCCAATCAAGTCTGGGCCCCTCCCCCAGCTTCTCCCTCCCCCAATAAACATTACATCACCCTCTACCCACAAGATAAAAGGTCCAACCAGATATGTTGACCAACAATTTCTACCCTTAGCTGCCACCTGACTAGCTGAATTCTTCCAGAAATTCTTGGTCTGCTCAAGATTCCAGCATCTTGTGTTTATCTTCTGCCTCCGGGTATCAGAATCAGAATCAATCAGGATTTATGGACATGAACAAGTCAAGAAATTCATTGTTTGCAGCAGCGTCACAGTGTAAACATTCAGATTATAACCATCTTACAACAATATATAAAAATAAAAATAATCGTGCACAAAAAGTCAGGCAGTTGGTTCATTGATTATTCCAGAATCTGATGGCAGCGGGGAAGAAGCTGTCCTTGTGTCTTTAGGCTCCTGTTCCTTTTTCCTGATGGTAACAGAATGAAGAGGGCATAGTCTGGGTGGTGGGGAGCCTTTGAGGATAGAGGCTGCTTTTTTAAGACATTGCCTCATGTAGATGTTCTCAATGGAGTGAAGTCTGGTGCCTGTAATATCTCTGGTCGAGTTAACAATCCTCTGGAGCTTATTGTTCTGAGAATTGTCGCATCCATACCAGGCAGTGATGCAACCAGCCAGAATCCTCTCCACTGTACACCTGTAGAAGTTTACAAGAGACTTCGGTGCCATACTGAATCTCCTCAGACATCTCACAAAGTATAGCTGCTGGCGAGCCTTCTTTGTGATTGCATCAACATGGAGGCTCCAGGACAGATCTTCGAAGATGTTGACACCCAAGAATTTGAAGTTCTTGACCCTCTCCACTATTGAGCCCTCGATGAGGACTGAGTTGTGATCCCCTGACTTCCTCCTGAAGTCCACAATCATCTCCTTGATTTTGCTGATGTTGAGCGCAAGGTTATTGTCATTACACCATTCAACAAGCTGATCTATCTCCTTCCTGTGCGCTTCCTTATTGCCATTTGTGATTCCGCTGACAACTGTGATGTCATTGGCAAATTTGGAGATAGCATTGGAATTATGGCTGGTCTCAGAGTCATGGGTGTATAATGAGTAGAGCAGTGGGCTGGGGGTGGGGGTGGGGGTCACCTGTGTTGATCATCAGCGAGGAAGAGATGTTGTTTCCAATTCATACTGGGTGCAGAGGGGTGTACAGAAGCCTAGACTTTGTAGCTTTTTGACCAGCACTGAGGGAATAAAGGTGTTGAAGACCAAGCTGTAGTTAATGAAGAGCAGCCTTATGTATGAATTGCTGTTTTCGAGGTGATCCAGAGCTGAGTGGAGAGACAGCAATATTGCATCTGCTGTCGAGTGATTATGATGATGGACAAATTGCAGTGGGTCCAGATCTTTGCTTAGCAGCCTCTCAAATACCAGAGGACATGTGTACAAAGTGAAGGGAGGGAGGGAGGAATGTTTAGGAGGAGACATCAGGGGTAAAATTTTTTTATAATGAGAGTTGTGGGTGCCTGGAATGCATTGCCAGGAGTGGTGATGGAGGCTGAAACATTAGGGAGCATTTAACAGACTCGTAGGAACATGGTTGAAAGAAAAATGGAGGGTTATGAGATAGGAAGGATTTAGTTTTTTTAGTTTTTTTTTGTTAGGTATATATAGGTCAGCACAACATTGAGAGCTGAAGAGCCTATACTGTGCTGTGGTATTCTATCTGCCTATTCAAGGACAATGTTAAATCAAATGGGAGAACAGACAAAGTAGCAAAGTCTTGATATGGCCCAGAGGACCAAGCATCTTTCAGGATCCAGCAGCAGGAGGTGATACAGGAGCCTGAAGATGAGCACCTAACTTCTCAGACATCAGATTTCTGAATGGACAATGAACCACAGGCACTATCTCACCCTCTTATTTTGCACCAATTTACTTATTTATAAATGTAATTTATAGTAATATTTGCTCCTGCATTGCTGCCACAAAACAACACATTTTTTTTGACATGTTCATGACAATCAAATCTGATTCTCATGGGGAGAAGGCAGGCAGTGGGACTGCATGGGGAAATGGATCAGTTAATGATTAAATGATGAGGTAGACTCAATGGGCTGAATAGCCTATTTCTACTTCTACGTCTGATGGTTTTATGGTGTTATCGTGGGGGGGTGTTATCAGGGTGCAAAGAACAATTTTCCTTTTTGTACATATTTTTTGAAAATAAAGTCTATTTTTGAAAAATAATATTGTAGCCCAAGAGAACCATTAAAGATGAAAGGCAAACATTCTCTTGCCCTCAACTTTTATCACCATCGTTCTCCCTGTCTGGGGTCACCACCTGATCTTGGCCATAGCAACACCACAGCTCCTTTCTGCTCTAATGTCCTGGCATCACCACCCAGTGGATGCACAGAGTTCTCTCCCCCACCCCAAGTTCTTCCCAACCCCCAACACCTTCAACTCCCAGTCAACCCAAAATCCCCAGTTTTCCCCACCCCCCCCAAATATTTCCCTATCTTCCAATTCTACCGACACCCACAGTTCTCTCTCACCCACTGTAGTCCTCCACACCTTCCAATTCTTCCTCAGCACTTCACCCCCCCAACAGTCCTCTCCAACCCCGAGTTCTCTCACAGTTCTCCCTCACTCCCCACTGTTCTCCCTCCACCCTGCCCCGTTCTCCCCACCCCCATCCTCTCCCACCCCTGCAGTTCCCCGTTCTTCACCCCACTCCCTCAGTTCCTCCATTCTTCCCCAGTTCTCCCCGGTCTCTCCCTCCCCCCCTCGCACCACCTCCACCCAATTCTCCCCCCCCCCACCACCTCCACCCAATTCTCCCCCCCCTCCCACCACCTCCACCCAATTCTGCCCCCCCACCACCTCCACCCAATTCTCCCCCCCTCCCACCACCTCCACCCAATTCTCCCCCCTCCCACCACCTCCACCCAATTCTCCCCCCCTCCCACCACCTCCACCCAATTCTCCCCCCTCCCACCACCTCCACCCAATTCTCCCCCCCTCCCACCACCTCCACCCAATTCTCCCCCCATCACCTCCACCCAATTCTCCGCCCCCCCACCACCTCCATCCAATTCTCCCCCCCTCCCACCACCTCCACCCAATTCTCCCCCCTCCACCCAATTCTGTCCCCCCTCCCACCACCTCCACCCAATTCTGCCCCCCCTCCCTCCACCTCCACCCAATTCTCCCCCCCTCCCTCCACCTCCACCCAATTCTCCTCCCCTCCCACCACCTCCACCCAATTCTCCCACCACCTCCACCCACCCTCCCCCCCACCACCTCCACCCAATTCTCCCCCCCTCCCACCACCTCCACCCAATTCTCCCCCCTCCACCCAATTCTGCCCCCCCTCCCACAACCTCCACCCAATTCTCCCCCACTCCCACCACCTCCACCCAATTCTCCCCCCCCACCACCTCCACCCAATTCTCCCACCCTCTCACCACCTCCACCCAATTCTCCCCCCCTCCCACCACCTCCACCCAATTCTCCCCCCCCTCCCACCACCTCCACCCAATTCTCCCCCCCACCACCTCCACCCAATTCTCCCCCCCTCCCACCACCTCCACCCAATTCTCCCCCCCCTCCCACCACCTCCACCCAATTCTCCCCCCCTCCCACCACCTCCACCCAATTCTCCCCCCCCTCCCACCACCTCCACCCAATTCTCCCCGCCCTCCCACCACCTCCACCCAATTCTCCCCCCTCCACCCAATTCTCCCCCCCACCACCTCAACCCAATTCTCCCCCCCACCACCTCCACCCAATTCTCCCCCCACCACCTCCACCCAATTCTCCCCCCCACCACCTCCACCCAATTCTCCCCCCCACCACCTCCACCCAATTCTCCCCCCACCACCTCCACCCAATTCCCCCCCCACCACCTCCACCCAATTCTCCCCCCCCCACCTCCACCCAATTCTCCCCCCCCTCCCACCACCTCCACCCAATTCTCCCCCCCCTCCCACCACCTCCACCCAATTCTCCCCCCCCTCCCACCACCTCCACCCAATTCTTCCCCCCCTCCCACCACCTCCACCCAATTCTTCCCCCCCTCCCACCACCTCCACCCAATTCTTCCCCCCCCTCCCACCACCTCCACCCAATTCTTCCCCCCCCTCCCACCACCTCCACCCAATTCTTCCCCCCCCTCCCACCACCTCCACCCAATTCTTCCCCCCCCTCCCACCACCTCCACCCAATTCTTCCCCCCCCTCCCACCACCTCCACCCAATTCTTCCCCCCCCCTCCCACCACCTCCACCCAATTCTTCCCCCCCCTCCCGCCACCTCCACCCAATTCTTCCCCCCCCCTCCCACCACCTCCACCCAATTCTTCCCCCCCCCACCACCTCCACCCAATTCTTCCCCCCCCTCCCACCACCTCCACCCAATTCTTCCCCCCCCTCCCACCACCTCCACCCAATTCTTCCCCCCCCTCCCACCACCTCCACCCAATTCTTCCCCCCCCCTCCCACCACCTCCACCCAATTCTGCCCCCCCCCTCCCACCACCTCCACCCAATTCTTCCCCCCCCCTCCACCCAATTCTTCCCCCCCCCTCCCACCACCTCCACCCAATTCTTCCCCCCCCTCCCACCACCTCCACCCAATTCTTCCCCCCCCTCCCACCACCTCCACCCAATTCTTCCCCCCCCCTCCCACCACCTCCACCCAATTCTTCCCCCCCCCTCCCACCACCTCCACCCAATTCTTCCCCCACCCCCTCCCACCACCTCCACCCAATTCTTCCCCCCCCCTCCCACCACCTCCACCCAATTCTTCCCCCCCTTCCCACCACCTCCACCCAATTCTTCCCCCCCCTCCCACCACCTCCACCCAATTCTTCCCCCCCTCCCACCACCTCCACCCAATTCTTCCCCCCCCTCCCACCACCTCCACCCAATTCTTCCCCCCCCCTCCCACCACCTCCACCCAATTCTTCCCCCCCCCTCCCACCACCTCCACCCAATTCTTCCCCCCCCTCCCACCACCTCCACCCAATTCTTCCCCCCCCCTCCCACCACCTCCACCCAATTCTTCCCCCCCCCTCCCACCACCTCCACCCAATTCTTCCCCCCCCCCTCCCACCACCTCCACCCAATTCTTCCCCCCCCCTCCCACCACCTCCACCCAATTCTTCCCCCCCCCTCCCACCACCTCCACCCAATTCTTCCCCCCCCCTCCCACCACCTCCACCCAATTCTTCCCCCCCCCTCCCACCACCTCCACCCAATTCTTCCCCCCCCCTCCCACCACCTCCACCCAATTCTTCCCACCACCTCCACCCAATTCTTCCCCCCCCTCCCACCACCTCCACCCAATTCTTCCCCCCTCCCTCCCACCACCTCCACCCAATTCTTCCCCCCCCCCTCCCCCCCCCCTCCCACCACCTCCACCCAATTCTCTCCCCCCTCCCCCGCCGAGGCGTGCCCGACGTAACTGTGAATGCTATCCCCGCCTCTGGGAACAGGGCCATGGAGAAGCGAAGCTGGGGGTTTCGGCTGCCTGCTTTTTAGAGGTGGGTCGGGGGGAGCTTAGGCTTGCGGCTGGCTGGCTGCCTTGAGGAGGTGGGTCGGAAGTGGGGAGCCAGAGGCAGCCAGCGCAGGAAGGGAAGCCATGTGCTGGGCGAGCTGCACGCCCTCAGCCCCGGCACTGATGCTGTGAGAAACGGGACGGCGGCGGACCCCGAGAGGACCAGGAGCCGTGGACGGAGCACTGGGCTCGGCCGTCCGTCGGTGAGTACTTGCGGGGAGCTTGCCTGCCCCCTCCTCGTGTGATCAGAAGGAGCCGAACTTCACTCTCCCCACCCCAGACCCGCCTTCCAAGCCGGTACCAACGCCGATGCCGCACAACAAAGGAGGGCGCCCGGTCCCTGTGTGCGCGTTGCCGGAGGACCAGAGTGCCTCCTGTCAAATGCACGGCGAGCTCGCACACCTGCCCCCCGGACACGAACCCTGCCTTGCTCGCCGGCCGCTGGGTTCGTAGGTATTGCACACCACGCTCCATATTCGGGCAGGCGTGCGGGCTGGCTCCGGGGGTGCCGTTCCTCGCTCCAGTTCATCGCCCCCGCTCTCGTCTCTCCGCCGCAGCGTGGTCTTGTTCTGCCCCGGCGTGAGTTCGTCTTGGAGCGCCCTTCATTTCCCTGCCCTGGCTGTGGAGGAAGAGGAACCAGGGGACTGAAGCGGCTGTTGGGCCAGTCACACCCATTGCGGCCTTTGCTGAACTCTCAACAGGGGCTCGGGGTTGGGGATGGGGGGGCTGTGGAATGAGCCTCTCCAGGAAGCTCTAGAGACCGATAAGACATGAGACTCGGGTTCTGACGGTGCCTGAAACTGAATGGGAATGATGCTCCGGGCTTGCTGGCGTCCGCACTCCTGTCGGGGGGACGTCCTGGGACCCTCCATTGTCTTAGTCCTTGACTCTGCCAAGCTGAGGCCACCCGCACATTGGAGGAACAACTCCTCATTTCAGTCTGGGCACCCTCCAACCGGAGGGCACTAACATCTCCCCCCTCCACCCCTTGTCCCAGCTCTTCCCCCCCCTCTTTTCACAGAGCCAAAATTAATTCTCACCTTCCCTCTTATGTCCACTTGTCACCTTTTGCCTGTTGGCTTGTACTACTCCCTCTCCCAGTCTTCCCCTTTCTCCCCAGCCTTCTGGTTCTCTTTTTTAACTCATACCTTGAGGAAGAGCTCTGACCCGAAACGTGGGTCACGTACCTTGCCTCCTACATGAATGCTGCGAGATCTGCTGAGCTCCTCCTGTATGTCTGCGTTTTTGTTCTCTCCCGGGTCGGTACTCCTTTGTGATTAGCAGTGCTCCTCCAGTTCTGAATTCACCATACCCAAAATCATCTTTGCTTGTCCCAAACCCTGTCATTGCTTCTTCCCAACAAAGTTTTTCAAGCTGATGAACCAAGTATTTTGCTGCAACATGATGGAGGAACTCAGCAAGGCAGGCAGAATCGTGGAGTTCCTCCAGCTTTCTGTTACTCCAGTTTTCCAACATCTGTTGTCCCTTGTGTTCAGAGACTAGCTCTTTGACATTGTTCCATTGTTCCAGTGTCTCCTGGTGCACTGGCACCCATTTGACTTTTGCCCTTGTTTTATTCAAGACGTGTTATCAATAGAGATTGTTGGCCTACACTAGAATTGTAACTACAAGAGTGGTGTTTGTTGGTTATTTCCATGACCCAAGAATGTACTTAAAGAATCCACCTTACAAAAGGAAAGGAGTTGAACAAAATGAAGGGATTGGCTGATAAAAGTGCTTATCTTTATTTCACTGATCTATATCAACAAGTCTGATACAGACATTAAAATGAGAGATTAAAAAGGCAGATGCTTGGCAGAGACTGGACATTTTTAAAGATTTAATCATGGGTGCATTGTGGGTGCTGCTGATAATGCTGGCATTTGTTATCCCTGCCTCATTGCACTGAGGTTCTATGCTGACCTGTTTGGTTAGGAGTCAGACAAGGCTATAAGGTAAGGACCAGGGACTCCCGATCCAAGGGACCTTTGATGAATGGTTGTTTTTGACAATAGTTTGGAAGTTTCAGGGTTCCAATTTTTTTTTCTGCTCTCAGGTTTTATTTAGTCACAGAGTCACGCAATGTGGAACCCTTCATCCCAATTCAATTATACTGTCCAATTTGCACAAGCCCCACCTATCTGTGTTTGGCTGATATCCCTTTAAACCCATCCTATCCTTGTATCCATTTCTTAAATGTTGCAATAGTCCCTGCCTTAAGCACCTCCCCAGACAGCCCATTCCATGCACCCACCACTTTAAAAAGAAAATTTACCCCTCAGGTTCCTGTTAAATTCCACCCTCCCCCTCCCTCCAACTTTTGCCATAAATCTGTTTATTTAATCTGGAGAGATCGTCCAGTGAGGCTGTTTGGGTGGAATTGAGGGGTGAAGGAGGCATGAGGGTGCTAATAGGGGTGTATTACAGACCACCAAATGGGCCAAGAAAATTAGAGGAACACATTTGTAGGGAGATAACGTATAACGTATATGTGTGAGAATCATAAGGTAGTGATCATGGGAGATTTTAACTTCCCTCGCATTGATTGGGATACCCATACAGTTAGAGGGCTGGATGGGCTAGAGTTCGTTAAATGTGTTCAAGATTGTTTTCTAAATCAATTAGTAGAAGAACCGACTCGGGACGGTGTAATACTAGATCTCCTGTTAGGGAATGAGCTAGGTCAGGTATCGGACATTAATGTTGGAGAACAAATTGGGTCTAGTGATCATAACTCTGTTAGTTTTCAGGTAGTTTTAGGGAAGAGCAAGGAGGGGCCTAAAGTTGAGGTTCTGGATTGGAGAAGAGCAAATTTCGAAGGAATAAGAAGGGATTTGGGGAGTATTGAGTGGGACAGGATATTTTCAGGTAAGGATGCAAATGAAAAATGGAGGATATTCAAAAAAGAAATTTTGCGGGTACAGAGTAGATATGTCCCAGTGAGGATCAAAGGAAAGGCTGGAAGTCATAGGGAGGCTTGGTTTTTGAGAAATATTGGAAATTTGGTTAGGAGAAAAAGGGAGGTGTACAAGAGGTAAAAAGAGCAGGGAGCTGAGAGTTTGAAGGAGGACTACAAGGAGTGTAGAAGGAATCTTAAGAAAGAAATTACAAAGGCCAAAAAAAGGCACGAAAAGGCTTTGGCAGACAGAGTAAAAATAAATCCAAAGGGTTTCTATAGGTACATTAAATGTAAAAGATTAGTGAGGGATAAAATTGGACCCCTTGTAGATAGCGAAGGTAGGCTGAGTGAGAAGTCAGAGGAAATGGGGGAAATTATGAATGATTTTTTTGCCTCGGTATTCACTAGGGAAAAAAATATTGAACCAGTTGAAGTAAAGAAAAATAGTGGGGAGGTAATGAAGCATATAAGGATAACCGAGGAGGTAGTGATGGCTGTGTTGAAAAAGATAAAGGTGGATAAATCTCCGGGACCGGACAAAATATTCCCAAGGACACTCAGGGCGGCTTGTGGACAGATAGTGGGGCCATTAACAGAGATATTTAGGATGTCACTGGTCATGGGGGTAGTGCCAAAGGATTGGAGGGTGGCGCATGTGGTTCCGCTGTTTAAGAAAGGGTCCAAATGTAAACCTGGGAATTATAGGCCCGTAAGTTTAACGTCTGTGGTGGGTAAGTTGATGGAAAGTGTTCTGAGGGATGGTATTTGCAAATATTTGGAGGTACAGGGATTGATAGGGAGTAATCAGCATGGTTTTGTCAGGGGTAGATCATGTTTGACAAACTTGATTGAGTTTTTCGAGGGGGTTACAAAAAAGGTTGATGAAGGGAAAGCTGTGGATGTTGTCTATTTAGACTTTAGTAAAGCTTTTGACAAAGTTCCCCACAGGAGGTTAGGAAAAAAGGTGGAGGCATTAGGTATAAATAAGGAGGTCGTGAAATGGATTCAGCAATGGTTGGATGGGAGGTGTCAGAGAGTAGTGGTAGAAAATTGTTTGTCCAATTGGAGGCCGGTGACTAGTGGGTCCTGGGTCCACTATTGTTTGTTACATATATATTAACGATCTGGAAGTAGGGTGGAGAATTGGATAAGCAAGATTGCGGATGATACAAAGATTGGTGGTGTTGTGGACAGTGAGGAAGATTACCATAGGTTAAAAGGTGATTTAGGAAGGCTGGAAGTGTGGGCTGAGAAATGGCTGATGGAATTTAATACAGATAAGTGTGAGGTGTTATATTTTGGAAAGGCAAATCTAAATAGGTCATATGCATTAAATGGTAGGTTATTGAGATGTGCAGAGCAACAAAGGGATTTAGGAGTGATGGTAAATAGTACCCTGATGGCTGATACTCAGGTAGATGGTGTGGTGAAGAAGGCATTTGGAATGTTGGCCTTCATAAATCGGAGTATTGAATTCAAGAGTAGGGAGGTTATGATGAAATTGTACAAGGCATTAGTGAGGCCAAATTTGGAGTACTGTGTACAGTTTTGGTCATCAAATTATAGGAAAGATATAAACAAAATAGAGAGAGTACAGAGAAAGTTCACGAGAATGTTGACAGGATATCAAGGTTTGTGTTACAGGGAAAGGTTGTGCAGACTAGGGCTTTTTTCTCTGGAGCGTAGAAGATTGAGGGGGGACTTGATAGAGGTGTTTAAGATTTTAAAAGGGACAGACAGAGTAAATGTGGATAGGCTTTTTCAATTAAGAGTGGGGGAGATTCAAACTAGAGGACATGGTTTAAGATAGAAGGGGGAAAATTATAAGGGGAACATGAGGGGAAATTTCTTTATGCAAAGGGTGGTGGGGATGTGGAATGAGCTTCCGGCAGACGTGGTTGAGGCGGGATCATTGGTTACATTTAAGGATAGACTGGATAGTTACATGGAGAGGAGAGGACTGGAGGGGTATGGACCGGGTGCTGGTCAGTGGGACTAGGAGGGTGGGAATTTATATACGGCATGGACTAGAAGGGCCGAACTGGCCTGTTCTGTGCTGTAAGTGGTTATATGGTTAAATTATTCTGCTTCGGCTGCTCTTGCGATAATGTGGTCGAGAAAGCTTCACACCCTTCAGCCCACATTGGTTCAGAATCCTTCCGTTCCTTGCCCATTCAAATGCCTGCCTGAGCGACTTGAAAGTCATGTCTGTACCTGATTCCACCATCACCTGCAGTAGCAAGTTTCAGATACTATTTTGATACTATAAGGTACAAATACTATTTATTGTCATGTAATATTGCTTGAAATGGCCTTTAGGTTGCCATAAGGAAAACAAAGATTCATCATTAGCATTGCCCAGTGTCCCTTCCAATCAAAGAAAGAAAAGCAAAAGAGAGTTTCCCCCAGAATGTGGGGTCTTCTGCAGCCACACAAGACTCCAGTTCATTTCAAGCCATCAGCAACCGGAGCCCGGATCCAAACCTCTGACATGATGAGGGTTACCAAAATGCCCTGGTGCTGAAGGCTTCCTATGTGGCTGCAGAGACTGCACAGACACTTGGCCATTCTGAGAGGGGCTCTGGTTTGCTTGTAAGGGGCACCTGGTCAATACTAATGAAAAATCTTTGTCTGCCTTACGGCAGACTAAAGGCAATTTTGTGTAATATATTTCTGTTTTATTACATGACAAATAGTATCCATTTTAAGATGCTGGAGATCTGGGGTTTACGTGGATGCAGGAGGTAATATAGTGGCAAGAGCAGGATACTACTCAAATGACGAAACAGCAGACCGCAGGAACTAAGTTGCAGAGAAAGGATAAACAGGTGAGGACTTATTCCCTGGAGTGGAGAAGAATGAGGGGAGATTTGATTGAGGTTTACAAAATTATGAGGGGATAGATGGTGTAGGGTTTTTTCAACTGAGGTGAGGTGAGATGAGTCTTGGAAATAGGTTAAAGGTGAAAGGGGAGGAGTTTAAAAGGAAACAGTAGGGGAAGTATCTTAATGTAGAGAATGGTTTGAGGGTGGAACGAGCTGCCAGTTGAAATGGCAAATGTGGACTTGATTTAGACATTAAAAATTTAGGTCGATGGGAGGGGTATGGAGGAGTATGGTCCGGGTGCAGGTCATTGGGTCTAGCAGAATAATAGGGCCGAAGGGCCTGTTTTTGTGCAGTTGTGTTCTGTGACAGCTGGGCACTATGTTTAGAATCTTGAGTTTGGAAGGTCTATTGAGATAAAGTACATAAATCTTTTTGAAAAAAAATCAAAGATAACAGCAGGTGATTCATTTCCTTTTCAGTAACTACAATGACATGTTGAGTTCAAAATTTTAGTCTGATATTATTCATTTAAATTGCATTTCTGCTGTACAATGGATGAACACTGAGTCTGGCATCTCTGAATGTTTGAACTCTTATTGAAGAATAGCAATTCACATAGTTGGTTTAAGTGCTAATATTCTGTTTGGGCACACCCCAACTGGATGGAATTAACATTGATTCCTCCGGTTTCTGTTGGAGCACTCCCCGTTCTCCCTCTCCTCCCTATCCCTCTGTCTCCTTTACTCCAGCTCTCTATCCCTATTCTTCTCCATTCACAGAGCCTTCCCCCCTCTCCCCCATTTACTGTGTGCCCTCCCTCCCTTATCCCACCTATGACCTCCTGCTGATGGGCCTGTGCTTCTCCCCCCTGCCCACTCCCCCCCCACCATTTTATTCAGACACCTGCCTACATTTTGATGAAGGGTCTGTCCAAAACATTGGTAATGTATCTTTATCTTTCCTATATTTTAAAAAAAACTGTTTGACTTGAGTTTCCCCAGCTTTGTGTTTTTTAACTTCAATCGCGGTGTCCACAGACTTGCGTGTTTCAGTCTGCACTTAATTTTTTTTTACAAAAAGTAGACTTTATTAACAATAAATTATTTACAAAAGGAAAACCATTCGAAGTCTCTTCCTACCCTTTGTGTCATATCCATACATTTCCAACACTGTACATTGTTACATTCAATTCTATTTACACCATTACCACCACTGTGGCACCTTGTCACTTCTTCCCTCCACACCCCACTTCTGTTGTTTGAGGGGCTTCCCCTCAGTCTCAGCCCCTCAATGCCTGGTAATGGGAGGGCTGGAGATTGTGATCCTTACCCTCACATTAACTGAATCCAGTCATCATGTTATAGCTGTAGAAGACATTAATGCAGGGGTAGCCAACCTTTTAATTATTAATTTAGACATTCAGCATGGTAACAGGCCATTTCAGCTCACAATTCAGTGCTGTCCAATTAAGACCTGGTACGTGCTCGTGTGCCAAAGTGGCCTGTAACTGCTGTATGTCTAAATTAATAATTAAAAGGTTGGCCAATCCTGCATTCATGAGACCATGCTTGAAGAATTGTGCTCAATCTTGATCAAACCACCATGGGCAAGACCGCTTTAAGCTGGACAGGGCGCACAAAAGATTCACGAGAAGGTTGCCTGGATAGATGGAGTTAGAAGAATAGGCTGGGACTTTCCTCCTCAGAGTGTAGGAGCCTGAGGATTGACCTGAAAGAGGTTTATCAAATCATGAGAGGTGTGGATAAGGTAAATAATCATATTGTTTTACCCAGAGTTAGTTAATCTAAAGATAAAAGATTTAAGATGAAAGGAAAAGATTTAATAGGGACCAGAAGGCTACTTTTTCACCAGAGGGTGGTGGTTCCGTGGAATGAGCTGCCAGAGGAAATGATAGAAATGGGTACGACTGTCATGTTGAAAACTCATTTCGACAGGTCCAAGCTCAGGCTTGGTGAGCATAGATAATTGGGCTGGGGCCTGTTTCTATGCTGTATACCTCTGACACCCAAAGAATGTTGTTGTCTGACTCTGGGCACACAAGTATTGATGGACAGAGCAAATAAGCCATGGTATGTGCTTAGGAACAAAATAAAACCTGGTCTGGAATCTTCCTGATCTTGGTTACAATGATGCAAAGTAACTTGGCTGCAAGTGTCTGAGTGTCCACCATTTTGTTCAGGTGCTTTCCTCAAGCCTCAGAATCAGAATTTATTGTCATGAAGAAGTCATGAAACTTGTTGCTTTGAAGCAGCATCATATAGGGCAAACATTCATATAAACCACCTTAATAAAAATAGTGCACGAAAAGTCAAAGAAAGGTAATGCCTTTGATTCATTGATCAGTCAGGAATCTGATGGCAGCAGGGAAGAAGCCTGAAACGTTGGTTATGTATCTTTGATATGTAAACTGTTTGTCCAGCTGAGTTTCTCCAGCTTTTGTGTTTTTACTGCAAATGTCTGAGGCCTGGTTTGATGTAATTAATTTAAAAACACATAGAAATGCTGGAGGAACTCAGCTGGTCTTGCCTCTAATTTCAAAACTGCTGCTTGCAATATGCTTTGGAACAGTTTTCCTGAAGACCGAGGATAGGAATGTTCTCCACTTAATTCCATAAATCCCAAATAGTCCTGCATGCGAGGTAAACGAGAACTGCTGAGCTGGAGGCTCTTGGCATATCGGACAGCATTCATGGGAAGGAAAAGGTCGGCAAAGTTTTGGGCCTGAGGCCTTCATCAAGAATGGGAGAGACAGGTAGAGGGAGGAAGTGGGTGGGTGAAGAAAAATGAGAGAATGAATAACACAGGAGTATGTAAAGAAGAGACTGGAACAGTGGAACCAGATAGAGGTGAGTTACCTAAAATAACGAAACTTGATGTTCATGCTATTAGGTTTAAGGCTGTCCAAGAGGAATAGGATGTTTTCATTTAGGGATACAGCACGGTAACAGGTCCTTCTGGTCCACGAACCCATGCTACCAAAATGCACCTATGTGATTAGTTAATCTAATCCCGTACATCTTTGGAACGTGGGAGGAGACCTGAGCATCTGAGGGAAATCCACATGGTTATGGGGAGAGCGTACAAACTCCTTGCAGACAGCACTGGTTTCGAACCCAGGCAGCTGGCACTGCAATAGCATTATGCTAATCATGCCCTGTTGTTACTTACCCTGACAATGGATGCAGATCACTCGGGTTCCTGGAGATGTGATGGGAATTGCCGTAACTTAGAAGTCTGGTGTGGATTTGGGTATAGAAAGATGCCATGCTGAAGTTCGGAGTTGTATACCACTTGAGAAAATTACTTGTACTGTAATTTAAAAGAAAAATATAAATTTTGGAAGCTATGGGGCCCTTATTTACAAAACAGGAGTGTTAATATTTAAACGAAGCTCTGATATTCCCTTTCTCCTCAAGGTCTTATAATATATTATAAGAGACTTTAACGTAATAGGCACCCCTGTTGAAGGTCTTTTGTTCTGTTCTTACTCATCTTCTTTTGCAGGGGGATAGAAGTGGGGGAGGGGGGTGGTTTCTTAATTTTATTTTTTATATACCATGTATTTGTATTGTTTTGAATTATCTTTAATTATGTGGTTTTATTGTGTGGTTTTAATCTAATAAATAAAAAAAGAGTTATGATGAGAATCAAACTCCGAGTGGAGAAGGCCAATGGCGGGCAGCCCATTGTGGGAATGGGAAGGGGAGTTGGAATAGTATCCAGTTGGGAACACCAGATGGCCATTCTGGACAGGGTGCTGTATGAAACATGGGCCAAGTCTTGAACTTGATCTCCCTGACGCAGAGGAGGCTGTGTCTGGAGCAGAGGGCAGTGGACGAGGCAAGCAGAGGTGTACGTGAATCTTAGCCTTGTCTAGAAGGGCTGTTTAGATGCCTGGATGGTGGTGAGGGAACAAGTGGAGTCAAGTGGAGCTCCACATTGCTAGCATCTGTAGGTCTCTTGTGTTTCAATATTTTCACTCTCAATAGTATGTGATTGCAGTTCTCTACAGTCGCACTATGGGGTGAGGTAAGAAATGTGTATAGGGCTGGCAGGGACTTGATAGACTGAATGGCCTCTTTTTTTGCACTATATTCTCTAAATTCACTGATTTCTGCAGATGATGGCAATAATACCACAGAAGAGAACCAGGAGAACATTATGGCTTCAGAATTTCCACCTTTGTTGATCAAATTGCTTTCAGATTTACTTTTTTTTGTCTTTACTCATTTTCATGGATCCAGAAGTCCGAGCCACTCCAGCATTTATTTCTCATCCCTGAATTCCCCTGAAGCTGGTGCCGAGCCCCATTCTTGCAGTGCAGATGGTGAGAAGTTCTTGGTCCAGACCAGTGAGGGTGGTGCTTTCCCAAGATGGGATGAGGGATGTGTGACCTGGTGCTGGTGGGGTCCCTGTGATCTTGCTGTCCTCTTTGGTGGCTGGTGGATTTGGAGGGGCATGAGCCAGTAACCGAGGGGAGGAGTGTCTTACGCTGGTGCGTGGGGTGGCCAATAAAGTCACTAGCTTTTGTCCTGCTCAACATTGAGCATTTTTGGAGCTGCGATCATTCAGGGAACCAGAGCAGAGATGATGCAGTGGAACAGCTGGTGCCTCACACCCATCATTGCTCAGATTCAAAATGGGCCCAGAATATGCAGAATTTGCATGCTCCTTCTCTGTGCCCCTTGATTTACCCAGAAACTTCATCCAACATTCTAAAAACACCCTTAGGGTTAGTAGGATAAGTGGCAGCTATACATAACTCCTTAATGTGCAGGTCTTGGGAATGAGGGGAGAAGAACATGGATTGGGTGGGGGGGGGGGGGAGGGGTTCATGGTTAATTTGCTGCTTAATATAAAAGACTGTGAACTGAAAAGCCTATTCCTGTAATACACAATGTTGGAGAAACTCAGTTGGTCAAAAAGTGTCCTTTATATAGTAAAGAAAAAAAAGTACATAACTGACATTTTGGGCTCGAGCCCTTCATCAAGCTATGGAAAAATGTACGAATTAAAAAGGTAAGGGAGGAGGTGTGGTCACAAAGGTAGGAAGTTATAGGTTGGGAAGAGAGCGGAGGGCACAGCAGTAAGCAAGGGGAGGAGGGATGGCTGGGTGGATAGAGAAGGAAGGGAGTTGGAGAACTATTGGGGGAAGGGAGGGGGAAAGAAGAGAAGGTTAGCAGAAACCAGAGAAGTTGATGTTAATGCCATCTGGCTGGAGAATACCCAGAGCGTAAAAATCAGGTGTTGTTCCTCCAGTCGACGGGTGGTCTTGGTGGGCTAGTACATTTGAGTGTGGGAGTGAACACGGAACTGAAATGGTTGGCTGCTAGGAGGTTCCTGACACTGGTGCGGACAGAGCAAAGGTGCTCAGGGAAGTGATCTGCCATCTGACATAGAAAAGGCCACAAAGGGAGCACTGGGCGCAGTAAATCCGTGAATACACAGTAAAGTGTTACTTCATTTGAAAGGTCTCTTTGGGGCCCAGAACTGTTGTGAGGGAGGAGGTGTGGGCGTAAATGTGACAGCTCTATGGTCACAGGGAAAGATGCCCGGCGGGAGGGGTCAATTGGTGGGGATGGATGAGTGCACGAGAGAGCCTGTTCCTGTGCAATACACGCTATAATCCATTACTTGCAATGTGACTTTGCATTGAGCCAAGCACCCTCTTCACTGGTTGGAAACTCATGAAGTCCTTGAAGTAAAAATTTCTTAATCCACTCTGGCCAATAATTACATCTTGAAACTGAGCCATCTCTTAATGAGCAGGATTGTGTGTCAACAGAGTGTTTATGACAAAATGTTTGTTTCAAAGAAACTTTGGATAAATGCATGTCCACAGGATCGTGGCCTGCAAGGCTGAGATGCTAAGCCTTGGTGAGTAGAATAAAGATGGAGAAGAATGCAGCCGTCATGTTCATCTCTGGATGTCGATGGTGCCTCAGCTGCAGCACTGTCTTTAATTCTGCTTGACTCATGAGAGGAAGGTTAAATTTAATTTAGACATACAGCACACTAACAGGCCCTTTCTCCCCACGAGCCCGTGCCGCCCAACTGATCTTGAACCCCCAGTACGTTTTGAAGGGTGGAAGGGAATCTGAGCCCCCAGCAAAGACCCACACAGACACGGAGAGAACGTACAAACTCCTTATAGACAGTGCAGAATTTGAACCGCAGATCTGATTGGTGGCACTGTAACATCATAGCTGCTACATTAACCGTGCCGCCCGGGATGTGGAAGTGTTGCAGGGGTTCCTGAGAATGATCCTGGGATTAAGTAGAAGTTACAAAGATAGATTAGAGGAGCTGACGCAGTTTCTTTGTTTAAAGAGAAGCTTGAGGGGAGTTCTGATAAAGTCAGGGGTTATCATCATCAGTCCTCCCCATGGCCTCCTCTCTTTCCCCAGTGTGCAGCAACTTGGCAGGTGATCCAACGCACAGTGCTTTTGTCGAACTTTCTCTCCAATGCTTTGGAGAAGAACAACAGAGGTTGGGGAAACTACAAAGGGCCACTGTCGTGGCAACAGTGCTATGTAGCGGATTAGAGAATGAAGGTAATGATACATGGTCACGGAATGTGTGAATATGATGCCAAAGATGGCAAAAGGCTTTGCAAGGTTTTTCTTTGTACTTGGGTTTACCTTGAATTAATTGTATTTTTGGGAAAAAGAGTAAAATGAGACAAGGGTTGGTGTACTTAATGGTCAGTGTGCATTTTATGGGCTGAAAGGCCTGTGCTTCCTTCTGCCCCCTCTTCTCTCTTCCCCCCCCCCCCCCACACCACCCCCCCAACACACACCTCTATTCAGGCCTGTTTTTGCTCATGCCCAAGTCTGAAACATTGGTCACCCTTTCCTTCCTGCATTACCAGCTGAGTTTCTCCAGCATGTTTGCATGGAAGACTCCAGTGACGTGGGTCAGATGCTGCTTGCTGCACCTTTTTCACACAGAGGGTGGTAGAAATGGGTACAACTGTCATGTTCAAAATCCATTTTGACAAGTCCGAGGATAGGAAATGTTAAGAAGGAAATGGCTGAACTCAGGCTTGGTGAGCACGGATAGTGGGCTGAAGGGCCTGTTTCCATGCTGCAGACCTCTGACACCCAAAGAGTGTTGTTGTCTGACTCTGGGCACACAAGTACCCCATTTATTGATGGACAGAGCAAATATGCCATGGTTTATGTGCTTAGGAACAGTTCTAGGGCAGGTTTGTTTGGCTGAAGAGAGTGAGGGTTGGATGAATGTGTGGGTCTTCCCTGGGGGCTCTGATTCCCTTCCACCCATCAAAATGTACTGGGGGTTGAAGATCAATTGGGCGGCACGGGCTCGTGGAGCGAAAGGGCTTGAAAGTGTGCTGTATGTCTAAATTTAACTTAACCTTCCTCTCATGAGACAAGCAGAATTTATTTCATCATAAATAAGGCATGGATTCTAAGGGTAAACCGTGAAGTGCCAATCCAAAAGACATGAGAATGTTGAGGTTTCCAAAATGTGCAGGGAGTAGCATTGCGTAAACGAAGACTGGGAAACAAGGTTGAAAACCCAGCACAGTTAGAGGGATTGTTCTTCAAATAAAACATTAAATTTAGACATACAGCATAGGAACAGGCTCTTCTGGGCAAAGAGCCCGTGCCATCCAAATACCACAATGAACTGACAATCCCCATGTGTTTTGAACGGTGGGAGGAAACCCACACAGACATGGAGAGAATGTACAAATCCTTGCAGACAGTACTGATTCAAACTGAGTCACTGGAGCAATAATAGGGATGCACTAACTGCTGTGCTAACTGTCACCCTAATTTGAGTGAGTCCTCGGTCGTGAAGAATTTCCACGTGCAGAGAGTGGTTTAACTCTGAGCTGCAAGTTGGAAATAAAAGTGAGCAGGTCTGTGGAATTGGGTGAACGATGGCACATACATGGGGCTGAATGGCAGATGAAGGGTTAAATGACCTTCCCAGTTCCTGTGCCCCATTCCAGTTCACCAACCTTTCAAAATAATAGCTGTTAAACAGAATATAGTTGTTTCGTGTACACTTGTTACGCCATTATGATCGGCATGAGATCAATGTTTCATCCTGGATTCTGTGGGTATTGCCTTAAAATCCTTTTTCAAAGAGAATAGTATTTTTCAACCAGTGTAGTAGAGGTTCTGTTTTCCTGACACAGCCACAAAGAGCAGGGTATTGGAGTCATTGTGTTGGTGGGTAATGTGATACAGTTACTCTGGAATTAACTGGTTATGCCATGTCACATCTGGTTTGGAGCTGCATCGAGGACTAACTGGATGGTGTAAGCGACCACTTGTAAACTTGTTTTGCTTTTGCTCTGGAGCCAAGTTGATTAATTAAGCTGAGTTTGGAGGATTTAACATTTACACCACAATACTTCAATGCATACATACTGCAGCAGCTTCTGCAGATTTTGTTGTTTAATGTAAATACGAATGACCGAGATACTGACGGTTTCTTTGAATATGTCTAAAGGAGATTGCGTAGGTTTTTCCAGGATTTCTCATACGGGAGGGAACTGTTCAGAACTTTTGGAGAATATGCAAAATATTTTTGTTGCTCACTATTTGGTTAACTTCTTTTTCTTTATTCACTCCTGAAGAAACGGTCAGGTCTGAAACATCGACAGCCTTTTATTTCTCATGGATGCTGCATGACCTGCTGAGTTTCTCCATTGCTTTTGTGTTCTGCAATCAACGTGCCTCAAGTTGTGTTGGCATTTCGGGGGGGGAGGACTCAGCAAGCACCAAGCACCGGTTTTAGTGTTCAGTCTGCAACAGTGTGTGTGTCTGTTGGAGTGCAGCCCAAGGACACCTCCTCTTTGCTGAGTAATGTCTGAACAAGCACAGATCTCCAGTTCTGCGAAGACAGACCAGCTGTTGATGTTCGGCATGCTTCATTCACATTCTCTTCCTGGAGGTGATGGTATTGGTGCCAGGATGGCAGTTGGCTTTCTCCTCCAGGTCAGTTGTGCATTGACATGGTTGGAGCACTTTGCTTGATTCTGGAGTTGTTGGCATTGATGTCCATCAATTTATTCCAGAGCCAACCACACTGGCACCATGTCTGGGTCCAATCACAGCAGGAGGGAAATTCCATCAGCTGCCGGAGGTTATGAGTCACTGGAACGTCATTTTTATATCAGGCCTGCATGGGGTGATGTCATTGTTCATGCTACACTCCATTGGTCAGACCTGCAAGAGCTGATGTCATTGCTCGTTCTATGCCCCATTGGTCGGACTGCATGGTGTGATGTCATTGTTCATGCCATGCACCATTGGTGCGACTACATGGTGTGATATCATTGCTCATGTCATGCCCCATTGGTCATACTGCATGGAGTGATGTCATTGCTCGTCCCATGCCCCATATTGTTAGACTGCATGGGATGATGTCATTGCTCGTGCCATATCCCATTGGTCAGACTGAATGAGGGTGATGCCATTGCTCGTGCTGCACCCACCATCTTATGAAACATTGATCCACTCTCTGCCCTCTCATTTCATCGTTTATTGAACCACCGATCATTCCCTGCCCTCCTAAACTCCTGTCCTCATTTAGTGAATCACTGATCCATTCCCAACCTCCCAAACTCCTGTCCTCGATTAGTGAATCTCTAATCCATTCTCTGCCTTCCCAAACACCTGTCCACCTTTAGTGAATCACTGATCCATTCCCTGCCCTCCCAAGCACCTGTTCACGTTTATTACAGTACTATTTTCATCCCTTCCCTTTATCATGTTAATTTCAATCCAATTTCTCCCTCGCTTTACAATCTCTTTGGCTGATTTCTCCCCCCACTTCAAGTTTAAGTTTACCAAGATACAACATTAGAGGTTATTTTACAAGCAAGCCAATTATACATCTCGGTCAGAGTACAAGATCAGTTGATACGGAATAAGGGCAGCATAGTCTCATCATTTTGAGGTTCATTCAGGAGTCTGTTAACAGCAAGAAAGGAACTGTCCCTTAACCTGGTGATTTTGTGATCTCACACTTGTGAACCTATTCTTGACTGGAGGGTGTGAAGAAAGGGTAGCTGGGGAGGAATGCGTCTTCTAATATGTTGGTAGCTTTTCTGAGGAAGGTGGAAGGGAGGGTGTGTGTGATGGTGTGAGCCATGTTCACAATTCTCTGTGGTTCCTTGAGGTCTTGGATTGAGCCGTGCCTGTCCCATGCAATGATGCAGCCTGACAAGATGTGTTTATTAATGCAACAATGACTTTTAAAAAATCGATATTTTTATCTTGAATATATAGGACAGTACCCATAATATAAACAAAAAAAAAATGAAATGCTATCTCACACCCCTGGTTGGGAAACCCTGTTCCTGCTGAAGAAATTCCTCTGCATCTCTGTTCTAAGCAGACATCTTACAAGGCTGAATTTCATCAAGCATCTGCGTTGACATGGGTGGACCAGGACAGGTCACTGATGTTTCCACTGAGAACGCGAGACTGTCTACTATCTCCACCTCAGTACCTTTCATGTGGACTGGGAAGGCTCCAGAAGATAGCAAAAATAGCCAGGTCCTTTACCAGCTCTGACCTCTCATCCACTGCAGATATCTATGTGCACTGCAGATATCTATGTGAGACACTGCATCAAGAAGGTATCCAACATCATAAAGGACCCCCATCACCCTAAAGACCAGCACCTCTAGGTTTAACAACAGTCTTTTTTTTCCAACAGCAATCAGGCTCTTGAACCTCCCCTTGGGACTGCTCCAACACAGCAAAAGGTCTGTGTGCACCATTGCAAATCACTTTTTCCGCTCTGGATAAATGTAAATATATTTGCCTTGTGTATTTACTATCTCTTTTAATTCAATTAGTTTATGATTAAGTTTCTCATTACAAGTACCTACCTGTCGGGTAAGAATTTCAGAGCATCTGTACAATGTGTATGACAATCATCATCGATTACAGTTTAAAATCATTTTGACATGCATGTGGATAGGAAAGGTTTTGAGGAATATGGGTGAAATTCAGATAAACTGTAATTAAAAATGCAGAAATGATGGAGGATTTCTGCAGTTTGCCTGCTCTTTCACTTGTACTTTGAAGTCTGGCTCAGGCCCAAAACATTGGTAATATATCTTTGCTTCCTATGGATGCTGTGAGACCTGCTGAACTCTTCGAAAGGAATTCTGTGAGAGTCTCTCATGGATTTCCATCTGCACTACCTGCTGCTCTCAAGTTCGATGGCCCTGCCTTCACCCAGACTTGCGTTGGTTGGTTAATTAGGAAAATAGTGGGTTCTTTCTACGTTATTTCATTGTTTCCAGTATTATTGCCAGGATATTGTGCTTGGGTGTTTCTGAGAAGGTGAAAGACACAATGTATGCAGGGCTAATTACATTTGGAATATCAACACTGACAAATGGACTGTCATTGCCTCAAAGAAAATGTACTCTCTTCCAAACACAGTACACAGACATGCTGGAGAAACACAGCAGGTCACACAGCAGTCATGGGAAGTAAAGGATAACCTACGTTTCAGGCCTGAATTGGTTCCTCTTCCATCCTGAACTGTCTATGTAGTACTATACCCTGCAATGTTTGTCTTAATGCAGAACTACACCCTGTACTTGTGGCCTTAAAGAAAGGGGGAAAGAAGCTGGGAGGGGAGTCCTGAGGTGATGGGCGAGAAGATGGAGAGGCAAGTAGAGGGAGAAACCATGAGGAAGAGAAAGGGAAAAGAAAAATTAGAAAGGGGGAATAAAGCAGGATGATTAAATTTAAACATACAGCATTGTTACAGGTTCTTCCACCCTACGATCCTGTGCCCCCCAAATACATCCAATTGAGCAACACCATTTTTTTTGTGAAGGATGGGAGGAAACCAGAGCACCCGGGGAAAACCCATGCAGACATGGGGAAAATGTACAAACTCCTTACAGACAGCGCCGGATTCTAACCCGGGTCACTGGTGCCGTAATAGCTAACTATGACGCCCTGTTGTGATTAGTACAATGCTATTACAGTGCCAACAACCTGGGTCAGAATCCCCAAGTGTCAGGAGTTTGTATGACTCCCCACGTCTGCCTGGGTTTCCTCCGGGTGCTCCAATTTCCTCCCACATTCCAAAGATGTAAGGGGTTAGTAGTTTAATAGGTCACATGGGTGTATTAGGGTGGCGTGGCTTGTGGGCCAAAAAGGTCAGTTACCATGATGGATCTCTTAAAAAGCTGCTCCCATCAAAGAGATGCAGGAGTATCAGAGCCATCACCACCAGGCTGGGAACAGCATCTTCCCACGGACTGTGAGAATGCTGAACGATCAAAGGAACTGTTCAGACAAACCATCAGAGACTCTTGTATTCACAAAACAAAATTTATTTATTTGTTTATATGAAGACTTGTCCTGCATATATATCATTTGTCTGTATGTGTGTTATGTCTGGTTGTATGTATGTATGTATGTTTTGCAGCGAGGACCGGATAACTCTATTTTATAATCAGACGATTATAAACTTGATTAATACCACGCACTTATCAGAGTTAATTCTGTCTGTCATTTCTTGTTCCACTTTCCCAGTTCATCATAAATTCTCAGGACATGATCAAGTGTACTCTAGTACATTGAGTGAATCTAAGGAAGTAATTGCAGGAGTCCTGGCAGAGAGATTTGCTTCATCACTGAGCGTAGTTGAGATGCTGGAAGACTGCAGGTAGCTGATGTTGTGAATTTATTTTTATCAAGGCTGTCTGTTCAAGCCAGGGAAAGGCAGGCCAGTGAACGGAATGTCGGTCATGGGTAAGTTAATGGCGGGGATTCTGAGAGATAGGTGCTATTTTTTTTTTTTTTTTTTTTTTTTTTTTATTTTTTTTTAAATTTTTTATTTTTCACACCATAAATCACAATAGCCATGATATACACTTTTTCTTTTCCACACATTTACAGTGACTTTTTCTCCCTCCCCCCTCCCTCCTCCCAAGCCACCCCCCCATCCCTCCCCCCTCTCATCCATTTTAGTTATACAATCTAGGTTGCATTAATTCAGTTAGACAATGTTGTCATTCAACAAAAATACACCAGAAATTCTACTGAGTCCATTTTTTTCTTCTCTTCTCCTTCCATCAACTTAGGTAATGTTTGTTCCCGGTAGGTTTTCGCTATTGTATTTAATGTAAGGCTCCCATACTTGTTCGAATATTTCGATATTATTTCTTAAACTATATGTTATTTTTTCTAATGGAATACATTTATTCATTTCTATATACCATTGTTGTATTTTCAAATTATCTTCCAATTTCCAGGTTGACATAATACATTTTTTTGCTACAGCTAGGGCTATCTTAACAAATCTTTTTTGTGCATCCTCCAAGTCAATTCCAAATTCTTTATTTTTTATGTTACTTAGGAGAAAGATCTCTGGATTCTTTGGTATATTGTTTTCTGTTATTTTATTTAATATCTGATTGAGATCATCCCAAAATTTTTCTACTCTCTCACATGTCCAGATTGCATGAATTGTTGTTCCCCTTTCTTTTTTACATCGAAAACATCTATCAGATACTGTTGGGTCCCATTTATTTAACTTTTGCGGTGTAATGTATAGTCTGTGTAACCAATTATATTGTATCATACGCAGCCTCGTATTTATTGTATTTCTCATCGTTCCAGAGCATAACTTCTCCCATGTTTCCTTTTTTATCTTTATATTTAAATCTTGTTCCCATTTTTGTTTAGTTTTACCATTTGTTTCCTCATTTTCCTTTTCTTGCAGTTTAATATACATATTTTTTATAAATCTTTTGATTAACATTGTATCTGTAATCACATATTCAAGGTTACTTCCCTCTGGTAAACTCAAGTTGCTTCCTAATTTATCTTTCAAGTAGGATCTCAGTTGGTAATATGCCAGCGCTGTATCTCCCGTTATATTGTACTTATCTCTCATTTGTTCAAAGGATAAGAATCTACTTCCTGAAAAACAATTTTCTATTCTTTTAATCCCTTTTTTTTCCCATTTTCTAAAGGCAAGGTTGTCTATTGTAAAAGGGAGTAGCTTATTTTGCGTCAATATTAGTTTTGGTATTTGGTAATTTATTTTATTTCTTTCTACATGTATCTTCTTCCATATATTGAGGAGATGGTGTAATACTGGAGAAGTTCTATGTTGTACCAATTTTTCGTCCCATTTATATAATATGTGTTCAGGTATCTTTTCCCCTATTTTATCTAATTCTAGTCTCGTCCAGTCTGGTTTTTCCCTTGTTTGATAAAAATCTGATAGGTACCTTAATTGTGCGGCTCTATAATAATTTTTGAAGTTTGGCAATTGTAAGCCTCCTTGTTTATACCATTCTGTTAATTTGTCTAGTGCTATCCTCGGTTTCCCCCCTCTCCATAAAAATCTCCTTATTATTTTCTTTAACTCTTTGAAGAATTTTTCTGTCAGTTGTATTGGCAGAGATAGGTGCTATTTTATAGAGCAGAGATAAAGATTCTTAACCAAGGTTTTGGGCTTGAGCCCTTCATCAAGGTATGAACAAAATGTTGACAGGCACCTGAAAAAAATGGTGGGAGGAGCAGGGGAAGGAGCACAGACAGGTGGTAGGTAATAGGTGGGACTAGCTCGGTCAGCATGAACAAGTTGGGCTGAAAGGCCTCTTTCCATGCTGTAAAATGACATCTGCTGGAGCAGGAGATAAAGGTAAGGAGTAGAGAGAGTGTAAATCTATGGAATTTGTCACCACGGGTGGTTGTGGGGGCCAGGACATTGAGTGTATTTAAGACAGAAATTTATATGTTCTTGATTAGCCAGGGCATCATTGGTTATGGGGAGAAGACAAGGGAGTGGGATTGAGTGGGAAAATGGATCAACTCACGATTTAGTGGCGGGGCAGACTCAATGGGCTGAATAGCTTATTTCTCCTACAAGTGATCTGAGGAGATTCCCCACTTGATGGGCCTGTTTCCCCATTTGAACCAAGAACTTCCCTCTTTGGCTCCTCATCCCTGCGTAATCCTTCCCAGAAGAGGTAACGGTACATTAATTTTTGTCTGGTGCATTTACACACCATTTATTTGGTTTTATGCCATCAATATGCCATATTGCTATACTGTATAAATATCGAACACTTTATTAACCTCATCGTAAACAAAAGGCAGGCATTTAAATCAAAGCAGAAAAGTGCTACGATGATCTGCACTAAAAGCATTGCATGTGCTTTCCAAATACAGTAAAACCCCTGTGGGAGGAAACCTGAGCACCCAGAGGAAACCCAGGCAGACATGGGGAGAACGTACAAATTCTTTACAAGGGATTCGAGCCCAGATCACTGGCAACGTAATAATCATTGCACTGTGGACATCTGTTGACGGTGCTGGATTCTAACCTAATGATCCGGGTTAGAATCCAGTGCTATCTGTAAGTAGTTAGTACGTTCTCCCCATGTCTATGTGGGTTTTCCCATATGCTCCACTTTCCTCTCACCCTTCAAAACATACAGGCTTGTAGGTCAATTGGATGTATTTGGGGGGGGGGGGGGGGATGGGGGGCACAGGCTTGTAGGCTGGAAGTGCCTGTTACAATGCTCTGTTTAAATTTAACTGCCCTGTCTTATTCCCCCATTCTCATTTTTCTTTCTCCCTTGCTCCTCTTCATGGTTTCTCATTTTACCTGCCTCTGCATTTCTCACACCTTCTGTTTCATCACTTCTGGGCCCCTCTCCCAGCTTCTTTCCTCCTTTATGTAAGACAATAAGTATAGGGTGTAGTTCTGCATTTATTACATTGCAGTAACTTGGGATGCTTTAAACTGCATATATCGCAACTGAGTCGCTTATTACATTTTGCTGATGTGTCCTTTACACAAGCAACCGAAACATATTCTATTCTTCTTTTAAAAGGTTAATTTCTCACCATACGACCTTTTCTCCAATTGTGAATATTTTTCGAGAGCATGTTTATCTTTGCAATACCAACAGCTTTTCTGAACAGTCTGATCTTTTTCCTTTGTTTCCTTGTTCGTTCTTGTGCTTGCATCTGACCCAGCAGTAACAAAGTTGCTTCCCTTTGGTTTCTGTTGAGACAATGATTTAGACTTCTTTACATCTTTAGGAACTATTGAGTATCCTTAATATTTCCAAATGCTGGTACAGTGTTAACATACACATGCCATTCCAAAAAATGTACAACATCCTCAAAAGTGGGATCCTTTCCGGAAAGCATCTTAAACTCTGTAATTTTGGTTCTCCATAAGTCCTTTAGCTTGTAAGGTAATTTGTTGACAATAATCGACAAATTAGCAAGCAAATTGAGCTCTTGCAAATGTCCACTACTTTCCATTGTGTTACATCATCCTCTCAGAAAGAGTGTATATGCTTGTAAAGCCTTTGTGTTCTCTGATTTTATTGCTGAGCAAAAATGAATCTTGTCTCTGTGGGCCCTGGCGATTTTATGTTCATCGCCAATAATGATGATGCAATAATTCTTTTGCCCTTTTAAAACCTTGGACTGGATCCATATATTGGCAACTTTTGACCAACTCCTTCACCTGTCCTCCAGTATATTGTTCCAGGTAATACAGACGATCTTTAGTAGATTTTAGCCAGGGCGAAAGTCAGTGGTTTATGGTCCATGAAAGCCCTTCCCTCAAGAAAGTACCGGAAGTGGCAGATGCCTAAGTACAGCGCCAGTAGTTCTTTATTGAAAGTACTGTACTTTAGTTCAGGGGGCTAAAGAAAGCTAGAAGAAAGCTAGTGGGTACCAGCTTCCTTCTATCTGCTACTCCAAGACTCCACCAATCGCTGTTCCTGAGGGCCGTAGGTGCATCTGGTCTGGGGTGGGTCAGGAGTGCAGCTTTAGTCAGGGCTTCTTTTGTTTCCACAAATGGACGTGCAGATTTGTTGTCCCAAATCAGGACCTTTTCCTTGATGGACATTAGGATGAACAGAGGGCGCATTACTCAAGCAGCTGCTGGGATAAACCTGCAATAAAAGTTTATCATCCCCACAAACTCCTGCAGACCTTTGGTTGTTCTGGTCTTTGGGAAGCTGCGGATGGCCTCTACCTTGTCGGGCAGTGGTGTGGCCCTGTCCTTTGTAATCCTGTGGCCCAGGAAGTCGATGGTGTTCTGGCCAAACTGGCATTTGGGCAGGTTGATGGTGAGGCTGATCTCCTGCAGATGACTACAGAGATTTCTGAGGTGCTGAAGATGTTCCTGTGGGGTTCTACTTGCCTCGAGGATATTGTCGAGGTAGACGAAAGTGCCATCCAGGTCTCGGCCCACTGCGTCCATCAGTCGCTGGAATGTCTGTGCCGCCTTTTTGAGCCCGAATGGCATCCTCAGGTACTCACAGCCCAAATGGAGTGATGATGGCCGTCTTAGTGATGTCATCAGGATGCACCGCGATCTGGTGATATCCTCGCACGAGGTCCACTTTTGAGAATATTGTTGCCCTGGCAGGTTTGCCACAAAATCCTGGATGTGTGGCACGGGGTAACGGTCCGGGGTGGTGGCTTCATTGAGCCGACGATAGTAGTCACATGGTCTCCAACCCCCAGTTGCTTTAGGCACCACATACATGGGCGAGGCCCGTAGGCTATCTGACCGACAAACAACACCCAACTCCTCGAGCCAGCGGAACTCCTCCATGGCCAGTTGGAGCTTCTCTGGGGGAAGTCATCTTGCCCTTGCGTAGAGAGGTGGGCCCTTGGTCAGGATGTGATGTCTGACGCCGTGTCAAGGCATCTCCGCTGTGAACTGAGGGGAAAGGATTGCCGGGAATCCTGCTAGCACCTTGGAGAACTCATCCTCTGAGCTGTGGACTGAGTCCAGGTGCATTGCCGGAAACCTAGCACCCCTCAGTGCAACGGTCTGGTAGGTCTCAGTGTGGACGAGCTGCTTACCCTTAAGGTCCAATAGGAGGCTGTGGGCTCGCAGGAAATCCACTCTGAGGTGTGGTTGTTCCACTGTGGTCAGCGTGAACTCCCACGAGAAATGACTGCCCCCGATCTGCAGCTTGGCTCTATGAGTGCCATAGGTCTGTATACTGCTGTTGTTGGCAGCCCTCAACGTGGGTCCTGCTAGCCTGCGCCTAGTGTCCAACTATGTTGGGGGTATCACACTGACCTCTGCTCCTGTATCCACCAGGAAGCATCTGCTGGACAGGCGGTCCCAGACATACAGGAGGCTCTCTTGGTGGCCAACCATCGTGGCCATCAGTGATGGCTGGCCTTGCCGTTTCCCTGGAACTCGCCATCTTGGTGGTAGAAGCACCATTTGTCGCTGGACTCGCTTCTTCCTCTCGTCTGCTGTTCCTTGCTTGGGACTGCTCTAGTCTGATTGCGGGACTTCTTTACAAGCCCCACGGTAGCCGAGCACTTCTGTTTCTGTTTCCATAGAATGTCTGCCCGTGCTCTGACTTTTTGGGGGTCGGTGAAATCTGTCTTAAGGCATCTGTTCCAGGAACGCCTGCTCGAACATGATGTTGGGCTGCACATACATGGAAGATAGGAGCAGGAGTAGGTCATTCGGCCCTTTGAGCCTGCTCTGCCATTCATTGAGATCATGGCTGATCTTAAAGTTCAGTACCCCGTCCCTGCCTTCTCTCCGTAACCCTTAATTCCCTTATACTGAAGAAATATCTCTAATTCCCTCTTAAATATATTCAATGAACCTGCCTCTACTGCTCTCTGTGGCAATGAATTTCACAGATTCACCACCCTCTGGTAAAGGAATTCCTCCTCATCTCGGTTCACAATGGTTTGCCTATTATCCTCGAACCATGGCCTCGGGTTCTGGACTCCCCCACCATTGGAAACATCCCTTCAGCATCCATTCTGTCCAGTCCTGCCAGAATTTTGTATGTCTCTATGAGATCCCCTCTCAATCTTCTAAACTCCAGCGAGTACAATCTCAAATTGCACAATCTTTTCTCATAAGTTATTCCTGCCATTCCAGGTATCAGCGTGGTGAATCGCCTTTGCACTCCCTCCATTGCAAGAACATCCTTCCTCAGGTAAGGCGACCAAAACTGCACACAATACTCCAGGTGTGGTCTCACCAAGGCTCTGTACAGCTGCAGTAAGGTATCCTTATTCCTATACTCAAACCCTCTTAATATGAAGGCCAACATACCATTTGCCTTTTTAACTGCCTGCTGTACCTGCATGCTCGCCTTCAGAGACTAGTGCACAAGAACACCTCGGTCTCACTGCACTTCCCCATCTCCCAATCTATTGCCATTCAAATAGTAATCTGCCCTCCAGTTTGTATTACCAAAGTGGATAACCTCACATTTATCCACATTGTAGTGCATTTGCCATGTATCTGCCCAGTCCCCCAATTTATCCAAATCACACTGGAGCTTCCTGACCCCCCTCCTCAGTGCACACAACCCCTCCTAGCTTAGTGTTGTCTGCAAATTTGGAGATATTACATCCAATCACCTCATCTAGATCATTAATGTAAATTGTGAACAGCTGGGGTCCCAGTACAGATCCCTGTGGCACCCCACTGGTCACCACCTGCCACTCAGAAAATGAGCCGTTTATCCCAACTCTCTGTCTTCTACCTGCCAGCCAGTTCGCAATCCACATCAGTACCTTGCCTCCAATCCCATGAGCCTTGATTTTGCATGCCAGTCATTTATGTGGGACCTTATCGAAGGCCTTTTGGAAATCCAGGTACACCACATCCACTGGCTCTCCCCTATCTATTTTACCTGTCACCATCTCAAAAATTCCAATAGATTTGTCAAGCACGATTTACCTTTTGTTGACTTTGTCCGATCCCTTCTCTGCTAGTCATATGCTCCGCTATTACATCCTTAATAATGGATTCCATCATTTTGATGTAAGGCTCACTGGCCTATAATTCCCCGCTTTTTCTCTACCCCACTTTTTAAATAGCGGGGTAACATTAGCTACCCTCCATCATCTCCCAGGAGGGTCAGCATCTCGTTGATGAGTGCCGACAGGGATCTGTCCCCAAGCCCATCCAGGTGGAGCAAGCGTGCTCCTCGCTCTCGCCGAGAGAGTCCAAACATCTCGGTTAATAGCTCTTTGAATGTAGTGTAAATGCCTTCTGATGATGGCCTGTGGATAAAGTTGGCCACTCTGTCTGCAGTCTGCAGATCCAGGGCACTGACCACATGGTAGTACTGGGTGGTCTCCACTGTGATGCCCCGGATCTGGAACTCGCTCTCTGCCTGGTCGAACCACATGCCAGGTCGAACAGTCCAGAAGGTCGGGAGCTTCAGGCCGACTGCGCTGACTGCTGCTTTGTTCTCCATCGCTAGGTTTGGATTCCTTCTAAATCATTGGGGTCACCAATTGTAGCCGACTGCTACAAAGAAGCACGCACACACACAGCATGGCAGGTTAAGCTCACTCCTTTAATAGGGCTGGAAAGGCTGATTTTATACTGTTCATTAATGTGAATAACAATAGCAGATGGAAACATCCATGCATATGAATGCCATTCTTCCCCAGCCTGTTTCTGCTGAGTTAGCTGGGCACCTTGACCAATGCCATTTTAGGGCTGTTGGTCTGATGCTGCCCCAACTTCTAACCCCGCCGGTTCCTTGTCCTGGGAGTCGCTTTAGCAATTTCCGTAATTGTGAGCCGCCACACTAGCACTTTGGGTATTTCAATTTGAGTGATCGATTTTGCAAAAGCCTGAGATAATGCTTTTTCTTTGGCCATATTCATAGCATATTGTTCCTCAAGATCTAGATTTTCCTTTTCTCTGTTCAATAATCTTTTTTGTTCTTCTTGCTGAAATTTTTGTTTCTTCATTTCAACTTCTTGATCTTCTAAAGCGCGTCTTTTCACTATTCACTCACGTTGGGCACAGATAGCAGCCAAGTCTGCTTGCGCCTTAGCATGCATAGCTGATATGCCTGAAGCATGTGAAGCTGTACTTGGTCTAGATGTGACTTTGAAGATCTTCCTACACCCATAACCTTGGAAATACGATCATCAGGATTCACATCTAAATATTCAGATACTGCTGATTGAGTCTCTATCTTCAGCATTTCGCTCAGTACAGCACCAGTACGTTCATCTGTTCCAGTTCTACCAGGTCTAAGTACCCCATCATTCAGAAGAGTTCTGCATTAAGACAAACATTGCAGGGTATAGTACTACATAGTCAGTACAGGTTGGAAGGGGAACCAACTCAGGCATGAAATGTTGGTTATCCTTTACTTCCCATGATTGCTGTGTGACCTGCTGTGTTTCTCCAGCATGTCTGTGTACTGTGTTTGGAAGAGAGTACTTTTTCTTTGATGCAATGACAGTCCATTCTTCAATGTTGATATTCCATATGTAATTAGCCCTGCATACATCATGTCTTTCACCCTCTCAGAAACACCCAAGCACCATATCCCAGCAATAATATTGAAAACAATGAAACTACACAGAAAGATCCACTTTTGTGGTGTCTGAGCAGTCCCTGATTAGATTCACAAGAGGAAGGTCAAGAGCCTGATAGCTGTTGGAAGAAATTGTCCTTGAACCTAGTGGTGCTGGTCTTCAGGCTTCTGTACCTTCTCCCCAAAGGTAACAGTGAGAAGAGGTTGTGACCAGAGTGATGGGGGTCCTTTATGATGTTGGATGCCTTCTTGGGGCAGCGCCTCATACGGATGTCTGTGATGGATGGGAGATCAGAGCTGGTGAAGGACTAGGCTGTGTTTGCTACCTTCTGGACCCTCCACAGTTCACATCAATGTCTTGTGCAACTTCATCATAACATCCCAACTCCTGAACTCAGTGCTCTGATTAAAGAAGGCCAATGTGGCAGAAGCTCTCTTTATGACCCCATCTACCTATGACACCACTTTCAGGAAATTGTTTATCTTTATTCTCACCAATACCCAAGTTAAAAGGAAGGAATTTTAACCATTTGCAGAAATGGATGAAGAGGTTAATGCTCATATTACATGGCATTTTCAGATAAAATAATTGTACTCCTATTACACATGGATAGATCGTGGGATTTGAAGATGTAAGTACCACAAACACTGCATTTCCTCTCAAAGCGCTCCCACAGCATCATTGTGGAGGGATGAGTCAATAGGTTTGTAGATGACAAGAAGATTGGTTGAGTTGTGGACAGTGTAGAGGGATATCAAAGAATACCACAGGATACGGATAAGTAACAGATTATAGGTAGAGAAATGCCAGATGGAGTTTAATCCAGACAAGCATGTGGTGTTACACTTTGAGAGGTCAAATGTGAGGAGAATGTCGACAGTGAGGTGTGGGTTTCCTCCAGGTGCTCCAGTTTCCTCCCACTTTCCAAATATGTACAGGGTAGTAGGTTAAATGGTCACATTGGTGCATTTGGGTAGCACAGGCTCCTGGGCCAGATGGACCTGTTACCATGCTGTATCTCTAAATTAAATTAAAATTAATAGCAGGACTCCTAAAAATATTGATGTGCAGAGGAATCTGGGGTTGCAATCCATTGCTCATTGGAAGTGGCTATGCAAGTTGAGAAGGGGGAGGGTGTGTGTGTGGCTTCATTGGACAAGACATTGAGTACAAAAGTGAAGAGGTCATGTTGCAGCGATAGAAAACTTTAATTTGGCCTCACTTTGAATTCTGTGTGTAATTTTGGCTGCCCCATTACAGGATGTGGAGCCTTCAGAAAGAGGACAGAAGAGGTTTCCCAGGATGTTGCCTGGTTTAGGGCATAAGTTATGTGGAGTGATTGGACAAACTTGGGCTTTTTTTCAGGTGTCTAATCTTTTAATCCAGAATCTTCGGGACCAGACACCTGCCATTGTTCTGAATCTTCCGGATTTTGGAATAATTTTGATTTTGGTCCCTTTTAGCAAATGCCTCGCTCCTAGCCCCTACAGTCAATCGGCCCACCGCCTCCAGCCATCCATCACCTCCCCCGCCCTCAGCCGTCTATCCCCCCCGCCCCCAGCTGTCCATCACCAGCCAGCCCCAGGGCAGGTGCCAGACTATTTTGTGTCCTAGGCTGGGCTAAACATGGTGGTGGGGGGGGGGGGGGGGGGAGGGGGTGCTGATTGGGCTGAGCGAAGGTTTGACGTGCGCCTTACAGGAGGCTCTTGACCAGCATGCCAGTCAGGTAGAGGTCATGAGGTGGCTTGGGAGCTCAGCCAAAAAGGCAGCTAGTGACGGCTGCTCGGAGCTGGTGGCAAAGCAGGGCAGAAGGCTGGACACGAGGTGCAGAGGAGTTGGCGATCAAGCGCTGGCAGCTTTCAGGAGCTCCTCCAGCATTGAGGCACACCCCGGCAGTGCAGAGATGTCTGTTGCCACCCATCCTCCCCCCCCCCCCACCCACCCAACCCACATTTAACTCCCGAGACAGCAGCAGGGGTGCAGTGCTATTGAGCCCACACCGTGACAGCTCAATGTAGGAGTGATTCCAGCTCCGTGGGGGATTAGGATAAGGAAAATTACCATTGTTCCTGCATTGAGCTAGCTGCCGTCTGCTTCTCTCGCACTGCATCCTGGGGGCCGAGAGTTAACTTTCCACTGGGGGTGGGAACAGGGATGACGTGGACTTTTGGGGGCGGGTGTTTCCCTCTGAAAACGGAAAATTTATTATGGAAAATTAACATTACTTATGTGTAATGTCATCTACCGAAAATGTGCTGGTTTTTGGAGGTTGCCAGTGTTCAGAATTCTGGATAAAAGGTGAGGCACCTGTACAGCACAGTAACAGGCCCTTTCGGCTCAAGAGTCTGTTTTTCCTCCCCACCAATTTACGCCCAATTGATATGTTTTGAACACTGGGAGGAAACCCACGCAGTCACAGTGAGAACGTACAAACTCCTTACAGATAGTATGAGATTCTAGCCCTGGTCCCGATCACTGGTGCTGTGAGGGCTGCACTAACCATGTCACCCCAAGGAGTATGGAGTGTTGGAGGCTGAGGGGAGACCTGATAGAGGTGTATAAAAAGATGAAAGGCATCGTTTGGGTGGACAGGGAGAATATTTTCCCCAGGGTAGAAGGGTCACACACTAGAGGCTGTGTGTTTAAGGTGAGGGAGAAAGTTGAAGGGAGATGTGGGGGCACATATTTTACACAGAGAGGAGTGGGTGCCTGTGGTAGGAATGGAAGCAGATACAACAGTTATGTTGTAGAGGCTTTCAGATAGACACACGAATCCAAAGGGTTTGGAGGGATATCTGTCAGGTGGAAGCAGCAGGCTTTTGGTTTGATTTGGACCCCCTGCTCAGCCAAAGGGCCTGATCCTCTGCTGTCGTGTTTTATGTTCTACTTTTGAAAAATTTGTGCTATTAATTATGTACAATTAGGAATTTAGTTTGGTGACCTCTTCAATTGAAAGTTGGATCAATGGGGGAAAAGATCAAAAATGTGAGTAGATTTTAGTAAACAGGATGAATTAGAATGAGTGTAACTGGGTGTTTGTTTGTTGCTGACTGTGCGTTGAATGGCCTTTCCGGCTGAGTGATTGACTCAGTGACTATGAGTTATAAATAACCATTTAAACAACCTTCCAACTTTTTGTTTCGTAAATTGACCTTCTTTAAAGTTCGGCATTGGGTACCACCCAGAACTGAGAAACTCCACATTCTCAGAGGCTGTTGTCTGCACTCTGGCAGAGATGTTGGAAAAAGTATGTATGGGCACTCAGCCGGGAAGAGAGAGTGATGTCAGAGGAAAAGCAATGTTCAGCTTAAAGGGTGGAGAGGATGACAGAGGAAGTGGGCCAGTTTTCTAAGTCAGAGTATGTTCTATCTCATGACACATTGTGGTAATTAATACCACTACAGTGGGACTATCATTCATAATTCTGTGGCTGCAGCAAGTAAAAATTATGATTGTACATTGTATATATGACAATGAGCTCTCACACTCATTGCAAATTACCCAGCACAGTAGAAGTTCATTATTGTGAATAAATCACACACTGTCTAAAGCTTTGGAAATGTGCCATTTCTTTTGTGTTTTGCAAGTGTGAAGTGAAACATGAATGTCTCCAGATGCTGTGACTTTACTCAAGACTGAATCGTCGGTGATGTATCTTGACCTCCTTTAGACACTGTGATTCCGACTGAGTGCCTCCAGCATTTACTGTGTGTTTTTTCCAAGTGTGCATCTTCTCCCAAAGTGCCTGGGCGCTGAAGGCTTCCTCATTGTGTCGGAGGTTTGGATCTGGAGATTCAAACTGAACTTGTGCAGCTGCAGAGGCTGCAGGAGTGCTGGAGGCAAATCCACAGGTACTCTGTGACTCTGGGGAGGGGCGGGGAGGGGATCTCTTTTGCTTTTCTTTCTCTTGTAATGTAAGAGAATACTCCCAGTTGAGAGGGAGAAGCAGAGGAGACGACCCTAAGGACAGCGACCATTGTTGTGGACCAGCGAGGCACTCTGTGGCTGAAGGACACACACGCAGGCGGTGAGCTGTTGGTGACGGCCCCATACAGGCTGCTGGTGACTTGCAGTTAATGAACTCATACCAGGCAGCAGGCTTCTGGAGACTGGTCAATAAGAGCCAGGTATCGGAACTGGGATTCAAGAGGATGCAGAGGGCAAGGAGGCTCCTGAAGGATCCTGGATATAGAAAGCTTCCTCATCCTGTTGGATGTTTGTGTCTGGGCTCAAGTTTCTGATCGTTTAAACCGAACTGGAGCCTTAGGCAGCTGTAGAGGCTGCGAGAGCGCTGGAAGCAAATCCACGGACACTCAGTGACACTGCAAGGACTCTTTTCTCTTTCTCTTACTGTAAGGGGCGCCAGGCAATGCTAATGGTGAATCTTTATTTGCCTTACAGCAATGGCAATTTTGTGTAATATTACCTTTCTGTTTTATTATATGGTGATAAATAGTATCTGATCTGATTTAATGTGTGTGAGGGAGATAATTCAGTGGCAAGAGCAGGATACTACCCAAATAACACAGCAGACCACAGAAGCAAACAAAAGATCCTGAACGACAGGTTCACATCCCACTGCTCCATCTAATCAATTTAATTTTCTGAATTGACATTCGGAAAAAGAATGGGGTGTGTGTTGGGGTCTGACAGCTATTGAAGATTGGCTCATGGAAACCAGGTATTGGAGCCAGGATTTGAGAGGCTGCTGAAGGCAAGAAGGGCTCCTGAAGGGCCTCAGGCCTGATCGTGCCGGAGGTTTGGATCTGGAGCTTGGGTTGTCAATGAATCAAATAGGAGTGTGTGCGGCTACAGAGGCTGCGGGAGCACTGGAGGCGAATCCAGACACTCAGTGACTCTGAAGGGAAACTCTCTTGATTTTGTTTCTCTCATAATGTAAGGGGCGCTGGGCAACACTAAAGTGACCTTTTGCCTGTCTCATGGCAGGCAGAAGGCAACTTCATGTACTGTTACATGATAATAAAGGAATCTTTAGCAGCGAAAGTAAAACTGCAGACTTGTTCCTAAAAACCCATCTGCTTGAAGGAGTATCTGGCATCAGTGACTCCTGACCTGGCTGTGTACTAAGCTCAGAGACTGTTCACAAGACACCCAGTTATGTTCATTTTGGCCAATTAAAGATGTGCAATAAATGCCGGCCTCTCCTGTCAATCAACTGGGAGAAAAGATGTGACTCCACCGATAGTTTGTAGACCATTGCTGTAAATACAAAGGAACTACAATTTGTATCTACTGTGGCCATGTTGCAGGGAGACCTGCTGATATTCAGAAGAAAGATTACATTATTTGAAGCCCATCACCAAATACTGTGCTGACTTCAGTGACTGGGACTGCTGGGCCTGTTCTGCTGACTATGGACATTAAATCGGTCACTAGGAGGGGAAATTTTCATCTTTTTCTTCCCAGCATGGGAAAGGAGTGCGGTTATATTAAAAAAAATCTTTGGTGTTGCATTAAAAGAGACTAAAGACAAGTGGTTAGTGTGACACTATTACAAGGCCAGTGGCCCAGGTTTGAATTTGGTGCTGTCTGTAGGGACTGTGTACGTTCTCCCTGAGTTGACATGGGTTTTCTCCGGGCACTCTAGTTTCTTCCCACAATCCAAAGAAGTATGGGGTTAGTAGGTTAATTAGTTACATGGGTGCACTTGGGCAGTGTGGGCTTGCAGGCCGGAAGGGCCTGTTACTGTGCTGTCTCTATACAGTCGAAGTCCAAAAATCCGGGCTGCTTGGGGTTTGGTTCAATTCGGATTTTCTGGATTCTCGAGCATTACTTTTAAAATTCAAATTTAAGGAAAAATAAAGCAGAGATAAAACACTGTTTGTAATACGTATGCTCTTCTCTTTCTTTGGCTTGGCTTCGCGGACGAAGATTTATGGAGGGGTAATGTCCACGTCAGCTGCAAGCTCGTTTGTGGCTGACAAGTCCGACGCGGGACAGGCAGACACGGTTGCAGTGGTTGCAAGGGAAAATTGGTTGGTTGGGGTTGGGTGTTGGGTTTTTCCTCCTTTGTCTTTTGTCAATGAGGTGTGCTCTGCGGTCTTCTTTAAAGGAGGTTGCTGCCCGCCGAACTGTGAGGCGCCAAGATGCACGGTTTGAGGCGATATCAGCCCACTGGCGGTGGTCGATGGGGCAGGCACCAAGAGATTTCTTTAAGCAGTCCTTGTACCTCTTCTTTGGTGCACCTCTGTCACGGTGGCCAGTGGAGAGCTCGCCATATAACACGATCTTGGGAAGGCGATGGTCCTCCATTCTGGAGACGTGACCTACCCAGCGCAGTTGGATCTTCAGCAGCGTGGATTCGATGCTGTCGGCCTCTGCCATCTCGAGTACTTCGATGTTAGAGATGAAGTCGCTCCAATGAATGTTGAAGATGGAGCGGAAACAACGCTGGTGGAAGCGTTCTAGGAGCCGTAGGTGATGCCGGTAGAAGACCCATGATTCGGAGCCGAACAGGAGTGTGGGTATGACAACGGCTCTGTATACGCTAATCTTTTTGAGGTTTTTCAGTTGGTTGTTTTTCCCAGACTCTTTTGTGTAGTCTTCCAAAGGAGCTATTTGCCTTGGCGAGTCTGTTGTCTATCTCGTTGTCGATCCTTGCATCAGATGAAATGGTGCAGCTGAGATAGGTAAACTGGTTGACCGTTTTGAGTTTTGTGTGCCCGATGGAGATGTGGGGGTGCTGGTAGTCATGGTGGGGAGCTGGCTGATGGAGGACCTCAGTTTTCTTCAGGCTGACTTCCAGGCCAAACATTTTGGCAGTTTCCGCAAAACAGGACGTCAAGCGCTGAAGAGCTGGCTCTGAATGGGCAACTAAAGCGGCATCGTCTGCAAAGAGTAGTTCACGGACAAGTTGCTTTTGTGTCTTGGTGTGAGCTTGCAGGCGCCTCAGATTGAAGAGACTGCCATCCGTGCGGTACCAGATGTAAACAGCGTCTTCATTGTTTAGGTCTGCTATATATTGGTAAATGGAAAGAGTAGGTCACAAAATTATACTGTTGTCAGAGTTTGATTGCTTGTTTCAATGGTTGCTTGTTGCCGTTGTGCATCTGTGGCACCTGCTAAATTTAAAGAGTTTGAGAGTTTTCAAAAAGTCTGAATTTTCAGGTGGTCTGGATTACTGGCAACCGAACTTTTGGACTTCTGTATTAAAAGTGTGGGAGGTGACAAAGACGCGCATTTTTAAGGTTGAAGCTTTCTCTTTGCTCATGGAATGTTTTGCGGCCTGTGAAATGACTCTTCATTTCAATGCTCCCTCAAAGCTGGTGGCAAATCTCATCAAAACCAAATGTTTCATTCGAAGGACACGCAAGTTAGGTCGGAGGGAATGTAGTAATCCCTCCGTTTTCCAGCATTTGTGATTATTGTGAGATAAGTCGAGGGGAAGGGGCTTCAGCCTTGTTTTCCATTGTGGACGAGTGGTTGCAATTGAAAACAGTGAATCCTTGTGCTGTTGGATCAGTTGGCACTGGGTGTGAGGGAGCTCAGGGCTGAGCAAGGAAGTGGTCTGACTCAGCACATTACCCCAGCATGTCACCCCAGGGTCTGCCAACCCTTGTGTCTGTGGGAATCTTCATGGGACCATTGTTGGCACGCAGCTCTGTTTTAATGTTGCATTTGTCCCAGCGCAAATTGTAACAGTTCAGAAATGGGGAATGCGTTTTGGTGGGGGAAGAAGCTGGTTCAGGAGGAAGTGTGAAGGAGAAAGGTGTTCTATCCACCTGCTTTAAGGTTATTGGCAGATTTTCTGATTCCAAGTTTTCACATCTCTCCCCCACTCCTCTCTGGCCTCCCCCACTCCTCTCTGGCCTCCCCCACTCCTCTCTGGCCTCCCCCACTCCTCTCTGGCCTCCCCCACTCCTCTCTGGCCTCCCCCACTCCTCTCTGGCCTCCCCCACTCCTCTCTGGCCTCCCCCACTCCTCTCTGGCCTCCCCCACTCCTCTCTGGCCTCCCCCACTCCTCTCTGGCCTCCCCCACTCCTCTCTGGCCTCCCCCACTCCTCTCTGGCCTCCCCCACTCCTCTCTGGCCTCCCCCACTCCTCTCTGGCCTCCCCCACTCCTCTCTGGCCTCCCCCACTCCTCTCTGGCCTCCCCCACTCCTCTCTGGCCTCCCCCACTCCTCTCTGGCCTCCCCCACTCCTCTCTGGCCTCCCCCACTCCTCTCTGGCCTCCCCCACTCCTCTCTGGCCTCCCCCACTCCTCTCTGGCCTCCCCCACTCCTCTCTGGCCTCCCCCACTCCTCTCTGGCCTCCCCCACTCCTCTCTGGCCTCCCCCACTCCTCTCTGGCCTCCCCCACTCCTCTCTGGCCTCCCCCACTCCTCTCTGGCCTCCCCCACTCCTCTCTGGCCTCCCCCACTCCTCTCTGGCCTCCCCCACTCCTCTCTGGCCTCCCCCACTCCTCTCTGGCCTCCCCCACTCCTCTCTGGCCTCCCCCACTCCTCTCTGGCCTCCCCCACTCCTCTCTGGCCTCCCCCACTCCTCTCTGGCCTCCCCCACTCCTCTCTGGCCTCCCCCACTCCTCTCTGGCCTCCCCCACTCCTCTCTGGCCTCCCCCACTCCTCTCTGGCCTCCCCCACTCCTCTCTGGCCTCCCCCACTCCTCTCTGGCCTCCCCCACTCCTCTCTGGCCTCCCCCACTCCTCTCTGGCCTCCCCCACTCCTCTCTGGCCTCCCCCACTCCTCTCTGGCCTCCCCCACTCCTCTCTGGCCTCCCCCACTCCTCTCTGGCCTCCCCCACTCCTCTCTGGCCTCCCCCACTCCTCTCTGGCCTCCCCCACTCCTCTCTGGCCTCCCCCACTCCTCTCTGGCCTCCCCCACTCCTCTCTGGCCTCCCCCACTCCTCTCTGGCCTCCCCCACTCCTCTCTGGCCTCCCCCACTCCTCTCTGGCCTCCCCCACTCCTCTCTGGCCTCCCCCACTCCTCTCTGGCCTCCCCCACTCCTCTCTGGCCTCCCCCACTCCTCTCTGGCCTCCCCCACTCCTCTCTGGCCTCCCCCAGAAGGATTCCTGACACAGAATGTAGACCAGCAGACTAAAGGAAAGGCCATACTGGATCTAGTACTGGGTAATGAACCTGGTCAGGTGACAGACCTCTCAGTGGGGGAGCATTTTGATGATAGTGATCACAACTCCTTGATCTTTAGCATGGCTTTAGACAAGGATAAAAGCAGACAAAATGATAGTGTTTCAATGAGGAAGGTTTAATTACAATGTGATGAGGCAGGAACTCGTGAGAATAAATTAGGAACAGATGTTCTCGAGAAAAAGCACAGAAGTAATGTGGAGGATGCTTAGGGGCCACTTGGGTGGGGTCCTGGATAGGTTTGTCCCACTGAAACAAGGAAAAGATAACCGTGATTGACAAAACAGGTGAAGCAGCTAGTCAAGAGGAAGAAGGAAGCAGACATTAAATACAGGAAGCGTGAAACAGGAAGAGCTCATGAGGAGTATATGGTAGCCATGAAGGAGCTTAAAAAAGACTTGGGAGATCTAGAAGAGGACATGAGAAGGCCTTGACAAGTCATATTAAAGAACCCCAAGGCGTTCTATGCATACATGAAGAACAGAAGGATGATAAGAGTGAAGGGAGGGCAGCTTAAGTGTAAATGAGGCAGAGGAAGTTGGGGAGGTCCTAAATGAATGCTTCACCAGATGAATTAATTTTGGTCAAAATCAGAATAGAACAAGCTTATGTGCCAGACCGTGTTGAGATTAAGAAAGAGGAAGTGCTGGATCTTCTTAAAAATATTAGGATTGATAAATCTCCAGATCAGACAAGGTGTACCCCAGATTGCTATGATAAGGGAGGGAAGAGGTTGTTGGAGCATTGGCAATGATCTTTCCATCCTCCTCGGCCACAGTGGAGATGCCAGAGGATTGGAGAATGCGTAATGCAATCCCTTTGTTTTTAAAAAAAAAAGGTGTTAGGGAGAATCCTGAGATTTATAGAGCAGCGAGTCTTGCGTCAGTCATGTGCAAACTATTGGAGAGAGTTATTAAGGTCAGGATTTATGAGCATTTGGAGAAGTGCAGTCTACTCAGAGATAGTCAGCATGGCTTTGTGAAGGGAAGGTCTTGCCTTTTGAGGAATTAACAGAAGAAACTGATAAAGGTATGGCAGTAGATGTGGTGTTATGGATTACAGTAAGGCATTTGACAAGATCCCCATGACTCAGACTAGTTCAGAAAGTCATGGAGATCTATTGAACCTTGGCTGTGTGGATTCGGAAACCAGCAAGTAGTAGTGGATGGAGAGTATTCTGCCTGGAGGTCAGTGACTACTAGACTACTGCAGGAAACTGTTTTGGGACGACTGCTCTTTGCGATTTTTATAAATGACCTGGATGAAGATGTAGAGGGATCGGTCAGTATGTTTGCCAGTGATTGGGAGGAGATGTGGATAGTGTTGAAGGTTGTTGTAGGTTATTACAGGATATAAACAGGATGCAGAGTTGGGTGGAAAAGTGGCAGATGGTGTTCATTCTGGATAAGTGTGATGTGATGCATTTTGGAAGGACAAATCAGAAGGCAGAGTACATGGTGAAGGGTGGGATACTTAAGAGTGTGGAAATTACATAGATTTCTCAAGGTTGCAACACAATTTGATAAATGGTTACTAAGGTCCATGGTATGCTGGGCTTCAATAGTCGAGGAATTGCGTTCAGGTATCGTGAGGTGATGTTCTATAGATCTCTGGTAAGACCACACATGGAATATTTTGTTCATTTCTGGTCACCTCATTTCCAGGAAAGATATGTAATCTGTTGAGGGGGTGTGGAGGATATTTTACAGGATGTTGCCTGGTCTGGAAAATCTGTCTTATGGGGCAAGGTTGGCAGAACTATGGCTTTTCTCTTTGGAGTGAAGAAGGATGAGAGGAGATGTCTGAAATATTTTGAGAGGTATAGATAAAGTGGACAGCCAGCTCCATTTTCCAAGGGCAGGTGTAGCAAACACCAGAGGACATCTGTATAAAGTGAAGGGAGGAAAGTTTAGGGGAGACATGAAAAGTTTTCATCAGGTGGGGAGTAAAGTTCAGAATCTCCATCGGCAGATGCTGATTGATACTGAAGATACTGTGGAAGAAATTCCATGCAGAGATGTGACACTTACACAGTGTGCACACAGTTCTTTATGGTGAGGTACCTGCACTGGGCTGGTTCTGTTCAGGGAGACCTATTGTTTGGAAGCTATGTTGTAGCTCTGACTGCAGTCAAGGACACTGCCAGTGGTGAATGATGAGTCTTTCTTACAATTAGACAAAACTACGGTTTTAATTTTAAAAAAAACTCATCCAGGTCTAGATGTAGTTTGCAAAATTTTTGATTAAATTATGCAATCATTTCTGTAAAAGCTTGTTTGTTTTTATAAAACAAGTGTTTGAAGAAATGCATTTTAAAGGTCTGGTGGCAGGGAAGTCCATGATATGATGTGAATAAATTATTCGAGAGAGAATCTCAGAGTCTCCGAGTTAATTTCCACTACAGACACACACCAGAGACTAGACGCAGGGATCTGGATCTAGCACACAATCTGCTAGAAGAACCCAGTGGGTTCAGCAGCATCCATGGGAGTGGAAGGGTTCCAGCTTGAAAATTATTTTTCCCAGTTGCTACTACATTACTTGGGTTGAGAGGATTTGGAGGAGATTTGGGACAAACTTGCATGGAATTTGCTTGTAGATCAGCTGAGTCCGAGAATCTTAAGGGCCACTCCCATAGAGTGTTCAGTTTGAATTTAATTTAGATGGACAGTGTGGTGACAGGCCCTTCTGGCCCACAAGCACGTGCCGCCAGTTACGCCCAATTTACTACAACCCTGGTACGGTTGGGAGGAAACCAGAGCACCCATGCAGACACAGGAAGAACGTACAATCTCCTTTTGGACAGCGTGGTATTCGAACCTCAGTCACTGACCATTATGCTAACTATACTGCTGTTGATGGGTGCTTTTGGCCCTCCTGTTTTGGGGGCTGTGGAAGCACCCATGTGTAATCTCCTTGAAGAGCTGCAGTCGGCTGTCTTGTGACACTTGGTGCGCAGAACGGTTATTAATAGACTGCTCAGAAAAAGCTGCCGAGGAGAGATGCCAAAGAAGGCAGTGTTGTAGAATGACCTTGCACGCTGCTGCCAAGGTCGCAGAAGTACAACGTGTTGTTGTTGTTAGCTAAGCCATAGGAATTTCTCTTTGAGGGGTCGTAAGCGTGTATTTTTGTTTGGTGGAATGGGGGGAATTTACGATTAAATATATTTCCTTAATACATTAGATGATGTTTAGATTTCCAAAAAAGTATTGTTGACTGAATGAGTGACTCCTTCAAAATGTTTCATTTCCTGGATTGAGATTTTTATACAGTGAAGCATCCAGCATCTATGGGGATTGGTAAATGCCGGTTAAGTGAATTTTCCGGTTGCTTTAGATTACATCTCGTGTGATTGCAGAAATGACCGTTGGAGCGAACTACTTCTAAACTTCCATACTTTTTACCTATTTGTTTTCAGCAATTTTTTTTCATGGGTTGCTTGAAATTCCAGATAACGTGGGTTTTTACTCTAAATGAAATCAGTGATTCAGCATAAGTACCAAGCCTGCACCGTCCAAATACACCCCTGTGACCAACCACATATGTCATTGGACCCGGGAGAAACCCACGCAGACACAGGGAGAACATCCAGACTCTTTACAGACAGTGCTGGATTTGAACTCTGGTAGCTAACACTGTAATGGTGTTGTCAATTGCAATATTGCAATATTGCCTAATTTGCTGTGATTAAATTTAACGCACCTTCCATAGAACAAAGATAATGAAATTTCCGCTTGATTTCCAGCAGGATCATGTGGTCTGCAATCTATTTCCTCCGTGCTTATGCCCAAACATTACTTCCTAATTGCTGGCAGTCACACATGTCATTCTGCAGGGGAGACTTCAAGCGACTTGTGCATTTATTGATGTCCCAAAACCAATGTGGTCCTTCTGGTTTAGCCACTGTGGGAAGCGTGGTGGGTGCTCAATGCACAGTAGGATCTCACTGAACATGTACATGGCTTCAATTATCAGTTGACTGACTCCATTTATGCTGTTTCTGTGTGGGTATGAGTCAGTGCAGGAATTAAACCATGACATCTGCTTGGTGAGTGTTCCCCATCAGAGAGCTGAATTGACCCCAGCACACTGTGAAGGTTAGTCTTGACTGGCCAGCTTGGTGGGCAGGAGGAATGGCTGATGGAATAGAACACAGAGAAATGTGGGGCATTGTTTAGGGAGGTCTAAAGTGGCAATGACAGGGAACTGGGGAGCCTTGGCGGTAGGAGGGATCTGGAGCGCCTCGGAGGGGGGAGGGATCTGGGGCGCCTCGGAGGGAGGAGGGATCTGGGGCGCCTCGGAGGGAGGAGGGATCTGGGGCGCCTCGGGGGGGAGGGATCTGGGGCGCCTCGGTGGGGGAGGGATCTGGGGCGTCTCGGAGGGGGGAGGGATCTGGGGCGCCTCGGAGGGGGGAGGGATCTGGGGCGCCTCGGAGGGGGGAGGGATCTGGGGCGCCTCGGAGGGGGGAGGGATCTGGGGCGCCTCGGAGGGGGGAGGGATCTGGGGCGCCTCGGAGGGGGGAGGGATCTGGGGCGCCTCGGGGGGAGGGATCTGGGGCGCCTCGGAGGGGGGAGGGATCTGGGGCGCCTCGGAGGGGGGAGGGATCTGGGGCGCCTCGGAGGGGGAGGGATCTGGGGCGCCTCGGAGGGGGGAGGGATCTGGGGCGCCTCGGAGGGGGGAGGGATCTGGGGCGCCTCGGAGGGGGGAGGGATCTGGGGCGCCTCGGAGGGGGGAGGGATCTGGGGCGCCTCGGAGGGGGGAGGGATCTGGGGCGCCTCGGAGGGGGGAGGGATCTGGGGCGCCTCGGAGGGGGGAGGGATCTGGGGCGCCTCGGAGGGGGGAGGGATCTGGGGCGCCTCGGAGGGGGGAGGGATCTGGGGCGCCTCGGAGGGGGGAGGGATCTGGGGCGCCTCGGAGGGGGGAGGGATCTGGGGCGCCTCGGAGGGGGGAGGGATCTGGGGCGCCTCGGAGGGGGGAGGGATCTGGGGCGCCTCGGAGGGGGGAGGGATCTGGGGCGCCTCGGAGGGGGGAGGGATCTGGGGCGCCTCGGAGGGGGGAGGGATCTGGGGCGCCTCGGAGGGGGGAGGGATCTGGGGCGCCTCGGAGGGGGGAGGGATCTGGGGCGCCTCGGAGGGGGGAGGGATCTGGGGCGCCTCGGAGGGGGAGGGTTCTGAGGAGCGTTGCGGCGGGGGGGAGGGATGCGGGGAGCGTTGCGGCGGGGGGGAGGGATGCGGGGAGCGTTGCGGCGGGGGGGAGGGATGCGGGGAGCGTTGCGGCGGGGGGGAGGGATGCGGGGAGCGTTGCGGCGGGGGGGAGGGATGCGGGGAGCGTTGCGGCGGGGGGGAGGGATGCGGGGAGCGTTGCGGCGGGGGGGAGGGATGCGGGGAGCGTTGCGGCGGGGGGAGGGATGCGGGGAGCGTTGCGGCGGGGGGAGGGATGCGGGGAGCGTTGCGGCGGGGGGGAGGGATGCGGGGAGCGTTGCGGCGGGGGGGAGGGATGCGGGGAGCGTTGCGGCGGGGGGAGGGATGCGGGGAGCGTTGCGGCGGGGGGAGGGATGCGGGGAGCGTTGCGGCGGGGGGAGGGATGCGGGGAGCGTTGCGGCGGGGGGAGGGATGCGGGGTGCGTTGCGGCGGGGGGAGGGATGCGGGGAGCGTTGCGGCGGGGGGAGGGATGCGGGGAGCGTTGCGGCGGGGGGAGGGATGCGGGGAGCGTTGCGGCGGGGGGAGGGATGCGGGGAGCGTTGCGGCGGGGGGAGGGATGCGGGGAGCGTTGCGGCGGGGGGAGGGATGCGGGGAGCGTTGCGGCGGGGGGAGGGATCCGGGGAGCGTTGCGGCGGGGGGAGGGATCCGGGGAGCGTTGCGGCGGGGGGAGAGATCTGCAGAGGGGGGCAGGATCTTTGGAGGGGAAAGGGTTGCAGAGCTGGGAGGGATCTGGGGAGTTTCATGGTGCAGAGGGATCTGGGACTACAGGTGTATTGTACCTTGAAAGTGGTATCACAGGTCGATAGGGCAACAAGGGATAGTGGTGAAAGTAGGTCCAGAAGTTGGATTTCAGCTCGACTCATGACATGGAGGGATATGGGAGCAGGCAGCAGAGTTTCCTTTGGAGGTGTAGCCATCATGGGAACAATGGCCTGCTCTTCACTGCTCTATGACCTAAATAACCACAGTCATATCAATGCAGCGCTGAAACAGCTTCACTGGCCCAGGATATGGAATAATGAGAAACATTTCACTCATTCAGTCCTTGGCAGTGGGTGGGGTGCATGCACCTTTAAATCTGTAGTGTTAACTTGCTCTATGTCTCATCTTTGGCAGCAACAAGCTCACAGGCTGTGATCTTGTGGCTGTGCTTCATGTCCCATGTTTACACTGCAAACATAATTCTGGTTCCTGCAATGAAAGTCATTTGAGGTACCCTGCAAATCAATCCAAGGTCAACTTGGGAACACCAGCCATGGTCAACTCTGCAGCCACTCTTGTAACATTCCACTGTGTTCAGGTGGTTTGTGTTGGATGTGGGGCTTATTCCATCCACAAGAGATATGATTGAATTCTGGGTGAGACATACTCCTATAGTTCTTCCTGTCCTATCGTGGCTGGGCACTGCACGTTGTCTGCTCCCGTACCAACGCACTGTGCTGAATGGAAGACTTGCCAGCTTGTTTCCAAAGGAGAGAAGTCAGCTGTTAACTGATGCCCTCATTGTGCAGAGACCAGGGAAGGGGCTGACCACCTTTGGGCTGGGGTTGTTGGTGACTGTAAGCTAGGGTACCCCTGAAATGCACCTGAAATTTGGTTCAGCCATTTGCGGTCCCCGACATGACCAAATGCTGATGTTTACCCATTGATTTTTAAAGTGGGCATGTGTAGATTGAAGGTAATTTGCAAAGGAGTTAAAGTGCCATGCAAACTGTGCCTGGCACATGGACCTTTTTATTCCTGCTGCACCAGTCCCACTGGATGAGCACGTAACTGAACCACAAAACTACCTCATTCCTCCCACTGCCTTTTTTTTCCCTTTCTACTGGCTGTGTGTTTCTTTCAATATACAGATGTGCTGGAGAAATACAGCCGGTCAGAACTTATTGTCATGCGCATGTGTCATGAAATTTGTTGTTTTGTGGCATTATTGTGCATTCCAGGAGCAAAAATTGCAATAAATTTACTTTTCTGTAAATGAACTATGTTTAAAAAAAAAATTGGTGCAAAAGAAGAAAAAATGTAATTCAGGAATGAGATGGCAAAGAGAAAGAAGTTGTTTTTGTACAGTTGGGTGGGTGTCTTCAAGCTTCTATACCTCCTTCCTGATGGTAGCAGTGTGAAGAGGGCATGGCCTGGGTGGTGAGGGTCCTTGAGGATGGAGGCTGCTTTCTTGAGACACCACCTATTGTAGATGTCCTTGATGAAGTGAAGACTGATGCCTGTGATGGTGCTGGCTGAGTTCACAACTCTCTGTACTCTTTTCCTGTCCTGTGCACCTCCATACCAGACAGTGATGCACCAGTCAGAATGCTCTCCATGGAACACGTGCAGAAATTTGCAGTTCTTTGACGTACCAAATCTCAAAACCCCTATGCACCATCCACAGAAAGCAAAGCGTAACCAGCATTTCGGGCCTGAACCCTTCGTCAATGTGTGAGTAAAAAGCTGAGGTGAAGAGGGAGGGTAGAGCACAGGCTGACAGGTAAGGAGTCTTAGATGGATACAGGTGGGAATGTAGAAGAGATAAAAGCTGAGAGAAGTAGCCATGGGTGGATTGAAGGGTGCTTCATGTTGTTCCATTGTTTAAAATAGACTCCAAAAATAACCCAAGAAATTATAGGCCAGTGAGCCTGACGTCAGTAGTAGGTTTTCTAAGAGATTGGATATACAAGTATTTGGATTGCCAGAGACTGATTAGGGTTAGTCAATATGTGTGTGGTAGGTCATGTTTAACAAATCCTATAGAGCTTTTCGGTGAGGATTCCAGGAAAGTTGATGAAAAAAAGGCTGTGGATGTTGTCAGAAAGGGTCAGATGCTTGGCATTCAGAGTGAGTATTAAACTGGATTTGCCATTGGCTATTCAGGAGAAGCCAGAGAGTAATGGCGCATGATTGTGTCTCAGACTAGAGGTCTGTGACGTGATGTGCTGCAGGAATCAGTGCTGGGACCATTGTTGTTTGTCGTCCATATCAGTGATCTGGATGATAATGTGGTAAATTGGATCAGCAAATTTGCAGATGACACTAAGATTGGAGGCTCTGTGGGCAATGAGGAAGGCTTTGAAAGCTTGCAGAAGGATTTGGACCAGCTGGAAAAATGGACTGAAAAATGGCAGGTGGAATCTAATACAGACAAGTGTGAGGTGTTGCATTTTGGAAGGACAAACCAAGGTAGGACATGCACGGTAAATGGTAGGGCACTGAAGAGTGCGGTAGAACAAAGGAATCTGGGAATACAGGTATACAATTCCCTGAAAGTGACATTACAGGTAGAAAGGGTTGTAAAGAGAAATTTTGGTACATTGGCTTTCATTAATCCAAGTATTATGTATAAGAATTGGGATGTTATTATTGAGTTGGTGAGGCCAATTTTGGAGAATTATGTTCCATTTTAGTCACTTAACCACAGGAAATATATCAATAAGATTGAAAAAGCACAAAGAGAATTTAATAGGAAGTTGCTGGGACTTGAGGGACGGAGTTTCAGGGAAAGGTTAAACAGGTTAGGATTTTATTCCCTGGTGCGTAGAAGAATGAGGGGAAATTTGATAGAGGTATACAAAATTATGAGGGGGGCAGACAGAGTAAACGTAGATAGGCTCTTTCCACTGAGCATAGGTGAGATACAAACCAGAGGACATGGGTTAAGGATGAAAGGGGAAAGTTTAGGAGGAAAATTCAGGGAATGTGGATCAAGCTTCCAGCTGAAGTGGTAAATGTGGACTCAGTTTTAACTTTAAGAAAAATTTGAACCAGTACATGGATTGGAGGGATATGGGCTGGGTGCATTTCAGTAGAACAAGGCAGAACAATAGTTCGATGAAGACTAGAAGGGCCTAATAATCTGTATACTGTGCTGCAATGTTCTATTGTTCTGGTTGATAATGGGGGGGAGTTGCTCTTGGTAGGAGAAGGAACTTCAAGGAATGATGGTGTTGGTCTAAATCCTGAAATATAGATTTTTGATGTGACAAAATGTCATGGCCCAACATATCACCATATACAGCACAGAACAGGCCAGTTTGGCCCTACGAGTCCATGCCGGAACAAATCCCCACCCTCCTCGTCCCATTGACCAGCACCTGGTCCATACCCTTCCAATCCTCTCCCCTCCATGTAATTATCCAGTCTTTTCTTAAATGTAAATAACTTCCTTGCTTCAACCACCTCTGCTGGAAGCTTATTCCACATCCCAACCACCCTTTGCGTGAAGACATTTCCCATCATAACTTTCCCCCTGCAATCTCAAACCATGGCCTCTCTTAATTAAAAAAGCCTATCCACGTTGACTCTCTCTGTCCCTTTTAAAATCTTGAACACCTCCATCAAATCCCCCCTCAATCTTCTACGCTCCAGAAAAAAAGTCCCAGGCTGCTCAACCTTTCTCTGTCACTCAAACCCTGACATCCTGTCAACATGACAACTAGTGACTGGAGATTCCATTCCTGGAATAAACACTGACATCAGTATAGGTGCCCATAAATCGAGCAAATTATGGGGAGAAAATTCCAATGTTCTTCAGTCCATCTGTTCCCCCATCAATGATCTGACCTTGCATATAGTGATGTGCTCACTGTGGGTGAATGCCTCTGGACTCCACATGGTTCACAAAGGGCTGAGGTAGCCAGTGACTTTTCACTGAAGGAGGGGTAGAGGGGCAAGACTTTTAATAGAGGTATTGACAAATTTCCATGCGGGTTACAGGCAGTCTTCAAGCTAAAACATGGATCTGTTCCTGAGAAATATTTGTAACCTGAACTGTTTGTAATTTGAACAGCACAGTTAGCTATTGGGCAGCACAGTTAGTGTAATGGTTAGTGCGACGTTATTACAAAGCCAATGGCTCAGGTTAGAATCTGGTGCTGTCTGTAAGGAGTTTTACGTTCTTCCCATGTCTGCAAGGGTTTACTCCGGATGCTCTGGTTTCCTCCCACTCTTCAAAATGTACAGAGATTGTAGGCTAATTGGTGTAATTGGGTGGCGCGTGCTCATGGGCCAGAAGGACCTGGTACCATGCTGAATGTCTAAATTAAAAACAAAATTAAATTGAAAATAGAATTAAATTTAAGAAAAATTAACTTAAAAGCTTTCTTTGAAAGAATGAACACTGCTCTCAGGCACAATGTATATCAGTTAAGCTCACCCTTCAACACAGAAACTACAGCTCAGTACAGGCCCGTTGGCCCTTGACGTTGTGGCAACCACTTTGTCAAATTTGGGCACAGATTTTTCACTGCTGGAAAGTGAAGGTGTGTCACTTCTAGCCACCAAAGTGTTGGTGCTGCTGCAATCCTGTTGAGGAGAGAGGATTTAGCCCAGTGTTTCCAGTTCTGGGGCAGGGAGGGGGAGAAGGCAGAGGAGGTGACATTGTCCTCAGACCTTATGGGTATGCAGGGTAATGGATGTGGAAGGGTTGGAGTAGGGTGATGTGGAGGGTGGGCTGCTAGTTTTGTTCTGGGAAGTGAGGACTGACTGGTTCAGAGATCATTGCCAATGCCAGTGGAAATTCATGTTTCTCAACTCCTTCAGGAAGGCAGAAACTCATTGGAAGATTTTCAGCGTTTCCACATTGACCGAGATCTCAAATGTCAACACGTAAACACATAGTTATGGTGTATTAAGCAAGTTCATTTTCAATTGTGATCAGACTTCAAATATTTTGGGTTTTACTTTCTGTTGGAACATTGATTTCTTGGTCTTGTGCTCGGTTTGTCCTAGATGTAAACGGTGCCGATCATTCCAAAGGTAGCCTGGCTAATGGCAAAAAGGACAGTGATGAGGTTATGCTTGCGATTGGTCGTCCTTTGAGTCTGGAATCAAGTTTATTATCATCTGCCTATACATATACAACCTGACAAAACCTTGTTTCTCCAGACCACAGTGCAGACACGTTCACACACAATACACCACATGTAATAATTACTCGTATACAAAAAGATATAATTTAAAATAACTATACATCAATATTTTTGGGTGATTTACACAGTTACAGGATACCGTTCATCAATCTCACAGCTTGTAGGAAGAAGCTATTTCCCAGCCTGGCAGTCCTGATTTTGATGTTCCTGCACCTTCTTCCTAATGGCAGTAGGTCAAGGATGGAAAGGGTCCTCAATAATTATTTGTGCCCTATTTAAGTAATGGTTCCAGTAAATGTCACCACAGAGGAAAGGGAGACTGCAGTGATTCTTTTGGCCAGTTTGATGATCCTCTGTATTGACTTATGGTCCGATGCTTTGTAGCCAGACAGAACACTCAATTGTGCTCCTGTAAACAGTTGTCAAGGTCAATAGCCCTTGTCCTCATCAACCTCCTGTGGAAGTGTAGGCGCTGCTGTGCCTTCCTAACTAATGAGTAGGGGTATGGGTCCAGGATAGGCCATCCATTATATGTACACCAAGGAATTTGTGCAGCCCTCTGCCTGTGTGGGTCCTTCAGCCGCTGAGGCCCTCATTAGTCTACTGCTGTGGTCACTGTCTTGTAGGGGCATCTTCCCTGCCTCACCTTCTTAACAGAGGGTGTTCTCCCCATTTCTGGTGCCCTGACATTTCTTCATGTGGGGAACATTTAGGTTTCTTCATCCAGAGGGCCATGAAGGATGCTTGAGATTGTGATCAAGGTGTGAGGACTTTGAGAATTTGGTTTCTGGGCAGAATCGATTGGGAGCAGAGGACGGACCAGGCTGCAGGTGAAGAGTGGAGCGTGATGATTGGTTTCCTGGAGACAGGAGTCTGAAGGCACTGAAATCTGATGCCAGATGCAATCCACTAGAGTGACTCAGGGAGCTGAGCAGCATCTGTGGGAGAGAAAGAATGGTCAAGGTTTTGGGTCAAAATCCTTCATCAAGATTGGGGAAATGTAGAGAAGCCAACCCCCCCCCCCCCCATTCCCACCTCCCTCTTTGGTTCCATCTGTCGCCACCCCCATCTCGCCACTGGATTCCTCCACTCTCTTTCCTTCCCATCCTTGCTTCTTTCCAACCTCTCTGCACACCACTTCATCAGATCCCTGCACTGGCCACCTTTGTCCTGTCAATGCTCCACTCCCCTCTGTGTGATTCCTCTTCCTCCACCTGGTTTTCCTTTGCCTCTCTCCCTTTCTCTGTCCCTGAACTTCATGTGTCTCACCCACCTAGTTTGCCCATCCTACAGGGGGTCTCTCTCCCACTCTGTCCTTTACTACATTTCCCCAATCATGATGATGGGTTTGACCCAAAACATCAACTGTTCTTCTCCCATTGACCCTGTGCAACTCTGGTCTCCCGCATCCATTGATCACTGCCTAAATTCACATTCACAGCAGTGGCGTAACTGGGGTTGGTGTCACCCAGTGTGATAACTTGTGACACCCCCCACCACCACCCTGCCCCCACCCCAACCTCCATTGAACCTCCTCCCATACCAGACCATACAGAATCCTTAATAATTTTTTTGTACTAATGTTATAATTCCCATACATCACTGACTGTAATGGCAATAGTACTGAGATAAACAACTCGCTAAATTAAAATTATACCTTTAAATTACAATATCATACGCACAGCCAAAATGTATTCACATTTACATAGTTTCATGTGGTTAAAGTGAAAATTCGGTTGAAAACGATAGAATTTGAAATTTAAAAAAAAGGTTTAAGAACTACATCAAAATTATGTTGATTTTAATGTTAAACTTTTTTGTTAAATGAGATACATTAACAGATTAGGTTCGCATAATCAATAATGGCCTATTGAATTACAACATTATTAGTTACTGAGCAGAACTTTTTTTGATTTTTCTCCTTTCCTTTAATTACTACTCCATTCTCAAGAAAGTTATTGATCTAGGTTCACAAATACTAATTACCACAATATTGTAACTAAAACACCAGAAAATTTGACAAAAGCAGCGACTATAAAATCACCAGCATCAATAAAAACAACAGCTTGTAGCATGTGCAGACAAAACCACATGATTTGAAGCATCGTTGTAATTGGGTAACAATGACACATCTGACTGGAGTGCATTAGACGGTTCAAAAAGTAAATTAGCATAGTTTTAGCCTTGTAGTCATATTGATACATGTAAGCTGGGCTTACGAAAAAGGTTTTTGTTGTCATTACTAACTACAGATATATTTTTATAAAAAATAATACATTTCTGCTGAAACACTGCAAAAAAAATTTTTATAGACTGTCATTTTGGTGTCACCTGGTGCGGTCTGTACACCCCTAGTGACGCCAGTGATTCACAGCTTGGTTCTGTCGAAACAAATAATTTCCTTCCATATCATGGGGGAGGTCATTTGGAAGGGATAATTTTGTGAGCAGTTCACGTTGGTTCACTCTGAACATTTCTCATACCTGAAGAAAGTTTGCAGAAATAAATTGCAATAATGTTGTGTCTGGGATGTGTTCACCTCCCAGCGAAGTGATAAGATGTACACGTGGTTGCTGCCTGAAAATTTAAGACTAGAATTCATTAGCCACACTCCCTCAGTTGCAAGGCATTTAATGGTTGTCAGTCTGATTGAAAGTTAATGACTGTCCATTTATATCATTCTTTTAATAGTATTGATGTTCAAAATAGCAAAGTCACTTTTAAGTAGAGTTTAACCTTCCTGCAATAAAAAGAACAGCATGGTACATGGGTGATAAACCCTTTGTATTCCACTGATTAACTATACCTACCCCAATCTTCTGATATATTTGGCATCTCCACACATTAGTTAGATAAAAGGTCCTGACCCAAAATGTTGCCTGACCATTTCTACCCATTTCTAGCTGTCTGACCCCTTGAGTCCTACAACATTGAACATTCCAACAGAGTACAGGTCCTTCAACTCGTGATGTTGTGCTTACCTGAATAAGCCTACTCCACAATATTCTATCCCTTCCCTCCCTCACACCCATAACCCTCTATTTTTCTTGCAGTCAGGTGCCTATCTGATGGTCTTTTAAATGTCTCCACCACCACCTCCAGCAATGTATTCCAGGCACCCACCACTCTCTGTGTAAAAGAAAGCGTGCCTCTGACATCTCCCCTCAACTTTCCTCCACTCACCTTAAAACTGTAGTATTTACTACTGTCGCCCCAGGAAAAAGGTGTTGGTTGTCCACCCTATAATTTTAAGATTTTAGACTTAGAACATGGTGACAGGCCCTTTAAGCCCATGAATCCGAGCCGCCTAATTTACACCCAATTAACCTACACCCCCGGTGCGTACATTTTGAACAGTAGGAGGAAACTGGAGCCCTTGAGAAAAACCCACGCAGGGAGAACATACATGCTTCTTACAGACACCGCAGAATCCAAACCAAGTCCTGATCACTGGTGCTGTAAAGGCGTTGTGCTAACCGCCATGTCAACCGTGCTGCCCTTGTATACCTCTTCAGTCACCTCTTTCCCCCTTCATTGCTCCAGCAACTCTGACTTTCAATTGTACTTCGAATTGTTTTACAGAAAGCAGAGCAAATTTAAGACTGTAAACCGGGATTAAGGTAAAAAGCCCAGTTACCAAGCTCTAAAACAAGAAGTGCATAAATTTTTAACTACAATTTTTCACAATGTTTACCCTTCAAGGTTGATGAAATTTGTGTTTGGAAGCCAGAGAAATGGATCAATTGAAGTGATTGCTTAAGGTGTCCCGAGTCCTCTGTTACTCTTCTTGTAATAAGGAGGGTTTTCTGAGGTTTTAGCATTCTGTTGTCATAAATAAAAAATTTTATCAAATCATTGGTGTGCCTCTTTACAAGATTATAGAGTGGATGACATCTGCTGCGCAAGAACAAGAAATGACTGATAGAAAGCCTGGGTTGTGCTGCCCAACGTGGAAGGTTAATAGTTTTGTCGTCATGACAATCACAGGTTCTCAGTCAAAATCATAATTATTTCCAGAAATGGATTTCGTTTGTGTTTATAAACATGAAAACTTCTTATCAGAATTTTAAAAAACCCCACACACCTGAATGTTTAAGTGTAGCAGTTAGCATGACACTGTTACAGCAAATCCAGTGCTGTCTGTGAGGAGTTTGTATGTTCTCCCCGTGACCGTGTAGGCTTTCCCCGGGTACTCTGGTTTTCTCCCATGTTCCAAAGATCTTTGGGGTGAGTAAATTAATTGGGTGTCATGGGCTGGAAGGGCCTTCTCCCGTGCTGTCAAAATGGGATGACCCAATCAAAACTCATCACTTAAGCAGAAGAGCACTTACCTGGTACAAGGAAAGGAGGAGGGGTTGAAAATAACTGGCGAGATATGCCGTGTGCAGGAAGTGCATAGTGGTTACTTGGAAGTGAGTCTCTCATCTAGGCATTGCACACTGGAATGTGGAAATGCAAAGCTGTTTTCCCCTGGAGAAAATTACCCATAACTTAAGGAGGAAATATGGCACCTTCCTTAAAATTTGGCAACCGTACCTGTGATATATAGGGGCAAAGATATAGTGAGGTTCCTTGTGCTTCATCACTCTGTCCATTCCCATCTACCCTCTCTTTATTGGGGTGGGGAGGGGGAAGGATCCATCTTATCAGGTTGAGTCACAAAAATTTAAAGACCTGGAGGCTGGTGGTGGGGTCTCGATGAATCCTACGATTATGGTTTTTTTTTCTTTGGTTTACTTTTACTTGTAAGAATTCTAAAAAATGTAACAGTTTTGTTTTACTTTTTGGTCCTCATGTCCCTAATTTGTCAGGAAGTTAAAGGGATGCTAAAAAATGCTGTAGCAATAAGGGATTAGGGCTAATTTATTGTTGCTGTTTCTTTTTTAGGGTAATTATCTATTTAATTTTGTCTTTGGATCTATTAATTTGGACAAATGGTGGGGGATAAGAGGTGGGAAAAATTGGACTCGATGGTGAAACTTGTGTTTAATTGGAAAATATAGTGTGCTTTGGATGAGTTTGAAAATTTATAAATATTTTTTAAAAAGAATCGGCGAGATCAAGACTGTAGAGTCGTCACTACCCATTTGCATGAATCCAACATGAATCCTGTTCTTTAACATTCTATCACTTTGCCATCTCCTCCAAGATGCTGCCATCCACCAGTGGGGGCAGTTGACAGTGGCCAATTAATCTGTCCACCATCAGGCAACTCTGGAGCGTTAGGTGGGGATCAGGGAGACCGTGCAAGCTCCACACAGACAGCACCTGAGCCTGGGTCCACTGGCCGTGCCAGACCCAGTGAAAGGTGGAAATATTATTAGGATGTGGAAGCTTTAGAGAGAGTACAGAAGAGACTTACCAGGAGGTTGCCTGGACTGAAGATTGTGTCATGGGAGGCAAGATTGACAGAGCTAGGTCTTTTCTCTTTGGAGTGACAAAGGTTGAGAGGGGACTTAATGGTGGTATGCAAGATTATAAGGGGCCTAGATAAAGTGGACAACCAGCACCTTTTCCTGCGGTGACAATAGTAAATACCAAAGGGCCTCTGCTTAAGGTGAGTGGAGGAAAGTTTTGGAGAAATGTCAGGGGTATGGTTTTTTTTTTTACAAAGAGTGTGACGGGAACCTAGAATGCATTGCCAGGGGTGGTGGTGGAGGCTGGTACAATAGGGACATTCAAAAGACTCTTTAAGACACATGGATGCAAGAAAAATAGAGGGTTATAGGTGCGAGATGGGGAAGGGTTAGATTGTTATGTTGTTGGTTTCCACAGGTTGGTACAATTTCAGGGATAAAGGGCCTGCACTGTTCAATGTTCTATTATCTGGATACTCTAGCAGGTTGCAAAATCCTGGAGACCTGTGAAATTTAATGATGCTGTCGTAAAATCGTTGGTTGTACAACTGTTCATTGCGATTAATAAGTTGTAAAGATACCTTGGTTTATGCTTTAAGGGTTAATTAACATTTCTTGCCCATTCTTTGTCAAGAAGGTGGGCAAAATGTTGAGGAGTATGGATAGCGTAAATGCAAGCAGGCTTATCCCACTGAGCCTCAGTGAGACAAGTACTAGAGGATATGGGTTAAGTATTAAAGTTGAGATGTTTAGAACATAAAATGTTACAGGACAGTATGGGCCCTTCAGCCCTTGATGTGCTGACCTATATATTCTCACCAAAAAAAAAACTCCCTCATAACCCTCTCTTTTGCTTTCATCCA